>NC_069780.1:12122500-13322500 GCF_027406575.1 Nycticebus coucang
AGTGGATAGGACAACGGCTTCATATACTAAGGATGGCAGGTTTGAACCTGGCCCTAGCCAAACTGCAACAAAAAAATAGCCGGGCACCTGTAGTCCCAGCTACTCAGGAGGCTGAGGCAAGAGAATCGCCTAAGCCCAGGAGTTGGAGGTTGCTGTGAGCTGTAACACCACAGAACTCTACCGAGGGCAATAAAGTGAGACTCTGTCTCTAAAAATAACTAAATACTAAATAAATAATTGGCTAATTTGATGTTCTCCTCAGTTTATTGATTAAATCAATCATTAGTAATTAAGAATAATGACTTATGATAACCATGGATTATTTCTTAGAGATGTCACTTCATTTATTTGTCATGTTCTAAAAAAAAGAAAATTGGAGTAAAAGTTCATTTATAAATAACAAATGTGTCCTTCTTGCTATTCCAAAAAAGCCAATAACACAAGGATCAATGCCTTTGATAAATAAGAAGCCAATGAAATGTCTTTAAAGCATGCAAAATCATGCCTTTACAGAAAACTAGAGAATTAAACTCTGCTATAGCTAGTTTTCTCTATCAAGTAAACAATGGCTTGCTTAACTTACTTTACTAAGACCAACATTGTGGTATTTCTTTTCCATTATCTTCTTCACTGGTTCTTCTTCCTTAAAGGTAATAAAGCAGAATCCACGCCTCTTATTGGTCTTATTGTCCATGGGGAGCTCTATGGATTCCACCTAATAACAAAAAAACAAGTTTTAATATGGTAACTGCTAATTTGCATTTTAGCAATATTAAAAGCACAACTAGGGGGGAAAATCCATTATTTTTGGCCCTGAAGCTCTATCCAGCTATGTCTCTCCTTGTTTGCTCTCATCCTTTTAAAGGAGTTCTTCAGATGAGAACGTCCATTCCATCTAAAGCCTTCACAACTGTTTACAAAAAATGGGCTTCACCAAGTACTGACATGTGCTACCTAACTCATGGGTCACAAAGTCTAATGCCCACAAAGACTGAGAAATTACCCAATTTTAAGAAAAACCAGAACTGAAATGTCTGCATTTGGAAGAAAATGGGAGACTGAGGCAGTGAAGAACTACTGCAAACTAGATAGTACATGCCCGGCTCAATCTTAACTGATGCTGCCATTCAGAAAGGCACTGGCAGTTCCAATGTTCACTGCTCTTGCAAATGTTTAAAAGCCAAATATTCAGATTTTTGTGGACAACTCTGGATAATATCTCAATTCCTAAATACTAACGTGTTTTCAAGACGTTTGCAGGCAGTACCTAGGCCCAAGGTCACAAACTTCTCCACTTAGTTTTAAACCCTAATTCATAAAAGAAGTCTATCTATTTTACTAATAAGTCTATAACTGGTTTTATTAAATTTGCACTTAAATGTGTTTGAATTTAAAAAGTAATACACTCCCCCCCCCCCTTTTTTTAGCTGACCCAGGCTGTGTTCAAACCCGCCAGCCTCAGTGTATGTGGCTGGCGCTGTATCCACTGTGCTACGGGCGCCGAGCCTTTTTTTTGAGACTGAGTCTCAAGCAGTCGCCCTAGGTTGAGTGCTGTGGCGTACAGCTCACAGCAACTTCCAAATCTTGGGCTGAAGTGATCCTCTTGCCTCAGTTTTTTTTTTTTGTTTTTTCTTTTTTTTTGAGACAAGAGTCTGGCTATGTCGCTCTGGGTAGAGTACCATGGCGTCACAACTCACAGCAACCTCAAACTCTTGGGCTTAAGCGATTCTCTTGACTCAGCTTCCCAAGTAGTTGGGACTACAGGCACCCACCACAACGCCCAGCTGTTTTTGTTCTTGTTGTCATTATTATTTAGCAGGCCCAGGCCAGGCCAGTTTCTATTTTTAGTAGAGAAATGGTCTCTACTAAACCCTGGTCTCAAACTTGTGAGCTCAAGCAGTAAACCTGCCTCAGCCTCCCAGAGTGCTAGGATTATAGGAATGAGCCACCTCGCCTGGCCTCCCTATTCTTAATTTATTTCTTTCATCTTCTAAACCTGAATGGTTTTCTGTTCTGGATTTCTTCCTTGTATCATCTGGACTTTTATTGCTTTTACTAATTTGATAAATTTCTTGAGCTAAGAATGCTTGTTTATTACATCTTCATGTATCCTGCACCAAGCATATCTCGTATGTGGTAGGTACTAGGAAAACGAGTGGAAAAATGTAATCTCTTAATCTTGAAAGATCTTTTAATAAAGAATTTACAATATCTCCATTCCAAAACAAATCATATAATCTGCCCTAACAGTTTTGAAAAAAACCCAGTGACTCTGCATCCACTTAATGTGACAACCACATTCCCACTAATTTTGACATAAACTGGGTCAAAACATTTTTAACATACCTCACCAAAACCACCAAAGTACTCCCTTATTTTTTCTTCAGGTGTATCTGGAGAAAGGCCACCAACAAAAATTTTTTTAACCGGCTCTTTTGTTTTCATTGCTTTGGCCCTTTTAGGATCAATCACCTTCCCATTCAATTTATGTTCTTTCTGATCCATGACCTAAGGAAATTGAAGTTTTCATTTTAAATATGTATATCTTAACTAAAGTTACTGTTAAAACTTACTTAAACTAAATAAACATAGCTAATGGCAGGACAATGTTGACTGGCTCAAGATTTAACTATCATGTCATATCAACTAACATACCAGTGTTTAACTCTGAAGCTACGTAAGGGGTATAGGAGTGGGGGGGTGGGGGTGGGGGCAGAAACAATTAATTACTAGATGATAACCATCACCTTTAACTGCCAGCAATATATATGCTACTTCCTTTTACCCCAGGACCAGATGTGGTCAGAAGGTGCATGCTTCATAAAATTTCAAAATCTATGTATCTGTGAAATTATTAAAACATATCCTTTTAAAAAAAAACATTAATTAAAAATTTTAGGGCGGCACCTGTGGCTCAAGGAGTAGGGTGCCGGTCCCATATGCCAGAGGTGGAGGGTTCAATCAAACTCAGCCCTGGCCAAAAACCACAAAAAAAAAAAATTTTTTTTAGTGGAGCCTGGCACACAAATTATGTATAAAACAATTACTGAATTTGCCTCTCCCTTCATAAAATGTATTGGCAATAACTGGTATTCTCTTTTATACTTGCAAAAGGGGAACCACAAATGGGCAAACTCAATATACCACACTATCCAAGTTTTAGTATTTTACGTTAACTGATCAGAACACATAACACACACTACCTTATCTACACTCTCCGACTCTTTAAATAGCACAAAGCCAAAACCCCTTGATCGCCCTGTGATAGGATCTAACTTCAGAGTGCAGTCTACAACTTCACCAAATTTGGAAAAGTAGTCCTTCAGATCTTTCTTTGTAGTGTCCCAGCTAAGGCCTCCTATAAACATTTTCCTGTAAAGACAAAAAGCAGTATTAAAATTCTAAAAAAAAAAAATGATAACTTAAACATTACCTACATTAATAAAACCTCTTCCAAACTGCACCAATTTACTGGGCAGTACATTAAAACATCATTCTTCCTACCTACATAACCACACATCAAAAACATCCAACTCCAGAAGGTTTTGTTTATATCACTGCTGCTCCTGAATAATTACAATAGTGAGCAAGCAGCAAATTTAGTCTTTCAACTTGCTGAAAAAATGTATACCCAAAGTAAAAATACATTTAGTTTTTTTCTTAAATTACAAGTTAAATATTGTTAACAAAAAAAACAAATCTTAGCTTTAAATTTCTCTTTCAAATCTCCATTAAACTGGTCAAAAGGCTATGTAGTCCCCAGTGATCACAGCAACCAGCACCATGTCTATGCTGAAGCTCCTTTTTACTACTTTTAACTCTTCTCATTAACAAAATTACTTAGCACACAAAATGTAGTTTGGAAAATTCTATGTCACAAATTGTGAACCATTTTTTTTGATGTGCTAAGAGTTCTTAGTAAAGACAAAAGTAATCCATAATAAAAATTTAAAACCCACTAATTAAGTTTATTTACAGTAGAACCTCAGTTAACCAGCAATAAAATATTTAAGCCAAATGCTAAAAGTGGCAGGCAGTAGGTAGAAAACCACCAGATCCTTTAAGACCAAAGATATATACTCAAAATTTTTAAAAAATGTAAAGGTGAAGTCTTACTAATATTATTACAACAAAATACCAGAATACTCAGATCTGGCAACTGTGATCCCTTTCAAATCTGCTCCCTTTGCATGCTCCCCCCACCTCCCAAAAAAGGGCTACCCTACGCCTAAGCCACCTACTCTTTTAAAGTGACAGGACTGGAAACTTATTTTAAGAGTTAACTGTCAGAATTTGTTATGCAATGGCTAATTATTTCACCATGAGAATAAATTCAAGCTTACTCAACATTTTCTCATCTTTATAACTGGGGGTGGGTCTTGAGTAGGGATGAGGCTGTGGTACTAATTTCCAGCTCTGGAAAGAAATTAAAGCAGGCCTTTCATTAGGAAACATCTCCATCTTGTGGGCTTTTAGGATATTGCCATCAAAGCCCATTCCTGTACCATGAGACCAATTAATCCATCCCTTGAATTAAGAGCTTACTTCTCCTACAAGATGCCTGATTAACTGAGGTGCTACTGATCTATTTTACCAGACTTGTTTTACTTCTAATGACAGACCTAACTTTTAATACAAAAGAAGTCTTAGTTTTAGACATAAAATATGTTTCCCATTTCAGGTTAGATTTTCAATTTGTACATGTAGTCTAGAGCTGGGCCTTTCACATGCTTAATTTTCAGGACTTACTCAAACTTTCCATGCCTGAAGTAACATTTTAAAAAACCCTTTTGGCATTTTATAATCAAATGAACATAACAGACATACCCATAATATTTTGTGTAGGTATTTTAAACTCTTACTTATTGCCAATTCCATGAAAAAAATTTGGATTATTTTCTCAACCACATACATTTTCTTTCATTTGAATAATAAACCTTCTAATATATAAGCCTAATTTACATGAGTTGCTATAAACACCTTATTTTTAAACCTATAAGAATACTTTCTTCATAGATGTAAGTTAAGTTCATTACCCACATTCATTCTTTCAAGGTAAGGAGGACACTATCTTTTTAACTGACTATAAAGCAATGACCTCTTGCTCAGATGTCCATGGCAAGTTCTAGAACAGAAACAACTTCAATTAAGTTGTGATTTAACTATTAAGTACCATTTCTATTATTACAGGAATTTACCATCAATAATTGAACAAGATGAAATTATTTCAGCCTGAAAAGAACAGTTATAGTGACAAAAGCCTTATTTTAAAAAGCTGAAGTTCAAAAGTAAGAAAATTCTGTCTGATTTATTTAATCAGATATGGAGACAGAACTAGTTTTGGTTCTACTAAACCAGAGCAATTTTATACTGGGAAAGTGTCTTTAATATAAAATTAAGAAACATAACAATTAAAAAGAAATAAAACACCAAGAATGAGGCATGTTCTATTAGTATTCACAAGCCCCAAATATTTTTCACAGATAGGATGTAGGTTTTCTTAAATATTATAAAGGTATACTAATTATCTGTGGATCCAGTAAAGTGCTCTCTAAAGAAAACTCTCCACCTTCGATAGTCTTCCTTATGGAAGGTGCTAAATGTGCCTGCCTACCTTAGAGCCCTAAGGGTTCAGTGAAGAGGCTATCCCTCCTAAACTACCTATCAAATCCCCCTTATCCAGAATGTTAAGTATTTTAGCTAACAGTTAATTTTTACATATTCACTTACTAGTTCTCAAAACTAGAACAAAATATGGAGTCAAACTTTGGCTATCCAGCATCCTTAGAGAAAATAAGGAGCCACCTTCCTTATAGCACTATCCACCTCCCCTAACCCTTCCCATTTGGAATGATTGTTTTTACTAACACATCACCCTTTCTTCTGCCTCCTTAAACTTCGAGAACAATTAGCCAAGATTTAATACTCTACAGGTTAATCATCATAATAATCACTAATAATTATTATGCCACAACAGAATGCCCATAGGGCCTTCTGAAATTTTATTAATACACCAACTGTATCTCATTTTTCACAAGTTCCATTTTTCAATTCTTGCCAGATTAATCACCACTTGTTCTAAAATGTCTCCCTTCCATTTTATAGGGTAATAGCCAGCTCCCTAACTTCACAAACTTTTTGTCAAATAATAGTAAACAGCCTCTGAGAAATAGCCTAAATGGCTCTTCGAGACAAATGTTATTAATATTTTGGCAGCACCAAAACACTCTGGCTTTTTCTTCTGCTCTAAGGAAGGTTGCTAAACAACTGACAACCAGATAAGTGAATGTGCTAACAATGAACACAAACTGTGCCAAATCTGTTCCATCTTCACTACATGGAACATATTAAATTCATTCCGTCTTTATTCAGCAAGCACAGCAAGCTATAGCTGTGTAGTACAGTGGATGAAAGGCCTGTTTATCTTAATTAAGAATAAACAGTTCGGCCTCCCTAGAATGTTGGTATGCACTATCTCCCCCAAATGAAATGGCACAGTATCAATCTAAATTACCTATACTTTATATGATCTTGTTTAAACCACAACACCTATTCTCTGCCCATATTATCTTTGCTGCCTTGAATGCAAATACTGATCTTCAAGTTGCTGTCACTCCTGCAGAGGTGAACACTTCCCACTGAAGCAGAGACAGGACTACATAAAAATTCTAAGCAGCCTGGGCGGCACCCATAGCTCCATGGGTAGGGCACCCACCACATTCACCAAGGCTGGCGGGTTAGAGCCCTG
Source organism: Nycticebus coucang (assembly GCF_027406575.1). Lineage (NCBI taxonomy): Eukaryota > Metazoa > Chordata > Mammalia > Primates > Lorisidae > Nycticebus > Nycticebus coucang. The sequence continues at coordinate 12,129,249 of NC_069780.1, forward strand.
CCCCGGCCAGCTAAACAACAATGACAACTGCAGTCAAAAAAATAGCTGGGCGTTGTGGCAGGCACCTGTAGTCCCAGTTACTTGGGAGGCTGAGGCAAGACAGTCACTTAAGCCCAAGAGTTTGAGGTTGCTGTGAGCTGTGATGCCATAGCACTCTACCCAGAGCAGTTTGAGACTGTCTCAAAACAAAAAAAAAAAACCTAATCTTTACTTGTAAGCGAATACATCTCAATTAAAACAGTACTTCATCTATAGTACATATTTTATTAACAAAATTAAATTTCTTAATCCTAGCTATGAACTGAATAATCAGCACCCCAAAAGCTGAGTGCAGTATTCAATTTAAAATACCTACTCAAGGGCAGAAAAGTCTCTCCTTTCACATTGTTATTACACCAAATTATACAATTAAATGATAAGCATAAAGTTAGACAACTCAGAGCATATGACTATCCAAATACTACACAGTGTCATTCAGGAATTTAGGCTATTTTGTGGGACATTTTATCATCTTTTAATGCAAGGAAGTTTGGAGGTAATAAAGCCAAACTGCCTGGGTTTAGTCCTACACCTGCAGGGGCAGCACCCACAGCTCAGTCAGTAGGGCGCTGGCCACCAGGGCTGATGGGTTCAAACCTGGCTCCGGCCTGCTTAAAAAAAAAAAAAAAAAAAAAAAAAAATCCTACACCTGCTATGTAATAATCGCATGATCCTAAGTAAAAATATAAAATCCCAAAATTGCTTCCACACTTGTAAAAAGAGCCTACCTCAAGTATGTGCACTGAGGATTAAATGAGTTCATACACTTAAAGGGCATGCAACAGTCTGACACATCCTAAGTGCTCATAGAAATAAGTTACTGTTTTAAAGGGGCAAAATAAGCTAAACATAATAAACATTTTCATTTACTTAAAGCCAATCTTTTAAATTGCATAGGTTTTACAAACTTTCCAACAAACTTTCCAACGAAGAAGGCCAAGATAAATTTTATATAAATGGATCCTAAAATTATTTTCAATGCTGCAGACTTGAAATAACCTAGGAAGTTCATTTATTCTACATATATGCCAGTAATTTTAGTACAGAATAATTTAAAATATTAGAGGCAATACCTATGGAGCAATGCTGGCTGGTGCAAAGTATTCCAATTTGATAATCCTAATTTTCTCCATTAATAACCTTTATTTGCACTACTGAGGTCACTAGGTTTAACACTCTCAAATCTTTAAGTATTTTATTGAAAGATACTTCCCTTCAATAAGACTTTCTGTGAAAACACTTATTCAAGGTAAAATGTTAAACACCATTACACTTCCTCCCAAATTTTGGAGCAGTATTGTTTTCAATAAGTATTCCATAACTTTTAAAAACTTCCTAACAACTCATGATCTTAACATATGTGGCTTCATAACAAGTTCTGACAGTTTTTTAAAAGACACAAGAGAATGTCCACCTGTTATACATTTCTGGTATGAAATATAAGTGGTCAATCACTGTCACCTTTTAAGAACACTATTAATCCTTACTTAAGTAACTTGATATTTTACCCATAATTACTCTTTTAATATCCCAAAACACTGAATTACATAATGAAACCTCCCCAGTACACAAGACATAATTATTTTTCTTTAGAAATTAAAGGCTTATTTTAGTTATGTCACTAGTTACTTATCAGCTAGATAATATCACACGGTAGGGTAGTTATTTTAGAATTTGTTAGAAAACTACCCTTAGAGATATCATGAACAACTTTCAGTAAGTTCAAAAGATAACCAGCTTTTTAAAATCTGACCACTATTTGACTATTCACCTAGGTTGGCCAACAAATTCTGCCCCCTAAAATGCTTTATAGTCAATAAAAATCTAATTTCCAGTATTATTTCCCATTAAAGAATAAGTATTCCTCCCCAACTTTCTACATATGTTAAGATGATATTTTCAAGGTAAGTGTGAAAAGTAATCCTATTTTTATTCAAGACTAAAGTACAATCGGGCAAACATTTTCAAAGCGAGATTAATCCCTCCGCATTAAATCTCATTACTGCATGCTTTGGAATAAACATAAATAAAAGATAACTCAGTTGAAAATATGTTAACATCTAATAAACTAAACATTGCACTTTTTAAAAATAAACTTAATGGTCAACATGACATTTCCTTTTTTCATTTCATTACAAGGAAAGACGACATCTTGTATTTTTACTTTTTTTTTTTTTAATTGTATTTTTACTTTTTTAATAAAACACTCAATAAGTATGTTATTGAGATAAACTTTATGAGGTAAACTCCCATTTACCTAGAGGTGAAGGTTCTGGTTAACTGAGATTACTACAAATTAACAGTTTTACAGATTTCTATTATCCGAAAATAATGTTTACCTTTCTTGATAAAACTTTAGAATCTTTAAATGCTTTTTGCTTTAAGATCACATTACTTTTCAAAAATATAAGGGAAAATTTGCAGGAGATTCATTCCATGACATTGTCTGTTGGTTGCTTCTTGAGTGTATTTGCTCATAATTTCACCTATCTTACTCAGAAGACTAAAGGGAGGGTTTGATGTCTTAGCTCTGTGATAGTTTGAAGTCTAGATAAGCAGGAGTTTACAGTGTAAGACCCAATACTTAACACTATCAACCTTGACTATTGGCCAAACTCTGCCAGTAAATACATGTACAAGTCTTCCCTCCCCACCCCCAAACATTCTTAAATACCTAGCTCCAATGTATAATATAAGGTAATACTCCAGAAACTAAAACATGCTTACCTTTACTCCACAGGAGTAAATCACTGGCAGTATCAACTATTAAGGCACTGGATAAATACACACAAGCTATGAAAGCAGGCTATGTAGTCAATCTTCCTGTGGTGAGCACTGTTTCCAACACAGTCAGCAAACCAAGTAACAAACATGTTATATTACCTGAAACCATACTGTTGGAAGTGAAGCAACAGAAACAGATCCCACGCTTCCAGCATCCAGTTCAGTGCCCTATCTACTAAAACGTTGAAGCAGAACTAAAGTCAAATCAAACTTGGACTAACAGAAGTTAAACTTCTTTTCATTCGTCAATCTGCACACTTAAGGTGCACAGATTTAAGTGGAAGGGGAAAAAGTTATTATTCTATTCCTCTTTAAATGTTTTCAAGCACGACATATATTATCACTTGAAGGCTAAAACTAATCATCCTTTATGTTAGCCAAAAATCGCAAACAGAAAGCCTCAAAAATTTTCTTGTATTAGGGCAGCCTTACAGAGGACAGAAAACCCAGGCAGGAGCAGGAAAAATTCTTGAGTTTAAAGGAATAACACACTTGAGTTAAAAAACTCAAGGTTAAGGGAGTTGTTATATCTACCTCAAAAAGCCCTGAAAAACTTCGATGGCATGGTCCAATTCCAAACTGAGGGATGATTTTTAGTATCTTTCATAACAGATGACAATCTGAAATGAAATGAATACTCCTTTGTCCTGTGATCATCTCCAGATTTGGGGGCATCAATTTCTGCAATTTTAACCCTGGAAATTTGTCAAAGGTTCCAAAGAATGTTAACAATAGTCTAGACTTTACTATTTAAGTAAACCAAGCCTTATTGTATTAAAGATCAGTAATTTGCCATGACACCACTCTAAAAGTAATTTGCTTCACAAAGCAAACAATGCTCAGATTGCTCCAGAAACAGATTTTAATTGTGAATATTTAAAACTAAAAAAATGTGAGCCTGTTCTTTTAAAATTAGACATGAGACAACCTATAGCAGAATTCACACAATCCCCATATGAGAAGAATCACACTTGAGCTTACACACTAATGGTCACACGTATACTAACGGTGATGAGACCAGATCTACGGTCCTATCAGAGAAGTATTGCTGAACTTAGCTTGTAAGTGAAAAGAGACTATTTTCCTTTCTACTGGTCCAATGCAGGAAAAAAAATCAAAGTACCTACCTTGTAAAACTACCTGAAAGCTAACACAATATTCTAGTTTTCCACTGATCTCTAAATTTTAGAAACACTGTCCCCCAGGGAGCTTGCTACCTGGCCAGACACTAATTTTGAAGTACCTACCCACAAAGAACTGCAGCACTGCAAAAGAGAATGAGCTCAAACCACAAAGCAAAATGGGAAATTCCAATTGCTTAGAAGTAAAAACCAGGGATGTTAATATTGGAAAGACTCAAGATAAACTTAGGAAGGCATTTTACCATGGAAATAAATATTTATTCTAAAGCCCCATTGTATACTGTACACATTCACAGTTACAACAGGGATGCCTTCCTAAAAGTAGGCTGTCCATTCTTATATACAAAAAGAAAAAACTGTCTAAAACATTAATTTTTAAGGTATTTTAGGATGAAACTGTAATCACTTTTTCCTCAAATTAGACCTGCAGAAGGAAATGCACACCGATTTGTGTTTAAGAATGTAAATCTAAATGATTCTGTATCTACTAGTCTTATACTCATTATGGACATTATTTTTATGAAACTGTTGCCCAATATCCCTCAAAATGGAAGACAGAAAGTAACTGGAGTGGCAAGTGCACAGACAACAAAAAGATTTAAAGGTTCTGACTTTTTGTTTTTCCAAAAAGAAAAACCGTATCTGGAAAAGGATAAAGCTACATGACTGGGCAGTTAAGCAAAGTAAAATAAGAACCACATTATTTTTAAGTATAACTTAAAATGAACCTGAGCAAAATCTTGTTTTCAGTGTATGAAAACTGGTTATAATCTAAAATATTCATTAACTGTAAACACTTATTTGTCCTTTTTTCATAAGTGGTCATCCATAAAGTCATAAAACTGTAATTTTAGATAGCACAGAAAGCATAATTATTTTGAGTCAAAACAATGACCTTCAAGACTAAAAGTTTGTGTCATTTCTAATTACTGTAAACAGTCTCAAAATATATAATGGAGAAAAAGGTACAGTCATATTTTAATAATAATTTGCCATCATCAGCTAGCAATGAAATTGAACTATCAGGGCCCCACTAGTCCCCAGAGGGAATAATGTTCATCTCAACAGTTTTATTCTGTATGTCCAATTCTTGACTCCAGTCTTTTTCCCTTTTTGCTTTTCCCTCTGTCTGTTTCTAGTCTTTTTCCTCCAATCTAAAACTGAACAGATTTCAGAAGATGAGAATACAATAATAAGTTAAATTATAAAATTTAAATGTTGTCCTCAGTGGGCTCTTAACATAGAATGTAATTTATACAGACTTAAGACTACTATCTGAAAATTAATGGCCCTCTCATCTCCAGTGTTGGTGGACACAAAGCCCTGAAAATTCAAGTATGATCCTAAAACCAAAAAGAATGACATTTGGGGAGGGAAAAGGATGGATAAAAAGAATACTCAACCTACCAGCCTCCAAAGGAAGTCATGCAATTTTGAATACATGTCAACCAAGTGTAATTAATAGTCCAGCCAAATCACACTGAAAATAAAAAATCTGGTAAGAGCTGTAGTGGAGAGCCACATTAGCCCACCTCAGAATGGTACATATCCAATTCTTATTAAAAGTATATTTACAAATAAGATTTATAATAAAAAGCATTTTTTCATAATAATACACAGTACCAAAGAACTGTTTTACTTTGACATTGCCAGATACTTCAGTAAAACATGCAAGACACTATAAGCACACCTTATTTTCTATCAAGTAGTCTTTTATGTTTAGCATTAAATTTAGAATTCAACAAAAACATTTTTCATCTGAACAAAAATGTGAAAATTACAGTATTTTTTCTTGCCCAGATATAAAAATAGCATTAATGATATTTAACTTAAACTGGCCAAACTGCAATTACATGCATTACCACAGACCAAATACCATGTAATGGCATCAATTTTGCCCAAAGATTACACACAATGTCTAAAAAGGTCTTACTTCCCAGGTGCAAGACATCCATCCTACTGTACTGACATCTAGAATTTCCTGGGAATCAATGGGCAACTAGCCAATACACAGCCTCTGCATATTATGACTACTGAAACCTTTATAATACAGAAATAAAATTTAAAAGTTTTACCATTCTTCCCGCTGTGCCGTCGCTGCTTCAGAGTGTCGTGGGGAGGAGTTTGAATGGCTAGGGAATTAACAACCGGTACAGCAACCAATCAAAATTCTAGTTTTAGTTTTTGACATTGTTAGGGTTAAAAACTTTAATTCATTTACACTTCAGTTCAACAGTAGATAACTACAAAGACAGCTGCTTTGCAATTTGAAAACTCAGGGCTAATTGAAAAAGCCTGCCCCAAACAGTAAGCTATACAATTATTCATTTTGGTGCCTCTGTCCAAAGAACAGAATTCAGAAAACAAAAACCAAAATGTTAAAGGCTTTAAGTTTCCAAATACGTAACACATTCCTTTCTCAAATTAAGCTATACACAATTCAAGATTAGTTCTGTTTAATTCAGAAAAGTTTGTTTCCCCTTCTCACCTTTCACTCCCCCAAGCCAGTACAATCAGCTAAACTGCCTGACAAGAGTCTGCCTGGGCTGGAATTGCATATTAAATCCGATATTCCAAAGTGCCTCTCCACCCCACCCTCGGCTCCTCCCCCAAATCAGGTACTCTTTCCCAGTAAAGAAAATCGTGTTTTCTAATACTGGGTTAAAGCGACATTTTATTGTTTTTACCTTCAACCAACACCCTACTCTCGTTATAGTAAGAAAAATTCACACACACACACCCTCGTAACAAAAAGAAAGGAAGTGTCAACCCAAAACCATCGGTCAATAGTGGGCATTAAGAAAACCCTCATTTAGTCCCTCTGCTACCACCTTCTATATTACGCTCCCGTTTCCATATGCTGCATTTTAACGTATTTAACGCAGCTTTAGATAGTATATACAACTGTTACTCCAACTAGAGGAAACAAGTTAGTACTCAAAAACCTGCAAAAAAAAAAAAAATCATCCCATAACACATTACAGGATTTGTTCATTTTAGGAAAAAGGGCGGGGTGGGCCTCCTTTAAATAGTGGATGAGAGGGCGGGAAGGAGAAATCGAAAGACCAAAAAAGGATTGGGCACCCGGGAAAAAAAGGGATGGGGCAAAAAAGGTCTAAGTCGTTCAGAAAAAGTATGAGAAGACCACAATCTGTACGAACACTTGGGGAACCCAATAGCTGAGAGCGCGAAAAGGGTGCGCGGTTAGAATAACTCAGCAGGGTGGGGGGAAGGGCAGCCAGCAGGCCGGAGACAGGAACAGTTCCAGTCAAGTGCAAGCCCCGGACTAGGAACTCAACGAGCCCGCAAAGCAAAACCAGCGACAGGCGATTCCGCATTACCCCAGGCTACCCGTGCTTTGCAGGCCTACGCGAGAAAGCCACCGTGCGACTGTGTGGTGGAGAAAACAAGTCCTACGGCGAAACTTACTCAAAATGCTCGAAGACATTCGGCCTGAAGCCGACGCGGAGAGCAGAGGTAGACAGCCTACGCGTTCCCCAAAACGTGTGCTTGTAAGCAATCACATCATCTCAGCATGGTGAAGCAACAAGCAAACCTTAACAGTCTACACAGAACAGCTTTTTTGTCTGTTTGCATTTTATACCCGAGGCTTTAGAAAAACGAGAAGGGGACAGGAAAAAGAAAAAGGTACCCCTGGACAGGCGGGAAAAAATCCTGGCGGCCAAGTCGGTGGGAGGAGACCCACGGCTAGGGAGGAAAGGAGGGCGGGCCGGGAGCAGCGCGGTGACGGCTAAAGGTGGAAACGTGTGTGATGGGGGAGGGGGCGATAAGCAGCAAGGGAAGAGGAGGAAATGTTCCAGGCCTCGGGGAGCCCAACGCAGAGGACGGACCAGTGCAAGGAGGCTGCCGGGGCCTGCAGGGCGGGCGGAGAGCGGGAACGAGGCCCCGTGGCGGAGGACGGGGAGGGGGAGGGGAATTAGTTGGGCCTCACTATCCCGGGCCGCTCCTTACTCACCCTTCATCCTCCTCGTTCTTACTGGCGTCGATCTTCGCCCCTTCCGACTCCGCGCTGCCCCCTTCGGTGCCTCCAGTCGCTGTTCCGCCCCCGGTCCCGGCTCCGCTTCCCGCCGCCGCCGCTGCCCCCTGTGCCGCCGCCACCATGGCTCCCTCCTGCTCGCCCGCCGAGCCGCCTACCGCCGCCGTCGCCGCCGCTGCCGCCCCGTCCCCACCGAACTGCTCCTCCGACATAGTGGTACAGCCTCCGCCGCCGCCGCCGAGACTACACCCGCCGCTGCCGCGAACCGAAACTAGCAGTGAAGTAATCCCCGCCGCTGCCGCGCGCCCGCTCTACCTCGCGAAGCACACAAGACAGAGAAGGCGCGCGCGTGGCTGCAAAGGCTCCTGCGCCTTTCCCTGGCCTGCTCTCCTTGCCTCCCACTCTCGCGCGGCGCGCACTCCCGCTCTCTCCCGCTGCACTAAAAAAAGAATAAGAAGCAGCGGCGGCCTCTCTTGCCTCCTCCTCGCTTTAATGGCGCCGCCGCGGACCACCTAAAATGGCCGACGGAAGAACGGCGCGTCCCGGTCACGTGACGCGAGAGCGCGCCCTTTGCGCTTCCCCCGCCCCCTCTCTCGCTAGTTTCCCCCCATCTTCCTCCTCGGTCCCGCCCTCTCGCTCCCTTTTATACCTTCCTCTCACGCGCCGCGCCGTACGGCGTGGGGGCCTTTACGAGGAACCGGAAGTGTCGTGCGATAAGACGGCCGCGCGGGGACCATCGAGAACAAGGAGCGCCGTTTCGAAGGCGCAGCTAGAAGGGCCCTTCCTCTGCCCCCGCCCTTCCGAGGATTCCTGGAGTCCACTCTCCACTCCCCACGCCACCACCCCGCACGGAGCGGGCAGGAGCGGGCCGGAGCAGCTGCGTCGGGCCCGGGTGTGGTTGCACCTCCCCGAAAGCGACTGTGCCTGGTGCGCCTGGGTCGTCGTGGAGTAGGAGAGGTTCACACACCGGCCTCCTAAGCTTGGAAGAGCCCAGCCTAAGGAAGGAGGGTGCCCGGAGGTGGGAGCTCCGTGTCCCCGGCTCTGTCCACCGCGTGCCTGGGGGCGCCGGGCTCGCTGCGCGCGTGCACGGGCTGCCGCAGCTCCTCGACCCGACGTCGCAGCGGGACCGGGTGACATTGAGGTTCCGCTCGCAGCCGCCGACGCGCTACGGGCTTCGCGCAGGCTGTCCAAGGCCTCTGATGATTAGGGATGGCTTTTTCTTTTAATATTTGCTTTCCAATGAAGGTTTTGCTTTTCTGCTTTTCTCTTCAAGTTTTTTTGTTTTATTTTTGTCAACAAACCAGTAATTTACGTATTGTAAGGAACGGATTATTTTTGCTGTAATGTTATTTGAACATTGAACATGTTATTTTTACGGTCTATTTGAAGACCGTAAAACCTACCACAATTCGTTAGAATTGCTAAGAGTTGGGAAGTGTGTTAAATCAACCCAAGGGCTCGTTTTATGTTTTTTTAGTCCTGGTACTTAATAGAATATATAAATACCATGAATCATCTTTACGAGGTTTCTGAGTTTGTTGAGCGTTTTGTTGTTGTTTTAACACCGTTAGGCGTTTTATTGAGTATAACAGAAAAATTCTTCTTTAACAAATGCTTCTGGGTGGCGCCTGCGGCTCAAGGAGTAGGGCGCCGGTCCCATATGCCGAAGGTGGCGGGTTCAAACCCAGCCCTGGCCAAAAAAAAAATGCTTCTTAGAAATTCCAAATGCTTTGACTAGATACTGGATCATTAGGGCTATGGGATTTGCTGCTTGCTGCAATATCCCTGGAAGAAAATGAAGTTTCCAGGTGCTCCTGTAGTCAAGAAATAATTACTTGGCCGGGCGGGAAGTTCACGCCTGTAATCCTGACACTGTGAGGTGGGAAGATTGCTTGACCTCATGAGTTGGAGACCTGCCTGAGCCGAGTGAGACCCCCGTCTCTATATATAGAAAAATTAGCGGTTGTGGCAGCCGCCTGTAGTTCCAGCTACTAGGGAGGCTGGGGCAGGAGGATCGCTTGAGCCCGGGAGTTTGAGGTTGCTGTGAGCTAGGTGGAGGCCATGGCAGAGCACAGCTCTATCTCAAAATACACATATATATTTTGCCTGTTTAGTATGTGACACACGGGAAACCAAGACTAGCTTGCAAAGAACTCTTTAAGAGTTGTTTTCCACTGTGTATTTACATTAATTGGACACTGCCCAAAAATCGCAAAGGAAGACCGAAAATTCTAAGTTTTTTTATTAATCATGTTAATAGTTTATATTGCAGAATAATTAAAACTCAAAAATACTGATGAAATTCTGAAAATATCTTAAAAATATAATATTACCAACTCACATACTAAGCAAATCATATAAAGGTAATGCCAAGAAAGTTTGTCTTAAATAAGGTGGTAGTGATTCCATATTTGTCTCCACCCAGCACAGTTTTTACCAAGGATAAAGTGAGCATTGTGCTCAAACCAGATATTCCAGGATAGAGACAACTAAGATGATTGACTGAAGGGAGTTCTCTTGAGTCTTCTCTGGCTAAACAAGAGGTTGACTGTGCTTTCTTTGACCCTTGAGATATCATTAAACATGCCTACATTTTAGAAATAGTGACTTTCCCAGAACATTCCTTTTGATTCACATGTAGCCCAGTAGCTTCTGGAGTTCTTGGAATTTGTATCTAAAATTCCAGATAACCTTTAAAAGGTAACATGCTTACAATATGCACTGGAGTATGTAGGATGCCTTGTCAATCATAGCCTTTCATATTATGATCCAGAATCTCTATGGTACGTACCTACATCCACTCAACATTCCTCTTAGAACTCAAATTTAACTTATATCCTGTTTCTTTTAATATTCCTCATCTGCCTAGTAAATGCCTATCCATCCTTCAAAACTCCAATCAAATGTTAATATTTATGGGAAGTCTTTCCAGACTCCCTGAAGCAGAATTAATTATCGCAAGTGGATGGAAGCAAAAAAACAGACAAAACAAAAAAATCCCTTCTCACATCCCTCTATCTTTACCTTTGTTATTTTTAATTGTAGTCTACTAGACCATGAGTTCCAGTTAGTAAAAATAGTGTCCTCTATGGATCCCTCCCTAACAAACACTACTGCACACCCACAGTACACAGTATATACACTATATAATTGCCAGTGGAATTACTGAATGGATAAACTACTAGGTATGGCCTTTCAGGCAAACCAAATGTGCTTCCCAGGACTTCGTCTCTCTCCACCATCTCCCTTGATCTCTGGCATATTGGTTGAAAGGAAATAAAACTTTTTGTTACACATTTATAAGAATTTAATGTTTAAGTGGCTTAAACTACTGAAGGAAACTATGTTTCCTTTCAGTGTTCATGACATGAAAAATTGCATTGCTTCAGGAAGCTCCCAATATGTTTCAGATAATACAGTGAAAAGCACTAGATCCTCAATGAATTTAACCTTTGTAAAGCAGTACCTCTCTGCAGAAAAAAATGAGAGTACTTTTAAAATGCCATAAAAATTGACTTGAGATTTAAACGGTAATCATCTAAGCCACGGAGTCACGGTTCTAATCAACTAAATGCACTCTACAAGCAAGGCAGGAGTTACCTACACTCATTTAAGTTATAATCAGCTAAATGCACTCTACAAGCAAGGCAGGAATTACCTACACTCAAATTTTTTTAAGTAGAATGGGTATTTCAGTTGGCGATCTAGAATAAACAGTGTCTGGAAGAAGCAACAGGAAGTACTCATTTCCTGTTAAAGCTACACATACTGGAGCTGCTTCTACAACCAAACAGCCTGTAACCTGTCAGGGCCCGCTTACTTGCAGAACACTTTCAGTAGGATTTTATCATTTTTTTTGGAAAGTTAACCTGTGTTTTAGATGACATGACCAATTGCCTATACAGTGAACATTCCTTCGTTACTCTTGGCTGTCATGAAGCTCTCACTTTCCTCAGAATGTACAAACCCCATTAACTGAACAGTCAGATTTTACTCCAGCAACAAAGTCTACATACTAAAGACTCAGTTCTGCTTAGTCAAGAGGATGTCAACAGTACACTTTGGATGCAATTAAAGAAAACCTAGTTCAAAAAGGATTCAAACAAAGCTGGTAAAATGGTGCACACTTGTAGTCCCAGCTACTTGGAAGGCCAAAGTAGGAGGATCCCTTGAGCCCAGGAGTCTGAGTCCAGCCTGGGCAAGATAGCGAGATCCCCAACTCTTTAAGAAGAAAAGGATTCAAGCAATAAGGAAATTTAATCATCTCACTTCAGATCTACATGTTCAACATCCACGTAACATCTCCCCTTGGATATTCGCAGACTTCTCAAGCTTTGGGCTTGAAATCGGCCTCCCCTACTAATTTGCTTTGATTTTCCTCTTCTCAGTCAATGACACCTCCACCCACCCATGTGCTCCTGCCAAAAACCAGAGTCATCTTTGATATTCCCTTCCTCACCCCCCAAATGTAATCAATCCCCACTCTTTCTACCTCCAAAATATGTCTTGATTCACCTAAACACTTTTTAGAAAATTAGGTAAATTCTCAAAGAGCTCAAACCAGAGCATTTGGTCCTGCAATCCCATTACTAGACATCTACCCAGAAGAAAAAAAAAAAACATTTTATCATAAGGACATTTGCACTAGACAGTTCAATGAGCTCCATTTACAATTGCCAAAATGTGGAAACAACCTAAATGCCAACCAACCCAGAAATGTATTAACAAGTACCATGGAGTACTTATTCAGCCATTAAAAAAGATGGAGACTTTACATCTTTTGTATTAACCTGGTTAGAATTGGAACACATTCTTCTTAGTAAAGTATCACAAGGATGGAGAAGCTTCATCTGTATTTACTGTCATTCCTCATCATTGGTATCCCTGTCTGAGCTCTGTCTCCTGTCAGATCAGGGGCAGCATTACATTCTCATAGGATCATGACCCCTACCATAAACTGCATTTGAGCATTCTAGGTTGTGGGATCCTCATGAGAATCTGAATCCCCCCCACCCCCTCAATCCCTGGTCTGTGTAAAAATTATCTTCCGTGAAACTAGTTCCTGGTACCAACAAGACTGAGAATCACCTGTGTACAGTGATCGGAGAAGACTCTTCAAGCAGGCAACTTTTTGAGTAGAGCCCCGAAGGAAGTGAGGGAGAAAGTCCTCTGCATGGTTTAGGCAAGACTTTACAAGGCAAAGCGTACTCCTCAGGCAGGAGTGTGCTTTGCACTTACAATGAACAATGGAGGCCAGTGTGACTAGTGTGAAGGAAAAAAAGGGTAATAGATCACACCTGAGAGGTATCCAGGAATGAGGTCACCCAATGTAAGCTGTAGTTAATACTTTGCTTTTATTATACACGTGCTGAAAAACCATGGAAGGGTTTTGAGCAGAGGAAGGACATGACCTGCCTGTAAGTGGATGATTCTGGATGCTGTGTGGACTGTAGACTGTGTGAGGGCAATTGGGAGGAAAGTTTAAAAGGCGACTGTCATGAGGTGACTATTTTTTAACCTCTCTTGGTTAATTTCTTTTGCTAAGAAGCAAATCTACAAAGAGGGTACTATTTACATGTGGTCATATGACTTTATTTTTTCTAAGATGTTGTTTTCTGTGGGAAAAAAAACATGCTTTAATGACAATAAGGAATCATTAAAAATAAAATAAGGTAGGCCTGGTGTGTGGCTCACCCCTGTAATCCTAGCAGTCTGGGGGGCCGAGGTGGGCAGATCACCTGAGCTCAGGACTTTGAGACCAGCCTGAGCAAAGGGAGACCTCATCTCTACCAAAAAAAACAAAAACTAAGCATTGTGGAAGGCGTCTATAGTCCCAGTTACTTGGGAGACTGAGACAAGAGGGTCACTTGAATCAAGAGTTTGAGGTTCTTGTGAGCTATGATGCCATGGCACTCAACCCCAGGGCAACAGAGTGAGATTCTGTCTCAAAAAAAAAATGAAAAAATAAGACTTGAATTAATATTATTGATAAGATTTCCAATAAAGACTCAGACTAACCTTTTCACTCAGCACAATATGTTTCCCCCTTCCTGAAGTTCTTGATTAGCCACTGCAGCTAGGGCTTGGCCATAATCCTACTACCTAAGGCATTGCAATGAGTCCAGTAGCTTGACAGACTCAAGTTCTGGCCTCTTGGGTATTCTAGATTCTTTCATTTCCCACAGGCCAAGGATAGGTCAAATAGTTATCAGGTTTTGCTTTGTAAAAAAGGATTCAAGCAATAAGGAAATGTAATCATCTCACTTCAGACCTACATGTTCAGGTTTTTAAGGTTCTTTCAGCTGCTAAGTTTTAATTGTCCCACTCAGTCTGCAGGAGCTGCAGTTCAAGGGAATAATGAGAGAACATAATGCAGAAGAGTCGGGATTTTCAGACATGGGTTCAGCTAACAAATACTGAAAGCTCAATAAAAAGTTTAGGAAGGTTGGGTAGTGCCTGTGGCTCAAGGAGTAGGGCACTGGCCCCATATATTGGAGGTGGTGGGTTCAAACCTGGCCTTGGCCAAAAAAGAATAATAATAATAAAAATAAAGATCTTTTAAAAAAAACAGGAAGATGTTTCTGTCCTGTGGATCTCTGGAGTCTTTGCCTTTGTTGCATTGGCTCTGAGTTATTTGATATTCCTCATCCTGTACAAGCTACATCAGAATAATCACTTTCTTACACCAAGGTTAAAGCCACACTTTAAAAGAAAATGGTAACATGTAACAAAATAGTACCTTTATAGGAAGAGTTTTCTGTTTAGTTCCTGTCCTTAATGTTTTGGCTACTATGTTAGACATTTGCTTTTGGGGGTCCCCCAGCAATGTTTCCTTCTCTTAGTAATTTTTTTTTTTTTTTTTGAGACAAAGTCTCAATGTGTTGCCCTCGGTAGAGTGCAATGGTGTCACAGCTCACAGCAACCTCAAACTCTTGGGCTTAAGCGATTCTCTTGCCTCAGCCTCCCAAGTAGCTGGGACTACAGGCGCCTGCCACAATGCCCAGGCGCATTTTTTAGAGAAGGGGTCTCTCTCTGACTCAGGCTGGTCTTGAACTCATGAGCTCAGGCAATCCACGCGCCTTGGCTTCCCAGAGTGCTAGGATTACAAGCGTGAGCCACCATGCCTGGCTCCTTCTCTTAGCATAGGAGAAACCAGTGGGTCTGGGATGAGAAGTAAGGAATGGTGAATCAGCAGATCAGAATGAACTTGTCACTCCTGGTCACATTATTTATTTCTGGAAGAGCACAGGGCTAGTCAGCCAATCACGTTGAAGAATTTCCTTTTGACATTTGAGTAAAGAATTACTATCCTACCCTTGGTCACAAACAGAAGCAGGTAGCTGAGGGAACCACTGGCAACCGTCTTGTAACAGAACTATACCTATGAAGACAGGAATCCAACAGCAAGGAGGAAGTACCGAGACACCGCAGGCAGGCTGCCAGGTCTTGGTCACATTCTGGTGAACCACCAGATCAACCTCCACCTGTCTCAAGGAGGGTCCTTACCTGGGGGAAGGGACAAGGCAGGTGTCTCTAGGACTTCTTTTGTAAGGAAATTAATCCCATTCATGAGGGCTCTACCCTCATGATCTAATCATCTGCCACCTGCTAATACCATCATTTTGAGGGTTAGGATTTCCACATATGAGTTTGGGGGAGACATAAATACTCAAACCACAGCAGGTACTCACAGTAGGGTAAGTAGACAAGAAGAACCTTTTGTTCTCAGGATGTGGTGACTTTGGGGATTTCTTTTTCTTTTTCTTTCTTTCTTTTTTTTTTTTTTTTTTTGTTTTCAGTCTTTATTAACCTTCCCAAAGAGATACAAATAACGGACTTCTCCCAGGAAGTTGTGACAGTTTCCAGCTTTTCAGATCTCTCCACAAGATCCCACTTTGCAACTGTAGTGGCCTAACACAACAACTTCAACTTCTATGCAAACTCCTGCTTTGAGGTCAAGGTGGCTGTAAACAACAGCCTCTCAGCCTCCTCCACAAGCTATGGCTTCTTATATTTCTCCGTGAGTTCTGGCTTTTCCATCTGCTCCAAAGCTTCAAGCCAAAATCATTAGGGAAAGTTCTCTAATCCTTCAGCGGTACCTCCAGACCGTCATTCCCCCAGCTTCTCCTACATCCATCTAATCCTCCATTTCTACATTAAACCTCTTCATTCCAGAAAACTTGCAGTGACTTTATTTCCTCACTACACCCAGTTATTGGTGTCTCTAGGACTTCTTTTGTAAGGAAATGGCTTCCAGGAGGCTCAGAAATTTCAAGATGGAAATTTTATGACCCAATTGGATTTAAAAGTATTAATGACACCATTGTTAATGCATTGACAATGTATGGCATACAGTTGCAAAGTCATTACTTATCACCTTGAATAACCAAGAAGCTTCTGCAACAGGATAATGTTATATGTAATAAAATATATAAGGACTGTGGAGTAAACTGGCTATGTCAAAGAATACTGGAGATCTTCGAGAAAGAAAATGGTAAATTCAAGGCTTTAATTTCCTACTTTAAGGTCTGGGCAAGTAATCAGAAAGTTTCTTATCTGGACGAAAAGAAAAATATTCTAACCTAATGTAACTACAGGATCAAGATTTCTGAAAACCAAACTCAAATTCTGATCATGCAGGCTCAGCACCTATAGCTCAGTGGTTAGGGTGCCAGCTGCATACACCAACGCAGGTGGGCTTGAACCCAGTCCAGGCCTGCTAAACAGCAATGACAACTGCAACAAAAAAATAGCCAGCGTTGTGGTGGGTGCCTGTAGTCCCAGCTACTTGGGAGGCTGAAGAAAGAGAATCGCTTCAGCCCAAGAGTTTGAGGTTGCTGTGAGCTATGATGCTACAGCACTCTACCAAGGGTGACATAGTGAGACTCTGTCTCAAAAAAAACCAAAATCCTGATCATGCGGATTGGCAGAATTACAAAGAAAATTGAATTATTTTAAATGTTATGTTAAAGGTCAGGTATTGATCAAGAAAGGGTGAAACTTTGAAAATTAGAATTTGGGTTGAGGGCAGTGCTCACACCTGTAATCCTGGCACACTGGGAGGCTGAGGCAGGGGGATTGCTTCAGCTCAGGAGTTCAAGACCAGCCTGAACCAGAGACCCCCATCTCTAATGCTAGTGCTGGGCATTGTGGTGGGTGCCTGTAGTCCCAGCTACTTGGGAGACTGAGGCAAGAGAATCACTTGAGCCCAACAGTTTGAGGTTACTGTGAGTTATGATGCCACAGCACTTTAGCAAGGGTGACAAAGTGAGACTCTGTCTCAAAAAAAAAAAAGGAAAGAAAGAAAAGAAAATTAGAATTTGGACAGATTTCAATGACGCAAAGAACCTTAAAATTTACCCAAGCTTTCCTTATGAACAAAGATTTTATTGTGGACACGGTATGGTGGCTCACACCTGTAATCCTGGCACTCTGGGAGGCTGAGGCGGGTGGATTGCTTGAGCTCTGGAGTTTGAGACCAGCTTGAACAAGAGCAAGACCCAGACTCTAAAAATAGCCAAGTGTCATGGCAGGTGCCTGTAGTCCCAGCTACTCGGGATGCTGAGGCAAGAGGATCACTTGAGCCCAAGAGTTGAAGTTGTTATGAACTATGATGCCATGGCACTCTACCCAGGGTGACAGAGTAAGATGGAAGGAAGGAAGGAAGGAAGGAAGGAAGGAAGGAAGGAAGGAAGGAAGGAAGGAAGGAAGGAAGGAAGGAAGGAAGGAAGGAAGGAGCGAGCGAGTGAGCGAGGGAGGGAAGGAGGGAGGAAGGAAGGAAGGAGAGGGTGAGCAAGGGAGGGAAGGAGGGAGGAAGGGAGGGAGGGAGGGAGGAAAGGAAGGAAGGAATGAACGAACGAACGAACGAACGAACAAACTTTACCCTGGTAGGCAGAATAATGGCCCCCGAAGATGTCCACATTCCAATCCGTAACACCTGCAAATATGTTCCATTGTATGGCAAGAGACTCTGCAGATGTAATTAGGGATTTACAGATTGGAAGATTATCCTGAATTATCTGGGTGGGTCCAATGTAAACCACAGGGTCCTTACCACAGGGAGGTAGGAGATCAAAGTCAGATCCCAGTCGGAGAGAGAGGTTTGAAGGTGTTACGCTACTGGCTTTGAAGATGAAGAGAGAAGGCCATATGCCAAAGAATGTAGGTGACCGCCAGAGCTGGAAAAGGAAAGGAAAGAAAGTCTCCCCTAAGAGAATGCAGCCCTGCTGACACGTCAGCTTGACACACTGTTGACTGGCAGTTTTACACAGAAACTACCCATGTTACAAGGGAACTCATGATCAGTCATCAATGTGTTAATTTAGCACAGTGAGATTTCCAGAAGTACAAAATCACAAATTTGTGTTATTTTAAGCCACTAAATTTGTGGTAATTTGTTACAGCAGCAACAGGAATATGATGATCCACTGTCTGTAGAGATTAGCCTTTCCTTGCCTAAAGAACCTATAATGACCTCTCGACACTTTGCAAAGGTGTCAATTCCACACCTGTCACCTCTCATTTCATTGCTTCTGGATGAATAATTAGACTCAAATCCTGGAGACCCCAGAAAAAGTACATTGTATCATATTCTGTGGTGTTGACCATAATGCAACAAAATTTTTTTGTTTGTTTTTGTTTGTGAAACAGAGTCTCACTATGTTGCCTTCAGTGGAATGCTGTGGCATCATAGCTCACAGCAACCTCCAATTCCTGGGCTCAGGTGATCCTCTTGCCTCAGCCTCACCAGTAGCTGGGACTACGGGTGCTAGCCACAAGGCCAGGTAGTATTTTTTTTTTAGTGATGGGGTCTTGCTCTTGTTCAGGGTGGTCTGGATCTCTTCACCTTAAGTGATCTTCCCACCTCACCCTCCAGAGTGCTGGGATCACAGGTGTCAGCCACCGTGCCTGGCCCCTTAGTGTAACAAATTTGGAAAGCAATTTGGAAAGATGGCTAAAACGTATTTTTCAAAGGAGATACAATACTTGTTCAAAAGGACTAGAACAGGAAAGGTATTTTGGGGAGGTTTTTGCTGGTAGTTTAACTTTATGGCTAACTGGCAATCTAGGTGACATATAGCTCTATTTGTGGTGGCTGACTTTTTTATTCCCTATTACTCTATGGTTGTATGATGATAATAATGATCAAGTAGAAAGAAAAAAATGGTGATGCAAGGAGGAAGTGAGGGGATACTTGCAGAAGCCTGTTTTTTAAGTAGGTAAGAAGAGGTGAGTTCTAGTACTTGAGATGGGGTGGATTCAGTTCATCTGTTCTACAGGAAGGCAGGAGGATTGATCAGTTGGTAGGCATGGTGATAAACATAATTTATCTGATGCCTTTTATTTTTCCCAGTCATTCAAGAAGTCTGACATTAGCTGAAAGTGTGGACAGGAGAGAAGATTTAAGGACATTAGGGAAAGTAGAATAGGAAATTCATTCTGCCCAAGGAATCCAAGACTTCAGTGGATGAGGAGACCCTACATAGAGCCTCGCTGAATACTACTAGAGATTTACTTCTAAGATTTGGGAGCCACTTCCTCCCAGATGTCACTGATTTATCTTCTTTGGGTGTGGTCACCTAGGCAATTACAATCTGTCTTCTTTTTCTTTTCTTTTTTTTTTTTTTTAAGACAGATTCTTGCTGTGTCACCCTGGGTAGAGTGCTGTAGGGTCACAGCTCACAGGAACCTCCAACTCCTGGGTTTAAGTGATTCTCTTGCCTCAACCTCCCAAGTAGTTGGGACTACAGTTGCCCACCACAACACCCAGATATATTTTGGTTGTAGTTGTCATTGTTGTTTGGCAGGCCCAGGCTGGGTTTGAACCTGCCAGCTCTGATGTATGTGGCTGGTGCCCTAGCTGCTGAACTACAGGCACCAAGCCTACAATCTGTCTTCTTGTCTATTCAATCAGCTCCTATTTCTCCACCTTGATCTTGAGAACTCATGAGAAATCCAGGAAGTAAATAATTCTTGAGTTGTCTGGCAAGCCATGACTCCCTTCTCTGAACTATCCCTTCCACCAAGTATGGTCCCTTGCAGCCAACTTTACATTACATGACTTCACCCCCCACCTCCATTGCCATAGCCAAGTTCAGCAGTGGACGCCAGACCTAAGCCAGTCAATTGGATGGATTTTGAAATTGAGATAATGGATCTCTAAGCAGTTGGCCAGAGATGCTGGAGCTAGGGAGAAAAATTAAAGGACTGAGCAGGATTTTGCATTATGTGAAGAAGCTGAGAACTTAGGTTTGAGGGTTAATGGGGTAAAGAGAAACAGTAAAGCAGGTGTGTAGAAAGAATCAGGGGAAAGCGTCCACGTGGTCCTGACAAGATGCAGATTATATCTGCCTGGATTCTTGGTTCTTGATGACATGCCAGTCACTGATTTCTGTCCTCAGCTGCACTTCCGCCCTTGGATTATATGTAATGCTCTGATTCCCCTGGATTTACATTTTACATGAACAAATCTGAGTAGATTTCTGTTACCTGTAACTCAAAGAACCTTGATCAAGAGACTTATCAAATGCTGTGCTGAAATCAGGGAATACTGTGTTTATAGCATGTGTTAATCTACAAGTCTGATAACTAGTTCTGTCAGGAAAGAGAAAAAAAAAGGAAGGACACGAGGCTGGAGACTTGGAAAGAAAAAGACAGTAGTCATTACATTCCTACAATACAGCTTTAATTTTCTGTAATCATTAAAAAATACTCGATTTGAAAAACAATGAAAATAAAGACAAATCACTCACATGTTTACCTTCCTTATATAACCACTCTGAACATTTTTACATATTTCACAACCATTGTTTTCCTTATATGTTTGCTTTTTTTTTTTCTGAGATGGGGTTTGCTGTATTACCCAAGGAACCTCTGGAACTCCTGAGCTCAAGCAATCCTCCCACAGCAACGTCTCCAGTAGCTGGGACTACAGGTGCAAGCCACCAAACCAGGCTGTGTTTATTATGTTCAACAATGAAATTATAATATAAAATACAATTGCATATACTACTTTTTTCATCAAATATTACACCATAATATATATCCTGTATTCCTTATGGCAGTCTTCATAAAGTTTTAATGTCTGCCTAACATTCTATTGAATATAGTATAAAAAATAACACTATACTGGGCGGCGCCTGTGGCTCAGGAGTAGGGCGCCAGTCCCATATGCTGGAGGTGGCGGGTTCAAACCCAGCCCCAGCCAAAAACCAAAAAAAAATAAAAATTAAAAAAAAAATAACACTATACTGATTTGCACTCTCCAGTTTGAAATTTCAAATTTAGAGAGGATTTCTATTTTTGTCACTAGAGAGATGTTTTCTTTTGTAGGGTTAGAAATAGTTAGTCAGTCTTTACCATTTCCTGCATCCCTCGAGATTAATGTTCATCTTCTCTTTCCTTCTTTCTGGGTCTCTCTTGGATTAATAATTCAGCTTTCTAGTTACCCTCATTCAAGGAAGGTGTTACCCTTTGTGGCAGCTATAAAGATACAGACCACTGGAAAGGAAGCCTTCCTTTGTCCTTAAAATTCTACATTAATAAATTAATGAACTGGTATTTTGGATTTTGCAGTGGTGTCTTGCGAGTTTGATTATACAGAGGCAGAATCTTTACCTACATATCTGAGAACTAGACCTTGTGGTAGGCATGCTAAGATACTGCCACCATATAGGCTCTCTTTGGGAGGCTTGCCAGCCCCCTTCATTCCCAACACTGCCTTCTGAGCTTGGTCTTGTTGGCCGAGGAAGACTTGAAAACAAACTGACAAAAGACACCTCAACCGTGGCAGAGTAACTTTCAGGAAGCAGCAGAGAAGAGGATGGAGTGACCTCATCTAAGCTCCTAGCTTCAAATACTGTCTCATGTTGATAACCTTACGGCTTCAGGTTTCTGTTTGTTATGTCAGGTATTTTCTATCATATGTGGACTTAGCATTATCTGGATTTTCCTCCTGTCCCTCAACATTTAACTTAAAGCCTTCTTGATCAGTTTGACAGGTCTCTGGGAAAATCTGTTTTTCTGGTCCTCTAGGGAAGTGCTCTGTCTTTAGCCAAGATTATCCAAAGATACGATTCAGGAAACCAAATTCTACACAGATCTGCATCTACATACCT
Source organism: Nycticebus coucang (assembly GCF_027406575.1). NCBI lineage: Eukaryota > Metazoa > Chordata > Mammalia > Primates > Lorisidae > Nycticebus > Nycticebus coucang. Next base: position 12,151,328 of record NC_069780.1, read on the forward strand.
TATCACTCTCCTTCCTTCCTGCTTCCAACTTTCTATTGAAAACACCGTGGAGAATGATGTTTGTACATCCAAGTACTTCATCTTCTGGACCAGCATTTCAAAACTCCTTAATATATATCCCAGGACTCTTCCGCAAGGGATGATGACCTCCCCCGTTATCAGTCAAAGCAGATAACGACTGTCAAGTGTGAGGAAACCATAGGTCATATATCACCTTTCCAGCAAGATGATCCAGGAGGCCTCGGATCTCCACATGGATCACGAGAGGGACCAAGGCTGCCTCCGTTCTCTTCCTTGGGAAGTGACAAACATTGTTCAGTTCACAATCAGTTCCTGTGGCCTCTGGCGCAGCATGACAGGCTTGGCACACAGTCTAACGGACCGTCTCTTCTTTCTGAGAGTAGTTCTAGCTATTCTCCTACTGCTGTCTACCACCGTGTTATTTTATTGGGCACTATTTTCTTATTTTTACATTAAAATAATTATATGGCAGGCCGGGCATGGTGGCTCATGCCTGTAATCTCAGCACTCTGGGAGGCCAGGTGGATCACCTGAGCTCATGAGTTCGGGACCAGTTTGAGCTAAAGCAAGATCCTGTCTTTTAAAAAATAGCCGGGCATTGTGGCAGACACCTATAGTCCCAGCTACTCTGGAGGCTGAGGCAAGAGAATCACCTGAGCCCAAGAGTTTGAGCTTCCTATGAGCTAAAGACGCCATGGCACTCTACCGCGGGTGACCAAGTGAGACTCTGTTCAAAAAAGAAAAAGAACCGTTGTTCTACAACGGTTTAGGAAAAATAATAAGATAAAATAATTTAAAAATACACAAGTACTTTAAGAATACTGTGTGATTCTTAAAATCCAGACAAACAGAAGTATATGGAGGGAAAAAAAAAAGAAAGAAAAAAAAAGAAAGTCTCTTCACTCCACCCCTACCCATTCCCACTTTCTGTAAATAGGATATAAAATTTAGAGTGGTACCATGATTTCTTTCTTTTTTTTTTATTTTTTAATCCCAACACTGATAAAGGTAGCACCATTCTGCCTCTGCGATCTTCTGGTCTGTTACCTTTGTCCTCTGTTATTCTCCGGGATTTTGTCCTTGTTCCTCTTCTCTTACTATAAATCCCCCCTTTATGAGTGACATGCTCATAGCTTCAAATATTATCTCATGTTGATAACTTTTTTAAAAATTAATTTGCTTTAAACCATGGAGTACAGTATACAGAATTTCACAGTGGTTGCCATGCTATCAGCACTCTAGCCTGGGGCAACTAAATGAAACTGTCTCAAAAAAAAAGAAAAATTTCCATACCATATACGAATAGCATGAAGACCACCTTAACACATGTACTGCAACAATATTGTCACTGACCACCTGGAGTCAGCATTAGACTCTACAGGATAACAGGACAGTCCTCAAAAAGACTGCCCTTGCAGTCAGACACCAGCTGCAAAGTCAGAGACCCTCAGGCCACTTGCACTTCAGAGCTATCAATTCAGCAGCTTCTATATCCCCTGAAGGTTTGATAATTCATTGGAATGACTCACAAAACTCAGGAAAGCAGTATATTTATGAGTACAGTTTTATTACAGGGGGTACAAACCACACACATAGAGAGAGGTCTGGGTAAGTCCCAAGCACAGAGCTTTTAGGCTGTCCAGGTATGCCACTCACTTGACACATCCATGTGTTTATAAATCAATGTAAATCAATCTCAGCTCCACTGAGATTAAGTTTTTAGTATTGGGGTTTCATTATATTGGCATAATTATTTGAATCAACTCCCATAGGAACAAAATGAATCTCTAGCTCCCTCTTCCCTTCCCTTCCTAGAAGCTTGGGTAGTATCACATGGGTCAAAGCCCTAATCCTCTTATCACATGACCAGCTGCTCCATCCTGGAGTTACCTCATTAGTATAAACTCAGGTGTTTTATAAGGAGTCCACCAGGAGTCACCTCATTAGTATAAACTCAGGTATTTTCAAGGGGCTCATGAATAACAAAGACACTTCCATTATTTGGGAAATTCCCAGGATTGAGAGTCTCCCTCCAAGAACCAGGGACAAGGCCAAATTCTTTATTATACAAAAATAACCAAGAAAAACATAAGTCTACATAAAAACTTGTACATGGATGTTCATAGCAGCATTATTTATAAAAATAGTAAAATAAAGTCAATATAATCTGAATATCCACCAACTAATGAATGGAGAAGTAAAATGAGGTATATAGCCATATGTTTCAGGGGTCTCCCAGATCATCCCTATATTTCCTTGCTAATGCTATGACCGTTTAATACAGTTCCTCATGTTTTGGTGACCTCCAACCATAAAATTATTTTATTTTTTATTTTTTATTTTTTTTTGGTTTTTGGCCGGGGCTAGGTTTGAACCCGCCACCTCCGGCATATGGGACCGGCGCCCTACTCCTTGAGCCACAGGTGCCGCCCCATAAAATTATTTTTATTGCTACTTCATAGCTGTAATTTTGCTACTATTATGAATCGTAATGTAAATATCTGATATGCAGGAGACCCCTAAAGGGGTCATGACCTACAGGTTGAGAACCGCTGCTATATTTGGTGACTCCTGAGAGGATTCACAGGATTCAGCATATAGTCAATACTCAGGGTCCCACTTTATTACAACAGAAGGATAAAAAGGAAAATCAGCAAATGGAAAAGATGCATGAGACAAAGTCCAGAGAAAATGAGGCCCAAGCTTCCAGGAGTCTTCTCAAAGTGAAATCACACAGGACGTGCTTACATACTAAGCAGGAATCGTGATCACATGCATGAAATGTTACCTGCTAGATGCACTCATTAGTGACTCAGTGCCTATGGTTTTTATTGGAAGCTGATTATTCTGACCCTTTGCCTAGCATGTAGCAGGATTCCTGACTCCCAGAAGGAAAGCAGTTGAAGAGTTTAAAGAGTTTATAGAAATGGTCAAGGCAGAGTAAACCATTCCTACCAGTAAAGGAATGGTAGGAATTTCCCAAAATTCAAGTTCCCAGACATCAGTTAAGGGCCAAGCTTGTAAGCAGGCCTTTCTAAGGAAAGCAATCTCAGCTTCCTCTTAATGCTTTTCTGCACACCATATGATGGGATATTATTCAGCAATAAAAAGGAATGAAGGGCTGGTATGCGCTATAGTAAGGATGACTCTGGAAAACATGTTTCAGGAATGAAGCCAGCAACAAAGGGCCATAAGTTATAATTCTGTGTGTATGAAGTGCCCAGAATAGACAAATATATAAAGACAGAAAGGAGAATAGTAGTTGCCTAGGGTTGGGAGGTCAGAGGGAAATAAGGGGCAATTGTTAATAGGTACAAGATTTTTCCCGGGCGGTGAGACCAATGTCCTTAAAATTGATTGTAGTAATGGGTGCTCAGCTTTGTGAATACACTACAAGCCATTGAATTGAGTGCTTTAAATGAATGGATTATGTGGATTTCTGAATTACATTGCAATAAAGCTATTAAAAAAGAATGGAGGCAGTTGCTAATTTTATTTTATAAAATGATCTGTGATTTTGTTTTTAATTATTTTATGATCACACATAATTTGTGTATATCTCCTCTTCTTTAATCCTCCTAATGAGTTCGCAAAGGCATCACTACCAATCACACACACACAGTAGTCCCACAATTCTGTTTTTGAATAGCTGTATAAAGCCAGCCTAAAATTATAACTTAGTCTGACCTAGGAAAGAATTCACAAATTTAACTTGGGTATATTTCTTGTCACACTGACTTTTAAAAATATTTTAACTTATAAATTGTTTATAAAATATGATGTTAAATACTCTGTATTTGATATTACATGTAAACCACACTAAAATGCCTTTCAATAGGGTAGTGCCTGTGGCTTAGTCGGTAAGGCGCCGGCCCCGAGGGTGATGGGTTCAAACCCGGCCCCGGCTGAACTGCAACCAAAAAATAGCCGGGCGTTGTGGCGGGCGCCTGTAGTCCCAGCTACTCAGGAGGCTGAGGCAAGAGAATCGCTTAAGCCCAGGAGTTGGAGGTTGCTGTGAGCTGTGTGAGGCCACGGCACTCTACCAAGGGCCATAAAGTGAGACTCTGTCTCTACAAAAAAAAAAAAATTAAAAAAAAATGCCTTTCAATAAATAAAAGGCAGAATTTTAGTCGATACAAAGAATTAGACTGGCATAGATAAGACCAAAAGTAAAGCAGACAATTACTACTTTATCTCCAGTCCTTACCCTTTTTTTTAAACTTAATTTTTATTAAATCATAACTGTATACATTTATGGGGTACAACGTGATGATTTGATATACAATGTGGAACACTTAATCAAACTAATTAACATAACCATCACCTCACTTACTTATTTTTGTGGTAAGACTTTTTTTTTTTTTTGTAGAGACAGAGTCTCACTTTATGGCCCTCGGTAGAGTGCCGTGGCCTCACACAGCTCACAGCAACCTCCAACTCCTGGGCTTAAGCGATTCTCTTGCCTCAGCCTCCCGAGTAGCTGGGACTACAGGCGCCCGCCACAACGCCCCGCTATGTGGTAAGACTTTTATAATATACTCTTAGTTGTTTGGAAATGTACCCTTGCATTGTGCACATTAGGTGAGATCCCACCAAATACCCTCCCTCCACTCCCCTCTCCCCTCCCATGCTCTCTCTCTTCTCCCCTCTTTCTTTCTGGACTATCTTTGTGTTTTATCATTCTTATAAATGTGTAAGTGTTTATATATTGGTTTCATAATAGTATTGAGTACATTGTACTCATATTCCATTCTTTTTTTAATTTTATTTTTATTTTTAATTTCATTTTGCTTGTTCATTCTTCTTTGTTTGAAGTACTCCTTTTTGTTGATTTTCTTCTTCTGGCGGTGCTGGCTGTTTTTGATGTTGTTAGTAGAGTGGGGGTCTTACTCTGGCTTACTGCTACTCATACTGGTCTTGAACCTCTGAGCTCAGACAATCCACCTGCCTCGGCCTCCCACGGTGCTGGGACTACAGGCGTGAGCCACCACGCCCGGCCTCATATTCCATTCTTAAGACACTTCACTAAGAAGAAAATGTTCCAACTCCATCCAGGTAAACATAAAAGATGTAAAGTCTCCCTCTTTTCTTATGGCTGCATTTCTTAAACTGATAGAGGCCATCTACAGCAAACCCACAGCCAATATCATATCAAATGGAGTAAAATTGAAAACATTTCCACTCAAATCTGGAACTAGACAAGGATGCTCATTGTCACCACTGCTATTCAACATAGTACTGAATTAGGCAAGAGAAGGGGATCAAAGGTATTCAAATGGGGTCGGAAGAGGTCAAATTCTCACCCTTTGCAGATGACATGATTTTATATCTGGAAAACCCCAGTTATAAAACTCAACTACAAAGCTCTTAGAAGTGGTCAAGGAATATAGTAGTATCTCAGGATACAAAATCAATACTTACAAATCAGTAGCTTTTACATATGCCAGCAACAGTCAAGCTGAAAATACAGTCAAGGACTCTATCTCTTTTACAATAGTGCCAAAGAAGATGAAATACCTGGGAATTTATCTAACAGAGGAAGTGAAAGCTTTCTATCCAAAGCAATCTACAGATTTAATGCAATTCCTATCAAAGCACCAATGTCATACTTTAAAGAACTTGAAAAAATAGTACTTCATTTTATATGGAATCAGAAAAAACCTCGAATAGCCAATACATTACTTAGAAATAAAAACAAATCAGGAGGCATCATGTTATCACACTTCAGATTATACTCTAAAATTTATAGTGATCAAAACAGCATGGTACTAGCACAAAAATAGAGATGTAGCTATATGGAACAGAATAAAGAATCTAGAAGATGAACCCAGGCACATATCATTATTTGATCTTTTTTTTTTTTGAGACAGAGTCTCACTATGTTGCCCTTGGTAGAGTGCCGTGGCATCACAGCTCTCAGCAACCTCAAACTCTTGGGCTTAAGTGATTCTCTTGTCTCAGCCTCCCAAGTAGCTGGGACTATAGGCACCTGCCACAGTGCCCAGCTATTTTTTTGTTGCAGTTGTCATTGTTATTTAGCTGGCCTGGGCCAGGATCAAACCTGCCACCCACGGTGTATGTGGCTGGCACCATAACCACTGTACTACGGGCTCTGAACCTCATTATTTGATCTTTGATAATCCTAACAAAAACATACACTGGGGAAAAGATTCCCTATTTAACAAATGGTGCTGAGAGAACTGGCTAGCAACCTATAGAAGACTGAAACTGGACCTTCACCACTAACAAAAATTGATTTTCACTGGATAAAAGATTTAAATTTAAGACATGAAACTGTAAGAATACTAGAAGAGAGTGCAGGGAAAACATTTGAAGATATTGGCCTGGGAAAATACCTTATGAGGAGGTGAAAGGACCAAGCTAACTTCATTTTGTTAAAACTAACTCCATTTTGTCTCACAGCCTTCACTGACCCCACTTTGCCCCACAGCCTTCAATTTACAGCTGCATACCAAAGGTGATAGGCAACCTGCTTGCATACCAAAGGTGATAAGCAACCTGCTTCCTTCCCCACCCCGGGCTCCAATGTGTCTGCCCCGAGCAATAACGGCCCCCACCCTCGGCCCCAGTAGTAGTAAATCTTTCCCCTAAGCAATCAGCCCAACTCAAACATTGTTTAGGTCCCTAAGTCCCTATCCACCCCCCCAACTTTTTTCTTTTCTGTATCCTTAAAACTGTTCTTCCCTCTGTGGTCAGGGCTTCTCTGCCCTCCTGCTGCGCTAGGAACGAGAAGCCCAGACTTGAGTCTGTGAATAAACGGTTCTATTGCTTTTGCATGGGACTCAGCTCCTTAGTGGTCTTTGTGGGGGATTTCAAGATCTGGGCACAACAGAGGACCTCCTCCGGAAATCAAAGCAACACCAAAAATATATTACTGGGATCAGATCAAGCTAAAAAGCTTCTGCACAGCTAAGGGCACTGTAAGTAAAGCAAATAGACAGCCTTCAGAATGGGAGAAGATTTTTGCAGGTTATGTTTCCAACAAAAATCTGATAACTAGAATCCACAGAGAACTCAAACTAATCAATAAGAAAAGAACAAACAACCCCATTTCTTTGTGGGCAAAAGACTTGAACAGAAACCTCTCTAAAGATGATAGGTACATGATGTACAAACACATAAAAAAAATGCTCATCATCTTTAATCAGAGAAATGCAGATCAAAACCACTTTGAGATCTCACCAAACTCCAGTAAGATTAGCCCACACCATAAAATCCCAAAACTGCAGATTTTGATGTGGATGTGGAGAGAAAGGAACACTTCTCCACTGCTTGTGGGACTGAAAACTAATACAGCCTTTTTGGAAAGAAGTATGGAGACTTCTCAAGGAACTAAAAGTTGACCTACCATTAGATCCTGCAATGTCATTACTAGGTATCTACCCAGAAGAACAAAAATTATTTTACAACAAAGACATCTGCACCAAAATGTTTACTGCAGCCCAATTCACAATAGCCAAGTCTTGGAAGCAGTCTTTGCCTTTAACTGGCTAATGAACACAAATTAAAATACCAGAGAGTCTTGCTTGTTTCTGAGACAATGATTTCCCCAGTACTTAAATACATCCAATTATCCAGTTACATAAATCTAATTATAAAACAAATCTTTGGCTTGGTGCCTGAGCTCAAGCAGCTAAGGCGCCAACCATATACACTAGACCTGGTGGGTTCGAATTCAGCCCGGGCCGGCCAAAAAACAACGACAACTACAACCAAAAAATAGCGGGGCATTGTGGCGGGCACCTGTAGTCCCAGCTACTTGGGAGGCTGAGCAAGAGAATCGCTTAAGCACAAGAGTTTGAGGTTGTTATGAGCTGTGACTCCATGGCACTCTATCCAGGGTGACTGCTTGAGACTCTGTATCAAAAAACAACAACAACAAATCTTTGATAGGTTTTAAGATGGCAATTCATGATCTTTGTGAAAAGTTCAACATTACTAATCAGGTCTAACCATATCGTGAGAAGGGAGAAACGGTGATAGCATTTACTGAATTCAAATTATTGTCAAAATGATCATATTGACTTAACTTTAACAAGTCAGTCTTAGTTAAATCAGGACTTTCCAATAAAATACTCTTGTCATTCATCATCTGAATTCTGGTGCATGAAAAAAATATGGTAAACATAAAAAAGACACGAGACATTTCTGTTTCTGAGTAAATAAGGTAGAGGCCAGTTATTACACATCAATAGCTTTTTTTGAGATGAACTATTAAGTATGCCCTTTGTGCTGCCTTCATTTTAATTTTTTTTAATTTTATTTACTTATGTATTTATTTAAAGACAGAGTCTCACTTTGTCACCTTGGGTAGAGTGCTGTGGCATCATCACAGCTCACAGCAACCCCAAACTCTTGGATTCCAGTGATCCTCTTGCCTCAGCCTCCCGAGGGGCTGGGACTGCAAGCCCTGCTACGACGCCTGCTATTTTTAGGGATGGGGTCTCACACTCCTGAACTCAGGCCATCCACCTGTCTGGGCCTCCCAGAGTGCTAGGATTATAGGCGTGAGTCACCCAACCTGGTCTCATTTAATTTTTTTTGAGACGGAGTCTTGCTCTGTCTCCCTGGCTAGAGTGCAGTGGCTCTTCATAGCTCACTGCAGCCTTAAACTCCTGGGCTAAAGTGATCCTCCTTCTTTAGTCTCCTGGGGACTACAGGTGTGCACTACCAGGCCTGGCTAATTATTTTATTATTTGTAGAGAAGGGGTCTTGCTCTGGCTCAGGATGGTCTCTAACTCTGGTCCTCAAGCATTTCTCCCGCCTCGCTCTTCCCAGGTGCTAGGATTACGGGCATGGGTTGTGAGCCACCACACTCACCAGTGTTGCCTTCATAACACCTGCATGGATGATTTTTGCTCTAGGGCTGTCTCCTAATACTCCACCGGCATATCCTCTATCCAGGTGATGCCTTTGTCCTTATGAGCCATCTGGATAACAGAACCCAGCAGCCTGACTTATCTTCTGCCCAAAGGCACCAAGGAGATTTGGCCCAGGCTTGTGCTCACCCCCTTTCCTATGGTATGACAGTAGGCACAAACAAAACTCTTCTTGCCTTTATCAGCATCATGCATATTTAATCCTGTCTTTGGTTGCTGACAGTACAAAGTTTCCCACTCAGAAGCCAGAGGTTCCACTCTCTCCAGTTGCCCATTTTAGTATAAGTGTCTTTTTCTTTTTTTGCCTTTAGGAATATAAATTCAAAAATACTTGTAAGCAAAAGAAAAAAATACAATTCCAAAGGAGAATGTAGTTAACTGAGGTATTATACTTCCCAACTGAGCTTATAGAAATCTTTAATTTGTTACATAATTTTTATTGATAAAGCTCACATTTCCAATTATTGAATCAGCTGTTTATTTTAAGGACTGTGTGTCACAACTGCTAACTGATGGGCATTATATCTGCACAGAAGAGAAAAATGCCCATACATATTTAAGGTAATAGTTTTTTTTGTTTGCTTGTTTGTTTGTTTGTTTGCAGTTTTTGGCCAGGGCTGGGTTTGAACCCGCCACCTCCAGCATATGGAGCCAGCGCCCTACCCCTTTGAGCCACAGGCACTGCCTATGCTAATAGTTTTTATGCATGCTGCCACCTGTTTTTCTCTGTAACATTTTTTGCTACTACCTAGTGTTAAAGTTCCTCTTTTATTAATAGATTACAGCATAGTAAATGAAGAAGTCTCTTTGGTGATCTTAAGCCAAACACTCCTCTAAAACTCAAAATAAAAAGAAAGTGGAAATGTGAGTTCTGAGTAGGTAAAATGATCTGCTGACATCAACAGCCCGGAAATCCCAGGGCTCTTCCTGCAGAAGCCCCGCTGTCCCTGTCGGTTTGCGGCTTTTCTGGGCAAGTTACCTCACATGCCAACTTCTGGATGCTCTTCTTTTCCTCCTTCTCATTCCAGAAGAACTGTATTATATCGTTCACCAGGCTGTGCTGCATCCAGAGCTACTTTTTTCTGATTGATTTCCTTGTGAGGAAATTAAATTCCTCACTTTTTTGTCCTTCCTAACATGCCCCACCTTCCACACAGAGTCTCATTGTGACTCCAGATCCTCACAGCCCTTCTTTGTCCCAGCCTTTTCTCCACGGCCTAAAAATTGTTTCTATCAACTGCCTCCCATTTTCTTAGTGCTTGTCTTCCAGCTGTTGGCTTAACAAGATTGCAGACAAACTAATTTACATTAAATATGTCTATGCCTGATGGTCTCTTTAACTTTCTAATTGAAAAAGTAATATCTATTTAAGAATTACTTATTCTTAAAAATAAAAATGTGTACACAGTACAGAAAATTGACAAGGTATAGACTTTTTTGTTTTCTTTTTTCTTTTTTAAAATTTGCTATTAAAAAAATAGTTCTCAGGCGGCGCCTGTGGCTCAGTGGGTAGGGCACCGGCCTATATATTGAGAGTGGCGAGTTCGAATCCAGCCCTGGCCAAACTGCAACAAAAAAATAGCCAGGCATTGTGGCGCCTGTAGTCCCAGCTACTCGGGAGGCTGAGGCAAGAGAATCGCCTGAGCCCAAGAGTTGGAGGTTGCTATGAGCTGTGACGTCACAGCACTCTATCAAGGGCGACAAAGTGACACTCTGTCTCTAAAACAAAAACAAAAACAAAAATTAGCTCTGTTGGCGGGGCAAGGTGGCTCATGCCTATAATCCTAGCACTCTGGGAGGTCAAGGTGGGTGGATCACCTGAGCTCAGAGTTCATGACCAGCCTGAGCCAGAGTGAGATCTTCTCTCTAAAAAAATAGCCGGGTGTCGTAGCTGGTGCCTACAGTCCCAGCTATTTGGGAGAATGAGGCAAGAGAATCACTTGAGACCAAGAGTCTGAGGTTGCTGTGAGCTATGATGCCATAGCACTCTACTGAGGACCACAAAGTGAGACTCTGTTTCCAATAAATAAAATAAAAATAAAAGTAAATAGTTCTCATCATAGTTTAAGTAAAGTTTGAAGAATGCCCAAACTTGATTATTTTAATTATCTTTCCTTTTTATAAGATGAAGGAGCAAATATTTGTATTACCTCATGGCCATTTCAGGAAGCCCAAAGATATTTCAAGGATAAAAGACATTTTAGAGGGCTGGCACAGTGGCTCACCCTGTAATCCCAGCACTCTGGGAGGCTGTGGCGGCAGATCCCTTGAGCTCAGGAGTTCAAGACCAGCCTGAGCAGGAGTGAGACACTATCTCTACTAAAATAGAAAAATTAGCTGGGCATTGTGGCGGGCACCTGTAGTCTCAGCTAGTTGGGAGCCTGAGGCATGAGGATCACTTGAGCAAAATAAAAAGTGAGTGGAAGCCAGATACAGTGCTGGGTACCTGTAGTCCCAGCTACTCTGGAGGCTGAGGCAGGAGGATGGCTTGAGCCCAGGATTTTACTGCAGTCAGCTATAATCATGCGAGTGCACTCCAGCCCAGCAACATAGTGAAAACTAAAAAAAAAAAAAAAAAGAACAAAAAGTAAGTGGGGGCAACTGGGAAAAGCGAGTCTGAGAAGACAAGACTCCAGGCATCTCTGGCCGGTGGGATCTGCCTATAATCATCCCTTTGAGGATACAGGGAGCCAACAAGGGGCTTCTGGACCCCAAGAGGAGGAAAAAAACAGTGGAGAACTGGAAAGTGGTTGCGTGTGTTCGATCGACCTAATCACACTGGCAACCGTAAGTACAAGCAGCAGTGAGACTGCATACCGGAAAGGCCTTACCTGTGAACTGTTTCGGTGTTCTTGGACTTGGCACTCAGTTGAACTGCCATGGGGAGAGCTTGAGCAGGAGTGTGGAGAACTTTGGGCAATGTCTGGAGTCCCAGACTGAGCCACTGAGCTGGGTGCAGGAAGCCATTGTGAAGGAACTGCCCCGGCAAGCTCCGCCCTCAGGGTCTCAGAACAAGGATTGGGTGGGTCAAAGTAACCAACTGATTGAGCAGCCTAAAGGCAGGGACTGAGCTGCCTTATAGCCTTAATCCTTAGGGGCAGAGTGAGACGGTTTTGGCACACTGGAGCCTTGGTCTGTTGCCCTGGGTAGAGTGCCGTGACGTCACAGCTCATAGCAACCTCAAACTCCTGGGCTTGGCCCGCTCAGACCTCCATAAGAGCTGTGCAGCAACCCCCGACCCATGACCCGCACCCACCGGGCCTCCACATTCCCTGACCAGGAACTACGGGAGCCACGCAACCCTGCGTCCTCCCTCCTGTGTCCTCCCAGCTTCCACACTAGCCCGTTCATCTCGACAGGGACTCTGGTAGCTGCATGCCATTTGGAGCCCTCCCTGCCTCTGCGCAGAGCTATTCTCCTGGCCAGAGACTGCTGGAGCCTTGGGCTCTCTGTGCCAAAGTCACTGGGTGCCTGGCACTCCCAGAGCTGTGCGCACCACCCCCAGCCCTGTTGCTGGATCCGGGTGTGTCACAAACCGGAGCTGCTTCCACAACCAGAACTCCCTAGCTAGAGCAGCCCCAGATGTACTACACAGGGTCACTACCTACAAAGATCCAGCAACAATAGACTGATCCCGCTGGGGTCTAATCTTGGAGATACACCTCCCCAATGCTGAGGACAGCCAGAGGCAACAGTGAAAAACAATCATGAGGCGAAATCAACAGAAAAACTCTGGCAATATGAATAATCAGAGTAGATCAACTCCCCCAAGGATCAATGGGGCAGAAACAGCACAAGACCCCATGCACAAACAAATAGCAGAGATGTCAGAAATTGAATTCAGGATCTGGATAGCAAATAAGATTGAATTAGAATTCCAGAAGTTATCTCAAGAATTCAATGGATTCAAAGACCAAATGACCAAAGATTTCGACACATTGAGACAAGAAGTTGCATCCCTCAAAGATCTGAGAAACACAGTAGAATCCCTCAGTAACAGAATGGAGCAAGCAGAAGAAAGGATTTCTGACATTGAAGACAAAGCTTTCAAACGCTCCCAAACCCTCAAAGAAGAAGAGAAATGGAGAGCAAAAACAGATCACTCTCTCAGAGAGCTCTCGGATAATTTGAAGAACACCAATATTCATCTTATAGGGATCCCCAAAAGTGACGAAGTGGCTTCACAAGGCACAGAGTCCCTTCTCCATGAGATTATGAAGGAGAACTTTCCAGACATGCCAAGAGATTCCAAAATTCAGATAGCAGTTTCAGAACTCCAGCAAGACTCAACCCAAATAAGACATCCTCCAGACACATCATAATCAATTTCACTAAAGTTAATATGAAGGAGAAAATTCTGAAAGCTGCCAGATGAAAGAAAACCATTACCTACAAGGGGAAGAATATCAGAATAACTGCAGATCTCTCTGCTGAAACCTTTCAAGCTAGAAGAGGATGGTCACCGACTTTTAATCTCCTAAAACAAAATAACTTTCAACCCAGGATCCTGTACCCAGCTAAACTGAGCTTCATTTATGACGGAGAAATTAAATACTTCAACGACATTCACATGTTGAAGAAATTTGCCACAACTAAACCAGCTCTCCAGGACATTCTTAGACCTATCCTCCATAAAGACCAGCGTAATTCTCCACCACAAAAGTAAACCCACCCAAAAAATTCTTGATCAAATTCCAATTCCACAGTTGCAAAAGGATTAAAAATGTCCACTGGTCTCTCGAAAGGCTTATCAATACTCTCAATTAATGTGAATGGTTTAAATTGTTCTCTAAAGAGGCACAGGTTGGCTGACTGGATACAAAAACTCAAGCCAGATATCTGCTGCATACAAGAATCACATCTTACATTAAAAGACAGATATAGACTCAAGGTAAAGGGATGGTCATCTATATTTCAGGCAAATGGAAAGCAGAAAAAAGCAGGCGTTGCAATCCTGTTTGCAGACGCAATAGGCTTTAAACCAACCAAAATAATTAAGGATAAGGATGGACACTTCATATTTGTTAAAGGTAATACTCAATATGATGAGATCTTAATTACTAATATTTATGCACCCAACCACAATGCACCTCAATTTAGAAGATAAACTCTAACAGACATGAGCAACTCGATTTCCTCCACTTCCATAGTAGTTGGAGATTTTAACACCTCTTTAGCAGTCCTGGATAGATCCTCCAAAAAGAAGCTAAGCAAAGAAATTTTAGATTTAAACTCAACGATTCAACATCTGGACTTAACAGACATCTACAGAACATTTCATCCCAACAAAACTGAGTATACATTCTTCTCATCAGCCCACGGAACATACTCCAAAATCGACCACATCCTAGGGCACAAATCTAATCTCAGCAAATTAAAAAAAATAGAAATTATTCCTTGCATCTTCTCAGACCATCATGGAATAAAAGTTGAACTAAATAACAACAGGAACCTGCATACCCATACAAAAACATGGAAGCTAAACAACCTTATGCTGAAGGATACATGGGTTATAGATGAGATTAAGAAGGAAATCACCATATTTTTGGAACAAAACAACAATCAAGACATGAATTACCAGAACCTCTGGGGTACTGCAAAGGCAGTCCTAAGACAGAAATTTATAGCACTGCAAGCCTTCCTCAAGAAAACAGAAAGAGAGGAAGTCAATAACTTTTTCATTTTTTTTTTTTTTTTTGGCCGGGGCTGGGTTTGAACCTGCCACCTCCGGCATATGGGACCGGCGCCCTACTCCTTGAGCCACAGGCACCACCCGGAAGTCAATAACTTTCTCAAGCAACTGGAGAAAGAAGAATACTTCAACCCCAAACGCAGCAGAAGAAAAGAAATAACCAAAATCAGAGCAGAATTAAATGAAATTGAAAACAAAAGATTATACAACAGATCAATAAATCCAAAAGCTGGTTTTTTGAAAAGATCAATAAAATCGATAAACCTTTGGCCAATCTAACCAGGAAAAAAAGAGTAAAATCTCTAATCTCATCAATCAGAAATGGTAATGATGAAATAACAACAGACCCCTCAGAAATTAAAAAAAATCCTTAACGGGGTGGCACCTGTGGCTCAGTGAGTAGGGCGCCAGCCCCATATGCCAAGGGTGGAGGGTTCAAACCAGACCTGGCCAAACTGCAACAACAACAACAAAAAAATAGCCGGGCGTTGTGGCGGGCACCTGTAGTCCCAGCTGCTCGGGAGGCTGAGGCAAGAGAATCGCGTAAGCCCAAGAGTTAGAGGGTAGAGTGCCGTGTGACGCCATGGCACTCTACCCAAGGGCGGTACAGTGAGACTCTGTCTCTACAAAAAAAAAAAACAAAAATCCTTAACGAATACTACAAGAAACCCTACTCTCACAAATATGAAAATCTGAAAGAAATCGACCAATACCTGGAAGTACACCACCTACCAAGACTTAGCCAGAACAAAGTGGAAATGTAGAACAGGCCTATATCAAGTTCTGAAATAGCATCAACTATACAAAATCTCCCTAAAAAGAAAAGCCCAGGACCAGATGGCTTTACGTCAGAATTCTACCAAACATTTAAAGAAGAACTAGTACCTATACTACTAAACCTCTTCCAAAATATAGAAAAAGAAGGAATATTACCCAGCACATTCTATGAAGCAAACATCACCTTGATCCCCAAACCAGGGAAAGACCCAACAAGAAAAGAAAATTATAGACCAATATCACTAATGAATATAGATGCTAAAATACTCAATAAGATACTAACAAACAGAATCCAACAACACATCAAAAAAATTATACACCATGACCAAGTCGGATTTATCCCAGGGTCTCAAGGCTGGTTCAATATACATAAATCTATAAATGTAATTCAACACATAAACAAACTTAAAAATAAAGACCATATGATTCTTTTAATTTATGCAGAAAAAGCTTTTGATAATAACTAGCATCCCTTCATGATCAGAGCACTTAAGAAAATTGGTATAGAAGGGACATTTCTTAAACTAATAGAGGCCATCTACAGCAAACCCACAGCCAATATTGTATTGAATGGAGTTAAATTGAAATCATTTCCACCTAGATCAGGAACCAGGCAAGGTTGCCCATTGGCTCTATTGCTCTTTAACATTGTAATAGAAGTTTTAGCCATTGCAATTAGGGAAGAAAAGGCGATCAAGGGTATCCACATAGGGTTAGAAGAGATCAAACAAACTTTCACTCTTCGCAGATGATATGATCGTATATCTGGAACACACTACGGATTCTACTACAAAACTTTTAGAAGTGATCAAGGAATATAGCAATGTCTCAGGCTACAAAATCAACACCCATAAATCTGTAGCCTTTATATATACCAACAATAACCAAGCTGAACAAACAGTCAAGGACTCTATTCCTTTCACAGTAGTGCCAAAGAAGATGAAATATTTGGGAGTATACCTAACAAAGGACGTGAAAGATCTCTACAAAGAGAACTATGAAACTCTAAGAAAAGAAATAGCCAAAGATGTTAACAGATGGAAAAACATACCATGCTCATGGCTGGGAAGAATCAACATTGTTAAAATGTCCATACTGCTCAAAGCAATATATAATTTTAATGCAATTCCTATTAAAGCTCCATTGTCATACTTTAAAGATCTTGAAAAAATAATACTTCGTTTTATATGGAATCAGAAAAAAACTCGAATAGCCAAAACATTACTGAGCAATAAAAACAAAGCAGGAGGAATCACGCTACCAGACCTGAGACTGTACTATAAATCGATAGTGATCAAAACAGCATGGTACTGGCACAAAAGCAGAGAAGTATATGTCTGGAACAGAATAGAGAACCAAGAGATGGATCCAGCTACTTACCATTATTTGATCTTTGACAAGCCAATTAAAAACATTCAGTGGGGAAAAGATTACCTATTGAACAAATGGTGCTGGGTAAATTGGCTGACAACCTGTAGAAGATTGAAACTGGACCCACACCTTTCACCATTAACTAAGATAGACTCTCACTGGATAAAAGATTTAAACTTAAGACATGAAACTATAAAAATACTTGAAGAAAGTGCAGGGAAAACTCTTGAAGGAATCGGCCTGGGTGAATATTTTATGAGGAGGACTCCCCAGGCAATTGAAGCAGTATCAAAAATACACTACTGGGACCTGATCAAACTAAAAAGCTTCTGCACAGCCAAGAACATAGTAAGTAAAGCAAGCAGACAGCCCTCAGAATGGGAGAACATATTTGCAGGTTATACCTCCAATAAAGGTCTAATAACCAGAATCCACAGAGAACTCAAACGTATTAACAAGAAAAGAACACGTGACCCCATCTCAGGGTGGGCAAGGGACTTGAAGAGAAACTTCTCTAAAGAAGACCGACACAAGATCTACAAATACACGAAAAAAAGCTCATCATCCTTAATCATCAGAGAAATGCAAATAAAAACTACTCTGAGATATCACTTATCACTCTTAAGCCCAGTAAGAGTAGCCCACATAACAAAATCCCCAAACCAGAAATGTTGGCGTGGATGTGGAGGAAAGGGCACACTTCTACACTGCTGGTGGGAATGCCCACTAATACGTTCCTTCTGGAAGGATGTTTGGAGAATACTTAGAGACCTAAAAATAGACCTGCCATTCGATCCTATAATTCCTTTACTAGGTTTATACCCAGAAGACCAAAAGTCACAATATAACGAAGACATCTGTACCAGAATGTTTATTGCAGCCCAATTCATAATTGCTAAGTCATGGAAGAAGCCCAAATGCCCATCGACCCACGAATGGACTAGCAAATTGTGGTACCTGTATACCATGGAATACTATGCAGCCTTAAAGAAAGATGGAGACTTTACCTCTTTCATGTTTACATGGATGGAGCTGGAACATATTCTTCTTAGCAAAGTATCTCAGGAATGGAAGAAAAAGTATCCAATGTACTCAGCCCTACTATGAAGCTAAATTATAGCTTTCACATGAAATCTATAACCCAACTATAGCACAAGACTATGGGGAAAGGGCCAAGGAAGGGGAAGGGAGGGGGGAGGTTTTGGTGGAGGGAGGATAATGGGTGGGGCCACATCTATGGTGCATCTTAGAATGGGTACAGGCGATTGCACTAATGTACACAGCTATGATTTAACAATAAAAATAATAATAATAAAAAAAAAGTAAGTGGGAGCCAGCTTTAGCCAAATATAAAATCACTGGAGAAAGGCTAATCACCCTTCCGCTCTAAGGAGAGAAAAATGTTTAGATGTAGAAAAGCACATTTTGAAATACATACGTAGAGACACAAGTCATTACGCCTGCTTTAAATGGTAGCCAGGGAACTTAACAATTTTATCAAGTCACAGAATTAAACACAATACTTATTAATCTCCCAGGAATGGTGATGAAGGATGTTTGGAGAGGGAAGTAATCTTTCTATTTTTTTTTTTATTTCAGATTAATATGAGGATACAAATGATTAGGTTACATTGTTAGCATTTGTTAAATGAAGTCTACATTATAGTTTGGCCCTTTACCCAGGAGGTGTGCCATGTACCCTTACATTGTGCCCTTTAGGTGCCCAATCCTCCTCCTTTCTCTCCTTCCCCCCTTCTTCCCTCAGCCCCTCACACCACTTGAATTTAATTGTGTTTTTCTCTTGTATGGTTTTGTAATTTTTTCTTTTTGAGACAGTCTCACTATGTCATCCTTGGTAGCTGTGGCATCACCACTCACAGCAACCTCCAACTCCTGGGCTCAAGCAATTCTCCTGCCTCCGCCTCCCAAGTAGCTGGGACTACAGGCACCTGCCCAATGCCCGGCTATTTTTTGGTTGCAGCCATCATTGTTGTTCAGCGGGCTGGGCTGGATTCAAATCCACCAGTTCAGGTGTATGTGGCTGGCGCCTTAGCCGCTTGAGCCACAGGCACTGAGCCTGTAAAATCATTTTTGATGTCTGAAATTTTTTTTATTTCTGTGAAATTATTTATTTATTTATTTATTTAGAGACAGAGTCTCACTTTTTTGTCCTCAGCAGAATGCCGTGGTGTCGTAGCTTCCAGCAAACGCAAACTCTTGTGCTTAAATGATCCTCTTGCCTCAGTTTTTCATTTTTAGTAGAGATGGGGGGTCTCACTTTGCTCAGGCTGGTCTCAAACTCCTGAACTCAAGAGATCCACCCACCTCAGCCCCCCAGAGTGCTAGAATTACAGGCATGAGCCAAAGCACCCAGCCTCTCTGAAATTATTTAATCAGAATCAATTCTTTGCATTGAATATTCGATCATGTTTTCTCCATATCAATTTTTACCTTTGAAGAATATGCCACTTCAAACGTAACGCCCAAATATGCCACTGTAACTTCCTTTTATAACTATTATTTTTACCAAATCATAATTTCCCAGCTCCAATGTTGCATACCCAAATTTTGTCAAAAGATTGTGTTCTTCAATTTTTAGTTCAAAACATTTTTATTTTATCAATTGAAAGTTGTGTCAAACGATCTATGAACCAAGTGTATGGTGCCCCACGATCATACTAATGTACACAGCTATGGTTTAATAAAAAAAAAAAAATCAATTGAAAGTTTTTTGTTTAGTTCATTATTTCTAAGTTTTCATGGTTCAATATTTAATGTTTTCAATGATAGATAAAGAGACATTCTTTTAAAAAGAAAATGTGTGTATCACCAAATTTGCCATATGCAGTTTTAGGTGAAATCATTTTTTTCTTAGAGACAGAGTCTCACTTTGTTGCCCTCAGTAGAGTGCCATGGTGACATAGCACACAGCAATCTCAAACTCTTGGGCTCAAGTGATCCTCTTGCCTCAGCCTCCCGAGTAGCTGTGACTACAGGTGCCTGCCACAACACTCAGCTAGCATTTTGAATTTTATAAAAGATGGATAATTTTTATTTCTTTCTTAGAAAACCCTTGAGAAAATAATGAGCAATTTTTTTTCTTTAACCATGAAATGACTCACACTGGAAGCAATTTTTTTTTTTTTTGATAATTCAGGATTCTTCCATTGTAAGTAGATGGCCTAATACACTGCTAATTTAATTTTCCATATATTTAGGTCAGTTTTTTTATAATGTAATAACTGTCCACTCTGTGGCTAATACAAATAATAAATATTAGTAAACAAAAATATTCTGAATGGGGCGGCGCCTGTGGCTCAGCGGGTAGGACGCCGGTCCCATATGCCGGAGGTGGCAGGTTCAAACCCAGCGCTGGCCAAAAAAAAACAAAAAATATTCTGAATGGTCAAATTGACAGAGTCAAAATATTCTGCTTCAGTAACAAACTTATATGGCAAATAATAAATTTCTTTCACATTTTTAAATTACTAATTAGTTTGGTCATATTAAAATGTCAAGAAAGAAAACTAAGAGAGTTTTCAGTTACCATTACTTCTCTCTTAAGCTAAAAATAAAAGATAATACCAATGTTGACAAATAAAACAAAATCAAATTAATTAGTACACAAATGTTATAAAATGGCTGGGCACAGTGGCACGTGCCTGTAACTCCAGCTATTCAGGAGGCTCAGGTGGGAGAATTGCTTAAACCCTGGAGTGTGAGACCAGCCTTGGCAACATCATGAGTCTTTCAGTCCCCACCCCTCCCAATTTTTTTTTGAAGTGTAAATGGTTATGTAGATTAGTCAGTCTTTTTGAGAGCAATATGGCAATAGAGACAAATTATACCACAGTGTGAAATGTACAACAAAGAATTACTGCAATCAAAGGAATAATTTTTTTCTTTCACTGTAGATGAACATGATTTGGGCTAAAATCTTTTTTTTTTTTTTTATCGTTGGGGAATCATTGAGGATACAATGAGCCAGGTTATACTGCTTGAGTTTGCTGGGTGAAGTCCCTCTATTAATAGTGTCCTGCCCCCAAGAGGAGTGTCACACTCCATGGCCCCATACCCCCCCTTCTCTTTTTCCCCTCCTCCAGGCCCCCTCCTCCCACCATGTACCAGCATCACTTGTCCTCATAACACAATTGAGTACATTGGATTCTTGTTTCTCCATTCTTGTGATGCTTTATTGAGAAGAATGTATTTCAACTCCATCCAAATTAATATAAAGGATGTAAAGTCAACATCCTTTTTAGCGGCTGTATAGTATTCCATGGTATACATATACCAGAGCTTGTTAATCCATTCCTGAATTGGTGGGCATTTAGGTTGTTTCCACAATTTGGCAATTGTAAATTGAGCTGTGAAAAACAGTCTAGTGCAAATGTCCTTACGATAAAATGATTTTTTTTCTTCAGGGTAGATGCCCAGTAATGGGATTGCAGGATCAAATGGGAGGTCTAATCTGAGTTCTTGGAGGATTCTCCATACTTCCTTCCAAAAGGGTTGTATTAGTTTGCAGTCCCACCAGCAGTGTAAAAGTGTTCCCTTCTGTCCACAACCACACCAGCATCTGTAGCATCTGTGGGCCATTCTCACTGGAGTTAGGTGATACCTCAGGGTGGTTTTGATTTGCATTTCTTAGATAACTAGGGACAATGATCATTTTTCCATATGCTTATTAGCCATTCATCTGTTTTCTTTAGAGAAGGTTGTATTCATCTCACTTGCACTTTGGGGATTGTTGGCCCTTTTGTTGTTGTTCTTAAGAACTTAATTCAAGTTCTCTGTAGATTCTAGTTATTTATCAAGCTTTTGTCTGATTCATAATATGCAAATATCTTTTCCCATTCTGATGGTTGTCTAATTTGCTTTGGTGGTTGTCTCCTTAGCTATACAGAAGCTTTTCAGTTTAATTAAGTCCCATTTGTTTATTTTTGTTGTTGTTGCAATCGCCATGGAAGTCTTTCTCAAAATCTTTCCCCTTCAAGGATATCACCCTTGAAGGCTATTATCTTCAAGTGTCTTCCTCACACTTTCTTTGAGGATTTTTATTGATTCATGCCTTAGAGTTAGATCTTTTATCCATCTTGAATCAATTTTTTTTTTTTTTTTGTAGAGACAGAGTCTCACTTTATGGCCCTGGGTAGAGTGCCGTGGCCTCACACAGCTCACAGCAACCTCCAACTCCTGGGCTTAAGCGATTCTCCTGCCTCAGCCTCCCGAGTAGCTGGGACTACAGGCGCCCGCCACAACGCCCGGCTATTTTTTGGTTGCAGTTTGGCCGGGGCCGGGTTTGAACCCGCCACCCTCGGTATATGGGGCCAGCGCCTTACGGACTGAGCCACAGGCGCCACCCTGAATCAATTTTTTGTTAGGGAGGAAAGGTACAGGTCCAGTTTCAGTCTTTTACATGTGGATATCCAGTTCTCCCAGCACCATTTATTGAATAGGGATTCTTTCCCCCAGTGAATGTTCTGGTTTAGGAATAAAGTTTTTGTTTTTGTTTTTGAGAGAGAGTCTCCATTGCCCCAAGTAGAGTGTAGTGGTGTCTTCACAACTCACTGCAATCTCAGACCCCTGGTCTCAAGCAATCCTCCTGCCTCAGCCTCCCGAGTAGCTGGGACTAAAGGAGCACCACCATGCTCAGCTAGTTTTTCTTTTTTTTTTTTTTTGTAGAGACAGAGTTTCACTTTATGGCCCTCGGTAGAGTGCTGTGGCATCACACAGCTCACAGCAACCTTCAACTCCTGGGCTTAGGCGATTCTCCTGCCTCAGCCTCCCGAGCAGCTGGGACTACAGGCGCCCGCCACAACGCCCGGCTATTTTTTTGTTGCAGTTTGGCCGGGGCTGGGTTTGAACTCGCCACCCTCGGTATATGGGGCCGGCCGGTGCCCTGCTCACTGAGCCTAAGGCACCGCCCTAGTTTTTCTATTTTCAATAGAGACAAGGTCTTGTTCTTGCTCAGGCTGTTTTTTTTTGTTTGTTTGTTTTTTGGGGGTTTTTTTGCAGCTTTTGGCCAGGGCTGGGTTTGAACCCGCCACCTCTGGCATATGGGGCCGGCGCCCTACCCCCTTGAGCCACAGGTGCTGCCCTCAGACTGGTCTTGAACTCCTGAGCTCAGGTGATCCACTTGCCTTGGCCTCCCACTATGCCTGGCCTAATCTCTCTCTTTTTTTTCCAAGAAGTTTTAGCTATTTTGGATTCCTTAATTTTCTATATGAATGTTGAGATCAATTTGTGAATATATGAAATATGTCTAGCTGAGATTTTTATCATGCTTGCATTGAATCTGTAGATCAAGCTGAGGAATAGTGTCATTTTGGGCGGCGCCTGTGGCTCAGTCGGTAGGGCGCCGGCCCCATATACCGAGGGTGGCGGGTTCAAACCCGGCCCCGGCCAAAACTGCAACCAAAAAATAGCCGGGTGTTGTGGCGGGCGCCTGTGGTCCCAGCCGCTCGGAAGGCTGAGGCAAGGGAGTCGCTTGGGCCTAGGAGTTGGAGGTTGCTGTGAGCTGTGTGAGGCCACGGCACTCTACCGAGGGCCGTAAAGTGAGACTCTGTCTCTACAAAAAAAAAAAAAAAAAAAAAAAAGTGTCATTTTAACAACAGTAAGCCAAATCCACAAATGTGAACCATATTTCCATTTATTTAGGTCTTAATTTCTTTCTTTTTTTTTTTTTTTTCTGAGATAGAGTTTCACTTTGTCACCTTTGGTATAGTCCTGTGGCATCACAGCTCACAGCAACCTCACACTCCTGGGCTCAAGTGGTCCTCTTGCCTCAGCCTCCCATGTAGCAGTATCCCGGTGCCCGCCACAACACCTGGCTATTTTTAGAGATGGGGTCTCACTCTTGCTCAGGCTGGTCTCAGATCTGTGAATTCCAGCAATCCACCCGCCTCAGCTTCCCATAGTGTTAGGATTACAGGCGTGATCCACCGTGCCCAGCCAGGGTTCTTGCTCTTGCTTAGGCTTGGCTTCCCAGAGTGCTAGGATTACAGGCACGAGCCACTGCACCCAGCCACAGCAAAACTTCAGTTCTAGAAACTAAAGGTCCAAGATCAACATGCCAGTAGGATTGGTGGCTTCTCTGGTGAGGCCTCTTTTTCTGGCTTGTAGATGGCTACATTCTTGCTCTGTCTTCACATGGCCTTTGAAAGACAGAGGGAAAGAGAGAATATCTTTGAGTGTCCTCCCCCACATTGAGCACTTTATTTGTAAGTATGTATTAAATCCCTAGAAAAAGAATCCCAGGATTTCCCCTCCTGTGTGTTTCCTTCTTGCTGCTTCATGCTCCATGTTACCAGCTGAAACGGTCAGTGCAATGAAACCCTATTCGTGAGATGAGAGCAGATTATTCTGCCATTTTTCTAGATCTAGGAGTTGCAATCAAATCTGGGGCTGATCACTCCAAACTTGTTTAACATGCCTGTGAGGTTCTCACAATTTTTCTAGTTCTCTGATCATTGATGATTTCATATCTGCCAGTGTAACCATGCTTCATTATCACAGTTAGAAACTGGATGATGACTTTGGAGCATGGCCTTATCAGAACTGGCATTTGCCTCTCTTTTCCACATCGTTGATGCTCTTAAGAGCATCAGCCAGGGCATCCATGTGCACCATTGTAGGGGAATGGACACCATACTTGCAAGGACAGTCACCAGTTCTTAACACATCCAAGGAAACGCTTAAAGCAGGACAGTCTCCTGGCAAGCCCCCAAGCAACTCCGTGTTCCAGAAGGAGATAAAATTGGTCATTCATTAGTAAGCAGGTGTTAAACCTTGAACATTTTATGGTGCTTCATTGTGCAGGTTGTGGGGAAACAGCACAGAAGACAAGAGCACTTGGCGATCCTTAAGCACGTAGCCCTTGTATGTCATTACTAGGCACTCCCCACACCTGTTATCCTCTCAGTAAGTAGCCATTGCGGAGGTTTCTTGGAGCTCTCCTGCACCTCTGGTGAGCCTCACCTCTTGCAAGCTTGTACTTTCAATCCATGTCCTGCCTGCTTCCTTCAAGCTGCTCTGACAATTGGCATAGTTGGCAGGATCCTGGGCGCAGACCAAAGGGGAATGTCACTCAGAGTAAGTGAGACCTTTGACAAATAACAAGAGGGAAATTACGGGAAGCAATAGATATCTTGGTTCATCTCACCAAAGGGTAACATCACTTGGGGTAAGTGAGACCTTTGGCAAATAATAGGTCACTCCCAGTCCATCCTACCAAAGGAGAATGACACTCGGAGTAAGTGAGACCTTTGGCAAATAACAAGAGGGAGATTCGGGGAAGCAATGGGTAACTCCCTGTCCATAGAGTCACAACAATCTGAAATTGAGGAGGAAGGTAATGTTATAGTACAGAAGGTTCAGTCAGAAACAGAGAAAGATAAGAAACAAAATAAAGATGTAAGAGGATACAAGTCTATAGACCCTGTGCCCTTTCATCCATTGCCACCTCCACCCATTAGTAAAACACAGGATAATAAACCGAACATAATTTAAAAAAATAAACACAGAACTTATGAGAGTTCTTCTAGTTCTTCCTCAGAAGAGGGAGTGTGTATCTGGGTAAACAGAAACTTTTGCTCCTTTCTATTTTCTGACATACAAACTCTCTTCCAGTGTCTGCCACATGCTGCACAACTATCTGTTTGTATATTTGTCTCTCCCCACTAATCAAGAAATAATCAAGAATAGGCAACACATTTGTTTTCCTAGAACATACTGTGTTCAAAAAATATTCAAAAATAGAAGTTTGGCTATATTAATAAAGCTGTGTACTATGGTTTTGCTTTAATCAAAAAAAAAAAAAAAAGAAGAGGGAGTGTGTGATACAAATTTAATATGTAAGGAAACACCTTAATAACTATTATGGCAACTCAGATCAAACAGTTAAAAGCCCGGTTGAATGGTCTCACAGCTAAAACTAATAATATAGATTATCCAACACTGCCTTCAGTGCCACCCCTCCCCCAGCTCGCCCCCCACCCCTACCCCCTCACCCCCCGTGGATAGTTCTCCCACAACTTCTGTTATGAAAGCTTTACTAGAGTGTTGCAAGACAAGTGACTTTGCTTTTGAAGATACTTTAGGGCTTTTTCCTGTTACAGTTACTGATATCCCTCCTAGTCCACAATACCCTCAAGGGGGCCAACACTTTAGTCACCATATGATTATTTTCAAGATTCTAAAAGATTGGTGGCGCCTGTGGCTCAGTGAGTAGGGCGCCGGCCCCATATACCAAGGGTGGTGGGTTCAAACCCAGCCCTGCTGAACTGCAACCAAAAAATAGCAGGGCGTTGTGGCAGGTGCCTGTAGTCCCAGCTGCTCGGGAGGCTGAGGCAGGAGAATTGTGAAAGCCCAAGAGCTATCATGAGTAGAACCCCCCGGGCAATTGAAGCAGCTTCAAAAATACACTACTGGGACTTGATCAAACTAAAAAGCTTCTGCACAGCTAAGGACACAGTAAGCAGAGCAAGCAGACAGCCCTCAGAATGGGAGAAGATATTTGCAGGGTATATCTCTGACAAAGGTTTAATAACCAGAATCCACAGAGAACTCAAACGCATCAGCAAGAAAAAAACAAGGGATCCCATCGCAGGCTGGGCAAGGGATTTGAAGAGAAACTTCTCTGAAGAAGACAGGCGCACGGCCTTCAGACATATGAAAAAATGCTCATCATCTTTAATCATCAGAGAAATGCAAATCAAAACTACTTTGAGATATCATCTAACTCCAATGAGACTAGCCTATATCACAAAATCTCAAGACCAGAGATGTTGGCGTGGATGCGGAGAAAAGGGAACACTTCTGCACTGCTGGTGGGAATGCAAATTAATACATTCCTTTTGGAAAGATATATGGAGAACACTCAGAGATCTAAAAATAGATCTGCCATTCAATCCTGTAATTCCTCTGCTGGGCATATACCCAGAAGACCAAAAATCACAACATAACAAAGATATTTGTACCAGAATGTTTATTGCAGCCCAATTCATAATAGCTAAGTCATGGAAAAAGCCCAAGTGTCCATCGATCCACGAATGGATTAATAAATTGTGGTATATGTATACCATGGAATACTATGCAGCCTTAAAGAAAGATGGAGACTTTACCTCTTTCATGTTTACATGGATGGAGCTGGAACATATTCTTCTTAGTAAAGTATCTCAAGAATGGAAGAAAAAGTACCCAATGTACTCAGCCCTACTATGAAACTAATTTGGGGCTCTCACATGAAAGCTATAACCCAGTTACAACTTAACAATAGGGGGAAGTGGGAAAGGGGGGGTGGGTAGAGGGAGGGGGATGGGTGGGATCACACCTGTGGTGCATCTTACAGGGGTATTTGCGAAACTTGGTAAATATAATGTAAAGGTTTTGGCACAGTAACTGAGATAACGCCAGAAAGGCTATGTTAACCACTGTGATAAAAATGTGTCAAATGGTCTATGAAGCGAGTGTATGATGCCCCATGATCATATCAATGTATACAGTTATGATTTAATAAAAAAAAAAAAAAAAAAGAAAGCCCAAGAGCTAGAGGTTGCTGTGAGTCCTGTGACGTCATAGCACTCTACAGAGGGTGGTAAAGTAAGACTCTGTCTCTACCAAAAAAAAAAAAAAAAAAAGATTCTAAAAGATTTAAAACAGGCTGGGCGGCGCCTGTGGCTCAAAGGAGTAGGCCGCCAGCCCCATATACCAGAGGTGGTGGGTTCAAACCCAGCCCTGGCCAAAAACTGCAAAAAAAAAAAAAAAGATTTAAAACCGGCTGTAACGCAGTGTGGCACGCAGTCCCCATTTTCTAGAGGCATATTACAGGGACTTGCACAAGAGCAGTGACTCATTCCACATGATTGGGACCTAATAGCTAAAACTATTCTTGAATCTGGACAATATTTACAATTTAAAACTTGGTGGAAGGAAGAGGCTGACCTAATGAGTCACCAAAACCAGCAGAGAAACATTCTTATAAGCTCAGAACAACTCACTGGGTCTGGTCAGTGGATGAGGATTCCGAGACAACTCCAATATGATGATATAGCTATAGCACAAACAAAGCTGTGCTGTCTTTGAGCCTGGAAAAAGGTTCAGGCTCCTGGAGACATCTCTAAATCTTTCATTAGAGTAATGCAATCTAGAAATGAACCTTACACTGACTTTTAGCTCAATTAAAATCTTCCGTGGCTAAAGCTGTCTCAGCCTGAACTCAGAGCTATACTTTTCCAAACCTTAGCACTTGAGAATGCTAATTCTGAGTGCCAAAAAGTTTTACGCCCTCTAAAAGCACAAAATTCCCCTTTAGAAGAATACATACAAGCATCTCTGATGTGGTAACTGAACCTTATAAGGCTAGTCTCGCTGCTGCCCTGGGAGATCGGTTCAAGTCAAATTTTGTTAAATGCCATAGTTGTGAAAAGGTAGGCCAAGACTGACCCTGGCAAGAATGTCCTACAGCATACCTCCCGCAGACTTTAATTGAAACTTTGAAAAAGAGGACCAAAAGAATGACTGGACTTATCATATTTATTATTATTGCAATTATTGTTACAGTTGCTTCAGCAGGAGTTGCTCTTCATTGGAGCATCCAAACTGTTGAAATTAATAAGTTAAATGATTTAAAGCAAGCATTGGTTTTATTAGGAGACCAATTAGTTTGTTTGCAAAGACAAATCAGATTATGCTCTCATTGGAAGATTTCTTCTTTTGGTGTTGCTCCTGTTCCTTGGAGCAGCTCTCATTTTGGTCAGAGTAAAGTTAAACAGCATTTATTATCCCAAACTAATATCACTAATGAGATTATAGATTCACAACAACATATATCTGGAACCTTTGCTAAACAGTTGCGATCCATCACAGGAACTGAAATTCTAAAAGACATTTCTAATAGTGTTGCTAACCTCTCTTCTTTTTCTTTTGTGAAAACCCTCACTAGCTCCGCTGCTGTAATTCTCTTAATTATTATATGTACTCTTCTCTTCCTTTGCTAGCAAGAAGGAGAGCTGCTCAACAAGAAGAGGACACGAAGTAAACAATGACAGTTTTCTCCCTTACCCTACATAAGAATGTCTTGAAAAAGAGGGGGTTATGTAGGGGAATGGACACCATGCTTGCAAGGACAGTCACCAGTTCTTAACATATCCAAGGAAACACGGAGAGCAGGACAGTCTCCTGGCAAGCCTAGAAAAGTCTCATAGCTTGAGGGCAAGCCCCCCAAGCGACTCAGTGTTCCAGAATGAGATAAGATTGGTCACTCATTAGTAAGCAGATGTTAAACCTTGAATAGTTTACGGTGCGGGTTCTGGGGAAAGAGCACGTGAGACCAGAGCACCTGGTGATCCTTAAGCACGTGGCCCTTGTACTGGGCACTCCCCACACCTGTAATTCTCTCAATAAATCACCATTGTGGAAGTTTCTTGGAGCACTTGGTGATCCTTAAGCAGGTAGCCCTATACTGGGCACTCCCCACACCTGTTATTCTCTCAATAAATCACCATTGTGGAGGTTTCTTGGGGCTCTCCTGCACCTCTCATGAGCCTCACCTCTTGCAAGCTTATATTTTCAATCCACATCCTGCCTACTTCCTTTGAGTGGCTCCACACTATTACATTGGCACAGGAAGATGGCAGGAAGAGCATTGTTATCTCAGCAAAAATATAGCAAGAAAACTATAGATTAATAGCTCTTATATATACAAACACACACACACCACTTCTTGAAACAAACCTGCCCAAACAAAAAGGACACTAGTCCTATGGTATTAGTGCCCACCCATATGACCAGGTTTAACATTAATTACCTCCTTCCTTAAAGGCCCTATCTCCAAATACAGTCACAACAGGAGTTAGGGTTTCAACATATGAATTTGAAGAGAGGAGACAGTTCAGTTCATAACATCTTTTATTCCCAGTTGTTTTTGTTTTTGTATTTATCATGAAATGGTATTGCATTTTTGCCAAGTGCTTCTTCTGCATCTATTAAGATTATTATGTGGTTTTTCTTTATAGTATTAATATGATGTGATATATTGATTTTCAGATGTTAAACCAACCTTGCATTCCTGGAATAAATTCCATTTGGTCATAATATGTAATTCTTGTATGTTGCTAAATTCAGTTTCCTAGCTTTGGGACATATGTATGTATGTATGTATGTATGTATACGTATATATTTATTTATTAGTTTGTTTTGATACTTTTATATAATATAAGATACTGGTCGGTAGTTTTCTTGTTATATCTGTGCCACATTTTAATGTTAGAGTAATAACTGGCCTTGTAGAATGAATTGAGAAATGTTCCTTCTTAGCTGGGCATAGTGGCTCATGCCTGTAATCCTAGCACTCCAGGAGACCAAAGCACGTGGATTGCTTGTGCTCAGAAGTTCAACACCAGCCTGAGCAAGAGTGAGATCCAATCTCTAAAAAATATCCAGGCATTGTGATGGGCACCTGTAGTCTAAACTTCTGAGGAAGTTGAGGCAAGGGGATCACTTGAGCCCAAGAGTTCGAGGTTGCTGTGAGTTGTGATACCATGGCACTCTACCAAAGGCAACAAAGTGAGACTGTATCTGAAAAAAGAGAGGGAGAGAGAGAGAGAGAAAGGTTCCTTTTTGTTTTTTGGAAGACTTTGTGAAGGATTGGTGTTTATTCTTCTTTAAACATTTTGGGGGCCAGTCATGGAGGCTCATGTCCATAATCCTAGCACTCTGGGAGGCCTAGGCAGGTGGATCACCTGAGCTGAGGAGTTAAAGACCAACTAGCTGGGCATTGTGATGGGTGCCTGTAGTTCCAGCTACCCTGGAGGTTGAAACAAGAGGATCACTTGAGCCAAGAGTTTGAGGTTGTTCTGAACTAGGATGCCACCGCACTCTACCCAGAGAGACAGACTGAGACTCTCTCACCAAAAAAAAAAAAAATGTTTTGGTAAAATTCACTCACGAAAAATCTTATAATGGACTTTTCTTCATGGAAAAGCTTTTAAAGTTATTAATTTATCTTTCATTATATATCAGATTTTCCTATTACTTCTTGAGTCAATGTAATAGTTTTTGTCTTTGTAGGAATTTGCCTATTTCGTTCAGGTTGGTATATAATCGTTCATTGTATTCCCTTATAATCCTTTTTGTTTCTGAAAGGTCTATGCTGATATATCCTCTCTTATTCCCTGATTTTAATTACTTAAATCTTCTCTCTTGGCTGGGAGCATGGCTCACGCCTTTAATCTTAGCACTCTGGGAGGCTGAAGTGGGTGGATTGCTTGAGCTCAGGAGTTTAAGGCCAGCCTGAGCAAGAGCAAGATCCCCCATTTCTACTAAAAAAAAAAAAATATATATATATATATATATATTTATATTATATATATATTTATATATATATATAAACTAGCTGGGCATTGCCATGGGTGCCTATATTCCCAGCTACTTGGGATGCTGAGGCAAGAGGATTACTTGAGCCCAATAGTTTGAGGTTGCTATGAACTATGACTTGATGGTACCCTACCCAGGGCAACAGAGAAAGACTCTATCTCAAGAAAAATTATATTAAATAAATAAAAATCTTCTCTCTTTTTCTTTAGTGCCAATTACACAGAGCAACTCTTCCTTTTTATTTTTAGTAAATAACTAAAGGTTTGTAAATTTTGTTGAGGTTTTTTTTTTTTTTGCAGTTTTTGGCCAGGGCTGGGTTTGAACCCACCACCTCCAGCATATGGGGCCGGCGCCAATTTTGTTGAGTTTTTAAAAACAAACTTTTGGTTTTATTGATTTTATCCATTGTTTTTATCTTCTTCATTTCATTAATTTCCACTTTCCTCATTATTATTTCTTCTGCCAGCTTTGAGTTTTATTTTTTATTCTTTTTCGAGATGATGATGATGATGATGATGATGATGATGATTTAGAGGCACTGTCTCCCTCTGTCACTCGGGCTGCAGCCTGGAACTCTTGGGCTCAAGTGATCCTCCCACCTCAGCCTTCCAAGTAGCTGGGACTATAGGCATGTACATCACACCCAGCTAATTTCCCTATTTTTTTATAGATCTTCCTATGTTGCCCAAGCTGGTCTCCAACTCCTGGCCTGAAGCAGTCCTTCTATGTTGCCCTCTACAAGTTTTGAGATTAGAGATCTTAGCCACCAAGCCCAGCCTCTAGATTCTCAATATGGAAAATTAGTCATTGATAGGTGGCACCTGTGGCTCAGTCGGTAAGGTGCCGGCTCCATATACCGAGGGTGGTGGGTTCAAAACCGGCCCTGGCTGCACTGCAACCAAAAAATAGCTGGGCATTGTGGCGGCTGCCTGTAGTCCCAGCTACTCGGGAGGCTGAGGCAAGAGAATCACTTAAGCCCAGGAGTTGGAGGTTGCTGTGAGCTGTGTGATGCCGTGGCACTCTACTGAGGGCCATAAAGTGAGACTCTGTTTCTACAAAAAAAAAAAAAAAAAAGAAAGAAAATTAGTCATTGATTTTATATCTTACTTTTAAATAAAATATAGGCATTAGGCTGGGCGCAGTGGTTCACATCTGTAATCCTAGCACTCTGGGAGGCCTAGGCAGGTGGATAGCTTGAGCTCGGGAGTTCCAGACCAGCCTGAGCAAAAGTGAGACCCACATCTCTACTAAAAATAGAAAAACTGAGGCAAGAGGATCACTTGAGCCCAAGAGTTGGAGGTTATTGTGAGCTATGATGCCACAGCACTCTACCCAGGACAATGGCTTGAGACTCTGTCTCAAAAATAAATAAGTAAAAAATATAGGCATTTACAGCTGTAAATTTTTCTCTATGAACTGACTTAGCTCCATCCCTTAGTTTTAATATGCTCTTTTAGTTTTTTTCTACCTCAAATGATTTTCCCATTTCTCCTGTATTTTTTTCTTTGACTTATTGACATTTTGAAGTGTGTTGTTTAATCTCCACATACTTGGGAATTCCTCAGATTTCTTTTGTTATTAAGTCCTGATTTTATTGCATTGTCGGCAATGAAAATAATTTGTCTGATTTCAATTTTTATAAATTTATTGAGGTTTATTTTATGACGTAGTATATGCTTTATGCTGCAGAATATGCCGTGCATACTTTTTTTTTTTTTTTTTTTTTGCAGTTTTTGGCTGGGGCTGGGTTTGAACCTGCCACCTCAGCATATGGGGCCAGTGCCCTACTCCTTTGAGCCACAGGCGCTGCCCATGCTGTGCATACTTGAAAAGAATGTGTATTCTGCTGTTATTGGGAGAAGTATTCCATACATGTGTTTATTAGGTGTAATTGGTTTATGACAGTCTTCCATTTCCTTGTTGACCACAGCTCACAGCAACCTCAAACTCTTGGGCTTAAGTGATTTTCTTGCCTCAGACTCCCAAGTAGCTGGGATTACAGGTGCTTTCCTCAATGCCCAGCTATTTTTTTGTTGTAGTTGTCATTGTTGTTTAGCAGGTCCAGGATGGATTCAAACCCACCAGCCGCGGTGTATGTGGCCAGCACCCTAACCACTGAGCTATGTGCACCAAGCCATCCTTGTTGATTTTCTGCCTAGTTGTTCTATGCATTATTGAAAGTGAAGTTTCATCATTTACATGTATCTTCCTTAAATGCTTTGAAGCAATAGGTTTCCAAGTTGTTACTAGGGGGCTCTTTGAGTGTATTGGAGCATGCCTGTAATGCACCCACCGGCTCTGTATAACTCTACCTTAGCTCTCCCTTCCTGCTTGTGCACAGCCTCAAGAACAGCTAGTGGTGAGAGATTAGCTCCTTCTTAGCCATTTTCCTGGGCATGTGCCTGTCCCTAGGTACATGTTGCAGTTTTTCAAAACCCTCAGTAGATAATTTATTCCCCAGTTTCTATTCTTTCAGGTTTTTTTGTCAGCCTCTAATTAGTCCCAACTTGTTCTGCCACCTCAGACAGGTGTGATGTCAAAAAATTGCCACCAAATGCTTTTGAGAAACAATCTAGGGATGTGTCTTTATGCATAGAGTGAGCTCTCAGGTGAAATAAAGACAAAATTGAGGGTGAAGCTTTTCTCAGTGAATTGCCAGATAGGTCGAATAGCTGTAATTGTATAGGTTTTTTGAGGGCCCCATATCTGTTGTGCTCCAGTGGTTCCTAAGCATCTTGTTTTCATACCTACTTTTGGTGCAAAGCTGTTGGTTTTCAAGGCTTCCATGGGGCTAGACAGAGAGGGATGGAAATAGTATAAGATCAAATATCACAAAGCTCCCCTATTTTTACTAAAAGGAAGCCTTGAAAAAAATACTCCTCAGATTATGGATTTTGACAATGTTTTCTCCACATGTTCTCATGGCTTTTATGGAGCAGATTTTTAAACATCTTATTTTGCTATTGTGGAAGTGCTTCTTTCTGATTAATATGTGTGTTAAATATCCATTCTTCATTCCCCTGGATTTTTTTTTTTTTTTTTGAGCTACAAGTGAATTTAATGATAAACTATTTTGGTATCTGAGACTCTCCAGAGAGATTGGAAAGCCACACTTGGGAACTGTCATCCAGGAAATAGTTCCAAAATCACACCCAAACTGCATCCATAATGATATCTATTTCTGCAACTGCTCTCTTGCTACACACAGATGCTGCTACTTTCAACACTGACACCATCAGTGCTAGGTACTGGATGTTGGTGGTAGAACCAGTGCTCCTTCTGACAAGTAGTCGCCACTATGCTGCTACCTATACCAGCATTGATTCCAGAAAATCCTCGCTTCTCTGATTCACTAGCTCCTGCTCAAAGTCCAAAGCAGGAGAATTCTGATTGATAGACGTGAGGTCACATATCACAGAAGGATGCCTGGGAAAGTGATTTGTAAATTTCAATATTGAATGATGCTCTTTGTTTGTCACCAAGACTCATAAGATAGGACTTCCCCAAACATTGGAAGGTAGTCTCCATTTTCTATAAAACTTGTGCAATGTCATAACAAAAGAATAATAATTTATACTTTGTTAAAAATTTTTAATTGGCTGGGGCCTTGGTGTGTGCCACACCTTCTGGGGGCAAGACATGATTGCAAGAGGGACTTTACCTAACAAATGCAATCAATGTAACCTGGCTTATTGTACCCTCAATTAATCCCCAACAATAAAAAAAAATTTTTTTTAATTGGGGCAGGCAGGACCTGTAGCTCAGTGGGTAGGGCGCTGGCCATGAACACCAATGCAGGCGGGTTCAAACCCGGCCTGGGGATGCTAAACAACAATGACAGCTGCAACCAAAAAATAGCCGGGCGTTGTGGCGGGTGCCTGTAGTCCCAGCTACTGGGAGGCTGAGGCAAGAGAATCGCGTAAGCCCAAGAGTTAGAGGTTGCTGTGAGCTGTGAAACCATAGCACTCTATTGAAGGTGACATAGTAAGACTCTGTCTCAAAAAAAAATTTTTTTTTAATTGGCACATAATTTTACATATTTATGGGATATGATATGATGTTTTGATACACAATACATTGTGTATGATCAAAACCAGGATAGTCAGCATATCCATCACCTCAGATATTTATCATTTTTTTACAGTAGGAACATACAAAATCCTCTCTGAGCTATTTTGATATATGCAATACCTTACTGTGACCTATAATCCCTCTACTATGCGCTATGATGACAGCACTTACTCTTCCTAATTGTAATTGAGTACTGGTTGAAGATCCTCTCCCCACCTCCCCGTCCTTTCCTTCTCCCTGTCCTCCCCAATCTCTGCTAACTACTGTTCTATTCTCTACTTCTCTGAGATCTTTTTATATTAGACTCCACGTATGAGTGAGAACATGTAGTATTTGTCTTTCTGTGTCTGGTTTATTTTACTTGACATAACGTCCTCTAAGTTCATCTCTGTTGTCACAAATGACAGGTTTTCTTCTTTTTAAAGGCTGAATAGTAAGCATTCCACTGTGTACATACACCACATTTTCTTTATCAATTTATCTGTCAGTGGACATATAGGTTGATTCCATATCTTGGCTATTATGAATAAAGCTGCAATAAACATGGGAATACAGATGACAGAGTGATTTCCTTTGGAAATATACTCAGTAGTAGGACTGCTGGATCATATGGTAGTTCTATTTTTAATTTTTTGAGGAACATCCTTACTATTTTTCATAATGGTTGTACTAATTTACATTTCAGCCGGGCACAGTGGCCTACACCTATAATCTCAGCTCTTTGGGAAGCTACGCAATAGAATTACTTGAGGCCAGGACTTCGAGACCAGGCTGTGCAATACAGCCAGCCCCATCTCTACAAAATATTTTTTTAAATGCCTGGGTGTTGTGTTGCACACCTGTAGTCCCAACTATTTGGGAGGCTGAGGCAGGAGGATCTCTTCACTTGAGCCTAAGAGCTTGAGGCTGCGGTGAGGTATGTTTATGACACCCATATCCAGCCTGGGTGACAGAGTGAGACCTTGTCTCTAAAATTAATAATAATAATGAAGAAATTAAATAATTTATATTCCTATCAGCAGGAATATAACAAGCCAACACTTGTTATCTTTTATCTTTTTGATACATGCTTGCACTTTAGATTTTTGCTTACCTTAATGTTGCTTACTGTACGAGGTAAATGCCTTTTAATCTTAGATCCATCACAGCTTTCTGTTTCTTTTCATATCATTTATTTATTGAAAACACGGGACAGGGTGGCACCTGTGGCTCAGTCAGTAAGGCGCCGGGCCCATATACTGGGGGTGGCGGGTTCAAACCCT
This sequence comes from Nycticebus coucang, assembly GCF_027406575.1. Classification (NCBI taxonomy): domain Eukaryota; kingdom Metazoa; phylum Chordata; class Mammalia; order Primates; family Lorisidae; genus Nycticebus; species Nycticebus coucang. The sequence continues at coordinate 12,187,798 of NC_069780.1, forward strand.
GCCCTGGCTGAACTGCAACCAAAAAAAAAAAAAAAAAAATAGCCGAGCGTTGTGGCAGGCGCCTGTAGTCCCAGTTACTCGGGAGGCTGAGGCAAGAGAATCGCTTAAGCCCAGGAGTTGGAGGTTGCTGTGAGCTGTATGATGCCATGGCACTCTACCGAGGGCCATAAAGTGAGACACTGTCTCTACAAAAAAAAAAAAAAAAAGAAAGAAAACACGGGACAGTCTTACTGTGAATTTTCCATGTTCTAGATTTGGACAGTTGTGTCCTCATGTTACCTTAACGTCGTCTCTGTTTCTTGTATTTCCAGCTTACTGATAGCTGGATCTAGAATTTGGCTGTTAAGATTTTCTGTTTGTTGTTGAATTTCTTGGTTTCTCCATGATGTATCTTCATGTAGAGTTCTCTTTATTTTTCCAACTGCAATTTGTTGGGTATATTGAATGAATCTATAGATTGTCACTTCTGGAAAATTTTCAGCCACTATCTAAATATTACTTCTTATTCTCTCTTCTAAAACTCCAGTTACATATTATACTTACCCATGATATCCTTTTCTTCTTCTTTTGTTTCTTCTATTCTTGGTAGAGTGTCGTGGCATCTTAGCTCACAGGAACCTCCAACTCTTGGGCTCAAGTGATTCTCTTGTCTTAGCCTCTCGAGTAGCTGGGACTACAGGCGGCTGGCACAACGCCTGGCTATTTTTTAGAGACAGGGTCTCACTGTGGCTCAGGCTGGTCTCAAACCTGTGAGTTCAGGCAATCCATCCCCCTCAGGCTCCAAAGTGCTGGGATTACAGGCAGGAGCCGCCACAAGAGGCAACCCATCATATCCTTCCTGGCTCTGGTTCTTTATGGCAATTTCCCTGTTTTTGTCTTTCTACACGATTGGATGGTTTCTTCTCATTTATCTTTCAGTTCAGTAATGCTATAGTTGCTTCTAGTCTGTTGTTAGACCCCTATTTCTCATACAGGGTCTTTCTGTGTGGCCTTGGTTAGAGTGCATCATCATAGCTCACAGCAACCTCAAAGTCCTGTGCTCAAGTGATCCTCCTGCCTCACCCTCTTAAGTAGCTGGGACTACTACAGGTACACACCATCATATCTGGCTATTTTTGTTGTTTTTTTTTTTTGTAGAGATGGGGGCCTGGGTATGTTGCCCAGGCTGGTCTTGAACTCCTGGCCTCAAGTGATCCACTTTCCTTGGCCTCCCAAATGCTGGAATTATAGGCATCATCCACTGCATCCAGGCTCATCCAAAATTCTTTTTTTTTGTTTTTTTTTTTGTTCTTTTTAAGACAAAGTCTTACTTTTTTGCCATTGGTAGAGTGTCTTGGCATCACAGCTCACAGCAACCTCAAACTCTTGGGCTCAAATGATTCTCTTGCCTCAGCCTCCCAAGTAGCTGGGATTACAGGTGCCCGCCACAATGCCTGGCTATTTTTAGGGACAAGGTTTCACTCTGTCTCAGGCTGGTCTTGAACCCATGAGCTCAGGCAATACACCCCTTTTGGCTTCCCAGAGTGGTAGGATTACAGGTGTGAGCCACTGGCACCCGCCTCATCCAAAATTCTCTTTTTTTCTTTTTGAGACACAGTCTCAAGCTGTCGCCCTAGGTAGAGTGCTGTGGCGTCACAGCTCACAGCACCTCCAACTCTTGGGCTTAAGCAATTCTCTTGCCTCAATCTCCCAAGTAGCTGGGACTACAGGCACCAGCCACATGCCCAGCTATTTTTTGGTTGTAGTTGTCATTGTTGTTTGGCAGGCCCAGGCTAGATTCAAACCCACCAGCTCCAGTGTATGTAGCTGGTGCCCTAGCCGCTGAGGTACAGGCACTAGGCCCTTATCCAAAATTCTTATGTTGAAGCTCTAACATTGAATATAATGGTGGGTCCTTATGTAGGTAATTAGATTTAGATGAGGTCATGAAAATGGGGTTCACATCATGGGATTAGCACCTTTATAAGAAGAGATCAGGGTATCGTCCCTCCTTTCCCTCTTCTTCTTCTCTACCATGTAAAGATACAGCAAAAAGACCGTTGTCTGTAAGCCACGAAGAGGACCCTCACCTGACCATGCTAGCATCCCGATCTCAGACTTCCAGACCCCAGAACTGTCAGAAATACATTTGTTGTTTAAACCACCCCAGTTTGTACTCGCTTAGGCAACACATATACTAATCCACCTGGTCTATCTAGGGTAGTTTCTTACGGTAGCCTCAGCTAAGACAGTAGCTTCTTTCAGAAATGATTTTCTTCTTCTTCTTTTTTTTTTTTGAGACAGTCTCACTATGTCGCCCTCAGTAGAGAGCTGTGGCATCACAGCTCACAACCTCAAACCCTTGGGCTTAACCGATTGTCTTGCCTCAGCCTCGCAAGTAGTTGGGACTACAGGCACCCACCACAAGGCCTTTTTTTTTTCAAATTTTGAAATCTCATTTAATTAATTATTTTTTGTTGCAGTTTGGCCGGGGCCAGCTTTGAACCCGCCACCCTCGGCATATGGGGCCAGTGCCCTACTCACTGAACCACAGGCACTGCCCAAGGCCCGGCTATTTTTTGTTGCAGTTGTCATTGTTTAGCTGGCCCGAGCCCCGTTTGAACCCGCCACCTTTGGCGTATGTGGCTGGCGCCATAACCACTGTGCTACGGGAACTGAGCCTCAGAAATGATTTTCATTTGCTTCTGCCAGACAACTGAGGCCCCTTCCTTTTGGATGATTTTAATCTAAACTCTGTGGTTGAGTGCCCCTTAACCACCCAGGTGGGGAAGCCGGGTAATTAATCTCTTATCTTGAGGATGTGGCCCTTTGTAGACCAGTTTAATGGAGTAACTGAGTTATCAGAGACTCCACTAGAGGTTGGGTATTTTGACTTCAGGTGTCACTTTGATCTGTAAGGTCATCAAAACCAGTTCTGAATACTAGGTTTACTTCTGTTTTTGTTTTCTTTTTCTTAACTTCTGAGATAGAGAGTCTCACTCTGTCACCCTGGCTAGAGTGCCTGGGCATCAGCATAGCTCCCAGGAATCTCAAACTCTTGGGCTCAAGTGATCCTCTTGCCTCAGTCCCAAGTAGCTGGGACTACAGGCACCCGCCACAACGCCTGGCTAGTTTTTCTACTTTTAGCAGACATAGGGTCTCCCTCTGGCTCAGTCTGGTCTCCAACTCCTGAGCTCTGGCAATCTGCCTGCCTGGGCCAGAGTGCTGGGATTACAGGAGTGAGCCACCGCCCCACCTACTTCTCTTGAGTTTTGCTCTTGGAATCCAGATCAGTTTTTCATTATCTTTTTAGCACTTCAGTGTTTTCAATATTTTAAGAACTACTTTATCCTGGTTGTCTTCAAAGGAAAAGTTGGTTTGAATCACCTAGTCCACAGCCGAAAGAAGGAAATACACACTTTTCAAAAAAAATTAAATACGTTTTACCCTATGTGGGTGTAGATGTACACCTTTCACTTACATTACATATTGGACTGTTCTATTGCATTGTGAACGTGAACACATAATACTAAATAGAAAAAGAATAGGGTGTGGTCTTAAGAGCAATTTCTGGAATAATCTGAGAACTTTCAACGTTTTCAGATGCTTTTCCCCCCTCACTCACAGCAACAATGAGTTTAATAAACTGAGACTAATTCTTCAAGTTATACCAAAAGTCTGCGTACCCTCCCAGAACTCAGTGAAGAGAACAGTAATGCCCATCTTTGTATTTCCTGGTTAAGAGTCTCTGCTTCATTGTTCCTACTGAATAAAGTGAGAAGCCTGCCTTTTGGTATACTTAATAAAAATAATTTCATTTCTTCATAGGGCAAACATTTTTGCCCATAAGAGAAAAGACTCAGATGGGTAATACTATGGATTCTGGTTGTGGGTCATTGGCAAATCTCTGTATCTATTACCAATGAGAAGACTCTCCTCTCTTGGAGTCCAAGATGTTTAAAAAAAAAAAAAAAAATCCTACCTTCAGCAGAGAATTTGAAGTACAATGGGATGTCTCAACTTGTCATTGTTTCGGGTGGATAATAAAAAAATAGAGGGTGGCCCCTGTAGCTCAGTGAGTAGGGCACCAGCCCCATTTACTGAGGGTGACGAGTTCAAACCCGGCCCCAGCCAAACTGCAACAAAAAAATAGCCAGGCATTGTGGTAGGCACCTGAGGTCCCAGCTGCTTGAGTGGCTGAGGCAAGAGAATTGCCTAGGCCCAAGAGCTGGAGGTTGCTGTGAGCTGTGATGCCACAGGACTCTACCGAGAGGGCAACAAAATGAGACTCTGTCTCTAAAAAAAAAAAAAAAAAAAATAGAAACATTTTTGTTAATGTCTATACCTTGGTATTCTGAAACATTATGCTTAGACATTAAAATTATCTTAATATAAGGGAAAACCTAGGTCTGAGTGGAACTATTCTTAGTTTTGGCAGGCCCTAAGACCCATGGGCACACGTTATAAAAAAATGAAAGAAGGGGTGGCACCTGTGGCTCAAGGGAGTACGGCACCGGCCCCATATGCTGGAGGTAGCGGGTTCAAACCCAGCCCTGGCCAAAAACTGCAAAAAAAAAAAAAAAAAAAAAAGAGGAAGAAGAAAGAAGATGTATATTAAATGAGATCAAGGTATGATTTGAAGGTCTTTTTTTTTTTTTTACTTCTGAGTGAATTCTAATGTATAATTAAAACACTTATGGCGGCGCCTGTGGCTCAGTGGGTAGGGCGCTGGCCCCATATACTGACCTGGCCCCTGCCAAACTGCAACAAAAAATAGCCGGGCATTGTGGTGGGCGCCTGTAGTCCCAGCTACTCAGGAAACTAAGGCAAGAGAATCACCTAAGCCCAAGAGTTGGAGGTTGCTGCGAGCTGTGACACCACAGCACTCCACCCAGGGAAACAGAATAAGACTCTGTCTCAAAAAAAAAAACAAAAAACAAAAAAAAACCCAAAACAATTATAATAGTATCCATATCTCAAGTATTTAAAAATGCCATTTTTGCCAGATTATGAAAATGATGCTTACTCCAAAAATGTCTTTTCTTTTCCCTTATCTCCAATGATGTGGTTAAGGGTAGTTCTACAAGTCCCAGAAAGTAGTAATCAAAGTTTCTATTATTCATTTTCACTATTTTAAGTCTGATAGAGATCATGTATCATTTAAAAAATGTACATATGGCTGGGTGCTTTGGCTCTTGCCTGCAATCCTAGTGCTCTGGGAGGGCGAGGTGGGAGGATCACTTGAGATCAGAAGCTCAAGACTAGCCTGAGCAAGAGCGAAACTATCTCTACTAAAAAATAGAAAAATTAAATGGGTGTGGTGGCAGCACTCCTGTAGTCCCGCTACTACTCCGGAGGCTGAGGCAAGAGGATTGCCTGAGCCCAAGAGTGTGAGGTTGCTGGAGCTATGACACCACAGCACTCTAGCCAGGGCAACCGAGTAAGACTGTCTCAAAACAAACAAAAACATGCACATAATGTACAATGGCTGGCACTGTATTAACTTGATGTATTTAGATTATTACCACACTGTAGTTCTGACAGCTATATGCCTTTGTTAATAAAAATGCCATTACATAATAAAAGCAATATATTTGACAAGACATTCAAAACACATCATCCATGGAGAGAAATTTAAAGAGTTTCTTGGTGAAGAAGTATTATTTTTTGCATGTTTTGGACAGGGCTGGATTTGAACCCGCCACCTTCAGCATATGGGACTGGCGCCCTATTACTTTGATCCACAGGCATCGCCCTGAAAAAGTATTTTTAAATACCCTAAAATACAACTTAGCCCCCACTACTCACACCCTTTCATTCCTTTGCTTGCCAGGAAATGAATGTGAAAAATGTATATATGCCCTAAATGTATCTTGGTTTAAGTCATCTACGTAATCACTGTCAATTTCTTTCTTTCTTTTTTTTTTTTGTAGAGACAGAGTCTCACTTTATGGCCCTCGGTAGAGTGCCGTGGCCTCACACAGCTCACAGCAACCTCCAACTCCTGGGCTTAAGCGATTTTCTTGCCTCAGCCTCCCGAGCAGCTGGGACTACAGGCGCCCGCCACAACGCCCGGCTATTTTTTGGTTGCAGTTTGGCTGGGGCCGGGTTTGAACCCGCCACCCTCGGTATATGGGGCCGGCGCCTTACCGACTGAGCCACAGGCGCCGCCCATCACTGTCAATTTCATAGGACAGACCTTTTATGAGAACAAGTAGTTGCTTCAGATTATTCAAGCTCAAATTTCATCAGAGGACAATCATAGATCAATTGTAATATAATTCTACTTTGCTACAATGATCGCAGCACTTATAAACCAATTGTACTAAAGATTACTGATTAATCTTAATGCTTAAAGGTCACTTCCAAAAGTGACAAATACTTCAGTTGAAAACCCAGGTCTTAAATAACCCTGATAGTTTTGTAAATTTGATAGAAATTGAACAGGCTCCAAAACGTTATCTGAGTTGTTTCAATTAGCTAATTTCCTCAACTTGAAAATTAGAGGATTAATCAAGGTTTTCAGTTAAGACCTTTTGCGTGGTCAATCATCCTCGTCTTTCACTAACAAAACAATCACTCTATCTATATGAGTGTTCACACCAGCCAAGAGAAAGAGCCAGGTAAAGAACATGTTAAAGAAACTCCCTTTGTGCAATCCCAGTAACAATAGCAAATTCAATAAAACCAGTTACAGTAAATGATACAAGCAATTTTAAGAGATGTTGAGCCAGATGGCTTCCAAAGTCTAATTTCCCTGAAAAGTATATTTAAAATATTTATGTACAGACATGCATTTCTGGGTTTTGGTCTGAGAATTCCTGTTTGGTCAGATTCTCAAATTGAAATAACTCTTGAAAGAGTATGAAAAAAACTTGTCTGCAGTAAAATTTTCTCTTTGTAACTTGGGCTGGTCTCTCATCTTATGTATAAAGTAAAAAATTTGAAATTTCAGTAATTGTCAAGTAACAAGGTTGGTACCTTTTATTTTCTTGAGACAAGAGTCTCACTTTGTTGCCCTCAGTAGAGTACCGTTGTGTCACACACAGCTCACAGCAATCTCAAACTCTTGGGTTTAAGCCATTTTCTTGCCTCAGCCTCCCAAGTAGCTGGGACTGCAGGCGCCTGCCACAATGCCTGGCTATTTTTTAGAGACGGGGTCTCCCTCTGCCTCTGGCTGATCTCTAACTCAGGCAATCCACCTGCCTTGGCCTCTGAAGTACTGGGATTACAGGCGTGAGCCACCGCACCTGGCCAAGGTTGGTTATCTTTTCAAACCACACTTTGGGTAGTTTTTTTGAGCAGGTACTGACAGGGAAGTAAAGCTAGAGGCTAAACTGCCGCTAAAGTGCAGCATGAATCTTCAGAATTCAGCATTATCTTCTTATCTGTAACATCACTGTATCCTTTCCTACGGTTTATAAATAGCAAAACTTGCTCAATTCCATACAAAATCAAAATTCCCAACTAATCCTTAATGATCACTTCATTTTTATGGCAATACATTTTCAACTTCATGAAAAAAGACAATTAGCATTGCTTTTGTTCAAAAGGTTGAGACCAATGTTATTACATGGCAAGGTTGTAAAGTTTTAATTTTCTTTTTTTTTCACGATTTCCTAACTTTGCTCAAACCTAGAAATCAATACAAATGGTACATCTACACACATATACAGGGTGGGATATGGTGGCTCACTCCTGTAATCAAAGCACTCTAGGAGGCTGAGGTAGATGGATTGCCTTAGCTCAAATTCCCAACTAGCCTGAGCAAGAGACAAGCCCTAGTCTTTAAAAAATAGCCAGGTGTGGGCAGCGCCCGTGGTTCAAAGATCACTGGCCCCATATGTTGGAGGTGGTGGGTTCAAACCCAGCCCCGGCCAAAACTGAAAAAGAAAAAAAAAAAAAAAGCCAGGTGTTATGGTGGACGCCTGTAGTCCCAGCTACTGAGGATGAAGCTAGAGGATGGCTTGAGCCTTAAGAGTTTGAGGTTGCTGTGAGCTATGATGCCAAGACATCTTGGTAATGTGTAGTTGATTCAATTGTTCAGAAATGCCCTTATGTTTTGAATAGTTAATCGTTCCTATTACAAAAAGGTCTCATTAAAGAGTAATGGAATGAAGCTTTGCTAATCCATATTTACCCAACAGATACTTCAATTTTTAAGCCCTAACATTAAAAAAGTGGCAGAGATTATGGAATATTAACATGTGAATCAATGAAACTGCTATAAGGCTAAGAATTCCCTTTCAATTAGTCAAATTACTACTTAAATTCTCAGGAAAAGACTTGGGTACTAACCGCAAGGGCACTTAACCTTAGTTTATTTCACATTTACATTACTGGATGATCTGCAAAGCTCTAAAAACTGAACTAAAGAAACCTCAAGTCCAAAGCCCCTAGAGAAAAAAAACAAGTACAATTCTCATTCCCCCAATTCTTTGTAAAACACCTCAGATAATGATCTCTAGATGTAGTCAAAGTCATACATATCAAGACTTGATTGAAGAGTTTGGATTTTGTTTAAAAAGGCTTTATTCATTTTTGATCAGGGAAAAGGACAATCTCAATGTCAACTTGTCACCTAATCATAAATCTGCATTTACAAGATTCACTTCCCTAGACACTGCACCTACTGACAGCACAACTTATAATGAACTCCCTTCCATCCCCTCAAGTTGTGTTGAAGAATGAACAATGAACAGAATCCCCTGCAGTAGCCAACACTAGTACTTGGGCCTAGGTGTAAGGTCAAATAAAACAGGAGCAAAAAAGGCCAAGAGCACTGTAACTTGATAGCCCAGCAAATACAAACACCAGTGGAAAAAACTGCAGGCACCAAATTAAAACAAACAAGGCAAGTCTGTCAGCATAAAAAAGTTAACCCTGGTGGAGATTGCCTACTCTGCATATGAATATTTATGCCAGTCCCAGCAGTTAACCTGTAAACAGACTTTCCTAAATCCAATTAACTACACTGAGGGCAAAATTCAAAGCTTTTTATTTACCCAGGAGGTCCTCTAAAGCTTAGTTATGTTTTTTAGTGCAACCAGGAAGATCCACTCTAGTGACGTGACTCAGTCACACTTGGATCAACAGTAACACTCTCAAGATGTTTTCCTCCTATTCCTTCCTATGTCTGAATATAGAAATGCGTAACTACTCCATTCATGCGCCATTAAAAAATGAGATTTACTATTGTGACTTTTTCTAACTCACACAGTGTAACAGTTAACTGTAGTACAGCTTCCTAAGAATGCCCATAGAAAACACTGTCTTCAGCCTTGTGGTAGCCGTAACATATCAACAGAATACAACTAAATTAGCTATTCTGCTTCTACTTCAAATGTTGACTTTTGATCAAACTTTGATGCATAATCTCACACCTCATCTGCCAAATCCTTATAACTACTTCCAGTGCTCTTAAACCATAGCTCCTACCAGTTTTATAGTTTTCCTGTGCATACCTGCATTTGTGTCAAGAAAGTTAGTGTCATAGCACTATTATTAGCCAAAGCTGCTTCTAGCAGACCACTGATTAAACCTCTACAGCCAAAATTAGTAACTTTAAAAAAAAAAATGCCTTTCCAGACAAGAACAAAGCAAAAGGATAGTATTTTTGTGTTAAAAAGGTACTTTTCTTAAAAATACAGTCCAGTAGACACATGGTCTACTAGAAATCTTTCATTAAGCACAATACTGTGACAGCCTTATTACAATGTCTTCAGATAACCATAGAGGAAAGAATCTTATTCAAAGGTGTGGTGTAAACAGTTAAGAGGAAGGGGAAGCCTTAAAGAGCACCAAATACATCTACCAATTGGGGAACAGGATGACAATGTGGCTGGCTACTTACAAAGGACCACAATTCCTCCCCATGGATCAACACTTCCTACAAAATAAACTGTGCCTCAATTATTGCTTATTTAAATATTACATTTTTACAGAGCTATGTAGTACCTGACGCAGAAAAACAATCACATAAGGAAGCATTTATTTGAAATTTAACATGAAGTCATACAAACAAAATGTATATAAACACAAATCCACATTGAGTCATAACACAGATAGCAAAGGACGAAGTAAAAACAAAGAAAACTAATTGGCAGCTATATACAGGTGGACACACTTGTGTCTTGTACACTAGAAAGTCTTTTACAAAATAATCATCTTAGATCAACAGAAGACCAATCTTCATTGTTGTCCTGCAAGATGGGTTACGTTAGCATTTCCTCCTAAAAACAAAAACAAAATAGCAATTACACTGTGAAACTCTGACAAGCTTTCAAAGGTCCACTTTCATGAATTGTTTTAAGTCCTCACTTTATTCTTCAATTAAAGATCACATGCATATTTATTGGCAAAATACAGTTTGGTTAATTAATAAAACTCATCCTCGAGTTCTGAAATATTAAATTCAAATATGTTCAGTAGAGCATCTGGGAATGCATCTCCCCATACTCACAGGTTGAACTGTGCTAACTTAAGGTCTACTAGAAGCAACTCTAGTAAGCCAAGTAAAATGCTACCACAAACAAATTTCTAATAGGCTTATTTATTATTATACACAAACATGAATTGATTTCTGCATATGATCTTTAATTTATATCCCAGATTTAAAAGTTCTTGTTTTGGTTTGTAGATTTCACTATTAGCTATAAAAAGAAAAAGCAAGCATTAAATCTTAAAGAATGAACACTTAAAATGAGGCTCCACAATTGAAATACAACACTAAACAGAAGACCAAAAATGATTAAGCTGTAAAAAGGCATTTATGTACTTTAACTCCTGTAAAAAACCATTTAAGTTAAGTTTAGACACTTAATCTCCAAAAAGATTAAAAAAAAGAAGCCAAAGTCTGAAGTTTTCCACTTTAATCTTTACGCTGGTACATGAAGTTGGAAGAGACCATACCACAGGACAGCGTTTTCTGGTGTATGCCTTGCGCTCTGCCCGCAACGTGCGACCCCCAGAGATAGACGTGGTCAGGGTGACACACGGCCTGCAATGAAGTTCCCGCTGGCGGGTACAAACAAGGTATAATGTCAGAGTTAGAAGACAACATTCTTGTTTTCCTTAAGTTGTACCCATTTCAGTACTTTACCTGTTAATAGTTCTAAAAAAGTTTAATTATTCCTCTAGACCACCTGGTACACAAAGCAAACAGAAAAACTTTTAAGTTTTTCTGTATTACTAAAAAAGGTGAGATAAAACTTTAAAGTTAAAGATCTATAGACACTTTAGGCAAAACAGGCTCATAAAGCAATTAAAAAAATGAACAATTTAGTAAAAACAGGCTACGTAATATTTTGCTTTTACTTATTTTCCATTTGTCTATTGATCTTTAAATTAAATTAAGACAATTCCACTGATTTCTTGGATTCTTATACACACCTGCTTTCTCTAATGTCCTCCTTTAGTATGGCTGGTAATTGTTTTGGTGATTGCCACCCCCTCGAGATGCCTTGCCATAAGTGCTCTGTTGGCCTATTTTGAAAGATAAAAATTTTATTAACAGTTTTCTATCAAATGGTTTCTTTAAAAACATTAAAAAACTATGAAGTACACAAATCTTTGCATGGCAAACAAATACAAGCGGGATATCTTAGCAGCTATAGTAAGTCATAAACCATACATCCTAGTGGTTTTATAGCCACAAGCTATCGCCCCATGACTATAACACACTTCAAAATTTAACTCCAAGCACTTCAATAAAAGGCAAACCCATACACACAAAAGGATTTCAGAATGGGATTATACTTTACAACACTGAACTTTAATACCATTGGTTTATAAAATTAAGTTAAATATTCTTACCACTGTAGTCTGCATATCCCTGTCCATATCCATAGTTCCCATAGTTATACCCAGTATAATCATATCCGCCATAGCCACTATAGTTTTGATCACCACCATAGGCACTATTGTAATTTCCATATCCTTGATCATAATAGTTATTAAATCCTTGGTTCCAGTTTTGGCCCTGACCTGAAACAATGCATGATTGTTAGGAAACAACTTCTGACCCCTCAATCCTAACTAAAGTGACATACCCCTATCCCTTCCTCCGCAAATCCTGAAAGGTAGAATGGACACATGTATTACCAAAGTTTTCACTAAGCTGAAAAAGTAGGCTATCCTACTTGGACAGCTTTCTGCCCAAGAAAACCTATCACACCATGGTGTATCATGTAATGGAATAGTTTTCTCATCAGAGATGATAACTGTCAAAAAGTGGCTACACTTTTGAACAGGTTTTCAAAACTAAGCTGAGCATTTTCCCATGTTGGAACACTGTCAAGTTTAATTTAGCTTTGCTTTCTCTCATGGGCTCGCTCACTCATATTTAGCAATATATAGCAAAACCAAAGTCAATTCCCAAGTATTAAGTCTCACCTCGGCCTCTACCCCTAGTACCACCTCGTCCACTGGACGCAGCACCTCTTCCTCCTTTCTGTTGTTGTTGTTGCTGCCTATATACTTCTTTGGGCTGTGCAACTTTGATTTCACACTATAAACAAATCAAAAAACATACTAATTTTTACTGACCTCTAAAACAAAGCCTTTTTAATCTTTTTACATAGATAAAAAAATACTTTATTAATATAACTCAAAATTCTTCATTTAATGTAATTAAATGGCTTTACCTTCCCAGAACCAATTTGATGATATCTGCTTTCTAACAATTTCTTTACTGGCTCTTCATCTGTATATGTGATAAAACAAAATCCTCTCCTTTCATTTGTTTTTGTATCCATGGGAAGTTCAATATTTTCAATCTGAAATCAAGGCACATAGTCAACATCAACCAGTAATGACAAATTATTATCAAGGGGTTTTTAGAATGCACAGGTCCTTTCCAACCTTCAACTTGACATGCCATTCTAATCAGTTATCGTCTGTATAAATACCAGTGCTTTATAATCAGCATCAGCCTAGAGTGATTTGTTGTACATGTGAAGCCCCAAAAGGAAAGTTAAACATCTCTTTGAAAAGAACACCAACCACATTGAGGCACTGATGTTATGGCCAAGATACATTAGGCAACTGATTTCCATTACAGCACCGAAAGCAGCAATTAAGATAGGGATTGAGTAGTTAATTTAATCCTTTCCTCACAGGGAACACGAATTTGTTGTATAAAAAAAAGGGCCAGGGGTGAACATAAAACACATGGAATAAGTGTAAGTATGACCACACACCTCTCCAAAGGCTCCAAAATATTCTTTAATTTGTTCTTCAGAAGTATCTGGGCTCAATCCTCCCACAAAAACCTTTTTAGGGGGCTCTTTCCCTTTTAAAGCTTTGGCTCTTTTGGGGTCTATCAATTTGCCATCCAGTTTGTGTTCTTTCAGTTCCAAAACCTAGAAGACAGATTTATTTAATCTAATAGCAATATTCAACCAAACCCCAGAACAATGCGCAAAAAAATGCACAAAAGCAACACAAACGCAAAACACATTCCTACCTTATCAACACTAGCAGCATCTTTGAAAAGCACAAATCCAAATCCTCTTGATCTTCCAGTGACTGGATCTGTTTTAATTGTGCAGTCTACAACTTCCCCAAATCGAGACAAATATTCAGTCAGATCTTTCTTGCTTGTATCCCAGCTCAAGCCTCCAATAAACATTTTACTAGAAACAAAAGTTTTTTTTTTTTTTTAAAGCTTAGCACTTCAGTCCTGGAACTAAGTAAACTGTGAAGTAAACAAATTCACCTCTGAAGGGCAACCCATCTAGTCTGTGTTTACAATCACACATAAACAGATCACAAAGACACTAAAATTCCTCCGAGACTACTTGTCCACACCAGTGGACAGGCTGCTCTCCACATCCACAACACAAAGCCTGGACAGGACAAAATCCGGTAAAGGTTCCGCCCGGATTCTCTTACAAGGCCCAACTTCCTCAACTGATCCCTCGCCACACAGGGCCGTGCTCATCGGCAGCTGTCAACCCAACGTTCCACCTAAACAACTCTCACAATGCGTCCTGGCAATCCGGGCACTGTTCATCTCCCGACGCCCAAGCCACCACCGCCTAACTCTCCCCCAGAAAACTGCGCCGAGCCGTAACCGAGACACAATGAAGAGGCGGCGGCAGCTGCAGCATGCGGCGCAGCCAGGCCAGCCCCTCCCCCAGGGCCCCATGCGGCGCCTGCGCACTCGGAACCCAGACGCCGCCGCCCTCCTCCTCCAACCCCTCTGCCCTTCCCCCACCCTCCGCGGGCCTCTCGAGTCACCCCCTCCGTCCCTTACTTTCTTTTTCCCTTCAAGCTAGTGGGACCCAGCGGGCACGCGGGAAATCCGACTCTGGGCAAGAAAGGGAGCAGCGCGAGGCTCCCGAGGGACGAAGGGCGCGTGCGGAACACTGGGGAGGGGGGAGTGAGAAGCGTGCGGTACCCGTCATCCTGCTGATTCTTGCTCGCGTTGATCTTGGATCCCTCTGCGAATTCCTCTATGTTGCTGTACTCGTTCATATCCTCCATGGTGGCGGAGCTGTCGGCAGGGGGTTGCTGGCGCGCAGTCCGGGTCGCGGCAGCAGCGGCGGCGGAGCGTTGTATGGAGCTGGATTTAAAATGGCGGCGGAAGAGATCCGGCCGCCGCCTGCGCCCTCCCTTTATAGCTGCCCCGCCCGCCAATCGGGAGGGCTGCTGGGCGGTGACGTGGCGCTGGGCCCGGCGCGCCCCCTGCCGGGCGGAGCTGGAAGCGAGCGAAGGGAGGAGCGGGGCGAGCTGCCGCGGCGCCCGCGGCCGCCAATGGGAGAGGCTGCGGGAGGCTAAAGTAGCGGGAGCGGAGGGGAACAATGGCGGCGGCACATGGGAAAGCCTGGGAGGGACCTCCATCGCGGCCCTCCCGGTGAGGAACGAGGTCGCGCGGGAGGGGACGCGGCCTTGGAATGAGAAAAATCAGAAGAGAAAAACCAAGGGGGGGTGAAGTCCTGGGGCCAGAAATCCCGAGCAGCGCAGACGCAGGGCCACAGTCCCTCTTGCCTTGAGAGCCTTTGTCTCTGGCGTCCAGTCCAGCCCACTCCTAGCAAAGAGCCGTCTACCCCTCCTTTTTCCGCCCTCGGTCCCCCAGTGCGGAGCTGCTGCGGCGGCTGCTGCTATCGACTAGCACCGTGGCCGGACTACTCCGGAAAAAAGCGGACTGCGCCCGGCGCCGGCGGCTGAAGCGGCGACCGCGTCCGCCCGCCCGCGGCGCGCACGCGTATTTTGTCCTCGAGCTGGCTGGAACCAGCCGAACAGGAAGCGGGAGCGCGGCGGCCCTACCGGGCCTCTTTCGCTACCGCCAGGGGCGCGCGAGCCGAGGGGGCGCGGCAGGCTTCCCCAGAAGGTCGGCCGTAAACCCAGGCCCAGCGCGGCCTGTTTTGCTAGCTGAGGACGGGAGGATGGGCGGGGTCTGGTCAGATTACTATCAATATGCAAAAGCAGAGGCAGTGGGCAGGGAGGGGCTGGGTGCAGGAGAGGGCAAGGGGCACTCACATCCCCGGCGCGCCACTCGCGGGGCTCCCGTCTGCACGTGCCCCGGGCCTCTCCCGCTCGCTCAACCAGTCTGCGGAGGGCGCGTGCCCGCGCACCGGCTCCCGCGTTCTTTCTTTGTTCCCGCCCACGCGAAGCCCATTTTGACGGATGCGGTTCGCGGCCTGTGGCGGCCAATAGGCGCCCGCGCCTTTACCTGCCCCGCCCCCTCGGAGCCGCGTAAGAGCCGCCCCCTCTCCCTGCCCACGTGGTCTCGGCCACTGCCCAGGACTGCTCACGAGTTCAGGGTTCCCGGGCGGCTGGCTCCTCCAGTTCCAGGTGTGCGCGGGTGGCATCTCCCCTACGCGCTCCCGGCAGCACGCGGCCGCCGGCTCCGAGATTCTCCGCGGCTGTCGGAATCCCAGGACCATACCTGGGGGCACAGCCGGCGCCGCCCTCCGCCTTCCCTACCAGTAGGCCGATTTCCTTATTAGCATACGGTGGGGAAATGGTCGTGCTTTCGGTGCCCGCGGAAGTCACTGTGATCCTGTTAGATATCGAAGGTACCACAACCCCGATTGCTTTCGTGAAGGTGAGGGGCGGAAGGAAGCGGGGAAGTTGCTTGTGCTTGAAAACAGTTGAATTTATTTTTTAAGTGTCGCTGACTTACTCTAGAGAGGCTTAGGAGAGGCGGTGCGGCTGGTTTGCATCTTGTGTGGAACCGGGTGGGGGAAGTGGAAGGGCTGCGAGGATGTGCGGAAATGTTGCTTTTTCTCGAACCCTGTCTTCTCCCGCCCCGGTCCTTACTCTGGGTTGGATGCGGATAGTTCAGAAGGGGTGGGAGTGGTCGCGAAAAAAGCCCGAAGGGACAGGTCAGCCGGGGCGGGGTCTGGCGACGAGGGCGCCCCGATGGTCCCCCCGGGTAAGAGCCGTCTGTCTCCCGGATCGGCCCTGGCCTGGCGCATTGGCGATTTAGTGGTGCCCGAGGCTTTTAAAAATGAAAAGACTGGAGTATAGAGAAGACTTTCCTGAAGGAAGCCCTGGTATCTTGAACGGTAATGGATGCTCTTCGCACCTTCCCACTCCTGCTGTTAGTGGCCAAACTGGACACGGCATTATTTTACTTGACTAGGCTCTGCTGATTTTTTTTTTTTTTTGAGCTATAGGTTCTATTCATTTTTCTCGGAAAACTATAGAAGCTTGAAGCTCTTATCCAGAACATTCCTCCTAGAATGTCACGGTTAAACAACACTTGTGTGCACCTAATTCACAAGCTTACAACTTTGCATTGTAGCTGGAGCTTTCTGCGTGCCGTACATGTATTCTATTCGGCAGTAAATGTCAAATGCTAATGTAATTTTAGGAAGAATTCCTCGGGTCTCATCTCCTGTTTATTTGGCTCTCAGAGGTTTAAGAATTGATTTCAGATACAAGTACTGATTAACTAGATGTGCTTGCATAGCAGTAGTACTCGAGAGAGAGTTTACATAAAGTAGGAAAAAAACCTTATCTTCCAGGAAACTGAGAAGACTGAGTTATAAATTCTGTTTTAGAGTTACTTAAAAAAAATTATCTGTTAAGAATGAGTTTCTTGATGTGAGATATAATGTAAAATTCTTGTACACTTCTAGGATTCCAAATACAACAATCACTCACTTTTCAGAACAGTCCCAATACTTTGACATCTTAGCAAAGATTCTGAAAAAATCTAGTTTGGCATTTTCCCCAAGATTTTAATAACACCAGAGACCTTGGTGACAAATTTCAGCTTTGCTTAAATGCTAGTGAGCTGATTGTCTTTTTTTTCTTGTTGGTTGTGACAGAATAACTGCTTTTTTGATTTTTGGAGTAAAAAGGATTCCTCATTTTTGTGGTTTATCCTTTCTAGCTCACTAGCTCCATTCCGGCTTTCCAGTGTTTTTTACTAACATCAGGAAGCCAGAAGTAATGACTTGAGGAGTGGTAGAGCATACCATTCCGAGATTTGGGAAATAAGATATCTCATGCAAATCAGTTTTGTAACAAAACAAAATGTTGCTCCCCCACTTTTTCTCTTCAGTGTGTCACTGTGTCTTGTGCTAGATGACATTATTTACCACTTCTTGGAATCTTTGTGTGTGGTAGGCTTATTCTGAGATATGAGAATAATAATGGCCTAATCACCTAAATAAGTTTTTCTGATTTTAACATCAGACTATAGGCAAATTCAAGGCAGGCTGCAAAAGAATGATTCAAGAATCATGTTTAATGGGTAGTTTCTTGTGCTCTATCCTACAGGAATATCTGTTATAGTAATTGCTTTTTTGTTTTTTTGCAGTTTTTGGCCTGGACTGGGTTTGAACCCGCCACCTCCAGCATATGGGGCTGGCACCCTACTTCTTTGAGCCACAGGCACCGCCTATAGTAATTGTTAATACTGTTTAGTCTATTGCTGTAATTTGTTGCAAATAAAATTTTTTTTTTTTTTTTTTGCGGTTTTTGGCCAGGGCTGGGTTTGAATCCGCCACCTCTAGCATATGGGGCTGGCACCCTGCCTTTGAGCCACAGGCGCCGCCCAGTTGCAAATAAATTTATCAAAACCACTGCTCCTAAAATATTTAGAAGAAAGTTAGGTGTGGCTGTTTATGGCAATTATGCCAAAAAGAATTCCATTAAATGCACTTGTGGGAAATGCTGGCCTGGAGTTCAGCTAGGTTTCTTTATTGCCTGTCTTCTCAGAGTCTTTGTGTCATATACACACGTTTTGTGAATCTTTGAGAGAGTGGCATTTGACAAATTTACTTGAAAAAAAACTTTCAGCAGAGTATCAAGGACAAATCTTTTGAATGCCTTTGAAAAAATTGTTTATTTTTTTTTAGAGACAAGATCTCACTCTTCACCCACACTGGATTGCAGTGGCTGTGATCATAGCACACTGTAATGTAATCTCTAACACTTGGGCTTATCTCCTCCCGAGTAGCTAGGATCACAGGCAATGCCACCATACCTGGCTAATTTCTTTTTTTTTCTTTTTAGAGACAGGATCATGCTATGTTGTCCACACTGATCTTGAATTTCTGGCCTCACATCATCTTCTGGCAACCACATGCCTGGGATCGGACTCCAAATTGTTTTAGTCAAAACTCTTATTCTTTCCCTTATTGCACACAACTTCTGAAATGGGACCACAGAGTTTGTCCTGTCTTCTTTGATTGGCTGCTGTGTATGTGACATCTCACATACACAGTTGATAAAGTGCACTTTGATCAGTATGAAGTAATGAACCATTAAGTATGGTAACAAATTTCAGTTTATACAACCTCTTGGTGATAAGTTGAAGAGTGAACCCTTGAATCAGAATAACTATAGTTGTGTCTTACTTTACTTAGATGTTTGGTTCTGTAGTCAGTGTATAATATGAAAACTGAGTGCTGTATTGTCAAAAATTGCCCTTGAAGTACCTTAGGTGAGTCAGGACACCGTGGGGACTGACTTTGCATCTCTCAGTGTAGACATTTCTCAGTGTACTAGACGCACCGATTTTTCCTTTAGGGTTTATTCACCTGAGCACCACATGAAGTAGTTGGTTTGGGATTGGGTAATATAAATGAATAATACATTGTGTCAAATAGTAGCCTCATACTGAGCCACTCACACTGTTGGAGACACTGGGGAACCGAGGCTGGGATGGCAGGCAGATTGCCAGCATTGTTTATTGTTATTTTTGCCTTTTTTCTTTTTTGCTGAGCACTTAAAGTCGAATGTGTACAGGATGATACTTAACTATAATATACAGATTTGAGCATCCATAATCTGAAAATCAAAAATGCTCTAAAATCCACAGGATTTTTAGCATCATTATGATGCCTCCAAGGGGAAATTCCATGTCTGACTTTGTGATGTGTCACAATTAAAACTTTGTTTTAGGCAAAAAGTTGTTAAAAATACTATGTAACATTACCTTCAGGCTATGTGTATAAGGTATGGATGAAACCCAAATCTTGTGTTCAGAGTTAGGTCTTGTCCCCAAACTATCTCATGATATACACAGTGGACATAAAGTTTGTGTGCAATTTAAAATAGTTTAACATAGTAAAAGTGCACATGAACTTTATGGACAGTCTGTATATGCAAATATTCCAAAATATGCGAAATCTGAAACATTTCTGGTCCCAGGCATTTCGGATAAGAGCAAGAAGGGCTCCTAGCTGGGATCATCTAGTGTAGCGGCTCTCAACCTGTGGGTCACAACCCACAGGAACTGTATTAAAGGGCTGCGACATTAGGAAGGTTGAGAACCACTGATGGAGTGAATGTTGCAACTGGCTGATAACTCCTATGAGAAATTGATGACTGGAGAGCTGTCCAGTGTGGGGATCATTTCAGCTTGGTGGGAGGAGAGCAGCAGCTGAGTCGTCACAGCCAGCAGCCCTCCCTGTGATTGCAGGGTACGTGCCTCTGGAGTTTGCGCTTCCCCCCCCCCCAGCTACTGACTGTTTCTGTATAGTGATGATCTCCCAACATTTTTCCATCTATGAAATTGGAGCAGGCACTGCCAATATAATTATCAATTATGTTAACATACTGTTATAATGTATTAAGTTTTAAAGTAAGTTAAAGTTTAAGATGAGATTAAAATATGAATGAATGTTGACTTGGTGCCTATAGCTCAGCAGCTAGGGTGTCAGCCACATACACCAGAGCTGGTGGGTTCAAATCCAACCCAGGCCTGCCAAAACAACAATGACAACTGCAACTGAAAAATGCCTGGGCGTTGTGGTGGGTGTCTGGTCCCAGCTACTTGGGAGGGAGGCTGAGGCAAGAGAATTGCTTAAGCCCAAGAGTTTTGAGGTTGCTGTGAGCTGTGATGCCTTGGCACTCTACTGAGGGTGACCAAGTGAGACTGTGTCTCAAAAAAAAAAAAATTATGAATGAATGTTGTTTCTCTCTCTCTTTTTTTTTTTTCTGAGACAGTCTTAAGCTGTCATTCTAGGTAGAGTGCTGTGGCATCACAGCTCACAGCAACCTCAAACTCTTGGGCTTAAGTGATTCTCTTGCTTCAGCTTCCCAAGTATCTGGGACCACAGGCGCCCACCACAATGCCTGGCCATTTTCTGGTTGCAGTTGTCATTGTTGTTTGGCAGGCCCAGCCTGGATTGGAACCCACCAGCTCCGGTGTATGTGGCTGGTGCCCTAGCCGCTGAGCTACACACAGGTGCCAAGCCTGCTGTTACTCTCTTATCCCAATGAATCATCTTGCGTGCTTCCGGGGCACATATTATCTTGCATACACCCTAGGGAGCTAACACTTGGTTTTTGTCCACAGTTCATTTTCTGGCTAAGGTTCATTTTCTGACTATGCATGTGTTGCTCTAATATGTGGAGCCTATAAATCAGTGAAGTAACACCATCAGTAGTCTTTATGGTTGTTCTGTTCAGGAAGCATCAGCTATTTCTGAGTTTGGGGAAATGTTTTGTATTTGGTGGCTTTCCTGTTGTTACATGTAGAGTTGGTACAGTCATAATAGTGATAATCTACAAAGTTTCTGGAAACATTGTCATGAATACTGTGTCAGTTTCTGTAGAGAACATACAGGGTTTGGTTTCTGCAAGCTTCTGGTCATAGTTTCATCAACTGATCAGTATAAATGTGTTTTATGTTGTTTACCATATTTAATATGTATAATTGATAATAATTGATTGATTAACATGTAGTCCCCCTACGGCACTGTAACTCTTGCCTTGCACACAGAGCTTATCCAACACATGTATTTTCACCATAAGGCACACACGTCACAGCCTTTTTTAGCTCAGCGCTTTGCTCAGGAGCCCTTTTTAACAGCAAAATCACTACCAAAAAGTGCAAAAATGAGGAAACATGGCACTAAATAGACCCCGGAAAGGACATTTGTTCATAGCATGGGAGCTGAAACCAGAAGGCAGAGCCATGCCTTGTTCACCCTCCGCTGGGAAAGTCTGCCTCTTTCAGTTAACAATATTCACCATTATGCATGTCCAAAAATAACCTTGAAAGTGCCACGGGCATTGATTTTATAGTGACAAATTTAATAAGAATATGCTAATACAGAGTCCTCCAATGATGAGGGGTGACTGTATAGGGTAGTATTTCTGAGGATAGGCTTGGAGAGAGAGTGCAGTTCGATTAGATTGGCTTCCTTCCATATTAAGTTAGCTGATTTGTGAGAAGTTAATCTTTCTGAGTCTCACTTTCCTCACTTGCACATTGGTGATAACTATCTCACAAGACCACCATAAACATTTAGTAAAAACTTCACCCCAACAAAACTTTTTTTTTTTTTTTTTTTTGACAGAGCCTCAAGCTGTTGCTGTGGGTAGAGTGCTGTGGCATCATAGCTCACAGCAACCTCCAATTCCTCGGTTCAGGCAATTCTCCTGCCTCCACCTCCCAAGTAGCTGGGACCACAGGCGCCTGCCACAATGCCTAGCTATTGTTTTTGGTTGCAGCCGTCATTGTAGTTTGGCAGGCCCGGGCTGGATTCGAACCCGCCAGCTCAGGTGTATGTGGCTGGCAGGCGCTGAGCCCCAACAAAACTTTTTATTTATTTATTTAGATACAGTGTCACTCTGTCACCCCATACCTCACAGCAACCTCAGACTCCTGGGCTCAAGTGATCCTCTTGCCCCAGTCTCCTGAGTAGCTGGGACTATAGGCTCCTGCGGCAGTGCCAGGCTAGTTTTTCTATTTTTAGAGATTGGGGGTGGGGTGGGGGTGTCCTTGCTCTTGCTCAGGCTATCCACCTGCCTTGGCTTCCCAGAGTGCTAGGATTACAGGCATGAGCCACCATGTCCAGCCATAACAAAACTTTTAAAATGGGGCGGCGCCTGTGGCTCAAGGAGTAGGGCACCGGTCCCATGTGCCGGAGGTGGCAGGTTCAAACCTAGCCCCGGCCAAAAAAAAAAACTTTTAAAATAAATGAGTTTATTTATATATGTTTTATTTATATATGTTTTTTGAGACAGTGTCTCCCTGCGTTTTCCTTGGTAGAGTGCTGTGGCGTCACAGCTTACAACAACCTCAAACTCTTAGGCTTAAGCGATGCTTTTGCCTCAGCCTCCCGTAAATCTACACAAATAAAAAAGAGAATGAGATACAGTATTTGGCAAAGCTTTGAATAATAAGGGAAAAGAAGAAATCTCAAACTGAATTCTTAGAAAATATGAACTAAGACAAATTCTTAATGCTCTAAATAATACATATTTGAAGTACTGAATACCCACTGATTGAAAGGAAAATGATAAAATGTTTTGATTCCCTTTTGTGTGCTTTTCCTGGTGTTTAATGCAGTTTCTTTGGAATGTATTTTATGTTAAGGCACTTTTAGAAATAGTTAATTTATTCTTGATTTTTTTTTTTTTTTTTTGAGATAGAGTCTCTGTCACCTGGGTAGAGTGCCATGGTGTCATCGTAGCTCACAGCAACCTCAAACTCTGGGGCTCAAATGATCCTCCTGCCTGAGTTTTTCTATTTTTAGTAGATACAGGGATCTCACTCTTGCTTAGGCTGGTCTTGAACTCCTGA
Organism: Nycticebus coucang; assembly: GCF_027406575.1. NCBI lineage: Eukaryota > Metazoa > Chordata > Mammalia > Primates > Lorisidae > Nycticebus > Nycticebus coucang. The sequence continues at coordinate 12,210,776 of NC_069780.1, forward strand.
GCTCAAGTAGACCACCTACCTCGGCCTCCCAGAATACTGGGATTACAGGCGTGAGCCTGATTCTTGATTGTTTAACAAGGGTTTCGTTTGCTTTTGTGTTCCTTTATATTACAAAATGTGTTTTAGAAAAGCATAGTTGGGGAATGTCAAAATTGACCTTTTTTTTTTTTTTTTTATAAAAACTGCCACATTTTATGGTCCTTCCAGGAAAGAGCCTGTGTGCTCTGATAGTTGTCTTCCAGTTTTGGTTAACATCTGTTTGATAAATATTATCACTTCTCATGTTGTCAGCACTGAGAAGTGTATGATGGTCACTCTGCCCTCAATAGAAACAGCTAGAAGACTACCCACAAGGGACAGCAGACCAGAAGCTCCTTCTATCTGTTACTGACACTAGTGACTGTAAGTTAGTCACCTTCACTGTCTTTGTTCAGTCTATGAATTTAGGCTTTTTCATATGCAAGGATGGGGTTGGTACTAAGGTCTGCCTTCCTTATAAAGCTGGGATGAAGATCGAATGAGATAGAATCCAAAAGCCTTTGAATATACAAAACCCTATAGAAACACCATTAATGCAGGTGATACCACATGGTGGAGATAGAAAATACTTATGAAGAGTCAGTGAGGAAAAGGGCTGAGACCCAGAGCATTGCTGATCTCTAAGATTGTGGAAGCCTTGGAATGGCAGCACTGCCTTGGTAAGTAGTTACTGATGGGTTAAAAATTCCCCCCACTCCCAGCATATTTCACTGCTTAGGGCACGTTTCCCAAAGGGAGATAAAACTGTGGTAGTATATGAGGATTTTGTTGATTTCATATTTCTCTTTCTTTTTTGAAACAGAGTCTCACTATGTCGCCCTTGGTAGAGTGGTTGTGTGTTGGACAGCAACCTCCAACTCTTAGGCTTAAGCGATTCTCTTGCCTCAGCCTCCCAAGTAGCTGGGACCACCATTGTGGCTCCCGCCACAATGCCCAGCTATTTTGTTGTTGTTGTCATTGTTGTTTGGCAGGCCTGGGCCGGGTTTGAACCCACCAGCCTCAGTGTATGTGGCCGGCGCCCTAGCTGCTGAGCTACAGGCTCCAAGCCTGTCAATTCATCTTGAAACAAGAAAAGGAGTCTTTGGAGAATCTCTGTCAGAGGTGGAGAGAGAGCACATCTGGCATTAATTTCTGGTCTCTTATTCTTTCAGTACGTTCCACATCATGGTACTAGTTTAATCTTTCTTTCCAGCTTAATCAGTCTTATTACCTGTCTCTCACATTTATTTGAGTACCTGTCATGTGTCAGGCTCTTCTAGGGATCTAAAGTCCTTAAGGCCTCGCTGCCACCTAGTAAGGAAGACAAGTACATCAACAAGTTGTCTTGGAATGGTCAGAATCCTTTGTAGCTTCCCATTGGCTGTGAGATAAAGTTTCAACTCCTGAACTCTAATTGGATTTTCTAATTCTCTGTCCCTCTATTCCAGCGGTTTTCAACCTGTGGGTCGTGACCCCTTTGTATCAATGAAAATACATCCTGCGTATCAGATATTTACATTATGATTCATAACAGTAGCAAAAATACAGTTACGAGGTAGCAAGAAAAATAATTTTATGGTTGGGGGTCACCACAACATGAGGAACTGTATTAAAGGGTCACTTCTTAACTTCCGAAGTATTTATTGTGCTGGGCTGTGGGAATGCAGAAAGTTCTAAAATCAAAGGAACTAAGTGGGAATTCTTCTCCCTCCTTCCTGTGCACTTATTGTCAGGGCCACGTGCAGTATTCACCACTGTAGCAGATGCTGACCTGTGATGTTGGCTGTGTGTTCTCTCTTCCAAGGTAGGTAGATAGCTCCGCAAGGGCAGGGACAGTGCTTGCACATAAGGCATTTAGTAAATGCTTGGCGATGGTGAAATAATTCATTTCAGAATGGGCACGGGAGGGACTAGGATTAAGTTTTTCCTAGCCTCAGCTCTCCTTAGTATTTCAGATTTTCTCAAGGTATTATTGTATCAAATTTGAACAGCGTGCTATTTAATCGAAAGTTTCTAGAATGGCATTTACATTGACTTAACATTTCTAAAACCTACAAATTTTAGAGGAAGAAACCAGCTGATAATGGCAATTAAAAGCATAAAACACAGAAAATTTTACTAACAAAATTAAGGTGAAAAGCTAACTACATTATTCTGTAGGAACTGTTAATGTGAGGATGGAAAAGATAAAGAAGAGTGATTATTTTCCCTCTCAAATGTTTCCCCCCCCAAATTAATTCACCCTTGTTATAAAATTGCACATAATGCAGAGAGTGACGGTAGAAGGCGAAAGCCCCGGATAGTCTGCCACCCAGAGTGACCATTACAAGTTTAGTGAATATTCCATCTGAATTTTTTGTGTGTATACAATAAAGTAATTGATGTCTTTGTGGGTTTTTTTGAGACAAGAGTTTCACTTTGTCACCCTAGGTAGAGTGCTGTGACGTCACAGTTCACAGCAACCTCAAACTCCTAGGCTCAAGCAATTCACTTGCCTCAGCCTCCCAAGTAGCTGTGACTACAGGTGCCTGCCACAACGCCTGGCTATTTTTTTAGAGATGGGGTCTCACTCTTGCTCAGGCTGGTCTTGAACTGATGAGCTGAAGCAATCCACCTGCCTTGGCCTACCAGAGCATTGATATCTCTTCGAAAGATATGTAATCAAATTGATGCAAGAAAAGGATACCAACTTTAATATATGTATGTTTATTTAATACATAGGTAGGACTTTATCTTGCTCATATAAACATTTTAAAGGATATCCTATTTTAGCCCTGAAAATCCTTATTCCTACCTTGTCTAATGGTTCTTTAAAAATTTCCATCCTTTCAGCTCACACCATGTCACCATTCCACTAAAGAGAAAAAGATATTCTTTCTTACTATAAAAACATTTTTATATAAAACTTCTGAATTTCACATTTATCAACTTAGTTTGGATTTTCAAAACTGGTTTTCATGAAGGTAGAGCTCAGAAGAGGAGTGGAAGCCGACCTGCTCTAATCCTCTCGGATCCAGTTCTCCGTCAGCTCTCTGCAAGCCGAGGGAAGTTAGTAGTTCCCTCCTCAGAAGCCCGCCTGGGCCTTTCCCAAATGACACCATTTCACAAAAATGGGTTTCTTTTCAAAGACAGAAAGGGGTTCTTTGTCTTCTATGTATGTACATAATGGGTTCATTTCCTAATTTGACTTTCTTTCTACTGATTCATTATGTGATCTAACAAGTTCTTTTTCTCAAGTCTAAAAAGTGTGGAGCTGATACCCTTTATCAGCTAAAGAGAGACTAAGACAAGCATTTTGGAAACCAATAGAATGTTGGCGCTAGGACCTTGGTGGAATTTTGGAGCTCCTGGTCAGACCAGTGTTTGACAATTAAGCTGGTATACCACAAGAGACTGGTTGACTCCCTCCCGGGGCTGGGCCTTTTGTGAGTCCAACTCATAAGTTCAGGGAGCTAATTGGATTCCTTCAATGAGGAGGATAAGATTCTAAGGATGTGACTCTACAAACTAAAAAAAAGATCTGATTGATAAACTGAAATCTCAGTTTATTAATTTATACTTAACCTTTGTGTGTCTCTGAAAAATGGAGGAAATAGTAGCACCTATTTCATAGAGTTATTATGAGCATTGAAATGAGGTCATGGGGGCCATGTGTTAATTAATGGAGTAAAGTTTGAATGCTTGGTAGCAGTGGCAGTGGTGAGAAGTGATTGGGTTCTGGACATAATACTGTATTTTGAAGGTCGAGCTGATGGATGGACTGACTTGATGTGGAGTATGAGGGAACTTTGGAGTTGTCTTAACTCCTCTCTTTTTAGCCTGAGCATCTGGAAAGATGGAGCTGCTGTTTTCTGAGATGGGAAACTGTAGGGGGAGAGAGGGTAAAGGGATAAAATCAAGAGTTTGGTTTCAGATGTGTTTGAGATGCTTATTTGACCTCCAAGTGGAGATATCGGGTAGGCAGTTGGAAAAAAATCATGTGGATTTCAGGGAAGAGGTCCAGGCTTAAGCTAAGAATTTGGGGATCATAACTATGTATAATAAATGGTATTTAAAGTCATGAGATTAGATAAGATCACGAACGGTAATTACAGATAGAAAAGAGAAATGCTTGGTATGATAAGGGCCTTGTAAATGTTGACAGTTTACTCCCATTATTATCCCTTGCATTGTAACTTGTATTGTTACTATCATTGGAAATATTACAGAACTGCCAGTGAATAAAAATCTCATTTTCTTAGCATGAAATCTATTTATTTTATTTTATTTTATTTTTTTTTTGTAGAGGCAGAGTTTCACTTTATCGCCCTTGGTAGGGTGCCGTGGCATCACACAGCTCACAGCAACCTCCAGCTCCTGGGCTTCAGCGATTCTCTTGCCTCAGCCTCCCGAGTAGCTGGGGCTACAGGCGCCCGCCACAACGCCCGGCTATTTTTTGGTTGCAGTTCAGCCGGGGCCGGGTTTGAACCCGCCACCCTCCGTATATGGGGCCGGCGCCCTACCGACTGAGCCACAGGCGCCGCCTATTTTATTTTTTTTTTAGAGACAGAGTCTCACTTTGTCGCTCTTGGTAGAGTGCTATGGCGTCACAGCTCAGCAACCTCCAGCTCTTGGTCTTAGGTGATTCTCTTGCCTCAGCCTCCCGCGTAGCTGGGACTACAGGCATCCGCCACAACACCTGGCTATTTTTGTTGCAATTTGGCCAGGGCCAGGTTCAAACCCGCCACCCTCGGTATATGGGGCCGGCACCCTACCCACTGAGCCACAGGCGCCACCCTTGAAACCTCTTTAAGACACCAGTGTTCCCTGAGAAATTTCCATAGGGAATGTGGTAGCAAGATCCAGGGAGTTAGATGACCCTAGTGAGTGGTGCTTCTTGAAGTTCACACTCAAGAGCTTATGGCTTCAGGTGTTGGGATTTGATAGGCTTGGGTTTACTCTGTACCAGCAGCGAAACCACTTTGAACCTCAGCTTTTTTATTTATTAAAAAGGGATTACCTTGCAGGGATGTTGGGAGGATTCAAGGAGTGGAGACCCCTCCATTGTTAGGCGCTAGGACTCTAACCCTGACAGGTTACCTCTTTGGGGCTCACTGGAGATAATAGAGATGTTTTGTGTCTGTTGTGCTTCATTTTTCTTGTTTTTTTCTTTATTTTCACTGAGTTTCCCTTACTCCATTTTGTAATATCATAGTATCATGCTTTTTTAAAAACCTTATTTCAATTATTTGCTCCCTTCAGTTGTTTGATGTGATTCATTGCGCTTAATTAGATAATAATTTTTTTCTTTAATTACAATTTTTGTTTTTAGACAGTGTCTCACACTAGAATGCCATGGCCACAGCCTGGCTCACAGCAATCTCAAACTCCTGGGCTCCATCAATCCTCCTGTCTCAGCTTCCTGAGTAGCTGGGACTACAGGCACCTGCTACCACTCCCAGCTAATTGTTTTTTTCTATTTTTAGTAGTCAGGGGGTCTCACTTTGCTCTAGCTCAGCGGTTCTCAACCTGTGGGTCGCGACCCCTTTGGTCGTTGAATGACCCTTTCACAAGTGTCTAAATACATCCTGCATATCAGATATTTACATTACAATTCATAACAGTAGCAAAATTACAGTTATAAAGTAGTAACCAAATAATTTTATGCTTGGGGGGGGGTCACCACAACATGAGAAACTGTATTAAAGGGTTGCCGCATTAGGAAGGTGGAGAACCATGGCTCTAGCTTGTCTCAAACTCCTGACCTCAAGTGGTCCTCCCACCTCACCCTCCCAGAGTTGTAGGATTACAGGCCTGAGCCACTGTACCTGGCCTACAGTTTAATCTCCTTATTGGGATTTAGAAGATACTTTTTCTTACCAGCAGCACATTTATTCATTCATTTTGAATGTAGATTGGCAATCTAGTGTTCATTCCTAAGGTTTCAGTTTTCAAAGGGGACATAGCTTATATGGGTCCTGACCTGCTTATCCCATGAAGATGGGGCAATAGGGTTATCCTTTCTGAACCTCTGTGGCCCTAGGTAGCAGCCAGAACATGGAAACTTCCTGATAGTATCTAGTATGGTCTTTAGGAAAGATATTTGGGTAATAGTTCAAATACCAGAACTGCTGAAACTATCTGGTAGACAGCACGGACCATTCCAAGAAATAGTACATTTCCATGGTTAGAAATATTCAAAACTCACAAGACCATTTTAAGAGATGGTCTAATAGGCGGGGTGCAGTGGCTCATGATTGTAATCCCAGGACTCTGGTGGGCTGAGGTGGGCGGATTGCTTGAGCTCAGGAGTTGGAGACCAGCCTGAGCCAGAGTGAGACCCTGTCTCTAAGAATAGCTGGGCACTGTGGTGGGCACCTGTAGTTTCAGCTACTTGGGAGGCTGAGGCAAGAGAATCACTTGACCCCAAGAGTTTGAGGTTGCTGTGAGCTGCCCAGCACTACCAAGGGCAACAAAGTGAGATTTTGTCTCAAAAAAGAAAAAGAAAGAAAAGAAATGCTCTAATGAAAAATAGCCGTGGCTTGGCGCCTGTTGCTCAGTGATTAGGGTGCCGGCCACATACACCGAGGCTGGCGGGTTCAAACACAGCCCGGGCCAGCTAAAGCAAAGATGATACTTGCAACAACAACGACGAAAAAAAATAGCCAGATGTTGTGGCGAGTGCCTGTAGTCCCAGCTACTTGGGAGGCTGAGGCAAGAGAATCGCTTAAGCCCGAGAGTTTGAGGTTGCTGTGAGGTGTGACACCACAGCACTACCGAGGGCGACAGAGTGAAACCCTGTCTCAAAACAAAAAAAAAAAGTTTAACAATAGCTAGCTTTTGAACTTTTGTGCCAGCCTTGGTTAGTCCAGGGGATTTGCCCAGCAATAGCTTTGCTCTACTCACCTGTAAGACTGTACCTATAGGCTTTTTGTTTGCTAGTGTCAGGTGGTCCCATTTCAGAGGTCTGCAGATCTGAGCTGAAAGAGCCAGAAGATATTTACTGTGATGTAAATTACCTCATTTTATCCTTGTAATCTCTCTGGAAGATACCTATCAACAAATAAGTAAACTGAGGCTCAGGGACTAGCTTTAGTTATTTCTGAGAGGGGGCAAGGTAAAAACTACAATTCATGAACATGAAAAAACTTTTTTGTTGTTTTTATAGGGGGCAGTTTTCTTTAAAACTCTCAGGAACTCCTAAAAGTTTTATGTATATGGTTGTCATATATGACTGTTATAACAGTCATATATGCTTTATCAAAATAGCCTCTTGTTGAAAACATTTTGTGTTTGGTTCAGATATTTAGTAGTTCTTATATTTTAGTAAATACAATCACTTTCTTTGAATAAAATGAATGTTTTCCCAACTAACACTTTAATATTATGTACTTTTTTTTTATTGAGAGAGATTAGGTGTAGTGTTTTAGAGAGATTATTTAAAATACTTGGTTTAACTGCTAGCAATCATTCTTTTTCTCTTTCTGTTGATCTTACTTAGACTACAAATGGTAAGGTAGATGAACTTTCCTACTTTTTTTGATAACTTCTAATTTATGATTTGGAATGAACGGGCCCTAAAGAAGAAAATTTTATTTATTCCTACAAAGGAAGCTTCCACCTTCACTTAGAAATGAGGTGCCCTGGGCGGTGCCTGTGGCTCAAGGAGTAGGGCACCGGCCCCATATACTGGGGGTAGTGGGTTCAAGCCTGGCCCCGGCCAAAACTGCAAAAAAAAAAAAAAAAAAGGTGCCCTTAGTAATTTCCAGTGACCCTAGGTGTATGTGAGACTGTCCACTTCACAGGTGCGACTAGGTAGGTACCAAGCACAGTAGAGACAGAGGCAATGTTACCAAAGGGACCTTCCGCTGGCCTGCTCACTCCCCTGGGGAGGGGAGGCCCATTGTGGTCCAGGGCCAACACTTCAGGAAACAAAAGGATGGGTTGGTCCTGGAAGACCGTTTTAACATTAACCAGTTCATGAAAGATCGATATATGTAAGAAATCTGGTTTAATAAGTTCCTGTAAGCCCGGTGTTGTGGCGCATGCCTCAAGTCCAGCTACTGGGGAGGCTGAGCCAAGAGTATCACTTGGAGCCCAGGAGTTCAAGGTTGCTGTTGCTGTGATGCCACAACACTCTACCCAGGGCAACAGAGTGAGACTCTGTTTCAAAAAAAAAAAAAATAAAATAAGTTTCCCTAATGTTATTGCCACATTAAACTTCTCTGGCAAAACCACATGGGAGGCCAACTTTAATCAGAGAAAGATATTAGGTGGCAAGATCATCAGAGAAAGTGACTTTGACCCAGTGCAGAAACTTAGCTCAGCACAAGTAGTGGTCTGACTTGGGTTTATAGCAGAGCTGACTCACTGCCTGTGTTGCTACTGCTCTGTGCTCTTGAGGCTACAGTCTGGTCATTCTGATTGGAATTTGAGTTTTACTAAAGTCTTCAGTCATAGTGCTACGGACAACTGACTGTTCTTGCTCATTGCATTAATTTCCCCTAATTTTACCCTTAGGATAAACAGCCACTAATTTGTTTTCGTAATGGGTAGCTTTATTTAAAACACAATAACCAAACGTATGATTTTTATTTTTGATAAAATTTTCCTAACTTTTTCCTCTGTTAAGATTATATATTTTCATTGTAGAAAATGCTTATGTACAAAAAAAAAAAAAGTTTGTTTTCTTGTTGTGACCTAGAGAAAACCTTTGTAAACGTTTAGGTCTCTGTTCTCCCAGATTTTGTTTTGTATATTAGATGCCCCCCCCCCCAGTAGGTTTATGTCCTACATACTGTTTGTAACCTATTTTATTGTTTGTTTGGAGGATATGATTTATTTTTACAGCCACTTAAATTTCTTTTTTTTTTTTTTAATTTTCTGAGATTAGCAGAGAAATAGTGAACCACCAATACTACCTTGGTGTTGCTTAATTTTCTTGCTGAAAAATTTTAGGTTCTCAAATACTATACATCAGTTGTACTGTGTGGTTCCTTTGGAAGGTTTTTAAAATAGTTTCTTGCGATAGTTGTACTCTAATTCTTAGGAGACACCTTTTATTACCCATTTTCTTCAATGGGGATTTGAGTAAATATTATAATAATAGTTTTATTTTTATTGAGTCTGTGACTTTTGTATTAAAGCAGCCGCTTGACTGTAAAGCACATCCATATCTGGATTTCTAAACATTTACAAAGCAATTTCTTTAATTAGATATTTAGCAATTTTGGCCCTTAATGGAGCTCTCTAATTAAGGTACCATTGAGCTGTGTAAGAGTAATATGACTACTGCTTGCATAGTATCCCCTCCGGCATTTAGAGGCATTGAAGGCAAACACTTTGCTTTAGTTATGCAGCCTTTTGTTATATGTACTGCTAAGGCCTAACTACCCCTTACAAGCCTGCTGGACAGAAATACCCACACATATATTTGTAGAATCCTGGATTTATTGTAGCATGTTTGTCATACCATAGTATTCTGAAATTGTCTATGAATGGATTATAACATTTATTGTCATGGTTATTTCTGGGATTATTGTAGAAGGCTGGAAATTTTCACTGGGCAGAATTGGGCAGTAAGCACTAGCTTTAAAAAATATGTTTTGGGCTGGGCATGATGGCTCTGGGAGGCCGAGGCAGGTGGAGAGCTTAAGAGTTCAAGACCAACTGAGGAAGAACGAGACATGGTCTCTACTGAAAATAGAAAAACTAGCCAAGTGTGGTGGTGGGCACCTGTAGTCCCAGATACTTGGTAGGCCAAGGCAAGAGGATCACTTGAGCCCAAGATTTGAGCTTGCTGTGAGCCATGATGCCACGGCAATCTACTGAGGGCGACAAAGTGAGACTCTGTCACAAAACAAATCAACTTCATTTGCAAAAATAGGTGGTGGAGCACCGTCGGCCTGCAGGTCGTAGTTTGCTACCTCCTTGGTCTAGTTCGTTGGTTTCTGGTCTTTGTCTCACTCATGAATCCACAGCAGCAATTTTCATAGAGTTCCACTGATTTATTCGTTGGAGTTAGGTAAGGTGAGATTGTAGAAGAACTGAATTTTGTGCAATTGACAAAAGCTAACTTTTTTTTCCCTCGTCTCTTTAGGACATTTTATTTCCTTACATCAAAGAAAATGTCAAAGAGTATCTGCAGACACATTGGGAAGAAGAGGAGTGCCAACAGGACGTCAGTCTTTTGAGGAAACAGGTGGGAACATTTCTGTTTCACGTTCCCAAGTGTCTTAGAGTTGAGGGTACCTAGGGACTTAGAATATCCTCTGAGCGTACTTTCAAAGATGTGCCCTGATTCACAGATGACAGAAGTTGCAACAACTTGCCTTCTCAGGAATTCATGGGACTTAATTAAAGGCCAGATCATGGCAGTTTGTTGTCTTTAGAATTGCCTCTTTGTAGAGTTATTTAAATTGCATAAAAAAATCATATTCATGAAACTTGCCTTTTCTGGTTGGAATGCAAGGGTTTTGTGTGGTCTCTATGTTTTTCGTTATATTCTCCAAGCCACATCATTCGTCATTTTCCACTCTCTCCTGCCCCCTGGCATGAGCCCCTGCAGCCCCTCTTCAGTGCTCCTGGGTCTTCACACCCGCACTCCCCTCCAGACGCCTCATGCCTGGGCAGTCTGGCCCGGCCTTCACGGTTGCCGAGTCTCGTGAGCTTCCTGCTGCTCCCTTTTTCCTCCCACTCTTCAGTCTGCCGTGTGCTGCATGCTGTGCTGCGGATTCCTGCTCTTGTTTTTGTTGAAATTGCTTCAGTGGCAAAGATCTTAAGTGCTGTGTGGAGCTAAACTCACCGGCAGTTATGTTGTAGTTAGTCGTCTTGTCTTGTCTTGTCCTTGTCTTGGTCCTTGTCTGGTCCTGTCTTGGTCTTATCTTAACAAGGTCTTGCTCTGTCACCCAGGCTAGAGTGCAGTGTCATCATAGCTCACTGCAACTTCAATCTCCTGGGCTCCAGCGATCCTCCTGCCTAAGCCTCCCAAGTAGCTGGGACAATAGGGGTCAGCCACCATCCCTGTTAATTTTCTCTGTTTTTATCAGATACAGGGTCTTGCTATTGCTCAGGCTGATTTCAAACTCCTGACCTCAGGCTATCTTCCCACTTCGGCCTCCCAGAGTGCTGCGATTACAGGCATGAACCACTTCGCCAGGCCTTAGTTAGTTTTCTTTTCTTTTTTGCAGTTTTTGGCTGGGGCTGCGTTTGAACTCGCCACCCTCGTTATATGGGGCCGGCGCCCTGCTCTGTTGAGCCACAGGCGCTGCCCAAGCCTTAGTTAGTTTTCTATATTGGATACCATGGTATGTTCTCTGTATATTTTTTAATGTGGAGTTAGGATTGGAAATATAGAAATATTCTTTGGAGAGTGGAGTATTTGGGTTTGTTGAATGTTCTGGATACTGAGAGTTAATCTGTAATATGGTAAATCTTTAACATTGTCGGTAGGTTGATAGGTTCTTGGAAGACTTTAAGTAAAATGATGTATAACAATCATCAGACCAGTTTTTTTTTCTCATCAATGTTATAGCAAAATGATGTTGAAGGAAAAAACATTATTTGAGAAACTTCTTTTTTTTTTTCGTAGAGACAGAGTCTCACTTTATGGCCCTCTGTAGAGTGCTGTGGCCTCACACAGCTCACAGCAACCTCCAACTCCTGGGCTTAAGCGATTCTCTTGCCTCAGCCTCCCGAGCAGCTGGGACTACAGGTGCCCGCCACAACGCCCAGCTATTTTTTGGTTGCAGTTTGGCCAAGGCCCGGTTTGAACCCACCACCCTCGGTATATGGGGCCGGCGCCTAATCTACTGAGCCACAGGCGCCACCCGATATTTGAGAAACTTCCGTATGTCTTTCACTTAAATTCACAGTTCCCAAGAACCTATGATGATGTTAAGTGAAGACTTAGGTGCAGTCCTCCCTTACCTCTTTTTTTTGTTGCAACCCTTGTTGAATCATACATACTTCCCTATTATAGTAAACAACTGTACACATATACATGTACTTTAGAGGTTAGACTGCATTGTCACAAGGTCAAGTTCTAAATGACTAGTACCATTTTTGCAAGATGTGGGCAATTGTAGGAAACTGAATGTGAACCAACCCCAGTACTTCACTAGCTTCTTTTCACTGAATTCCAGGCATAAACGAATTTATGACATTTTCGTTGTTTCTTTTTCACTTAGTTATAGTGCAGAGAAAGTGATCAAATTTAATTGAAGTCCTGGTTTGTTGACCCTTGTGAGTCAGTCAGCAAACTATCTTATTCTGTCATTCTGTGCTCTACCTCCTCAAGCATACACCATGGAAGAGCACAGAATGACAGATTGACAGCTCCAGCAGTCCAGGAAAGGTAATGTACATTTATCAATCCAGTTGCTTTCAGGAACCATTTGTATCAGCTCCAAAGTGTATGAAACTTTAACTTGGAGCAGTGTTACAGTTAATGATAGTTGGAGAAAATTGGTCTGCTTGGTTTTGGGGTCTCATTTTAAACGATCATTTTTAGAGTAAAAAAAAAAAAAAAAAGACTGTGCTTTTCTGACTTAAAGGCTGAAGAAGATGCTCACCTGGATGGGGCTGTTCCCATCCCTGCAGCGTCTGGGAATGGAGTGGATGACCTGCAGCAGATGATCCAGGCTGTGGTGGACAACGTGTGCTGGCAGATGTCTCTGGACCGAAAGACCACTGCCCTCAAACAGCTGCAGGGCCACATGTGGAGGGCGGCGTTCACTGCCGGGCGCATGAAAGCAGAGTACGTGCTCACGTCAGGCCAAACATTTCACCAGCCTCAAACCCCAATTTGTTTTTCTAGTCCTTTCTTCCCAGTATAAGCTGAATAATTAGTAAAATGGATTAAATCCACATTCTTTTTATTCTAACAAGTAAGTTATTTTATTTTTTCAAAGCTGAGCTAAAGCATTTTACCCAGCTAAAATCCACAGACCTGCATGTTTGGCTTTGTGGGATGGTTGAAAGACTTTTAGTCCCAGTTTAAAACAGCTTCCTATAAAACTGCCTTGAACTAAGTCATACTTGGTCCTCAGCACATGAGTGACAGGAATGTTGGGCTGCTTTCCAGGAACACTGGTTACCTGCTTTTTGCTCTGTTAGAGAGTAAGAATGCTTTGGGATTATGTACTCCATTGTTTTGGGGTCACTCAGAGAATGTCTGCACTGCTACTTTTTACTGTGCTCTTTTGAACAACTTCCACAGATGCTTTTAGTCTTGTTTGTAGAGTTCCTGATAATACTTCTGCCTGAGGTGAGTTATACTATTGCTGAGAACTTCTTAATAAGATTATGGCACTAAGGATTTTAGTCTGTTGTCTGATGTAAACCCTGAGATTTAAGAACATTTCCAGCTGCCTGTATTTCTGACAAATGAGATGTTAACTGTTTTATTTATATACTTTACAAGGAGCTTCTACATTTTAAATTTCAGGATATGCCAAACATCTGGGACTATCCGCTGGGTTCATGTAGTAAAAGACCCAAAAGAGCAGAGCCAGGAGACGGTCTCCTAGTAGGGCCCTCTGGTGATCTTTGTTCTGTAGTTACAAAACCAGGGACTTGGCATATATGACCTTAAACAGCTAAGGTACTGCTTTGGAGCAGTAACAATCTCTACAAATTTAATATGGGAAATTCTGGGTCCATGACTGCAAAGAAAGTTAGTGCACTTGTGATTATGTGTCCTGACTTTCAGCATGTTGATCTGTCCTTCAGTTAGCACATGCTAAGCCCATTCATACATGTTCAGTGGAAGATTTCTGGTTGCCATTTTCTATTTAATGTTTTAAAGATAACTGGTTTCACAACTGAAGTTCCTTATGCTTCTCTTTTCAACCTTTTTGTGGTGTTATTTCCTCCATGAATATAGAAGACACCGTGACATTCATATAAGAGAGTGTCAGCAGTCAGAAAATCAGATGCTGTTTGGAAATTTGCCATGTGACATAGGGCTGATCTCTTAATTGCTACTTATGTATTTTTTTTCTTATACTAAAATGTTAGGTTTTCTTAGTTCTCAAAACAACGATGACAACAACAACAACAAAATAGCTGGGTATTGTGGTGGGCACCTGTAGTACCAGCTACTTGGCAGGCTGAGGCAAGAGAATCACTTGACGCTGCTGTGAGCTATGATGCCACAGCACTCTACTGAGGGTGACATAATGAGACTCTGTCTCAAAAAAAATGTAGTTTCATTTTTAGCTAATCAGTTTTGTAGCTTTGAGCTCCCAAATCTTTTTTTCAATCATTTTGGGTGCAGATCTTTCTTACAGCATTCTCATGTCCCCTTAAAACGTACTGAATGTAATTTAACCTTTTCTTGTGAATTACATCAGAAATCATATAATAGTTTAACATAATTGCTGCTGTGTGCTTTTTTGAGTTCCTTGGGAATTTAAAAAACTATACTTTTGGGTTTGAGACAGAGTCTCACTCGCCTTCCTAGAGTGCTGTGGCATCACAGTCACCTCAAACTCTTGGGCTCAGGTGATCTTCTTGCTCAGCCTCCCAAGTAGCTGGGACTACAGGCACCAGCCACAACACCCAGAAGTAGTTTTTCTAGTTTTAGTAGACAACAGGATCTTGCCCTGGCTTAGACTGGTCTCTTAACTCCTCAGCTCAGGCAATCTGCCCACCTGGGCCTCCCAGAGTGCTGGGATTACAGGTGTGACCCACTACACCCACCCGGCCTCCCCCAAACTACTCTTTTGTTTCATCCCTTTATCTACAGTCCCTTTTTTCTGTCATTGGCGTCGTTATCTATCAAAATAGTTTTGGAGGAAAAGTGAATAGTTTTTCTGTTCTCCACCTAAAATTGTTTTTCTACTCTGCTGTGATCCTGGAATTCTGGCAAGACCTATTAGTTTATCAGAACTGTAGGAATTCGTAGTCCCATGGAGTTGCTTCTCAAATTACCAGCTGGGTACAAATAGAAACAGATGGTGTTATTTTGACTGGTTTCCTCTGGCGAGGTGATGTGGTCCTGCATTTTAACTTGGTGGTCTCTCCTCTAGGTTCTTCGCAGACGTAGTTCCAGCAGTCAGGAAGTGGAGAGAGGCTGGAATGAAGGTGTATATCTATTCTTCAGGGAGTGTAGAGGCACAGAAACTGTTATTTGGGCATTCTACAGAGGGAGATATTCTTGAGGTAGGTTACTTGGTTTCCTTTGGGTTTTGGCTTTGGAATGTATTATATTTAAAAGCTATGTCAATAGTCACATTAATTGCACTTATATATGCTCAGCAGGTTGTAAAGAGAAGTGGAAAAACGGGAATACATTAGAGGGGAGGAAGAAATGTTTTATTTGGTATCTGTTTTGGGGTCAAAGGTTCTTAAACTTTGTTGTGTATAAAGGTTACCTGGGTAGTTTGTTAAAATGTAGATCATTGGGCTCTGCTTTCTAGCAGATCTGAATTGGCAGGTCTGGGACAGGGTCATTAATCTATATTTAAATAGCTGCTGTAAGTGATTTTGATGAAAATAGTAGCGAGTCATCTATTGTATGTACACACGTAACATGATAGCATGTAAATCAGCTATTTTGCTGGTGTTAGAAAATCAATAACTAAAGGAAACTAATGGAATGCTTTCTTTGGTTGTTTAAAATTAAGTAAGAAGAAAAGAATCACTTTTAATTATATTGCATTTATAATTTCTTCTACATAAGGTTATTAAATAAAGTTAACTCTGTGTCTTAAAAAATAAAATCAAGGCTGGGTGCCTGCAGCTCAAGCAGCTAAGGCGCCAGCCACATACACCTGAGCTGGCGGGTTCGAATCCAGCCCGGGCCCTCCAAACAACGACAGCTGCAACCAAAAAACAGCTAGGCATTGTGGTGGGCGCCTATAGTCCCAGCTGCTTGGGAGGTGGAGGCAGAAGAATTGCTTGAGCTCAGGAGGTTGAGGTTTGCTGTGAGTGGTGATGCCATGGCACTCTACCCAGGGCAACAGCTTAAGGCTCTGTCTCCAAAAAATAAATAAATGAATAAATAAAATAAAATCAGGTAAGATGCAAAGTGGGTTTGTGCACAGCCCTGAGGAACACCTAGGCTCCTTGAGTGCAGCAGAGCAAAGGTAGATTTATTTGTGGCTCTTTGTACAGATACAGATTTTATTTCAGAAGGGACTGCTCATTAACAAGGCAAGTTGGAGAAATCTGTTGTAGGATCAAAAGGATAATGTTGAGACTTTGTTAGGAGTAAAATTCAGTCCAATAAGTAGTTTGAATGCAAATAGTATTTTAAGCATAAAATATAGGACACGTGTATTTTATTTATTTATTTAGAACTGGTGCCATAGTGATTTTGGATAGAGTAAATGTTAATGCAATCCAGGCAAATTATAAAATGGTCTTATGTAAGTCGAGCTGGAAGTTTTCTTCTTCCGAAGATTTATTGCTATGTAAATAGCTAGTAAATCTTTATATTTACTTTCTGTAGCCTCTGTAATATTCTCTGTTGAGTAGATTTTCAGTAAAATTTGTTGAATGAATGCAGTCTCTGTGATGATCACGTATTTCAGAGAGTAGGGGTGTGAGGCAAGGAAGTCCCGTGTATTCTGAGTGTATTCATATGGTCAGTCTTTCTTCTGCCCTTGGTTCAGCTTGTTGATGGTCACTTTGATACTAAGATTGGACACAAAGTGGAGAGTGAGAGTTACCGGAAGATTGCCAACAGCATTGGATGCTCAACCAACAACATTTTGTTTCTGACAGATGTTACTCCAGGTGAGTAATCAAACTTACATACTCCAGGGTAGGCACTGAACCTGGTGCTACAAACACATGGCTTTTTCTTTTTTTTTTTTTTTTTTGTAGAGACAGAGTCTCACTGTACCGCCCTTGGTAGAGTGCCGTGGCGTCACACAGCTCACAGCAACCTCTAACTCTTGGGCTTACACGATTCTCTTGCCTCAGCCTCCCGAGCAGCTGGGACTACAGGTGCCCGCCACAACACCCGGCTATTTTTTGTTGTTGTTGTTGCAGTTTGGCCGGGGCTGGGTTTGAACCCGCCACCCTCGGTGTATGGGGCTGGCGCCCTACTCACTGAGCCACAGGCACCGCCAGCACATGGCTTTTTCAAAGAAGGTTTATGTGAAACCTTGAAAAATAAATTTCTTTTCAAAGAAGGTTATGTGAAACCTTGAAAAATAAATTTCTTTTCTTTTTTTCTTTTTGAGACAGAGTCTCACTTTGTCACCCTCCCTGAGTGCTGTGGTGTCATAGCTCCCAGCAACTTCAAACTCCTGGGCTCCAGCGATCCTCTTGTCTCAGCTTCCCAAGTAGCTGGAACTACAGGCACCCGTTATAAGGCCTGGCTGGTTTTACTATTTGTAGACACGGGGTCTTGCTCTTGCTCAGGCTGGTCTTGAATTCCTGAGCTTAGGCAATCCACCTGCCTCTGCCTCCAGAGTGCTAGGACTACAGGCATGAGACACTGTGCCTGGCTGAAAAATAAAAGTTTTGTAAAAAGAAACAGTGAACCAGCCAATCTACCTACCTCTTCATCTACCAGCCCTTGAGGGTTGTGTGTGGGGAAGTGACACTGGACAGACTAATTCTCGTTTGAACTCCTTACCCATGGCTTCCCACCCATACACGTACACACTGCTGATGTGGGAAGATAACAGAAGATTAAGGGGCATCATGGTAGGAAGGACCGTGCGGGCAGGAGTCTGAGGGCAGGTGCTGGATAGTTTTTAAGGACAGTAAAGTTACAGTGGACTTTTTTTTTTTTTTTTTGTAGAGACAGAGTTTCACTTTATTGCCCTTGGTAGAGTGCCATGGTGTCACACGGCTCACAGCAACCTCCAACTCCTGGGCTTAGGCGATTCTCCTGCCTCAGCCTCCCGAGCAGCTGGGACTACAGGCGCCCGCCACAACGCCCGGCTATTTTTTGTTGCAGTTTGGCCGGGGCTGGGCTTGAACCCGCCCCCCTCTGCATATGGGGCCAGCACCCTGCTCACTGAGCCATAGGCGCCGCCCTACAGTGGACTTTTTATAGCTGTACGTACCCAGCAAAAACACACACACAGAAGGAAGAGAACTATAAATAGGTCAGGCAGTTTTGCCCATCCTTCCAGTTGGTGTCTGAGCAGGGGCCTCATACCTGCCTTCCCGCATGTGGTCTCTGCTCCTACACATGCTTCCCCCACAGGCGCTCCTCCGCTTGTGAATCTCAGGCTTCGTTGTATGTGAGTCTCCTATATAAAGACATACGTATTTTACCCTGCATGGCCCTGTTTATTATATACAGTATATTAGCATATACATTATTTCTTTAAGGATTGAATGCCCCAAACAATGTATATACTGTACTCTCTTGCCCATATAAGTTATTTCAAGAGTAGTTTTGATGAAATGGAAAACATAATCAAGCATCTACATAAGAATAAGAGTCCTCGGGAGAAGTAGGCAGAAAAGGTAGGAGATACTCAGGCAAGAGGTGGGGGATGCTGGGGGCGGTGGTCTTGCATTCGCACCTGAAAGCCCCTGCTTGGTGAGGTCTTCCTGTCTCTCCACACCTGCCTCCGCCTTTGGGTTGTCTGGTTCTTCCCTCCAGAGTTTGTGCATCGGCCAGTGAGCCTACTGTTGGCATGTTTGTAACTTCACTTGTATCTGAGGGCAGTTCTTACGTGTTCGTGTTTCTTCTCTTCTGCCTTGGATTATACATTTCCCTGAGACCCAGGTCACACCTTCTCTTTATGCCCAGAGCAGGGCCTTGTGTACTGTGCAGCCGCTTCTGACAAACTGTCCGTGACAGCAGGCTAGGAAGGGGATTAGGAAAGGGGGGATGGGAGGAGTTGGTTCCATGTGACTCCGGGCCTCTTGGAGACAGCTTTAGCAGTCTGTAAACCGGATCCCTCTCTCCAGCCCCTCCTGTCTGTTGTCATAGAACTAGAGTCTCATGTACCCCCTGGAATTTTCAGAGATAGGGCCAAAAGAAAATCCAGACTTCTGGTAAAGGGGTCTTACCTGAAGTAGTGTGTTCAAGCTATATTCTTTCTGTTCTGCTGACCCTTAAGCGTTTGGTCTGTTGTGATAGGCAAGCAAGAGTTACAGGTATTTAAACAGGTACTAACTAATTTGCTAAGCAGCTTAAAAAAAATCTTAATCAGCATATATCATGTAATACCTAAAGAAATTATAACTTCATAGAGGTAGAGCAGGCTTGATTTTACCTGACATATGGTAAACATTCGGTAATTATTGATGTCTTTGTTAAAGATAGGAATTCTAGTCCTTGATAAAACTAGACTGGGATTTTTGACCTAGGTAGACATTACCGATTCGTAGCTGTTTATTATTTTGAGGTTTGAAAATTTAGCAGATTTAATGGGGATCAGTTCCCATCCTACATGTCCTGGCTTGCGTTAGCTTCAAAGCCCAAGCATTTTTACGGACTGTCAGCTCATATTTCTACTTTCTGGAAAGCTTTACATTCACATATTTGATTGCAGTGAAGGAGAGAGACAGACACGTATACTGAGAGCAGCGTAGCCAGGCCACGGGAAGAGTGCTGTCACTGAGTGTGAGCCGTTTCATCTGGCGCCCGCTTTGAATGTTTGCCTGTCGCGTTTCCCTATAGAAACCTTTTACTGAGCTCAAGCTGCAGTATATCTTGAGTGACTTTGGGGGCTTAGAGTGGTGGGATAGAAAGGCGGCTTTGCTATCAGTGAAGAGTAGGGATGTGCCGTCCGTTTCTGTGACCAGTGATAATTTGAAGACCATTTACTGTGTTTTTGCTCTTTATGGAAAGGAATTAGCCCTTGTCCTGGTGAGTTTAGTTGTTTAATCTGTGAATTGCTTTTCTTTCTTTTTTTTTTCTTTGGAGATAAGAGTCTTACTATGTCGCCCTCGGTAGAATACCGTGGTGTCACAACTCACAGCAACCTCAAACTCTTGGGCTTAATCTATTCTCATGCCTCAGCCTCCCAAGTAGCTGGGACTACAGGCACCTTCCACAATGCCCAGCTATTTTTTTGTTGTAGTTGTCATTGTTTGGCAGGCCTCGGCTGGGTTGGAACCTGCCAGCGTCAGTGTATGTGGCCGGTGCTGTAGCCTCTGAGCTATAGGCGCTGAGCCTGAATTGCTTTTCTTTAATCATTCACATAAAGGAGGTTGTTGGAGATGAAAATCTGCAGTTTGCCATCTACATTAGAAGCTTGGTAAGTTGACCACAGGGAATATAACACACTGGTCAGTAAAAGAGGTGATCACCATAAGGCCTACTGTACTGTGGCAACATTAGGTCAACTGGAGGAGATGGTCAACTGTGGAGGTGCTAATATATTTAATTCCCCACTACTTTTTCTGGTCAGTTTTGAAAGCTTAGAATTAAGGATCTGCTTTGTGCCTAGAGCTCCCCTCAAAGTGAGCCAGTTCTGGGATTGAACGCGTGGTTCCCCAGACTCTTGTTTTGTCCCCAGCTTTTTGATTATATTGATTATTATAAACCCTGCACTACGATCACTTAGTTTCTTCATATTCTGTTCTCGTAGCCTTATTGTGTTTAGCGTCATAGTACATACATAATTTCAGGCCTTTCTCTTTTCATGTAAGTCATTTCCTTAGGTTCCTAACTTTGGAGAATAGAAATAATCCCCAAGTTGGCCCCAAAATGAAATTGGCTTCCTTTGAGTTCTCCATAAGGAGGTTTCATTCCTGCACCTTGTCTTCTGCCAGCCCCACACTTGATTAGGCAGAGGGTTGGAACTTGGGGTGGGGTAGCTGGGGTGAAGCAAGGAGCTGTCTCTGTTCTCGTGATTTAGTGTCACTCGCCCAGACTTTCCTGCTGAGGCCGAATGGAAGACTAAGTTGATATCTCAAATAATAAGCGGGTATGGAAGAGAACTGAGAGACTTTTTCCCCTCGGAGGAAAGGAAAGGAAAGGGATCCTGGGTTTTGAGTCAACAAATACTAGTTCAGTGTCTCAATATTACACCAATAGAGCAATTAGATGCTTGGGGATAAAACTTGCTCCGTTGTTAGCTGGTGAGAAGCCTGAGTGGAACAGCCGCTAGCCAGCGTCAGGTCCCACATGCACTGCGGTGGCTTCACCGTGGTCAAGAGTTAGGTGGGAAGTAGGCGTGAGTAGACAGCTGCCTCTCCTGCTGGAGGGAGTGGCATCTGCCAAATTTGCCTGAGAAGGCTTCCCACACTCAAGGGGCAGTCTCTGTTTTATAAGCAGAGCAGAAAGTAAGATACTTGAAGGTGGTGGTCAGGGAGAAAGCAGCTGTGTCCTGCGGAGCCTCTCCAGGAACTTCGTACCTCTCTCAGCTCTGTACCCTTCAGTTAATCCATTCAGGTGCTGCAACTCTTTTTTTTTTTTTGCAGTTTTTGGCCAGGGCTGAGTTTAAACCCACCACCTGCACATATAGGGCCAGCGCCCCACCCCTTTGAGCCACAGGCACCACCCAGATGCTGCAACTCTTTTCCAAAGGTTGAGAATCATGTTAAATCTAAATTCCATAGAATGTTTTCCAGATTTTTTTATTAGTTTTGCTGTCTGTTCAAGTAAGTCCTGTCTCTTGCCACAGACGTATGCCTGTTTCCCCCTCTCTCTCGCTTCTTTCTGGGTAGGAGGCACGATGTGTTTGGGATCTGGAGGTGAGAGCAGATGTTTTGACCTGGTTAAGTCATAGGATCCCTTTTTTCCTAACTCTGCTTACTTAGTATTAATCATTAGCAGGCTGCCTTTTGGGAGACAGCTCTGTCCTGGGAAGGAATGGAGGAGAACTATGGGACAGAACGTGGCTCTGTCCTTTGGCATTCATATTTATCATAAAGCTTCCTTTCTGTTCTGTCAAATACAGTTAGGCATTTTTTAAAAACTGTATTATGGAAAAAGTAAAACACACGTGAAAGAGAGTAATATGTGTGCCTGTTTCATAGCTTCAGCAGTGATCAGATCAGGGCCAGATTCATTTCTTCTATTCCCATGTCCTGATAGTTTTGAGTCAACAAATACTCAGACGTCATTGTTTGGTGTTTCTGACACATAGTCTGATTTTCACAGAGGCCAGCGCTGCCGAGGAGGCAGACGTGCACGTGGCTGTGGTGGTGAGACCTGGCAATGCGGGACTGACGGATGACGAGAAGACTTACTACAGCCTCATCACGTCCTTCAGCGACCTCTACCTGCCTTCCTCAACCTAGAGAAGCATCGCTAAGGAGGCCACTCCGCCTCACAGAGTTGTCCCTGTAGTGTCTAGTTTTATTCTAATGGTAAAAGTAACTTACTTTAAAAATACACGTATATACACATGTGTATGCAAGTGTATGTGTGTGTATGCTCACATTAACTTCCATGACACGTAAGTGAGAAAAAAGTCTCAGTTCAGTGAAAATGAAACTTCCTTAAAGATGCTCTGTATCAGCGGTTCTCAACCCGTGGGTCGCGACCAATGAAAATACATCCTGTGTATCAGATATTTATATAACAATTCATAATAGCAAAATTACAGTTATGAAGTAGCAACGAAAATAATATTATGGCTAGGGGGGTCACAACATGAGGAACTGTATTAAAGGGTCGCAGCATTAGGAAGGTTGAGAACCACTGCTTTATACGTAGAAATTGTTTGAAACAATACTCTAACCCAGGGGCGTCCAACCCTTTTTTTCCTGCTATACATTGCAAGAAGAATTGTCTTGGGCCACACAGTAAATATACAAACACTTAGCAAAAGCCAATGAGCATAAAACGGTCTGTGTGTAATTTGGGGGATAGTTGACACCACAGATAAGCAAAACAGGCCTCAAATAATCCACACACAGCCCATGGGTCACAGGTTGGACACCTTTGCTAACTCTTAACGCGGGCACAGTGCGGTTGATAGAAGAAATTGCTAACATACAGATCTAGCGTGTTAACTGTATCAAGTTGTGTACCAAAATGGAAAGCTAGTTTTGAGAAATTATTCAGAAGCCTTGTTTTAAAAACTAAAATTATTTCCAAAACTTATTTCTAATAGTAATTCATTGCCCTGCTCCTGTTCATTTGTGAGTTAGAAATTACAGAAGCTGCCTTTAATATTTATCTCCCTGTATACATAAGACAAAAGGTATTTGTTTCTGCACCAAAAGATAGCAAAATTGGGAAAGAAACTTCGAGTCTTGATCAATCAAGTATCTGTCACTTAAGAAGAAACTTGCTGATGATTGTGGCACCCGTGGCAAGAAGGTGCTTTACCAGTGACAAAGGTACGCCTGTGTAACTGGCAAAAATAGAGATGCAGTTCTCAGTGTTTAACAAAACAGTCCTAATTCTGCCAGTTGTGATCTTTATAGATCTTATACTTAGTTGCCTTTCTAGCTACTTCTTAGCACACTTAGAGAATATATGGTAAGTGCTATTTACTATTAATAAAACATGGTATTACTGAAATCAGTCTATAAGATCAAGAAAAGCCCCAGTATGTAATATTTTCCTGTGAAATGGATGTGAGAAATGTAAATTTTATAGCAGCACTATTTATCCTGGTTGAGTTCTAATGAGGTGGTCATGCCAATTTCATGTTGTGATTAATAAAAGTATTTTCTTCTTCACTCAGTTTTATATAGGTTCTTGAACTATGCCACATGCTGCCAAAGCAAAAGAGAAACTGAGATGGAAAAAAAGAATATTATTATAGTTTCTGCCTTAATTGTGTGTGTAGTGTCTGTGCTTTAATAGAGTGCCATGGGAAATTGAGTTGTGTTTTCATATAAGGTTACTATTTCATTTGGATAGTAAGCATTCAGGGTACAAGTGGGATTTCTTAGATGTTTGAGAATCTTATATTTGAGGCATATAAGGGCTGTCTGGAAAGTATCCAGGCTTGTGTGCCTCTATTTTCCCTATTACTGGCTAGATGCTTTCTGAATATCCCTTGTATAAGGTAATGCTTGGAGGAGGCCATTATTCTCTGAATTAATCAAGGAAAAAAACTAATGAATCCTGGAGGACTAGTTTGAGAAATGCTTTGAATAAAGACAGTGAATTCAGGCAAATATGAGAGGATAGGGGATATGTTTTATGTTATAATTTTGATCTTTTGGTAGCCAATTAAGGAATTTAATGACTATGAAAATATATGAGTAAAAAAAGGAAGTGAGTGTAAGTAAATCTTGGAAATGGGAGTCATTTGTAAATGATGGCAAACCCACACACATGGTAGTAAAAAGATGAACTTCACACATTATTTTGAAAAGTTCCCGTGAGCAGATGGCAAAAAGGGGTTTCTCAATATCCTTTCTCTTAAAGGAGTAATTGGCAAAGTAAGGAAGAAAGAAGAGAACGTTACTTACTAGGCTCTAGATTACAAAGGAATTTAAGGAAAAGGAAGTCCTTGTTATGTAGCCAACAGAGAACTGAGGTAGATTTACTGTCCATGATGGAAAGGGTATCAGGAAAACTGTAGTTTATGCTTAGTTGTGAGGACAGAAAATAGATAGATTCAGGAATTAAGAGAAAGTTGAAATATCACACCCAGTTTGTGAAAGTGGGGTACAAAAGGAAAGGACAAAAAAGGTGAATGGAATGTTTCTTAGGTCCTGAGACAGACTCATTCACAATTCAACATGATGGAGAAGGGTCTCAGGAAGAGCTTGAAAGGTAAAGTAGATTGGTTAAGAGGGGGGAGGAAGGCCTAAGAAAGTGGGTAGTGATACACAATATACTGGAACATCACGCGGTACCCCATAAATACATGGTTACTATGTGTTACCCCTAAAAAATTGACAAAAGTGGGCAGCGCCTGTGGCTCAAGGGAGTGGGGCACTGGCCCCATATACCGGAGGTGGCGGGTTCAAACTCAGCCCCAGCCAAAAACTGCAAAAAAAAAAAAAAAAATTTTTTTTTTTTTTTGACAAAAATGGTGGGTATTGAGGTAGGAGATGAATCCAGATGGAAGAGCAGGAGGAAGAAAACTTCCAAAAAGAGAATAAAAGCACTACATTTTCTCAGCCTCTTGGCTTACAGAGAAAGAATGAATACAGGGGATGGAGGCCTCTTCAAGTTAGGTATGACTTTTTATTCATGTTTATTAATCTAGGTCTTCTTCCTCAGTCATTTTCTCTCCCATAAATGGCACTGATTTCCAATTTGGGGTCAAAACCCAACTTGGTTTTCAAGAGGAGAAGCCTCAGGCAAAGGATTCTCTAATTTTATCAACCTTCTTGGAGCAGCAGGGATTCCTGTTTGGTATTGGAAGGTTAGTTGCTAAGCCTAACTAATGTCAGGTTTAGCATTGCCCAAGGAAATGTCGGAAGCCCCCGGCCTATTGCAGCCTTTGGCCAGCAGATGGT
This sequence comes from Nycticebus coucang, assembly GCF_027406575.1. NCBI lineage: Eukaryota > Metazoa > Chordata > Mammalia > Primates > Lorisidae > Nycticebus > Nycticebus coucang. The sequence continues at coordinate 12,236,078 of NC_069780.1, forward strand.
GCTGTTGCTCCAGAGACCTTATGCAGGGTGAGTCCACCAGACACAGCAGATGGAACTAGGAGGTAGCATTAAGAGAGCAAAAGGTATATAGTTAGATTTGTCCTTACAAGCCAATAGCAGGGTATCTCAAGAGTCAGAGTAGTTTGGAAAAAATGGCAATAGGGTGGCGCCTGTGGCTCAAGGAGTAGGATGCCGGCTCCATATACCAGGGGTGGTGGGTTCAAGCCCGGCCCCGGCCAAAATGCAAAAAAAGAAAAAATGGCAATAATTCTGAATGAAATTCACTCAGTAATATTTCCTCTTCTCCTCTTTCCCCCTAAGTCACATTAGAAAAAGAAAACGGTGAGTTTTGGATAGCCACTTTTTCCAGAGAGAGAGGGGCTTGTTTTCAGATTTTTTTTTTGAAACAGAGTCTCACTATGCCACCTTCAGTAGAGTGATGTAGCGTCATAGCTCACAGCAACCTCAAACTCTTGGGCTTAAGCGATTCTTTTGCCTCAGCTTCCCAGGTAGCTGGGACCACAGACACCGGCCACAACTCCTGGCTATTTTTTTTTTTTTTTTTTAGAGACAGAGTCTCACTTTGTCACCCTCAGTAGAGTGCTGTGGCGTCACAGCTCACAGCAACCTTCAATTCCTGGGCTTAGGCAATTCTCTTGCCTCAGCCTCCCAGGCGCCTGCCACAACACCCGGCTATTTTTTTGTTGCAGTTTGGCCAGGACTGGGTTTGAACCTGCCACCCTCAGCGTATGGGGCCAGCACCCTACTCACTGAGCCACAGGCGCCGCCCAGTCCTGGCTATTTTTGTTGTTGTTGTCGTTGTTTAGCAGGCCTGGGCCAGGTTTGAACCCACCAGCCCTGATGTATGTGGCCAGCTCCCTTACCACTGAACTATGGGCGCCAAGCCCCAGATTATTATTTATTTTTTTTTTTGCAGTTTTGGCCAGAGCTAGGCTTGAACCCACCACCCCCGATATATGGGGCCAGCGCCCTACTCCTTGAGCCACAGGTGCCTTCTCCAGATTTTTTTCTTTATTCCCATCAGAGTACAAGGTTGAATATAATACAGGGTGGATGTGAAGTTTGTGTGCAATTTAAAATAGTTTAACATAGTAAGTTGCACATGAGCTTTATGGACACCCTGTATATGCCAAAACATTTTGTTCCCAGATGGCAAAATGATAATATCCTCAACCTAATAATATTAAAGAATAATTTGTAGTTTTTACTATTTGGAGTAACTAACAGAAGTAAAATTCACCTGCCTTACAAATTCACCCCAAATTTATTATTTGTTTTTAGAGACAGAGTCTCAATCATTTATCACCCTTGGTAGAGTGCCGTGGCATCACAGCTCACAGCAACCTCTAAGTCCCGGGTTTAGGCAATTCTCTTGCCTCAGCCTCCCGAGTAGCTGGCACTACAGGCACCTGCCACAACACCCGGCTATATTTTTGTTGCAGTTTGGCCGGGGCGGGTTTGAACCTGCCACCCTTGGTACATGGGACTGCTGCCCTACTCACTGAGCCACAGGTGCTGCCCCCCAAATTTATTCTTTTACATATTCATTAAGCATCTACAGTGTGCCCCCCGATCTGCTCTGAGGGGGCACAGGTCCTCCCTATTCCTGTGGTACATAACATTCTTGGTAAAGAGAGACAGTGGTGAATTATAATAGGAAAAAAAGTAGATACTAATATTTGCTGTCCAGAGAAAATAGGGTAGAGTGACTCTATAGAGAGTGTTAAGAAGGGACTGAATGACATGCAGGGCTGGACATGTAGGAAATAAGGAGGAAGGACATTCTGTGCAGGTGGAATGGTGCAGCAAAGCTTCGCCTATTTCGGAAGTGAAAGGCCAGTGGCTGGGTGACATCAGAGAAGTGGGCAGAAGCCAGATCATTAGGACGTGGGGCCCTAGTAAAGAGTGTGAGCCGTGGCTGGACACAGTAGCTCACACCTGTTATCCTAGCTTTTGGGGTGGCTGAGGCTGAGGTGGGATCATCTGAGCTCAGGACTTTAAGACCAGCCTGAGTAACAGTGAGACCGCATCTCTACTAAAAATAGAAAAAACTAGCCAAGGATTGTGGCAGGTGCCTGTAGTCCCAGGTGCTTGGGAGGCTGAGACAGGAGGATCACTTGAACCCAGGAGTCTGAGGTTGCTTTGAGCTGGGCAGATGGCATAGCACTCTATTCCTGGGTGACAGAATGAAACTTTTGGGGGAAAAAAGTGTGAATCGTGTTCTAAGTGGTTTGGAGCCATGGAGGAGAGATTTTGAGCAGAATGTGACATGAGTGATGTACATATCTAGGGAATTCTCAGTTGGGTGGAGAGTGGACTCCAGGTGAGTAAGAGTGAATTAGGTATTTCAGGGTTGAGTGCTGCAGACAAAAATCACAAGGAGAAAGTTTACAAATCAGTGGAAGAACTGGAGGAGTATTTGGGGGAACTACCAGAAAGTGGACTGTGGAGTTTGGGGCTACCCTGCAGTGCTTAGGAGTTTGGGAAGCCTGCCACCATTGATTGCCACTGCCATCATGCCCACGGAGCCAGCCAGATACTGAAATACCAGGCTGGGTTGATGCAACTTCAAACACTTGCATCTCTGCAAGAGCAGCGGGAGACTACCTATGCCTTGCTTCTTTTGACCACTTCGTGCTAGTGCATTTAATTGACAGTGTCTAATTCCAACGCAGAACTCTATGTGTAAGGGTGTCCGGGAAATGTTTCGTTTTCCAACTTCTTCAATTAATGGGTAAGCAATGAGAGAGCCATTTGTTGGGTCTGAGATGGGACGCTGTTGCAGGAACAAAGGTAAGCAATGGTAGTAGCTTGCGGTAGGGTAGATTCAGAATATGTTTAGAGATGACAGTAACCATTGTGTTGACTGATTCAATTTGAAAGGGTAACTCATAGTTTTTTAGCTTGAGCAACTGGGTAGATTGTGCTACTGAAACAAGAGCAATGATGACATGTAAGGGGTGAAAAGCCAACGCAGATGTCAACATGACTGAAGAGGGGTTGGATATAAGTCGAAAGTTCAGGGCCCTGGCCTGGCTGGAGGTGGGATGAGAATCGGGATGTGGTCACCTAGGAAGAGTCTGTTAATAGAGAAGAAAGTCTAGGCACAGCCTTTAGGCTTCAACGTTAGAGATCAAGCCAAGGTAAGAAGCCAGCAAGGGCGATAGGAAAGGCATAGTGTTGAGGAAGGAAAAGCTGGAGAGTGGCAGGGAAGCCAAAGGAAGAAGGGAAATGTGTCAAGTGCTGGTAATTGAATTGAGAACAGCCGTGGCCCTTGAATTGGACAAATACACTATGCGTGGAGACAGAAGTAAGATTGAGTTCAGGAGAGAGTATGAGGTCTAGCTACAGATTGATCAATTTTGTTTATCTTTTTAAAGATCCAATATTTGGTTTTGTCGATTCTCTATTTTGTTTATTTCTAATCTTATTTCTTCTGCTTGCTTTGGATTGAGTTCACTCTAGTTTTTCTACAGTAGATTCTTGAGGTAGGGGAATCACCTAAGCCCAAGAGCTGGAGGTTGCTGTGAGATGTAACACCACAGCACTCTCCCAAGGATAACAAAGTGAGACTCTGTCTCTTAAAAAATTTTTTTAGAACAGTCTCCTTCTGATTAGTATCACCTTTGTTCTCATAGCATATAAAACCCAGGCTCGGCGCCAGTAGCACAGTGGTTACGGCACTGGCCACATGCACCGAGGCTGGTGGGTTCGAACCCAGCCCAGGCCAGCTAAACAACAACTACAACAAAAAAATACCTGGGCGTTGTGACAGGCACATGTAGTCCCAGCTACTTGGGAGGCTCAGGCAAGAGAATCGCTTAAGCCCATGAGTTTGAGGTTGCTGTGAGCTGTGACGCCACAGTACTCTACTGAGGGCGACATAGGAGAATCTGTAGTTTTGAGACTCTGTCTTTAAAAAAAAAAACTGGGCGGCGCCTGTGGCTCAGTCGGTAAGGCGCCAGCCCCATATACCGAGGGTGACCGGTTCAAACCCGGCCCTGGCCAAACTGCAACCAAAAAATAGCCGGGCGTTGTGGCGGGCGCCTGTAGTCCCAGCTACTTGGGTGGCTGAGGCAAGAGAATCACTTGGGCCCAGGAGTTGGAGGTTGCTGTGAGCTGCGTGAGGCCACGGCACTCTACCGAGGGCCATAAAGTGAGACTCTTGTCTCTACAAAAAAATAAAAATAAAAAAAGAAAAAGTTTGCAGCCACATAACTACATTCTGCCACACCTGTTGTTATTGTCACAGATTATATCCGAATAGGATGTGTGCCTGTCAACATAGATACATTATTATTGCTTTTTGTAATTGTCTTTTTAATCAGATAGGATTAAAAAAAGAGTAGCAAACAGCAAATAGATTTGGTACTGTCTTTTAATAGTTACCTATTGCATTATTTCCTAGGGCTGAAAAGACCATAAACTTTGTGGCTTAAAGTAGCGGAAACTTGCCTCGCCCAGTTCTGGGTGCTGGAAGGTGTTGGCCCTTTGGTCCCTTATGGAGGCACTGAGCGAGAACCTGCCGCGTGCTTCTGGCGTTGCCCGGCACTCAGTTACTTGGTTAGGAACACTCTCATGTCTACCTCTAGCTTCACGTGGCATTTTTCCAGTGTGTCTGTTTTCCTAAGGCTATCGTACAAACACACCGATCATATTAGGGTAAGGGCCTACCTTAATCTAGTATACCCGCATCTTAACTAATTACATCAACAGTCTACATAAGGTTATGTTCAGAGATACCAGAGTTTAGGACTTCAATTTACCTTAAGGAGGAGACATATTTTAACCCACAGCACCAAGAATATGTCAGAGTTTTTCACGGCTCTTTTTCACAAAAGCATCTTTTCCAGCCTTTTCTCCTAAAGCTTTTTGTTTAGTCTGTTGTTTGCCCCAGCTGTTATCCATTCATTGTTACAGGTAGCTGTGGCTAATACATTTGCTTTTAATGGTTTGCCACAAAAGCTACTGGGTAGCTGCCTCAGAATTGGCAGAGTTCCAAGTTAAGCAAGATAATTGTAAGTCCATTGACCAAGGAGCCCCCAGACAAATTGCTCTGGATGGAATTTTGTTCCCCCAAATTAATGTGTTGAACCCTTAGCTAATCCCCAGTGTGATGATATATTTGGAGACAGGGTGGTAGGGTCTTGAGGAAGTAATTGAGATTAAATTAAGTCATGACAGTGGGCCAGCTGGCCCTAATCCAGTTGGGCTGGTGGCCTTATAAGAGGAGGAGACACCAGTGGTCCGTTCACCATGTGAGGACGGTGAGAGGGGCAAGTACAAACCAGGAGGAACCTTTAACCATAAACTGAATTGACCAGAACCTTAACCTGGGACTGCCAAGCCTCAGACACTGTGAGAAAATAAACTTGGTTAAGCCAAACCATCTAGGGTTTTGTTACAGCAGCCTAGGGAGCAGACCGACGCACAACCACACCATGTGAATGAGAGCCATTGTTCTGTTCCTTCTGGCACTTCTCTGAACCAGAAATACAGGCTCCTATCTTCAAGGCCGTCACTGAGCAAGGGAATGGGGACGTGGGACCAGGGACTTAAAACACCACAAAGCTTCCTGTTTTCCTGAGATTCAGCTGGTTTTTCTTCATTAAGTGTCCTGGTTGCTGTAAGCTTTTGCTTAGTTTTCTAGAATTCTGAAAAAAGTCATTCTGACAGTCCCTGCCTGCCAGTTTGTTTCTTTTTTGGAAGGGAGGGCTTTTGGTGTTCATGCCTCTGCTTTCCCAGATGTCACTCTTATGTGCTCTTTTTACCTGATCTTGACACTCCTCCACCAAGCGGTGGGGCTTACATCCCCTCCCTTTGAATCTAGGTGTGAGGGCTTTGGGCTGCTCCAACCAAAAGGGGACAACAGAGGTGATGCTCTGTGACTTTCCAGGCTTAGATTAGGAGCTGGGAGTTAGACAATGGTTCTTGGGGAGCCAGTGCATGCTGTGCGGGAGCCCAGGCTTACCCACGTGGAGAACTGAGGCCCCAAGCAGCCAGCCAGCCTCCACCTCCAGACATGAGAACAGACTGCCTTCAGCTGCTTCCAGCCTCCTGCTTTATGGAGTTAGAGACAAGCTGTCCCTGCTGTGCTCTGTTTGAATTCCTGGCCCAGAGAATCTGTGAGCATAATGTCAGGTGTGGGGCCCAGATGTCAGGTTCATGTTCCTGGATCTTGGTTCCCAGTACTGAAGAATGGTCACTGATACCAAGTCAGAGAAATAAATGAACAAACCATACCAATGTGAGTGGGCAAAGTGCCAAGATTTATTAGAGACTGACTACGGAAGGCACAGTCCGGGCAGGTGGTAGAGAGCGGACTGCTCTAAAAAGGAACAGCAGGCCCCCAGGGTTAGAGTCTGTCCTTTCATGCTAATTCCTTAGAATGTTAAACTGGTGGTAGAATATTCATGAATTTTCTGGAAAAAGAATAGAGTCCTCCTACCCCGCCCCTGCCCCCCCAGTGAGTCCTCCCCTTTTCTTTGTAAGGCAATTCCAGGGGTTGCCATGGCATTTGTAAACTTTCGTGGTGCAGGTGGGGGTGACTTTTACTATGCTTGCGAGGGTAGGTCACTTGAGGACACTGTCACCTTGTTTATGTGCATGCTCCGAAGACCCCCTCTTGTGTCCTTGGACATATTTCCACTTTGCGGTTTCTCTTTCTTTCTTTCTGGTTGGTCAGTCCGTGGAGACTCCCTATTGTTGACAAACATCTGTTCAGTCCTTGGAAGCCCCTTGACATGTCATCTGTTCCCTCTTGGAAGCCCCATCTGGTCAGTTTGTTCCTCTTAGCAGACAGAGCATCTCCCAGCTCCTTCTTCTCCTCCTCCTCCTCCCTACTTAACTATAACAAAGGGGATTTTGTGCTTCTGCGTTTTGGGGTAGTGTGTTCAGCAGTAACTGAAACGGTCACCGAGTGAGTGGAATAGCACCAAGACTTTATAACCCTTTTAGCCCAGCAAGGCTTGTACAAGTCCTGTGCTGGACACACAGGAACATCAAGACTGCCTCATTTTTCTTCCCTCTCCTTCCAAACTGTAGCGTCTCTTATCTTCCCAGATTTTGTAAGTGCCCCATTCTTCCCTGTCATCCTAGCTTGAAACCTCAGAATGTCTGACTCTTCCCCCACCCCCACACAGCGTGTCACACCTGCTGTCTTTTTCATAATGCCTCTCAAATTTGCTCTTTTTTACTCCGTTCCTAATAGCCTGTGCTTAAAGCTCTGTAGGTTCATTACCTACAGAGTAAAAAGCAATAGAGGCCTGGGGGCATAGTGCTTTCAGGTTTTGTACTAGGAAGGGGTAGTGCCTAAAGCCTTCCAAGGGAAAGTAATGATGTTGGTGGACGTGGAAGGGAAGTCTGCTATTGTCTCCTCCTGGAGCAGTGTAAGCAGCACCATCAGCTCGTGTGTGTGTGTGTGTGTGTGTGTGTGTGTGCGCGCGCACGCAAACACACGTCCACTCACTGATCACGTTGCCCTGTGTTTAGTTAAATCCCTTTCCCAGAAGCCTCTATCCTTAGCTGCAAATCTAAACAAAAGTCTAGAAGTACTTGTCGTTATTCTCACACTGCCTGGTAAATCTCTTAGTTCTGCTTTTGTATAGTTACATTCATTGAATACCTCACGTCTTTTTCTTTATCCTGACCCAGACAGCATTTGAGGGGAGAGTCTTTGATGACTTAAATTAAAAAATTTGAGAACAACCTATAATGTCAGCTGAGTTTCTTGTCTTAGAAACACCATCTTCCTTTTTCATCAGGGAAGGACTGAGTTATAACAATTATTTGTTATAACAAATTATTTGTTATAATTTAGAACTTCTTCCTTAAGACACAGAAAGCTGCTTGCCGTGACAAGCAGGAGGAAAATTGTATCCTCTGGAACCTGGCCACATTAGCATTGTTTCGTAGACGCCTTGAACCCTGAGCAGTTCTTATCTGACAGACTAAATCTTCATTACAAATACGTATGTGTGGGGGTAACTACTAGTCACGCGTTTATTTTAGAATTTTTTTTTTTCTTTTTGAGACGAGTCACACTTTGTTGCCCTAGGTAGAGTGCTGTGGTATCATAGGTCACAGCAACCTCAAACTCTTGGGCTTGAGCAATCCTCTTGTTCAGCCTCCCGAGTAGCTGGAACTACAGATGTGCACTACAATGCTTGGCTAATTTTTCTATTTTTAGGGAGATAGGGTCTTCCTCTTGCTCAGGCTGGTTTCAAACTCCTAAGCTCAAGCAATCCACCCACCTCAGCCTTCCAGAGTGCTAGGATTACAGGTGTGAGCCACTGTGCCTGGTCTATTTTAGAAATATTTATTAGTACTTAATGATGTGCCAGGTGCTGTTCTAGGAGCCTAGTATATGGCAGGCACAAGTATCTGCCCTCATGGAGTTTGCATGTTAGGGGTAGAGTTGGATGATAACAAAGTAAAGTGTCAGTGTTATACATGTTAGAATTTTAACTGATCACAGGACCATGTTTTTAAAATGTTATAGAGCAAAATAAAGCTGGAAGGAGGGATAGATAGGAGGGGGGGTGGGCTTGCAAGAGTTGAATTTCAAAGAGGTCAGGGGTCTCAGACTAACATTCCAGTAGGTGAAGAAGGTGAGATTTAAACATTGGGGAGGAAGCCTGTCCGGGAAAGTGGTCACAGCAAGTGCAAAGGCCAGAGCATGCCTGGCTGTTGGAAGAAGAAAAGGAGGCAGAGAGACTGGAACAGAGAGAAAGAAAGTTGTAAAGGCAGATCTTGTTGGGCCTACAGAGCATTTTAGTGTTGGGGTTTTTAGCCTGAGTCTGAGGGAAGCCATTGGGGGGTTTAAAGCAGAGGAGAGATGCTCTAAATTGGCTCTTAACAAAATAATTTTGACTGCTGTGTTGGGGACATGTTGAAGGGGGCAAATGATGAAAAAAGAGGGATTAATCGTAGATTATTATCTATAAAAATTCCAAGGGAGAGGGTAGTGGCTTGGACCAGATGGTGGCAGTAGACAAACCCTAGTCTTCTTTAAAGGTAGGGCCGACGGGATTTGCTGACTGATGAGGGGTGGCAGAGACAGAGAAGAGATGAGGATTACTTGAAAGTTTCAGTCTGAGGCCAGGCACAGTATTTCACACCTGTAATCCCAGCAATTTGGGAGGCCAAGGGACAAGGATTGCTTGAGGCCAGCCTGGGCAACATAGCAAGACTCCACGTCTACCAAAAATAAAAATTAGCTGGGCACAGCATGTGCTGATAGCCCCAGCTACATGGGAGACTGAGGCAGGAGGATCACTTGAGCCAGGAGTTGGAGGCTGCTGTGTGAGCTTTGATTACACCACTGCACTCCAGCCTTGGTGACGTAATGAGACGCAGTCTCTAAAAAAGGGGGAGAAAGTTTCATTCTGCGTAGAAGATGAGGAATGAGTTTAAAGGGACGAGATTAGTGATAAAACTTGGGATACCTTTCAAGTGGAGACATCATAAGCGTAGTTGAATTCACAGGCCTGGCATTGACGACAGAGTTCTGGGCTGGAGAACTTAGGAAAAGGCAGCACACGGCCTTATTTAAAACTAGAATACTAGGTGAGGGCACCAGGAGAGTGAGTGTAGGTAAGAAGAGTCCCAAGGACTCTGAAGCTGTGGGGTGTCAGGGGGAACGTGGCCTAGGCAGGAAACCGAGGAAGGGACAGTGAAGCACCAGGGCAAAGTACAGGGGCGCCAGGTTCTGGAAGTCAAGTGAAGAAAACGTTTTAAATGGAGAGGTGGGGTGATCAAATTGTGAAGTTTAGCTATGGGTGTAAATAGGCAAGAATAGTATTAAGAATTGAATGTCCCCTATAGAGAGTCCTCGGCCTCTGTGTCCCTATCTGTCAGGTTCTGCAGGTGACTTTGCAGCTCCCAATCGAAAGGAAGGGCAGTGGCCAAAGTTGTGACCTCTGGTAGTCACTAGGCTGTTCACAAATGTTTCTCCCATTCTGGGCACATTGTCGGGGTGCCACTCATAGGTATGGCCACATGGTTTGCCCTAGCCAGTGGATGGTGAGGTAAGTCACGTCTGTCCCTTCCTGGCAGGGGCTGCAAGAGCCTCACGGAGCACATTTTCTTGGCTGTGAGCCATTGTGGAAGCAGGTGGTGGGACGAAGCCCCTGTCAGGCAGGCTCTGAGTCCCCGCGGTGAGCAGATCCCCAGCTGACCCCGGGGAGGCATCTGGTACGAGAAATAAACTTTAATTCTTTTTGGTTTTATCTTGGGATAACGAAACCCAAACTATCCTGACACAACACCTACAGACAAGAATACAATAAACAGTGGTGTGGCTGTCTCCATTTGTAACCAGATGACAAACTTCAGGAAGTGAAAGTTTTACTTTTCCCTATCAGGAGTAGAGAAAACCCAATAAATGACACAGGTAAGAATCTACCTCACTGTTGTTTTGAAATGAAAGGAAACAAAAACTATTAATTTTTTAAAATAGTAACGTTGCTTTGAGAATATTTCTTTCCTAACCAACAGGGGGACTTTCCTTCCTCAACAGAGTTAGTTGGACTATTGGAAACTTACTTCAGTGTATCTAGACTTTGTTCTCTGGGCCCCTTTCATTCCATCTTCCAGACATGCTCCCTTCACATGCAGATTGCCTGGTTTGGCCTCCTGCATGTTTTGGAGGTTACATGATCTTTATTTATAGTACAGAAATAGTCATGTGTAGAAGTGCATTGGTAGGCGATTTTTTTTTTGTCATTGGGCAAACATTACAAAGCACGCATACACAGACCTAGATGGCATAGCCTACGGCGCACCTGGGATATACGGTAAAGCCTATTGCTCCTATGATGCAAACCGGTATGGCCCGTTAGTGCTGATTACTGTAAGCAGTTGTAAGCAGTTGTAACACAGTGGCCTTTGTATATCCAAACACAGAAAAAGTACAGTAAAAATACAGTCCTGTGGGTACTGCAGTCTTATAGGGCTGCCTATATTATGTGGTCCTTCGTTGGCCAAAAAGTTATCTGCATGGTTCTATTTGGTCTTTGGCCCCAGTTCGTAGCATGGAAGTCCTAAAACCCTGTAAATACACTGACAGACTGTCTTTTGTTTTACATAATGAGCCTCTTTAGATTTGGGGGTGGTGAAGATAGCCTCAGGATGGGGCTGTCACCAGAAAGACCAAGTGGTTAGACCTCCAGATCCACTGACTGTGGGGAAGGGGAGGCTGGGGTCGCACTCTATAAAAGAAACTCCTGACCAGTGAGATCGGGAGCCATTCCAGGTGGCTGAGCAACTCCAGATGCTGGGAGACCAATGCTGTGCTGGGACAGCAGGGCAGCCTCAGGCACCTCCTGCTTCCTTGCCTGGTGCAGCTACCCTGTGCTGAGCTGCATCCTTTGTAGGCCAAGCTGCACAAAAAGTGTAACCTGCAGACCCTTTACCGAGGCCTCACACCTGTGGACTCCAGCACTAACTCTGGGTAGTTAGTGCTAGAACTTCAGGCAACCAGTTGGTGTCCAGAGAACCAGAGAAACATCCTACCCTGAAGTTAATTTTCAGCATGATGTCTGAGTTTACACATTCTTCGATATTAGGAAATGTTAGTGCAAGAAACAAGGAAATCACGATTTTGCATAAAAGAATTTATTTAGTGGCCAGATCTCAATGAATAATGTCATTGTTTGATTCTGCTAAAATGTGCCATTAGATATACTTTTAAGAAAGTGTACAACTGCATCACCAAAAGCTATTCAGTTTGGATTGTGTAGAGTCAAAGGAAACTTCATAAATCTTTGTTCTTTCATAAAAGTTTTAAAATATAAAAATGAAAAAAAAAAAGAAACCCAAACACAGTATTCAAAACTAATAAATGACACTTTGGACTATTTACAGTAGGATGCCTTTCTAATAGAATATGCTCAGCGTGATCCTTTTCTTCACATTTGACTTCCTCCTACGGAGTCTCACTGCCCCATCTGACCCAGTCCATGATTCTTCCCAGGCCTGTCTCACACACAACCGCCATCTTCTTTCCGTCTCAGTCATCTTTGAGTCACTCTCTGACACTCCTTTTTCCTTCTCTTAAATTATCCATGATTCTATTATACACCACCTGAGCACTGTGCTAGGAGGTGGGGATACAGACAGAGACAGACAGACACTGACTCCTTCCTCAACAAGCTCAGACTTTGGGTTGTATTAAATAATGGTTTTCACATTATAGTCCACAAAATCCCAGGCCTCGATGAAGTAAATTTGGGGATTTCTTGAAGCAAAGTGCACTCATGGAGGGGGTCTATCAATGTGGCTGACTCCCACATTTTGAATTTGAAATTCTGCCTTTCATGATGCAGCGCGGCCTCAAAATGCCACACCTGAGACTGATTTCTGAACTCGTAGCAGATGGGACCAGCTGGATCAATGTGGTTTTGGGGAAGGGTATTTTCTTAATTGCTTTCTACAAATTACAAAATTGAAAAGCTCTTAATAACAACAACAAAAAACCTAAATTTAAGCAATAGATACATGTTTTAAAAGCCTCCCTTGATTTGACCTTGCAACAAGGTGCTGTAAGACTTTTCTCATAAATGTGTAGGAGGAGCTCTTTTAATTAACTCCACACATTCATACTTCTTTATGCTTTTCCGTGAATATTTCCTTAGCTTCACACATAAAAGCTGCAGAGTAAGCCTGCAGGTGACCTTTTCTTCCCCTTTTTGTTCGTGGTTGAACCCAAAGGAATCTCAGCTCTTATATTTGGTCTATGTCTTTATCCATGAGACCTAGAGAGAGACCCCCCTGGTAGTCACTTAAAGAAAAACATAAAGGGTAAACTATTAAATATAAAACAAAAACGGCACATGGGATACTATGGAAGCAAAACCTAAACTATACCTTGCTGTCCCCATCTTGTTCCATAGCTGGCAGATAATGCCCCTGCAAATATTCACATTTGGGAACTTTCTAAGTCACAGTTGAGTCCCAATCACGTAGTGGGCTTCGCTCTCACAGTTTGCAGCAGGTCCCTGTCCAGAGATCCACACAGCTGGTCACTGGGGAAATGAAGGGCGCTTCCACCAGCAGGTGCCTTTCCACAGGCTACACAGGGTTGTGTCTCCAAACGGTTCCCATCTGACTGGACGATAAGCTACTGTCCATTCAAGAATATTGGTGCCAGATTCAGAACGTCCTCACAGGCTGGTCCCAAGCCCTTTGGACCTGATGGCAATTTCGGGAGTTGGCATTGTTCCCACGTAACATTTGGCCTTCCCCACTCTACGGCAGGGCGATCACCATGTTGGAGACACATGATGAGAATGAGACAGCAGGGAGTCCTGGGAGAGGGAGGGACAGGGGCTTCTTGCTCAGTCGTGCATATATTTTCCGTGTAACAGCATGTATTTCATACATGGGGGCTTGTGCTTTTTCATTAAAGAAACAACTCGCCCTGTAAAGCTCGTTTGGCAAATGTAGCCGTGAACGTGTGTGTAAAATGTGTCATGAGGTCACATGTCAGGCCCTGTGAGTGTGTGCTCCTGCCCCTCCCCCACCCTCACACCCACCTCACCAGCAAGGAAAATCTTGCCAGGTTACACCTGGTCGGTTTGATATTCAGAAGCTTCTGACAGGCTCTCTGAGAAGCTTAGGAAATTCTCTTGGTACTCAGAACAAACAATCTCGTAGCGGTAATGCCGGAACTCCACGGCAAAGGTGCCAAAGTAAGACAGGAAGCACATGACCAGGCCCCACTGGACTCTGGCCGCGTACATGTGGATGTTCTGGGCCATGAGGATAAAGTCTGGGAAGAAGCCGTCAAGGAAAGCACCCTCACCGGGCACGTTAAAACTAGACTTTTTTCTGGGCAGAGACGGTACAGAAGCCTGGCTGCCCCCTCCCTGGCTTGTTAGAGCTTGCTGAGCGTGAGAATCCACATGAACAGCAATAGCATGGCCGAGCTCTTTGTGCTAGACATGTTACAGGTGTTTTCACAGATACCACTTCATCTCACAACAATCCTGTTATCAGTTCTTCCAAAAATGGAGAAACTGAGGCCAAATGAGTGTGAGGTCACCCAGATATGAACTGGTGGAGGTGGGATTCAACTAGGCACTCTGATCCCAGGCCCTGTGTTCAACCACTATACTCTAAGGCTGCCTAAGAACAGAGAGACTAGCAAGGGGATCACAGATACAGGTTAATTAGTTGGCAGAAAAATAAAGCTATCTTCTTAAAAATCACTGTAAATGACTGTGAATTCATAGTTATCATTATATTAACAGAAATTATTTTGAACATATCAAATTGCTCACTGCCTAGGCTGTGTGGCTCTGCAATGCTACTATTTAATAATAATGGCTGAGTGGCCCCTCTTCCAATTTTCACTGTTGTCTTTCAGACAATATTGTAAGGACTAGTTTCACTACAGGTATCACATTTAAACCTGGGCTCAAATGAAAATATGCAATTAACAAAACAATAAAGAAAGGGATGAGGCTGGGTGTGGTCGCTCATGCCTATAATCCTAGCACTTTCGGAGGTGGAAGTGGGGGGATCCTTTGAGTCCAAAAATTCAGGAGACCAGCCTGGGCAACACAGCAAGACCTCATCTCTGCAAAACTTTAGTCAAATTATCTGGGTGTGGTGGCATTGGCCTGTCTGTAGTCCTACCTCCTGGACAGGTGGAGCCAGGGAACCACTTGAGCCCAAGATTTGATCTTGCAGTGACATGTGATCACATCATTGCACTTTAGGCAACAGACCAAGACCCTGTCTCAAAAAAAAAAAAGAAAGAAACAGATGAGACTCCTTTGCCTGAATATATATGGAGAGAGAGAGAAGGAGAAGAGAGAGTGTGTATGGTGTGTATACACAACAGTAAATGAAGGTAGGAGCTGGCCAAGAGAAGGGTGAAAACTCCATAGCATCCAAGGGGCTGAGGACTAAACTTATTTATTTAGAAAAATCATATATGCTCCCTTAGAATTAATTCTATCTTCTGAATTTAGACCTAAAATCTTGGGACAATTTCAGAGAGCAATAGAATGTGAAACTATCAGTCGAACTTTGCTCTCCTGCCTGGGCCTTGATCTAGTCACTTGGGAACCAAGAAATGGTTCCAAGTGTCCAGAAATGAGATAGATCAGAATCAGTGGGTGAAAGCTCCCACCTTGGAATAATTTATAGTCTGTGCTTCTGACTGAGGATTCGAAAATATTGCCAAAGCAATATTAATCTATTACTTAAGTGACTGTGGAAAGCATAAATCCTCAAATCTCATACTGGCAGTTTTGATCTTTCCGAACATAAACTATTTTATCAGGATGCTAGCAAGAAGGAAGGTTTTGGCTTGGATTTTTAGTTTTTAAATATTCTCTATCTAAAGCGACTACAGAGCTTCAGAAAACCATTAAAATGATTGTGTGGCAGTTTGTGAGCAAAGAGGAAATAAAAGATTACAAGTGCTCCTCCACTAACTAGAAAACATCTCTGAAGTCTAAATGTTTTCATAATATAAAGCTCGCTCTCTAAGGTGGAAGGCTTCATGGTTGAGAGTGCAAGAGTTGAGCTCGAGTTTAAATCTTGATTCATGACACACTGTGTGCTTTGGGGCAAATTAATCTCTCTACGATTATTCTTATCTGTTAAGGATAAAAAGAGTTGATACATATAAAGAGCTTAGAATAATAGCACACCAAAAAAAGTGCCCAATAATTATTAGTGATTACTACGATTGAAGATGAGGGGCTACGTTAGTGGTGCATTCCACTGTTTGCAACCTTATTCCCTTCTCTGGTTTTCTGAGGAGGAAGAGGACCCACCTGTTGGAGTGAACCTTTCCAATTACTCCACCCCATACAGTTAGACTGATCTGATTGGCTGGGTTAGAATTGGCAGGTTTCTATTGGGCCAGGCTGCAAGTAGGCGGGGTCACTGTGCTCAACCCCTGATTAGACCAGCCGGGTGGGGATTCCCTCTCAGCCTTTCCCTGGTTTCTGTTACTGGGTCTTAAGTTGAATTCCAGGGTATGAAAGATGACCCCTGTGGCGTTTTCCTTTCCAAGTTTACTAGGAATAAATGCTGATTTCTTCATCCCCACATGGCCTCTTGTGTCTGTTCTCAGTTAGTTCAAACTCTGAGGAGGAGGAAGGGAAATAAAGACTACTCCAAACCTTAAATAGTTGTTTAGGAAAACTACAGGTACAGTGGGAATCTAATTCTCGAATTTGTTTTCGTTTTCCAGAAAAGCTTATTTATTTTCCTGAAAAATATAAATGTATTTTTCCCTTGAAATTCATTTTAGAGCTAGTTAATGCAACAACGGGGCCATTAATAAAGTCACAATTTCTTTTTTAAGATGGAGAAAAAATTACAATTCTCTTTTGGTTGTGTATTCTGTGTTCTTCACAAAGGGAAATCTTTACCTCATTAGCCATAGGGAGAAGGCAGGGCACCATTCTTACAGATGGAAACAGACTTGAGAGGGCAGAGCTTGTTTTATTTTTATTTCTCCATCTCCTCTTTGACATGAAAATTGGTCTGAGACTGTTTTTGTACCCATTTATTTCTGTTTTGTCTTAAAAAGCTAAGATGATCTGGCAGAATATCCTAACCCACTGGGAGTGGCAATTATCTTTCACAGAGACAACTTATTATTTTTTTTTTTTGTAGAGACAGAGTCTCACTCTATGGCCCTCAGTAGAGTGCCGTGGCGTCACACAGCTCACAGCAACCTCCAACTCCTGGGCTTAAGCGATTCTCTTGCCTCAGCCTCCCGAGTAGTTGGGACTACAGGCGCCCGCCACAACGCCCGGCTATTTTTTGGTTGCAGTTTGGCCGGGGCCGGGTTTGAACCCGCCACCCTCGGTATAAGGGGCTGGCGCCTTACCCACTGAGCCACAGGCACTGCCCGAGACAACTTATTTTTATAATTTTTTTTTTGAGACAGGGTCTCACTCTGTCACCCCAGGTGGAGTGCAGTGGTGTCATCATGCAACCTCAAACCCCTGGACTCAAGTCATCCTCCTGCCCCAGCCTCCTGAGTAGCTGGGACTACAGGTGTGTGCTGCCACCTTTGGCTAATTTAAACATTTTTTTTTTTTTTTTGTAAAGATGGGGTTGCTCAGGCTGGTCTTGAACTCCTGGCCTCAAGCTATCCTCCCACCTCAGCCTCCCGAAGTGGGAGATACAGGTGTAAGCCGCGTCCCCAGCCAATATATTTATTTATATATATATATATTTTTTTTTTGTAGAGACAGAGTCTCACTTTATGGCCCCTTGGTAGAGTGCCGTGGCATCACACAGCTCACAGCAACCTCCAGCTCCTGGGCTTAAGCGATTCTCTTGCCTCAGCCTCCCGAGTAGCTGGGACTACAGGCACCCGCCACAGCACCCAGTTATTTTTTTTTGTTGTTGCAGTTTGGCCGGGGTTGGGTTTGAACCCGCCACCCTCGGCATATGGGGCCGGCGCCCTACTCACTGAGCCACAGGCGCCGCCCAAGCCAATATATTTATTTAATCTCACTAGCAAAGAACTTTTTCATATTCAAAGGATACAGAGGACCACACAGAGAGTGATAGATGCTGACAGAATAACTCGCGGAATTCCAACTTTCCGTCCTTCATTCTTGATGTTGACTTTGAGTGTCAATGCAGCCTGGATCCAGCAGGTCAACGTGCCAAATCCAAAGGTCAAGGAAGTTCCGACGTTATGGATTTCTTCATCATTTTTGAGCTACGGGATGAACAGACAATGGCATGTGGAGGCTCACAGAGAAAAGATGCAAGCTGATGGAATATGTGAGGGGGAAACCTCGGAAAAGAGATATACCAGCAACCGGTGATGAGTCATTCAACTCGGCTGGCTCTTTGTGTCTATTTTCCAAAGTTCAAGCTCTAAGGGGAAGAAGGGAAATAAATAGTGCCCCCAAATCTTAATACATTTGTTCAGAAAAACCATGCAGGCAGTGGTAATCTATTCCTTGAGGTTTTTTGTTTGTTTTCTTTCCGCCCCCCAGAAAAGCTTTGTGAGGAAGGCAAAAGAAAAAAGCAGAAGAGTTAAACACTGAAAAGGGAATGTTTCTACAAGCACACACCCCAGCTTTGTTTTCCAGGCTAAGAAAATGAGATGAAGATCTGGCTGTGTATTTACTGACTGAGGATGGCCAATTCCAGGCGAGTCAAGATTTAATTGGCATAGACAACTAATACCCTTTGGGCTGTTCTTCACTCCTACAGACCTGGCCTATGTAATATGACCAATTCATTGTTACTGAGAATTTTTTTGGCTTTGTTTTCCTATAGTAATAAGAAAAACTGCCACCTATATGAACTTTTCCCATAGCTAGAGCTGCATGAGGAGGACTGTGTTTGAAGATTCATAGTAAAGGTTTTTATAGGTTTAACAGGCTAAAGGAGACCCAGTTGGGTTATTTCAGTTGGGGATTAGAGATGTAAACTCTCTAAATTACCCATTGATATTTAAAAATATGTTGATCACTTAAAACTCCTTTTGTATTTACACACATTTTTAATTGCACATATAGGAAAATAAAATCTACTATTGAAGAGAGAGATGGCTTTTAAACCATGGTGAAAATATTATTTTTTTCAACTGCTATTATCTTCAGATTTATGATGTCTGACAATGTTGTAAATAATGTTGCTATAGATTGATATTTCTTTTCCTTTACAATTTTTTTTGTGGTTTTTGGCTGTAGGAGTTTTTCTTCTATTTTGGAAGAAGTCATTTGTTCTCTTATGGTTCAAAAGACATATTTTTAAAACTTATTTAAAATAATTATTCCTGAAATCAAATTTTACTTCTAGAAAATTGGTTTTCCATGCTGTATACAATTTATTCACTTATTATTTTTGAAAACTAATTTTAAAAGTAGGTACTATAGTTACATAGTTTTAACTTTTAAAAATTATAAGAGGGGTTGGCACACGTGGCTCAGTGGGTAGGGTGTCGGCCACATACACCGAGGCTGGCGGGTTTGAACCCAGCCCGGGGCCTGCTAAACAACAATGATGACAACTGCAACAAAAAATAGCCGGGCGCTGTGGCAGGCGCCTGTAGTCCCAGCTACTTGGGAGGCTGAGGCAAGAGAATCACTTAGCCCAAAAGTTTGAAGTTGCTATGAGCTGTGATGCCATCGCACTCTACTGAGGGTGACATAGTGAGACTCTGTCTCAAAAAAAAGAAAAAAATTATAAGAGGGGGATAGATTGAAAAGTCTGTCTCCCATCCCACATACTGGCCACTTGGTTTCTCCACAACAAATTTGTTTTTTGTTTCTTATGCGTTCTCTGTAGAAATTCCAGCAAGTGTTTTTCATCTGTAGTGTCATTTATTATTTATGGTTTTGAATATTTGTGGTTCATCAAAACCACCCAGCCCCGGGATTCTTTTTCTTTTTTTTTTTTTTTTTTGTAGAGACAGAGTTTCACTTTATGAAAGCCCCGGGATTCTTCTAGGACTTTAGCAAAGAACAAAAATGCATACTTGGTAACTCACCAAAGCCCTGGTTGAGAGAAACCATAATTACTGAGCACTTTACAACATGTCTCAACTGCAGCACAGGTAGGCAAGTGGGGAAGAGATTCCCAACAAAATCTCACTAAAAAATTCCCAGCGCCCTGACATTTTGGAGCCTAATAGGATATACTCTCAAACTGTTCCTGGTAATGCTCCGCCATAGCAAGTGTGTTCTAAGAATGCAGTTTTTTGGTTGTCTAGCTTGATGTGGTTGGGAGAACAGTTAGAGGGATTAGTGGGATTGCCTGTTTGTTAAACAATTCAACAAGCCAAAAGTACCAATTGAGTTGCTACCATGCATCAGAATTAGCAAGACTGAAGGTCAAGACAAGAGATAGCCTTAGAAGATCCACTGCTCTATTTTCAGAAAGAATGTTACTAAATGTTCATAGAAGGCAAAGGGTCTGAAATGTCTACGCCATTTGGATTTCATCCATCAATCAGGGGGAGCAGGGTCAGGACCAGTGTTTGCCAACAAGGAGGAGATTATCAACAGCAATATTATGTGGCAGAGGATGGAGGGTGGTGGGGAAGGAACAGAAGCAGGAAACCAGTTAACTACTGTAACAGTACAAGAGGCCTCCTTGTCTATTTTATTTTATTATTTATTTATTTATTTATTTTTAGAGACAGAGCCTCAAGCTGTCGCCCTGGGTAGAGTGCATCACAGCTCACAGCAACCTCCAACTCCTGGCCTCAAGTGATTCTCCTGCCTCTGCCTCCCAAGTAGCTGGACTACAGGCCCCTGTCACAACGCCCGGCTATTTTTTGGTTGCAGCCATCATTGTTGTTTGGCAG
The DNA here is from genome assembly GCF_027406575.1 of Nycticebus coucang. Lineage (NCBI taxonomy): Eukaryota > Metazoa > Chordata > Mammalia > Primates > Lorisidae > Nycticebus > Nycticebus coucang. The sequence continues at coordinate 12,256,407 of NC_069780.1, forward strand.
GCCCGGGCTGGATTCGAACCCACCAGCTCAGGTGTATGTGGCTGGCGCCTTAGCCACTTGAGCCACGGGGCCGAGCCCTCCTTGTCTATTTTACAAAAGAAGTCATTCAGGTCAAGAGTGGGTAATGTCATTGGCAAAGGAAATTATTCTTATAGGCTATCACCTTGGGCTTCTAGTCATAGGTGTTGTAGAGAAATTTGGGACTTTCAAAGTTGACCTCCACACGAAGGCTTGCTAATATGAAATGCAAGCTTTGAACCAATAAGGATTTTGAGTGTTTAATTATAGAAAGACAATGACCCTATTAGTTTTCTAGAAAGGCAATATTACAATGTGTTATGAAAAAGGTGTAAACCACTTTAAAATCCTTTGTGGAAATACACAGCTGTTCCAACAGGCATGCTCTAGTTCATATGTATGGTTCACACCCTCCCACGTGTAACTCACGCTCAGGAGGACCAGGCTGGGAGAACATCAGGGCTGACCGTAGCAGAACCTGTGTTTTAGGGTTGTTCCCAACTGTTAAAGTCTGTGCAGGATATGGGCCATAAAGTGACTACACCTCAGGGGCTTGGATAATTGCACAAGTGAAGTTCTTACCAGTGACACAGGGAGGTGAAAAAGGCCAAATGAAGTACCTGAAAATTACCAAGTAAGGTCATTCCAAAGGAAGCCAGACACAGCGCCACCAGTCCACTAATATTCAGCCACGGATTTAAAACCTTTGGTTTCAGTTGTATGAAGCGCAGAACAGCTACCACAAGGGCTAGGAATAAAGCAGAATCTTAAAATAAAAAAAATGTAAATCATACATCCTATGAGGCACAGCTCTAAAGCCACAATGTGCAAAATTAAACTTTTCACTGCAGCACATTTTAAATCTCTGGAATGACAGACAATTTTTCAAAGAAACTTTCCACGCGATGCTTATGATTATGTAGATGTTTTATTATTTCCAACCTAGGGGAAAGAGAGGAGGCAGAGAGGACTTGAAGCCGGAGGGGTGTGTGTTATTTAGGTGAGGCAGGCAAGGATGATAGGACTGTTAATAGTGTTCTCAGCATTTTCAAAACCAAGGTCAGACAGGACAGACTGGCTTTAGGAGAGCACTGCAGAGGCTTGGCACACTGAAATAAGGGAGAAAGAAAGACCAGGCCAATCATCCTTTAGCTTAGAACAGTGTTAGAACTGACAGGGCAGGAAACCCTGGGGAAGAAGATAAGGTGACCACATCCAGACAAACCTGCCGGTCCCTGTGCCAGGAACGAAGATAAAGGAAAGTGCGCAAGTCCCTTTATTTTTTTATTTTTATTTTTTTATTTTTTGCAAGTCCCTTTATTACTGGTTTTACTCTCATTTCCCTTTAATTCTACCTGTAGGTGTTCATTGTCAAAAGACAAAGATAGTTAATCCAAATTAGAGCAGTTACAGTAATCACATCATTTATGAAATCTGTATTTTAACACAGCAGATTGGGGGGTCAGGTAGGTACTTAAAATCATACCTAGTCTATGGCAAGAAAACTCAATTCTTGCAAATAATATTATTCTTCATTTTAAAACACTATCTTGGGGCCGGGTGCAGTGGCTCATGCCTGTAATCCTAGCACTCTGGGAGGCTGAGGCGGGTGCATTGCTTGAGTTCACGGGTTTGAGACCAGCCTGAGCCAGAGTGAGACCTCATATCTAAAAATAGCTAGGTGTTGTGGCGGGTGCCTATAGTCCCAGGTACTTGGGAGACTGAGGCAAGAGAATCGCTTGAACCCAAGAGTTTGAGGTTGCTGTAAACTGTGACCACGGCACTCTACCAAGGGTGACAGTGAAACTGTCTCAAAAAAATAAAAAAATAAAAAAAATAAAACACTATCTTTTGAAGCAAATTGGTATTTAAAAAATTGAAAAGAGAATGAGGGATATTACTTAGATTTCAAACTTGATTTTATCTTTTTTTTTTTTTTGAGACAGAATCTCAGTCTGTTGTCCTGGGTAGAGTGCTGTGGAGTCATAGCTCATAGCAACTTCAAACTCTTAGGTTCAACTCATCCTCTTGCCTCAGTCTCCAGAGTAGCTGGGACCACAGGCACCCCCTACAACACCTGGCTAGTTTTTCTATTTTTTTCTTTTTCTTTTTTTTTTTTTTGAGACAGAGCCTCAAGCTGTGGCCCTGGGTAGAGTGCCATGGCATCATAGCTCATAGTAACCTTCAACTCCTGGGCTCAAGCAAGTCTCCTGTCTCCGCCTCCCAAGTAGCTGGGACTACAGGTGCCCCCACAACACCTGGCTGTTTTTTGGTTGCAGCCGTCATTGTTGTTTGGCAGGCTCGAGCTGGATTCGAACCTGCCAGCTCAGGTGTATGTGGCTGGCGCCTTAGCCACTTGAGCCACAGGTGCCGAGCCTAGTTTTTCTATTTTTAGTAGCGATGGGGTCTCCTCCCTCTTGCTCAGGCTGATCTCTAACTCCTGAGCTCAAGCAATCCACCCACCTTGGCCTCTCAGAGTCAAACTTGACTTCTAATAGTAACCGTGGGGAAAGTCCATGTTCACGCTACTAATCTTTTATTAATTGCTTAATGCAGAGATATTTTCAAATATATATAAAAATCTGGGAGAGGTAGGTCTACAAATGATGAAAAAGCACTTGGAATTAATATAAAGTAAATCTACATATAAGGAAATGCATGAATCACTAAGACAATTTATTTTGACATTAAAGTTCTGATGTCAAAATAAATTGTCTTAGTGATTCATGCATTTCTTTATATATGATCTAATATAGTTAATTTATATTATATTTCCTTATATGTGACCCAATATAATTAATTTAAAAATAATTAGAAATTCAAGAATTATCCTATTTATATAGAAATTAAGTTAGTAATTATTTGCTAAAGGTTTTACTTTCATTATAGACCATTAGTATCAATTAATAAAGTCCATCCATAAATTTGCATTTCTCAAATTCTCAATTTCCTGAATTTCATAATGAAAGCTATCAAGTTAAGCTCAGTGCCATGATTTTCAGTGCTAAGTACCTCTGATCAAAGAGTGATAAAAAACTTGCTTACTATTTTGATTTTGGAAACAAAGTAGAAATAAACCATGACTTACAAAATCATGGTTTATAATTCAAACCTTACAAATTACAAACCTTACAAATTCACCCCTGATCTAGCTTTTAGAGTATGTTTTAGCTAGTGCTGAAAATTAATAAATTATACTTGAGATGACAGTTGTTTTTCAACCTGTTGGTTCCAGGGACCTAATAAGGGGTTACATCAGAAGTCTTCTAATAATGACAATAACTCTCTTAGAGGATGAAAAATAGACACAATGCCTTATTTGTTTTTAGGGTGGGAACAGTAAAAAGTGGGAAGAGGAGGAATTCAACAGACAGCACTCTGACACAGAGTGGTCACGAGATAAAGAAGCCGTCAGACTGAGACTGGAGACCTCGTCACAGAAGATACTTGCTAATTAACTGTGTATTAGTCAGGGCATAATGACAATACAGCACATTTAATTTCTTTTCAAAATGACTAGTGAAAAGTATTAGTCTGAGAACTCTCTGCTGGTCATTTAGTTTTGTAGGATAGAATCAAGCTGAACTTAGGCATAAGCCCTAACCCTACTCCTTAAAATAACTCTTCATGTCTACCCACCCAGTTTGTACCTTTGTGCACAGGGGAGGAGAGTCACTGGTCACTCTTTGCATTATGCAGAGGACACAGATCATCTCCTGGTCCCATGTTGCTAGCGTTCCTATCCGTAATAGGGAGGGTAAGTCATTGCACCATGAACAGATGAAATCAGGCAGGAGGCAGAGACCTATTTGAAGAAAGGCCTCACCCAACATTCCTCACTTCCAGAACTGCCTTCCAAACACCATTATCTTGCCCTTTTTACCCATTAACTCCACTATGAATCAGTTCAGACAAGACACACTTTCCTTTTAAAATAGATTCCAATTGAATTTTTAGAATAGTGGAACTAATAAAGACTAACAGGTATGAAAGGAGACAGATTTATACTATCTGTTATGAAGCTGACTTTCACATGGTGATTTAATTTTGTCTTCTTGAAAAAGTTTTACAGCAAGGCCAGGCAGTGTCTCATGCCTGTAATCCTAGCACTCTGGGAGGCCAAGGCAGGAGGATCACTTGAGCCCAGGAGTTTGAGATTGCTGTGAGCTATGACACCACAGCACTCCAGCCTGGGCAACAGAGGCTTTTTCTTTAAAAAAAAAAAAAAAGAAAGAAAAGAAAAGAAAAAAAAAGAAAGTCTTTTATGGGCAATTTTAAAGCCATCTTTATGTATGTTGACCAACTTTTGCCACTTTCATGTTTGATCAATAGACATTTTTTTGTTTTATTAACAATTTTAGGCTCAGCACCTGTAACACAGTGGTTATGGCACCAGCCACATACACTGAGGGTAGCAGGTTTGAACCTGGCCTGGGCCAGCTAAACAACAATGACAACTGCAATAAAAAAATAGCCGGGCGTTGTGGTGGGTGCCTATAGTCCCAGCTACTTGGGAGGTTGAGGCAAGAGAATCACTTAAGCTCAAGAGTTTGAGGTACTGTGGCATCATAGTACTCTACCAAGGGCAACACAGTGAGACTGTCTCAAAAAATTTTTTTTGTTTTAGATTTCACTGACAGTTATAGGAAAGGTTTTTAAAGCTCAGCTTTGTGATGTTTTTGGTAGTTAGAACAGTCCTTGGCCATATAGGTGGTCACCTATTTAATTTTCCCATCTATCTTAAAAAGAGCATAAACAGATAACTGCTGATTTATTAAATTTAATTTTTGAGTATGATTGGGTTTCCAAAGTTCAAAACCCAAAATACCATCTCTCTCTTCATTGTAGTACTGAACTGGTAAGTGGCCAGATTCGTTTTTGTTTTGTTTAGTTTTACTGTTTATGCATCAACGATTCCTATTTATGACTGTAGCAGGCCACAGCAGTCGACAGGTTTTGGCCAAAGGAGGCAGAGTGGCTGCTATTTGTTAACTGAAATCATTCAGCTATTAGCTTTATCCTCACAACCTCCCCATGGCAAAAAATAATATACCTTTCAAGAAATTTGTCTTAGGACTCTTTCCCCCCAGGGGAAAGAAAAGTATGGATTTAGGACAAGAAGCATAACTAATTCTGTAAAGAAAATAATTAAGCCTTCAATCTTTGATTAGTCTGTCAAAAAAGATAAAAGATCTTTGCTAACTAATTTTAATAAGTGTGACACAGACTCATTTTTAGACTGTTAATTATATTCTATGCCAAAAAGCAGTGACTTATAGGCAGTGGGGGTTATTTTTTCTAGTTGGTTATCTAGACTAAAGTAATAGTCTGAGGTCTAACAGGAGCAGGGCTGGGGAGATGAAAGCATCCTGGGTTTAGAGCAAAAATCTTTAATAAACTGATTCTTTTTCACTCCCAGAGTTGATAAATAAATAAGGGTTGGTTTGTTCCCACTGAACACTAATCTTAATCAGTTTTGTGTCTACCAGATGGCACTAAAATGATGAAAGATAAGACAGAATAAACACTGGGTGTTGCAATAACCTCAGAGCCAGAGACACTAAAGGCTCAATTGCTTCTTGGTGGAGCAAGGGCTGAAGAATGAGATGATGACAAATGTCATCTGGAAGAAGGGGGGTTGCTCTCATTGCTTTGCTTTGGCAAATGTGTTTATAATTAGTTAACCATAAGCTTTATAACTGGATAAACCTGTGGGCTGTGCAAACTAGCATTTTTGTAGATTATACATTAAAGACTGCTGGGGAATATCAATTGTCTTAAGAATACGAAGGAAACAGTATGTGGCTTCCAACATGTTCACTGTTTCTGCAGAGTGGAGGGATGACAGACAGCCGTAACAGTGTTTTTCTGTCCAGGCCCCTGCGTATTGTGATTAAATGAGGTAGTATTTGCACAGCACTTAGCACTATGGCTGGAATATAAATGATGGCTATTAATTACTATTACTGTGTCCTGTGGGATCGTACGATAGGTGCCAACCCGCAGGCCTGCGTGCAGTGATTATGGAGTTGTGGGGGAAGGCCCCTGACCATTCCAGCTTCACTCTTGGGGCTTTATGCTCCGTTAATGCAAAGATTCCTTAGCAGCTATTTATGTCTCAGGATGAGAATACTTTTATTAGCTCTTTTCAGAACTGTGTCAAGAGCAGAAAAAAGGAGAGTGCAAAGCTCCTGGCCCGTACTGAGGCTGAAGGCAGTGACAGCCGAACTTTACTCTACAACTGGCCCAGGTCCCACACGTGCGGGAGCTGCCCAAGTGCTGTCCTCATACCTGGGAATGACTGGGATGGGAATATCCTGCCTGCTGAGGACATGAAGGGAAAAGTCTGTTTAAAGATTTGGCAACCCCAGCATGAGGGCATATTTTTGGTGGTGTTGCAGCAGTCTTTGGCGAATGGGATGTGCTTTGGGGAAGCCTGGGCAGGGAAAGGCTTTGACTGAAGCTTGGTTAGCAACAGGCAAGAATCTTGCAAACTGCCAAGAAGCCCCCAGTGCTCTTCTCTTTGAATTTCACAGGTTCAAGACAGGCCCTCTTGGGCATGACAGGAAACACACTCCATGGCTCTCACGTTTTGAGTTTTAGGAAGCAACTAAGATTCTGCCTGTGTGGAACCAAAGATCTCCCTTGATTTTCTAGTGAGTTCTATAGTTCTTCCCATTTTTTTCTACAGCAAACATTAAAAAATAACAGGTCAACAGTAGGAATTTGGGGAGTTGGGGTAGGAACAACAGGTCACCTCTTTGGGGCACTGGTACCACAAAGGAAGGCCAAATAATTCCTCAGTAATAACAATCTCTTAACTTTTTTTTTTTTTTTTGAGAAAAGAGACTTGTTTTGTTGCCCTCAATAGAGTGTCATGGCATCACAGCTCACAGCAACCTCAAACTCTTGGGGTCAAGAGACCCTCTTGCCTCAGCCTCTTCAGCCTCCTGAGTAGCTGGGACTACAGGCACTATTTTTAGAGACAGGGTCTCACTCTTGTTCAGCTGGTCTCAAACTCCTGAGCTCGAGCAATCCACCTGCCTCGGCTTCCCTGAGTGCTAGGATTACAGGCGTGAGCCGCTGCCCTGGGACTATTAAGTCCTACTTGGAGTGAAAGTCTCACCATGAAAGGAACCCTTTCCAGAACACCACTGTGGAAAGGCTGAGCTGTCAGTAGTCCGTTCCCAGCAGCAAACCAACAATGACAGCTGGTTGACCCTCCAAAGGGCACTGGGAAAGCCTGGCTCAGCAAGATGGTATATGAGGTGGATGTGGAAAGGACAGAGCAGGTCTCTGGAGGATTAGGCAGGGTCATAGGAGCACTCACAGCTCTGAAGAAAAAGTGGGAAACTGGTGCCAGACATGAGTACCCAATGTTTCCTTCCTTCTTCTTTCTTTACTTTTTTTTAAGCCTGCTTCTCCATTTGCCAGTTTGACACGTGTATAGGCACAGGGGAGACTGTCGCCCTAATGTTAATGTTGACCTGTAGGTTTAAAGATAATATCTATACACAACGATATATATCACAGAATCTAAGGATTTTCCATCTTTGCCGGTGAAGAAATAAGACATTCTTTTCAAAGCAAACATACTGCACAAATATTACATTTTCATGTAGGATTTTATGGTACGTGAAATATATTATTTCACGCAGCAAAAAGTAAAATAAAGTCAAAAGTATGCTGAAATGATACAGGTGGTTAAAGGGAAGAAAAAAATGGAAGGAAAGCAGGTGAATGTAAAAGGATCTATAGGAAAAAAAAAAAAAGAACCTGAAGATAAAAAGCTGGCTTCATTCAGCATGCCAACATGATCTGATACTAAATTATCAAGGAAGCCCACCTTGTTTTGATTTGAGTCTGGGGGAATTTAAAATAACAAAGAAATGGACCCAAGGTACCTAAGGCATCTTCCAAACAACTTAAAAGTGCATAAAGAATGCTTCTTACCTAGGAAGGCTGCCATGTTCATAACTTGACTGAACACACAGCTTGCAGGAGGATCGTCACCTGCAATGCTTGAAAAAGATGAAATGTTTTATAATTACTATGTTAAGATCTATAACCCCCCTCCCACCTTTCCCGAAGATCCAAGAGATCAGAAGAAATTACTGCATTACCTTATATATGGTGCGTGCTTCACGACAGGCTTCCTGGATAACGAAAAATGGAGAAGCTCAGGTTGATATGGTCATTTGTGCAGTTAAACCTTGCAAAGTGTTTACTAAATCTATTGATAAACAATGAATTATTACGAGATAAACTTTACCTTTCACCTGCATTTAATGGTAAAATTTTGTCATCTTCCACAGCTATAAAGTACCTATTAAGAAAGAATGGTTAAGTTTACAAAATAAAGAAACTGGAAAAAACCAATAATTTATTTCCCAGTTTTATTAGACTAACTGCACTGAATCATAGTCATTTTTCCTGAGAAAATGCTCTTTTTCTATAATTCTTTACCCATAGATCATCTAGCTCTTTGTCAGATGTCATTATTAATAATATATCCTTAAGTTTCAAAATACCCTTGAAATCAGTGTTAATGATTACACTTTGGAAACGAGAAAACAACAGCATGGAGCATACAACTTTGATACATTAAAATTAGAGCTCCAAGTTTCTAACTTCCTAGGAATACGTGTCCACCTTAATGAACTTCAAGGAGCTCAAACAATTTTCTTAAAGTGAATATTAATGAAATAAGCAAGGGCGGCAACATTTTGTGGCAAGCCAGGACTTCCAATGTAATAATATTTATTTCATAAACATAACAGACCAGGTCATACATAACTGGACTTCAAATGGAATCAAATTAGAAAATCTTGCAAATAATGAACTCCTATAACCAGTTTACACAGCATTCGTTCGTTACAAGAATAACACAAGGCAAACCCGCATTCTTCACCACCTGCTTTGCATAATTTATTACTCACTCTGGTTATCTACTTTGGGTAATAGAAGATGGGAAAAGAAAGTTGAGCAAGATTGAATCAGTAAATGTATTATTTTAAAATATTTATAAATACATTCATACAGATACACCTTACACTATCAAAACTTTACATTTCATCGACACTGCACCTGCACCCTTAAGTGATTTAAATAAGAGAATACTCACACTATCCACAACCCAGCTGAAGTGAACAAAGTAAACACGAGAGGGAGAAACATCCAGACGCTGCATTTCTTCCCATCCATGCCTGGACCACTGAAATAAAATGAACAGGTGTTAAAAATTAAGGGAAAATTTTACTTCACCATTTTTTTTTTTTTTTTTTTTTGGCTGGGGCTGGGTTTGAACCCGCCACCTCCGGCATATGGGGCTGGCGCCCTACTCCTTTGAGCCACAGGCGCCGCCCTTTTTTTTTTTTTTTTTTTAACATTTTTTGAGACAGTGTCTCACTCTGTCATCCTGAGTAGAGTGTTGTGGCGTCATAGCTCACAGCACCCTCAAACTCTTGGGCTCAAGCGATCCTCTGCCTCAGGCTCCTGGGTAGCTGGGACAACAGGCACCTGCCACAATGTCCCGTTATTTTTTTTAGAGATAGGGACTCACTCTTGCTCAGGTTGGTCTTGAACTCCTAAGCTCAAGCAATCCATCTGCCTCAGCTTCCCAGAGTGCTAGGAAAGTGTATCTTAAGAAACCATGATGCAAATCAATATCACTACTACCTCCTCATGTGGGAAACCCCTCCAGCACATCACATGGATGACTGTTATCTAGCATTATTTTAAATATCCCAGAGTCTTAGTTGAGGACAAATGGAAATTTTTTCATAAAAACATTTATTCTTGTTTAAACATGGATACATTTAAGAAAACACAAAGGGTTTGGGTTAAGATTTTATGGAGAAGAGCTAGGTACCAAAGGCATCCTCCAAACTACTTTTAGTGCTTGTGTTAACATTTGTGGATTTATGGATCTGACATGTACATAGTCTCCAGCCTGGCAGAGGTGAGCTGTGCTCACGGGTGACTTCCAGTTTAGTAGTGAGTACAAAAGAAAAAAATGGTTACTAAATAAATTAGCAGTGCAGGAGGAAATGACCAATGCTTTGCAAATCTGAACTTTTTTCATGATGTGTTATCGAGCCACTATCTCAGAAGGCTCTGTAGATGAATGCTCTGGAAAACAACGCATTGTGAATAACTTTTAGCTGTAATAAACACATTGGGAAAAAAATACAGATGTTAGCCATTTCGGACGTTACATTTTTTTGCACCACATTTTTATGGTTGGATGTTACATTTCTTTCTTTTTTCCTTTTTTTAATTTCAAAGTTTTAAGGGGATACAAAATTCCTTTTTTTGGTTACATAGATCTCTTTTATAATGCTTGCGTCATGATTATAAGTGTGCCCATCACCCAGTAGTGTTTACTACACCCAATAGGTAGGTTTTTGCCCCTTCATTCCGCCTCTTTGACTGTCACTAAGTTTTACATTACTCTGTGTAGCCCTGTGCTCATTGGTGAGTTCCAATTTAGCAGTGAGTACATGTGGCATTTGTTTTTCCATTCTTTAGGTATTTCACTTAGAATAATGGTGTCTGATTCCATCCAAATTGTTGCCAAAGGCATTAATTTGTTCTTTTTTATGGCTGAGAAGTACTCAACGGTATGCATACACCACATGTTGTTAATCCCTTCATGAATTGAAGGGCACTTGGGTTGATTCCAAATCTTCGCAATTGTGAATTGTGCTACAAAAACACTTGAGTGCCGGTATCTTTTTGATAAAATAACTTCTTTTCCTTTGGGTAGATACTCAGTAGTGGGATTGCTGGATCAAAGGGTAGATCTATTTTTAGTTCTTTGTTTTTTGGAGACAGAGTCTGACTCTGTTGCCCCAGGCTAGAGTTCCATGATGCCATAGCTCACAGCAACCTCGAAGTCCTGGGCTCAAATGATCCTCTTGGCTCAGCCTCCCTTGAGTATCTGGGACTGCTGGCATGCACCACAATGTCCAGCTAGTTTTTCTAATTTTAGTAGAGATGGAATCTGGCTTTTACTCAGGCTGGTCTTGAACTCCTAACCTTAAGCAATCCACCCATCTTGGCCTCCCCAGAGTGCTAGGAATACAAGTGTGAGCCACCACACTTGGCCCTACTTTTAGTTCTTTGAGGACTCTCCATACTTTTTTCCACAGAGGTTGTACTCTCTTGCAGGTCTACCAACAGTGTAGAAGTCCTCTTTTCTCTGTGTGCATGCCAACATCTGTTGTTTTCAGACTTTTTAGTAAAAGCCATTCTAATAGGTTTTAATTTTCACTTCTCTGATGATTTGTGATGTTGAGCATTTTTTTATACGTTTATTGGCCATTTGTCTATCTTCTTTTGAAAAGCTTCTGTTCATGTCTTTTGCCTATTTTTTAATGGGGTTGGTTGTTTGTTTTCTTGCTGATTGGCTTGAGTTCTTTGTAGATTCTGGATATTCGCCCTTTATTAGATGTATAGCTTGCAAATATTTTCTCTCATTTAGGTTGTCTATTTGCTCTGATTGTGGATGTTACTTTTTTTTTTTGTAGCTTTATCAGCCTTGGTAGAGTGTCATGGCATCACAGCTCACAGCAACCTCCAACTCTTAGGCTTAGGGGATTCTCTTTCCTTAGCCTCCCGAGCAGCCAGGACTATAGGTGCCCACCACAACGCCCGGCTATTTTTTGTTACAGTTTGGCCAGCGCCGGGTTTGAACCTGCCACCCTTGGTATATGGGGCCAGTGCCCTATCCACTGAGCCACAGGCGCCACTCTGGATGTTACATTTTTAAAGGAGAAATATATGAATAAAAATTCCCCGCCCACCTCAGCTCCGTGCCGGTGGCCCAGTGGTTTAGGTGCCAGCCACATACACCAAGGGTGGCAAGTTTGAACCCAGCCAGGGCCAGCTAAAACAACAATGATAACTGCAACAACAAAAACAATAGCCGGGCGTTGTGGTGGGCACCTGTAGTCCCAGCTACTCCGGAGGCTGAAGCAAGAGAATCACCTAAGCCTAAGAGTTGGAGGTTGCTGTGAGCTGTGATGCCACAGCACTCTACCAAGGGCGACACAGTGAGACTGTCTCAAAAAAAGGGGGGGGGGCGCGGTGCCTGTGGCTCACTGGGTGGGGCGCCGGCCTCATATGCCCAGGGTGGCTGGTTCAAACCCAGCCCCGGCCAAACTGCAACAAAAAAATACAATTAATGACAATTAAGGTTATGGGGGGGGAAGCAGAAAGAGGGATGGAGGGAGGGGGGTGGGACCTTGGTGTGTGTCACATTTTATGGGGGCAAGACATGATTGCAAGAGGGACTTTACCTAACAATTGCAATCAGTGTAACCTGGCTTATTGTACCCTCAATGAATCCCCAACAATAAAAAAAAAAAAAATTAGCCGGGTGTTGTGGTGGGCACCTGTACTCCCAGCTACTTGGGAGGCTGAGGCAAGAGAATTGCCTAAGCCCAGGAGTTGGAGGTTGCTGTGAGCTGTGACGCCATATCACTCTACCAAGGGTGGTAAAGTAAAACTCTGTCTCTACAAAAAAAAAAAAAAAGTCTCCCCTCAAATGAAGTGAAAACTGTAAGTTTCTGATATATCTATGAAAAATTATTGATATTAAACAGAAAGAAGTAGCTAATTATTGCTTTAAGTTTTATCTTTGCTTAAAACCATGAAACAAATCTGTCTGAGACACTGGATAGATTATGCCAACATAATAATTAGGGTAAAAAAGAAAAAACCAACAACCAAAAACTCACTTTGTCTAAGAAAATAAAGTGTCCTAGTGACCTCCACTGGTGACCAAACAATGGAAATAGGATTAAATGACACTTCTAGGGAGTTATCAGTGTTCATTATTTTGAGTTTTATAATTAACTGCAACAAGTACGTTTGGGGGGCTTGAACCAGCACTGTGACCCTTCTGAGTACCTTCATAATATCTGCTTTCATGTGGGGGGACTCTGCACCCTCCAAGGGTTGAGACCAGAGAGAGAAGCTGATGGTCCCTTTGGACAGGTGAGCTGATCCCTTTTGCAAAATTTCAGAAGGTCTTAGCTCCCAGAACTGGCTTAGCTGATGAGGTAGATCTTTCACACCAGAAGACAGACATCTAAACCTAACCACACACCTTAGTCTAAACACTTTCTGGGGAGGAGTGTTAAATGAATTAGAAAATCTAGGAGTTGAAAGACATTAGAGCCATTTTCAATCAATTTAATCCAATCTAAGCCAATCTAATCCAATTCATAATTATCGATACCTACTTGTGCCAGGCAGTAGACCAGGTGATGGAAATTCTGAGATGAGGTTTAATGAATACAATTATTTATATGTAACAATCTAAAAAGCTACTGTGTGAAGGAGTGGTCCATGGCTTTCCAGTGCATATAATACGGAAGAACAGCAAACATTTTAAGAATATATAATACGGCTGGTCGGTCTCCATTTATTTATTTCCAAAATGTTGTGTTTATTTATGTCATAAAAAGCTATCAATTATGCTAAAAAAAAGCAATCGCATCAGTGGCCAAGATGTAGACGGAAGACAGAAAACAGGAGTGGTGCCTGAGTATGAGAACAATTCATGTTCTCCTCTCCTTCAAAGAAAGGCCGTAGGGTGGGAATGGAAGTGGTACAGCAGGCATAGCGCTGAAACTCTGCTCTGCCATTCACCAGCTGCCTGATCTAGTTACCTCATCTCTTAAGCCTTAGTTTGATTATAGCAATAACTTCTGCTTTGCAGGACTGTGCTGAGAATAACAATGCAGCTAAAGACCCTCACACAAAACCATGTCCCATAAGTGGCAGCTCTGCCCCCTATAACCACATATCAACACTTGGGTGAGAACCAGGGGACTCTCCAGGGCAGGACTCAAGACAACACTTTCCTCTTCTCTGGGCTCTCAACTTTCCAGACACTTTTCTAGATGGGTGTAGACCCTCTTCTTGATGCTAATTGTTTTTTCTTTAGATAGCTTTCCCCAAAATATCTTAACCTTATCTTAATACTGAAGGTCTACCTCCCTGAGATTCTAATGTTCTATTATCTTTCCGTATACACTGCTTTTTTGTTTTGTTTTATTTTGGAAGTGTCTTATGGCTACTTCCCAAATTTTATTTTCACTAAGCTTAACTCTCATAGGGAAACCCTATATCCAAATTCTGGGAAAACCATACTTGCCTAATGATAGGTAAAAAATTGCTCTTTCTTAACTCCAAGGGATGTTTTAGAGGTGAAAAGAATAATTTATGAATGATTGTATTATTAGCTTGCAACGGAACTGCTCTGGTGGCTCTGCAGGATTTTTACATTGGTGATACCTTTGGGGGGATGGAGAATAATTGGAAATTCATGTGCAGTTGTAATAAATAATACAGAGACAGCTTATATATCTTTCACTCTATCTCCCCAATAGTAACATCCTATATAACCACAGTATAGTATTTTTTTTTTTTTTTTTTTGTAGAGACAGAGTTTCACTTTATTGCCATCGGTAGAGTGCCGTGGCATCACACAGCTCACAGCAACCTCCAACTCCTGGGCTTAGGCAATTCTCCTGCCTCAGCCTCCCGAGTAGCTGGGACTACAGGCACCCGCCACAATGCCTGGCTGACCACAGTATAGTATTAACAATCAAGAGATAGACATCAATACAATTCTTCAACTTCACTTAGATTTCACCCAGTTTTATATCCACCCTTTTCTATGTGTATATTTAGTTTTATGCAATTTTACCACCTGTGTAAATTCCTGTGACCGTGTTTCTTGGCCATCTGTCTGTCTTCTTTGCAGAAATGCCTATTTAAGTCTTTTGCACATTTTTAAATTGGGTAGTTTGTTTCATTGTTGTTATTGAATTGTAGGTGTTCTTTATATGTTCTGGATATTAATGCCTTAACAAACATACTATTTGCAAAATTTTCTCCCATCGTGTGAGTTGCTTTTTCACTCTCTTAACAGTGTCTTTGGATGCACTAAAGTTTTTAATTTTGATGAAATCTAATTTATCTATTTTTTTCCTTTGCTGCCTATGCTTTGGTGTCCTATCCAAGAAACCACTGCCAAGTCCAATGTCATGAGGATTTTTCCCTATCTTTTTTCTAAGACTGGCACAGTTTTAGCTCTTTGATCCATTTTGAGTTAATTTTTGCATATGGCATAAGGTAACTTCATTCTTTTGCATGTAAATATCCGGAACCATTTATTTAAAAGGACTGCCTTTTCCTCCATCCAATGATCTTGGCACTCAACAGGGTCTTCTCAGAGCAAAAGCTTGTAATTTTAATAAGATCCAACTTATTAAATTTTCCTTTCACGGGTCACATGCTTTTGATGTCAAGCCTAAGAACTCTTTGCCCGGCCCTAAATCCCAGAAGATTTTCTACTATGTTTTTTTCTTAAAGATTTCTAGCTTTACATTTTACATTTAAAACCGTGACCCATTTATGCCTTTTAAATTGTAAGTCTCTACTGTCTTACTGAATTTGGTTAGATCTTAGTTCATAAATCACTTTGAAAAGGATTGGAAAATATGTGATGATTTAAGTCAGACTTCCCAAGTAACAGGGGAAGATTCTTATAATGGAGAACATATACTTTAGCCATAGTACACCTTACCAAGTAAGGGTTTTTTGGCAACTGACAGAATAATGGGTGAGTGTGCCTGTGGGGGTATGTAAACGGGGAGAGCTCCCTACCTCCTCCACTTGCCTACTTACTTTTGTTCTGCAAAAGATCCAGTTAAGCGCTAAGACCATTCTGGAGAGGAGAGCATCAAAGTAAAAGGTCTTAGAGGACCAGTTTCTTGTTTTGTTAACCTACCGAAGCCCCATCTGACTTACCCTGGCATTTTACTTCTTTCTCCCTCCCGGTGGGACTGCGTCAACCATAAAGGGGACTCTGTTACATATACGTCTTTTTTATTGTCCCAAAGAATCTATTTGCCCTTCCTGAGCCCATAGCCAGCTTATCCCGTGATCAAAGACTCTGCAGTAAAGATGAGTCTCCCGAAGGTGCCAGGAGATGAAAACTGATTGGGTTCAGTTTCACAGGACTCTCTCTGAGCTGCTCGGGCTTAACAATTCCAGATATTTGACTGGGAGCCCCTCTGCAAAGAATAAACAAACATATCTATTAAATTAGCTTTGCCTTACTCAGCCTGAGAATTAAAGTTCAAACTGAAAGACAGATTTCTTTCTTACGTGACTTCCAGTATATGGGATAAACTGGTCTGTTGCTTTCCAGTCACATTAGAAGGTGTCACCCACACTTCACTCATATTTCCTAGCAAGGAACAATTCCATGCTTCCCCTGAGCTCACCTGCTAAGGGAAGACGCCACATGTTTCCTTGTCTCTTTAAAGAAAGAGGGACAGAAGAAAAATACAGTCCATATTCCTGACGTAGTTTGATGTTTGCATTCTGAATTATCCTTTTTTTGTTCTGTGCAAAATTTACTCCATTGATATTAATCTTCCAGTAATTTCTCACGGTAAAAAAAAAATTTAAGGATAATTGTTTCCACATTTCCAATGGTTACTTACGTCTAGAAAAAACGTCACCTAATGCGTTATTAACAAAAGGAGGAAAAGAGCCAGGATTGCATAAATCTTGAAAGGGTTCTGGTATTTAGTTTTGGTTTGGAAGGCTCTCCTCCAAATGGTATCATTTATCCAAATGATTTGCACAGCTGTTATCCAGATGGTCACATCTTCCCAGAGAGCCCAGACTGCGAACTCTCTGCACATTTCTATCACATATTCTTTAATTCCAGTAAATGTCATTTCCTAAGTTTGAGTGATCTTTTACTCTCTTTTACCCAGTATGTGATATGAGTGAAAATCACATAGCAGGGACTTTTCAACACTTTGAGTCAGACAGTGAAAAATCCTGACTTTCTCCCTGCTACAGTGGTGACTGAGGACCCTGAAACTCATTTTTCCCTCCGTGAGAAAATGACCTGTAGTGAAAGGTTTGCGGGGTCCCTACTCGTGGCGTTTTTATTCTTCTAGACGTCTTCTAGTTGCAAATGTCCAAGAGAATCCCTGACCATCTGAAAATCTATAATCACGGGAAAGCGAACAAAATGACTGTAAGCCCACATCAGCTTGTTCCCTAGGACTCCAACTACTTCAACTGGTATTTCTAAAGCAAAGGACATGATTATTCTTACTTTCATCATCAAATTCCAACTACTTCTCACAGTATAAGCTCACAAAGCTGCCACACTCAAGAATACAGCATCCTGGCACCAATGGCCATCCACAATGACAAACTTTCTACATGAAACTACAAATGGAAGAGTAAAGCCCATTAGGTCATCTTCACCTATAGCTTTTAAAACTTAATTAGTAAGAAACCACTTATAATAATGACTGTGAATTGTCACAAAAGTTAAGATGGTATTTTCTGGGGCTGGAAAGGATTTGCTTGATATAAATTAGAAGAATTTTATCATAGCTCATGGACAGAAGCCAGACTTCAGGATGAGGAATCCCAGCTCTGCCACTTACCACTTGTGTGACCTCAGTTTAAATCTCCTCCATGCTTCAGTTTCTCCCTCAATAAAGTGGGAATAATAATTGTACCTACCTGATAGGGTTTCTATGAGGATTGAAAATATTTTTAGAGCACTCAGAATAGTGCCCAGCATAGCCAGCCTTTCAATAAATGTTAACTATATTCCCCTGCAAACACTGCTAGGAGTCTTTGGTTATCTTTTTTTCATTTTGTAATTTATCAGGAAATGAGCTCTCTGCCACGGTAATTTTTCATTCTGCTCTCAGAACCAGCTGGAATGAAGCAGAAAAGATGAACGAGTCACCCACTAATGACAAGGACCGTCACAGTATCTATGAACCAAGAGTATTCTTGGGTTTTTTTTTTAACCTTCTTTAATCTGGGAATTGCAAGTTATTTTTCATGTGTGCCACGGGCAAGAGGGAAGGCTTGTAGAATGTTGTCATTCATTTGTTATTATGAGTGGGAATGACAAGAACTTTTTGTCTCTTCCCTAAAATGTTTACAGGGTCTCAGATATGAATCAGCATGGGGAAACATGTGACAAAACCGGCCAATAAGTCACACTCATTCTATTAACGGTTCAAATCTTGTCTTCATGGAAGCCTAAGTTTGGAAAAGCACAATAGTCGGGTGACCTGGTGTCATCCTAAAGATATAGGACTTCCTGGTGGTGCCTGTGGCTCAAGGAGTAGGGCTTCAGTCTGATATACCAGGGGTGGCAAGTTCAAGCCCGCCCCCAACCAAAACTGCAAATAAATAAATAAATAAATAAAAAATATATATGACTTCCCCTAATCAGGAGATAGAAACAATATTATTCAATCTACCAGGTCAATCCCCTTCTCACAAAATTTTTCACGAACACTAATAATAAGAAGAAATAATATACTGGTTAGTAAAGAATGTCTATAAAATATCACCATTTCCCGAAGAGTATGATGATTTCTAAGTAGGGCCAATGGTGGTGCTTCTTCTCCAAACCTGTCTGAATTCTGAAAAGCAGTCACCTCCATCCACCCGACTCTAGCAAGCCTTTCATGTTACAGACCCAAAGCCTTCTTTTTCTCAGAACGACGTGGAACACCCTGTCCTGACACCTTTTCTGGAATAATCCCAGAAGTAGTTCTCTCCTACCAGTACTTTAATTCAATAATAGCATCTAAGAGCTTCTATGCCAAGAGCCTCCTCAGAATCCATTTCTATCTTTAATAATAAGAAAAAATATTGCCCACCTGTGGCAGATATAATTGCCATCCCAACAGTCACTTCCCCTCTTTTTTCTTAGCTGATAAAAGTCTAATTTTTATTTGAGACATTAATGTGCTCAGCCCAAGACTGACCATGACTAGCCAGCCGGTCACAGCTGTCTCATTTTCTTTTGACAAGTGCCTTTCCAGACACCCTCAAATCTGGTCAGTGAGATGCAAGGGGAAATATGCCGAGTAGCAAATGGGAAAGGTTATACCCCTGCTAGTGGGAAACCTCTTTTACACCCATACTCCTTTTATTCTCACTTGGAATACCTGGTGAGATACCTATGGCAGCCATGATGTAACCATGAGACCACAGACATGAGGACCCAGAGCCAACATATCGAGGATGGCAGAGCGTCCTGTTCATCATTAAGACGCTGTATGAAATGCCTGATACAGCCAGACTCCAAACTCCCTGTAATATGAATCAATGCTTCTGTGAAAAGCAGTACGGTGGTTCCTCAAAAAATTAAAAATAAAATTACCATATGATCCAAAATTTCTATTTCTCAGTATAGAGTCATAAAAGTTGAAAGCAAGGACCTGAACAGATATTTGTATACCCTTGTTCACAGCAGCATTATCCCAACAGACAAAAGGAGAAACCAGGGTTCAACAATGGATGAATGAATAAACGTAATATACACACACAAGGGAATGTTACTCGGCCCGAAAGGAAAGGAAGTTCTTTCTTAGAATACATGCTAAATCATGGATTAACCGTAAAGTCATTATGCTGACCTAAGTAAGCCAGACCCCAAAAGACAAATACTGTTATAATTCCATTGATATAAGGTACCAGAGTAGTCAAAATCATGGGAACAGAAGTAACATGGTGGTTGCCAGGATCTTGGCTGAAAGTGGGAATAAGGAGTTATCATTGCCAGATGTGGTAGTTTGAGACTGTACTCCCAGCTACTTAGGAGGCTAAGGTGGGAGTATTATTTGAGGCCAGGAGTTCAAGACCAGTCTGGCCAATGAAGATCCCACTCCATCCCCCAAATAAAGAAAATAAACAAAGAAACCCAGGAGTTATTGTTTAATGGGCACAGAGTTTCAGTTTTGTCACTGACCTACGTGCACACTTAGTAAAAATGGTAAATTTTACATTGTGATATTTTGCTACAATAAGAAAACCCAAATAGTCACAAAGAAAATGTATTACAAAAATCTGGTTTGTGCCAGCAGTGTCTTGACTCTTAAAAAGAAAACAACAGACTGGCCTCTGACATAGTCTGGAAGGCAGACCACTTTCCTGTGGGGCCCACAACTAGACCGAGTTGCAAGGCAAGATGAGAAAGAAGAGGAGGAGTCTGGAAACACGGGGCCTTGCAGGGTTAGAGAAGCCAAAGAGACTTACACCTCAAACAGCAAGAGATGCGCGGTGAGATTCAGGGTCTGCCTTCCCTCCCAAGTCTCCATTTCAGAGGCCTCCAGAGAGCGGCCCTGAAATTCCGAGAGTGAACATGGAGTGTGAGAAAGGAAAGAGAGCAGGCAGGCTGAAGACCCACACCTGGAAAAGAACTTTGGGAGCAATTACGGGCATGTGAATTGGCTGGAAGTTGACAGATCAGAGGCCAGCTGAGTTTCTGAGAGAAGCGTGTTAGCAAAGGGACCACAGCCAAGCCAACAAAACCCATGACTGCTCTACTCAGACCCCGAATCTGCAGCAGCAGGCAGGGGGCTGCAAAGTTGTGCAGCCACCCAGGAGGGCGCATCCCCACCACCCACTTCAGATTTGGGCAAGGAGGAAGCTGAACAGAAACAACCCTCTCGCCCAACTGAAAGGCAAGTGGTTCCTCCTGAAGAGCAGGGCCACATCTGATCAGGGCAGGGCCCTCTCACCGCTGCCCTGGGGTCCCAGCACCGATGGGCAGGGGCTGCCGTGTGTGTGTTTCTTCTCCTTTTTGAACAAGAGTCTTATTTGTGAACTTTCTGCCTTCTGTTCTACCATTGGTTTATTAGGTGTGGGGATGAGTGTAGAAGGAAAGAGAACTTGCCTTGTACAGACTGCCAGATCGTTAGGAACCACATCTGAACCCAGTGGAGGGGACTGCATTCCCCGGGGACCATGGACTTTCAGGGAGTGCATTAACTGGTTGGGGCTTTGGTTTGATTCCCAGTGGGACAGACTGTGGCAGAGCCTGCTAGCTAAAAATCCATTCCCTCCTTCCATAGTGTTAGAGGAGTAGCTGGGAATCTGGCTGCCTGGCTACAGGAATCTCCCAGCCTTTCTGTGCGGTGAAACAGCCCTGTGACTAAATTCTTTTTTTTAAGAATCAAGTATTTTTATTATATGCTTTTAAACATACAGAAAATAGAAAAATAGTACAGGGAACATCCACATTCACACGAGTTAGTCAGACTAAATTCTTGCCAATAGAATGTGAGCAAAAGAATACGTGTCTCTTCCTTGCCTGGCGCACACAGCACTCAAATACCTTTTTCCTATGAGCTGACACAGCAATGACCAAAAGACTGAACTATGTTACATATACTGATTGCACGGGGAAATTTAAAAAAAAAAAAAAAGTATGCTGCAGATAGCCTGGCTGTCATGAACCCCTTCTCCCTGTACTATTACGTAAGGAAAAAGAGCCCCACATTTTAAAACCACATTATTGTCTGATGCCTTGTTATAGCAGCTGAACCTTTTACTCTAGCTCATACTTTCAGATACTCTTGTTAACTGATGCCCAAACATCTCATCTGATAAGTCACACTATTCTGCATAAAAATGACAAAGTCACTCTGTTCATGAGCTACTTGAGAGGCACATCAATGCTTAGAAGATACCCAAGACTTCCAAGTACCCAGGGAGTTTCCCTCTGCATGTGGAAGAATTAAGGCCAAGGAGTGGGTTCCTCACTTAACAATGGCCAATTTTTGCTATATACAATTTTTACAAATACACACTTTTATAAAGACATACACATCTTTTTTCCCTACAAATTTAGCTGTATTTTATAGCTCCTGAATAAAATGAATACTTGCAGCATCCTTTAAGGTATAAAAATGTCTGAATAACACATCACTGATTTTACTTTCTAGATGACAATGCAGTGGTTATTCCCAACATGCCTGATTCAGCACTTCTGAAGAATCTTTTCTAGGCCTTTTGCCATATGCAATGATTCTGTGTGTCTTCCTAATCCTAGGGCAAAAAACAAATAAAAAACCTGTAAGGCACTCAGACCACAAGCTAACTAAATATGAGACCCCTGTGCCTGGAAGCCCCTGGTCCACAGCTTTGAAATAGCGTCACTGCAACCTCTTCTGGCCCACTGTTACAGCTCCAAGTGCCAAAACAAACAGCAAACTCTCACGATGCTGGCTCTCTGCTACACTCTGATATCAACACTGCAGGCCTGGCTCGGTGAAGAGAAACAACCCACAGTGAAGCAAACCAGAGCACAGCAAGAAATGTATTAATACCACCCAAATCAGCACAGGACAGACCGGCCCAGTGAGGTCCAGAGATGGGGATCTGAGACGCAAAGTCAGGTTGCATCTTACGTGGTTAGGGCAAAACGCTAAGCCTGAGAAATGGTAGACACAGGCACATGGCCATGACACTCCAAACCCTGAACTTGGCTCTGTCCTTACCAAAGGTGACAGTCAAAAGGATCATTTTGGGGGGCCTGGTGTGGTGGCTCACTGCTGTAATCCCAGCACTATGGGAGGCCAAGTGGGTGGATTGCTTGAGCTCAGGTGTTTGAGACCAGCCTGAACAAGAGGGAGACCCCATTTCTACTAAAAATAGGAAAACTAGCCAGGCATTGTGGTACATACCTATAGTCCCAGCTACTCAGGAGGCTGAGGCAAGGGGATTGCCTGAGTCCAAGCATTTGAGGTTGCTGTGAGCTATGACGCCACTCTACCCAGGGCGACAGAGTGAGGCTGTCTGAAAACACCCAAACAAACAAAAACCTAAAAATGATCATTCTTCCATGCTGTGGAGTAGTGGGAACTCAGAGCAGAGTGGGAACCATAAGCCCGTGTCCTGGGACCAGATTCTCTGGTTTCAAATCTAGGTTCTGCCACTTAGTTGGGCCACTTGCTGATGCTGTGCTAATTGCTTACCCTCTATGTGTCTCAGTTTTCTCACTTATAAATTGGGGGTCTAGGAGCAAATAGATTTTCAAATAATAAAATTATTAATATTATGTCAAAAATATATAAATTGGGGATCATAATAGTGCCTATTTCCTAGGGCTACCGTGAAGATTAAGGGAGTTAACACGCATAAGACTTTCTGACCAGCACATAGAAAGCACTCAAGAGTTGGACGCTACTATTATTACAAAGGGTTGTCTTAATGTCCCTGATGCCCACGGGCTTGTGGTCCAGAAGAAGGGAGAACTGTAGATTTTCTCCAGTATAAGGGTGACTATTTAGAAACTGAGTTAGGAATCTGAAAGAGAATGAGGAGGGGCATCCTTCACATAGTCGCTTAAAAATTACTTTATGCTGATGACATCTTTGGAAGGACAAGGACCAGGCCAGAGGTTGTTTACTGGATTTCAGACTGATGCTGAAGAAGGTTGAATATCATCCTACATCCTTCCCGTGGGTAGGGAAGAACTAATGAACAACTGAGAACCCAAACTCCCCTGAGCACTCAGAATCTCTCCATCACCAGAATGAAAAACAGATAAACCCATCTTGTAGAGTGTGGCTAACTGCCCGATTCCGGCTCTTCGAAAGCCAGGCAGTGCTCTGCACACCTTGTGAAGGATGTTCTAATGCAGTTTCCCACAGTACCCTAAACCTTGTAAATCTTCCTTATTTTCCTTAAATCCTCCCTCATTACCTACAGATGATGTCACTTCATGTCAATTTTAAGCATTTATTATGTTACAAGGTATGAATAAAAGTGTATCTTCAGAATTAGGAGCAAAATCAGGAAGATCGTTGTAATGGTTTAGGTATAAAATTTGACTGGGCTAACAGACGCCCAGATAGCTGGGCGTCTAAGTGTGTTTGTCAAATTGTTTCTAGAAGAGATTAGCATTTGATTTAGTGGACTGAGTAAAGAAAATCTATCCTCCCCAAGATGAGGGGACATCACCCAATCCATGGAGTGTCCAAACACAATGCAGAAGTGGAGGAAGGGTGAATAGTCAATCTTCTCGAGCTGCAGCATCCATCCTTACCTGCCCTTGGACATCAGAACTGCAGGTTCTTGGGCCTTGGGACTCCAGACTTACATCAGCAGCCCTCCGGGTTCTGGGGTCTTTAACCTTACCCTGAGAACTGCAACATCAGCTTCCCTTGTCCTCAGGCCTTCAGAGGCCTGGATTATACCACTGGCTTTCTGGGGTCTCCAGCTTGCAGATGGCACATCACGGGACTTTGGGCCTCCATAACTGCCTGAGCCAGTTCCCACAGTGCATGTCCTTCTCTGCATCTATTCATATGGAAAACCCTGACTCCACCATCATCAGTACCACAATCATATGGAAAACCCTGACTCCACCATCATCAGCACCACAATCATATGGAAAACCCTGACTCCACCATCATCAGCACCACAATCATATGGAAAACCCTGACTCCACCATCATCAGCACCACAATCATATGGAAAACCCTGACTCCACCATCATCAGCACCACAATCATATGGAAAACCCTGACTCCACCATCATCAGCACCACAATCATATGGAAAACCCTGACTCCACCATCATCAGCTAAGCAACGGGAAGAAGCAGGTAAGGCTCTAACATACCCTAACGACAGCTCAGAAGCACGAGGCTAAGAGGACCAGCATGTTTGCCAACTCTGCTCGAAGGCCTAGGAAGTGTTCTCACAGAAAGTGGTGACAGGCATGACACTTGAACTCTGAGCCCTGGTGACTGTGCCCCTCGATGGCTCTCCAAAGACTCCAGTGTTGTTCACCAGACCAAGGATGTATCCTCTCTACCAGGCAGTCCTCTCCCAGCCGTCCCTTTCACAACTTGTATGCAGCTCCCCACTTTGGCCCATCTCAACTTCCCAGTGAAGGCGAGTGACACAGTGACACTCTCTTCCCCTGCTTGGTGTGAGGGAGGGTAAGGGTGGGCACAGCCATCTCCAGAGACACACATGGGGTCTCTCCCGAGTTCCTCCCTTTATCATAACTAGACCCAGAGGCTCCTGCCCACAGTGGTTGGGATGCCTGGTTTCTAGACCACGGGCACTGTCACACCTGTTAGGACTCGCCACCTGCCTGGGCCACTTCTCCTTTCCAGCTATGCACCTGCCTAGTTCGCCTTTAAAGCAGCTCTGCAGTACTTGGTAGGGTACAAAGAATGGACTAAGGGGATTATTTTTCTTTTAGAAATAGCTCATCGATTATTAAACTGTCCACTTTCTGTTGATAACTGATTTAGAGCATATTATCTGGATTCTCAAATCAGTTATATTCCCCCTAAAATTCTGAATCATTCCTCATCTGGAGTGAATTAAGGCACATTCACTGAGCGACGAAGTTGAACCATTAGCATCCTCAGTTTGCCTGAACAATGCTACAGGGGGTGGGGAGTGAGGGGCAGTTGCTTTAATTTTGAGGATGAGTGTTATTTTTCTAGAAAAAAAAAAAAAAAAAGCCCAGCAGTAAAGAACAGCAATCCACAAAATTAGTTTTGCATGACAGAAATATCTTCACTTCTGTTGTTTAAAATCTGTATTTACCTCGTTGCCTTTTAGTTTACAATACAGTTTTCTGAATGGTGTTACTCATCAGAAAGGGTTTTCCTATTGCTTTGCATGGCCTCTGTGAACACAGCAGTCCTCCTTACCCACAGGCATATATATATTCCAAGACCCTCAGCTGATGCCTGAAACCAGGGATAGTACCCAACCCTATCCACATATGTACACCATGTTTTTCTCTAGTCCAGGGGTGTCCAATCTGTCTTCTTTTCTGCCGCACATTGGAAGAAGAGTCGTCTTGGGCCACACAGTAAATACACAAACACTAACAGAAAGCTGATTAGCAAAGAAAAAAAAAGCCCCAGCATACTTTTTGTGCTATTATGATATCTGACACCACAGATAAGCAAAAAAGTCCTCACAAAATAGTCTAGTCCATATCTGTGTTAAATTTCGTTTATAAATGAGGCACAGTAAGAGATTAATAACAATAATAAAAGCTACATGAATGTGTCCTCCCATTTCGAAATCTCTTAATACTTGTAGACCTTGGCTAACTGCAGGTAACAAGCCAAGAAAGTGAAACTGCAGCTAAGGGGGAACTCTGGTACATTTCTATTCTGGCTCAGGAAACAGTCTTATGAATTTGCTCTTGTGGACTGGTCTGCAGAGTGTGCACACCCTCCAGAGGATGACGAGGCACCTGCCATGCTGAGGATGCAGACCTGGGCCCGGCAGGTAGACGGTGCGATGGCCCTGCCTCTGCTCTCCGCCATCTTCTTACATGCATCAAGGGCAGGGAACTTGCCTGTCACCTGGACTTGTGGTCTGTGGGCACATGGAATTGAAAACTGGAAAGCAAAAATCCCTAGTCATGCCCTGCCCCGAACAAGTAACCCTTAACAGCTCATCAGGCACCGGCCCGGACTTCCCCACACGTGTAAGTGCGCATTTGTTTACCCAACCACACCAGGTGCTCACTCTCTACACCAGCACCAAATGGCATGTTTAGGGGCGCCCTCCACAGGAAAGCACCTGGGAGCCCTAATCTCTACCCCGGCACCCACAGGTGTCCTGCCCAGCTCGGGCCCCAAACCTGCTCAGCCCATAGCTCCATGAACCACAGCACCATCCTTCCTCTTTCTCAGGCCCAAAGGATCTGGATTGTCTTAGTTCAGCTTCTCACATACACCACAGTCAGTGTGCCAGGAAATCCTGAGCCCATGGGGACCCCAAACCTCACCATTTCTCACCACAGCGGGCAGGGAGCTTGTGGAAACCGTGCAG
The DNA here is from genome assembly GCF_027406575.1 of Nycticebus coucang. NCBI lineage: Eukaryota > Metazoa > Chordata > Mammalia > Primates > Lorisidae > Nycticebus > Nycticebus coucang. Next base: position 12,283,109 of record NC_069780.1, read on the forward strand.
AGCAGGCATCGTTCTTAGCTCAATGCTCTGCTAAGCCCCGACCTCCGAGCACCTGCCTTTCCTCTCTGACCCTGTCCACTGCTCTCTCCTGCCTCTGGCCCCTCCGGCCTTCTTGTCTGCCTTGAACACACCACATATCCCCTGCACGGGTCACACAGGTGCTGGACAGTCCCCTGTAGTGTAAGGCACACGGCTGCTCCCTCACCCCCAAGAATCTTGGCCAAAAGGGTACTTTCCTGGGGAGGGCTTCCCTAAACATGCCATTTGGAATCTTCTCACCCCTCACCCCCAGAACTCCTGCCACGGGCTTCACTGTCTCCAGAGCACCTAGACTTTATTTTATCTATTTTACTCACAAACTTTCTTCTTTCACTAGATGTAAAATCCATGAGGGTAGGGAATTTTATCTTTTATTCCCTGTGTTAGCCCCAGTGTTTAAAACGGGGCCTGGTGCAGTGGAGAGTACTCCGAAACTATCTGGTAAAGAATGAGTGAAAGGCGGCATGCTATGAAATGGGAAATGCAGGATTTAAAAAGCAAAACGACAGCCTTGGCTCAAGGAAACACAATCACCACCCCACGAGGAACACTCTGCTAACTGGCACACATCCACGTCGACAACAGTGAGAGCGCGTTTCTGACCGAGGAGGTCAGGACAGGGGCTGTGGAGAGGTGGCAAGAGGGCTGGGCCTTGAGCGGTAAGTACACTGCCGGAGGCTGGAAGGGAAAGGGCGGCCACCAGCAGGAGTAACAGGTGAAAAGGAATCAAAGCATTTGTGGAGAGGAGTAATTGGCACAGAGGCGCCAGCAGAGGGGCACCGGGCGTTTGGCTGAAAGGGGAGATTGGAGGTGAGGCAGTGTCGGCTGCCAGGCTGCGGGGCTCAGGAAAGGGCTGGAGGGGACCTCATTCTTGGGTAATGCTCACTAGGGAGTCCTTTCCTTATTAGATGAAGACGTTGATTTGGAGGATTCAGCTTGCTGTGTGTTGTAAGGGACCAGGTTGGGAGGTCACAGGAAGGGCTGCCACGCTCATTCCCCAATCACAGCGCTCTGCCTGGGGGCTGCTCTGGTCTGAAATGGGAAGCCAGGCTGGATGCGGCCAGTCCTTGTCCGTAACTGACCAAAGTGAAATAATCTGGAGAGACCAAAACACGCTAGTAGCCATTGTTGAAACTGCTTTTGACAGGATGGGAGTGAGCACAGAGTGCACCTGGGAATCAGTCTGTGTCAGCAGCACCAGAGACTGTATTTCCTGCTGAGTTGAATGACAGACTTGGAAAGGTAAAGAGACGCTTCTAGGTTTCTTAGAGATACAAAAGAAGTGGCATCTGAATGATGAAATTAAAATGTGTACTGCCCTGAGAGGCATCAATAGCAACGAGGATGGTCCTTAAGCTCCACATCAGGAAAACACAATGAAAGGAAAGAGAGGTGTTAAAGAAAAAGTTATTGAATGACACATATTAAAGCATAGTAAGACAGAGTTATTCAGGACCACAGAGACGGGGTAGGGATCACTGCAATGGGGTCTGCAGTGTGGGAGAGAGGCTGGGCTCAACTCCAGATACCTCATAGGCAAGTGGGAATCCTATAGTCCAGGAGCAGGGAGGGGGTCAGTGGATGGAAAATTACTAAGAGGAAATGTCAGGGGTCAGGGGATCTTGGCTAAACCAACCCAAGGAGATTCGAGCTGAAGGCAGCCCAGGGTGATCAGACAGCACTTGTGGGATGGTGGAGGATAAGGAGCCCAATCAGATATGGAGGGTAACCAAATATCAAAGGTTGGGGTTTATCTGCTAAAGCTGGGTTTAACAAGGCAGTGACAGATGGGCCTAATAGAAGGTTCGGAAGCCCTGACTAAAGTTTGGTCAAACAAAGAATCTGTGTCAGAGGGTAGGGTCAAAAGAACCTATTTTATTAAAACACATCAACTCTAATCAAAACACAACCATAATTCAAAATTAGGTTGCAGAATCTAAGGGGACCTCAGAAATTATTTCATTCTTTGACTTCTTTTGCAGCAAAAAAAAAAAAAGTTTTGTTCTTTCTCTTAATCGTACATTTAGGTAGACACTGGATTTCTAAAAGGAGAGGTATGTCTTGGCAACCCCACATTTCATCATCTCTGAATAACTAGCCCATTTCTTTTTCTTTCTTTCTTTTTTTTTTTTTTTTTAGAGACAGAGCTCACTTTGTCACTCTCGGTAGAGTGCTGTGGCATCACAGCTCATAGCAACCTCTAGCTCTTGGGCTTAGGAGATTCTCTTGCCTCAGCCTCCCAAGTACCTGGGACTATAGGCACCCACCACAACACCCGGCTATTTTTTTTGTTGTTGTTGTTGTTGCAGTTTGGCTGGGGCTGGGTTCAAACCCACCACTCCCAGTATATGGGGCCGGCGCCCTACTCACAGAGCCACAGGCGCCACACTGGCCCATTTCTTTTAAATAGCAAATTACTTGCAGTGTTCTCCAGTTTCCTCAGAAAAATACCCAAGTAATTGTCTCTATTATGTCTTTCCTGCTTATTTATATAGCCACCAGAAAGAGATTATATTTTCATTTACTAGACAAGTGTTTATTTACCAAGTGCCTTCCCTGGGTCAGGTGTTGTACTAAATAGTGGGGAAGGCAAGGACTCTAACCTCAAGACACCTGCAGGAGACAGACACAATTAAATAATCACAAATGCAAATGAGATAACTTTCATAATACAAACAAGCTCTACAAAGCCCAAAGTAAAGTAGATATAGCCCCACCTGAGGAAGCTGGGAAAAATGACACCTCCTCTGAGGTGACATTTAAGATGGTCTCAATCTGTGGGTTCTCAATCACACACACAGCAGTTCTCAGTATGTGGGTCACGACCCCTTTTTAACAATGAAAATACGTGTGGCATTAGGAAGTTTGAGAACCACTGGTCTAGAAGGAATTCACCAGGCAGATACACCTAGAAGGGCATTCTGGGTAAAAAACAGCTTGATAAAGCTACAGAAGTGAACCAAATGAGGAGGATTACAGCCCAGTTGAGGTCCCGGAGGAGCAGGAGGCTACAGCAATGTTCCTGGAGAGAGACACAGGTACTGTGAACCAAAGCAACCACAATTGGGAGATGGCAAATGGATGAATTCAAGAAGTAAGCATGCTTGAGGCATTTCATTCTTCAAACGCAGCTGAGACAGGGCCTGTAGCGCACACCTTTCAATGAAGAGAATGGAATTCCTGAGGAATTTAAGGGTTTGGAATAAACTAGTAAACTTCTTTACCAGTTTGGGCTTGGTAAAGGAGAAAAAAATCACTGCATTGATAGGATCTATAATTTTTGTTACAGATTTTGTTATAAAAGAGAGGTATGTAAATAAAGGGCATTCTGGGGATCTAATCAATGCTAAAATTGAGTAATAAAACCAGGAGGGACTGTATTGTTTCTAAAGTCTAGTTCAGTGATTCTTCTCTACTTTAAGAGGCTACAAACCAGAAAACCTAATTAAAGATGGAAGAAGGCAGAGACAAGATTTACAAGAGATAAAGATTTATGAAAACTCAATAATCAGAATAAAGAAAGTGGCTAGAATAGCTCTTTAATTAAAGGATAACATTCCAGTCTTTGTTTTCCATTGTTTAACAAAGATAAAAGAGATATAAATCCTTTCTCTCACTCAAGGAAATGCTTAACAGCTTCTGATTACAGTTATGAATGACACTCTCCAAAGTAGATGGACATTGGTCTGTTCTCCCAAGTGCCCACAAGACAAGCCCCATACTCAGCTCCCGGAGGCCATATGATCATGCACACAGCTGCCCCAGGCCATATGATCACAGGCACACAGCTCCTGGAGGCCATATGATCACATGCGCACAGCTCCTAGAGGCTGTATGATCACATTCACTCAGCTGCTCAGAGGCCCTATGTTCAAATGCACAGAGCTCCTAGAGGCCCTATGTTCAAATGCACACAGCTCCTAGAGACCATATGATCACATGCGACAGTTCCAGGAGGCCATATGATCACATATACACAGCTGCCCACCTCATGAGCAGACAGGAGCCATATGATCACATATACACAGCTGCCCACCTCATGAGCAGACAGGAGCCATATGATCACATATACACAGCTGCCCACCTCATGAGCAGACAGGTGGCTATTGCTCCAGCCATTGCTCCCTAGGTTCTAACATCCTTGCCCATGGCCTGGCAGAGAAGATAGCAGAGACAAATGATCCTCTTCCTTGAATTTGAGGCTGCTGTGAGATATGACCATGGCACTCTACAAGGGGCAACAAAGTGAGACTGTCTCAATAAAAATAAATATATATATATGTTTATTTTTGAAGTAATCTTTACAGCCATTTTGTCTCACCCTCAGAAGTCCAGGCAGGTGTTTCTGCACTCATTCCCTGGAGAGGGGCAGCGCTGCTACCTCTTCCCCAGCTACTCCTTCAGCTTCTTGGACTGCTGAACGGGGAATGTGTTTAGCTCCTTGGCAAAAGGCACCCTCCTTCTGCAGCAGACCCGTGCCATCAAGGTGAGCAGACAGGACTGATGCCGTTCTAGTGTCCCTATGGGTCCCAGTTTATGCTCCTGAGTCCCAGCATGTGCCTATGAGAGCCTGTTGCTTTGTTTTACCCCAGCTCCTCCTTCACATCCGTCTTTCCCTTCTACCTGCCCGCCCAGTGGATTTCAAGCTGCAGCATCAGGCGTGAAGAATGCAGACACGTAGCCAGCTCTCCAGCCACAGACGTTCAAACCATGGTGCTGGGCGTGCTCCTCTCTTTGAATCCCGACTAACATTGATAGGAAAGGCTTGAAAGCTTGAATCCAATGAAAATTTTACCTTTGGATGGCAAGGTCTGATAATTTATTCATAGCCAGAAGCTGGGTTCAAGGAAAGAAGGAAGGAAGATAAAAAAAGAGCAAGGAGGGAATGGAAATGGGGTCATGGGAGCTGAAAAAAAATGAAAGCCATTTGTGCTAATGTAACACATGTCTGCTTTGTGCCAGGCACCAGGCCTGGTGCTAGAAATGCAGAGATCACTGATAACCTTAGACCTTGTAATCTATGCGGGAGGAAGACTCTGAAAGAGCTGACTGTGATAGAGTAAGTGGTACATAATTGGCAGGAATAAAGTACTGAGGGAACGGGGAAGAGGAAGTCATTAATTTCATCTGCGTGCTCAGGGAAGGCTCTGGGCCAGGAAGGACGAGTGAGGAATTCACCAGTGCAGGGCTTCCCAAGCTTTAGCAGACATCAGAATCACCTGCAGGGGCTGTTAAACCAGAGACTGCTGGGCCCTACCCCTAAACTGGCTCAGTAGGTATGGTATGGAGCCGGAGAATTTGCATTTCTAAGTTCCCAGGGAAAGCTGATGCTGCTGGCCTGGGGACCACACTTTGAGAACCATAGCTCTAGAACAGACAGGTGGTGAGAGGGAGGAAGAGGGAGGGGGAGGAGAGGAGAGGGGGAGGAGAGGTGAGGGGGAGGGCAGACATTCTAAAGCAGCTGTGGACCGCTGTGGGTCACGACACGGGAACAGTATTAAAGGGCCGCGGCATTAGGAAGGTTGAGAACCACTGCTCTAAAGTCAGCAGGGACAAGAGGAGAGAGGCACAAAAGTTCATTCACAATTTCCTTCTGCTTCCCCCAGCCCTCCTCTTCCTCCCCTCTCCCTCTTACTATTTCTACTAGCTTTCCTTTGCCCTCTTCACCCACCACCTTGGATAAATTCATTTTTGTGGTGTCTCTTAGGCATGAAAGTGGAGATGTTCAGAAGCTAGAAGACAACCAGCCGGAGTTCAGGCAAGCGGCCAGGCTGGACGATTGACATGGGAATCTAAGCAGAGCGGTGACAGAGCCAGGGGAGACAGCACCTCAGAGTGTGTGCAGAGGAGGGAAAAGGGCAGGCTCAGCTGGGGACAGAGGAAGGTGGGCAGGGTGGTCAGAGGGACAGCCAAAGGAAGCCAAGGCAAGGTTTCTAGAAGGAAGAGGAGGTCAGCTGCCTCAAATGCCGCAGGTCAAGGTGAGGGTTGCAGAGAGGCCAGAAGCCTTTATCAGAGCAGTTTGAGTGGGACTCGGAGACAAGATGTCTTACCACAGGGAGGGGGATGAGAAGGACGGGGCAGGGGGTGAAGTGAGTGTGGGCTGCCATCGAGAGAAACGTGGCTGTGTCAGGGAGGAAAGATGTGCCGCCATGAGGAAAAGGAGACTAGACAAAGGTCAAGAGAGAAGTTCACCTTGCCAAACACAGAGATTCAACACATTTCATGGCCAGTGGGAAAGAAGTGAGAGGCTGAAAATAGGGAGGGAGGGAAGAGTGCACAATGGCTCCAGATCCCGCGGGGGAGAACACAGCATTCTCAGCCACAGAACAGAAGAGCTGGATTGGGACGGCGAAAAGCTCAGTTAGCTCAAGCCTGAAAATGTCCACTTCCTCTGTGAGAGTAAAGGCAAAGACATCTCCTGAGAGAGAAGGCAGTGAGGGAGGAAGGGGCCTGAAGAGAGAGAGGAGGGTGTGGAGCACTCACTGAGGTCTGAGGAGGGTGAGTGGACTTAGAAAAGCCATCCTGTTCCGTACTGAGGGCCCAGATTCCGCTGGAGATCCCCAGTTTGTCTCCACAGAGTTTTCTCCAGCAGTTATCAGCAGCCAAGGGGCCGTGGCTCACAGGGACGATGGCAGCTGGATCCAAGGCAGGGCAGATGCAGCCAACAGGGGGAGCTGAGCGAGAGACGTTCCAGGGAGTCAGGCTCAAGCCACTGAGATAGGACAGCCAGAGGAGAAACATGACGCCCCGAGAAACGAACAAGTCTGGGGGTCTGAAGGAGCTGTGTTTAGAGGCCTTTGCGACATTCGGAGAGGTACAGTCAGGCCCCACTGGCAGCTCAGAAGAGAGGCTGAGGTTAAAGACAGAGGTTCCCCAGCTGCATAGAGGTGCTGGCTCAAGTCAAGGTAGTCGTTTGCAGTAACCCAGGTGGACCGTGTAGGATGAGAAGAAAGGATGGAGCCGAGGAGGACGCCGTATTGGGGGCCATGGAGGAAGGGCGGCCGAAAGGTAGGCAAGGAAATAGATGAAAAGGAGGGAAGAACATTGTCATGAAGGTCAAGGGAGGAAAAGTCGCCAGACAAGAGGTGGTCAACAAGGCAAATGTCCCCCAAGCTCAGCAAGACCACGACTGTGAGCAGTCCCCTGGATTTGGCAATTCAGACAGAGGTCACTGGTGACACTGGCACGAAGGGTTTAGTAGCTCACTGGGTCAAAACCCAGACTACAACTGAGTAGAGAACAAATGGGAGGAGCTTTGGCTGTGAACGAACAGCCTCTCAAAGGAGAGTCAGCGTCGAAGAAGGTCTTTTTTTTGAGGAAGCAAGGGCAACACGGGCACCTTAGTTTGTACAGGCCGATGCTAAGGGGCCGGCGGAGAATCAGTGTGTGAAAAACACAAGGGAGATAACATGCTTGTGTGGGAAAGGAATTCTCGGAACCCTGACAGGAAGGCAGCTGGCTTAGAAGAAAATCAGGTCAGAAACTAGATTCCTGGAGTGCCTCAAGGCCAGAGTTCCTGGAAACACCCGGCTGTAATCCTGACCCTGAAGACAGGCCCCTACTCCCCACCTGCACTGGAGGGGAGCCCCAGGTCGTACTCAGGCTCACTGCCCCCATTCCAGCCTCACTGAGAAGGCTAAGAAAAGCTCTTTGCAACTGTGTAATAGCCAAACTCACATCTGGTCAGTCCCCACTCTCCTTTTCCTCTCCATTGAGGTCCTCCCTCGTCCCTGGACTGGCCTTCTCTCCTTTCTCAAGGCCCCTCACCGGCTTCTATGCAGAACCTCTGCTTGCTTATCACGGCAGCAAACTTTTAATAACAATGACAGTGCTGGTGAGAATGCACACTTTCTGGATTCCTCAAATAGGGGGGAGGCAGCAGCCCAGGCTGTGCTCAGCGATGAACTGGTGGTTTTAGATATTTTCATTATAGTAGAGAAAGAAGGGAAGGAAGGGGAAAAGATGCACCCTCTTCATGAATTTAGGAAAAAAAACCCATAAGGAATCTATGAGGGTCACAAAAGGAAAAGCAACAATCGATGAATTAAAAGAGAGCAAAATTAACATAAAGGAATCCTACAGCTACTTCTTAAACCACTAACTCTACCATAGAAAATTGGCATATCAAGTGTCATAAAAAGAAAAATATAAAAAATTGTGTTAGAAAGTATCTACCATATATATTTGTACTGATTGGTACACACGTGTGTGTACATATGTATACATAATACCTATATACAAGTGATCCTCCTGCTTCAGCCTCCCCAGTAGCTGGGACTTTTCACCTGCACCGCCGCGCCTGGCTAATTTTTGTATTTTTGGTGGAGATGGGGTCCCCTTAGGTTGCCCAGGCTGGTCTCAAACTCCTGGCTTCAAGCAATCCTCCCTCCCATCTTGACATCCCAAAGTGCTAGGATTTCAGATGGGAACCACTAAGGCCTATCCATGACTTTAAGTGATAGCTTAATTGATAGCAATCCAAAACAATTCTTGTCTATAGATATGCAAGTTATGTCTGTCAGGTACAAGTTCGGTTGATTCTTCCTTCTCCCACCCTCCTACAAAATGACTTTTACTCCATTTGCACATTCAGTTTCATACTGTTTACCTGCAGTTCCATATAGTTGATCTATAAATGTGTCTGTTTTTTTTTTTTTTTTTTTTTTTTGTGGTTTTTGGCCGGGGCTGGGTTTGAACCCGCCACCTCCGGCATATGGGACTGGCGCCCTACTCACTGAGCCACAGGCGCCGCCCAAATGTGTCTGTTTTTTAAATTCCCTTTTGAACTGGTTATAACATCTGCCTGGTTCCCTCACTGATTAATAAGTGCAAAAAAGTAACTAATGTGTTGATTTTTGTATCTGTATAAGAGCTATTAATTTATTTTTTTTTCTTAAAATTATCCTTTTTTTTTTGAGACGGCATCTCAAGCTGTCACCCTGGGTAGAGTGCTGTGGTGTCACAGCTCACAGCAACCTCAAACTCTTGGGCTTAAGTGATTCTCTTGCTTCAGCCTCCTATGTAGCTGGTACCACAACACCTGGCTATTTTTTTGTTGTAGTTATTGTTTGGCAGGCCTGGGCGGGGTTCAAACCCGCCAGCTCTGGTGTATGTGGCTGGCACCCTAGACACTGAGCTACAGGCGCTGAGCCTAAAATTATCCTTTATTAGTTGCAAACATTTATGGAAAAGCTAATTTTAATGTTAAATAAATGATTCTAGAATATGGAAAAAATATGGGAAGCTACCCAAACTTTTTTGAAGACAGATTATTCCTGATGCCAAAAACTGATAAGCCTATCTCCCCAAAAAGAAAACTATAAGACTAATTTTATTTCTGAATAAAAATAAAAGATTATCAACTCTCGCAGTTTTGAACAGAGGCAGTTTTATAGTTCTTTACCAGATTTTTTTTACATATCCACAGTGTATGCCTTTAAACAAATAACAACAGAAGATACCAACTATTACTGTCCTTATATGTTGTGGGTAAGTTTATCTGTTGGTACTTCAGAAAGATCTCTTTGGGCTCCATCATCTCAATATAGATTGTTCATCAAGCAGCCTCCCCTCAAACATGCCAGTAAGGACTTTGATAATATTTTTCAATGACCCCAGTTTAAGGAGTATTTAGCCAAATTTGTAAAAACAAGGAAGACTTCAAGGCCAAAGCACATTCACACCCTCAATGAATTATAAAGTCACAGAAATGTCATCTGATCAATTAAAAAATGTAAATCAGGAGAAAAGTTCCCCGTTGACACAGGTTTCAATACCAACGAATCTGATTTGTTCTAGAAAACCATCTGGAACTTTCACATTACTGAATTTAGTTATATATTCAAAACCAAAGTTGGCGCCTTACCCCTAATCCTCTTTGAAACCTTGGTTTTAGCAACTGTAGTTTTGCCAGACAAGCTACTTTTTACAACTAAAACTCTCACAGTTAGTGAGAAATTGCTATTCTGGGGAATAAAATTTAGAACATATAAAAAGAATAAGCCATCATAACTGAGTATGAGTTACTTCGGAAGGGTGAGGATGGGTTAGGAATTTCATTAATGTATGCATTTTTTAAAGAAAGGAAAGTATCAAAAGGCAATGAATAAGGTTCTATACACATTCCATGTTGTTTTAAAAAAGCAGCTTTAAGACGACTGGGAATAGAAGGCTATTTCCTTGACATAATTTTTAAAAAGATCTATCTAAAATAAACAGCCAGAGGCTGGGGTGTGGTGGCTCATACCTGTAAACCCAGCACTTTGTAAGGTCAAGGCAGAAGGATCACTTGAGGTCAGGAGTTTGAAACCAGCCTCAGCAACAAAGCAAGACCCCTGTCTCTGCAAAAATAAAAAAATTAGCCAGCAGTAGTGGTGTGCACCTGTACTCCTCGCTACTTGAAAGGCTGAGGCAGGAGGATGGCTTGCACCCAGGAGCTTGAGGCTACAGTGAGCTATGACTGCACCACTGCACTCCAGCCTGGGCAACAGGGTAAGACCTCGTCTCTCAAAAAATAAATAAATAAAATAAATGAAACCATAACAGAGGCAGTCCCTTTAAAATCAAGAATAAATTATGGGTGGGTTCTGTCAGTGTTTATTCAGCAATGTTCTGGAAGCTTTGGACAATATGGTAACACATAAACCAGAAATAACAGGTTTAGTATTGTGAGAGACAAAGCCAAAATCATTTGTTTCCAGGTGATAGCCTTGTTTACTAACCACTTCCTCATTTCACACCTGCAAAAGGTTTAAATGAAAAACTATTAGAGCTAACAAGAGAGCTGAGCAAAGTGGCTGGATACAAAATAAACATCTAAAAATCAATAGCTCTCCTATGTACTGGCTTTAACAATTTCAAGATATAATAGAAAAGAGAACCTGTTCACACTGAGCAAGACGTAAGACATGGAAGGAAAACCCAAATGAGCAAGGAGACAGTAAGAAGTCCTCAGTTCTATATAAACCACTTCACAGAAACTTACCCCGAAAGAGGGTCCAAGGAGCACTGCCTCAAAAGTTGCTTATTAGCATGCAAATTTCCAGGCTTCAGCCCAGTTACTAGAATCAGAAGGTACGGAGGGTAAGTTTTCAAGAAACTTCTCTTCTTTTTTTTTTTTTAAGATACAATTCAGTGACATTTATTTTATTTTTTAATTTTAACCATAATCTTTAATCACTCTATTCTGAATATTTTATTTTACTTTTTAATTTAAAATCAATATTAGGGTACAAATTTTTAGGTTACATTATTTTCACTTCCAAAGTTCAGTTGAAGTTATAGTAGAGCCCTTCATCAGAGGGTGTGCTACATACTCACATTGTGCACATTAGGTGAGATCCCACCAACTGTCTTCAGAACACTTAGTTTTCTTGTACTATAAAATATGTATATAATCCAAGACATAAACTTAATGCTACCCATAATAAATTATATAGAAAGAATTCCAGATTTCCTTAAAGATAAATTTAAAGATAATGTATTTCAAATGACAAAGAATATATAACAAAGATATTTTTAAATAATCTTTAAATAGTAATTATGTCTGTATCAAATCTCCCCTTCCACTGGCTTCTATATAGAGTGATACAGCTTATTTATCTATTTATTTATTGTTAAATCATAGCTGTGTACATTAGTGCAATCAAGGGGTACAATGTGCTAGTTTCATATACAATCTGAAATATTCTCATCAAACTGTTCAATGTAGCCTTCATGGCATTTTCTTAGTTACTGTATGTAGACATTTGTATTCTGCCTTTAGTAAGTTTCACCTGTACCCATTCTAAGATGCACCATAGGTGTGGCCCCACCCATTACCCTCCCTCCACCCTAACCTCCCCCCCTCTTCCCCTCCCTTGGCCCTTTCCTCATAGTGTTGTGCTATAGTTGGGTTATAGCCTTCATGTGAAAGTTATAATTTAGCTTCATAGTAGGGCTGAGTACATTGGAATACTTTTTCTTCCATTCCTGAGATACTTTGCTAAGAAGAATATGTTCCAGTTCCATCCATGTAAACATGAAAGAGGTAAAGTCTCCATCTTTCTTTAAGGCTGCATAATATTCCATGGTACACATGTACCACAATTTGCTAGTCCATTCGTGGGTCAGTGGGCACTTGGGCTTCTTCCATGACTTAGCAATTATGAATTGGGCTGCAATAAACATTCTGGTACAGATGTCTTTGTTATGTTGTGATCTTTGGTCTTCTGGGTATAAACCTAGTAAAGGAATTATAGGATCGAATGGCAGGTCTGTTTTTAGGTCTCTAAGAATTCTCCAAACATCCTTCCAGAAGGAACGTATTAGTGTGCATTCCCACCAGCAGTGTAGGAGTGTGCCCTTTTCTCCACATCCATGCCAACATCTCTGGTTTTGGGATTTTGTTATATGGGCTACTCTTACTGGGGTTAGGTGATATCTCAAAGTAGTTTTGATTTGCATTTCTCTGATGATTAAGGATGATGAGCTTTTTTTCATGTGTCTGTAGATAGTGTGTCTGTCTTCTTTAGAGAGGTTTCTCTTCAGGTCCCTTGCCCACCCTGAGATGGGATCACTTATTCTTTTCTTGCTAATACGTTTGAGATCTCTGTAGATTCTGGTTATTAGACCTTTATCGGAGGTATAACCTGCAAATATTTTCTCCCATTCTGAGGGCTGTCTGCTTGCTTTACTTACTATGTTCTTGGCTGTGCAGAAGTTTTTAGATTGATCAGGTCCCAGTAATGTATTTTTGAGACTGCTTCAATTGCCTGGGGAGTCCTCCTCATAAAATATTCATCCAGGCTGATTCCTTCAAGAGTTTTCCCTGCACTTTCTTCAAGTATTTTTATACTTTCATGTCTTAAGTTTAAATCTTTAATCCAGTGAGAGTCTATCTTAGTTAATGGTGAAAGGTGTGGGTCCAATTTCAGTCTTTTACAGATCGCCAGCCAGTTCACCCAGCACCATTTGTTAAATAGGGAATCTTTTCCCCACTGAATGTTTTTAATTGGCTTATCAAAGATGAAATAATGGTAAGTAGCTGGATTCATCTCTTGGTTCTCTATTCTGTTCCAGACATCTACTTCTCTGTTTTTGTGCAAGTACCATGCTGTTTTGATCACTATCGATTTATAGTACAGTCTCAGGTCTGGTAGCGTGATTCCTCCTGCTTTGTTTTTATTGCTGAGTAATGTTTTGGCTATTCAAGGTTTTTTCTGGTTCCAAATAAACGAAGTATTATTTTTTCAAGTTCTTTAAAATATGACAATGGAGCTTTAAAAGGAATTGCATTAAAATTGTATATTGCTTTGGGTAGTGTAGACATTTTAACAATGTTGATTCTTCCCAGCCATGAGCATGGTATGTTTTTCCATTTGTTAACATCTTCAGCTATTTCTTTTCTTAAAGTTTCATAGTTCTCTTTATAGAGATCTTTCACGTCCTTTGTTAGATAAACTCTCAAATATTTCATCTTCTTTGGCACTACTGTGAAAGGAATTGAGTCCTTGACTGTTTTTTTGGCTTGGCTATTGTTGGTATATATAAAGGCTACAGATTTATGGGTGTTGATTTTGTAGCCTGAGACATTGCTGTATTCCTTGATTACTTCTAAAAGTTCTGTAGTAGAATCCCTAGTGTTTTCCAGATATACGATCATGTCATCTGCGAAGAGTGAAAATTTGATCTCTTCTGACCCTATCTGGATACCCTTGATCGCCTTTTCTTCCCTAATTTCAATGGCCAAAACTTCCATAACAATGTTAAAGAGCAATGGAGACAATGGGCAACCTTGCCTGGTTCCTTATCTAAGTGGAAATTATTTCATTTTAACTCCATTCAATACAATATTGGCTGTGGGTTTGCTGTAGATGGCCTCTATTAGTTTAAGACATGTCCCTTCTATACTGATTTTCTTAAGTGTTCTGATCAAGAAGGGATGCTGGATGTTATCAAAAGCTTTTTCTGCATCAATTGAGGGAATCATATGGTCTTTATTTTTTAGTTTGTTTAGGTGCTGAATTACATTTATAGATTTACTTATATTGAACCAGCCTGGAGACCATGGGATAAATCCCACTTGGTCATGGTGTATAATTTTTTTGATGTGTTGTTGGATTCTGTTTGTTAGGATCTTATTGAGTATTTTTGCATCAATATTCATTAGTGATATTGGTCTATAATTTCCTTTTTGGGTCTTTCCCTGGTTTGGGGATCAAGGTGATGTTTGCTTCGTAGAATGTGTTGGGTAGTATTCCTTCTTTTTCTATATTTTGGAAGAGGTTTAGTAATATAGGTACTAGTTCTTCTTTAGAGGTTTGATGGAATTCTGACATGAAGCCATCTGGTCCTGGGCTTTTCTTTTTAGGGAGATTTTGTATAGTTGATGCTATTTCAGAACTTGATATAGGCCTGTTCAACATTTCCACTTCATTCTGGCTAAGTCTTGGTAGGTGGCGTACTTCCAAGTATTGGTTGATTTCTTTCAGATTTTCATACTTCTGAGAGTAAAGTTTCTTGTAATATTCATTAAGGATTTTTTGAATTTCTGAGGGGTCTGTTATTTCATCTTTCCAATTTCTGATTGATGAAATTAGAGATTTTACTCTTTTTTTCTTGGTTAGGTTGGCCAAAGTTTTATCTCTTTTATTGATTGTTTCAAAAAACCAACTTTTGGATTTATTGATCTATTGTATAATTCTTTTGTTTTCAATTTCATTTAATTCTGCTCTGATTTTGGTTATTTCTTTTCTTCTGCTGGGTTTGGAGTTGGAATGTTCTTCCTTCTTCAGTTGCTTGAGATGTCCCATTAAGTTATTAACTTCCTCTCTTTCTGTTTTCTTGAGGAAGGCTTGCAGTGCTATAAATTTCCCTCTTAGGACTGCCTTTGTAGTATCCCAGAGGTTCTGATAATTTGTGTCTTCATTGTTGTTTTGTTCCAAAAATTTGGTGATTTCCTTCTTAATCTTGTCTATAACCCATCTATCCTTCAGCATAAGGTTATTTAGCTTCCATGTTTTTGTGTGGGTATGCA
The DNA here is from genome assembly GCF_027406575.1 of Nycticebus coucang. Lineage (NCBI taxonomy): Eukaryota > Metazoa > Chordata > Mammalia > Primates > Lorisidae > Nycticebus > Nycticebus coucang. The sequence goes on from NC_069780.1 coordinate 12,298,164, forward strand.
GATTCCTGTTCTTACTGAGGTCAACTCTTATTCCATGATGGTCTGAGAGGAATAAGGAATAATTTCTATTTTTTTTTTAATTTGTTGAGGTTAGATTTGCGGCCTAGGATGTGGTCAATTTGGAGTATGTTCCGTGGGCTGACAAGAAGAATGTGTATTCAGTTTTGTTGCGATGAAATGTTCTGTAGATGTCTGTTAAGTCCAGATGTTAAATCATTAAGTTTAAATCTAAAATTTCTTTGCTTACCTTCTTTTTGGAGGATCTATCCAGCACTGCTAAAGGGGTGTTAAAACCTCCAACTACTATGGAACTGGAGGAAATGAAGTTGCTCATGTCTGTTAGAGTTTCTCTTATAAATTGAGGTGCATTCTGGTTGGGTGCATAAATATTAATAATTGGAATCTCATCATATTGAGTATTACCTTTAACAAATATGAAGTGTCCATCCTTATCCTTCCCTATTTTGGTTGGTTTAAAGCCTATTGCATCTGCGAATAGGACTGCAACACCTGCTTTTTTCTGCTTTACATTTGCCTGGAGTATAGATGACCATCCTTCACCTTGAGTCTATATTTGTCTTTTAATGTAAGATGCGATTCCTGTATGCAGCAGATATCTGGCTTGAGTTTTTGTATCCAGTCAGCCAACCTGTGCCTCCTTAGAGGATAATTTAAACCATTCACATTAATTGAGAATATTGATAAGCCTTTCGAGTGTCTGGTGGACATTTTTAATCCTTTCGCGACTGTGGAAGTTAGAATTTGATCAAAATTTTCAGGGTGGGTTTACTTTTGTGGTGGAGGATTATGCTGGTCTTTATGGAGGATAGGTCTGAGAATATCCTGGAGAGCTGGTTTAGTTATGGCAAATTTCTTCAACATGTGAATGTCATTAAAGTATTTAATTTCTCTGTCATAAATGGAAACTCAGTTTAGCTGGGTACAGGATTCTGGGTTGAAAGTTATTTTGTTTTAGGAAATTAAAAGTTGATGACCATCCTCTTCTAGCTTGAAAGGTTTCAGCAGAGAGATCTGCAGTTATTCTAATATTCTTCCCCTTGTAGGTAATGGTTTTCTTTTGTCTGGCTGCTTTCAGAATTTTCTCCTTCATATTAACTTTAGTGAAATTGATTATGATGTGTCTGGGGGATGTCTTATTTGGGTTGAGTCATGCTGGAGTTCTGAAACTGTCTGTTATCTGAATTTCAGAATCTCTTGGCATATCTGGAAAGATCTCTTTCATAATCTCATGGAGAAGAGACTCTGTGCCTTGTGAAGCACTTCGTCGCTTTCGGGGATCCCTATAAGACGAATATTGGTTTTCTTCAAATTATCCCAGAGCTCTCTGAGAGAGTGATGTGTTTATGACCTCCATTTCTCTTCCTTTTTGAGAATTTGGGAGTGTTTGAAAGCTTTGTCTTCGATGTCAGAAATCCTTTCTTCTGCTTGCTCCAATCTGTTACTGAGGGATTCTACTGTGTTTCTCAGATCTTTGAGGGCTGCAACTTCTTGTCTCAATGTGTCAAAATCTTTGGTCATTTGGTCTTTGAATTCATTGATTTCTTGAGACATCTTTTGGGTTACTGCTTGGAATTCTAATTCGATCTTATTTGCTATCCAGATTCTGAATTCGATTTCTGACATCTCAGCTATTTGTGCATGGGATCTTGTGCTGTGTCTACCCCATTGTTCCTTGGGGGAGTGACCCTGTGTAGCTCCTCTGGGGCTGCCCCAACCAGGGAGTTCTGGTTTTGGGAGCAGCTCTGGTTGTGACATACCCGGATCCAGCAACACGGCTGGGTGTGGTGCACACAGTTCTGGGAGTGCCTGGCGCCCAGTGACTTTGGCACAGAGGGCCCAAGGTCCAGCAGTCTCTGGCCAGGAGAAGGGCTCTGTGCAGAGGCAGGGAGGGCTCCAGAGGGCACGTGGCTACCAGAGTCCCTGGCCAGACGAGTGGGCGGTGTGGAGGCAGGGAGGGTACAGGAGGGAGGATGCAGGGTTGTGCAGCTCTAGGAGTTCCTGGTCAGGGTGTGTGGAGGCCTGGTGGGCGCGGGTGGCGGGTTGCGGTGCAGCTCTAACTGGGATCCGGGTGGGTGCTGATCGCGGGTTGTGGGTCGCGGCACAGCTCTTCAGGAGGTCCAGTGGGCTGAGTGTGGCTATTCTTAATGGATGAGGGTAAGGTTTTTGCCTTTGTCATTGTTTTAACCATTGGAGTCTTTCTCTTCGCATCCTCTGTGTCCGACTGCCCTGGAGTCAACTCAGGATGAGAGATTGATCGCTTCTCGGCCTTTTGGCTAAGATCAAGTGTAGGATGAGAGATTGTTTCTGTCTGGTTGTTCAGTCAATGTGTCAATGGCACCCAGTTCTTGAAGAAAGGGACAGCATCCTTGTCCCATTGCAGAAGTTTCCTTCTCTAGAAACTTCTCTTCTTAACATGCTCCCCAAGTAACTCTCACATACATTAAGGTTTAGAAACCACAGCTTTATGTAGGCTTCATAAAATTCCACTAACATTCCCACTTCATCTGGAATGAGAGCAGTGAAGGGAACTGCCCTAACACATATTAAAGTACATCACACTCTAAAGCGTAAAGTATGTCCCTAAAGTACATCAGAAACAGAAACACACCAGTGATAAAAATAATGTGGTATTATACAAAGCAAACGAATCAACAGAACAGGATCAACAGCCCCAAGACAAACTCCTATAGATGTTACAGAAGTAAAATAAATCATTTGTGTCAGTTACTGAACTACCAGAAAATGACTGCATCATTTATCACCCCGTCTGGAGACTTGGTTTAGCATGGTCTGATGCTACATGGTTGTCTTAGTCCGTTTTCTGCTGCTCTAAGAGAATTCCACAAACTGGGTCATTTATAAAGAATAGAAGCTTACAGGCAGGTGTGGTGGCTCATGCCTGTAATACCAGCAATTTGGGAGGCTAAAGTGGAGGATTGCTTGAGGCCAGGAGGAGTCTGAGATCAGCCTGGGAACAAGTGAGAACATGTCTCTAAAAAAATTTTTTTAAAAAGGGCACACTGATAGGTTTGCTCACATTAGGCAAAACTATAAAATTTTGAAGGCAAATGACAAGCTGGGAAAATATTTGCAAGTAATATGTATTTCCACTTACATGTGGCAGTACCTGTGGCTCAAAGGAGTAGGGCGCCAGACCCATATACCGGAGGTGGCAGGTTCAAGCCCAGCCTTGGCCAAAAATTGCAAAAAAAAAGAAAGAAAAAAAGTATTTCCACTTACACAAAATGGGGGTGGGTTGAATGGGGTCCCTCCAAAAGATATGCCCGAGCCCTGATCACTACCACCCGTGACTGTAAGCGTGCTCAGAAATAGTCTTCACAGGCACAGTTAGTTATGACCTTGAGAAGAATCATCACGATTAAAGGTGGACCCTAAATCCCATGATGAGTGTCTTTGCAAGAAGAGAGGAGAGACACACAAAGAAGAAGGCCCAGGGAAAACAGAGGCAGAGGTCAGAGTGATGCTGCCACACCCGGAAAAAGCAAGGAGGACTGTCCCCCTGGAGCAGTGGTTCTCAACCTTCCTAATGCTGCAACCCTTTAATACAGTTCCTCATGTTGTGCTGACCCCCAACCATAAAATTATTTCCATTGCCACCTTGCAACAATGACAACTGCAACAAAAAAAAGTAGCCAGGCGTTGTGGGGGGCGCCTGTAGTTCCAGCTACTCGGGAGGCTGAGGCAAGAGAATCGCTTGAGCCCAGGAGTTGGAGGTTGCTATGAGCTGTGACGCCACGGCACTCTACCCAGGGCGACATAGTGAGACTCTGTCTCAAAAAAAAAAAAGGGAAAGAAAAAAAAAAACATTTGGTGCTCATTCCTTACAAAGTATCTAGGAAAACTAAGGATAGAAGGTTCTATGATGAGTATCTTTCTTTCAAACCATCAGCCAGTATCATTCTTTGGTGTGAAAGGAGAATTTTCCTATTAAACAAAACTAGGAGGAGTAAATAGTATTACCATGATTATTAACACCGTTTTGGCAGTTTTTAACCCATTCAATAAGATAAGAGACAGAAATAAGGGGTCTAGTCCTTAGAAATACAGAGATGGAATTATGATCTGCAACAGTAAGATCAGGGAGCTGATTAAAATATTATTGGAATTACTGAGTGTGCATATAAAGGGTCGGATAAAAGACGAAAATCCAAGCAGGTTTTAATTATATAGAAAAAACATGAAACAGATTTACAGTAGTAGCAACAAAACTCATAAAATATCAAGGACTAACTATAATAAGAAATGTATATAAACAAGTGGTCTAGAACTCTACTAAAAGACAAAAAAAAAAAAAAAAACCTCAAATAAATGTACCTGGACAGTAAATTAGAATGCTGTGAAGAAAAGCCACTCTTGCCAGATGAATTTAGAGAGATCAGACAATTCAATAGAATAACTTAAAGAGATTAATTTGGAATTTCATAGTGTTTTCCAACATTCACCTGGAATAACTGTTGAAACGCATACCTATGTGTCTAAGTCCCTTTTAAAAATCTACTTAATAATCTTGAAGAAAATTATTTTTATTTGGAGATTGACAAAATAAGCCATTCAATGTCTCCACTCGGTTTTTTAAATTAGCATTTCATTATGTGGGAGGCTTCAAGACTGACGTGTGCTTTCTTAAAAAGGTTTTGCTTTTGTCTCCCCTGAGCATTACTATTATTGTTATTTGTACTTTATTCCTTTTTATCCTGGCTAATTTCCTCTAAGGAAACGTGCTCTTTCCAAAGCTTTGTAGTTATTTAAAAGAAGTGCACGTTGAAACCTTTTAATTTATGTAGTGAAGTACATTTGGGGCCTGGCAGTGGTGGCTCACATCTGTAATCCTAGCACTTTGAGAGGCTGAGGCAGTAGGATCTTGAGACCAAGAGCTCAAGACCAGCCTGGGCAATAGGCAGACCTCATCTCTACAGAATATTATTTAAAAATTTTTAAGTACATTTTTACACTGACATAAAGATAGGTTGATTGTTGTCGTGTGCTCTTTTCTTATGGACAGATAAAAACTGTACATATTTATGGTATACAATATGATGTTTTGATATCTGTCTACATTGTGGAATAGCTAAATCAAGCTAATTAATGTATGTGTTACCTCACATACTTACCATTTTTCTGTGATGAGAACACTTCATTCTACTCTTAGCGATTTTCAGTAAACACTATGTTGCTACTGAGTCTTGTCACCATGTGGTACAACAGATCCCCCTGAACTTACTCCAAGACAGGTCGCTCTGAGTCCCAGCTGTGCCTCTTTACTCGCCTCCTGACTCTAGGCAATTTACTTAATCGCAGTGCATTCCAAGTTATTTACTTCTGAAAAGAAGATTAGTATACCTACCTCAAATATCTGTTATGAGGATGCAGTCAGGTAATTATTACCTAGGACGGTCCTTAATGCAACTAGAAGCTTAGTAGGTACGATTTATTGTAAGCTATGTATTTCCAATGCTTCTATTGCTTTCTCGGTATTTTCCAAAACGGTTTGCTTATGTAACTACCACAGCCTTATTGAATTCAATCTCATCACAATGGTCAGGCCATAGTGGTTCACACCTGTGTATTCCGTGCCAGAGCGGGGAGGTGATGTTTCATCACCTGCACATCTGTACAGTCCCTGTCCCAAAGCTCTCCTTTCATATACCCGCTGAAGTCAAAGAAAAGAAGAAAAAGAAGGAACAGAGAGGGAGAAAGGAAAGGAAGAGGATGTTGACTGCAATAACGCATCTGCTATGTTCTATTCTTATTTCATTATGCCTTAAATTGAATCCACTCTTAGCACTTTAGAAGAGGTGCTAAATCAGTATAGAGAGGTGAAGTGACACGTACAAATCAGACGGAATTGGTGAGGAGCCACATACAAGCCACAAACCAATTTCTCCACAATTATTGCCTTCCCACGATGTCCTCAAATGATGGCAGGGTTCTGGCTGTAAATTCAACAGCGATTGTGTATCTCTCCATGGGTCAGTGGTGAAGATATGTTGACGTCTCATGCATTTTATGAGTCCAGAAACACAGACTTGAACGGTTCCCATAATAGTAACAGCAGCCTTGCCTTACTCTACAATATTCTTTTCTTTTATCACATATGGTCTGGACTCCAGAGCTATATTTATGGGCAGTGGGGTGGAATTACAACCGCCAAGAGAAAAACCTTATTTATTTGTTTACTTTACTTATTTTTACATATAAAACAAGTACAATTTTCCTAATTGCCTTACTGAAAAGATTATAATTTTAATATTATCGTTATCAGTCTGAATCTTTAATGAGAAGACTCCAATGAAAAAAAGTATCTAATAAATCCCTCAATTAAATATAATCAAATGCAAAAACACAGGAAGAAGCCAGTGTGTGCTCAGGAAGAGGTAGGGTTTATCCAAAAAAGTGAGCCTTAAAACAATGGCACACAGTGATCTTAGCACTCTGGGAGGCCGAGGTAGGAGGATTGCTTAAGCTTAAGAGCTCAAGACCAGCCTGAGCAAGAGTGAGACCGCCATCTTTACTAAAAATAGAAAAAATAGCCAGGCATGGTAGAGGACTTGTAGTCCCAGCGACTTGGGAGGATGAGGCAAGACAATCACTTTAGCCCAAGAGTTTGAGGTTGCTGTGAGCTATGATGATACCACAGAACTCTACCCAGGGCGAAAGACTGAGATTCTGTCTCAAAAAAAAAAAAAAAAGGCAAATAGAAATAAACAGAATTGGCCAGGTAGGGCATTTCAGTGTAGAAACCATGAAAATTTGCCTGTAGTCCCAGCTACTAGGGAGGCTGAGGCACAGCCCAAGAGTTTGAGTTTGCTGTGAGCTATGACACCACAGCACTCTACTGAGGGTGACAAAGTGAGACTCTGCCTCAATAAAAAAAAAAAAGAAAAGAAAAGAAAAAAGAAACCATGAAAATTAAAGTGAGAAGACAGGACTAGGTCCAGGTAAGTGGGCAGCAAAGGTCTTTACAGAAGAGAGAAACAGGAAGAAAATGTGGGCAGATGAAATGGGTTCAGATCATACACGGCCTTGACCACCGATACTAGCAGCATGGATTTGGGCCCGTAAAGAAGAGGACCGTGGGGGGCAGGGGCTCCCAGACAGTGAGGAGACTTAAGAAAATGAAATGCTGGGAAGAGGAGATTCCAGTGGCCAAGAAGCAAGAGGCAGAGGAACCAGTGTGGGAACAAACATGATTATTTAACATAATCTTATAGAGTCCTTTCTCTTTAATGTGTTCTAGAGAGTTATTTCTAAATAGTGAGTTATTTCTAAATAGTGAATGGCACAGAAAAGAACAGGCAGCAGTTCCAGGCCAGTTCAAGCTCTGGCCTTGGCACTTCATATTTTCCATCAAAGTGACAATCATTAAATGGATCCAGGTAAAAGAGACATATTAGTTGGACTGAAAAAAAAAAAAGTGAAACAGAAAGGAATTACCCCTAGTTAAGAGAGGAAAAGATGTAGTAACCGACAGTATTTCTCCCTGTGTCCAAGGCAAGACCGTGTGGAATAAACACTACCTGTTACATACACAGCACTTTGCAACCCCTTTCACATGGTATATTAACATCCGGGAAGTACACAGCACTCACCACGTGTCAGGCACAACCAGTACTCACAACAACCCTGGAAGGCAGCACCGTCATCCACTCTTACAGATGCACAAAGGTAACAACTTGCCCAATGCCACATACCCCGGAACGCTAGAGCCAGGACTGGGCCCAGGGGTGAAACTTCAGGACCTGAGCTTTTGACACTGCACTCTACACTGGGCCTTATCCTCCCTGCTCTCTGAACAACCTGTGGAGTAGGCAAGACAAATCTTATTTCTTCAGCAAATATTTGTTCTTACCTGCCAGGACTCATCCCATATATTAAGTGTCCAATGATGGATGGGCCACAACCCCTATTTTCAAGAACTTACAGTAGACAGACAAGTATATCCACATTTTACTCATGAAAAATGGAAACTCTAAGCCTAAATAAATAACACATCCAGGCACACAGCCAATAGGGAGGGTAACCAGGTCAGGACTTAAATGCTGATACTACATCTGAGAGTCTAATGCTTATTCCGAGTAATTTAATAAGTAATTTCTTTTTCTGGCCTACTAGACAAGAAAAAAAGAAAAGAACAATATCAAAGCCCAAACTATCTAGTAGAACCAAACTTCTACAAAAAGAAGCTGATCTTCTAAGAAAAGAAGCATCAAATCAATGCAAAGAGTGTAGGCTCCCTTTGCCAATATACCACATATTGGTGCAGCAGTTGCAAAAATGCATCATTTCAATCATAAAATGTCCTTTCCTCAATAACTATTTTTCCTGAAATTGTTTCAGTTGCTTTGGGTAAATCTCTCACATGGGTCCATTTCTCTCAAGGAAAACCCTTGTGGGCTGAGAAGCTGCAGACGGCCCTAATCAATTCAGTTCCACAATAATTAAAATTATTTTTCATTTTTCCTTTGTCCCTTTAATGACCTTAAAGAAGGATCCTCCTCTGATAGGTAAGACAACTGTCCCAAACTACCTAAGTGTACCAGCCTGCGAGATCTGTTTCACCAAATCTGTACGCCACTGGGGCTTATCAGTGTGAACCACCGTCTCTCAGAGCAGCCCAGGTGCAGCTGGTGACAAGTGCAGCAGGGGTTCACGCACTCAGCACCTAGAACCACGTACCTAGCAGATCTTCAGACTTCTCTTCTATTTCCCATAAGGGGGGAGGCACCTGTGGCTCAAAGAGTAGGGCACCGGCCCTACAAACCAGAGGAGGCAGGTTCAAACCCGGCTCCAGCCAAAAACTACAAGAAATAAAATAAAAATAAAAATATTTCCCACAAGAGTCCTGATGGGGATTGATCATGCTCTCACTCACTACTGGATGACTTGAAGGGTGATAACAAAGTGTGGTGTTTCCCCCCAAATAACTTCTGTCCTGACCTGCCAAAGTGGCTGGATTTGAGGAAGAGAGGTTTGATCAAAGGGAGTTACCAGAATTAAGCACATTAACGGGTATTTGCCTAACATGCACAATGACCCCAATAGGACAGGAGGCCAGGGATGTCCAGCTGGACAAGCCTAAGGGCCATGGTCTATCAGTACCATTAAGATCAAAAGGTAGCATTTTTCAGTCATTCAAGTAACTAATAAGTTTTCAATCACATCTAATCTATTTTTTAACAAAAGGTAAAATATTTCTAAATCTTTACATTGATCATCCACGGCACAGCAGGGTGAGGTAGGATGAAAGGCCCAGGGCGAGTTTCCCACCTACCTTCCCTTTTCTGAGCATCCTGCCTTCCAGCCCCGCTGAGCGAACCACAAGTGGCTCCCCACACTTCCAGCTTGTGTGCCAGGCTGTGTGCTAGCTTGGTGGCAGGAACACGATGACACACGCCCACCTCCAAGGAGCTCACAGACAATTAAGAAACAAAGAGCAGTGGAGACTGATGCAGGGAACGGGGTGCGCCAAGGAGAAGAAACTGCCCTGCTGCTGAGGGCAGGGGAGGGCAGGCGAGGAGGCAGCGGCCTGGGCGAGTCTCCAGGGATGCCTTGAGGGGGACCCTGAACACGCGTGGGTGCAGGCAGAGCCTGAGGCACCCAGCCCCCGCTGTGTGCAGGAACCCAAGGTTCCTGAGGCTCAGAGCATGGTGGGCGAGGCTGGGAGTAGCCATGAAGTGTACAGGTGCCTGTCATGGGGTAAGGACGCTGCAATCAAGGGAGAGCCAGAGAACGATAGTCACGTTTGGCTTTTATACAGGGAAATGTGTTCATCGGAAATACTTCAGAAGGTCCAGATCATAAAAAGGAAGATGAAAAATATTCAAAAAAGCCACAATTCAGAGATAACCATGGTTACATTTTAATGTGTAATCTTTTTTATGTACATGTGTCTGTTTGTAGATAGTATATCCATATGTGTATATACATATTGCTTTAAATACTAACCATATATTTTTCTTCAAAAATGAAATCATTTAAGGGCAGTGCCTGTGGCTCAGTGAGTAGGGCACAGGCCCCAAATACCGAGGGTGGCAGGTTCAAACCCGGCCCTGGCCAAACTGCACAAAAAATAGCCAGGCGTTGTTGTGGGCGCCTGTGGTCCCAGCTACTCGGGAGGCTGAGGCAGGAGAATCGCCTAAGCCCAAGAGCTGGAGGTTGCTGTGAGCTGTGATGCCACTGCCCTCTATCACGGGTGACAAAATGAAACTGTCTCTAAAAAAAAAAAGAAATCATTTAAAATGTAAGATGTACATATAATGAAACACTATTCAGCCTTCAAAAGGAAGAAATGCTCCAACATACTGTATGTATAATGCAATGTGAATAAACCTTCAGGATATTATGCTAAGTGACATAAGCCAGCTTCAAGACAACAAATACCATGTTGGTATTTGGATCCCACTTACATGAGGTCCTAGAGTAGTTATATTCATAGAGAGAAAAGTAGATTCATCGAGAAAAAGTAGGTTGAAAATTAGACTGGGAGGATGAGGAAAGGGGGAGATGTCATTAAATGGGTGAGAGTTTCAAGTCTGTAAGATGAAGACAGTTCAGAGACTGGATGTGCGACAATGTGAATGTACTTTACACTGCTAAACACTACATTTACAAGTAGTTAAGGTAGGCCGGGGGCGGTGGCTCACACCTCTATCCTAGCACTCTGGGAGGCCAAGGCCATGGGAATGCTTGAGTTCAGGAGTTTGAGACCAGCCTGAGCAAGAGCGAGACCGTATCACTACCAAAAATAGAAAAACTAGGGGGCATCGTGGCTGGCACTTGCATCCCAACTACAGGGGAGACTGAGGCAGGAGGATGTCTTGAGTCCAAGAGTTTGAGGTTGCTGTGAGCTATGACACCATGGCACTCTACCCAGATTGACAGAGAGAGAGTCTGTCTCAAAAAAAAAGAAAGAAAGAAAGAAAAAAGAAAAAGTTAAGGTAGCAAATTTTATTATGTGGGTTGTACCACAATTAGGAATTAACTGAGTAAACAAATAAAAAATGTAAAAAGAAGGTGGTTTACCACAGTTAGCCTCACTCAGCAATGAGACTTCTGGTTCTCAGAGTACATTTTCCAGCACTCTGAAGCTCTTTCCCTGATTTTTTTCTGCTTGGCACATACTCCAGATACTGCACTATTTCCTTATTTCCCTATTTCTTGTGTGTCTTCCTCACTATGATGTAAAGTCCTGAGGGCACAAACATAGGCTATTTTGTTCCCTGCTCTATCACCAGCACCTACCCCATGTCTGCTCATAATAATGCCTCGATCCATCACACCTGGATGAATGAATGAATGGAGTGAATACATGATAAGGGCCAGTTAGGAAAAGCGTATCCCATGATGTCTGTGGCAGAGCAGGGAGACTCCTCCTTAGGAGAGAGCTGTCTTATGGGGTTCACGGAGAGAAAAGTGGGGGCGGGCGGGCCTCATCCCAGTCTGTGCCAGCTCCTTTTTTTTTACCCCTTCTTCACATGACGATTCCCACTGATCCCATAAGCCTCAGCTTGGGTGTCACTGCCTCTGGAAAGCCCACCCGTGGCTGCGCTCATGGTACCCTGGGGTTCTGTGTGTTACACTCACTCCAGTGTATGGTAACTGTTCACATGCCGGTCTCCCTGCTGGACTGAACAAGCGCAGCCCACCTCAGATACACAGGAGCTCTCTGCTGCAGTTTGCATGTCTGAGCCCTCCGAACCCCATGCTGAAACTTGATTCCCAGTGGGGGTATTTGGGTCATGGTGGCAGATCCCTCATGAATGGTGTGGTGCCATCCTCATGTTAATGAATGAGTCTGAGACAGCTGGTTGTTAAAGAGCCGGAAACCTCCCTCCCATCTCTCTTCTGCCTCCTCTCTCACTGCATGACCTCTGCACGCCAGCTCCCCTTTGCCTTCTGCCAAGAGAGGAAACAGCCCGAGGCCCTCACCAGAAGCAGAAGCTGGCACAGTGCTTCTTTGTATGGCCTGCAGAGCCGTGAGCTAAATGCGTAGTAAACCTCTTTTCTTCATAAATTAGCCAGCCTCAGGTGTTCCTTTATAGCAACACAAAACGGGCTAAGACAGAACTCCACGAATGTGTTTTAGATATATAAATGGAAAGCACTAGACCACATGTGCATTAGAAGAGCTTGTATTTCTCCTTCTCTGAAGCTCACCCGTCATACACAGATCCTCACTTTGGGCTCCGCTGAGCAAGTGGGCTGTGTTTCTAAAGGCAACCAAGTGGGAGAACAACTGAGCCCCCAACACCAAAGATAAGCCAGAGTTTTCCTCTTTAAGATAAGCTAGGGGTCCACTGACCTTCACGTGTCCACTTCCCTGCCCATCTGCCCACAAGCGTTCCCGTGATGCTGTGACAGAACAGGCAAATACATGGGCTGCCTCTCCCACCCGTGATGTTACCCAGTCAGCAGAGCAAGATGGAATCACCTGGGGAGCTTTACAAAACATGTCTGGTGTCCCGGCCCCACACCCAGACGTTCTGGTTTAATAGATCTGGAGGGCAACTAGATTTTGACAGCTCTTCAGATGATTTTATTGTGTAGCCAGGGTTGACAATCTCTGCCCCCTTGCTCGCCTGCCATTTCCTCTTGGCTTGGGGTACTGTCCAAGGTAGCAACTCATCAAGAACTTTGTCACGGGCGGCCCCTGTGGCTCAAGGAGTAGGGCGCCGGTCCCATATGCCGGAGGTGGTGGGTTCAAACCCAGCCCCGGCCAAATTAAAAAAAAAAAAAAAAAAAAAGAACTTTGTCACTCCAGTGTCAGCCCAAGCTAGCCACGGGCAAAGGTCAGTGGGTCTAAATGACCCAGTGGAAGGGTACAGCACCTTAGGACAGTATAAGAATCCAAATCACACAGTTAACTGGAATGGAGGAAACCATGCCTTCATATTCAACCTAAAACCATGCTGGCCAACAGCCACACAAGGCTATTAAAATTTGATTTAATCAAAATTAAAAATTTGGTCCATGACAGGGTAGATAGTAGATGTTTTAGGGTTTTATGGGCCAGAGGATCTCTGTTTTGTTCGTTCAACTCCTCCGTGGTAGCACAGGACTGTCACAGAGGTAATACGGAAGAAAACAGTGGGTGTGGCTGTGTTCCAACAAAACGTCACCCACAAAAGTTTGCTAACTCCTGCCTTAAGCCAAAAAATATTTACCTAATACACTTTCTGCACACAACGAAACAATGACTTAATTGGAAAGACAAGGTAAATATGCACAAGTGAGCAAACCAGGAGCTAGATGACACTGAAGCGAGACTTCAGGTGTAACCCCAGACAAACCACATGGTGAGAACTAATGGAAAATATCCACGGATGAAAACTGGAATGGAGTCTCAGCCTTCGCTGCTGGCTGTGGTCCTGCCAAGACTCTAAGAAATAAATCATGTGACTTCCAAAGGGTTTTTCTAGCCTTAGACACTCAACGGGGGAATAGTTATAATCCGGAATAATCAATCCAGAACAAACAGAGTTACAAACTGTGTTATGAATAAGAAGGAAAGAATGTTACCTCGAGCCAGGGACCACATTGAAGACTTCACAAATACTGTCAGATAGCTAAGAAAAGGTAACATTTCCGATCTGCTATCTTTATGGCTAAGTGGACATTCACTTATCCAGTGGGTGGACTGTAAAAGGCCATGCTGTGCCACTATCTGATCATAACTGTACCCTTCTATAAATCAGTTACTGGAAAATGTTTGTCTTCATTTCATGTGTATACATGTACAATTAAAATTTTGGTACAAAATGACAACCTACTCCTTCTCCTATAAATCAATTTTTATACCACATATAAACTGAAATTAAGAAAAACACCAATCAAAATGTCATAGAAAACATAATCAGCTTTCTCTAGAACAATTCTATTAGCTACTAAAGTTACAAGAAGATAGTTCTTGTGAACATTGTGCTATCATTGACAAGACAGGAAAATTTTTCAAAATGCCATACTTTTGAAGTCTAGGGTATGTGGGAACATTATACCACAAAGGAAGAAAAATTGTTACCCTTGGCTTGGCTCCCATAGCATGGTGGTTATGGCACTGGCCACATGCACTGAGGCTGGCGGGTTCGAACCCGGCCCTGGCCAGCTAAACAACAATGACAACTGCAACAAAAAAACAGCCAGGCATTGTGGCAGGCACCTGTAGTCCCAGCTACTTGGGAGGCTGAGGCAAGAGAATCGCTTAAGCCCATGAGTTGGAGGTTGCTGTGAGCTGAGACGCCACAGCACTCTACCAAGGGTGACACAATGAGACTCTGTCTCAAAAAAAAAAAAAAGAAAGAAAAGAAAAATTGTTACCCAAAAGTTAATATTGCTACTACTGCATGTGGGTATATTCTAGTTGTTAGTGTTTATAAACACACTTTAAGTTTCAGAGAAAACTAGAATTTAGGAATTCCAGAAGATACATTTCCATTAGAAACTCCAGGATGATTACATTATAGAGTTCTTCTAATTTTAATCTACAAATACTATAAGTTCAATGAAAATATATTTCTATTGGGATTACTTTACAATGGAATCAACATTTCTTAACTAACATCCTATTTATTCATGAACAGAATGAAAATAATTAAAAAGACTATTAACCAGCACAATCAAAAAAATATAATGCCCATTTTAGCTACATAAAGTCAGTTTTGAGCTTTAGGAATTCCAATTATTACCATTTAAAATATTTCTTTGGCAGCTATGTCATCATAAGTGTAAAAAAAGTAATAAATCTAATTTGTTAATAAATAAAATGCCTAGTTTTGAAGACATTTATGTTTACATTCAATTGATTATCATTGTAATTCATTATAATTATTTCAGAGTTAAATAATACCATTTAAGCTACAGGCTAATTTCCTATACTGCTATAGTTAAACACAATAGCTCCTTAAGCTTTGTCTACACTTGTCTAAATATATTACTCAACTTTCTGTTTTTTTCAAAGAGAGTTCATCTTCTATTCCACAGAGGCTGGGTCTGTCCTCAGAGATGGAAGATTTTGCAGCCTTGAACAATATTTGAATCGCGTAAGGATTTTTAGCATGTTAAACATAGCTTTTGTACTTTTTATTTACTTATTTATTTTTGAAACGGAGTCTCACTCTGTTGCTTGGGCTAGAGTGAGTGTCTTGGCATCAGCCTAGCTCACAGCAACCTCAAACTCCTGGGCTCAAGCAATCCTCCCAGTCCATAGCTGGGACTACAGGTGCTGGCCAGCACATCCAACTGATTTTTCCACTTTTTGTAGAAACAGGTCTCACTCTTGCTCAGGCTGCTCTAGAAATCCTGACCTCAAAAGATTGTCCTACCTTGGCCTCCCAGAGTGCTAGGATTATAGCTGTGAGCCATCGCCTGGCTCTTTTCTACTTTTTAAAGAAGAAAAATAAGCCCTATGGCAAGCTGTTGCCTCTTTTGTTTCACCTGAAAAAGTCTATGGACAAACAACAGCTTATATTTAGTTTGATCTTTAAGGAAAATTGAAATCTATTTCCAAGATGAAATTAGTTTTACTTTCTAGATTGCATTGGCAAAAAAAAAAAAAAAAAAAATCCAGCCTCAACTTTAAGACATCTCTTTTTGTATGAAATTTTTAAACAACATTGTTTTCCATTTATAGTATTAAAAAATCTCAGAGGTTTTACCAGTTACACTGTGAGCTGTAACTCTCCAAAAGCATAAAGGATTAATATGAAGCATTTCCTAAATTTTCGCCACCATACCATCACCTCATGGAATGGACACTAATGTGTCAGCAAATGTCATCTTAGGGTGTTACTACCTTCGGGACAGAGACAATTTGGGGGTTATTTTAATCTATGCTTTAGTGAGTATGCATAAATACATTCTACAAATTTCTAGATAATTGAGGGAGGGTCCCTCCCAGAGGAGGGAAACCGCCAGGACTCTGAGCTCTGGCCTAGAGAGAGGCACCCTTCATACCTAGGTTGGGTGAGGGAGGGTCATTCACCCAAGAAACATGAGAGGCAATGTCTTATAAAATAGTCTCATTAAAAACGTGTCCCTCTTCATGGTCAAAACATCAGTTTTTATTAAATCAAATTACAGTAGACCCTCAGTAAATTGACCACCCAAAAGACTGTAGTAAATTGGTCAGCATATGGAAGTGGTCAACATAAGGAACTAGGCCTACTGTACTTATATGTACGTGTGGTGCATGTCCGGTCTACAAAATTAGGTCAACTTAAGGAGGTGGTCAGTGTAGGGAGGTGGTCAACTATGGAGATTCTACTGTAGCTTTATAATGGAAACAACAGAGTAAATGCTAAATCAAATCCCATTTTGATGGTTTTACCAATAATAGGTTATATTTTAAGTTGATTTGGCAATTCTCATAGGCTGGGCTGATTGAGAGGATCTGGGCTTGAAACCCAAGGGAAAGAAACCAGTCAAGGCCCAAGAGAGGCAGAGCCTTCAGCCCCTCCTGCAGTAGGGGTATCCATTTATCAGACTTTTTCACAGGGTCTCTGTGACTGTAATCAAGGGAGAAGGGGGAACAGCTGTATATCACTACGTACTTCCTACCTTTCTCCAAATCTCTTCTCCTTCTTAAAAAGTGGAAAAGTGCAGAAACTGACTCTAAGAACAAATGACCTATAATGTGCAAAAGAGCAAATCATGCTCAAGTTTGTGACCACAGACATATGGGGCCAAGCAAACAGACAACTCTGGGTGATTCTTCTTTGGGGGGCAAGCAGACATGTGGAAATTAAAAAGGGAAACTATTTTTGGAGTAGAGTTGGACTTCACATAAAGCACCTTCTTCAGAGTAAGCACAGTGTTTTTTTATAACAACAGGCTTACAGAGTCAAATCTTAACTCTAGTGTTAATCAATGCCAATTCCCACTTCCTTCTAATTAAGGGACAATTGCCATCAAGTGCTGTATTTCAGGAAATGGGTGGGGAGAATTTAGAGCTGAACTGTCCAATATGGTACCCACTAGCCCTGTGTGGGTATTTAAATTAATTAAAGCTAAATAAAATTTAAAATTCAGTTCTTCAACTGCACTAGCCACATTTTAAATGCTCAATAGCCTCATATGGCTCATGGCTATCATATTGGACAGATTACAGAAAATGTCCATTACTGCAGAAAGTTCTATTGGACTGCACTGATCTAGAAAAGGCTATTTATAGATGCTATAAAAGAAACTTAATTTCTCACTTGGTAAAAAAAAAAAACTATAATACCTACCTACCAGAGCTGGCTTGACTCCGAATAGCGTGGGACTGAATTTGAAGGCTATTGACAAAGAGTCTACTATTATTTCAAAACACCATTCCAACTGATCTATCCAAAATCTCTTTGCATTAAGACTTTCATTGCCATAAGTTATCTTTCAAAATCCAAACCTACCAGCAAATGATGTTTGGTGATAACAGTAACTTCTTAGAGTTCCAATAATTTATGAGCCAGTTAGAAAGTGCTTAGAGCAACTTATTAAAAAATATGAAGATACACATCACCATTAGGTCTAAGAATTAAAGTTTGTATTAAAGTAGGGACACACTTCCGTTGTTACCCTTAGGACAAGGAAGGTATTTATTACGTACCTAGGTCTACTCCCACCCTTCTCATGTACTTAGGCCCACATTCAATAACACTGGGACTTTGTATTATGTTTTGGAATTTCATTTGACCCTCATAAGAACCTAATTGCACGGAGTGCTGTAGATTCTTCTCCAGGAAGGGGAAGACTGACAGCTAATACATTATCTTGTCAGTATTTGTCTTGCTTAATTGGTTACTGAACTGATCCCAAATGGCCACATTACAGTGAAACCAAATGGCTAACACTGCAGGAGCCAGCTAGCTTTGCTTTTCTTCTGGCTCCAGGCTGCCCTGCTAATCTGGCCACTGTTCTGCAGAGGTATGGGTCATGGGGAAAACAAAACAGGAGGACAGACAAGAGTGTGAAGCCAAGTGCCTTCCCTTATGACAATCACAAAACAGGCAAAGTGAGTACAGAAAAACCTGCAAGGTCACTGTGAACGTGACTGTGGTAGCTCTATAACAAAGGCTAGATATAAAGCATTATGTTCATGAAAAAGAAAAATGCTCCACAGAGCAAAATCCCCACTGAAGCACAATGCAAAATCCATTTGGTGAGAAACGCACGTATTAAGCAATTGCTATGAAGACATTTTAATGCTGATTTAAATACTCCAAACAGATTGCACTCAGCAAATGGCAGATTATAATAAACACACATTTTTCAAATGCTTTAATACCCTTGCCCACTGTCATAACATTGATTGACTAGTCATTGTTGTTAGCAAAACTTCTTTATCCTTTTATTTACCATGTTTGTAAATTTCCGACTTGGGGGGGCTTGCAAAACATTTATTCAGTAATGCGTAAATAAAGGACACACCATTAAAATTTTTATGTTTATGCCTTGAAGATGAAACTCACATTTCTAGTTGATCAAGAGATGACAACTAATCTTGGAAACAAGATGTCTCTAGGACACATAAGAAAAAGTTTGAGATTTAATGCATAAGAGCTGAGACTATAAAATTCTTTGATCTGCAACTATCATGAGCCTAATAATTTTTCCTTGAAGTAGAAAACTTTAAGTAAGTCATTTATTAACTTATTAAACTACCATACTATCCTTTTGACGAACTGCAGTCCAGAAAGGAGTTACAGCCCAGCACTATTAAAATCTGTCCTTAATTCAAGCAGGCTTTGTTATTGTAACAGATCCAAGAACTGTTTTGTTTTGTTTTTCAACATGTCATTAGTATATTTGGTTCCCAAACAGGACCGTGCACGTAGGAAGGCAGAATGGGTCCACTCGGGAGGCAGGCTTCCCTTCTGCCGGGGCCGTGTTCTCACAGTCACAATCCGGGCTCAGCCCTGAGAGCAGTCTGGCCGGAATCAATGTCTGGGATATAATAAAGTGCTGTGCAGACACGGGTTAACAGAGAAGGGGCTGCGGAGAAGGAACAGGAATGTGAATTTAAAATGGGAAAACCCTCTTGTTCTCCGTTCGATTCATTAAAGAAGGGGAAAACCGCTCAACAAGGGCTCTCTCCACAACCCAGCGCTAATCACTTTTCTATTGCGATGCATGTCCAAAGCGCCTTGGTAACTCGTCCTCGGTGCCTCCCCCCAAATCCGACAATCTCATTTCTTCCCAAGAGTGCACCGGCAAGGAAGGCGAGACTGTGCCTCTAGAGTGGAGGGCGGTGCACGGGGCACAGCCACTTGGCGCCTCCTCTCGGGTCCCCCCTTCCCGAGCCGGCCTGACTCGGCTGACGGCAAAGTGAACGGGGAATGCGCGGAGACGCGAGGTCAACCTCGGGGTCACTCCTCACCAGACTCGGCGGGGACCAGGGGGCCGGGGGACCGGGGCTGCGCGGGGCTGGGCGGGCGGCACTGCGGCGGTGAGCGCGGGGAGAGGCGGCGCAGCTCGGGACCCGCTCGGGGACGTGCGCCCGCAGAGGGCCCCGAGCTCCGGGGCGGGAGCGGGAGCCGGGGCCGGGGCCGGGGCCGGGGCTGGGCTGGGGGGCGGAGGGGGCGGGGGCCCCGCGGCCAGGCGGACCCCGCGGCCGGTGCCCTGCCGCAGCACCCGCCGCCCCGGTTCCCGCCCCCGGGCGGGGCGCAGAGCCTGCCGGACGCCCCCTGGCTGCCTGGCGGGCCGGGCTGGAGGAGGGGGCGCCGCGCGCACCGCGCCTACCTGCTCTGCTCGGCGGGGCCGCGGGCGCCTGGCGGGGCTGTGACCTGCGGCGGTGGCGGCGGCGGCGGCGGCGGTCACGGTGGGGAGGGCGCTTCCTTCAGGAAGGGGTGGGATCTGCCGGCCCTCCCGCCCGGCCCCTTCCCGCCGCGCGGGGCACTTATTCTGGGGTCCCCGCCGCGAGGCCTCCCGGGGAGAGCTCAGCCCCCGAGTCTCGGACTTAGAGTGCTACCCCCAGGTCCCCGATAGTCACCGGGCTGGGCCGGGTGTGGACCAGCGAGCCGCCTCCTTCCAAAGCCTCTGTGGACGCGTTTGCCTGGCGCTCCTCACCCAACAAAAGGAAGCACAGAATCTGGGATCCTCCGCCTGGTGGTTATTTATTCCTGACCTGTTGTAACCTTCTGGCTGGCTCCCTCCTCTCCACACACCTAGGGGGTTTGCACAGAGCAGCTAAAATTCATTTTCATGCCCACTGGCTGAATGCAGTTCGCCGCCCTCAGCGCTGTCCCGCGGTTTCCTTTCATTGTATTGAACAAACACAGAGCCAACTTCTGACCCTGGCAATGAACAGCGGGCTCCAAGACCCCCCTCCCAGAGCCTCATCCAGGTCCATCATAAAACTGTATTCATCGGCGTTTTAATCCCTCCCCGACCCCAGACTCCAATCTACCATGAGGCCCCATGGCACTATGTCAGGGACCTCTAGTGCCATCGTGTATCGAAGCCATTTTTATCACATCCATATATATCATTAATTTAGGTTCTGAACGCTGTCTTACTGGTTTCCCAAGGTGGGCACTCATTTATCAACAAGCCTCAGTCAGTCTGGCCCCCATTCTTTTGGGGGGCTTACATCCCACACCTGTCTCCTTTAAACTATTGCCTCTCAAAGCACATGTTTCTAAGAATCTTCTGCAATTTAACCTATTCAAATCCTCCAAGTCAACATTCAGTTCTAGAACTCTCCCTTACCCCATAGTTCTTGGTATTATTGTCTATGTGTGGACTGATTTCTTGTTTCTGTTTTCTCCTGGCTACTAGACGGTAAGCTCCAGGCCAGGGCTCTGGCCTTGTCCTGTTTTTCTTGCTTTAATAAATGGAACTGTTATCAATCCCATTAAAACCTCAAAAACAAAAAGTGAATCTAGCATCTAGTCTAAATTCTCTGAAATTATAGATAAATTTTGTGGGGATTTGCCTGTAGTGGTCTGACTCCTCCAAAGCTGAGAACTACTTGAGGTCCATTCATGAACCCACCTGGGTGGACACCACCCATCCTCTGTCCTCTGTGTCACCACTTCTCTCTGCAGTGACTAAAGAGCCCACTAGCTACACCTTCTAATTCATTCTTTTAAAACGTCTAGATCATGGTTTTTAGCCTTCCTAAAGCCTCGGCCCTTTAATACAGCTCCTGTGGGTTGTGACCCACAGGTTGAGAACCGCTGGTCTAGATCCATCTAAAGCTTTGGTGTTCTCTCTCCACTCTGTGTATCAGAATCACCAGTGGGGACTTCAGAAAGAAATGTCACACCTGTAATCCTAGCACTCTGAGAGGCCAAAGTGGTTGGATCGCTTGAGCTCAGGAGTTTGAGACAAGCTTGAGCAAGATTGAGACCCCTGTCTCAACTAAAAATAGAAAAACTCCCCAAGGGTTGTGGTGGGCTCCTGTAGTCCCAGCCACTTGGAAGGCTGAGGCAGGAGGATTATTGAGCCCAGGAGTTTTAGATTGCTGTGAGCTATGATGATGCCATGGCACTCTACCCAGGGCACAGAGCAAGGCTCAGTCTCCAAAAAACAAACAAACAAACAAAATGGAAATGTCTGTGTCTACCT
This sequence comes from Nycticebus coucang, assembly GCF_027406575.1. NCBI lineage: Eukaryota > Metazoa > Chordata > Mammalia > Primates > Lorisidae > Nycticebus > Nycticebus coucang. Next base: position 12,319,749 of record NC_069780.1, read on the forward strand.
CAGACCTCCTAAATCAAAGCCTGATTGGAAGTTGAGGGAAGCCAGGACATGGGTTGTTCTGGCAAAGAAATGCGAGTAATTCTGACAATCTCTAGCCATGTCACTACCTTGGGTCTTGGGTGTTCAGCTGTAAAATGTCCTTCCTTTTCCTTTTCTCTGTGGAAGGTTTGAGAACTCATGACCATGTTTAATTTATTTGAACATTTTCATTTTCACTTAGAGCCAGGCCTGCTTTTCCAAAAGAAACCAACTTGAGTTTGTGAGGATAGTAGGCTCAGTGCCAATTGTCAGCGGCACTAAATCACTGCCACCTTCCTCTCCCAAATGTCCATCCAAATAAATCCAGAAAGTGAAATGAATTACATTCCTGGAAGTGATATTAACAGCTGGAATAGTATGTCCAAATGCTGGCCGTGGAGGAGAGTTGGTTGCTATAAGTAGATTCTGTTAATGTCATGAATTCTAGTGAAGCTTCCAGAGAACAGATAAACAAAACATAAGCTTATCTGTGCCTTATCTTTCTTTTATCGGACTTGGTAGTCCATCCATTAAAATTGTTGTCCACCGTGTACTCAATATGACCTCTGATCTTTTTAATCATATATGGCGGTGAGACAGAAATACTATTCTAGAACTGGTTGTCTTTAAAAAATTCATATAAAGATCCATCCCGTACCTTTAAATGATCTGTTGACAGTGTTCCAAAACACTTCAGGCTGTGAGGAAAGGGCCAGCCACAGAGTTAGAGACCTAGTATGGAAGATGAAGGGCTTGCTTCAGAGACAGATGCCAGCCACAGACTTTGTGGGGTGGAATGGAGGTTCATACTCGGGAATGCCCTCATTCTACAGGCCCACAAGGAGGCATCCTAATTTTGACACCATGTTGCTCTACAAGTCCACCCACCTGATTCTAGCGAACAGCACGAGCCTGCCTCCATCAGAGTAGGGGTAGTGGTTTTCTGATATAAGTCAATTTGTTATGTAATTAAAACTACTAGAGAACATTTAGAATTACAAAGAAATTTTATACTCCTGTTCATTTCCTTTCTCTTGGGCAGCCAATTTGTTCTTGTTATGATTCAAATCACTTCCCTTATTCATTTGTAAAAGCAGAATTGAGCAATACAGCTCATAAATAACACTTCCGGAGATTCTGGACATCCCTGCTGCTGGTCAGATCATAGTGAATCCCTTTGTAATAAAAATCTCTGTATAACAAAGTTATTTCCACCCCTTATCTGACAACCAGTAACTCAAGTAGTCTCTGATAAACAACAGCATCATACAAAATCTTTGAAATGGCATTTGATATTTACCAAAATCTACCTATTAAGGAAAACTTTATAGGGGCAGTTGGAAAGGGAATGAGAATACATCTGGTAACAGGATGTGAAATAGCTCTTATTTCATTCCCATTTTGACAGAGGCCCCAGGTAATAATCCTCAATTTCTCTCACATTCCTAACCAAGTGCTGGATTGCCATGTAGGATTTGCAAAGGAGGGTTCCCTTAACTTCTTACTTACCTTAAGGTATAAAAGAGTTGATACTGAGGCTGACAGATTGCTGCGGATTAGAGAAGGGTTTCTGCAGAAGTCAGGTGTTCTAAGAGGCCCTTCCTCTGACACAGGGGAGAACAAAAGGCCTTTTCTCTCACCTTACGTCTGGTGAGAGGGACTTTAGGCAGATCTCCTAGAGAGCTCAGCACATGTCCCCTGCTTGGGAATGGACTTTTGGGGAATACCGGGGACTGGCATCTGTCTCATGCCCGAGAAATCTAAAGAACCAGTGTGTTGGCAAAAGTGGCCAGAACTTTAGGTGGGGACCACGGGGGTGGGGAAGTAATTTACTCCCACAGAAGACATGTCTAGGAGAGTGACACAGTGTGTGGTTGACTTTGATCCCACCCAAGAGGACTGCTTGGCAAGACAAAGAAGCCTTGGCCGGAAGAAGCCAGAAGTTTGCCTACAGATGCGCAGGGCCCAGGAGAAGAATCTAAAGCATCTGATCAGAGGCAACATGAACTTGCCTGTGCTGAGGGGACAATTGGTAGGGGAGAGGCCCCCTGGCAGGGCAATGGAAGCGAGTGTGGTCTGACAAACCTAGAAACATCTGTCATGGCCAGAGGAAGCCACAGTCGCCAGAGACAGCAAAAACCTTTCTGGCTCCTCAGCAATCTCTTCCCCCTAGTGAGGGGAGAAGGGGAAGAGGTGCCAGGCTGGAGGAAACCCACAGGAAGCCTCCCATCACCCTTTCACAGGAACTGTGGAGGGTTTTCTTTATTGTTATTATTTTACTGTACCAGACATGTTAATTACTGAAATAATGCTGTATTTTTGCTAAAAGTAATCAGAGACCTTTTACTATTTGAGAATGATCTAAAAATTCACAGACGTATGCATTCAATTCATCTACGGGGCAGGAGCACTAGTCCCGCAGGGCGTATCTGAACAGGCATGATGGAAGAGAGGAAAGTTGTTTTCTGATTGTACCCAGGAGTTCAGCTGAGGCAGAGTAGCAGCTGTACATTTAAGTATAATGCGTTCCACATGATACCTCAAACCCTCCGAGGATGTCTCATTCTGGCATCTCACCCAAGTTACTAGTAAGTGATGCACCGAGAAATCCCCTTTGTATGTATATAAATTATGATTTAAATTTTCCAGCAAGGAAGTAGAGGTAAGGATACTGAATGAAAAGACCTGGGAATCTAAGTGTTGGCTTAACCTCTTAAATAGCAGTCTGCTGCAGTTTCCTCATCTCTAAAGGTCTCAGATAAGATGTTGCCAAGGTCTCTTTTAGTCAGAAAATTCTCTCTGGAAAGGCACAGCCCACACCAAGGGCCACCCTTTCAGAACCTGCTTCACCAGGAGAGCAGCCTCGGACCAGCATATCTGGCGAGAGGTGTGGAGTGATAAGGAGTAGTTTTCCAAAACGAGGTACTGACAAGTCCAGTGGCACCTTCATTTCAAGGCTAGTATGCAGCTGAGGTTGATACGATTACCCTGGCGACAGTTTCCATCTTATGCACTTAGAAATGTAACCTGGGAGCCCCCCAAGCACTTGCCTGTACTCTCTCCAGGGCTGGACACTCCCACTCACACCTCCTCCTCCAGTGGGAGAGCAGAGTTGCAAAGCTGTTGGTGACTGGTGTTCAGAGGGCTTCAAGTAAAAAGCAGATTTTGTGTTCTGAAAGTCCTTCTTAACTCCATTTTCTCTATTTTAATCAAGAGATTGTTTCCTGCAAGAAAACAAGCCAAACGAGTGTGAACAATTTTTATTTCAATCAGTCCTCTCCTTGAACTGTTTGCCAAAATGCATTAAGATTATAGAAGGCATCCACTATTTATTTGATTTAAAAAATTCTAAATTGGAGAAAGATTAGTCATCTTATAGTATGATATTCTATTTGTCACAAATGGTTGTTTTTGAAGAACTTAGGGAATTCTAATGCAGTCTTTTGGAGCTCTAATTGCTGCAGCTCTGTAGTTTATTATCTCTGCCATCTGCCACCCAACTGCCCCAGTTTCTGTCCCAGGACCTGTGCATGCCCAACAGCTAAAAGAGTTAACACACAACAGAGCAGGAGGCCTCCTGGACCCTGTTTTGGTGCACAGCTGTGTCTGATAGGCTGGTGCCCTTTCTGCACTGGTTGTTAAATATTTTAAATATCACTTCTGGAAGTTGAAAATGTTCTCAGCTTCTCTCCACCAAAGAGCATCTTTTTATCTTCTGTTGTATCCTCTCTCTCCTTCTCTCCCCACCCTGACTCTTTAGCCTATTTCCAAGTTTAACTCTACCACCTGTTATTCTCAATTCTGTCCTCTCCTAATACTCTGTCTTAGGAGTACCTACTCTCTCTTTGTTGAGTGGTTCTTCCCCTTAGCCTACAAAAGTGCACATTCTTTTGTCCTAAAAACACCTTCCATAGCTCTCACTTTCTCAGTCAAGTGGCTAAGTCATCCTTTCCTTTCCATTCAATGAGAAATTTCTTCAAAGTGCAGTTTTTACTTGCTACCTCCTCTTTACAGCCAGTCTTTGTTTTATTCTCAGCTCCCAAACAGTCTGGACTCCACACCTGCTCTGTCAAAAATGCTTCCTGTAGGTCCACCATGAGGACCCTCCGAGCACTGGTCATTTTGCCCCTCGGATATCAGTGTAATCTCCGGGATTTCCTTCTTCCTCTCTGACCACTCTCACACAGTCCTTTGTAAGAAGCTGCATGGTAAGTGGGTGTGGTCTTCCAATACGCAGAAATGGGGAGAGGTGTACCAAACTTTATTTTTCAGAAGGCCATTGATTCTGGAGAACAGTGAGAGTAGCCTCTCCAAGACTGTTCTGTTCTGGCTTAGCGCCCATAACACAGTGGTTTGGCACCAGCCACATATACTGAGGGTGGCAGATTCGAACACAGCCCGGACCAGCTAAACAACTGCAACAACAACAAATAAAATAGCCCAGTGTTGTGGTGGGCACCTGTGTCCCAGCTACTTGGGAGGGGCTGAGGCAAGAGAATCACTTCAGCCCAAGAGCTTGAGGTTGCTGTGAGCTGTGATGCCACAGCACTCTATCAAGGGTGATATAGTGAGATCCTTTCTCAAAAAAAAAAAAAAAGACTGTTCTGTTCTTCCATTTCCAAAATCACAGTTTTATATATAAAAGTTAAAAGCAACGACCTACTAACCTTTATCTTAAACAACAGTAATTAACACTTATCTTAACAGTAATTGCCATAACCCATGACCCAAAACAACATTTTTAGTTCAAATGTTAATCTCCTAAATCAATCACCTTAAACTACTTAAGATATACACTTTCAAGTTAAAGTTGAATTCACAAAACAACAAGAATGGGAGACACGAAGTGACAGTCACTTAGGACTTCACCAACCAGACCAGCTGTGTCAGGTCAGCCCTAGCCTGACTGAATGCATCTTATTATCATCACATGTGCTTTGAGTACCTGCAGTTCAAAACTGAATTCTAGGAACGGCTCCTTACGCAGAGATCAGCCTGAAATCTTGGAGTTAGCAACAACCCTTTTTCTCTTCAATTGATCTCATTCTCATTCAGGAATTAAGTCCTATTTCTTAATCCTACTTTCACAGGGTCCGGGAATTTCTTTTTTTCCCCTTTCTACTGTTTTAGGGTGAGTCCTCTTCACCTCTGGAATGTCTGACTGCCTATCTGCTTCTCTCCCTCCACTCTTTCCCCATATCAATCTCCCTTTTTTTGTATCCCCTACTCTCTTTTTGAATGATTTGATTTTCTCTATTTCTCATTTTTAAAGAGTATATGTACAATTAAAAAGTGAAAAAAATCTAAATATGTAATAGAAAAGTTAACATCTCCTTGACTCCAACTCCTTTCTTCCTACCTCCAACATCAAACATTAGCCTTTGACACTTTTTCATGCGCATGCAAACATATATTCACTTTTTTTTTTTTTTTTTTGTAGAGACAGAGTCTCACTTTATGGCCCTCGGTAGAGTGCCGTGGCCTCACACAGCTCACAGCAACCTCCAACTCCTGGGCTTAAGTGATTCTCTTGCCTCAGCCTCCCGAGTAGTTGGTACTACAGGCGCCCGCCACAACACCCGGCTATTTCTTGGTTGCAGTTTGGCCGGGGCTGGGTTTGAACCTGCCACCCTCGGTATATGGGGCCGGCACCTTACCGACTGAGCCACAGGCACTGCCCTATATTCACATTTTTAAAAATAAAAATAAAAATGGGGTCGTAGTGTATATATGTATCTGTATTACTGTGGAACTCTCTTTTCTGACTTAAAAGTGTATCATGGTTATCCCTCCAGGTCATTAGAGAGCTAACTCATTTTTTAAAGAATCACAGCTTTATTGAGATAATTCACATATTGTATAGTATATTTAATGATACAAGTCAATGATTTCACACAGTTGGCAGCCAGCATCATAATCACTTGAATGAATTGATTATGAATGGATATACCACATTTTGTTTATCCATCCGTTGATAGACATTTGGATTGTTTCCTCCTATTGGCTATTATGAGCAATACTGCTGTAAACATTTGTGCACGTGTTTCTGTGTGGATATATGTTTTCTTTTTTTTTTTTTGTAGAGACAGAGTTTCACTTTATTGCCCTCGGTAGAGTGCCATGGCGTCACACAGCTCACAGCAACCTCCAACTCCTGGGCTTAGGCAATTCTCCTGCCTCAGCCTCCCGAGTAGCTGGGACTACAGGCGCCCGCCACAACACCCGGCTATTTTTTTTGTTGTTATTGCAGTTTGGCCGGGGCTGGGTTTGAACCCGCCACCCTCGGTGTATGAGGCCAGCGCCCTGCTCACTGACCCACAGGTGCCGCCCTGGATATGTTTTCATTTCTTTTGGGTATATGAAGAGGGTGCCAAAAAAAGTATACACCTTTTAAGAGATGTCATCTATGTATTACATTTTGAAGTTGAATTGAAGGTACTGTTACTGGTCAAGCGTTCCTAGATAAAATGCTACTTACATTCATTTTACCTGCAATTTTGGAGAATGATTGATTTTACTTCCAACAAGGTTGCTTAATATGTGTATACATTTTTTTTTGGCACCGCCTGTATTAATATGATACATAGTAATGGAATTGTTGGGAAATAAGAATAACTTTATATTTAAACTTTTAAGGAACTTATGCTGTTTTCCTAAGTAACTTTTATTTTACAGAGCCATCAGCAGTCTAAGAGGATTCCAATTTCTCCACATTGTCACCAACACTCATGCATTAAAAAAAATTTTGGGGAGGGGGGAGGATGGGCGGAGGGAAGGTGATTGGTGGGATTACACCTACGGTGCATCTTACAAGGGTACATGTGAAACTTAGTAAATGTAGAATATAAATGTCTTAACACAATAATTAAGAAAATGCCAGGAAGGCTATGTTAACCAGTGTGATGAAAATATGTCAAATGGTCTATAAAACCAGTGTATGGTGCCCCATGATCGCATTAATTTACACAGCTATGATTTAATAATAATAATAAGCTGATTAGCAGGAAAATTAAAAAAATTAAAAAAATTTTTTTTGGAAAATGATCATTTTTTTTTTTAGAGACCGAGTCTTACTTTGTCACCCTTGGTAGAGTGCCTTGGTATCACAGCTCACAACATCCTCCAGCTCTTTGGGCTTAGGCGATTCTCTTGCCTCAGCCTCCTGAGTAGCTGGGACTACAGGTGCCCACCACAACACCTGGCTATTTTTTTGTTGTTGCAGTTTGGCTGGGGCTGAGTTTGAACCCGGCACCCACCTGTGGCTCACTGAATATATAGGGCTGCCACCCTAGTCACTGAGCCACAGGCACCACCCAGGAAAATGATAATTTTTTTAAATTTAAGGTTAATGTGAGTACAAACAACTAGGTTACAATGTTTGCATTTGTTAGGTAGAGTCTGTCTTGTAGTTGTGTCCCACACCCAGGAGATGCCATATACCCTTACATTGTCAGCCATTAAAGTTTTTTAAAAAAACACAGCCACCCTAGTGAGTGAAGTGGTATCTCACTGTGGTTTTCACCTGCATTTCCCTGACAGCTATGATGTCAATCACCTTCTCATGGGCTTATTGGCCATCTGCATGTGTTCTTCGAAGAAATGTCTATTCAGTCCTTTGTCCATTTTCAAATTGAATTATCTTTTGACTATTGAGTTTTGAGGGTTCTTTATACAAGTGCTTATCAGGCATACAATTTGAAAATATTTTCTTTTCTTTTGTTGGTATCATTTTCACTTTTATCATGGTAGCTTTTGAAACCCAGAAGGTTTTTAATTTGATGAAGTCCAAGTTATCTATCCCCCCCTTTTGTTGCTCATTTTGGTGTCATATCTGAGAAGACTTTGCCTAACCAAGGTCCCCAGATTTACTCCTATACTTTCTTCCGAGAGTATTATAGTTTTAGCTCCTACATATAGGTCTTTGGTCATTTTGAGTTACTTTTTGTGTATGATTTGAGGAAGTGGTCCAACTTGATTCTTCTGTATGTGGTAATCCAGTTGGCCCAGCCTCATTTGTTGAAAAGAACATTCTATCCTTCATTGAATTGGCCTGGTTCTCAGGGGTCTGTTCTTCAAAAATGAACAGGCCACGGTTGGTGAATGTTTTTATCATGAAGCAGTGTTGTGTTTTGTCAAATCTTTCTTCTGTGTCTATTGAGATGGCCATATTTTTGTCCTTAATTCTAGTACTACATTAATTGATTTTAAGATGTTAAATCAATTTTGCTTCCCTAAAACAAATCTCACTTGGTTGTGGGGTGTGATACTTTAATATGTTGCTTAATTTAGTTTGTTATTACATTGTTGATTTTTCTTTTTCTTTTTCTTTTTTTTTTTAGACAGAGTCTGTCACCCAGCCTACAGTGCAGTGGGATCATCATAGCTCAGGGCAACTTCAAACTCCTAGGCTCAAGTGATCCTCCTGAGTAGCTAGGACTATAAGCATGAGTTACCACATCTGGTTAATTTTCTATTTTTTTTGTAGAGATGCAGTCTCACTCTTGCTCAGGCTGGTCTTGAACTTCTAGCTTCAAGTGATCCTCCTGCCTGAGTCTCCCACAGTGCTAGGATTACAGGCATAAGCCTCCACATCCAGCCAACCTAGGCCATTTTTAACAGCTTAGTAATCTTCCATAATTTTCCAGTGTAACTCCTCCCTCTCCCAAGAAAACACACTCTCATCCGTACCCGCTTCAGGACTGCAGCAGGCCCCAGGCTGCTGAAGATTGAAGTGGAATGAGCAGAACCAATTGGCGCTTAGAAGAAAGGGAGCCTCAGACACAGTTAAGAGTGAGGGCCCGTGCACTTCCTGACAGGTAAGGCAGGCACTCAGTTATTGTTTACTGAGTTGAGGAGCACTCTCATCTCCTTTCACAAAGCTAGGGCTGCCTCCCGGCTAAGGAAGCCCTAGTTTATCTCCATAACCTCTCAGATTGTTTTCTCTCTCTAACCTTCTGTCCTTGCAGGCTGCTTCCACCCACTTTTGTTTGAAGGTGGAAGAAGTTGGGCAGCGCCACTCAGCACAGGGGCATGCACCCTGGATTCTAGACTCACCTGGGGCCTGCATCCTGGGACAGAGTTAACAATAAACTTTAGGCTATTCATTTCCGAAGAACTGATCCCTCAGAACCAGGCCCTTCAGTCGCAGACCACAGTTGCCACTGTCAGATCCTTATACACTATTCCACAGGCACATACACACTCAGTAACTCCCTCACCCATTGCCCCTTCGAATGCACTACATGAAAGGTAGGCGTCCAGCGCCACCCTCTGCAGGCCCACCCCTGGCCTCCACAGAACCTATCTCCACAGTGCCATCCTCCAATCTCCCCTCAAGCAGCCCTTTCAAACACACAGAGCCTGAGCCCTAAAAACACAGGCTGACTCCATCTTTTCCCTGAGGGATTCTGGCTGGACCTCTCCTTGGCTGTCCTTTGTTAACAGTTCATTTTCACTGTAGGTACAGTATTGGAAAGTAACAGAGATGCCCTTGTTTTAAAGTCTTCTGCTCTTCTGTTAAGTGTGCATTACTGAAACTAAGTGTAACTCTACAAGCACAGCTTTGTGGGCAGCCATTTTGCATTACAGATAGGTGCGGCAGGCCCTCACGTTCCAGGGGGGAAGGAGGGCCCTGCAGGAAGTCAGGTCCATCTGATTCAGTTTAACTCCACACAAACTCCACACAAACCTCCTGTCTGGGAACTGAATTAGTCCTAAAGAGTTCTTGTGCTATTAAACTGGAATGTCACCTTGGGCCAGCCAAATTCTCAGCTGTAAAATTAAAGCTGTGGACCTTGGACAATCTTCCAGCTCTCACAGACTAGGATTTTAGATATAGGGTCACCCATGCAGTATGGGATGAGGCAACTCACTGGGAGATCCTCTTTCCTTCCTCATTAATAGGTTTACAGAGATGAAACTGGTTTAGAAATAGCATCAAGAGCAGCCTTGGTTGATGAATTACAGTTTCCACCAGCAAACAGGGAGGGAGCACCATGGTTGCCCGGCAACCAGCCTCCATCCTTGCTGGCGGAGGAGCGGAGTTGGCTCAGGTCTCTTTTAGCTGCAGTTAACAGGACCACTATGTGGCCTTCTTCGTGACCATTGCCATTCTGTGGAGCTCTAATTAACCCTCAGAGGAGTGTAGGGACTCTGCTCCCCCCCCCCGCATGCTCAAAGTTTGCTGACTGAAACAATGGAACCAATTTTTTGTTCCACAAAACCAGCTCTACCCCTATTCCTGTTGTCATCATTGAAGTCAATCAACAGGCCTGTCCATCGTCCAGTCAGTGAACTACTCCCTGTACTGAAGCCCTGGGCCTTGTTGACTGGCTGGAAGTGCTGCCTAGAGCTGCAGGAGTTATCCAGACATCTCTAGGAGTGGTGCTTGAATGAAGAGCAGCCCAAGCCTCATGTGAAAAGACATGGAACAGTTCGAAGCCCCCCTTTAAAAGTCCTTATTTACAGAAATAGTCACATTCTGAGGCACTGGGTATTAGGGCTTCAACATATGAATTTTGGGAAGTCACAATTTAGTCCATAAATTGGTCTGGGACTGAGCCTTTGGCAGCCTCTCTTCAGAGTTTGTGCTTTTAACCATTATGCTATAAAAACGTTTGAGCAAATTATAACATATTTAGCACATTTAGAGTTTCCTGGTGTAGCAGACGCTCTTAGCTGCCTACTCAATATATATCTCAGCACGCCCCCTCCCCCTTTTTTTCTTGTCAACAAAATGTTGCTGTGGTTCAGAGAGGCAGTGTGGCCAGCTGCCATGCTAAAACGTTTTTGATAACTCTACTCCCATTTGCTATTTACTCGATTTCCCAATCTTTCTTGCATGTAGGGGTGGGTGCCATGTGACCTAGGTCTGCCCAATGAGAGGCCAGAAGCAATTAGCTGGGGGACTTCTGCTTCCAAACATGAACTGGAGCTAAGAACTCGCTGGCACCATCTTTCCTGTTGGTGGGTTTGTGGACCCGATTCAGGAGTTATCACGCCATCTGGAGACCATGAAAGGAGGAGGCTAACAGGCTCAGGATAGTATACCACAAACACAGGAGGACATATGGCTGAGGACATTGTGGAGCTGCTGAACCAAGTGGAGAAGCTCTTCTTTCAGACATCTTGTTATAAGAGGTCATTAAATACTTCTATGCAACTGGTTCTTTAAAAACAGCTTTATTGAGGTATAATGTAACTTAAGCACCATAAAATCCACCTGTGTTAACTGTACAATTTTTCGTTTATTTAATTTTTGAAGATTTAAAGACAGAGTCTTGCTATGTTGCCTAGGCTAGACTTCTGGGCACCAAGGATCCTCCCACCTCAGCCTCCGAAGTAGCTGGGACTATAAGCTTTTAGACCCATGCTTGGCTAAGTGTATATTTTTAGTAAATTCACAGTTGTGCAACCATCACAACAATCCAGTTTTAGAATATTCCATTACCCTGAAAAGATTCTTCATGCTAGTTTGCACTGAATTCCTCTTCTTATAGCCTCAGGCACCACTGATCTGCTTTCTGGCTCTATAGATTTGCCTTTTCTGGACATTTCATAAGGTAGGGTTTTTTTTACCCCAGTGGCATGAAGTATTCTTAGCCTATTTTTTTTTTTTTTTTTTTTGGCCGGGGCAGGGTTTGAACCCGCCACCTCTGGCATATGGGACCAGCGCCCTACTGCTTGAGCCACAGGCGCCGCCCCGCATGAAGTATTCTTAACTGCTAGTTGTGGCATAGGGTGTGCAACTGATAATGTATGCCACACTCAGGAGACATCAAAACTAAAGGAAAATGGGAGCCACCCATGGAATAGTGGAAAGAGCCCAGTCTGGTCTGGGATATTCTCCTAACAAGCTATTTGCCTTTTGTAAATGTTTAACCTTCTCTGAGTTGATCTTTTCACCCATGAAATAAGGGGATTTTAATGAGTGATTTTTCTTTTTTTCTTTTCTTTGTTTTTTTTTAGAGACAGAGTCTCATTTTGTCACCCTCGGTAGAGTGCTGTGGCATCACAGCTCACAGCAACCTCCAGCTCTTGGGCTTAGGCGATTCTCTTGCCTCAGCCTCCCGAGTAGCTGGGACTACAGGTATCCACCACAATGCCTGGCTATTTTTTGTTGCAGTTTGGCCAGGGCTGGGTTTGAACCCCCCACTCTCGGTATATGGGGCTGGCGCCCTAGTCACTGAGCCACAGGGGCTGCCCTTAATGAATGATTTTTAAGCTCTCTTCTAGCCTTAAGATTCTAAGTTATTTTCTTAAGGAATGAAAGCAATATTTGAGTTATTTCAGATAAAACTCTATCATTCAGCAAAAACTCGACCACTCCACCCTTCTATAAATCTTAACAGTCGTGTTAAGTTTCTACTAATAGGATAATGGAGGATGTTATAAAATGTCTGTCCAAGCAAGCTCTGTATGCGGAAAGAAAGTCACAGTATACAGAAGAAAGTGCATGAATTGTTACAAAAGGGTCATGTTTATTTGGACCTTTTGTCAGAAACAAGAGTGAAGAATGCTTAGAACATGTTTTATTTATATATAAATTCACACATTTGAGCGCCTACACATGAACATTTCCTTTGCAAAAGAAATCTTATGAATTAGAATGTTGGTGACCACTCATGATTGTAGACAAACAGGATCATCTTTATCCTTAAAAGTCTATTGGATACTGCCCGTATTTAAATGGTGCAATAATGGCATTGTGGATATGGCTCAAAACGAGTCTTGGGACTGTCCTGTATCCTAATTGTAAAGATAGTACATGAGTAGTACACGTGTTAAAATTTATGAAACTATACAACTGCAAAAAGGTGTGGTCTTAACTGTAGGTTAACTTAAAAACTAAAATAAAAAGATCTTATCTTTCACATATGCATACTGAAATATTCATGGATGAAATGATTCAATATCTAGTATTTGCTTCAAAATAATAAAGTGTGGGAGCATAGATGAAACCAGACTGGCTGCGAGTTTGTAATTGTTGAACCTGGATTCCTTACACTCTCCAGAGGCACATTATGTTCTCTTCCCTCTTTTTTGTGTGTATTCAAACATTTTCATTTTAGAAAGCTGAAAATAAAAAGTGTTATTGAGAAAGAATAAAGTTTCTTCCTTCTTCCAGGCTTAAAAGAACCTTATTTCTGATTTTCAGACCAATGGCTCTCTCTAACATAAGGAGTGATAGAATAGGCAAAGGGATAGAATATATTCATCTCTCTATATAACTTATGCTCATTTTATGTTAAAAGAAAGGATTCTTTTTTATGCATATGAGCCAGCTGGGTTGACTACAGTTTAAAAATTGTATCAAATCAGAACTAATTTGTTGAACACTTGCTTATGATAATCATCAAATTAATAATCCTTCCAGCAAAAGATCTCAAATGTTTACACCTGCTCCAGAAGATGCTGTCCTAATTTTACAAAGGAATAAACCAAGTCTTAGAAGGTACCAGATCAGTATCTAGTATACAAGATCTGAGAATTAAGTTCACATCAAAATCATTAGTTGACTGTGAGCAGTATAGCAGACCAAGTAAACATAGATAAATAGGAAAATCTTCACTGAAAATCTTGGCATGAGAAAGATGTGTGCAAAAATGATCCCAACAGAGCTTACCGATGAACAAAAGCAAAGGAGAGTCAAAGTTTGAAGAGTCCTTTTGGAGAAGAAAGACAATGTTTTGGGCTATGTTATCACTAGTGATGACACATGGGTGAACCAATAGAACCCTGAAACAAAGCGTCAAAGTGCACGGTGGAACTCAGCTAATTCTCCACAACTAAAAAAGTTCTGTCACTCCAAATCAGGAGTCAAAACAATGTTGACAAACTCTTTTGATATCAGAGGAATTGTTCATTTTGAATTTGTATCAACTGGACAGTTAACCAAGTTTACCATTTGGAAATGCTGAAAAGGCTGCATAAAAAGTTACATTAAAATGACCTGAACTTTTCACCAATGACTCATGCCTCTTGCAGCACAACAATGCACCAGCTCACACGGCACTTCTCTGAGGGAGTTTTTAGCCAGTAAATAAATAACTGTAGGGGAATACCCTCCCTACTTACCTGATATGGCCCCCATAGACTTTTTTCTTTACCTCAAGATAAAGGAAATATTGAAAGGAAGGCATTTTGATGACATTCAAGGTATCAAGGGTAATATGGTGATAGCTCTGATGGCCATTCCAGAAAAAGAGTTCCAAAATTGCTTTGAAGGATGGACTAGGCACTGGCATCAGTGCATAGCTTCCCAAGGGGAGTACTTGGAAGGTTACTGTAGTGATATTCAGCAATGAGGTATGTAGCGCTTTTTCTAGGACAAGTTCACAAACGTAATTGTCAGACCTCACGTGTATCTCACATAGCAAGGTTAGAATGCAAGTCTAGATCTACTTCCAGAGACTGTGCTTTTAAGCACTGGGCAGTGCAGCTTTGGAGTGGACACTGTCCTGAGCAGGATGCCTTTGACATGTTCTGCACCCATCCCCCACTTCTGCCCACTCTTCTTCTGGCAGCTGCAATCTTCAGAGGACTCCCCAAGGACTCCTGAATTTGCTTTGCCCCAGTCTGGACAGCCAAACATACAGGGAGTTTGTGTCCCCAAAAGCTGGTGACCGTCTGGCACAGGAGTGCCAAAGTTCAACTCCTTTGCCTAGACTGAGATAAACTCTGAGGCATAATTAACACTCTAGTGCTCCCTGGGGGATCCAACTGAGGCAGAAGCTTTGCCTCACCATTGCTCAGTTTTTCCCACTTCCCTGTCCTGCTCCCCACGCTCCATTACTGGTTTCTCCAGGGAGCATTTAGCTCAAGGACTATTTCTTGGGAACCCAACCAACCCTCTTTTGCCTATTTAGAAGCAGAATCATTGCTAAAAATTCCTTACCAAGGAAACATTTGTGAGCATGTGTATGCATTTGTATAGACATAAATTCATAGGCCTGATGCAGTGGCTCGTGCCTGTAATCCTAGCACTCTGGGAGGCCGAGGTGGGTGGATTGCCCAAGTAGCCGGGTGTTGTGGCAGGTGCCTATAGTCCCAGCTACTGGGGAGACTGAGGCAAGAGAATCACTTGAGCCCAAGAGCTTGGGGTTGCAGTGAGCTATGACTATGAGTTGCAGGGCACTCTATGGAGGATGACAAAGTGAGACTCTGTCTCAAACAAAAAAGATATAAGTTCATATATACTTATTATACAGGGTAGCCATAAAGTTCATGTGCAATTTTAAATTGCACATGGACTTTATGACCACCCTGTATTTACATATGCAATTACTGTAGTGACTAGAATTAGAAAGGTCAAAAGAAGGACAAATATTACCTTCCATGAGGACCACACTAACCCACAATATGAAGCTAGCAAATGTGCTCCTCTCTGTGTCCACTCAGTTATGCTGGTAGCACGGCCACAATGGCTTCCCAGTGTTATCCAAATACCAGGTGTGGAACAAAACACTGCTTTAACCCATGGAGATCGGGATGAGGAGGTCCGATAGTAATAGGCAGAAGAGGAAAGAGAGAATACATTTGAATAAACTCAAAATTGGTCCTCAGAAGTTAAGAACAAGACAACGCTTTCCAATAAACCCCTTGCTGGAAAGAAGCCACTCTGTTTACAGAGGATAGAGTCCTGCTGTGCCCATCCCCTGTGAGAAGGTGGATTTCAGTTTGTAAAGGATTCTGGTAATCATGGTGTCCTATTAGCCACGGGGAGACTGTGGTTCCATAGCTGAATTGGGTGAAGCCACAACCTGGATCCATGCCTTTTCAGCTCTCTGACTTTCACAATCTATTGTACAATTTTGAGACTCTGTTTCCTACTTTATAAAACAGGACAATAATAATAACTGCCTGATGATGTTATTAAGAAATTATATTAGAGCCACAAGCCCCTACAACAGTGGTTCTCAACCTTCCTAATGCCACGACCTTTTAATACAGTTCCTGTGGGTGGTGACCCACAGGTTGAGAACAGCTGCCCTACAACATGATAAAGAATGAATAAATGGTCATTGGACAATTAGGGGAGCCTCAAATTTCCTTCTCTGGATGTCTTTAGCAATGAGTTTGGGGTAAGAGTGATGACAAAGAAGCTGGTGTACCCATATGTTGCTGGGGGCAGGGAACATATGCATTCTTTAGAAAGAAATATAGCAAATCAAGCCCGGTTCTAGACGAGTTAGTCTGGGCTTCATGGCAATCTGTTCTTACCTGTGTTATATCTAGCACTTGCCATAGTGTATCCTAATCTATTTGTCAATCTCTCTCTCAAGCACTGGGAAGAGCACTTTTTAAGTGCAGAACATTGTTTTCATCATTGTGTCTCCAGCGTTTAGCAGCTGAAATAGTAGGTGCTCTGTAAATACTGTGGAATAAAAGCAGAGCCTTATGCCAACCAGTAACAGGGCATTGGGCAGAATTATTCTAAAAGAATCAAGCTAAAAGAAAAAAGAAGGCTGGGTATGATGAGGCAAACCTATACTCCTAGCACTCGGGAGGCCGAGGTGGGAGGATCACTTGAGGCCAGGAGTTTGAGATCAGCCTGAGCAACATAGCAAGACCCCATCTCTACAAAAAATTAGCTGGGTAACAGCAGACACCTATAGTAACAGCTACATGGGAGGCTGAGGCAGGAGAATCACTTGAGCCCAGAAGCTGCAGTGACTATGATCACACCACTGCACTCTAGCCTGGGTGACAGAGTGAGACCCTGTCTCAAAGAAACAAAACAAAACAAGGCATCCCCCCCACACCGAAAAAAGAGGAATTCATGCAAAGATGTCCAGCGAAACCGTATTTGTAAAAGAAGAATGAGAAAAGGAAACAATGTGAATGTCCACAGTAGGAGACTTTAAATCATTTAATGCACATCTAATCAATAAAAATATTGTAAAGCCATTAAAACTTAGAAAGTCCCAGTAGCAGCATGGGAAAATAATTATAATGAATTGTTAAGTGAACAAGAAAGATATTTATCAGAATGATGACTTCGACCTTGTAAAAATTCTATAAACTTATACAAACAAGGACTAGCAGGGGTTGTGGACATGTGAAAACAGGTTATTTTCTTTTTTTCTTTCTTCTTTTTTTTTTTATTGTTAAGTCATAGCTGTGTACATTAGTGCAATTGCCTGTACCCATTCTAAGGGTTATTTTCTTATAGTGATGATATTGTAGATACTTTTTCTTTAATTTTAGTTTTAAAATATCATCAGTATAATACTTCTGTGTGTGTGAAGTTAAATAACGTTTTTAAATAAAAGAGAGTGGCCAACCTTCAACTGCAGAACTATGTCAAGTTTTTATAGAAAAATGGCCTCTCAAGGTCCCCTCTGGCCCAGGAGTCTGGCATTTATTAGCTCCTAGAAGAGCACTCTGAGACTCCCAGAACAGGTCAGAGCAATCGCCTGTGCTTAGCGTCTGTTGTCAAAACCCAGTGGAAAAATAAAAGTCACACTAAGGCAGAATCAATATGAGTTGTGAAAGGGTTGACCCCTAACTATAAAAGCACTTTCTAAACATTTACTGAATATCTGCTATATGCCAGTCATTCTTCTAAGCAGCCAGGGTACACAAGATGAACAGGACAAAGTTCTTGCCTTCAGGGATGTTCAAAGCCCAACAGGAAAGGGACAGAAAATAAGCAGGTTCAGCAGAATATACTGGCAGGAAGGGCACTGCTGGGCACTGCTGTCAAAGGGGCTTATTATAAGGATGTAGGGAAGTGTCTTGGAATCCAAGGTAGGAAGGGCATCCAGTCCTCAAAAGATCCAGGAATTGGGAACCAAATACCTTAGGAACCAGAATAGAGTCTGTCTGTCTGTCTGTCTGTCTCTCTGCCATTCTTTCTGTAGGAAGGGGGTCTTTCATCTCCACTTCCTTTGACAAATCTATTTCTCTCACCAAATGATTCCCATTGCTCTGTTTTTAACGTGGTTTATTTTTGTTTCACCCAAAAGGTATCAAGCAACAGACTTCATATGATCTAATAGCTAATTAGCGTCACTGGGTCCCCATTCCAAATTCCTGAGAAAGAGAGTCTGATAGGTCGGTGTGAGTCAGGTCCACCCCAGGTGGCTGGGGTGGGAGTCATTTGGTGAGAAGGGGCACCATGAAAGCAAATTGGCCAACGTGTCTCCTTTATGGGGAGCAAGGATCCTCACTGACTAGGGATACTGTGGTCAAGAAGATGGTTTTGAGTTGAGTATTGGGGTGACAGTGAGGGGTTAGACTAGAATAGGGTACAGATTTCAAATATAATTAGGAGATAGAATCAATAGACTTGAGTGGATGATAGAAGAAGGGTTGTAAATCAAATTTCAGTGTATCATGTAATTGCCTTTGCTCAGCCTATCTGCTAAGGAGCCTTTTAAATGTCGCAGTCCTTAGAACTATTGGGGTTTTTCCAGGCAAACCCAGTGTACTCCCACCGACTTTAGCAAGAGGTCCTTTGAATTCATCATTACTTCCAGCTGTAGTAAAAGCCAAGCCACAAGGAACGGTCTGCGATTCCTCAGAGGAATTTGGAAAGTCCATCTATAGATTAAACTTTCAGCTGTACGGTGCATCACACGTTCACACACACGTGCACACACATGACCCAGGCACTTTCATGGGGTGAGGCAGAGCATTTTTTTTGCCTGACTCTAAGTAATCTGTTTTGCATAATATATAGGATAAATTCACCACTGCATCAATACAAGAGAATTACAGCCAGCTTAGGAGGTGTGTTATAGTCTCTACGTATGTAAATACAGCCCACGTATAAACACAGAGATTGTGTACATGTGCATGTTTAAAATCAGTCTTTTTTTTTTTTTGCAGTTTTTGGCTGGGGCTGGGTTTGAACCCACCACCTCTGGCATATGGGGCCAGTGCCCTGCTCCTTTGAGCCACAGGAGCTGCCCCAAATCAGTCTATTTTTTAACAGAGGAGTGTCAATTCACAAATCCTAGTTTGTGTCTTGCAGTTCCCATGTAGTCAGCCGAATTTAGGGCCTTATCAACTCATCCGGCATGACCGTGGCGGCCTCTGTGTTGACTGTCGTCTCCATTCCCATCAGATGGCACACCTCAGAGCACCACTTGCACGATGACTCCCATTGCTCACCAGCCTTCCGGTGTCCCTGTTACCCACCTAATAAAGACAAATTCTATGTCCTAGCCTCCACATCTTTAGAACTTAGTATCCTCTGGACTTCTGAGCTCCTTTGCTACCCCTGCATGCTTCAGCTTAATTGAACTAACTAACTAAAGATTCCTAAGGACACATACTTTTCCTTCCGTCTGAAACAACTACTTCAACTATCAAGCTAATCCCACTTTTTCTACCGCATCTTTGCTAATAAACTCAGCAAAAAGTGATCATGTCTTCCTCTGCACACCCAAAACACTTAGCACATACTTTTTAGTGCCAGTATATATGTGAGCACACCATGTCTCTCCTTCTGGATGGCACTCCATGCCCTCTGCCAGGCGGATCTGTTCTGCATGTGCTGCGGCTCTTCTGCCTGCCCTTCGCCTGGCCTAGCCAACTCCTGTATCAGTCAACTGGTTCAAACAACACAACCCAACCTTGGCTAACCTTAAGAGATTTGTTAGAAGGGTTTGGGGACTCCCAGGCTAATGGGAGACTGAAGAACTGGGATTGGGGTGCAAACAGGAACAAGGAGCTGAGGAGGACCGAGTGCAAGAAGCGACCTGTTTTTTATTTTTATTTATTTTCCCAGATAGTCTCAAGCTGTTGCCCTGGGTAGAGTGTCGTGGTGTCATAGCTCACAGCAACCTCAAACTCTTGGGCTCAAGCTAGTCTCCTGCCTCAGCCTCCCAAGTAGCTGGGACCACAGGCGTCTGCCACAACGCCTGGCTATTTTTGTTGTTGTTGTTGTTGCAGTTGTCATTGTTGTTTTAGCTGGCCCAGGCTGCCATCAAACCCGCCAGCCTCCTTGTATGTGGCCGGTGCCCTACCCACCGAGCTACTGGCACTGCCCCACACCTGTTTTTTAATAGGATTCTGCTGCCGCTGCCGCTGGGCACTGCTGCCATTGGCCCCCATGTCCCCACCACTGCCTGCCCCCTCATACCTGCTGCAGATGGATTCTACCATCCCGTCTTCACTTCCTCACACCAGATTCAGCGTCCTGGGCTGGGGAGAGTCTGGAGGCTGAATTCAGGGCTAGCGTACATGTTCCAGCCTCCAGCCAGGAGGGGAAAGGAGCCTCTTACCTCTCTGACTTCCCTTGAAGGGGTCAAGTCTCTGTAGACCCAAAAGTACCACACTTGATAAAGAATTTTTCCTCAAATTAAGAGAGTCAGCCAATGTTTTACCACCCAGAGACAAATATCAACCACAACTTCTATTCATCTTTCAAGCCATGACTTTGATGTCACTTTCTGTAAGAGGCTGATGGGAACTTCTCTCCCCTCCTCTTAGGAGGATCCAGGGACTCCCTCTGGGCTGCCAGAATACCCTGGCCATTTCTCCATTAAAACATCATGTTGCATTTAATATAATGTTTTTCTATCTTAAAAGTAATGTTCACTTTTGAAAACATTCAAGTGTTAAGTATAAAGAGGAAAACAAAAGCCCAGCCATAATTCCATGACTAACATTTGGGATTGTTTATTTGTATTCTTTCTTCCATTATACACAACTTAAGTGTGGGGCTAGGCACACACTGTTACATGGCATTGTTGTATTTCTCTTCATTTCTTTCTCTTCTCCTGGACTATGGATTCCATGACGGTGGAGGCCGTGGTGTTTTCTAGCTTTGCCTACTCCTGTCAGTAGCCCTTAGCATAATGTTTTAATACTTCCTCCACCCTTCTGCTTATGGTCTGGCCTGGCACTGCTTTGACCCATAGAACGCAGTAGAAATATTATGCCAGTTCTGAGCCTTGCCTGTCAGTAGGACTGGCAGCGTTCTCTTTTGTCTCCCCTGGAATCTGGCCTAGATGCTATGAGGGAGCCCAGGTAGCCACTTGGAAAGGCCCACATGGCAAAAAGTCAAGGTACCTGTCTGCCAGCCCCAGCTGACCTCTCAGTGGACAGCCAGCCCAACTGGCCCTGAGAACCGTCTGGAAACACTGGTCAGTTGTTGAAAGGGAATTCTTTACAGAGACACTTACAAGTCAGAGCACTCAGGAGTTCTCTACCCAACTCAGAAAGGATTAGAAACCGGAAGAGTAAGTTTCTTGCTCTTGCCCCAGAGGCAAGAGAGCTCTCCCCTACCTGTGGGAGAAGAGCAGAGACAATCTGGGGGACTGTTTCAATTACGTGTTGCTGGGTAATCATCTATTCAAAAACTTAGTGGCTTAAAACAACCACCACCATGTGTTTGCTCAGTTTTGATATCAGGTCAAGGTTGAGCTGGGACAATTCAGCTATGCTCCAGGTAGCATCTGCTAGGACAACTTGCCTTTCAAGCTGCCGTGCTCACATGCCTTTGCCCTTCTGCAGAGAACTCTCTCTTAAACAAGGAAGGCACTGCCCAGGAAAGCGAGGGGGAAAAGCCCCCACGCCTCTTCTTGTTGAGGAGTCTTCCTCACCACTTCCGGAGGCCTCCTCTTTATCTTTGGCCCCAGAGATTCATCAGATCTCTGTGAAATTAGGACTCCACTTGCCCTGCCCTGGTAGATAGAGCTGGCCTCTCTGATGGCCACATGTAGCTACTTGCACGATATCCAAAGTGCCTTATTATCCCATGCAAGCTTCCTGAGCCTGCATTAGCTCAGGGTAAAGCCACTCAATCTCCCTCCCTTAGTTTTTGCTTTCCAGGCCTTTCAATTTCTTGGACTTGATGCTCCAGCTATCTGTGCTGAGTTTATCACTGTCCAGCATCTTAAATTGAGAGCTGTCTTCTGCTTTAGCAGCTCCTGCAGTGCAACATCCTCTTCTCTTCCAGTTCTGAAGGGCTGCAGCAGCAAGTGCTTTATCAGAGATCCTAGGGGAAACCGTTTAAAACTTTAGCCGGCCTTCAGGTGGGGCAATAAATAATGTGGGATGTAAGAACAACTCAGGAAATGCTTAACTTTCTACAAGACATCTGAGATTCCCTAATTCCCAGTCCACCCCCCTTCTACCCTAATTCTAAAGTCTCCACAGTTGGTACGGAAGCACTTAGTAAAAACTCTGGGAAGCTGAATGGGTCCTCTACACACCCGCAGCTCCTAACGACACTGGGATAGGCACAGGCCTATCTGAAATAGGGGAGTGGTGGTGGGAAGAGTCTTGATTTAACCGGCACCTCTAAGAGTCCTTTTAGTTAGGGGCACCAATCATCCAAATTGGGACATTTTTGAGAGTGAAGAGGTTTGTTGTTGATAATTGTGTCGTGGCAATAGTTACAAACGGGGGTGGTTCTTGGTAAACTAGAGGTTACCCTATATGTGGGAGGTGGGACAGGGAGGGGTGAAGCAGGACAGTATTAAAAAGGAAGAAGTTGTCCTGAAATGTGTCTTCTGTGTTCCTTGGAGCTTTCAGACCAATGGTACTCGCATCAACATTGCCTGGGGAGCTAATAAAAATATGTCAACAGTGGGGCATGGTGGGGCATGCCCATAGTCCCAGATACTCCGGAGGCTGAGGGGGGGCATCCCTTGAGCCCAGGAGTTCAAGGTTGCAGTGAGCCATGATTGCAGCACTGTTCTTCTGACTGGGCAACAGGATGAGACCCCGTCTCTTAGAAAAGAAAAATAAATCGGGTGGCACCTGTGCTCAAAGGAGTAGGGCGCCAGCCCCATATGCCAGAGGTGGTGGGTTCAAACCTAGCCCTGGCCAAAAAAAAGAAAAGAAAAATAAATCAAGCCCTGGACCCAAGCCTAGGCCAATCACAGGAGAGTGTGTGAGGGAAGGGTCTAGGCATGAATATGTTTTGAATGGTCTCAGGTGATTTTAACATACAGTCAAGGTTAGGAACCATTGCTTGGTACCCTAGGGAGAGTACTTAAACTCACATGGGTATGAGCTGAGTGGTTCCTTTGGAGCCGAAGGTCTCAAACATACCTGGAAGACTTGACACCTTGTTTAGGTTGTCTTCCATTGTATAGGACAGAGAACCCTGGCGATCAAGAAGAAGATTCATTGCTTCCTGTAACATGAAGGCAGAGGGTAGGGTGGAACTAGGCTTGGTTAATTCAGTAGCTTGACATCATCAAGGTTCTAGTTCTTCTGTCTTTTCCCTTTGTCACCCTAATTTGTTGGCTTTTCTCTGGGCTAGTTCCTCACATAGTCACAAGAGGCACAAGGTCTGGAATGACTGTCCCATCCCCGTTTCTTCCTGACATCGGGAAGATTTCCTAGAAGCCTCTCCTCACCTTCTTTCCCTCCATCCCCAGCAGACTTCATCTCCTGTTTCATTAGCTGGAACTGGTCTTTGGCCTGACCCTAAAACAATTACTGATCAAGACAGTAAAATTGCTACAATTGGCCTGGACTGTTCAGGGCTTACCACTGAGCTGGGAGAGAGTCCTCTTCCCTGAGGGAGGAGTACCTGGAAAATGAGCATTCTGTTGGCAAGGAAGGTACCGTTGGGTGGCGCCTGTGGCTCAAGGAGTAGGGCGCCGGTCCCATATGTCGGAGGTGGAAAAAAAAAGGAAGGTACCGTGTCTGCAGCCCCTAATGGTGCCCAAAGTCAGACTGGTTTGTGGATAGAAATACCCGCCCTGATGGGGTTGTTTCAAGGATCAACTGAGGCGGTGTGTGCAAAAGTGCTATATGCTAAGTACTATTTTTAAATGATTTTTTAAATTACATTTTTTCAAGTTTACCCAAGCGTTCCTCATCAAAAGTGGTCTGACATGTTGGCCTGTGTCCTCCACAGGTGACTAGTGCTGCTCAATGCACGTCCTACAGTCTGGTTGTACCCATCCTTCAGGCACATCCTACATCTGGCTGTACCCATCCTTCAGGCACGTCCTACGATCTGGCTGTACCCATCCTTCAGGCACGTCCTACAGGCACGTCCTACGATCTGGCTGTACCCATCCTTCAGGCACGTCCTACAGGCGCGTCCTACGATCTGGCTGCACCCATCCTTCAGGCACGTCCTACGATCTGGCTGTACCCATCCTTCAGGCACGTCCTACGGTCTGGCTGCACCCATCCTTCAGGCACGTCCTACCATCTGGCTGTACCCATCCTTCAGGCACGTCCTATGATCTGGCTGTACCCATCCTACAGGCACGTCCTACAATCTGGCTGTACCCATCCTTCGGGCACGTCCTACGATCTGGCTGTACCCATCCTTCAGGCACGTCCTACAGTCTGGTTGTACCCATCCTTCAGGCACGTGCTATGATCTGGCTGTACCCATCCTTCAGGCACATCCTACGATCTGGCTGTACCCATCCTTCAGGCACGTCCTACTATCTGGCTGCACCCATCCTTCAGGCACGTCCTATGATCTGGCTGTACCCATCCTTCAGGCACGTCCTACGATCTGGCTGTACCCATCCTTCAGGCACGTCCTACAGTCTGGTGGTACCCGTCCTTCAGGCACGTGCTATGATCTGGCTGTACCCATCCTTCAGGCACATCCTACAGTCTGGTGGTACCCATCCTTCAGGCACGTCCTATGATCTCGCTGTACCCATCCTTCAGGCACGTCCTACGATCTGGCTGTACCCATCCTTCAGGCACGTCCTACGATCTGGCTGTACCCATCCTTCAGGCACGTCCTACAGTCTGGTTGTACCCATCCTTCAGGCACGTGCTATGATCTGGCTGTACCCATCCTTCAGGCACGTGCTATGATCTGGCTGTACCCATCCTTCAGGCACATCCTACGATCTGCTTGTACCCATCCTTCAGGCACGTCCTACGATCTGGCTGTACCCATCCTTTAGGCACGTCCTACGATCTGGCTGTACCCATCCTTCAGGCACGTCCTACGATCTGGCTGTACCCATCCTTTAGGCACGTCCTACGATCTGGCTGTACCCATCCTTCAGGCACATCCTACGATCTGCTTGTACCCATCCTTCAGGCACGTCCTACGATCTGGTTGTACCTATCCTTCAGGCACGTCCTACAATCTGCTTGTACCTATCATTCAGTCACGTCCTACGATCTGCTGGTACCCATCCTTCAGGCACGTCCTACGATCTGGCTGTACCCATCCTTCAGGCACGTCCTACGATCTGGCTGTACCCATCCTTCAGGCACGTCCTGCGATCTGGCTGTACCCATCCTTCAGGCACGTCCTGCGATCTGGCTGTACCCATCCTTCAGGCACGTCCTATGGTCTGGTTGTACCCATCCTTCAGGCACGTCCTACGATCTGGCTGTACCCATCCTTCAGGCACATCCTACGATCTGCTTGTACCCATCCTTCAGGCACGTCCTGCGATCTGGCTGTACCCATCCTTCAGGCACATCCTACGATCTGCTTGTACCCATCCTTCAGGCACGTCCTACGATCTGGCTGTACCCATCCTTTAGGCACGTCCTACGATCTGGCTGTACCCATCCTTCAGGCACATCCTACGATCTGCTTGTACCCATCCTTTAGGCACGTCTTATGATCTGGCTGTACCCATCCTTTAGGCATGTCCTACGATCTGGCTGTACCCATCCTTCAGGCACGTCCTACGATCTGGCTGTACCCATCCTTCAGGCACGTCCTACGATCTGGCTGTACCCATCCTTCAGGCACATCCTACGATCTGGCTGTACCCATCCTTCAGGCACATCCTACAGTCTGGTGGTACCCATCCTTCAGGCACGTCCTACGATCTGGCTGTACCCATCCTTCAGGCACGTCCTACGATCTGGCTGTACCCATCCTTCAGGCACGTCCTACGATCTGGCTGTACCCATCCTTCAGGCATGTCCTACAGTCTGGTTGTACCCATCCTTCAGGCACGTGCTATGATCTGGCTGTACCCATCCTTCAGGCACGTGCTATGATCTGGCTGTACCCATCCTTCAGGCACATCCTACTATCTGCTTGTACCCATCCTTCAGGCACGTCCTACGATCTGGCTGTACCCATCCTTCAGGCACATCCTACGATCTGCTTGTACCCATCCTTCAGGCACGTCCTACGATCTGGTTGTACCCATCCTTCAGGCACGTCCTACAATCTGCTTGTACCTATCCTTCAGTCACGTCCTACGATCTGCTGGTACCCATCCTTCAGGCACGTCCTACGATCTGGCTGTACCCATCCTTCAGGCACGTCCTACGATCTGGCTGTACCCATCCTTCAGGCACGTCCTACGATCTGGCTGTACCCATCCTTTAGGCACGTCCTACGGTCTGGTTGTACCTATCCTTCAAACATGTCCTACAATCGGGTTCCCTGAGGCTCAGCTGCAGGGTCTTCCAGAAGGAGCATAAGAATGAAGTACAGTGTCAATATAAAACAGAAAGTGGGAGAAAATCTATTGTAAAAGACAAAGTTCATTTTAAGAAATTGGCACTTTTTAAATAAAACGTGTTGTTTCATTAGTCTTACTGTTGTTGTTTTTTGTTTGTTTGTTTTTGTTTTTTGTACAGACAGAGTCTCACTTTATGACCCTTGGTAGAGTGCCGTGGCCTCACACAGCTCACAGCAACCTCCAACTCCTGGGTTTAAGCGATTCTCTTGCCTCAGCCTCCCGAGTAGCTGGGACTACAGGCGCCTGCCACAACGCCCGGCTATTTTTTGGTTGCAGTTTGGCCGGGGCCGGGTTTGAACCCGCCACCCTCAGTATATGGGGCCGGCGCCTTACCCACTGAGCCACAGGCGCTGCCCTAGTCTTACTGTTAATTATTACTAACTGCCAACGGTAACTACTCTCACTGGTGCATTGCTTAAATAATTGCATTTATGTCACAGAACATAAATAATACATGTATAGAATAGTATTGCAATAGAACCTCTGTAAGTTGACCACCCAGGGGACAGTAACAAATTGGCCAACATACAGAGGTGGTCACCATAAGGAACTAGGCCTACAGTACTGACCCGTACATGGGGTGCATGTCTGGTCTATGAAAATTAGTTAAACAGGGAGGTGGTCAAGGTAGGGAAGTGGGTCAGCTATGGAAGGTATACAGTACACATACTTTCAAACAAATGCTTGTTTTACATATTTTTGTTAAAACAATAAACCATGTATAAATAGTGTATATTACATTATTGTGGGGTTTTTTGGTCTGATATGGCTATGTCTGGAATTGGCTCATCAATAAAAAGTGGGTCATAAAGCGTTCCAGTCTAGAAGAGATTAAGAAGACACGACAGTCAAATACAATGGGGTGTGCTGGGTGGAATTCCAGGACAGAAGAAGGATGTTAGGGAAAGACTAAGGGAATCTGAAAATCTGAATAACTTTAGTTAATAACAATGCATCAGTATTGGTTCATTCCTATGACAACAAACCATACTAACCGTGAGATATTACCAATGAGGAAACTGGGGGTGGTGTCTCTGCACTGTTTTTGCTACTTTTCCATAAATCTAACTATTTTAAAATGAAAAGTTTTTAGTAATTAATAAAAAATAAAAGATGAATGGGATATCGTTGGAGAAATACCACTTACAGTGTGTAGAGAGAGCAGGGAGGAAGGGATCATGAAGTGTAGCGTTTGCTACGGCCAGGAGAGGAAGAAACACTCAGATGGGGACAAATGTCTGAAGGAGAGCCTGAAACGATCTGCAGATATAAAGTTCCCCCGGCAGAAACCTGAGAAAGGGACGCTCTTGCTTAATAACCTGTCAGGCTTGGAAAGGGTTCAGTGCCCATGGTACCACGCGAGGAGTTTTTGATTCCTAGAAGTCGACCTGTCAAAACGCAGATGCTGCATTAGGCTGCTTTCCCATTTTTAGAGCAGCTTGGCTTCTTATGTTAGAGACTTCAACAGCTTGGGGGAGTCTTAGCAGAGAGGATGGAGGGCTGAGATGTCAAGGAAGCTGAGATTCCTTTCTGTTGAATCGCCTTAGAAATGACTTAGTTCTGTGAAAATGTGTGTGTTGCTCCCTGTCCCCTCGCTGCTCCCTGCATTAAAAATCTTTGCTCTCGTCTCTGTGGTTTCTTTGTGGTTTGGGTGGGGGCATAATGATATATGTGAGATTTCTGAAATCCAGACCATGCAACAAAATACTATGTTGGCAAACCACAGTGCTGATGATACTGTAGAGACCAAACAACTCCATGTACCAATGTTTACTTTCTGGTTGGCCCTTATTCTGCGTGTCTACATTCCAGTTTACAATTAGAACAGTAAGCCTGGACAAACAACAAAGCAACTGAGACATGCTTGGTAAATGTGTCCAAATAAGCAGAGCTACTCTGGAGCAAAATTACCAAGAGGGTGTGCGCCCTTCGGGGCCCCCCCACTTGTCCTCTGCTTGTCTCTGTTCTCTGCTTCTCTTCCCTTCTATCTAAGCCGAGCGTCTCGCATCCGAGGCCTCCTTCCGTGGCGCCCTCCCCACTCACCTCTCCCCTGACTCTGAAACAACACCCTCCCAGCCCTCTCTACACTCCATTTTGGCAGGGCCAATCCACACTGGGGGTTAGGACAGGGTAAGGGGGACGGCAACGTACTGTAAGGCATGAATGACTGAAAATATGCAGTTTGTAAGTGACATACTTACAACCCCAATAAAAGTGTACTTGGTGGAATTTCAGGCAGTGACAAAGACAAAAGGAAGTGAGAAAAATCTGGGGCTCCTTTTCATGTCACCACACAGGCCACAGCAAACTCAGCCTCTTTAAAGTGAGTTCTAGAATCACTCCTCACCTGCAAGAGGAGAAGGCCAAGCAAGAGGAAACTCTGCCCACGTCGGGCACCCTCAGCACTCTGCCTGGGTTTCCCTCACATGCCCCTCTTTGCGTGTCCACCGTCAGATGTATCTCTGGGCTATGTTCACGGTGAATCTGCAAAGGGTCTTTAATTGCACAAACTGTAACAAAGGAAACACATAGACTTTTCTAGAAGCACTTTTTCTAAGATATCAGACTTTAGACCAGTACGTCCACATGGATCTAGGCGTATGGGGCAAAGTTTTAAGATAAGCAAACCCAAACAAGATTGGTAAAAAGCGTCAATGGTAACAACACCTGGGCTCTAATTCTCAGGGTCCCTCATCAGGACACTCCAAAGGAGATACAGGCTCTTAAGTCAAACCTGACGGATTTCTTGTGTTAAACATCAAAAGTGGGTAAATGGTGAAAGCAGTGAACACGGGGAGAGGGAAGAGCTTTTCCCACTCATTGTTCTCCCACAATGTACCCATTTGGGCATTCTGTGTCTGTTTTCCCACAGAAATAAAATGTTGTGCTTCTTTGTCTGTAAATAGCAAAACATGGGGCAAAACCAAAATGCCCATCAATAGGGAATTTGTTACCTAAGTGGTGGAACACTCGTGTGATGCGATACGCGGGACCGCTGTCAGTCAACATGAGGAGGCCGGCCTTTCGCTGGGCCAGTGTATCTTCCACACAGATTGAACACGTAAGGGGCTACCTTTTGTGTAAGAGAGGGTGGGGAGGAGAATGCAATCAGTGGAAAAGAGCGAGGACCAGACTCTTCACCAATTGATATTGTTTGGATTTTTGAGCCATGAAAAAGCATCACCTGCTCCTAAGTTTTTGTGATGTGATATTGATATATTCTTAGAGTGGGTTGTCAAGCATTTAATATATTATCCTCCAGTGCAGTTAGGTCAAGCGTGTACCAGGTAGGAAAGGGGTGTTAGAGAGTAAGATCTTTACATCCTACTGGGGCTAAAACAATGACTAGTGCAGACAAGATGCTCAATAAATATTTGTTGAATGAGGATTTTTATCCCAGTTAGTTTATGATGAGAAATCACTGTAATATATCAAAATATGGGAAAAGTTAAATAGAGTGTAGAGCTCTATATCCATGGGATAGGATGGGGTGGGGCTTATGATAATGATGTTACATTTCAAAAGCAGAACACAGGGAGAAGGCGATGTCGGGCACTCCCAGGTCTGTGAGAGGAGACGGGCAGCCTCCTCCACCCATGTTCCTTCTCAGAGGGAGGAGGACTTCTGAAATGCCGGAAGGCCGGTGAGCACCACTGCCTCGGGGAAGGACAGTTAGTCTTTTGGGGCTGAGCCCGGCTATTTCTCCCCGTGCTTCTCGGTGCAAATTGTACTGGGAGGACGTGGTCTGGGTGTGGGGGGGCCTTCTGAGGCACCAAGACTGAGGTGCCAACAGCTTATCACTGAAATCCAAAGTTAGACAACTCAGGGTGGAGTGAGAGGGCTTTAACTATCGAGATCAGGCAAAGGGTTGTTTAAAATAAAAGTACCTTGAGGGTGGAAAGAGAGGAGACTGGAGGTCTGCCATATCCTGAGCCAGCAAAGGTGAAAAGGAAAAAATGGTGTCAGTGAACATTCTGGTCCAGGAACGAGGAGACATGGGTCCCCTCCAGGGCAGCACCTTGGTAGGCGGATGTGTCCTGGGCAGTGGCTGTGTGAGTGCTGATGTCACCATGACCCTGGGCACTGTGGTGGCTTCCATTTGGTGACCTCTCGGGTGGATAAATCGAGGCTATAGTTTTCTGTGATTCTAGGGAGACTGGACTTGCCCCCCAAAGTGCTGGATGATGTAAGAAAAACCCTCCTCCACCCCAGTGAGTAAGCAGGCACTCATGATGAAGCAAGATTGAACTCCTGCTAATCTTAGCAGGAGGAGCTTCAGATATTGTATTCTGGGACACATATCCCGGGTTGGAGGGACAGTATAGTGTCTCACACCGTGAAGTCAGATATCTTCTTTATGTTCTGTACTGAGTTGGATGGTGTCCTCCAAATATTCAGAGAACCACCTAAATCCTCAGATTGTGACTTTATTTGGAAATAGAGTTCTTGCAGGTGTAATTAATCAAGAGGAGATAATGCTAGGGTGAGCCCTAAAATCCAGTGGTTGATGTCCTTGTAAGAAGGCCCCGTGAACATCCGGAGAGGCAGACACCCAGGAGAAAAGGCAGAGACTAGAGTTATGCATCACAAACCAAGCACCACCCAGGACTGCCAGCAACTGCCGGCGACTAGAAGAGGCAAGGAAGGTCCCTCTCCTAGAACCTTTGAGGGGAGCGAGGCCCTGCTAATATCTTGATTTTAAGCTTTCAGCCTCCAGAAAATAAATTTGCTTTAAGTGATGCAGTGTGTAAGAGTTTGTTATGGCAGTTCTAGAAAAGTAATGCACAGGCATTTATAGAAGATCTTAATTAAAAAAATATATAGCCACACACATATATACATATTTGTGTATGCACAGGGGCAAGCACGCATATTAAATATTAAAGTAGCATATTGCATACAATGTATGTAGCAAAATGTAACGGTAGTTATTTTTAATAACAGGGGAACAATGATTCATTTTCTTCAATTTTTTTGTAATTAGCAGTTATTACTTTCATAATCAGAAGTATATTAAGTACTCATCTAATTGATGCTTCTGGAGAGTAACACCCAAATCTGTTAATAAGATTGCTTTGAATCAGTGGTTCTCAACCTTCCTAATGCCGTGACCATTTAATATAGTTTCTCATGGTGTAGTGACCCCCAACCATAAAATTATTTTCATTGCTACTTCATAACTGTAATTTTGCTACTGTTATGAATCGTAATGTGAATATCTGATATGCAGGATGTATTTATGCGACCCCTTTGAAAGGGCCGTTTGACCCCCAAAGGGGTTGCGACCCACAGGTTGAGAACTGCTGCTTTAAATCTTATTTGAAATGTACTTATATTGGTGTTCAACCACTATTGCTGCCCATACAGTGTTTGTCTTTGCAAGCATGCCTATGATTCTCTTTTATTTAGTTTTTTATTTCTTTGTTTAGTTTTCTATCATAAGACAATCTTCACCAAGCTAAAATACTTTCAGTTTTGCTACAGTACCATGGAGTTCTAGATATCTCTCCCTTCCAACCATGTTGACATTAAAAACTAGTTGGTGGCTCTGGTCTTCTTAGGGATAAAGGAAAGCACCCCAGTGATTATAGCAAATAGCACTCACTGTGGGCCAGGCACTATTTAAGGCTCTCTGGATACATCTGCTCGTGCTAGGACCCCCTTCCATCTCCACAGTTGCCACTTTGGATGATACATAAAGTGGTCACTTTGCCTATGAGGGCTTATTATTATCCTCATTATTTCAAATGAGAAAACTAAGGAAATGAGAAATTCAGTAACCTGCCCGAGTTCACAGGAGGAAGTAAATTGCCGAGTCGGGATTTGAACCCAGAGTCTGGCAGGAGAACATGGAAGAGTATAAATACTACAAGTGAAACATAACTTTTTAAAAAAGTAATTACTGATGAGGTGTTTTTTAGGTATTAAAGTCTATTTTATATCCCACAAACAAGCAGGATAAAAAGTAAAACAGATTTAATAGGCTCCCTCCCATGCCTGGAAATGGAATGTGGAGTTACTCTGGGGTCAGGACTTAGTCAGAAAACGAAAGGGCCGCAGAGACGCAGACAACCCCGTGCACAGACGCAGCTGGTCCTTGACGTGAAACCCTTCCACCTCCCTTTGCCCTGAGGATAAAGTCTGACTGTCCTCACAAGGACTCCAAACCATACTCAGCTTCCCGGGCTCACGGCCTTTCTTTCTGCTTCTGGAACACTCCATCCTTTCTGCTTCTTTGAGGCCTTTCCTGCACATGCTGTTCCTTCTGCCTGAAGGGCTCTCCCTCTCCCACCTCCTCTGCCCAGGAGACAGAGAGCGAAATCCGCTTCCTCGGTGAGGTGTTTCTTGGCCCTTGTCCACACCCCAGGGACCCTCAGGAGGGTAGGTCCCGGTCTGCCTGCCTCTCCTTCAGAACAGCTGTCATCCTGGTGTAATAACGTGCCTGGCACCCAGGGAGCCACCTGGGAGCCCGACAGACAGCACTCCCCTTCTCCACACACACATACACTTCTGGCTTAAGAAGTTCGCAATTAATAAAAGAGAAAAGAATACACAAAACGTAACACTGCAAAATTAGCAGACTGGTATTCAGGCCGTGGCTGAAGCTGGACTACTTATGTAGTAAAAAACAAGAGTTTATTCTAATTATAGTAGCACCTCTGAAAGTCAACCACCCAAGGGACTGTAATTATTTGGTCAACATACAGTGGTGGTCACCACGAGGAACTAGGCCTACTCTACTGATATGTACGTGTGGTGTGTATCCAGTCCACGAAAATTAGGTCAACTTAAGGAGGTGGTCAACTATGGGGGTTCTACTGTATTTCTCTTTGAGGGAATCAACAATTTCCTGAGGTGACTGAACTATAAGACAGGCCTTGGATTTGAGAATCGCTCCCTCAGAAGGCGAGGGTTTGTGAGCTATAATCTGTACACAAATCCTGCTATTTAGATGAGGAGATGGGGCTTCTGGCTGGGATGGGGACAACATGACAGCTCAACAGTCAGGCTGACCTTGATTATTGTAAATAGACACAACCAGTAATAACACCAAACCGCGCTAGGAACAAGGTCACGGCACAAAACCGAAGTGACTCACCGCTCTGCGTACTGACTTCTCCTTCCTGTAAGGAAAGATAACTTCTAATGGATTGGCTGCTGCCGTCTTGTTGAGATTGAGGAGTAGTCTGTTTTACTTAAGATGGAATAATTCATGGGTGTTTATCCTAGCCCCATGGTGTCAGAGACCTGTTGACTTTTCTGTGCTATAAGCCACATAGGTGTCTGAGAGGTCACACAGGAGACTGACAAAGCCGGCACCTGGCAACTGCCCCTGCCCTTGATGTTGTGTCCCCCTCCACCACTGTGGTGCAGTTTCATTCCTTACTTCATTCTGCTGTGATAATTGCACACTTGGGGGAAAGCGTCCAAATATCCCGAGGAAAACAAGAGAAGAGAAAAGCGATTTCTTAGGGTACTTCTGTTCCCTTAAGTCTTTATTCTGGTGTGCTTCTTATTTTAGAGCTTTACTCCGCGGGGCTGGAGTAATTGCATTTCTGCCCTCTTAGTGGAGTGACCAGAAAGGGCTTAGTAAAACTATTTTAACACTTCAAAGCTTTCTTTATTCCAGCATATCGGGTTTCTTTGTGTCGTTTATGCTATTGTACGCTCATGTCTCCCGTCCCCAGCCCTTTTCAAGTTTTCTGCTGTTTGCACACAGGTTTTGTTCCGTACCTGGCATTCCTTGCTGAGATGTCTCTGTTCTGCAAGAAAAAAAGGGAAAGAGGCTGACACAGGAGAACGGCTGTCTCCTTTTTCTTACGGTGCCCCACATTTTCATGGCAGTTTGGGTTATGAATTAGTTTTCTGTGTTTGGCAGTACACCACCACGGTTGAGGCACACCTCACACCCACACCCACAAGGAGAGAGTTAAAAGAGCTGTGATTAATCTCTAAGACTTACCTCCCATTGGGGCTCATCGCAGTGTGTGTGGCCCTCCTGCTGCTCTTTTGGTGGGATTGTTGGTTTTAAATGAGAAGGAATTATTTTATAGGCTAGATTTTCCAAGGTAGTGATTCAATGGTTGTTATCCTTTCTTGAAAAGGGATTTCTTGTTTTGCAATGAGACAAAAGGGGAATTCCACTAAAAAAAAAAAAATAATGAAAGGAGAAAAGTGAGGCTTAAAATACGTCAAAATTTAGAAATAGTTCACACGGTATCCTCAGATCTCGATGCCTCTTTAGATATTGGAGTGTGATCACCAATTAATCTTCCTAGTTGCTTTGTTTGAACCTATCTTTGAACACCGGCTCTATGGGAACAGTTGTCAAGGAAACCTGTACAGCCTTGCTCTTCTATGAGTTCATACAGCTGGTCCCTGACTCTGCAGCATGGGTGTGTGGTGCGCTTTTTGGGGAGCTTATTATAGTTTTATCTTCATTAATATGAATAATCACCAGAGTCACTTGGTGACTTGGGGAAATTTTTTTATAGCTTATGATGAAGCATTGAAAAACAGGCTGTTGTATTGTTTGCCAGCTGGGTTTTAATTGACATGCCTCCTAACAAAATTCACCAACGTATGCAATTTGCCACCCCCAAAGGTTTTATATGTGGTTTTAAAATAATATCCCAATAAAAGTGTGAGTCATGAAAACTGCTTAGATTGTCAGTTCTGCAAAGATGAGAATTGTGATCTCAGTCCTCTCCATAGTCCCTATTTCCCCACAGATATCAATGTAAGACTTGTGGATTAAGAGATTCCGCACCCTCGCAGTGTGAATCTTGGAATGTTTCTGCACAACTTTCAGATTTTTGTTTGCTTAAGCCACTGTCTTCTGGTATAAAGGTTTTTTTAAACAGATAATTTCTCATTTGTTTTGTTTAGGGGAAATCCATGGTAGTCTATTATTTGGCTCTACTCTAAATTTAACTATTCTCTAACATCATCTTTTAAATGAAATGAGGTACGTGGAAAAATAATTTTGTTTTCAACATAGTAAGTAGTTTGATCCTCTTTCCTAGCTCAGCAACTTTGTACTAATACCTATGAGCTGTTAAGTTCAAAGTCAAAATGAAATAGCTTAATTTTAGTTCTACCCATCCATCCATCACCATCAATCTATCTATCCTCCATCCATCCCACTCGTTCACCCAACATTTACCTTGAGGAAGCCTCCAGTGGTAATAAGAGGTGTAATTTTAATTAAAGGCCATGTGATAGATCACATTGGAGTGACTGCTTTAGTTGAGCTTCCTGCTGTTGTTAACAAGCTACATTTCTCTGGACAGGCATGAGTGTACACACCCACAGTTTCCTTCTTATCTTTTGTTACTGGCTATTCACTCAGCTAATCTACACAGCTCATCTCATGGAGACATCCAAAAAGGGCTGCTATTGAGACAGCAGCATGGCACATGGGAAGGGCTGGCTCAGCGCCTCTCCACCAACAGGCCTGCACACCTTGCAGACTATTGCAACTTTACACACAGATACAGCCTGGTTTCACAGGAGGCTGTATACGCTGATATTCTGATTCTAAGAATCTTGGTTTCACCATTGCAGGATGCATTTCTATAGTTTTACTCTTAAAAGTGTTCTTATTCTAAGTTTAGGGGAGAGAAGGTATATGACTGTGGCTCCGTTTACTCCCAAAGTTTTAGTTACTTTCTAGATGATACTTTTTCAGAAGAAGCCTCAGTCTTCGTAACCACTCTGGATCTGTTTCAATTCCTACAGTCTTTTGGTTGGCGACCAAAGTCCTGAAAGTCACTAGCCAAAGACAGAAACGCTGTGATCTGACAGCACGCACCTCTGTAACATCCTGTTACAATTAGTCCTGAGAGCAGCACAACGTGTTCATGAGACAGACACGATCAGTTCGAGTTCACGAGGTAGCCAGGGGGGATATACCAGAGGCAGAGAAGCGGTTTAGGGAGATAAATCACAACACCCCCCCACCTTGTTCATTTCCCTTTGTTCAATATGCCATTAATATGCCCGTGATTCCCAGAAAACGAAAGGTTCATTTCCAATTCAGCTTAACTAAACATTTATTTATTAAACACCTTGTATATGATGGTTTCTGTGTAAGACAGTAAATGAAATGAAGAACTTGGAAAAATAATTTTGTTTCTAATACAAAATTACAGTAAGGAATAGTAGATGGAGTTTCCTAGCTTGGCGACTTTACACTAATAACCACGAGTTATCCGGCAGAATCCAGAGATGAATGTGACATATTAGCTGCCCTCTAAGAGCTTACAGGCTACTGGAAGAGACAAAATGTGTGTTTTTTCATGCCATGCAGATTTATTGAGCATTTATTGTGTACCTCATGCATTTTGCTCCAGCCATACCAAACCACCTGTTGTTCCCCAGCCCCATGTGCCCATTGTCACCTTGTACTGGTAGGGCTGAAGAAGGAAGAGAAAAGGGACTAATCAATGGAGCAAAGGCCTGGTGGGCAAAGGCACAAGCAATGAAGAACACAGGCAGGAGGGCAGGTGAGCCTCTGCTGTGACCTTAGGAGAGGTGCGTGGATTATCCAGGGTCAATAAACATGCTGTTGGTAGAAAAGGCGGGATGTTGAATACAGGGGAACACTGGATCTGGGCCATTTCTGCCCCCACAGAATTCCTCCAGTGGGCAATTTGGGGTCAGGAACTCTCCAATGAGCTGACGGAGATTTTCTCAAGTCTCTGCTGCAGCCTGAGGCCCTTTCTACCCGATCCCTCCTTCCCTCTCTCCTGGCACAGGGGCCAGAACCTCTCCCTGACCACTCTTGCTCCCTTGCTCTCTAACCTCACAGGCATTTCCCTCAATAAACCTTTGTATGGTGAATTCCATGTTGGTGTCTGCCTCTTAGAGGACCCAAACCGATATAACATCTTATAAGTGGGTGGAAAATGGAAGGCTGAAGGGACTTGATGGTGGAAGAACAGGCTTGGGGTAGGAGGGTCCAGAGAACGGCCAGTGGAGCAGGCTGCTGAAGTGGAGCAGAGATGAGGGTCAATGGTCTTGAACAGGTGCTACGAGGCAAGAATGTACATTGCCTGCTCATTACTGATAGAAACCTGATTTTATTCAGAACAGCAGTGTAACCAGCTAAAAGACTCTGATTCTCAGCTTTCTTTGCAGTTAGAGTTGGCCAAATATACATAAATAGAAATCAATGAGTGGGGAAAGGGAGCTGGAAGAGAAATCTTTTTTTTTTTCTTTGGGACAGAGTCTTACTTTGTTGCCCTCCATAGAGTGCTGTGGCATCACAGTTCACAGCAACCTCTAATTCTTGGGTTTAGGCGATTCTCTTGCCTCAGCTTCCTGAGTAGCTGGGACTACAGGCGCCCACCACAATGCCCAGCTATTTTTTGTTGCAGTTGTCACTGCTGTGTTAGCTGGCTGGGGCTGGGTTCGAACCTGCTACCCTCGGTATATGGGGCCAGCATCCTACCCACTGAGCCACAGGCACCGCCCTTGAAGAGAAGTCCTTAAGCAAGCAATCACCTAGGAGGCATCTTGTGTCTGCGCCATTTTTTCTCCTTCTTTCAGCCAGTTTGACTCATGAACCACTTCATGGGTGGAAACAGAGCTGAGGGTGGTAGAGCAGGAAGACAGAGGGGTTCTTCATATCACAGACGATGCTAGCCCTGATCTACCTACATGAGAAAGCTCTGTATTATTTAAGTCAATTTCCTGGACATTTCATGTACAACCAATTATAACTGGTACAGATAGGTTATTCATACAGACATAACAATCTCCTGGGAGAGAGTACAAGACGATAACGTGCTTAGCGTACAAGGGGAGGTGTTTGAGGGCTGTGGACGAAAGGAACAAGGAGAGAGAAATGGCAGTGATGTTGCTGTGTACATGTCAGGGGAGGAAGGCCGAAAGGTTTCATGTGTTACATGAAAGAGTCAAGAACTGAAGTGATAGGAATCAATCTTAGTGTTTTTGAAGTTTCAGAACTTCCAAGTTCAGCCACAGTTTCCCTTCCTCACCTCTTTACTTCTAAAACGCTACCTGATAACAGGACCAAACGTTCTGAAACCCAGTGAAACTATAGGATTTGATAATAAGTGTGTTTCTGTTAACGAGTCAGAATCCTTGAAATTAGAACAGCCCTCAAAAATGCAGGCTGTGTTTCCAGGTTCCCTATGCCGTTATCCACTTCTTATAACTAAGTTAATTTTGTTCTTAGGATCTGATGGTCCTTATGCCACCTTGAGGGAATTAGAAAATATGTGGAATGAGCACTACAAAAATAGGACTAAAAATTACTACCTTAGACATTTCCCAAAGCGCACAGGGCACCCGTGTGCTAGCCTGAGGGACTCAGGCCGCCCTGCCTGCAGACCCAGTCTCCTCTTCAGAGCCCAGACAGGCCCGAAAGGCTGACTAGCCCAGCGCCCAGCTAGTAATGCGTTTGAATTCCAAGGTTAATGAATAGACTTTGAACTTTCTGGTGCTATTTTTGCCTCACTGCTTCAATGACTTCGGATGTTTTCTTCCAGCTGATTGGGATTAAATGTGCTTTTCCAAGTTCCTGTTGAGCAAAGCCGGAGACCTGCACTTCTCATTACCGTCACTGCTTGTTCCCCACAGTCCAGCAGCTTCTCCTCCTCTTCCAGCATGGCCTGCTGGCCCAGGAGCCCATCACAGGCCTGGATGAGCCTGTAGGGGTATGGACGTGGGTGATGGGGAGTGCTGGGGGAAGCTGGGTGGCCACAGGAGCCGTTGTTCCTTAATTCTACTTCTTTTGGTCACAACCATGGACAGGGGAGCCAGGGAGGGTTTTCAGGGGATTCTCCTCCCCAAGTTAGTAGGTTAACCCATGTGAAATTTATGAAATGAGTATCAAGGTGCATTGGTCAGGAGCCTTATAGGGAAGGCAGAATACAATCGAATTGGGTAATTTAGGGAGAGTTTAATAAAGCCATATGCTGGTTGGATTCTCCAGGAAACAGATGCTGGGATGGAGTTAGGAGTGTGGAGTTGGGAGTTAGGATTTATTGGGGTTGTGTCTGTGGAGATAAAAGGGGGAGGAAGCAGGCATAAGGAGGGAGAGCCCTGAGCTGCAGCTGCAGATCTGATACCTGTGAGGGGAACAAAAGAGGTGGGAACCGGATGGGGCAAGGGAGCTTCAGTGCACCCGTCAGATGCCACCAAGTCTTAGCCAACCACCAGGAAGCTGGAGGCAAAGACTGCCAGTTAAGGAGTCCCTGCTGCCCCCCAGAAATGGTCAGGCCCCCAGCCCTTATCCCCTACGACAATCAGGCATCAGCTGGGGCTGTTCAGGAAGAGTGTGGCCAAACTACAATGGCAACTACCACAAGACAGGTGAAGGAGGTTGAGCCTTGAAGAACTGCTGCCTTGCTGCTGAATGATGAGGTATTTCCCCAAAGAAGACAGAAGAGGGACCCCTCTCTGGCGCCACATGGGCTCCTCACAAACATGTGTGTAGGATAGAGGGTAACAGCAGAGACAGGGCTGAGCTGGGAAGAGAGGGCCCATTCCCCTCATAAACAGACTGTGGGTGCGGCCACCCTGCAGGGAGGGGAGGGGACACACACCTGTGGTGCTCCCTATTCTTGGTATAATGCTCCCCCATTGGCCTCCCAGGGCATGTACGTAGCAGGCTGGTGCGGCAAGGACAGCCTCAGAGTGGAGCAAAGTCTCTAAGGCAGCCGGAGAACCCCAGAGGAAGGCCTGAGTCAGGGAGAGAGATTTCTTCTCTTGCCGAGCTTCTCCCAGCTGTCTGCAGCCCAGAGTCACTTCCTGGCTTCCATATGATTGCTCTCCATGCCCTCAGTCACTGCACTTGCCAGAGACAGAGCCTTAGGAACAAGTGACACAGAGAGAAAGAGAGAGAGAGAAGAGAGGGCAGAGGGGGGGAAAGAGAGAGAGGCAGAGGGACGGAGTGGTGGGTGCACTTCAGAAGCAGGGCACTCCTTTACTCGCACCACACGTGCACATCCGCCCTGTCCTACTCTGGTAGGTCTTACACGTCAGGGTGAGAGATGGGTGATAAAGGGCTCAGAATTTGAAATCAGTGACATTCCTGAGACTCCTTATACACCTATCTTTGTGGGCCAGATCTCCTGATGCTTGGCAGAGGCCCGGGACCATCTGTGCACAGGGCCCCTGAGGTCTTGTCTCCTCCTGCAGAGGGCTCTTCTGTTATCAGCTCACTTTCCCCAGCTGCCTGCAGGCACTTATCTTGTGCTGCTATTTCACAGACATTCAGAGCCACAGGAAACATTACTTCTGCTTCCAGGAATGGACAATGCTAGGCAAATGACTTTTGGCAGTGAGCAGTTAAGATAATTTTTTAATGATACAAACAGGACTCAGCCAAGGTATTCAAAACAGGTCCGCTGGAGCTGAATCAAGAGCTGACAGAGGCTTTGTCTCTTAACTTAGTTTGACTGAGTGAGACATTTGATTTGAGCTTCTATTAAAGGGAAATAATGTATTAAATTGTTTTGATGATGCTTGGCCTAGTTCAGTGAGAGAATGTAACTTTGTCTGTGACACTGACCATTTCCCTCTTCTGCCCCCCCCCCATTCCTGTTTCTTAAGTGCAGGCTCAGGACTTTTCTATAATGTCTGCAAAAGTTAAGTGGTGAAAAATGTTTAAATGATGTGAGTGTATTCAGAAAACGAAATGGGAAGTTGGGGAAGGTTTAATTTCCTTCCAGGTATATTTGTTTCCTTCTGAAGGGTCAGAAACAATATCCATCTGCCGTGCTTAATCCTACACATTTGCCAGAGAGGAGCTAAGTAAATTCTCGTTCATTGTTACTACTAAAAAAGAAAGGTGAGACGTTCTCTAGTGCTGTTTGCCGTTGGGAAGTTGGTGTGTCGCTGATTCTGTAAGGCAGCCCTCTCTGTGGAATCACCACTCATACTGTGAAAAGGAATGAGGTGCAAGATGGGGAGACCCAGTTGAGAGGCCCCTTAATAACAGAGTGGGGGACTAGGAAAGAGCAGAGGGCATCGCTTGGCCTTGGCCTCTGATAGTTTTGTTTGGGATTTAGAAACTCTACATTATAGTTTTAGTCTTTAAAATAATAAAAGTCTGTTTAAAAGAGGACTTTTCATTTATACATCTGTATTTTTTTTTTAATTGTTGGGGATTCATTGAGGGTACAAGAATATATTAGTTTGTGTTTTTTTTAGAGACAGAATTTCACCTTCTTACCCTCGGTAGCGTGCCATGGCGTCATAGCTCACAGCAACCTCCAGCTCTTGAGCTTAGAGGATTCTCTTGCTTCAGCCTCCTGAGTAGCTGGGACTACAGGTGCTCTCCACAATGCCTGGCTATTTTTTTGTTGCAATTTGGCCGGGGCCGGGTTTGAACCCACCACCCTCGGTATACGGGGCTGGTACCCTACTCACTGAGCCACAGGAGCTGCCCTATATTAGTTTTTTTTTTTTTTTAATTTCAGATTAATGTAAGAGTACAAACAACTAGGTTATAATGTTTGCATTTGTAAGGTCGAGTTCCTCTTGTAGTTGTGTCCCACACCCAAGAGGTGTGCTATATACCCTTACATTGTGCCCATTAAGTGGGAGCACACCAATCCTCCTCCCTCTCCCTCTCCCCACTCCCTCATTCCTCCTCCCCCAACTCGAATTAATTGAGTATTTCTCCTATGTGGGTGTGAATTAGATCATCTACTGGCTTCCTATTAGTACTGACTACATTGGATACTTGCTTTCCCCTTCTTGTGATATTTTACTAAGAAGAATGTGCTTCAACTCCAACCAGGTTAATACAACAGATGTAATCTCCATCTTTTTATGGCTGAATAGTATTCTGTGGTATACATATACTACAGTTTGTTAATCTATTCTTGGGTTGATGGGCATTTAGGTTATTTCCACATTTGGCAATTGTAAATTGAGCTGCAATCTCTACTAGTTTGTTAAGGGCTGCTGTAATAGATACCAAGAATTGGGTGGCTGACACAACAGAAATTTTTCTTTCAATCCTGAGGGCTGGAAATCAAGGCATCAGTAAGATTGGTTTCTTCTGAGGCCTTTCTCCTTGGCTTGGAGACAGCTGCCTTCTCCCAGTGACACCACACACTTTCTTGTCCTTGTCCTAATCTCTGCTCCTGAGGACGCCTGTCAGATCAGATTATGGCCTATCCCAATGACCTCATTTAACTGAATTACCTCTTTAAAGACCTTATCTCCAAATACAGCTGCACTCTGACATAGGATTTTAGCATAAGAATTTGGAGACACAAAATTATCCTTGCCTATTTCACTTCTTGGTCTAGTCTTATTCTTACAGGTTAGTGGTGACCCTGGGGCTGGGGGCAGGGGCAGCCTTATAACCCCACCCACTCCAGGTGGCTGTGTGACTTCACAGTCCTGACAAGAGTTAAGCACGTCTTGCATCTTCCCTCAGAGGTGCTTCTTAAAAATTTTGTGAAAACTTCCGTAAGTTTTCTGGGAGGCTGAGGCAGGTGGATTGCCTGAGCCAGAGTGAGACCTCCTCTGTAAAAATAGCTGAGTGTTGTGCAGGCCCCCGTAGTCCCAGCTGCTTAGGAGGCTGAGGCAAGAGAATCACTTAAGCCCAAGAGTTAGAGGTTGCTGTGAGCTGTGACGGCACATCACTCTACTGAGGGTGACGTAGTGAGACTCTGTCTCAAAAAAAAAAACAAAATCTTTCATAAGTTGAGGCATGTTTTCAAGGCCTATTGTTTGTAACCTCATTAGATCAATCCAGTTTTTATGTAACAAACTTGTGAGTTGTTTTTCAGTTGCCACAGACCCCCTGGTGGAAGGCCATATAACCTGAGCATGCCCGAGTGAACCGAGCAAACAGCCATGAGCGGAACTGAAGTGCTTAGACTGAGGGGACAGAATTAAGAAGCGGACACCACACGGCAGGATGCAGGAACTAATCAGATCCAGCTCTGGCATCACCCGAGGGCCAGATCAAGTCAGATGATGCCGCCTGGAATCACATCACCGAAAGACACAATCAGATCATGCCTCATTACCCCATGTCTATAAAGCCAGCCCAACCATCTTGTTCCGGATGCACTGCTTTGGGAACTATCTCCAGTGTGCTCCTTACTTGTGCCAACCCTTCGCTGTAACCAACTGGGGTGTGTCTGTTGACTTGGTATCTGCCAAGTGAACAGATCTCTCCCTTGGGGAGGTAACATTATAAAAGAAAACCTGCAGTAAACACTTCTGTAAAATTAATAATCTTCTAACTTATTTACTTTTGTTAAGTTTGTATTTCTGGATCAATGGTTTTCTTTTCTTTTTTTTTGATACAGAGTCTCAAGCTATTGCCCAGGGTAGAGTGCCGTGGCGTCACAGATCACAGCAACGTCAAACTCTTGGGCCTAAGCGATTCTCTTGCCTCAGCCTCCCAAGTAGCTGGGA
Source organism: Nycticebus coucang (assembly GCF_027406575.1). Lineage (NCBI taxonomy): Eukaryota > Metazoa > Chordata > Mammalia > Primates > Lorisidae > Nycticebus > Nycticebus coucang. The sequence continues at coordinate 12,363,575 of NC_069780.1, forward strand.
CTACAGGTGCCTGCCACAATGCCCAGCTATTTTTTAGTTGTAATTGTCATTGTTGTTTGGCAGGCCTGGGCTGGATTCAAACCTGCCACCTCCAGTCTATGTGGCTGGCATCCTAGCCACTTGAGCTACAGGCACTGAGCCTGGGTCAATGGTTTTTTAAAAGAACAATCTACCAATTGTTCTGACGCCCCTGACATGGATACACAGCACTAATTGAGGAGGACACCTCTTACTAATGTTTCTTTGCCACTGACTGTAGTGCATTTTAAACATTTCTTTTGCATCAAAAGGGAAATCAAATGAAAGCATATCAGATACAAGTGTACACATGACAAATGTGGGCCCTGCCTGCCTGGGATTTCACATTGAGCAGGGCAAAGACACAGCAATGCCAAGCCGAGTTTCTCTCTGCATTGCAGTACACTTCATCCGTCCATCCACCCATCCACCCACCCATTCAGTCATCGATTCATTCAGTAAATGTTTAATGAGGACTTGCTGCCTTTCAGGCCTGTGTAGACTGGGAAAACACTGGTGAATAAGACAGCCAGGTCTGCATGACTCTTAAATGTGAGCTGTCAATTCTTAGCATATTGGGTTTTTCTGTTGTTTTGTTTTCTCTTTTTGAGACAGAGTCTCATTCAGTTGCCTTAGGTCAAGTGCCATGGCTGGCATGTCATAGCTCACAGCAACCTCAAACTCTGGGGCTCAAGCTATTCTCTTGTCTCAGCCTCCTGGGGAGATGGGACTACAGACGCCTGGTGGGTGAGTTGCCTGAGCTCAGGAGTTGGAGACCAATCCAAGCAAGAATAAGACCCTGTCTCTCTAAAAGAAAAAAAATTAGCATATTGTTTTATAGATATAGCTCAACAGATTGATAAAACTGAGCCAAAGATCATCAGAAGTAGGTGTCATTTGGGAAAACACCATTCTGATGAAGTTTTTAACATTTCTTCTATTTTTATTTTTTTTCTGGTTATTCTTTCTGAAAGTAGTAGACTGAGCAAAGTTTCAGAGATTGGAGGTGTTATAACATTTGCAGGCTGGTTGGCGGAGGCTCTACGGTATGTCAGTGGTCTCTCACATCTGATATGCTTTCATTTGATTTCCCTTTTGATGCAAAAGGCATGTTTAAAATGCACTACAATCAGTGGCAAAGAAGCATTAGTAAGAGGTGTCCTCCTCAATTACTGCTGTGCATCCATGTCAGGGGCGTTCGTCTCACTTAGAGCTGGAAGGACAAGTGAGATGGAGGCTAGCAAAAAATAGATAAATGTGCATACTTTCAAAAGAGTAATTATATTTTTGCACCTCTTCAAGCTGTCCTATTTTCCCATTCTCCCTTTTTTATGTGGCAGTGCTAAATTTAAAGCAAATGCAAAAACAACAGACTGCATGTTACAACAAATGACACTGTATCAAGCAGATTAACCAAGACAAGTTTGTTGGGGAGGTTTTAATTATCTGAGCTTTGTGTGTATTCAGCCAGACTCCAGCGTGGAGCATGGAGCTTTGGCAGCCAAATCATTATGGCGTGTGATGGTGACCGACCTTATTTCGAAGCAAGTTATTATTTCCAAGTATTATAATGCTACAGCTTCCTGGAGACAGCAATGCTCATTTTAAGGACATCTTGTAGATGGAAATTTTTAAAACAAAACAATACAAGCAAAAGAAAAACAGAAAAGCTAAACTGTTTAGAAATATTTAGTTTTTAAAATGGCATGGTATATGGGTGGTGCCTGTGGCTCAATGGGTAGGGTGCCAGCCCCATATACCAAGGGTGGCGGGTTCAAACCCAGCCCCAGCGAACCTGCAACAAAAAATAGCCAGTCATTGTGAAGGGTGCCTGTGGTTCCAGCTACTTGGGAGGCTGAGGCAAGAGAATTGCTTAAGCCCAAGACTGAAGGTTGCTGTGAGCTGTGATGCCCCAACACTCTACCAAGGACAACAAAATGAGACTCTGTCTCTAAAAAAAAAAAATGGCATGGTATGAATATCTGTCAGCTTCACGGCTGTATCTCCACCTATAACTGTTTACCAAGACTTCAACACAGTTTGAAATTTGCTGAACAACACTCTGGTCTTCAGCCTGTTCACCTATGCATCCACCCTTATTGTTTTATTGGGATATAAAGCTAGGGTAGCTTTTGGTCATATTATTTGCTTGAATAAAGCAGAATCTAGCATTTTCTAAGCTTGTTTGCTATAATTACTGTAATTTCTTTTTTTTTTTTTTTCTTTTTGTAGTGGTAGGGTCTTGCTATGTTGCTTAGGCTGGCCTCAAACTCCCGGCCTCAAGAAACCTTCCTACCCTGGCTTCCCACAGTGCTGGTGTTAGTGGCCTCCAAGTTCTTGGTGATCATCAGGAAAAGAATTTCAGGACAAGCCTGACAGCTTGTTGTTGTTGTTGTTGTTGTTGTTGAAGGCGAAAGTACGCTCTAAGAGGGGAAATCGGGCAGACTTGAAAAGGAGTGGGAGGAAGTGGTTATTGGTCCTTTGACGTTTTACTAATTGAGGGGACGAATACTCAAGGCTAAGGAATTGGCTTTTAGTAAGAATTTGGGTAGTAATTCCTAGAATTGGGTTCCCTCCCATTTTTGTGCTTTCTATGTTTATCTTGGGACTGTCATGGTTATGTCAAAGGCAGAGACATTTTAAGCTTCAATGTAAGTGATATTTTAATTAGTCAAAGTTCATGGAAGATGGCAAAGAGCTGACAAGCCAGTGAAATCAGTTCTTGCTGTAGTTATTGGTTCTTCCAGATAGCTTCTGCCTGAGGGTTGTTTAACATTTAGGGTCCTCTGAGCCCTGTGTCCCAGACCCATACTGGGATTACAGGTGGGAGCCACAGTGGGGGCCCATTCCTGTAGTTTTTGATCAGGAGATCTAAGCAATCATCAGCTCTTGCTCTTACATATTATGGATAAATGAGCAGAGGATTTGTATATTTTTCCTGAGGTTGTTCATCTCCCAACAAACAAAACAAAGTAACAATCTAAATATTTCTGGGTTGTGAAGATAGGTGCCGAGGAGTCATGTAATATGTAAACAAAACCACTTCACATGGTCCACTGCAGTGTCTGAAGACTGGCCCAAATTCCTGGCCTTAAAGGGATGGGAAGGTGGTGGAAGGGGTCTCATAACGCATCACTTCAAGATTCTCCACATAGAGACAAAATTGAGGGCTTCACTTTTAACACAGTGATTTGAAATCATCCTGGCGATCCTTTTTCCTCAGGGTTGGCCGTGGTGGGAGCGGGTACATATTCTTAAGAGCTGATTCTGAGAGTTTGAGTCTGCACATGACAAACAGCTGGGTCTGGCAGGAGCTGTGGAGAACAGTGTGAGAGACGTGCTTCTGGGCTGACTGGCACATCTGAAGTAAGTACTTGACGAGGCTACAATTCTCTTTTTTTTTTTTAATTTTTTTTTTTTAGTTTTTGGCCAGGGCTGGGTTTGAACCTGCCACCTCCGGCATATGAGGCTGGTGCCCTACCCCGTTGAGCCACAGGCACCGCCCGACGAGGCTACAATTCTAAATGCCCTCTACTCAGCTCTAACAAGACGTTCTCAACTTGTGGGCAGCGACCGTGGGGCCAGGAAGGGAACATTTGGTATCTCCTCACATCAGGCATGGGAGCCTATTTGCTGGGACCGGAGACTCCTTGTCTACACACCCTTCCAAGCTTGCTTGGGGACATTGGGTATCCCAGGTAGCCCAGTTCATCCTCCAGCAATGATCACATGTCCCTGGTGAGGAGCCCCCTCACCCCACCCCATGTCACATGCAGTGTGGCCGCACAGCCCAGGATAAGGAAGCACTCTCCACACACAGCCTGTGTCCTGTGAGTCACTTGCTGTGAGCATAGACTTAGTGAAATCGGGTAATAAAACTACAACCACGTCCAGCCCCAGGGGCCCCCGTCATTTTGCCCAGCAGCAGCAAAGGGGGCACTGACTCTGCCAGTGTGTCTAGCAGAAAAGCTCCATCTGAGCTGTCTCTTAAAGGTTGTTTCATAGAGGACTAGAAGCTCTGGGTGGAGGGGACGTCTGTTTAGCAGATAGGAGCTGTGGGGAGCTCTGGTGGTGGAAGGCAATGTCGTCTTTTTCCTGTGGTAAATGCAGGGCAGGACCTGTAAGGGAGGGAACTCAGGACAGAGCCTTCACAGCCTTCGCTGGTCCAGGCTGCTGTTAGCTGCGTTTTTCCTTTTGAGTCCTGGAGGTAGTCACAGGCAGGATGTGGCGGACTGCTTTTCCAGATGGGGAGTCCAGGCTCGGTGAGAAGGGAGGGGAGGAAAGGGGGGCTGTGTCAGAGCCCACATTAGCTGTCTCCATGGTCAGGCAGGCTGCACTGCCACAGCCAGAGACCCTCACTGAGACCCCCCATACCATGTCTGTGACTCCCACAGTCCAGCACTGAGGCACCTAGAGACCCCCACTGTGACGCCCAGAGACCAGCACTGTGACACCCAGAGACCCCCACTGAGACCCTCCCAGACCAGGTCTGTGACTCCCACAGTCCAGCACTGAGGCACCCAGAGACCCCCACTGTGACACCCAGAGACCAGCACTGTGACACCCAGAGACCAGCACTGTGACACCCAGAGACCCCCACTGAGACCCTCCCAGACTAGGTCTGTGACTCCCACAGTCCAGCACTGAGGCACCCAGAGACCAGCACTGTGACACCCAGAGACCAGCACTGTGACACCCAGAGACCCCCACTGAGACCCTCACAGACCAGGTCTGTGACTCCCACAGTCCAGCACTGAGGCACCCAGAGACCCCCACTGTGACACCCAGAGACCAGCACTGTGACACCCAGAGACCCCCACTGAGACCCTCACAGACCAGGTCTGTGACTCCCACAGTCCAGCACTGAGGCACCCAGAGCCCCCACTGTGACACCCAGAGACCAGCAGCACTGTGACACCCAGAGACCCCCCACTGAGACCCTCACAGACCAGGTCTGTGACTCCCACAGTCCAGCACTGAGACACCCAGAGACCCCCACTGTGACGCCCAGAGATCAGCACTGTGACACCTAGAGACCCCCACTGTGACGCCCACTGAGACCCCCACAGCCCCCAGAGACCCTCACTGTGACACCCACAGCGACACCCAGAGACCAGGGCTTTCCTCTTGTCACTTCTGATGCTGTGGACGTAGAGATCAGGGACTCCCAGGGCGGGCGTGGGGGTGGGACAAGGAGAGGAATTCCCAGTTCATTTGTAGCACATCCTTGACGTAGAGGAAGGGGAAGGGAAGGATTTTGACTTACACCATGAACTAAAACCGGGGAAATAAAAAAAACAAATTATAGAAGTTAGGATCTTTCTTTCCTCCCTTGCTTTTCACATGAGCAGCCGCTGAGAGGGCACAAGGGGCTTTTAGTCTCCGCTGTAACTGGGGACAGGCGGAAAATGAATAAACGAACCTCATGGATAATCTCCAAAGGTCGTTCTTATCCACCGGCATCAACCTCTTCCCTCCTTTCTCCCAGTCTTCTATCCCAGATCCTGACGAGGGGAAAAGTGAGTTGATGGAAGCAGAAATGATGTCAGACTCATCCCTTGACAGAGCGGTGAGGTGCAGAAAGGAGCCCAGTGGTTCCAAGGGACATGCAGAAGATTGGACCCTGTGAGGCCTGTTGCTACAAGGGAGTTTCTCAGAGAGGGGGAAGTCTCCCCAAATGGCAGAGCTGGGCAGGATAATCCAACCCAAATCCAACCCAGTCAGGTTCCTTTGCAGACAGGGAAACTGAAGCTCCAGAGGTTAGGGCCATCCTGCTAGGCTGTAGCAAAGCCAGGCCTAGAAGCCAGGCCACCTCGTCTCCAGGCTGCATTTCCCTGCACTACATCCGGCTTCCGGCTATGTCTGGGCCTGCTGCTCATCCTCAGCCCGTGTCTCCTGGGGCTCTGCGAAGCCCCAGGCCCTGTGATGAGACCTCCAGATTCGTGCGATGTGCACAAGTGCTGGTGGGTTCCCATCTTGTAGATGAGGCTTGGAGAGGCTTACTGGGTTAGTAAATGACACTTTCCTATGGTTTGGCCTAAAAACAGGTCCCAGGGAACACAGCAAGTCAGATCAAGAGTTAGAATTCAAACTCACATTCTAGGGCTCTGATTTCAGTTCCACTTCCACTACCCCATAAAGCCGTAGAGCTTTCTACAGTCCTTCCCTTCATTAGGTTGTTTTTCATTGTGGATTATACTAAGAACATTCTATCCGTTCAGCCTCAGTCTGGATTCTTGCACAGAGAGTCAATTATTTTCCTCTCCTTTTTGACCTTCCAGGTCCAAGAAAGGACGAGTGCTAACTTGAGAGGTGTTTTGAATCAGAAGTCAGGCGTGTCTTCATCTCTGTTGCTGTCCTTGAATGTTAGGGCTGAATGGGAACATAGTGATTTTTGTTTTGTTTTGTTTTGAGACAGGGTCTCACTATGTCGCCCTTGGTAGAGTGCTGTGGCATCACAGCTCCTGTGGCATCACAGCTCACAGCAACCTCAAACTCTTGGGCTTAAGCGATTCTCTTGCCTCAGCCTCCCAAGTAGCTGGGACTACAGGCACCCACCACACTGTCCTGCTACTTTTTTGTTGCAGTTGTTGTTCTTTAGCTGACCTGGGCTGGGTTCCAACCCACCAGCCTCCATGCATGTGGCCGGTGCCATAACTACTGTGCTACGAGCGCCAAGCTGGGAACATAGCCTTAACTTACTTTCTTTTCAAATATGAAAACTGACTCCAGAAAGACTTTCCACCCATCTGGGCAGGAGCAGAGTTGGGGACGTGAGCTGCATTTGTGGTGGCTCTGCCGTCCCAGGCTGACTGCCGTGATACCTGTGGGGTGTGCACTATTGGAACCGCTTCCCCAGGCTCCCCTCACCTGGATGCAGGGGGGTGCTTCTGAAGTAAGATTTGCAGGGCTGAGATTAAAGACCATTCCCTTACCTTAAATGGAACCTTTCAAAAAATGTACCAGTCTCTCGGGGACCACCTTGGACAGGCTTGGGAAATGTCTCCTAAGGCTGCTTTCTTCCTTCAGATGCTGCCAATACCTGCAGGGAACATTCACCAGGAAGATACTACGGTGATCTTGTCCACGTTTTGCTCTGAATCATCTCAATCCCAGGTCATTCACGGACCCTGTTGTAGATAAAGAGATGCCATTTGGGTTTGAAGGGGTGAGGTTCAGGATTTACTTGGCTGGACTAGCTGGGAAATAGTCTCCAAATAACTGTTTTAAATGTAATCTTTTATACTAATGGACAATTAAGTTTAGTACTTTCCCAATCACGGCCATTTTATGTCATACTGATATGAACTCATTTTGGACTATAACTACACTCCACCAACGCTCAATGCAGGGTCTTAGCAATATGTGATTGGAATATGAAGCAGCTGGAAAATGCCACCATTGTGTCCAGAGGTCTTTACAGGACGAGATCTGGTCTGCTACCCCCCAGTAGCTGGAACCCCACTCGAATGCAGGTGGGATGAGGAGTCTCTGGAGGACAGGGGCACAGCTGCTTTAGGGCAAAACATGAGCAGGGGTGTGAAGGGTGCAGAGCAAGGCCAAGGGAGGCAGGGCTGGGAACACGAGTCTGTCTCCCCTACCTCTGGTCACCACTAACGGGGCCTGCTGGGCCTGCTGAAGCAAGAAGTGCTTCACGCTCTTTTGGGGGACACACAGAGGAGTGGAGGTCCCTATTTATCAGCTGGAACAGGAGTCCTCAAACTACAGCCCGTGGGCCACATGAGGCGGTGTGAGTGTATTTGTTTCCATTTTTTTTACTTCAAAATAAGAAATGTACAGTGTGCATAAATAATTGTTCATAATTTTTTTTTAAACTATAGTCCGGCCCTCCAACGGTCTGAGGGACAGTGAACTGGCCCCCTGTTTAAAAAGTCTGAGGCCCTCTGAGCTAGAAGCAGTGCTAGTGGCAGTGTTGGGGGGTGAGAAGCGAGGAGCTGGACCACGGGGCATTCTGCACTGCAGTGCAACTTGCTGGCTTCTTCTCTGCGCCGGCAGCGGACAGGTTGGAAGATGGGGTGAGGCAGATGGGATTGGGAGAGGCCTGTTCTTATGGTCAACCCAAGGCCCAAATCAAATGTGAGTTGCCTGGTAATCACAAAGCATCAAGTGTTCTCGAAAGAACATTCCCTAGACAGCATTTAAGTATCTGGACAAGACCACCAACAAATTCATAATCATTTATTGTAAATCACTCACAGTTTACACATTATTAATGGCAAAATAACACTGTTAAACACCTGCTGGATGAAGAACTTCATTATGACAGTTGCCAATTGGCATCATTTCTTTTTCTAAAATTTAAAATTTAAAGTCCTATATCCTTCCTTAAAATATCTTCAGGATAGATATTTCGTGTTCCAATACCAACACTATAAGGCCTTTCTTTTGCTCTAACATCTAACACAAAGGACGCTCTGTCCCATTAATTCGACATGCTCTTTACAAGGCAACTTAACACACAAAACTTTTTTTAAGCCAGAAGCTATGTAACAATTACTTTATATTTTGCTGCAAAATCAATGAAGGCTGCATGCAGGTGAAACATTAGTAGACATGGGGTTCTAGATAACTGTTGGTTATTAAATTCTGATGGCGTGGTGTGGGAAAATAATATGCTTATTTAGCAGAAGTAGCTAAAGTACATGCATCAGTGGCTGGGCTCAATTAGAATACAAATTAGATGTCAAAACATTTAAATGAGAGCTTAATTTGATGTCTGCACATCTGAGTTATATATCTTTAAAATGACAATAACAAAGAGAACAAAACCAAACATCTAAACCAGGCATTGATTGATTTATAGGGTGGGCAGGGTATAGGACTCAGGACACAAAACTACCTGGGCAGTGAACAAATCTGTTTTGAAGCAAAGACAGTGGAGCATTAACAAGCTGTTAACAGGGCAAAAACAAATAAACAAACAAACAAACAAACAAAAAACCAAGAGCCATTTCCTGTATTCTCTGTTTTACAGTTTTCAATTCTCTTAAACAAAACCCACCCACACACAATAATTACAAAACAGAAACATTCTTTAGTCACTACGTAGCCCCTCTTCTGTCTTCAACCCTGCCTCTCCGCTCCCTCAGATAGTGTGTTTAAAAGCAAAGCTGGGTTAGTTGGTAGAAAATAAAACAAATGCTCTCCTGAATCACACTGAAAGAATATTAAATTCCTTCATCCCGTCAGGGTTAACATCACATATGGGCACATGATAATGTGTCTTTGACATATGGTAGCTACAGTGATTAAATCACATATCCACACTCTAAGGTTAAATCATAGTAATATTGACTTAAAATTATTTTCATCGATAGTTGTATTTTGATGCTATTTTGAGACAAACAAAAAATTCCCAAACTACACAGATTCCATTCTTTCCCCCACCCACGACCCCCTCCCAGGATCCAACAAACAAGAGAACCACAGTAATAAAAAGTGTGAACCGAGGTGCCGGCAACAGGCAGGTTGAAAGGCTGCTCCACCCTCAAGCGCTGCCGTCTCCAGTCCTGGCTTTCCGGGCCTCGATCATCGGCTTGGTTGCCCGTTTGCGGTCAGTGGCCAGTCCCAGCCAGCACATGAAGTCAATGAACCAGGTGGTTGGGTTGAAATTTAAGCCAAATTCACTTGCAGAGTAGTCAAAGGGAAAGGTATGGTGGTAATTGTGGAAGCCTTCACCTAGAAGACAAGGCGAGCATTGTCATGACTCAGTCTCCACCTCTCAGCACAGAGTTTATTTTTATCACCTGTGTCTTTGAGGGTCTACCGTGTGCAAGACATTGTACATAGATACATCACACAGGAAGTATGTACTCAGTTGTCTAGACAAACTAAATAACAATAAAGTTACCCGCACGAAGTCACGGAATTGATCTTCCTGTATGAATTATAGATATGATACTGTGACAGGAGTGCATGTCTCTTCCACATAATGATCTAGGGTACATACCCAGGAGTGGGACTGCTGATTGCTGTACTTCTTAACCTAAATGCCAAATGGCTGCTAATAGATCACTATTTTAATGTATGTTCATAAAAGGAAAATAGTCTCTGCGGGCTGGAGTGACTAAGATAGACTTTTGGGGAGGGCTCAAAAAGAGAAATGAGAATGTTCAGATAGGTAAGTAAATTAATTATGTGGATCTTTAAATATCCAAAATCTACCTATATATTCCTCTGCTCCTTCCAGCAGGCAGCTTTTACTACCTTTCTTTTTTTACTGGGGGGGGGGGTGCTATTCATGAGAGGTCTCAAGGCTTCCCTGATTTGACTTTTCAAAGTTCTTTTATTTGTTTTTAAACTTGACAAATAAAATTTGAATATACTTATCATGTACCGTATGTTGTTTTGAAGTATGTATACATTGTGGAATGACTGAATGGAGCTAACTGACATATGTATCTCATTTTTTAATGGTAAGAACATTTAGAATCTACTCCTTAAGCTATTTTCAAGAATACAATCCATTGTTATTAGCTATAGTCACCAGGTTGTACAATAGATCTCTTGAACTTATTCCTCCTGTCTAACTATAAATTTGGATTCTTTAACCAACATCTCCTAATATCCCCCCAATCCCTCAACCCCTGGTAACCGTTTTGTGAGCTCAACTTTTTTACATTCCACATATAAACGAGATCACACAGTATTTCTCCTCTGTGCCTGGCTCATTACGCTTAGCCGGGTTGTCCATGTTGTTCATAAAGGACGTGACTTTCTTCTCTTTAAATGCTGACTGGTATTGGGTATATGCCACGTTTCTTTATTCACTCATCCGTTGATGGGCACTTGGCTTGATTCCCCATCTTGGCTGTTGTGAATAGTGCTGCGGTAAACACAGGAGTACATGCCTCTTCTACATAACGATTTCACTTCCTTTGGATATATACCCAGTAGTGGGATTGCTGGATGATGTGGTAGTTCTAGTTTTAGGAGAACCTCCATATTGTTTTCCCTAAAGGCTGTACCAATTTAATTCTTGGCAACAGTGTGTATGGGTTCCCTTCTCTCCACATCCTCTCCAACACTTATCATCTGTTGTGTTTTGTTTTGTTTTTTTGTCAATCCCCTTTGGAGGTATGACTTCTTTTTTTTTTTGTAGAGACAGAGTCTTACTTTATGGCCCTCGGTAGAGTGCCATGGCCTCACACAGCTCACAGCAACCTCCAACTCCTAGGCTTAAGCGATTCTCTTGCCTCAGCCTCCTGAGCAGCTGGGACTACAGGCGCCCGCCACAACACCCGGCTATTCCATCTGTTGTGTTTTTGATAGTAGTTATTCTAACAGGTGCAAGTGATACCTCATTGATTTTGATTTGAATTTCTCTAATAATTTGTTCATTTGATTTTTCAATAATTTTGTTGAGGTATAATTTACTTACCATATAATTCACCCATTTAAAATACACAATTTAATGGCTTTTTAGGTATATTCACAGTCATGCATCCATCACCACAACGAATTTTATGATACTTTCATTACTCTCCCCAAAGCCTCATGCTCCTTAGCTGCCACCCCCAACTGCCTTCCACTTCCTCCCAGCTCTGTTTTCTGTCTCTGGATTTGATAATTTGGGCAGTTCATATAAATGAAATCATACAATATGTCGTCTTTGTAACAGCTGCTTTCACTTTACCTAATATTTTCCAGGCTCATCCATGTTATAGCAACTATCAGAACTTCATTCCTTTTTGTTGCCAAATAGTATTTCTTTACATGGATATATACCACATTGTCTTTATTCACCCATCAATTGATGGACATTCAGGTTGTCATCACATCCCAGCTATTATGAGTAATATTGCTATTGACATTCATATACTAGCTTCTGTGTACACATATGTTTTCATTTCACTTGGGTATAAATCTAGGGATAAATTGGAGTAGCAATTCATATAGCAGTTATTTTTAACTGAGGAATGTACAAACTCTTTTCTAACTTCCCAAGTGGCTCCTGGTCATCACATAGTTCTCCTATTGACCATATTTTGAAGGATTTTGCTCTACAATGAGTACAACAAGATGGATACATCTGTGATTTGCAGTTTTCTTTTTACCCCACCTGCAGCCCCAACATTTTAGTGTTTTTCCTGGATTAAAGTGTAGAACAGAGAAGTTCCTTCCCCCTGTTTTCAGAGACAGGCATTACATATGTATTCTCCACTCTACTGCACAATGAGGCTGGCAAGAGCCTTCCAAGGACCTTTCTGAAGCAAACCAGGAGTCCAACGTTGACGTGGACAGACTTAAAACTGACATCCAGCTCTTCAGGGCCTGGTCACGGCCACACTCCTTAAGTTCCCTTCTCCATCCATCCCTATATAAGATGGTTGTGGTCCATCTTGCCCCTCCTCTGCCTACTCAGAATTAACTCTGAATGTGGCTCTCTTTTCAGAAGATGAAGGGTGAGAGGAGAAGAAAGCCATGGGGGTGGGGGACAGGAAATGGCTCTTCCTCTTTTCCATGGCAATTCCTCTCTGCTTACACAGCTAAATTTGGTGTCCATGCCACCTCATGTTGGAGCTGTCAATGCAAGTTGACAAGAACTTTTTAAAGATCTCTGAGGACCTTGATGTGTGTCACACTTTATGGGGGTAAGACATGATTGCAAGAGGGACTTTACCTGACAATTGCAATCAGTGTAACCTGGCTTATTGTACCCTCAATGAATCCCCAACAATATAAAAAAAAAATTGGAAAAAAAAGTCTCTAGACAAAATTATTTTCCTTTTTATAAAAACCATATATCATTTCTTTTTATAACATTTTTCATCAAAAATACATCCTATTTCCTATACAAAAAAAAAAAAAAAGATCTCTGAGGACTTAATAAATCAATAACCCTAAGGAAGTGGCAACAGAATCTCATTGCTGTGTGACACAGAGACTGTTTCCACTTAACAACGGGACCTTTCCTTCCTGGGTTTGATCTCTGTGCTCAAGGCTCAGCTTACCAGAAAACCTGAGTTGCTTCTATAAAGGTAAAGCTAATATTCATTAATCACTTATATGTCAGGTACAGTGCCAAGTACTTGAGCAGATATTAACTCCCATAATTCTAATGTCTCTGAACTGCTGTGATTATCCCTACTTTATTTTTTATTTATTTAAACATAGTCTCACTCTACAGTCCAGGCTAGAGTGCAATGGCATCAACCTAGCTCACAGCAACTTCAAATTCCTAGACTCAAGAGATCCTCCTGCCTAACCTCCTGAATAACTGGGACTACAGGCACCTGCCTCAAAGCATGGCTAATTTTTCTATGTTTAGTAGAGATGGGGTCTCACTTTTTGCTCAAGCTGGTCTCCAACTTCTGAGCTCATGTGATCCTCCTGTCTCAGCCTCTTATAGGGCTAGGATTATAGGCATGAGCCACCCTGCCTGGCCCAGACTATCTTCATTTTAAAATGAGAACACAGAAGTGATGTATAACTTGCTGAAGACCATATGGCCAACCATAAAAATGCATCACAGAAGATTCATGGTAAGCACTACCACAAATACTGTGTATTAACTCATCCTCCAGCGACCCCAGGAGGCAGTCAGTGCTACAGTTATCCCCACTTTACAGATAAGGACACAAAACATTGGGGAGCCAGATAACTTGCCCAGAGAGTAAGGGGAGGAAGCAGGATTCAACCAAACTCATTGGACTTTAGAGGTCCCACTCTTAACCACTTATTGGTCCCAAGAGATGCCAAGCCTCACTTCTTCCCTTCTCTCTGTTTAATGGCCTTTTCTCCCTGAAAGTCTGCCAAATTGGACAGCAGAGGCTGGAAAGGTCAGAGCTCGGAGAGAAAATTTCCCTGATAATAATAAATATCTGCCAATTATTGATCAGTCAGTGCATGTGAGTCTCTGTCCTAAGCAGCTTATTCCTATGAAGTATTCATTGCAATTCCCATTTCACAGATAAGAAAACTGCAAGTCAGAGAGATCACATGACTTGTCCAAAAACCAGTATTCTAAGGCCAAAGCTGAAGTCCACTCCACCACCCCCACTCTCTTTACTGATTCCACAAAACCGTTGAGAAGCCGAGAAAATCCAGCCTGCCGTCCTCCCCACGGCCTCTCAACCCCCTGCTCACCAATGGCACCCAGAGTGACGAGCGGATTCTGCCGGGGGCTGATGTGCTTGTCATAGGGCCGGTTTCCATACATGTGGGCGGCGCTGTTGACCAGCCAGGTGACGTTGAGGGAGATGGTATAGCGAAGGATGGATGCCAGGAAGTAGGAGTTCCACAGGCTCTCGCCCCAGATGTACCAGGGCACTAGCGTGGGGACCACAAAGCACATGAGCACCACGGTGACCTTGTAGTACCTGAAAGGCAGGACATCACATCATCATGAGACACCTGTTGATGACAGAGGGCAGGTGAGCAACCTCCAGGGAAAGTCAGAAAACAGCTCGAGGCGGGAGTGGAGCCCGTTGGCTTCTCCAGCTGGTTCATCACAAGGAGAAGCCTGCTGTGTGTCACTCTGTGGAGGGTTACAGACCCATGCACCCACACGGGCTGGGCAGGTAGAAGGGACAGGTAGAATGCGACAGGAAGTGCTAGGCCCTGTAGCACACTCCAGAAGTTCAATATGAAAATAATCAACATTGTGCTGGCCAAACCCACGCATCTGAGAGCTACATTTATCCTACCAGCCACCAGTTTGAGATATTACAGAGATTCCTTTCATCAGTCATTCAACCTGATATTCAGGTTTTTTTAATAATTTCAAGAACTATTCAGTGTTTCTCGAATAATTTTAGGTACACGATTCTTTATGGGCTTAACTTGTTAAAATGGTAGATATCTCCCCCACCAAAATATCTATTCTCTGTCTATCAGAGATTATGTTCCATCCCAATCGGCATGAAAGATAAAGGTTGAGTACAGAAACAGGGATGGCCACATTAAAAGTAATCATTAAAAAGCAAATCATGTGCAGTTTGATTTCTGGACCAGAGAATCCAGCAAATACTTACTGAACACATAATATGTGCCAGCCCCTGAGTGTGGCTGATACATGAGCTAAAATGCTGGTGACACTAAGACCAGTTAGATGCAGTCCCTGCCCTAGGCTTCAGCAAAGTGTTTTCCACTCCCTCACAATGAAGGACTGCATCCCAAGAGAAGATGTGGGATGGGAAAGTATCAGAAGCTACCTGTCCATAGCTTCCTCCTCCCTGGCCTTCTGTAGCCTCTGGAAGGCCCCTGTTAAGATGCATCTGTGTCAACTGGCAGGTGGTCCAATGTGAAGGCCTGAAATTTGGTAGGTGAAAGACCTACGTCCAAATCTGATTGTAGATATTGAATCTGGCTCTTTTTTGTGCCATCACTTTTCTGTGCACAGTTAGTTGGTCTCCCCAGAAGTGGGGAATGAAGCAAGGGCTGTGTCTGGGTTGTTTACTCTGGGAAGTGAGTTCAGTTAGCAGGCATGGGCAAATGGGGGGGACAGAAACAGAGGCGGAGGGAACGCCAAGCTTGGGGTACATTACTGGGCTGGCTACTGCAACTAGACTTGGCTTTTGATGGGACAGAATATGCCTCAGAATTACTCTCTCAAGGAAGGAAAGACACTGTATTTTCCCGTTGCCTCTGATTCCCCCCAGTCACAGGAATCCCCATGGGATATTGGCTCCCTAATATTTCCATGTTTGCTTGGGTCAGAGCAGCTTAGTGGGGTGGACCGGCCTCTCAGGTGAGGACAGCAAAGAAGCCCAGGGCAGGAAGAAACAAGCCACACAGCACAGCCGAGCAAGAAGGGGTTGCGTTATACTTGTGCCAGCAGGTGGCTGCAGAAATGGCTGGATGCCAGAGAGAAGAGCTGGGCTGAGAATATGAGTCAACACAAGGGGGATCCCATACAGATAGTGGCTCTAACACCTCAAAGGCTGTTGAGAGGGTTGAACACTAACAATTTGTGTGTAGTATGTGCCTACTGTGCGCCAGGACTCTTCTGAGACCTTTATGTGTGTTGAGGTTTAATTTAATTCTAACAAAAACTCTCTGAGAAGGGACAATTAGGATCTTCATTTTACAGGGGGAGAAACTAAGCAACAGAAAGGTGATGTAGCTGGGCTGAAATCACAAGAATAGTAAGAAGTGAGATAGAAATTCAACTCCAGACAGAATCACTATTCTACCTTGCAAATGAGATCATGTAAGTAAGTGTGCTTTGTAGAATGCTAGCTGTGTGTAACTGTGGGTTCCTATACTGATAATTATTTTTACTGGGCATCATATTAATCCATTGACATTGCTGGGTGGGTCCTCCTGACTTCATGGAACACCGGTGCAAGTCATATCTGAGTTGTCACCAGACCCCTGTGATCCAGTTGCCAGAAAAATTTTAAACTTTCCCACCTGAGACAGGTGCTGACTGAGACAATTGATTTGGACCTTTTGAACTGAGCCAATCGCCCGAGGACTATTCAAGTGGTGCCCTGGGTGTGTGGTTGTAGGAAGGTTTGATTTTCCTTTTCCAATTATTGCCTGTGGGGGGCAGGGTGACTTAATTGCTGGTATTTCTCCACAGCTGAGACTTCAACCCAGAGTAACTGTTTCACTAGGGTCAGACAGAGACCAGCTGAAAACAAGACAGAACCACTTAGCTCCACCACACCAAACGGGTCCCCAGTTTCTCAGGCCATAGCACTGTACGGGTCCTTGACAAAGCTCCAGGGGAAAAATCAAACAGTGTAAAATAATCATGGGGCAGAATCAGTGGAAAAACTCTGGTAACATGAAAAACCAGAATAGATCACCTCTCCACCCCCTGCCAAGGAAAGATATGGCAGATGTAACTGAAGATCTCATTCATAAACAGCTGGCCGAGATGTCAGAAATCGAATTCAGAATTTGGATCGCAAACAAGATTAATAGAATGGAGGAAAATTTGGAATTAGAAATTCAAGGAGCAATTCAAAAGTTGGAATTAGAAATTCGAGGAGAAATTCAAAAGTTGTCTCAAGAATTTAACAAATTTAAAGACAAACCCACCAAAGATTTTGATGCACTGAAGCAAGAATTTGCAGCCCTCAAAGATCTGAAAATACAGTAGAATCCCTCAGTAACAGACTGGAGCAAGCAGAAGAAAGGATTTCTGACATTAAAGACAAAGCCTTTAAATGCTCCCAAACCCTCAAAGAGGAACAGAAATGGAGAACAAAAATTGATCATTCTCTCAGAGAGCTCTGGGATAATTCGAAGAAGGATAATATCTGCCTCATTGGAATCCCTGAAAGTGATGAAGTGGCCTTGCAAGGCACAGAGGCCCTTCTCCATGAAATTATGAAAGAGAATTTTCCAGACATGCCAAGAGATTCTGAAATTCAGATAGCAGATAGTTTCAGAATCCCAGCATGACTCAATCCAAATAAGACATACCCCAGGCATATCATAATTAACTTCACTAAAGTTAATATGAAGGAGAAAATTCTGAAAGCAGCCAGATGCAAGAAATCCATTACCTACAAAGGGAAAAATATTAGAATGACTGCAGATCTCTCTACTGAAACTTTTCAAGAGAAGAGAGTGGTCATTGACTTTTAATCTCCTAAAGCAAAATAACTTTCAACCCCGGATCCTATATCCAGCTAAACTGAATTTCATTAATGATGGAGAAATTAAATACTTTAATGACATTGATATGTTGAAGAAATTTGCCATAATCAAACCAGCTCTTCAGGATATTCTCAGACCTATCCTCCATATGACCAGCCCAATCCTCTACCACAAAAGTAAACTCACTCAGAAACCTTTGATCAAACTCCAATTTCCACAGTGGTGAAAGGATTAAAAATATCCACTGGACTTTCGAAAAACTCGATACCCAAAATTTTACCAGACTTATCAATATTCTCCATTAATGTGAACAGCTTAAACCGTCCTCTAAAGAGGCAAAGGTTAGCTGACTGGATACAAAAACCCAGGCCACATATTTGCTGCATACAAGAGTCACATCTTACCTTAAAAGATAAATATACACTCAGGGTGAAAGGATGGTTATCCATATTTCAGGCAAATGGTAATCAGAAAAAAGCAGGTGTTGCAATTCTATTTGTAGACACAACAGGCTTTCAACTAACAAAAGTAAGGAAGGATAAGAATGGTCACTTCATATTTGTTAAGGGTAATACTCTATATGATGAGATTTCAATTATTAATATTTATGCACCCAACCAGAATGCACCTCAATTTATAAGAGAAACTCTAACAGACATGAGCAACTTGATTTCCTCCAGCTTCATAATAGTTAGAGATTTCAACACTCCTTTGGCAGTGTTGGATAGATCCTCCAATAAGAAGCTGAGCAAAGAAATTTTAGATTTAAACCTAACCATCCAACATTTGGATTTAGCAGACATCTACAGAACATTTCATCCCAACAAAACTGAATACACATACTTCTCATCAGCCCATGGAACATACTCCAAAATCAATCACATCTTAGGTCACAAGTCTAATCTCAGTAAATTGAAAGGAATAGAAATTATTCCTTGCATCTTCTCAGACCACCATGGAATAAAAGTTGAACTCAGTAACAACAGGAATCTGTATACTCATACAAAAACATGGAAGTTAAATAACCTTATGCTGAATCATAGCTGGGTCAGAGATGAGATTAAGAAGGAAATTGCCAAATTTTTGGAACAAAATGACAATGAAAACACAAATTATCAGAACCTCTGGGATACTGCAAAGGCAGTCCTAAGAGGGAAATTTAAGCACTCCTAGCCTTCCTCAATAGAACAGAAAGAGAGGAAGTTAACAACTTAATGGGACCTCTCAAGCAACTGGAAAAGGAAGAACATTCCAACTCCAAACCCAGTAGAAGAAAAGAAATAACCAAAATTAGAGCAGAATTAAATGAAATTGAAAACAAAAGAATTATACAACAGATCAATAAATCAAAAAGTTGGTTTTTTGAAA
This sequence comes from Nycticebus coucang, assembly GCF_027406575.1. Taxonomy (NCBI): domain Eukaryota; kingdom Metazoa; phylum Chordata; class Mammalia; order Primates; family Lorisidae; genus Nycticebus; species Nycticebus coucang. The sequence goes on from NC_069780.1 coordinate 12,382,538, forward strand.
AGGTCAACAAAATAGATAAACCTTTGGCTAACCTAACCAGGAAAATAAGAGTAAAATCTCTAATCCATCAATCAGAAATGATAAAGACCAAATAACAACAGACTCCTCAGAAATTAAAAAAATCCTTAATGAATATTACAAGAAACTTTATTCTCAGAAATATGAAAATCTGAAGGAAATTGACCAATGCTTGGAAGCATGTCACCTTCTAAGACTTAGCCAGCCAAGAACACAGTAAGTAAAGCAAGCAAACAGCCCTCAGAATGGGAGAAGATATTTGCAGGTTATGTCTCCGACAAAGGTTTAATAACCAGATTCCACAGAGAAATCAAACGTATAAGCAAGAAAAGAACAAGTGATCCCATTGCAGGCTGGCAAGGGACTTGAAGAGAAACTTCTCTGAAGAAGACAGGCGCATGGCCTACAGACATATGAAAAAATACTCATCATCTTTAATCATCAGAGAAATGCAAATCAAAACTACTTTGAGATATCATCTAACTCCAGTAAGATTAGCCCATATCACAAAATCCCAAGACCAGAGATGTTGGCGTGGATGTGGAGAAAAGGGAACACTTCTACACTGCTGGTGGGAATGCAAATTAATACATTCCTTTTGGAAAGATGTTTGGAGAACACTTAGAGATCTAAAAATAGATCTGCCATTCAATCCTATAATTCCTCTTCTAGGTATATACCCAGAAGACCAAAAATCACATTATAACAAAGGTATTTGTACCAGAATGTTTATTGCAGCCCAATTCGTAATTCCTAAGTCATGGAAAAAGCCCAAGTGCCTATCAATCCACGAATGGATTAATAAATTGTGGTATATGTACACCATGGAATATTATGCAGCCTTAAAGAAAGATGGAGACTTTACCTCTTTCATGTTTACATGGATGGAGCTTGAACATATTCTTCTTTGCAAAGTATCTCAAGGATGGAAGAAAAAGTATCCAATGTACTCAGCCCTGCTATGAAACTAATTTATGACTTTCACATGAAAGCTATAACCCAATTATAACCTAAGAATAGGGGGAAGGGGGAGAGGGACGTGGGGAGGTGGGAGGATGAGCGGAGGGAGGGTGATTGGTGGGATTACACTTGCGGTGCATCTTAGAAGGGTACATGTGAAACTTAGTAAATGTAGAATATAAATGTCTTAACACAATACCTAAGAAAATGCCAGGAAGGCTATGTTAACCAGTGTGATGAAAATGTGTCAAACGGTCTATAAAACCAGTGTATGTTGCCCCTTGATTGCATTAATGTACACAGCTATGATTTAATAAAAAAAAAATCATTGACACCCATTTTCCAGTCATGGAGATACAGGATGGCTACATTTTACTGGGAGATGGATGCCTTGGAGGTCAGATGAGTGGGCTCTTTGGAGGGGCAAAGACCAAAGGCAACTAAAGGACTCATGGTCTTAGATGGGCTCCCTAGAGTCAGCTGCAGGAGGCTTGTAGGTGTGCCCTCAGAGGGATGGGAGTGTCTGTAGGAAGGGAGGATGGCAGCAGCGGGCAGAGTGAGAAATTCACCCTCAATAAGGGTGGTGGGGTTGGGTGCTCTGGGCTGGATCACCTTAAGAGTTGTCTAAATTGAAAGGTCTCCCTGCATCACTCAGCCACTGGCCTCAGGGTATCTCCTAGGAGGGCAGATTATTAGATGAAGCAGCTCCCTGTGGGAAGAGAGAGGCCCAGAAATGACCATGGCTGGGGGGTGGGAGCCTGCAGAGAGGGTACCCGGGTAGAACACGCAGGCCTTGCACGGGCCATGGGCCTTGGGAGCTGGTGGAGGGAGGAGGGAGGGCTCTGAAGGGAACACAGAAGAGGGGCCCAGAGCCAGGCACCACTGGCACCCATTCGCACCTGTGAGGAGGAAGGGACTCAGCTGGACATGGCCAACAGAAGCCATTGGCCTCCCTGCCTCCACTCTCTTGAGTTATGACTTATGCCTGTCAAAGGAGCATCTCCTAGTCCTGTTCAGAGCCATTGTTTGAGCCCTTCATCTTGCTTCTGAAAAGAAAGAAAACAGGTGTGCAGGGCTTGCTCTGTGCCAGGCTTGGCCTTCTCTCTCTCTCAATCCTTGCGTACCTCAGGGTAAGTGCCTCCAGCATCCCCTGGTCCTGAGGCTCAGGGAGCTGGCAGCTTTCCCAGGGAGAGGCCAGGCCCTGCTCTGCCCCAGTCCTGTGGCACCTGCCTTCCTGGATCTGGCAAGAGCCTGCAGCCCTCAGCTCCTGCCTCCCTGCCCCTGCCCCTGCCTTCACTCTCTGAGCTGCCACTCTCTGGAGGAGCCCCCGCCTGCCACTGCACCAGTCCTGGAAGCTCCACTCTGCCAAGGCGTTGGGCTGGTGCAGGCAGAGCACTAGCAACGCGGCTTTCCCAGCGTGAGGACAGAAAGGCCTGGGCTCCACCAGCTGACACACCCTCTGTCCACTCAGATTTCTTCTTCTTCAAGAAAGACAGCTCTTACAAAAAAAAAAGAAAGAAATCACTGTCCTCATTCCAACAAAGCAGCAGCAGATCTAATTATAGGGTTGTTCTCTGATTGTCCTTCCTGGTAATCAGCTAGGATTCCTCTCTGTGAGTGCAGAAGGATGGCTGAACAAAGAAGCATTTTTAGGGGGCACAGTGAGTCTGGGGGAAATTGCTAGGGAGGTTGTCTTGATGCTAAAAACTGTCTAAAAATTCAAACAGACTCAGCAAGTCTTTCCCCTTTCTCCCTAGCTCTTTGGCCTGGAGCAGCTGGTCACCATTTAATTATGGCCACTGGCTTCGATGCCTTGGAACAAGCACAGTGCAGAGACGGCTCCCTGGCTCCCTGGCTCCCGGGTCTCACAACACTCAGATCTGAATGCTCTTGCCAACGTCCACAGAGCAATGTCACAAAGCGCTGCAGCACCTGCCCCTTCCTCATTTAAAAAATTTCCTTTCTTTCACTGGGATAAGGAGGAGGGCTGGAGAGGGACCATTGATGTGTCCCTGTCTTTTTGCTAAATGTCATAAAGGTTTTTGTCATAAAGCATCACAGAACATTTAACTACCCAATGCTTTCTAGCTGTGTGACCTTGAGTGAATTATTTAACTGCACTGAGCGTCAGGTCTCTCTTCTGTAAAATGCTGTACTAACAAATGTGTTGGGAACCTACTACGAGCCAGCCACAGCCAAGGCAGAAGGTGAACAAAACATACAATCCCTGCCCTTGTGAAGAAGGGGTATTCTGGCAGAGACCCACATAGCTGGTATATTCTGGTAGGGAACAAGCAATATAAATAAGCAAAATATAGAACACATTAGTGGTAAATGCTAAGAAGAAAAAAAATAAAGCAGAGAAGGAGATCCATGCAATGGCAGTTAATAATGTAAAAAGTTGTATCTGAAACAGGTGTGACATTATCATCTGGTTTGGCTGACGTTCTGAGAATAATCACTTCAAAACTGAAATCAAAATAGAATAAAATGGCCAAATTGATTCAAGAGAAACTACTTCTTATTTTAATGCTGGAAGGAAACCACATCACTTCTTAGAAGGATGAAACATACCAGTTTAAAATGTAATAGGCTTATCTCGGCAAGGTTTTTGTTTAATTCTTGACCTTAGCTGGTGCCCTGCGCCTTGCCTGTGTGTGTTTTTTGGAGTGCTGGAGTCTGCTTTGGAGTGAGGCTTGTTGCTCCCATCTGCTCACTGATAGTCTGAAGGCCCCTCATGCCTTCAGTCTGCACATGGATTTGCTTCCGCATCTTCTGTGGAGGTGCTGACATCTCCTTCAAACCTGGCCCCATTCAGCAGTTGTGCTGGTTTGGAATGTACTTGGCCCCAAGTAATAGAAAATCCAGCCCATGGTAATTTAAACAAATACGGATTTACTTTTCTCCTGAAGTGAAAAGTCTCGAGCAAGGCTGCTGGCAGTATTGGTTTATCTGCTCAGTGCCATGGGGGTTAGAGTCTCTACAGTGCTTTTGGCCTTGCTCTTATGTCTGTAACATGGCAGTAACCCCATCAAACTTTCAGGCAGGCAGTGCAGGGAGCAGGCAGCGTCAGCCAAGCCTGTCTACTTTATTATGTGGTCAGATCTTAAAATACTCAGTGCCCTTCTTTTCCCCCTCCACCTTCCAGGAGTGACTTGGCTAGGACTGGGTCAGGCCTGGCTGTAAAGCAGGCTGGGAAGATGTTTGATTTGCAGGGGAGAAGAAAGTTGGATTATCGATGTGGAATAGCTAATGTACGGAGTTTGCCCTAGCATCTCAATAGACTTTTTCTCCCTCCCTCCCACCCTTTATTCTTTCTTTCCTTAACTTCCTTCCTTCCTTCCTTCTTTCCTTCCTTCCTTTTTCTGTTTTTGGACAAATGTATGGGTGCATACAAAATTTTGTTATGCATATATAAGGCATGGTGATCAAATCAGAGCATTTAGGGTATCGATCACCCACGTACAACACATCTTTGTCAACTACAGTCACCCTACTCTGTTAAACTTTGAATATTAGACCTCCTAATTTCTGGAATAGACTGAATTACAGAATTGTATGATAGATAATGAAATAAACTTCACGCTCATGCTAAATAAAAAAAAAAAAGCAGAGAAGGAGAATATGATATAGTAAGGGCAGGAGCTAAGATTTCAAATAGGGGTCCAGGGAAGGCCTTGCCAACACTAGGTTTCTCAGAGAGATTTGAAGCAAGTGAGACATCAGCCCTGAGGCTAAGTGGGAGCAGGAGAAGCACAAAGGGGACGGCCCTAGGCAGGGGCGGTGAGCAGGAAGTTTGGGGCTAGACTGTTGTGGGAGGCAAGCCAGCAGTAACACAATAACAGTGGCCGAGTCTGGACGGTCTCGTGTGAGGCTGCTGCAGTGATCCAGGTGGGAGAGGAGGGGGCTTGAGCCAGGACAGTTGTTGGGAGTGGTGAGAAATGGTCAAATTCTAGATATACATACGGCAAAATAGAGGAAAAGGATGGAGCAGACCCAAAATTGGAGACAGGGTGGAATCCAGGATGGCACCCAGGACGGAGATGCCCGTGGGGGACACAGGAAGAAGAGAGGAGGGGAGGAGCTGGTTTGGAGGGGCAGAGGCACAGCTGTCTGGGCCACGGTAGGTGAGACACGCCCACTACACGTTTGAATGGTGCTACCGAGCAGGGCCTGTCCATATACAGGTCTGGAGTTCAGAGGTGCTCAGAGAGAGGTGGTGATGAGAATAGGAATTTGGAACTCATGGCGTACTAACTAACGGTGCTGCTCGCATACATTTCCACAATTGAGTTCCACAGTCACCCTATACGGTAGTTTTTATGACCTGTCCTTTGCAGGACCTTTGCAGAGATCCAGAGAGGCCATGGAACTTCTCCCACGGCCACAGTGTTTGTACAGAGTCCAGCAGGTTCAAACTCAGTTCTTAAACCCCTATGGTCTGCTGCCTTCAGTATAACCCGGGGCTCGCTTAGCCAGCTGGAGCACGTCACAGGGGAGAGGGACACTCACCCAGAGATGAACCGGCTTGGCAGGTCTAGTCCAGCCCTTGCCCCAGGAGTTGCACATATTCCAGTAAAAGTGTTATCACCTCAAGGCCAGAAGTAGACATTTTGTACACTCTAGTTAGACTGGACCACATTCTCTCTGTCCCCTGTGTGTGTGTGACACTCCTACCCAGTCCAGGCTGACTTAACTCTTCCCAGTATTAGTTTAGGAGTTGCTTCTGCTCAGGGGATTCCCTGGGTCCCCTTGGATGGGGAGGAGCCCCGTCCCACACAGGGTCTCTGCAGCACGCTGTCCTGTCTCTCAGTGCTCACACTGGCTGGCTTATGCAGTCTCTCCCAGTAGGTTAGCACTCACAACCCCTTACTGGGATCACTGACAAGTGACTGGTGCCGGGACCTGCTGCAGGATCAGAATCTCTGGCCCGGGCATTGCTACTTCCACTGGCTCTCCGTTGCAAACACTGATGGCAGCCTCCCTCTTCCCCGCCTCCATCTTTTCTTTTCTTTTTTTTTTTTTCCTTCAAATTCCTGGTTTAATAAGGACTTATTTTGAGGAAAAAAGGTCCCAAACATCAGGCTGTTCACAAAAATAACTCACAGTATCAACTTCAGAAAACAAATCTTAAGACTATTACACTAATTATCTTTCTAGAGGATGCATTTGACATGCCCACTCTCATTCACAAAAATACATTGTTACATTCGTGTTGAATTGCCCCACATTAGCACTCTTACATGGGGTATAGCACATACTTCTAACTCAAAGCTGCTCTTAGGTGCTACTTGAACTAAGTGAGATTGCTTTTGCAGTTAGGGAAGCAACTACTGAACTCATGTATGAATGGAAAGCACTGTACTCCCTGCATGACAAGAGATTATTTTGGAGACAGCTGATAAAAACCATACATCCTTTTTATTGCTAAGTCATAAAGAGGTATCAAAATTAAAAGCAAAACATTACAGAGTAAGACTTAACAAAGCTACTAGGAGCATCAAAGGAAGTGAAAATGGGACTAGGCGCAGGGCAGTATGAATTTAATGAACATGGGAAGGACAGGAGGGGACAACAGTGAGCATGTGATGAAGATACAAGGGGGAGAGGATCTGGTGAGAATTTTGATCTACACAAGCGCCTGGAATGTCCTGATTTGTTCAGAAGTCTAACTGTCCTGCTTGCAGCCGCGTCCTTCAGGGAGTGTAGACCCTGCCCTGGGCACGGTCCTGACTTGTTTAAGGCAACTACAGTGATCTCATTCACTTTGTGAATAATTAATTTAGGAATGAGCATGTGACACCGTGGTGGCCAGCAAAATATTAGGGAAAGGATGGCTATAATTTAAAAAAAGGATGGCAAGGATGTAGAGAAATTGAACCCTCATGCATTGCCAGCAGGAATATATGAAATGGTGTGGCCACTGCAGAAAATTGTTTAGTGGTTTCTCCAAAAGTCAAATATCATGTTATCATTGGACCCAGCAATTCCACCCCTAGGTACATATACAAAAGAATGGAAGCAAGAACTTAAACAGATATTTCTACGCTCATCTTCAAAGCAACATTATTCATGCAAGTCACAAGGTAGAAACCACCTAAGTGACCTTCAATAGAGGAAATGACAAACCAAAGGCTGTATTTATATACATACAATAGAACAGCGTTCAAAGGTTCCACTGAGAAGAATGGAATGTTGATACGTGCTACCACATGAATGGACCTTGAAAATACTATGGTAAAATAAACTGGACACATACTGTGTGACTATACTTGTATGAGGCACCTAGAACAGGCAAATTCATAGAGACAGAAAGGAAAACAGATGTTACCACAAGCTGGGGGTGGGGAGCTGTTGTTACTTAATGGGTACGGGGTTATTGTTGAGAATTTTGAAAAAGTTTTATGTGTAGTGATGGTGGTTCTACTACATTGCAAATGTACTTAATGCTGCAGTTAAACGATAAAATATTAAGTCATGTCTATTTCGCCACAACAAAAAAGAAAGATACAAGGAAATATTTTACTCAACAATAGAAAAAGCACTTTTCAATAGCGACGCTCTGTCCTCATCTGGCCATCTGCATCTGATGGGATGAAGCCCAAGAAACAGTTTGCCTTCCTAGGCTGACAGAGAAGAAAGATAGGTCAGTCCTCACATATGCTGTTGATCCCCTGAACTGACTGATCCTGGAGTTGCTTTGTCCCTGACGTGTCACTGTAGGATGTAAGGAATTTTGTATTTTCAAGCAAGTTGAGCAACGGTTTTCTGTGAGGTAGCTAAAAGCATCTGAGTATGCTGTCACGGATGCTGTGATGTGCCACCCACATCTTTTCTTCTGCTGGAAGGGCTTCTTCTCCCAGCTGCTGGCACTGCTGCCTCTGGTAGACGGCCACCTCGCCCTGGGTGCCCCTCCCCTAAAGACTGCACATCTAGTGATTGACTGGTAAGGGGAGGGGTCCATTGCTCAGGACAAGTTCCCCTAGGGGTGGCTGCTGGCTCCATTGAGAGTGATCAAGCCCAGCTTCTGTCCTTCCTTTCGCAGGGGTTTGGTCCCAAAGGCCTGCCCCAGCAAGCTTCCTACAATGTGATGTCCATCTGAGCCAAATTTGGGGGGCACCAGATCTACGGCATGAGTACATTGCTGGACTGGCAGTGTCCAGCAGAAACACTCTCCAAGGTCTAGCTGACCTCCACATGGTAGACACTCCTAGATATTCATGAGATGACTAAATCAATGACACTTTGGGTAATAAAGGATGAGTTTTTGGCTTCTCAGTAAAATAAAAACATGACAGTAACTTCAGTAGAGCAAGGAGTGATGAGAGGTCAAATGACCAAAAACAATTACACAGTAAACGTGCAGCCTGCCTTGGGGTTCTTCATACGAGGCTCACTTTTAAGATTGGTGCCAAGGTAGGATTGTTACATAAGGCCAACATTTCAAGTAAAGGCGTGCTTGTTCACTGGGACCTAACCCTCAGTAAGCAGCAGGGTCCAGTGGGAGGCTTCCTACCTCCAGTTTAAATGAAGAATTTCTGAGCACAAGCTTTCAGGTCATTGTCTGAGCTGTCAGATGTGGTAAAACTTTGACAATATTTAAGAGTAACAGTCACTCTAAAAGGTCTGGTCTTGGATTAGAAGGCAAGAGGCTTCCTCTCTGGCTTGGTGTGAACACTCAGCCCGGGATAGGAGAAGCCTCTTCCTGAAATCATCAAGACAGAAAAGCAAAGAGGAAGGGCTGGAGGGAATGGGTTATGGAATACTCCACCACAGATCTGAAACTGGACCTGAGACCTAATGTTCCAGTCAAAAACACAAAACAGAAACCCTCTGACTCACTTTACAGGTAATCCTTTAAAGCTTCTACAGACAGGTCCACAACAAATCCATTCCCCACCACCTCACAAGTTCTCACCATACCAATACCACAGTTGGGAAGATGATTTCAGCTTCATGACAAAGAGTCCTTTGTACAACCAAATGCCATCACACCCAAACAATGTCCCATCCAAGCAAACCTCGGCTCCAGCTCACAAATGTAGCTATGGTACTAACCTTTCAACTTCTTCTTCAACTCTTGGAAGAATATCCTCATTCCAATGAACTGTATTATAATAAAGAGAAGCGAAACATTAAGAACAGCCTTGAGACCAAAAATGTGGAGAAGAAAGGATTTGGGATTTCTTTTTTTCCTCCCCAAATCTGGGTGCACTAAGCATCTTAAAACTCTTCTTTTTTTTAGATGAAAAAGAAATTGCTATTCTCTGCAAGCATTTTCCCACTGCTTTGGTAACCCTCAGCACAGCAGTCCAGAGGTGGCGGTGTGTGAGATCTTGAGAGTGAAATCTATTAGAGCATGAAGGGAGGGGAAATGACCTAGCAACTTCCACAGGGGGCCAGCCTCAGGAAATAGGAAAAGAAGTAAACACCACAACAGGTGAGAAAGAAATCACAGCCCCACAAATGTACAATAACGATGAGTGATGAGCTGTCACTGGCATTTTGATTAAACATGTTTGCTTTTATGATTTCACTTAAAGCCTCTCTGAAATTCATTTTCTGTACAATTTTTGCATCTTGTAGGGGCCCAGGGAAAATCATGAGGATGCTTACTAAACATTTATTTAGAGGACAAATGATAGGCCTTGGCAGCCCATGAATGATTGGAACAGTCCCTCCGCCTTCCTTGGTCTGCTCAGGCAGTGCCCACAGGAAGGTGGGATATGAACGGAGTCGGATGCCCATCTGAAAATGGAAGCCCAGCTATGGGGTGGCTCTGTGGACCTTTGCAGAAAATCTTCAAGACTCTTTGAGCTGTTTAAGCTGAAAATGGACTTTGCCTCTCCTGTGTCCACACTGGATGCCTTTTAAGTGAAAACAACTCACTCGTGATTGCTGTGTTGGAAGCAAGTCTCTGAAAATGCACTAAGCATCTGGCTTTGACCTCTGGTTAGTCTTTGACATCACTTACGTGTACCTTGTGTTATTTCACGGAAAGCTTTCCTATAAAAGAAAATCTTTCTTTTTTTGAGACAGAGTCTCACTTTGTTGCCCTCAGTAGAGAGCTATGGCATCACAGCTCACAGCAACCTCAAACTCTTGGGTTTAAGCAATTCTCTTGGCTCAGCCTCCCGAGTAGCTGGGACTACAGGTGCCTGCCACAACACCCAGCTATTTTTAGAGACAAGGTCCTGCTCTGGCTCAGACTGGTCTCGAACCTGTGAGCTCACGCAATCCACCCGCCTCGGCCGCCCAGAGTGCTATTACAGGCGTGAGCCACCGCGCCCAGCCAAGGAAACCTTTCTGTTGGACTATGTAGGTGCATAATGTGCATCTTCTGGATGTATCCCCTTCCCAACAGGGGAAGCAGAGACGGGCGAACCATGGCTCTACAAAAGCATATTCTTCAGAACCTTGCAATGCAGTGGGGAAAAGAAGTATTTTTCTTTTCTCTCTGCCTTTGGCTTTCTTTGCTTTTGAGATCTGAATGTGGGGGTGGGTTGTATCCACCCACTTGAATTTAATTTGCCTTCGTACCAACAGGTTGCATTAATTCATTAAGCAGCGGTTCAAAGGATAAACACAATCATTTCAGAATTTCAACACAAAAAGCATTATTTCTACCTCATTAACAATGAAGTGCTTAAAGAAAATACCCAGGCATGCTAACTGCTAAGACTGATGTGGGGGACTGTAAAAGGCCTTTTTCACTTTTTCAAAGCTTTGCTGCCATCACAGGGAACAGCATGTTCTTTGAGGACAGGGCTTTGTCTGCAGTTCCTTGTACACAAAATGCTCCTTCACACAGTAGGTGCCTAGAAAGCCGCTGAATTGTTGAACCGTCGGCCCCCTCCCAATCGTTTAGTACTTAGGCCTCTCTAGTCCTCTCGAAACGACTTTCAGTTGGTTGGACAAGGTGTCATTCTGGTGTCCCTCTAGGATCTTTTGTCTTTGTCCCTCTCTTTCTCTGTCCCCTCCCACTCGCCTCACTCCCTTCCTTCTTACTGACTGTTCTCAGTAAGTTCTATGAACAACGAGTCACTCCTGGTGGCATAAAGAGTAGGGTAACTAGAGCGAATAGTTAAAATCATTTGCAGAATCATTTTTTAAACGAAGTGGTTGCATTTCCACTTTCCGTCACCCTTAAAACTGCATTCCACCTTCACTCTCCCTCTCTGAGGTAAACTCATCACTGCAGAAAAAAATACAACCACTTTGCTTAATCCGGGACCCGTGAAATTGTATGCAAACATTTTTATGTGTTTCCATTGTTTTGAGGCTCAAAGTCGATGGTTTTCATCAAATTTCTCAGAGCTAGTCAATCCCCAATGGAGTGAAAGCTCAATATGTTTTGTGAGTAACTACTGTTTTCTTTGATAATGTGATTTTCTTTGTTTACTTTGGGATCTGGCCTAGGAGTTAAGCAAGAAAATTTAATTCAATTTAAAGGGTGTTCTTCCTAAAAATGAGATAGTCGCACCTACTTTTTCTGACAGTAAAATTAAAAAAAAAAATTACAGTGACACTAGATAGGAGTGTGTGTGTGTAGATAGTAGTGTGTGTATGAGACTGTGGGTGTATATTTGCACTGCCCTCCTCGTTTTAGCCTACGCATACATAGATCTTGTACTGAAAAGACAACTGACAGGGTACAACCCTCCACTCCCACTTAAGGGTACAAGCATAATTTCCAAACTCTAACAACTCTATCCATAATAAGCTTCTCCCCAGCATGCAGTCAGGCTCTGTGTGGGGAAAAGAGCCCAGGGAATCTTCTTCATAATCAATATCAGCTGAGGTCGCTGAATTGATTAGGTAGGCTGGTCATTTTTCTTGTTGAAGGCAAAAATGAAGAGGTTGATATAATACAGCTTCTTTATTTCATATGTAAAAGACATGGCTCTCATGCAGAACACATACTTTCTGAAGACCAAATGGATTCCATTCCTATATTCAAACTGCATTGTTCTTCCAAAGCTCAAAAACCAGCTTGAAATTAGTTTCCTCCAGTGAGCCAACCTGATAGATCTCTAAACGATGATTATTGCACTATTTGATGTCCCTTCAGTAAAATTGTACTGTAAAAACTCAAGAAAGTCATTATTTTATTTTATTGTTTATTTCTTATTAATTTATTTTGGGGACAGAGTGTTGCTGGGTCATCGTAGCTCACTGCTCAACTGATCCTCCTGACTTAGCCTCCCAAGCCAAATAGCGGGGACTACAGGTGCCTGCCACCAAGCCCACCTAATTTTTTTTCATTTTAGTAGAGACAGAGTCTTGCTTTTGCTCAGGCTGGCTTCCAACTCCTGACATTCAGATGATCTTCCTGCCTTGGCCTCCTAGAGTGTTAGGATTACAGGTGTGAGCCACTGTGCCCAGCAAGAAGACATCATTTTAGATAAATGAGCTTTCTCCCCTAGTTGAGGGTATGTGTTCAGTTATCCAAACTGTTTTTTCATTGTACATGGAAGTCATTACCTATTTTTCTGCCTTCTTAATTAAAGTTTATGAAATAAAATTTGACCTTCCTTGACAGTGATGAGTGTCTTAGCCTGGGTTTCCCAGAAGGCAGGGAGTGAGGCAAAGGCTTGGGTGCCACTATTTCAGAACACAGTCCCAGGAAAACAGGATGTGGGAAGCAGGAAGGTGGGACAGTGACAGGGGAGTGTGTTACTGAGCTGCTTGATATCTCGGTCTGGCTGGCCCATCTTCCAAGAGGCCACATGAGCAACTGAACCTCAACACAGTCCCTCTGGGAGTCTTCCGGAGACTATGAGCTCCCACTGCTCCCTGGCCCTACACCACATGCAAACTTCTAGATTGCAAACGCGGGTGCTGCCTCAAACCTTCCATGCCAGAAGGCCTGTCAGAGTGTCCGCCAGGGGCTTCATCATGTCCCTAACTGCTAGGTGTGGTGAATTTGATCTGAAAACATGGGATTCCAATGTAGGAAGACCCATGGCCTTCCTCCTCCCGTCACACTGGAGCCAGCCGAGGTTAGTTGGCAGCTGACATGGCTAACGAAGTCTCCTGTTGGACCTTCTGTTTCTGTGGGCCTCTCACTATACCTTTGAGAGTGACCATCACTTTGAAGGCACCATGAACCCGGGGATAGATTCCCAGCTTGTCTGGTATGACCGTGCATGAATGGGCAGCATCCTCATAGAACTGCCTGCCTCGTGCCAGGAGGTAAAACTCAGGCTGCTGAAACACACCTTGAGGGAACGGGACTCATGTGCAGTGTCCATCTGCTTTAGCAAAATACACAAAGCATCTGCCTCTAAAGCTGGGTCTTGGCTGCAGGTTGTCTAGTGCTCTCTACAAACTGGACGGTAAACACTCTCCTTAGCCCTAATGTATTTGTGGGGTATTAGATGTTTCGTCAGACTCAATAAATAGAAAGATGAACATGAAATAGTCCTCAAGGAGCTTATGGTCCCATGAGTGAGCAGATTATTCTCATATAAAATGTTAAGTGCAAAGGCAAGTTATGCCCATGATATTATAGACCTGCTGAGAAGGGGCATTTAGCTCACCTAAGATAATGGATCTCAAACTCCATGGTCCTAGGACCCTTTTACATTTTAAAAATATTATTGAGAATGCCAAAAAGCTTTTGTTTATGTGAGTTATAGCTATTAGTATTTATTGTATGGGGAACTAAAACTGAGAAATCCATTAACTATTAAAATTAATATGTTAATAATATAAAATTATATACAACAAAACAATTACATATGTGTATCTGTTCATAATAAAAGTTAATATTAAATCTATCAATTCATTAAAGTAACAATGGTATACCTATAATGTACTAGCATGAATAACATTTTTATGGCAAATAAATATATTTCTCAATGGAACAAAAAATTTCATGTGGAGAATGGCATTGTTTGAGATCTTTGCAAATCTTTTGAACTTTTGGCTTTATAAAGCAGCTGGATTCTCACATCTGCTTCTGGAGTCAGGCAGAGGAGTAGGTGCCAGCCCCATATGCCGGAGGTGGCGGGTTCAAACCCAGCCCCGGCCAAAAACTACAAAAAATATATATATATATGTTTCTTTGGTTGAATACCAGGAGGAAAATCTGTCACACAGATGTGCAGATGGAAAAGAGAGGACCCCATAGACCTCTGAAAGGGTTTTAGGGAGCCCCTACCCCGAAGTCTTTAGGCTGCATTTTCAGAACTGCTGACCTCAGCTTCCTAGGGGTGAGTTTGAAGAATGAATAAAAGTTGGCTGGGTGAAAAACTTAACGAGAATGTTCTAAGTCAATGCTTCTGAAAAACGTCACCATGTGTTCAAATCATTTTGGGGTCAGGAATGGGGCTTAAGATCCCCGGTGATACTGACGCCCTGGTCCTAGAACTACACTTTGAGGGGCAAGAATCTAAGCCAAAGAAAGAGCAGGCACCAAGGCATAATGTCCAGGAGAGTGTGGGCAATGGCATTAGGAGAGAGTGAAGTGCAAAGCTGAAGTACCAAGAGATGCCATAACCATGGCCAGGCCAGGTTCTCTCTTTCCCCAAGAGGAAGTTATTAAAAGCTTCTGAGCAGGAGACAACTCTGACTCATAAGCACATATAATTTCTTATTCTGCTACAGGGTAGGTAGGCAATAAGGTGAAGTGGAAGAAGAAGAAAAATATTATTCCCTATGAATATCAGTATAGCATAACTCAGTAGAAAGAGCACATACTTTGGACTAAGATAGTTGGTTTCAGGCTCTGTGGCCCTGCTGGCCACATGCACTAAGGCTGGCGGGTTCAAACCCAGCCCGGGCCAGCTAAACAACAATGACAACTGCAACAACAACAAAAAAATAGCCTGGCATTGTGGCAGGTGCCTGTAGTCCCAGCTACTTGGGAGGCTGAGGCAAGAGAATCACTTAAGCCCAAGAGTTTGAGGTTGCTGTGAGCTGTGATGCCACAGCATTCTACTGAGGGCGACATAGTGAGTCTGTCTCAAAAAAATAAAAATAAAAAAAGATAGTTGGTTTCAGGGTCTAATTCCACCATTTACAAAATGTTAGTCAACTTCTCAGCGCCCCAGATTCTAGCAGGTATAAAAACATAAAAGAGGGCGGACACTGTGGCTCACACCTGTTTCAGCACTTGGGAGGCCCAGGCCAGTGGATCCTGAGCTAAGGAGTTAGAGACTAGCCTGAACCAGAGTGACACCTCCTACCGCCAGTCTCTAAAAGTAGCCAGGCATTGGGGCAGGTACCTGCAGTTCTAGCTACTTGGGAGGCTGAGACAAGAGAATAGCTTGAGCCCAAGAGTTTGAGGTTGCTGTAAGCCATGATGCCACAGCACTCTACCAAAGGTAACAAAGACTCTGTCTCAAAAACCAAAAACCAAAAACATAAAAGATAGTAACTTTATATGCACATAAAACGTAGTAGGTACCTAATACACTAACATCAACATAATAGAGAATATTACAGAAATAATAAAAAATAACATCTGGAAGCTATATCATTCTCAGATTAGATATGGACTTATACTGAATTTATCAGAATTTTGAGTTTCAAGAGCAAAAAGATTCTAAATGAGCACTTGAGGGGAATCCTAAATGTTTTGCCTAAATATTTATATGCAAGGCAATGTCAGCTCAAAAGTATCCACAGTAGTAGAAGAAGTGCGGACACATTAGACACAGTTAGAAGAGAAAGATTTGGGGCGGTGCCTGTGGCTCAAGCAGTAGGGTGCCAGCCCCATATACCGGAGGTGGTGGGTTCAGGCCCACCCCCGGCCAAGGAAAAACAAAAAAAAGAAGAGAAAGATCTCACTTCTCCAGTTAATTATCGGCTCTTCCAACACAGCTTGTACCCAAACCTTCCATATAAACTTTGAATGATTCAAATCTTAGTCCCTCCACTCCCTTCTCTCTTTCCTGGTAGTTGGTACAAGTAATAATTGACAAAGGCGGGGCGGGGGGGGGCACAAAGAAAAAAGTACATTTGCGTATTACATGAAGCCTTTGCAGTTTCAAAACCTCTCCCCGCCTGAGCCTGGTATGAGAAGGGGCTTCCTAACTTCTATTCCCCTTTTTCTCTGGGAACACTTGACCTTTAGGATCCAGAAATCCCCTCACCACCACCTGGGATTCTGAGATTCTTAACATCCCATTCTTGCCCTAAAGTGTTGGTTACTCTGGTCATGCAGGATGCGTTGCTCTCTCCATTGGTTACAGCAAATACTGACATTCTGATCGTAGGTTTTCGTAATCACAAAAATCCAGGTTCTTATCAGGGAAGAACTGGTTGGGCAGAATTTGAAAGTCTGTTTTATACACACACACACACACACACCACATGCACACACACCTATATATGTGTGTGTGTGTGTGTGTTTATATATTTTAAGATAAACAGGCTTTCAAGTTCTAGAACCTCACATATGGTTTTTCTACATCTCTTGATAGCCAGGACACCTGGGTAATTGTTCTTCTCTTATGAAAAGTGTAAGACTGACAAGAGCAGATTTACACCAGAAAGCCCAACGGCAGAGCGAGCGGACTTCAGGTGAGCCGGTGAGCATGTCTTGACAACTCACATTATCTCAGCACGAAGGTCCCTTGCATGTGTGGGACAGATATGTGACTGTTTCAGAGGAAAATGGGCAGAGTGGGTGGGCAGAAGCAAGTGCCATGGACAGGGGGCACCTCCAAAGCTGATTTCTGACAGAATTTTCCTTGGGTGGTAAGCTGACAGTGGTTCCCTTACTCTCCCTTTCCCTGGGAATTCGTCCCTTTTAATCTTTGTAATTTTAATATTTTAGCCTAAGAATTTGATTCTTAGAACACCCTTTGCAATGGGGTGTTCTTTCCCCCAGAAGGGAGTTAACCTATGCTCCTTTTTCTTTTCTTTAATTTTTTCCATCCCATGACAACATTTTTTTAAGAAAAGCAAGGAGACAGGAAGGTGAACTTCCCATTTCCAAGCTGGATTACGTCCAATATCTAGACATTGGTTCTCCACCGGGAACCAATGGAGAACCTCGGGTTCTCCACCGAGGACCCCTCTGCCTCCTGCCCCCTCCCCTCCACATGCTTTGGGCAACAACCTGGATGACATCCCTTCTAGGTTGGTGGCTCCCAGTGGCATTTTGCAACGTGTCTGGCCAATTCAGCGGTTCCTGCTGTTAGCCTCAGACATCTAAGGAGAGAAGGTCAGGTGTCAGGCATCCACTCACTGCCCTCTCACTGTGAGCCATAAAAATTCAGTGACTCCTGTGACAGTAACAGCAAAAATTATAAAATGGTGAAAAATAAACCAAACAAGAAACACAGAAGACCTACACATAGAGAGAACTTTTAACATTTACTGAGATATTAAGTCTTAGCGGACGGAGGAACTCTGTTTCTGAAGAATGCAAGCAGTCAGAAGGCCTTCTCCCTGACAGGTGTGAAGAACTCACCCCCCTGAAGGTTTCTCCACGTGCTTTCTTCCATTACCCCCTCCATTACTGTGAGTCCCCTCAGTTCTTACCACCACCATCTACTACACTGTCACATTCATATCCGGTCTTGGAGGTCTCCGGATTTTCTTAAGTGTTTGCCTTTTTCTCCCAATTAAATTATAAGATTTAGGCGAGGTGCTGTGGCTCCCGCCTGTAATCCCAGCACTCTGGGAGGCCAAGGCAGGTGAATCACTTGAGCTCATGAGTTTGAGAACAGCCTGAGGAAGATCAAGACCCCCATCTCTACTAAAAATAGAAAAACTGAGGCAAGAGTATCACTTGAGTCCAAGAACTTGAGGTTGCTGTAAGCTATAATGCCATAGCACTCTATTCAGGGTACCAGAGTGAGACTCCATTAAAAAAAAAAAAAAAAAAAGGACATATGAACAGCCTTTTAGAACCCTAAGTTTTTATAAGTGGGGTATCTCCAATATAGTACCATATCTTTAGTTAATAACACAAATGTTTACTGCACATCTCCACTGTGCTTACATAGTAACTAATTTATTCACCTAATAATTTTGTACGGTAGGCTAGGTGTGGTGGCTCATGCCTGTAATCCCAAAGCTTTTGGAGGCTGAGGCAGGAAGATGGCTCACTTGAGGCCACGAATTCAAGATAAACCTTAGCAACCTGGCAAGACCCTGTCTATACGAACTCTTTTTAAAAATAATGATTTTGTAAGGTAAATATCATCATCATCATGTGTTTTGTGGAAACAATATGTGGAAATAAAATTTCAGAGACAGAATGGCAAAACCAGGATCATTTGATTCCAAGACCGTATTTTCTTTCTCTATAGCTGCCTCTTTGTGTTAACTGACTGAATGAATAAATAACCCAATGATTATAATTTTGCCCTTGGTTTTGAATCCATGTCTGATACTTCATATAATATTATTACCAAGTTTCACTGTTGCGCACCTCTCTCCAGACTTTCAGAACACTCAGAGGGCACGGTGGGAGCACGAGGCGTCAGGAGAAACTTTCAGGAGTGGTTGTAAGAAGAACAACCCGGGAAGGGCGACTTCTCAGTATACATTCTTTTTTTTGTTTTTTGAGACAGTGCCTCAAGCTGTTGCCCTGGGTAGAGTGCTGTGGCATCACAGCTCATAGCAACCTCCAACACCTGGGCTTCTGCGATTCTCTTGCCTCAGCCTCCCAGGTAGTTGGGATCAGCTAGAGACAGCCGATCCTCATGCGCCTCTTGGGTGAGGGTCCTTCCCTGTCTCTGGACGTGCTTTGTGCTGATAAAAAGTAAAGAAAACAGCTGAGAGCCCTACCCAGGTTTGTTCAGCAAGGGTTTAATTTCTCCAGTGCTCCCATGAAAATTGTGTCAAAAACAAAACCTGGCGTCTCTCAACCTAATCATCCCTTGACACGTTCAGTAGGATATAACATGGTGAGCTAGGCACTAAGGAATGAGAATAAATTATGTCAAAGGAAAAGCTCCTTGGTAGCTCTGACATGACAGCCTGCACAAATCTAATCTAAGTATTCATTCTGGGTAATGGAACAGCTATCAACAAATTCATTACTTACAACAATATTTTCACTTCAACTGCCAAATGACGATGGGGTCCCTATAATACAATGCTGTCAGCAGTTTGCATCAGTAAGAGAGAAAAAGTACTTACATTTCACAAATATGTATGAATCACACTCTTTCAATTTAAAAAAGGGACAGCCTCATTTTATGTTTTCATGAAATCATTTTCACAATGACATTAACCTGTAAATCACTTCCTGGAAAGAACAACAAGTTGGACAGCAAATAATGAATTTGTTTCTAGTTAACTGGTCCATATCTTATTTTAAATATATACATTTGTACCTTCAGCTGCCTCCTACTTAAACAATTTCTTCTCCTATCCTACTCTCTAGCTTTTTACAAAGAGTCTTTCATTGAGTAAACCAGCTCTACAGGGACTGTTACAACCTATGGAGTAATATGAGTCCTAGCTTAGAGAACTGGAGGAAGAAGACATATGCAGAACACACCTCATCTGTTAATTCGCCTATCTAGATACCAGATATTGTAACAATTCTACCTTCTTCTGAGTGGCTGGTGGATTCTAGATATGACGGTCAGCAGGTTTCCACAGTGTCACATTTTTCTCTTTAACAAAAAGGAAGGAAATGAAGAGACAGTATCTTTGTCTTTAGCCATGGGTAAAGAAAATAGTACATATGTATAGTTCTCTCTCTCTCTCTTTTTTTTTTTTTTAGACAGAGTCTCACTCGGTTGCCCTGGGCTCGAGTACCCTGGTGGCAACCTAGCTTACAAGCAACCTCAGACTCCCAGCCTCAAGCAATCCTCCTGCCTCAGCCTCCAGAATAGCTGGGACTACAGGCACCCAACACTACACCCAGACAATTTTTCTATTTTTAGTAGAGACAGGGTCTCATTTTTGCTTAGGCTAGTCTTGAACCCATGAGCTCAAAGGATCCTCCCCCCTTGGCCTCCCAGACTGCTGGAATCTCAGGTGTGAGATTCTGGGCCCAGCCTTGTGTATCTCCTTTGAAAGGTAAGGTTGCCAATGGCCCCAGACATATGAACATGTAATCAACATGTAATCAATAATGATCCATTTCATCATTATGAAAATGGATCTCATAAGCTCAGAGTTTTTCCTATTATTCGACTCAGTAAATCCAATTGTAGCTAAAGGAAAGTATCATAGCTATGGTCAAAGATTTATGTACAAAGTTGTTCATCAAAGCATTGTTACAGTGATTAAAAATATGGTGAAAAATCCTTCAGTATTCATCTAAAATAATTATGGCCCATCCTTATAATGAAATATTAAGCAGCCATGAAACTGGAAAGATTTCACAGTATTTTGGTAGATGAAAAATGCAGATTATAAAGTAAGATACAGAGTTCTGCTTATGCTTAGATGTAGAAAGTCCGTAGAGAATGTTGTTCCCACGGGAACAATGAGAAAAGGCTGAATGCTATGTATAATAGCAACTTTTCTTGAGCCTCTGAAGAGCTATGGTCACAAGGCAACTAAGTAAATTGAATCCCAAAGAATCATAAGCTCATTCAAGGGCTTGAACTCCTTCATAAACTGCTTCGGTTTTGGCAAAGCAAGAGACAAAGACATGGCTACTACCTAAGTAAATAAGAAGAAATCAGCTAGACATTGAACACAATGTTAGAGGCCAGTATGGAATAGCTTGGAGCCCCCCACACAGGGGAGTTTTCTATAGACCCCCACTATTTTCTATGGAACCTCATTGGACGCTCACAAGAAAGGCTAGGAGACCAGGACTCTCTGCTGCAGACACGCTGGAGGTGCCCAGTTGCACAGAGCAGTGCCCTCTTCCCTTAGGCCCTCTCTTACAAAGCACAAATCTTAAGCTGCTGGGGAATGCAGAACACCTTCTGGCCCCGAGGACTAGGCAAAAGTCTATTGCTTCTGGGGGAGGAATAGAAGCAAAGCTGTTTGTCTCTGGGGGTTGGGGGAGGAATTACTGCCATCCCTGAACATAGGCAAAAATCCATTGCTGCTGAAAGGGGTGGAAATGAAAACTTTCTGCTTCCTAGGGGAGGGGCAGGAAATCTGCTGGTGCCCAGGATCCTGCACTGCTCAGAAGCAGGGGTCTGTTACTGATGGGGGAGAGGTAGGAATGCTGAGAAAGCCTCGACTCCAAGGTGTAGGCACACAAGGCTTGCCAAAGACTGATTCCATGCCAGAACAACAAAGAAACTATGTGCTCTTATAACAAGTCATGCACAGAGAAATAAGCAATGAAGTCCACCCTTGGAGTAGGAGTGAGAGCTAAAGAGAGAGACACTCTGTGGTCCAGGTGTACAGAAACAGTAAAAAGCTGAGGGTAGAGCATGAACACTTAGAAAACGCCTCTGGCACCTCAGGCTCTAAGCACATAGTAATAGCAGTCATCCAGGAAGTCTGTAGTAAAGATAGTAAAGATAACAACAGCAACAGTAACATCTAAATTTAGCTCAACTCCTGATTAGCTCACTTAGCCCTCACCCCCTGCCACCCCTACACACTAATGGCTTGAAAGAAGAGGTGGCGTCATTCAAGCATAATTAGACTTACCTTGATTTCTCTGTTCTGGACATGATATCCATCTTTAATAAAAAATTATGAGCCACACAAAAATGCAAGTGGGGAGGGGAAAAAGTATTTTCAAGAGCTAAAACAATCAGTAGAACGAGACACAAATATGGCCCGGGTATTATAAGTATCAGATAGAGACTTTAAACTAACTATAACATGTGAAAGCGATATAGTGGGGAAAGTGAACAATGTGCATGGACAGATGGCAAATTTTAACAAACTGACGAAAAAATATAAATAAAAAAACAATAATCAGAGATGAAGAATTCCTTTATGAGCTGATTGGCAAACTAGATATAACTGAAGAAAAAATAAGTATTCTTGAAGACATGCCAATAGAAATGATCCAAACTGCAACATAAAGATAAAAAGTAGTGAATTAAATAGAACAGCACTTCCAACAGTGCTGGGAGAATACCAAATGGCCTAATATATGTGTAATTAGAGTCCCAGAAGAAGAGGATGAGACAGAGAAAATGTGGCAAAAAAATTTGAAGATAACAGCTAAAAATTTTCTGAAACTAATGAAAGACAAAAAGACACAGATCTAAGAAGCCCAAAGAGTTCCAAGAATAATTCCTTCCTTCCAAAACAAACCTAGTGATATCACAATCAAACTGCTGAAAACTGAAGGGAAAGAAAATATCTTGAAGGCAGTAAAAAAAAAAAAAAAAATTTACGTGCAGAGGGACAATGATAAGAATCACAGCAGCCTTCTCAGAAACCATACAAGGCATAAGAGAAGGTATACCAAAATAAAAAACTTGTCAACTCAGAATTTTGTGCCCAGAACAAATACCTTTCAAAAGAGAACGTAAAATAAAGACCTAAAGACCAAACAAAAGCTTAGAATTTGTTGCCAAGACTTGTGTTGCAAGAAATATTAAAGGAAGCTCTTCAAGTAGAAGGGTGATATCAAGTGGAAATTAGGATACACACACAAATAAAAAAGCCAGAAGTCATAAGAAAGGTAAATATTAGATATATTTTTCTTATTTTGATGACTTTTAAGTAATATCTAGAATATGAATATGTTTTTACAAAAAAAACTAGCATGATTCATGAAAACTTTAGAAAAATATACAGCAACATTTTAACTAAAATTTTTCCAAGTGGAAGGATTGCAAATTATCTTATTTTAAACTTAATGTTTTTTTGCATTAACAATTTTTCTTCAGTGAACCTGTAGTACATTTTATAACATCGAGTAGAATTTTATCCTTATGTTCTATTTATAATATACAAACTTCAAGAACTCTGGGGTTAGAAAAATTTTATAAGCTAATTATTAGAGGAAATAATAAGTAGAAAATGAATTTTCTGTTAAGAAAACTGTTTCTCTACTTGAAGAGATAATAAAAAAGCAAAAAGCTGTTTTCTCTGATATATAAGCTAATGGTAATATATTTAACTTTTTAGAGAATAAATAAGAGTTAAATTAAAAACCGAACAAACAACAACAACAAAAAAACCCTCTTCTAAGGACTGTTAGTTACTGGCTAAAGCCTGGGAGCTAGAGCCATAAATTTTCTTTGAAAGACTCTGCATTCCAAGAAAATAACCAGGGTAGATTAGAAGAGTATTCTCTACATAATCTAGAAAGAGAGCCAGGAATCAATTATATCTAAATATTACTGAGCATGATATCCTCTTGTACCGTTCTTTTTTTTTTTGTAAAATTTAATCTTATTTTAAATTCTGTATAAATATTTAAATTTTACATAAAAACTAGCTAAGAATCAGCTAGCTAAGAATTGGTAGTTAAGTAGCGTTTTGCTAGAGAAAGAATAATTTAGTGCAAACATATTCTATTATTCTTTTGAACTGATTACTGAAGGCTATGAGGTACCAGGATGTTTAGAATTCAAACCCAGAATCCAAGTACCACCATTTACATGGCAGAGTTTTTGAAAGGATTAGTGATAATGTGTGTAAAGACATAATGTAAGCACACAGTAGGCAGCTAATAAATAACAGCTATTATGGGCTACTGAAGTGAATCAAAGATGCACGAAAATGCCTTTATTGCCATCAACAATGACATTAAGATAACACTTTACCAGCAGCAGTTCCAGAATCCATTGACACCGGCTGATTAACAATATATTCACCACGCTAGTGAGTGAAGTACTTGGGTTCCAGAAATTTGAGAAACTGTCTCCTCATCTTGCCAGGGGAATTTCTTGCATGTAGAAATAAATGGTCAACATGGGGAAAGAAAAATGATTGCTAATGGAGTCAATGTATTTTCAGACACACACACACACCCACACACAAATTCTCCCAAAATTCTTGTAGGAAAAGTACCTCTTACAGAGGCAAAGAAATGACATTTTGATTTGGAAATTTTTTAAAAACCAAACTAGCTGTTGAATTATGTACCACACTGATTTCTCTCCTACCCAAAGTTTTAACCACTAATACAGGGAAATTTTGGTGTTGATGCTGCAACCTCACTATTGAATCTCCTCTGTCCTGAATCCGGGATATAATTTAGCTGTCTAGCTATAGTAATCACATTTCCTTTAGATGGGCAAAAGTTTAGTAAAAGTAGCTAAAGTATATTTTACCTCTCCCATTTACTTTTAACAAAAAGGATCTAATTAAACATAGTTCACACCTCTTTAATTGATTTTATGAAGTGCTTAAACCTAAAAGAGTCAGAATTTTTATTTTTGATTCCAGTTGTATACAGGGAAAACTATTCAAAGAAAAAATTTTTTTCATTCTCAAAATTTTTGTAGAGCCAGAATAAGATGCAATGGCTTGATGTAGGGACAGAGTATGAGAAATCCCAGGGCTCAGGCTGTTAACCAAAGATGGACTGCCCCTTATACGTGAGAGATAAGATTCAAGGAGCAGAAATATTTACACTCACAAAGAATATTTAAAAAGAATAAATCAAAGCAGGAAGATGAAGTGAGGAGGACAAAACCCTTCATCTCCTGACCAAAAGCAGTAACAAACGAAAAATGAGTCTGGCCGAGCAATGGGCTGAATGGCTTTAGTTCTCTTATACAACTGGGAGGGCAACAGCATCATGGGATAGAGAACATGGAGCAACAGTTGAGGGGAAGTGTCTCCAGGCAGAGAAGGGCACAAAAAAAGGAACAAAGCTCTCTGGCAGGTGAAAAAACAAAACCACAGGGAAAGAAAGAGGTAAATAGACAAGGGGGTAAACTGAAAACAGACTAATGGGGCAGAGACTGAATAACAGGAGAGACTGAGTGGGGAGGGCCAAAGGCATCTGTGGAGGAAGCGGTGAGTGGGCAGATGCGCGGTAGAGCTTCTTCCTTCCACATGCCCAGACCTAAATTGGACAGCTCTAGAAAGAAAGAGCAAACACCCTCTAAAATCTTGTTCTCCTCTTCACTATTCAACGCTCAGCACCTTGAACAGTGCCTAGTACATAGTGGGTATTCAAAACACAGTTATGTGGCTCGGTGCCATAGCTGAGTGGATAGGGCCACAGACAGTGAGTCAGGCGGGTTCGAACCCAGCCCCAGCCAGTTAAACAACAATGACAACTGCAACAACAAAAAAATAGCCAGACGTTGTGGTGGGTGCCTGTAGTCCCAGCCACTAAGGAGGCTGAGGCAAGAGAATTGCTTAAGCCCAAGAATTAGAGGATGCTGTGAGCTGTGATGCCACAACACTCTACCAAGGGTGACATAGTGAGACTCTGTCTCAAAACAACAACAACAAAAAAAACACAGTTGTGGAATGACTGATACATGTAGAAAAGAGAAAGAAGCTGAATTACCTGAGAAAATGCCAAGAGGCTCATGGATCCATTAGTAAGCTGTGAGTTGGCAGAAAGGATACCAAAGAGCTGGGCTCTACTGATAGTGTGGTTAAGTGATGCTTACTTTAGGGCCGAGGTTGGTTTCACTATTGTAGGATAAGTCAAGGGCCTAAACAGTCATCGGACCAAGGGTAATTAAAGGGCAAAGGATCAGTGGAGGATTCTTGTGCTTAAAAGCCCCTGTCTCCACCCATCTCTCCCCAAATCCCAAATACATATTTAGATGTCTAAATCTCATTATCCAAGGTCTCTCCTTTGGAGATTATTTTTATAGAGTTTTCTACAAAATAGAAATAATCAGCCAAAGCCTTGAATGTGCTCAGCCATTCAAACTCACTAATACCGAGACAAGAATTGTTCTCTTAACTTGGAAATGAATAAGAAGGTCCCCATGGCAAATGATTCAGAGTAGAAAGAGACTCCCCAAGAGCCCTCCGTAGAACCATGGCCCAAGAGCAATGGATTTGGTCAATGGAGGTGGGATCAGGTTTCTTGCAAATCCCCACCCAGATGATTTATTCCAGAATCCCCAAAGCGAAAGATGAAACTGGTGGGGCAGAGAAGCAAAGAGGAAGCAATTGTGGACTTGTCTAACTACTCTTCCCTGGCTATGATGTGCACAAGTAGAGAAATACACTTAGGGTTTAGACAGATATGGCTACCCAAAGTAAAAAAAAAAGAAAAGAAAAAAAAAAAGGAGGACATTAATTATGCTTTCTGGTTCCACATAAGGAGCTTGGAAGTTGCCAACATCCTAAGCACAAGTATAAAATATGAATAAACTGAAAAAATCAACAGCTCTTAGATCAATAAGAGAAGTAAAATTACAGGAAAACCGCTGCTTTCAAAATTGGAGAGACAGGCAGAAACAGAATCATAACCTATTGGAGCAGAAACTTCCACAGGATCCAGTTCTGGCATTAGGAAAACCTGAACCTAATTGATGAGTTACTGAAGGTTAGGTGTAGACAAGCCTGCAAGTGAGAATATTCCAGGGAGGTCTAGTCATAGGGAGGCCCCACACTTTAGCAAGTTTTACCTCCAGGAACTTAACCAGGCTTTCATAATAAATATCCAGAAAAAATCCTCTTGTGCTTCTGTCAGGGAAAGGAGAAATAAAACCTGAAATCCACCAGAGCATTCTATTTTTCTTCACAAGGTCTACCTTTAAGAGAAACTAGCTAGCTAGAGCCTAACCCACTGAGATTTAATGAAGAGTTGTCCCATGTTCATGAATAGAAGACTCCATATTGTCAGGATGTCAGTGCTTCCCAACTCGATTTACATTCAGTTCCAGTCAAAATCCCAGAAAGTTATTTTGCAAATGTTGACAAACTGATTCTAAAGCTTATTTATAGAGAAAAAAGACCCAGAATAGCCAACACAGTATTGAAGGAGAAGAACAAAGTTGAAAGACTATCACTACTTGACTTACTAGAAAGCTACAGTAAGCAAGATGATGTGATTTTGGTGGAAAAAAATAGAAAACTAGATCAATGAACATAATAAAGAGTTCACACAAATATAGAAAATTGATCTTTGACAAAGGACAAAAGAAATACAATGGAGAAAAGAAAGTCTTTTCAACATCCAGTTGTTACCATCCAAAAATAAAATTTAGATACAGACCTCACACCCCTCACAAAAAGTAATACAGCAATATGGATCTCAGCAATAATGATAAAATACAAAACTATAAGACTTTTGGAAGATAATAGGAGAAAACCTAGATGACCTTGGGCTTGGTAATGACTTTTTAGATATGACACCAAAGGCAGGATTCATGAAAAAAGTAACCAGTAAGCTAGACATCATTAAAATTTAAAAACTGCTCTGAAAAAAACATTGTCAAGAGAATGAAAAGACAAGCCACAGGTGGTGAGAAAGTATTTGCAAAATATGTATCTGATAAAGAATTGCCATTCAAAATACATAAAGAACTATGAAAACTTAAGAATAAGAAAGCATCTCAATTTAAAAATGGGCCAAAAATCATAACAAACAACTCACTAAAGAAGACACACGAGGTCTTAATAATGAAATTCACGAACTCATCCTAGAAATAGTGTTATAGACCTCATTGCTGGATATCACTACAGTCACCTTGGAAATGGTCCCCTTGGTGAGTACCCACATCAAGGCCAGGGCCTTGTCCACCCTTCAGAGCAATTTGGAACTCTTTTCCTAGAATGGCCATCAAAGCTGTCGTCATTACCCTTGATGTCCTGAATGTTACCAAAATGTCTTCCTTTCAATATTTCCTTTATCTTTGAGTAAAGAAAAAAGTCATTGAGGGCCAGATCAGGTGAGTGGGGAGGGTGTTCCAATACAGTTATTTGTATTCTGGCTATAAGCTCCCCTACAGAGAGTCCTGTATGGGCTGGTAGACTGTCATGATGCAAGAGCCATGAGTTGTTAGCCAAGATTTTCAGTAAAAATTTTCCTGTTTCTTTGTCAACGTTTACTTGGTCTGTTATGCTTCTCACAGTCAGCCAACGATTTTGATACACAATATGATAAAATTTTGCAGTGTTTTTGTCAGTTCTGCTTATTACTGGCTGTCCTGACCTTTTTTCATCAGTGATGCTTTCTCTCCCCTCAGAAAAATGTCTAATCCATTTGAACACTGCTGTTTTCTTCATGACATTATCCCCATAAACATGGACTCACATGTCTCTGATTTCACTTTCACTCTTGCCAAGTTTAATAAGAAATTTACAAACGTTTGTTTGTTGCTCTAATTCAAGCTCTGATATTCTCAACACAGCACACAACGATAATAATGAACACCACTCAGTAAGACGCCGGCACACATCAACATGAGCACTGTGAGACTCTGATATACCAAGGTTACGAAACCTTACCAAGCCAACATAAGTGCATGGTGGCAAGTATGCAAACATGTCAGATCATGTACAGACAGAAGATGAACATATGAAAAGATGTCCCACATCATATGTCACTATGGAAATACAAATTAAAACAACAATAAGATACTACTACACATCAGTTAGACCAGCCAAAGTCCAGAATACTGACAATCCTTGCAAACATTTGGAGCAACAGAAATTCTCATTCAAAGCTGGGTGTGGTGGCTTACTACTGTAATCCTAGAATTCTGGGAGGCCAAGGTGGGTGGATTGCCTGAGTTTAGGAGTTTGAGACCAGCCTCAGCAAAAGTGAGACCCCCATCACTAAAAATAGCCAGGCATTGTGGCAAGTGCCTATAGTCCCAGCAACTTGGGAAGCCGAGGCAAGAGAATCGCTTATGCCTGAGAGTGTGAGGTTGCTGTGAGCTGTGACGCACTCTACCGAGGGAGACATAGGGAGACTCTGTCTCGAATAAATAAATAAAAGGGCTGGGCACGGTGGCTCACACCTGTAATCCTAGCACTCTAGGTGGGTGGATTGCCTGAACTTATAGGTCCAAGACCAGCCTGAGCCAAGAGCAAGACCCTGTCTCTAAAAATACCCGGATGTTGTGGTGGGTGCTTATAGTCTCAGCTACTCAAGAGGCTGAGGCAAGAGAATCACTTGAGCCCAAGAGTTTGAGGTTGCTGTGAGCTAAGACACCACGGCACTCTATAGAGGGCAACAAAGTGAGACTCTGTCACAAAAAAAGTAAAAAAAAAGAAAGAAAGAAAGAAACTCCCACTCACTGCCATTGGAGATGCAGAACGGTGCGGCTGCTTTGGACAACAGTCTGGCTATTTCTTACAGAGCTAAACATACTCTGGCCACTCAATCAGCAAGCACACCCCTTGGTATTTACCAAAAAAAGTTGGAAACTTATGTCCATACAAAAACCTGCACATAGATGTTTATAGCAGCTGTATTAATAACTGCTAAACTTGGAAGCGACCAAGACATCCTTCAGTAGGTAAATGGATAAATAAACTGCAATACTCCAGACCATATTGGTCATTACTCAGCATAAAAAAGAAAGAGCCATCAAGCCCTGAAGAGAAGGAAACCTAAATGCACATTTCTAAGTGAAAGAAGGCAATTTGGAAAGCTACATGTTGTAAGATTCTAACTTTTCTGGAAAAGGCAAAACTATGGTAACAGTGAGAAGGTCAGTGGTTTCCAGGGACTGTGGGGAGAGGGGGGAAGGCAGAGCACACAGGACTTCTGGGGCAATGAAAATACTGTGTGTGACACTACAGTAGTAGACCCTGTCACACATTTGTCAAACCCACAGAATGCACACCACACCAGCGAACCTTGATGGAAATGTGGACTTTGGTGGTGACGCACGTGTCTGGGCAGAGGGTATGTGGGAAATCTCTGTACCTTCCTCTCAATTTTGCTGTTAACCTAAAACTGCTCTAAAAATATATGTCTTAAAGAAAACCAGGGTGTCACTGAGAGATTGTGATACTCATGTTTAGGGAAAAGAAAAGGACTGATGATAACAGACTAGGGGACAAATTGAGGTGAAATAAGCCTCAAAAAGAGCCCAGCTTCCCCAGTGCCTTCCTTCCTGGAATGGCAATATTTAGACATTTCCATCTCTTCCCAGGGCACCAGAAGTGTTTTGCTCTTCCGGATCATTCCATTCACTGTCCCATCACCATGGCAATGAGGCAAGGATCTTATTGTGTGCCTGGACTAACATACTCCCTGGTTACTTAAAAAATGCACATGACAGTGTCTACACATTACCTCTAAAGGAATTTCTACCCTAAAATGAGAATCATTGAATTGAATCACTGGCATTGGGAGCGAAACAGTCTCAGAAAGATGATTCGAGATTAATTCCAGTTTCTGCTCATTAAATGGAGGTGGAGCAGCTACTCCCTTGCTACACACACACACACACACACACACACACACACACACACACACAGTGTTATAAGGCTGAGTACCGTGGGATGGTCAATGGCCTTACTTAAGGCAGAACAACTGAGTAACAACAGCAGACAGCTTACCCCATATCTAGTTACCCCTCCTTCCTTAGAAACAAAATCAAGTCTTCATTCAAGGGTGCAATGTATTAGCCAGGAGAGTATGCTTCCCTGTGTCCCTTGAGTGCAGATATGGTGGGTGAGAGGTAGGTGGACGGGCTGTGTGTGTCTTCGGGAAAGACTCCTTAACAGTGTTGACTCAGCTCAGCAGCCAGCCTTTAGCCTCTCCCAAATTCCTTCTGGTTAGAGCTCTGCTGGTGAACTTGCACCATGAAATGACCCTGAGAATAAAAGTCCATGCTAGGGATGGTAGAGTGGAAGGACAAAAGAATCCCAGTCCTCTGCTGACCCTGTGGTGCTGCCATGCCCACCCTGGCCTGCCCACTGCCAGAATTCTGTTTTATCCAGACACGAGTCCTGATACTCTCCAACTCTGAGGGGCTCACTGCCAGCTTTGCTCCTGCATACGCGTGGCTCAGGCCAAGAGTACAGGTGAGATCAAGGTCCTTAGCCTCTGGCCTGACCCCTTCCCTTCCTGCCTCGAACTCTATGCCCTTTTGAGTAGATACCTGAGCTCACACCTCTAAGCTCCAGCCACCACACTCACACTGCCCCAGCCACTATCTTCAGGCCTCAGCCATACACACTTCCTGCCAGGAGGACAGAGCCCAGGAAGAGGCTGGAACGGGCTCTGGAAGTAGCCTCAGGGCCATTTGGACCATGAACTCTAGACTCCTAGCAACCCAGAGCATGGTCTGGAAGTCAAAGAAAGTTCCAGGCAGAATATCCCTTTGGTCCTGTGATTTCCTTACTCTGTGGGGATGACCATGGCCCCTTAAGGCACAAGACCTAGGGCAGGGCACCTGGTCACTAGGGCCTAATGCCAATACAACAACATCGTTGAGTGAGGGGACTGATGATAACAGAGTAGGGGATGCCTTTCACCTCCTCGTGGCCGCCTTTCCATCACCACAAATTGACAGAGCAGCCAAGGTGATGCAGAGTAGTTCACTGCTTGTTTTAACAGCCCTGGTAAAACTACCTTTTAGGGGAAAGTCTAGAAGCATCACTTGAACTAAATGCATTGTTTTCTGTTATTCTCAGTGTTATTGCCTTCTCTTTTTCACTAGACCGTAGAACGGAAAGCTGGCTGCCAAGCTTTTCTTCGTTGTCGTTAGGATGCCTGCACACAGGTTATCAATTCACCACCACGTCTGCGTGAGCAGACAGGGTGGACTGAGTCTCTCCATCCTTGGTCTCTGTCACTGGCACAGTCACCTGTTTGAGGAAACTCTCTGAGTGGCATTTAGCTGATGTTTGCACAAACATCACAGCCTGGGAGTGGAGGGGGGTCAGCTGCAAATCCTGACCACCTTCCACCGGGACAGGGACTACTGCCCTCAGAACACTGACCTCCTCTGGGTTACGGAGGAGCAGGGGAGCTTGGCCCAGGAGAGGGGTGCCACAGAAGTGACTTAGTACTAGGCCCCAGACACCCTCTCTGTTACCAAGAAACCACACTCGGCCCAGGCAGCAAGGACCGTGACCTGATGCGTGCCGCTGGCCCCAGCATCCCTCCTTCCAGCTCACGTCCCAACACGGGATGAGTCTGATTCTCATGAGGACGGTGCCCGCCTACCTTACTGGTAGGACTGGTGACGAGTGTGAGAATGTCCAGACTATTGTGCTGCTTCTTTACATCTTGGCAGTTCTCTTCATTTGGGCTGGTGATCCTGAGCTTTTTTGGATTAGGGGGTCTCTATGTTCTCTAGGATGGAAAATCATCAAAGGACATGAGTGCTGACCTGCGTGTTTAAGGGCTGTTGCAGCCCCTTTCCAACAGCAAGGTATAACCCAAAGAACAGTGAGCAAATAATCTGAGACACAGGTGCTCTGAGCCCCAACTTTCTATCCACATGTCATTTATTAGTTTTCTCTTAGGGTGTATTATTTATATTTATACATATATATGTGTGTATATATATGTATATGTATGTGTGTGTGCATGTATAAAATTTTCTGTACATTAGGATGCTTTGCCATCTTAACAACTTTTCTGACTGAGGAGAGACTGCCCTCCCCTGAGGCAGGCAATTCTCTGAGTCCGGAAAGGGCCCGCCCTGGGGCACACTTGGATATGCACCCTACTCAATCTGGGCTCAGCCTTCACTGTCTGGCTGGTGCTCTCAGGAGCAAAATTCCTCAGTCTTAATCATGCCAGGGCCAGACCAGATAATAAGGGACCATCCCTACAGCTCAGAGCAGGCAAGTTCTGCGAAGATAGAGGCCAATTTTAAGGCCAGGAATTCGACAGTACACATGACACTGACAGGAGCAGATGGTTTCTGATAGCCACAGTTCCTTTTAGTCACTGGACCGGAGATGAAAGGTGTTCTTGGATGACTATTCAGGGAACTTGCTGAAACGGCCTTTGTTCTTCTGCCTACATTTAGAAATAGTTTTCTTTGAACACATGTACTGCCAGTACACACCTCATGAATCAGATTGTAACATTTTTTATGAGAAAAGATTAAAAAATTTCCATTTTTATGCTCAGAGACTATTATACTCGGCTCAGTTCTCATTACTAAGATAGAAGACTCTTTGCCTTCTCGTGTGAGTGCTTCAAATTAATCTAAGGTCTGATTGTCCCAAAGCATTACTAATTGTATAGCAACATTGTTTATATTGGAAATGACATACACCTCCCACCACAGAGTGACAGTTAATTAAACTATGACATGCCCAACCGATGGCCTCTCCTCCACCTCTGACAAGAGTGCTTATAATACAATCTGAAATTAAAGGGTGAGACAGAATTACATACGCAGAATGACTGCTGTTAAGCGAGATGTATCAAATACAAGCATAAAAATAGGAGATACTACAGAATATTAACAGTGTTTCTCTGTTAGGATTGTAGATTTCCTTATTACTTCACTGAATTTTTCAGTGTTTTTCTCCAATGACCCTCAATATTTCACTCTCAGGGTAAAAATCAAAATTAATAAATCGTTTAATTGCTAATTGAAAACATCTTGTTATTTTCTGCTTTAAAACTTTTGGTTCTTGGAACTGGTTGTGTCCACCAGCTAGAAGAGCTGCATTGAGACGTGAGGAGATGGGCCTGCTGTGCAACCAACAGAAGCAGCGATGGAAAGCCCAGAACCCTCTAAACGAATGGCTCCCTGTGTAATAATCATAACCCCGGACTTTCTCTGCACCCTTACCCCACGCCAGGCATTTTCTGCACATTTTCTTACTCACATCTTCATAGAAGCTGTAGGAAAGAGGTATTCCTGCTACTCCCACGGTATAGATGGAACCAGCTTAGAGGTGTTGATGCTCTGCCTGGGATGTGGGAGGGTGCCACCCTGTGATCCCGGCAGCCTGTCTCTGCCGTCTGCCACCTGCTCCCTATGTTCTATTGCTCCCTCCAGGGTGAAAGGAGAGGCTGAGGGACAGACCAGCACATTTCTAAGCTGGCCTTCCTTTAGTGCAAGGGTTCTCGTGTTGGACAAAGGCACAGCCTTCATTTCCATTTTCAGCCTGAATGAAAGACCTCCGATGACCCCTACCTGTCAGTGGAGATGGTCTCTAGTAACCACTTACTTACCGTGTTATCTCCAAGCTTTAACAAGAGCATGGTTCACAAGTTGTCCCTGTCTGTATATAATCCATTGCTTTAGGGGCAAAAAGCCCATTTGTAAATAAATGCTCTCACTGTGGCCAATTTTGCAGACCCAGACCAATATGTGGCGATCGATGGTCACTGTCTACTTGCCAGCACAATTCTAGGTAATCCTCCTTCTCGTGCTTGTTGGAAGTGATCATGCCTTGCAAATCCTGGCTGAGTGAACATGCTTGGTTGACACTATCAGGGCACACAAGTGTCCCAAGGCTTTCTGCTCTGTGGCCCCCTTCCCTTCACAGAGCCCTACTGGAGTGACATTCCCTTGGTGGGGATGGAGGGAGAAGGCTTCATGACAGGAGAATTCCAGGAGGACCAAGCAGGACACCTGGAGAGAGTCCGGTCCTGTCGGAGTCAAATGTGTCACTAAGATAAAGCCAGCCCTACTTCTGCCACCCCCAGGGAACACGAATGGGAGTGTGAGGAAACCAGAGGCAAAGTCCAGGAAACCAGCTTTGCAAAGTGAGTCTGAAGGAAATGATGCTGGGTTCAAAGAAAAACCACTACAAAATAAAACCGAAAATTCAAATAAATGTGCCCTTGAGGAGAACTTAATGAGAAAAAGGAATTAATAAACAGAGATACATCTTAAAGACAGGACTAGACCACTAGGGGAAATGCCTGAGAAGGCCGGGAGGTATCACTGCGGCCCTTTGTGCTCACAGTCTCTGTCCTGGCCACCGAGGGACTGTTCTCTGTCCTGCCCCTTCACTTACTTTCTCTGGAACCGGACCACGGGGTCAGCGAGCAGGTCAGTGACGTCAAGCTTCCTCCCCTTCTCAATGACATCTCGGTGCTTGCGAACAAACAGCCACCCAATGTGGGAGAAGAAGAAGCCCCGGCGGGCATTGTGAGGATCCGCGTCCGTCTCTGAGTACTTGTGGTGGACCCGGTGGTCCCTGGACCACTCGAAGATGTCATTCTGTCAGGGAACAAGAGCAGGAATGAGGGGAAAAGCCACCGGCAGCCTCCTGGAAAGTGTCTCCAGCCTCCCCGCCACCCGCAGTCCCCACTGTTCACATCAACCTGCAATCTCTCACCTTGAGTTCAATCCCAAGGGTGGTTTGCAGCATTTTTCTTTCTTAGATCAGAACCACAGTAAATCATCACCTAGCAGGGATTTTCAGCTCGTTGGGGTGGGGGTGGGGGGAAAGGGAATGTGCCCACTGTGGGAGGTTCAGGTTTGCTGGGTGAATTAGTGGGTACGCCTGAAGGAAAACTCTGCTGTGGGCTCCAAAAGTCCCACAGGAGATCACTTATGTCAAGAAAAGAGAGATCGAAGTGATTTCCTGAGCTCATAGGTTCCACACCAGCCTGAGCCACAGAGAGACCTCATCTCTAAAATAGCTGGGTGCTGCTATTTTACTCCCACCTACTAAGGAGTTGAAGCAAGAGAATCACTCCAGCCCAAGAGTCATAGGTTGCTGTGAGGAGGAGAGCAAGATGGCAGCCAAGTAACAGCTTCCTTGCATCTGGGCACCGTGAGTCCAGGGAGATAGGACTCCAGGCATCTCTGGCTGGTGGGATCTGCCTATCATCACCCCTGTGAGGATACAGAGAGTCACCAAGAGACTTCTGGACCCCAAGAGGAGGACTAAAACAGTGGAAAACCGGCAAGTGGTCGCGTGTGTTCAATCAGTCTAACCTGCTCGCAACTGTAAGTTCAGTAGCAGCGAGACTGCAAACTGGAAAGGTCTTACTTGTGAACTGTTTTGGTGTCTTTGGACTTGGCACTCAGTTGAGCTGCCTTGGGGAGAGCCTGAGCGGGAATGTGGAGAACTTTGGCCATTGTCTAGGGCCCCAGTCTGAGCTGCTGAGCCAGACGGAGCTAATAGTGTTTGGCTGTCGGCCACAGGGAGCCATTGTGAGCAATCTGCCCCAGCAAGCTCTGTCCTTAGGGTCGCAGAGCTAGAATCAGGTGGGCGCTGGTAACCCAGCGACCAAGTAGCCTAAGGGTGGGGTCTGAGCCGCCTTGCAGCCCTAACCCTCAGGGGCAGAGTGACACCGGTTTTGGCACACTGGGTAAGTGGATAGCCACTTCAGCAGTGATTCCAGCGACAAGTACTTTCCTGGGAAAGCTTCTGCTCAGCAAGTTTACAAGTTCAAAGTGCCTTTTAAGTGGGCTGAAGAGAGATTTGGGGTGTCTACCTGCTGGGGTTTGAGAAATCAGCAGCCTCCAGTCATATCAGAACTGTGATTAACATCTCATACCCCAGAAGACCACGTGTTGCCCAGATAATATTCAACAACATATACATGCTGCTTTGTTTTTGGTTGTGTTTTGTTTTTTCTGTTTTTTTTTTGGTTTGGTTGTTTTTTTGTTTATTTTGATGTTGTTGATGTTGTTTTGTTTTCTAATTTCAACCTATTCCATACAAATCTTTTTTCTTTCTCAATTTTTTTTGTTTAATTATAATTTCCCATTGCTGACTTTTTTAATAACTAGAACTTCATTTAAGCTAGTGTTTCTACCGCTATTATTTGGTTTTTCACCCAATTTTATCCCGTAAATTTTTCTGTTTGCTTGTTTTGGTTTGATTTATAGCATTTTTGTCTTTCCTCTCTACTTGGTGGAGGTGGGGTACTGTGTCTGATCAGGTTAGCAAACAGCTGCTGACCTCAAGGGACCCACCCAACTGGGCACCCCCAGAAGGTGGTTTTTTTTAAGGTTGTGTCAAAGTACCCTAATGTACACCTATATTGCTCAATCTCCCTCTTTGTGTGCCTCTCTTCTTTTTGTCAATATTCCTTTTACCTACCCCTTCTCCTTTCTCTATTTTTTTTTTCTTTTCACTAGGTCCTCCTTTCTTTCATCCCTTTCTTGCTCTTCAACCTTCTCACCCTTCTCGTCCTGTACCAAAAGGACTCATCTAACCCTTAGTCCATAGGCACGAGAATTAAAGAGCAAGAGGAAGTGAAAGGAAAATTAGGGCAAGGAAACAGATAAAAGAAATCACTCATGAGGAAGAATCAGGAGAAAACTCCAGGCAACATGAAGAACCAGTCCAGAACAACCCTGCCAAGGGACCATGAGGTAGCTACTGCAGAGGATTCCACCTATAAAGAAATGTTAGGAATGACAGAAAGGGAATTTAGAATACACATGATGAAAACAATGAAAGAAATGATGGAAACAATGAAGGAAATGGCTAATAAAGTGGAAAATAACCAAAAAGAAATCCAAAAACAGAATCAAATAAGAGATGAACGATATGAAGAATATAGAAAGGATATAGCAGAGCTGAAGGAAATGAAACAGTTACTTAGGGAACTTAAAGATGCAATGGAAAGTATCAGCAACAGGTTAGACCATGCAGAAGAAAGAATTTCAGAGGTAGAAGACAAAGTTCTTGAGATAACTCAGATAGTAAAAGAGGCAGAAAAGAAGAGAGAGAAAGCAGAACGTTCACTGTCAGAATTATGGGACTTTATGAAGCATTCCAACATACGAGTTATAGGAATCCCAGAAGGGGAAGAAGAATGCCCCAGAGGAATGGAAGCCATACTAGACAATATTATAAAAGAAAATTTCCCAAATACCACCAAAGATTCTGATACACTGCTTTCAGAGGGATATCGGACCCCAGGTCACCTCAACTCTAACCGAGCTTCTCCAAAACACATTGTGATGAACCTGTCCAAAGTCAAGACAAAAGAAAAGATTCTGCAAGCTGCCAGGACTAAGCGCCAGTTGACCTACAGGGGCAAATCCATCAGAGTGACTGCAGACTTCTCTAATGAAACTTTCCAAGCAAGAAGACAATGGTCATCTACCTTTAATCTACTTAAACAGAACAATTTCCAGCCCAGAATTCTGTACCCTGCTAAGCTAAGCTTAAAAATTGACAGAGAAATCAAATCATTTATGGATATACAAACATTGAGGAACTTCGCCACAACAAGACCAGCTCTACAGGAAATACTTCAACCTGTTCTGCACACTGACCACCACAATGGATCAGCAGCAAAGTAAGAACTCAGAAATTAGAGGACAGAACCTAACCTCCACACTGATGCAAAAGATAAAACTAAGCAAAGGACTCTCACCAAATAAGATGAATAGAATACTACCACACTTATCAATTATCTCAATAAATGTTAATGGCTTGAATTCCCCAATGAAGAGACATAGATTGGCTGACTGGATTAAAAAACACAAGCCATCCATTTGCTGTCTGCAAGAAACACACCTGGCTTCAAAAGACAAATTCAAGCTCAGAGTCAAGGGTTGGAAGACAATTTTTCAGGCAAATGGCATCCAGAAGAAAAGAGGAGTTGCAATCTTATTTTCAGATTCATGTGGATTTAAAGCAACTAAAGTCAAAAAAGACAAAGATGGTCACTTTATATTGGTCAAGGGAAAAATACAACAAGAAGATGTTTCAATTCTAAATATTTATGCACCCAATTTAAATGCTCCCAGATTCTTGAAACAGACCTTACTCAGTCTGAGCAATATGATATCTGATAATACCATAATAACAGGGAACTTTAACACTCCTCTTACAGAGCTGGACATCCTCTAAACAGAAATTAAACAAAGATATAAGAGATTTAAATGAGACCTTAGAACAACTGTGCTTGATAGACGCATATAGAACACTCCATCCCAAAAATAAAGAATATACATTCTTCTCATCACCCCATGGAACATTCTGCAAAATTGATCATATCCTGGGACACAAAACAAATATCAACAGAATCAAAAGAATTGAAATTTTACCTTCTTCTCAGACCATAAGGCACTAAAGGTGAACTCAACTCTAACAAAAATGCTCGACCCCACCCAAAGGCATGGAAATTAAACAATCTTCTGTTGAATAACAGATGGGTGCAGGAAGAAATGAAACAGGAGATAATTAACTTCCTTGAGCATAACAACAATGAAGACACAAGCTACAAAAACCTGTGGGATACTGCTAAAGCAGTTTTGAGAAGAAAATTCATTGCTTTAGATGCCTACATTCGAAAAACAGAAAGAGAGCGCATCAACAATCTCACAAGCCATCTTATGGAATTGGAAAAAGAAGAACAATCTAAGCCTAAACTCAGTAGAAGAAAAGAAATATCCAAAATCAAATCAGAGATCAATGAAATTGAAAACAAAAGAATCATTCAGAAAATTAATGAAACATGGAGTTGGTTTTTTGAAAAAATAAATAAAATAGATAAACCATTGGCCAGACTAATGAGAAGTAGAAAAGTAAAATCTTTAGTAACCTCAATCAGAAATGGGGGAAATAACAACTGATCCCACAGAGATACAAGAGATCATCTCTGAATACTACCAGAAACTCTATGCACAGAAATTTGACAATGTGAAGGAAATGGATCAATATTTGGAATCACACCCTCTCCCTAGACTTACCCAGGAAGAAATAGAGCTCCTGAACAGACCAATTTCAAGCACTGAGATCAAAGAAACAATACAAAATCTTCCAACCAAAAAATGCCCTGGTCCAGATGGCTTCACTCCAGAATTCAATCAAACCTTCAAGGAAGAGCTTATTCCTGTACTGCAGAAATTATTCCAAAAAATTGAGGAAGAAGGAATCCTCCCCAACACATTCTATGAAGCAAACATTACCCTGATACCAAAACCAGGAAAAGATGCAAACAAAAAGGAGAATTTCAGACCAATCTCACTCAT
Source organism: Nycticebus coucang (assembly GCF_027406575.1). Lineage (NCBI taxonomy): Eukaryota > Metazoa > Chordata > Mammalia > Primates > Lorisidae > Nycticebus > Nycticebus coucang. The sequence goes on from NC_069780.1 coordinate 12,422,131, forward strand.
GAATATAGATGCAAAAATTCTCAACAAAATCCTAGCCAATAGATTACAGCTTATCATCAAAAAAGTCATTCATCATGATCAAGTAGGCTTCATCCCAGGGATGCAAGGCTGGTTTGACATATGCAAGTCTGTTAACGTTATCCACCATATTAACCTAGGCAAAAATAAAGATCACATGGTCCTCTCAATAGATGCAGAAAAAGCATTTGATAAAATCCAGCATCCTTTTCTAATTAGAACACTGAAGAGTATAGGCATAGATGGCACATTTCTAAAACTGATTGAAGCTATCTATGACAAACCCACAGCTAATATTTTACTGAATGGAGTAAAACAGAAAGCTTTTCCTCTTAGAACTGGAACCAGACAAGGTTGTCCTCTGTCACCTTTACTATTCAACATGGTGCTGGAAGTTCTAGCCAATACAATTAGGCAAGACAAGGAAATAAAGGGAATCCAAATGGGAGCAGAGGAGGTCAAACTCTCCCTCTTTGCTGACGACATGATTCTATACTTAGAGAACCCCAAAGACTCAACCACAAGACTCCTAGAAGTCATCAAAAAATACAGTAATGTTTCAGGATATAAAATCAGTGTCCACAAGTCAGTAGCCTTTGTATACACCAATAACAGTGAGGACGAGAAGCTAATTAAGGACACAACTCCCTTCACCATAGTTTCAAAGAAAATGAAATACCTAGGAATATACCTAACGAAGGAGGTGAAGGACCTCTATAAAGAAAATTATGAAATCCTCAGAAAGGAAATAACAGAGGATATTAACAAATGGAAGAACATTCCATGCTCATGGATTGGAAGAATCAACATTGTTAAAATGTCTATACTTCCCAAAGCAATCTACCTATTCAATGCCATTCCTATCAAAATACCAACATCGTACTTTCAAGATTTGGAGAAAATGATTCTGCGTTTTGTATGGAACCAGAAAAAAACCCGTATAGCTAAGGCAGTTCTTAGTAATAAAAATAAAGCTGGGGGCATCAGCATACCAGATTTTAGTCTGTACTACAAAGCCATAGTGGTCAAGAAAACAGAGACATAGACACTTGGAATCGAATTGAAAACCAAGAAATGAAACTAACATCTCACAACCACCTAATCTTCAATAAACCAAACAAGAACATACCTTGGGGGGAAAGACTCCCTATTCAATAAATGGTGTTGGGAGAACTGGATGTCTACATGTAAAAGACTGAAACTGGACCCACACCTTTCCCCACTCACAAAAATTGATTCAAGATGGATAAAGGACTTAAATTTAAGGCATGAAACAATAAAAATCCTCAAAGAAAGCATAGGAAAAACACTGGAAGATATTGGGCTGGGGAAAGACTTCATGAAGAAGACTGCCATGGCAATTGCAACAACAACAAAAATAAACAAATGGGACTTCATTAAACTGAAAAGCTTCTGTACAGCTAAGGACACAATAACCAAAGCAAAGAGACAGCCTACACAATGGGAAAGGATATTTGCATATTTTCAATCAGACAAAAGCTTGATAACTAGGATCTATAGAGAACTCAAATTAATCCACATGAAAAAAGCCAACAATCCCATATATCAATGGGCAAGAGACATGAATAGAACCTTCTCTAAAGATGACAGACGAATGACTAACAAACACATGATAAAATGTTCATCATCACTATATATTAGAGAAATGCAAATCAAAACAACCCTGAGATATCATCTAACCCCAGTGAGAATGGCACACATCACAAAATCTCAAAACTGCAGATGCTGGCGTGGATGTGGAGAGAAGGGAACACTTTTACACTGCTGGTGGGACTGCAAACTAGTACAACCTTTCTGGAAGGAAGTATGGAGAAACCTCAAGGCACTCAAGCTAGGCCTCCCATTTGATCCTGCAATCCCATTACTGGGCATCTACCCAGAAGGAAAAAAATCCTTTTATCATAAGGACACTTATACTAGACTGTTTATTGCAGCTCAATTTACAATCGCCAAAATGTGGAAACAGCCTAAATGCCCAGCAACCCAGGAATGGCCTAACAAGCTGTGGTATATGTATACCATGGAATACTATTCAGCTATTAAAAAAAATGGAGACTTTACATCCTTCGTATTAACCTGGATGGAAGTGGAAGACATTATTCTTAGTAAAGCATCTCAAGAATGGAGAAGCATGAATCCTATGTACTCAATTTTGATATGAGGACAATTAATGACAATTAAGGTTATGGGGGGGAGGAAAAGCAGAAAGAGGGATGGAGGGGGGTGGGGCCTTGGTGTGTGTCACACTTTATGGGGGCAAGACATGATTGCAAGAGGGACTTTACCTAACAATTGCAATCAGTGTAACCTGGCTTATTGTACCCTCAATGAATCCCCAACAATAAAAAAAAAAAAAAGAAAAGAGAGATCTTGGATCTCTTGGAAAGGAGAGATCAGAGGAGAGGGGCAACCTTGAGCATGAAACGATGCTGGTTCTTCACCCAGATCACTCTGCCTCCCTCTCCACGTCCATGGTCTTTGTGTCCAACTCTGACAGAATGCACGAAGCCAGAAGGTAAAAAACCTAGCAAACTACTTCCCAAAATCTCTGCAAAATACTAAGGCGCGAAAGACGTCACTTTAGGGCTACTCTGACAGTGTAACAGGAACAGAGGGGAGGCCACTGGGGCTCCTTGAGGCATCTCGTGTGTTGGCAATATCCCCCAAGTGGAGAGTCATCAGGCTGGCATCACCGGAACCCCAGGACAGACTCTGGGGCCCAAGGAAGGAGAAGATCCAAGTCCAGAAGAGTCTGCCAAACCTACACAGGTGGGGTGGGGCGTGGCACACATTGGGGGCACACCCTACTGACCTGTTCATGATGGGAGACATTGGGAGGATGTCTGGGGCTGGAGGTCAGGGGTGAGCTACCAGGTGCAAGGATCAAAGTCATTTAGGCTGTTATAATTAATGAGACTTTATCTACAGCCATGGGCCAGTGAAATTTACAGACTTTCAGTTTATGCTTTCTTTTTTAAAAAAAAAAATCTAACGATGCTTTCAAAACTTGAAGACAAATTAGATTGAAAGGTAGTGCTTTTGATAGGAAAATTAATCTGAAAATAAAAATAAATTTAAATAGTGCATAAGCCTTTTCTTTTTTTACAATAGTAATAATGTTTTATTCCATTATATTCAATACTTGGTAATGTTCTCATCAGGAACTGGCCATTTAATAGATATTGGCTGCATTCTCCTGATGGGAAGGGAAGGAATTATTTTGTTTTCAAAGTTCCGACAGTTCTTTTAATTCGAAGGGGTTGATTGAGTTTTTGGTTTCTCTGCTTCACCCAAGGCTGCTAGAAGGCTATCCAACCTTGTTTATTCCTTGTTGAAATTTTTTAAATTTTGCTTAACCCTTGGGAAATGGGACAGAGAGAGAGGAGGCAGAAAATCCTCAAGAAATATATATTCAAGGCCGGGCACAGGGGCTCACACCTGTAATGCTGGCACTCTGGGAGGCCAACGTGGGTGGATTGCTTGAGCTCACAAGTTCAATACCAGCCTGAGCAAGAGCAAGACCCTGTCTCTACTAAAAAAAATAGAAAAATTAGCCAGGCATTATGGTGGGCAACTGTAGTCTCAGCTACTCGGGAGGCTGAGGCAAGAGGATTGCTCAAGCGGAAGAGTTTGAGGTTGTTGTGAGCTATAATGCCATGGCACTCTACCTAGGATGATAGAGTGAGACTGTGTCTTGAAAGAAAAGAAAGAAGAAAGAGATAAAAAGAGAGAGGGAGGGAGAGAGGGAGAGATGAGGGAGGGAAAGAAGAAGGAAGGAAGGAAAGGAGGGAGGGAGGGAGAGAAGGAGAGAGAGAAAGAGAGAAGGAAGGAAGGAAGGAAGGAAGGAAGGAAGGAAGGAAGGAAGGAAGGAAGGAAGGAAGGAAAGAAAGAAGGAAGGAAGGAAGGAAAGAAGGAAGGAAAACTACACTCAGTTTTGAATATGAAGAGAGAAAAGGGGTGCCTGGTAGTCTGTGTAAGGGAAAAATTACAGCCCAGCTTACTATAACATGGAAGAGGTCTTTAGATGGCCAATGTGTTTAAACACAGGAGTTGGAGAGAATGAAAGCAATTTATTATTTATAATCACAGAATTTGGAGCTGAGAAAGAATTTCAAATGTCAATGAAGACTATCACAGTCCAAGAAATAATTTATTACTTTCGCATTAGTTTATTGTTTTTATTGCAGTGCCTATCTGAACATAACACAGAAAAAAAGAACACTCTGTCCCCTATTCACATATGGCAAAATTATGGCTCAGAAGACTCTTGCTCAAGTTCATCCAGTAAAACAAAAACAGTAATGGAACAAAGATGGCACTCTGATTCTCAAGTTCACATTCCTATTAACATGATAGTTCCCTTATTCTCCAAATGTGGGGTGGGGGATGTCTTTTATACAAAACTATTGTTTTTCTTGTTCAAAGGTTATATTGGCTCTTTAATTCAATGCCATGTAATTTCATAGAAACTCTGAAGTGGAGAATTCCAAAGAACTAGAGGCATGATTTTCACAAAATTAAGCATAATACAACAACAAAAAAGCATAATGACAAAATCAAGTTGGGACGGAGGTTTATTTATTTTCACTCCTTTTACCTGGATACTGTCCTGACGGAAGCCACTTGACTGTAATAGTAGAATGAAGCACAGGTTGGGCTATGTTCCAAATAATCAAGCAATCAAGCCAAAAATACTTTGAGATTTTTTTTTTATCCTTTCTTATTGTTTTGTTTTTAATTATAAAGTTGAGTCCAGTTAAAAAGTGCCACAAAGAAAGAACAAGACATGAGTCAACAATAGGGCAGAAAGGGAGCAAGATCCAAAAACTTACCCAAAGGCCTTTTTTCATTCCGTATCTGCTTCTACTCTGGAAGTAAGCGCATGGGTAGGCAGGGGAAGAATCTGCCTCTTGACAGCATTTGTGTTTGATAAAAATGTGTGTATACTTTAGTACCATCAATGTGTGCTTTAGCAACAAGCAAAAGTGGGAGTTGAGGGTTAATGAGGGGGGAGAGATGGCATAACTGACCCGCAGGAGGAAGGGAGTGAATGGAGGGCCCTGTGCCTTAGCCATAGCCCCAGTGATGCCCCAGTAATCTCTCTTCCCCTCAGTGTTTACACAGTGCTAATTGCTCTGGTCTGACACTTTTGTGCTGTTCCAGAAAAGAAATTGAGACAGAAAGAGATGATGAACACCCATCGGAACTGACTCTCCATCCTGGGTTTTCTGTCTGTTCATGTTCTATGTGCACATTTTGATAGGGGCATGACATTGAACTTAGCAGCAATTCCAGAAGCCCAATTATGTACACATTCTAACAAATCAATTAACAAATGGGTGTATTAAATCCACAACTTATACACAATTTTAGGTTCTGGTAGAGTACAGTCTTAATAGGCAATCCCATTGCCTTCAAAAATGGACTCTTACCACATGTTTATTGATTATTCCTGATAAAGAATTACAGTGTACTGCTCAGGGGAGCTATACGATAGTCCTACTTTGCAATGCCCAGTAGAAATACGAGGTCTGACAATTCAGTTTGTAAACTTGACATCATGCGCTTGTGTTGGCAGCACTGTACAAACAACTTGGTGAGGTTTCATTACCTTGGTATATCAGTTATCACAGTTGTGTTTGTGTTGACATGTAGCAGTGTCTTGCTGAGTAGTGTTCACTATTGTTGTTGGGTGTTTTGTGTGCTGTCATGAGAACGTTGGAGCTTAAATTAGAGCAACAAACATTCATAAATTTCTTGTTAAACTTGTTAAGAGTAGAAGTGAAATCAGGGACATGTTAGTCCAAGTTTATGGAAATAATGTCATGAAGAAAATGGCAGTGTGCAAATGGATTAAATGTTTTTTTGAGGAGAGAGAAAGTGTCACTGATGAAGAGGGGTCAGGGCAGCCAGTAATGAGCAGAACTGATGAAAACAATGCAGAAATTAATCAAATTAATCAAAATTCTCTGCTGACTGTGAGAAGCAAAACAGATCATGTAAACGTTGACAAAGAAACAGGAAAATTTTCCCTGAAAACCTTGGCCAACAACTTATGCCTCTTACATCATGACAGTTTACCAGCTCACATAACACTATCTGTGAGGGAATTTTTAGGTAGTAAACAAATAAATGTATTGGAACATCCTTCCTACTCACCTGATTTGGCCCCCCAATAACATTTTTCTTTACCCGAAGATAAAGGAAATGTCAAAGGGAAGACATTTTGATGACATTCAGGGCATCAAGAGTAATACAACAGTTTTGATGGTCAGTCCAGAAAAAAGAGTTTCAAAATTGCTTTGAAGGATAGATTGATGTCAGGGCACAACTTCCAAACGTAGTACTTTGAAGGTGACTAGTAATAGTAATATTCAGCAATGAGGTGTGTAGCACTTTTTCTAGAAAGAGTTTGTGAACTTAATTGTCAGGCCTTGCATAAGGCAACTCACACACATAATTGAAATGTTTCTCATAGCCCACATTTAAAAAGTGAAAATAAATAAGTAAAATTAATTTTAATAATATATTTCATTTAATGTAATATAACCAAAAGATCATCATTTCAATATATAATCAGTATAAAAATTATCAATGATATTTCACATTATTTTTTTCTGTACCAAGTCTTAGAAACTTGGTATGTATTTTTCACTTGTAGTATACCTTAATTTGGACTAGCCACATTTCAAATGCTCAGTACCCACATGTAGCTACTGGCTACCACATTGAGTAGGGGAGGTATAACTCATGGCTTGTACACTTTTTTATGAGTGTGTTATACTTTTAATTTTTTTGTTTTTGAGACAAGGTCTCACTCTGTTGCTCAGTTTAAAGATCAGTGGCATCATCGTAGCTCAATGCAACCTCAAATTCCTGGGCTCAAACAATCAAGTTCTTGCCTCAGCCTCCTGAGGAATAGCTGGGACTATAGGTACACACCACCACACATGGATAATTTTTCTATTTTTGGTAGAAATGAGGTCTCACTATGTTGCTTAGGCTGGTTTTAACTCTTGGCCTCAAGCAATCCTCCAGCCTCAGCCTCCGAAAATGCTAGGAGAAGAGGCATGAGCCACGTGCCCAGCCTAATTTTAAAGGTTTTTAAGAATTCAATGGTGCATACTGGTGAGAATGTGAAACTGGCATAAACTTTGTGAAGGGCAGATGGAAAGCCCATATCAAAAACCTTAAAATTGTTCATATCTTTTAATTTAGCTATTCATTTTCTGGAATTTACCTTAAGGAAATAAGCATGGTCGTGTGCAACGATTTCACCACAAGGATGGTCAACTGTAATGAAAACTTGGAAAAACCCTGAATTGCCACATAACAGGATTTGATTAAATATCTTATGATGTGTTAATTAATTAAATAGCCACATGTAAGTATGTGTGTACACACACTTAACAAGCTTAAACATATGTACAGAGAAAGTTTATATATATATATATACACATAGAATATGGAAAGAAATAGTAAGAAACACATTTTAGAATTATCTCAGGGGAATGAAACTGGGAAGTAGGGATGAGGAGAAATACTTTTACATTTTATCTTATTCTTTTAAGTTATTAAAAATAGTTCTAGCCTTGGCAACATAATGAAACCCCAACTCTCAGCTACTCTATAGGCTAAGGCAGAGAAGTCATTTGAGCCCAGGAGTTCCAGGTCACAGTGAGCTGTGATGACACCACTGCAGTCCAGCCCAGGTGACAGAGTAAGACCTTGTCTCTAAAAAAAAAAAAAAAAAGAAAAAGTTCTAATTAACAAAAATGGAGAAGTAGGGTGGCGCCTGTAGCTCTGTAGGTAGGGCGCCAGGCACATACACCAAGGCAGGCAGGTTCAAGCCCAGGCTTGTTAAACAACAGTGACAACTGTAACAACAACAACAAAAATAGCTGGGCGTTGTGGCTGGCACCTGTAGTCCTAGATACTTGGGAGGCTGAGACAAGAGAGTCACTTAAGCCCAAGAGTTTGAGGTTGCTGTGAGCTGTGATGCCACTGCACTCTACCGACTGGAACATAGTGAGACTCTATCTCAAAAAACTAAATAAATAAGTGGAGAAATAGGTATTATGGTATTGATATGGGAAGATGAAGTAGTTTTCAAAATAGTAAATATAGTATAAACCTATTTTTAATAATATATGTGTTGAAGCATAGGAAAAATAAAGGAAATACATGAGCCAACCTCTTTAGAGTGGTTCTTTCTGAAAAATGGAACTATGGGTGACTTTTTATTTCTTTTAGTTTGTAGTTTTTGAATTTTATAATAAGGTTTTTTTTTTTTGCTAATACAAAACAGTTGTATTTATGAAAAACTTTTCTATATTCCCAAACCAAAATAACCCAAGTTCTGCCACAGCCCTAACTTAGAAAACACTCTGAAGTAGAAAGATTCCTCCAGCAATTCAGGCTGTTAATATACCTTTATATGACCTTTTCTCCTTGTTCTCATTAGCTCTCATCAACCAATCATCCCATAACTGGTGTGGCAATGCCCTCATTTGAATCCGTCCTGTATCTTGTACCTTCATTACTTCACTATCCGTCATTGATAATGCCCATAAACAGGGTCCCCGATGAGACTGTAGAAGTCAAAACTGATCATGAGGTGATTTTCTCCATAAATGAGGCCTGGGATTTGAGCAAAAGTAATTAATCCCAAAAGCACTACTGACACAGGTTATGAAGCGACCCGCTCCTTCAGAACTACTTTCCCCCAACTTCCTTTTATGTTCAAAATAAATTCTTGAATCTAGTCATCTAAATGGCAGTAGGGGAAACTGTCTTTTAAGAGCACATAATTTGCACTGGTTAGCAAGATGAAGGCTGAGTGGAAACAGCAGTTAGCTTGTCCCATTCAACAGACCTGAAACCAGAATTGTCAACTGGTTGTCCCCTAGCCTGGCTGGAAGCAGATGTTCACTCCTGACTAGACACCAACACAATTGTTCTGTCCTCTAATTCAATTTGTGACTGCTTCGAGTTCCAAAAGAGAAAACTTATCAGTTGGTCTCGAAACATAGCCAAAGGGAATTCCACTTGTATTCATAACACGTCTTTGTTTCCAGACAGGAGTAAAACAGAAGCTAGGACTAACGTGTCAATGTGTCAGCTTGAACAGGCAGGTTTTAGTGGAAAGTGTGTGTGTGTATGTGTGTGTGGTGAGCAAATGGCATTCTTTCTGGAAAGGAGTTGTTCTGTCAAGGGGGTCAAATAGGGAAAGACGCTGGTGCACCCACTCCTTAGGAACTGTGAGGCTCCTTAGCAATAGACTTTGTCTCTGTCTCTGGGTCTGAACTTAATCTCCAGTTCAGACGCCAGACTGCATCATTCAACCCCTGAAGAACATTCGGTGCTTTTCCCATTGTTAATACTGGGTCAGCACTGATTTCCTTTCAGATAATGCTTTCAGACAATCTGTAAGAATAGCCCAGAAAGCCCCAAAAGGGTTCTGGCAGGGGTCTACACCTCCTGGCCAATTGTGGCTTTGAGAGGACAAGTTGCCACCTGCTGGCTAGCCTTCGTGTGGCACTAAGCTTATGCAGGTTTTAGAAGCTGAGCAAACATCAAAAAGCCAATTTTAATGGTTTAAAAAGTGTTCCCCAACAAAACTGAAAGATTCTGAAGAAGGAAAAGAGTGTTCCATATTTCATTACTCTTTTGTTTAAGGCACCTAAAATGAGAATGCACTTGAATAAGATATTTTTGCTTTTTAAAAATACATTTTTAATATATATTTTAAAAATGGCTTACATAGTCTTTGGTAGACAAGTTGACCTGTGAATCTTTTCAGTGTGGGTTTTGGAGTGTTTGTTGGCCAGTGATGTGACCATTATTCTAGTCTCCTGGGCTCGATCTCCATTTCATAGTCAAAATTTGGGAAGCAAGGGTCTAGGAAACAAGGAGAGGATCCCATTTATACTGCCTCCCAATGAACAAACTGGACTGGGGTGATTTGGACATTAAAATGAATAATGGCAATAATGAATTATAATAAAAATAATCCATAGGCCTATAATAAATAAATGGGAAGAAATCCTCTTTCATACAATAAATGCCAACCAACAAATGTAGAAGAAGTAATAGAGTTATAAATCACCATTTTGCAGCTGTCATGGCAATAACTGATTCAGGCAAGAATATCCAAAATATGCTAAAGTTGTTAGGTAAAAGTTTGATGAAGATAAATATTTAGGCCAGGCGTGGTGGCTCAATCTTATAATCCTAGCACTCTGGGAGGTTGAGGCAGAGAATCATTTGAGGTTGAGAGCAACCTGAGCAAGAGTAAGATCCCATTTCTACAAAAAATAGAAAAATTTGCAGAGGAGGGTAGTGTACCTGTAGGCCCAGCTACTCAGGAGGTTGAGGCAGGAGGATTGCTTAAGCCCAGGAGTTTGATGTTGTAGTGAGCTACAATCATGCCATTGCACTCTACCCAGGGCAACAGAGTGAGATTCTCTCTCAAAAAAATTTAGAAGGCAGCGCCTGTGGCTCAAGGAGTAGGGCACCATTCCCATATATTCGAGGTGGCAGGTTCAAACTCAGCCTTGGCCAAAAACTGCAAAAAAAAATAATAATAAATAATAATAATATTAATAAAATAAAAAATAAATAAAATTTAATCAACAGAGGAATTAGAAATAGTGATGAACTTGTTTAAAAAATTTAGATAGGCTTATAATACTCTGCATAAATTATTTAATAATTAAGAAAGAAAAATATCGGGTGGCAACCTGTGGCTCAACAGAGTAGGGCACCAGCCTCATTGCCAGAGGGGGCAGGTTCAAACCCAGCCCTGACCAAAAACTGAAAAAAAGAAAGAAAAATATCAAGCTTACTGTGGAAAAACCCAGAAGACCCTAACTTAACCAAGTAATCAAAATTCACACCAGTTATAATATGACAAAGTGGTGTTACCTGGCATTTGTTTGATTCTGAGGGCACAAAAATCACTAAAGTAGTATTCCTGCCTAAAATGCCATGTGGGTATAATTATGAGAAAATTGAAGAGCATTCTACAAGATAACTAGTTGGTACATTTCATATTATCAATACCATAAAAAAAACTCCAAGGCACCATTGCAGAGGAGATGAGTCTAAAGAGATATTGCAAGTCATTGTAATACACAGTCCTGAACAGGATCCTGCAGTAGGATGCTGGATATAATATGGTGTCAGCATGAGTCCTGACTTTGGTAAGTGTGCCGTGTCTGTGGATTAGGAAACGCACATTGATGTATTTAGAGCAAAGGAGCATGATGTCTATGATGTACTCTCAAATGATTCGGAAAAAAACAACGTGAGAATGCACACACCTACACGTATGGAGGGAAAGGAGAAAAATAGAGCCAAGGAGGCAATCCACCAACATCAGTGAGTCTGGGTCAAGGCGACATAGGAGTTCATTGTGTTGTGCCTTTTCTGTATGTTTTGAAAAGAAATTGTTTCAAAATATAAGTTAAAACTTAAAATAAAATTTTCAAGGGCATTCTTCTTTAAAAATCTCAGGTTTTCCCCTTTCCACTGCATTTCTCTTCTCCCACCCTTGTTCAGGCTTTCACCAACTTCCTTGGGTTCTGTAATCACCTTCTAACCACCTCCTGCCTTCACATATTTGCCTAGTGTTTACATAATTCCTCATATTCTTACTCCCCAAATACCTCTCATTCCCTCTCTCATTATTTGACAACATCTCCCTATTAATTTTCCCATAAGATCTAAACTTTTCTTTTCCTTGGAAATCAAAGATCTTCAACTAGCCTCATCATGCTTATCATTTACCCTTTATCTTCTAATTTGACAAATATGTACTGATTATCTATTATGTGCTAGAAAATAACAAGGATGATGATCAAGGCCGTGTCCTCAAGGAGTTTATATTTTATGGAGGGGATTAACAATAAAGTCAATGTAGTAAACATAAATAAAAATAATTTTAGACTGGGATTAGAGCTATGAAACAAATAAGTGAGTCATGCAGGGAATAACGAAGAGGGTGAGGCCTTTCTAATTAGGTAATGTTGGGAGCTTGCTTGGAGGTTCTAGCAGGGCAGTGCAGCTACTCAAATAACCTTGACCGAGAAGGTCTCCCTGCTTGACTAAGTGCTCAGCTTCAGGAAGGAGGCATGTGGAGAAGTGAGGGAGGAGGGGGACATCTCCCTAGCCAGCCCTGGTGATCAATGGGTGATGGTTGTTGCAGCCAGAGCACCCTTACATCCTTAAGGCTGATAAAAGTTGGGGCTAGGAGAGGACCGAGAGGGGGTTTGCCTCAGGTAGAGGAAAGGACTTGGAACAGTCTAGGAACTGAGAGAAGGCCATTGTGTGGCTGGCAGAGAGGTAGGGCAAATTAGTATGAGATGAAGTCTACGGCCCATTATGGTATAATAAGGACTATATATCTGGTCTTTGTTCCTAGTTTTTGGCATAGAGCTTTAAAAACCTTTGGAATTTCCTGGATGACAAGAGTTGTTATTATGCTAAAGATGTGATTCTTGGTGGGCCCCTAGGTAGCCTCAGGATGGAAGCAGGTCATGAGAAAGACTAGCCATGTGATTACAGAGTTGGCACTTTGATGGGGAAGGAGGAATGGAAATCAAGTTCAGTCATGCGGTGAATGATTTAGTCAACCATGCCTACATAATGAAAACCTGATAAAAATTGTAGATGTTGAGGCTCAGTGGAGTTTCCTGGCTGGCAAACACACTCTTGTGCAGGGAGGGTCATGTGCCCTTGAGAGGACATGGACGCTCACTGTGGGGACCCTTCCAGAACTTGCCCTACGTGCCTCTTCCCTTGGCTGTCCCTGAGTTATATCCTTTGTAATAAAACTATGCGTTTGAACCTTGAATAAGGCAGGGGTTAGGAACTCTGATGCTCACCCTAGTCAAAAATCTGTGTATCATTTTTGACTCCCCCCAAACTTAACTACTAGTAGCTTACTATTGACCTGAAGCCTCACCTATAACATAAAGTTGATTAACCCATGTTTTGTGTGTTATATATATTATATACTGCACATGTATTCTGATAACCAAGTAAGCTAAAAAAATGTTACTAGGTAAATCATAAGAGGTGATAGTGTGGATGGGCGGACAGACGAACAGATGAGCAAAACACACCAGCAGGGCGAGGCAGCCCTGATAGGGGATTACACAGGACAGCAGTGGCAGTATGGAAGTGTCCATCAACATGTGGTTGCAGGAGCCCCTGAGAACAGAGGGACTTTGGCCAGGTGGTTGTCAGCTGGCCAGCAGGGCAGAACACATGTTCAGAATGGAAGCAGAAGGCTTGGATTGGTTTCTGGTCCTGCTGAACCAGCTGGTTTCCTGGGGAGCAGCTGGGGCCACCGTCTTTAGAGGAGGGGTCCCCATACATCCCGAAGCACAGAGAACCAGGAGGCTTTTCTAGATTTGTGTCTGGTACTGGTGGCTAATACATCGTGGATACTGTTCTGGTTTTGAAGAGATTTTGAGTCACCTCTCCCGTGGCAGAGCAGGATTGTGACCTTGACCATGTCACTGATGTGGAATCTCTACACTGAAGTCCCTGTAGCAAATAAGCTGAACATTTAACTTGCCCCTTTGCAGATGTCTAGCTCACCACTTGAGACACTGGAGCAGTTTGTGAGTGTGGGCAGTGTGTCCTTGCCCTCTGGCATGGCAGGCTACATCGTTACCTGTCTGCCCCCTAGCCCTGTTTGAGGATACTCAGGGCTTCTGGCTCTGCTGAGCAGAGGCCATGCTGGGCATGCTCCAGCTAGACTGCAACCACCACGGTACGGCCCCAGAGGGCACGAGCATCAGGAGGTGCCCGTGTGGACAAGCAGCCACCCTTCCAGACAGCCTACACTTGCAGTTGTCTGTGCCCTGTGGCACATTCTGGTGCACCTGGCCATCCTGGGGCAGGCTCACCGCTCACCAATCCTCAAAATGCAGCACCCCACCCCCACACCAAGACTCTCCAAGGGGGCCAGAGAGGCCATGGACATGTGACTGTTGCAGCAGGCTCCTGATCTAACTGCATGGACACTGCGGGCCCCTGTGGACATCTGGGCTGGCAGGGTGGTGACAGTGTGAGGAATGGGGCTCCAGGTGGGGCTGGGCCGGTGGAGGGAGGCCAGCAATGTCTGTGCTCACCACCCACCACAAGGGTGGGAGGAGCGGATCTGACGCCCCAGGGGCTGGGGTTAGGTGTTTTCACCGTGACAGAAAAAGCAAGTGTCTTTTTCCTACGTCCTCTCAAAAAATGCTCATCTCCTGAGACATGTTCATAAACACATAGAGAAGGCAAATTCCAGGCCGATGGCAGGCACTTCTCCCAACTCACTGGAGGTGTGGCCTCCCGGGGGCATGTGGGCCTGCAGCCAGGGACGGGGACCCACCAGCAGATTGGGCTAGGCTGGGAGGGGACCCCCAACAGGGCGAGCAATCCTCCAGGCTGGGCTGGGAGGCCTCTGCCCCCCAGTTGTTGGGGTTGGCGGAGAGTAAGCAGGTGGCAAGGCAGTGACAAAGGGCAGAGAGCAAGAGCAGGAACCAAATTACAGCTAGGAACTGTTCCCTGGTAAGAAGGTACACGGGAAGGAGTTCCTAGGGACCTTTAACTGATCTAGAGCTCATTACCATCTAATTAGCATGGGAGGAGCTTCCTGAAGGATTCTGGGGAAGATGCATGTGGAGAAAGAGAAACTGTGATGCAACTACCCTGTTACATAACCTGTGAGCTAATCTGTTTTATAACCCCAAATGTCAATCACCCCACAAAGTGGGAAACAACAACCAATCCTATCAGGAGAAAAAACAGGACAAACTAGTGAGGTTGTAAAAGGCAGTGTGCTCATATTCTGGGTCTTTCTCCCATCCTGGAGACGGACCCATTCTCTGTCTGGTCAGGGGTGCTGACTTCTGCTGGTCCCCAGGCCCCAGAGTTCTAAATGCCTCCCTGTGGCTCCCACAGATACCGTGTTCCCTTCTGCTGGATGGAGGGGCCATTGCCCATGCAGATGTCGAAGCTATCAGTGCCAAAACTCTGTGACGTTAGTGTGATTTGCTGTGGCCAGTGGGAAGATGTTCAAAGCTGTTTCCACCTCCTGAGTGCTCCTCAGAAAAACTCTTTGAGTATTCGAGTGAGGATCTTGCTTTTAGCTTTTTGGCCCATAAGATGCTTTGAAATTTTGTATTGTTTTTAAATGAAAGGAGACATTTGCCTCCAAAGTAAAATGTCACAGTGACCGGTGAATGAATGTACCCCTACATGGTGACTGAATCAATAAACCAGTTGCAAATTCAAGAAAAAAAGGAAGGAAGTCATAAGGAAGAAAAAATATATTTACTATTAAGTGGAAGTGGATCATCATGTAGGTCTTCATCCCTGTCACCTTCATGCTGATCAGGGTGAGGAGGAGGAGAGGCTGGTCTTGCTGTCCGGGGCAGGGGCAGATGTGGAAGGAATCCACGTGTAAATGGACCCGTGCAGTTCAAAGCATGCTGCTAAGGGTCCAGTGTCATACTAAGCATAGAACTTTCTTGAGTTCTGTCAGTTGTTCCAGTGAATTACCAAATCTGAGAACGTTGTAGGGATCCCCAAATTATAACTGGTTAGTCAGAAGTACAGATAGTGTGGGGCCCCCACTGCCGTTCTGCAGCCCTTGCAGGAAGCATCCAAAGTGGGGACAGACATGTGAAGGATTGAGTCTTTAACCTGTGGGATCTGATGTTAACCCTGGGAGGTTAGTGTCAGAATTGCACTGAAGTACACCAGCTCGGGGTGAAAACAGAATCCATATGCAAAGCCCTGATCACACAGGGTCTTCTAGATCATAATAATGCCATAATGAAGTTGGATTTCATTCCAAATGTAATGCTAACCTACTAAGAGATTTTATTTGTTTATTTGGCTAGAGAGTGGTATCATTTTCAGTAAGTCCTTTCTGGCTACAGCATGGAGAGGGGCAAGCACTGAATCAGGAAGACCAGGTCAGGAGGTTTTGCATTAGCCTAGGAAAGAAATGATTTTGAATTAGAGGGTGGCTAACATGAGAGGCATGAAGATTCAAGATATATTTAGTGGTAGAACTGAAGAGGTTGGCTAAAAGATTGAGGAGGGATAATTAGGGACATGGAGAAATCATGGGTGATACCCAGATTTCTGGTGGGAAAACTAGGAGGACAGTTTTGGGGGAGAAGGTAAGTGTTACAATGGTGGTTTGGGGCATGTTGAGTTTGAGAAGCCTCAGAGACATCCAACCGGAGATGTCACCTAGGTAGCTAGGTTTGTGACACAATAGTGCCTCTCAGCTTACTTTCTTCAATCAGACGGACTTGCTAACTACACTGTGATGCCGCACAGTATGCTGAGATCATCCCTTTCTCTTCCCTTTTGCTCAGTGTTTCCCTGTCTTTCCCTTCTTTGCCTATACAAATCCCTCTCACCTTTCAACGTTCAGCTCCAAATTCCCCTTCTGCATTAGGCTTTCTTCAACTGCCCTAGCCCATAGTCATATTTCTGCAGCCCTGAGAGTCCAGGTGAAGCTTTGGAACAATTTAACTCCATGTCTCATGAGAGTCTGTCTTTGTGTACAAAAGCCAAGCCAGCTCCATCAGATTGTACGCTTATCATGACAAGGGTCATTTCATATACATCTCTTGTGTTCCTCACAAGCATGTAGTGATTTACACACTTTTGACTTCAAGGGGGATTAACTAGCAGATTTATACAAAAAGCTGCGGAAGATTCAATAGGATTCAATAGGATGAAAATAATCAAATGTTTCTGCCTTCTGAAAGAGGCTAGACATTTCCATTTGGCATCTGAAACAATAAATTGTATAATAAATTGTACCATTAATTAAAACTGTTGATTCAAGGACTCCTATAAATGCTGTTATCTTTGGAGCTTGATAAAGCATTGAAACAGCATCCCTGAAACATTCCTGTGACAAAAGCCACTGGTTGGTGTTTGTTGGAACTGGCTCAGGATGATTGAAAAGCCTGAACTTTGATAAACAAGAACCACTGATGAAAAACAGCTCAAAAGCCAATGGAGGGGGAGGAGAAGAGGCCGCTAAAGGGAGGCCCCACTGTGTCTGCTGGATCTAGTTTTATTTAGCGTCTCCATTAATGAATGGGAACAAGAACTTACACATTTTTTAAATAACATTTCTGGTTGGCACTAAATTAGGAGGTGCTGCAGACATCATTGAGGACAGAGAAATAACACAGATGGATCTAAAGAGGTTAGAAATATGAATAGAAATGATCACAATGAGATTTGATTCAGGAAAAATGTAAATGAAGGCAGCTGGGGGAGAAATCATCCAAAATGCAAAATAATCAGTGGGTTGGAAACCTAGAAAGTAAGAGCTTCTGGCAGGAGAGCAATGGATTTGAGGAATGAGCAACAACACTGTGCTCTCTCAGCCCAAATGGTTGGTGACAGGTACGGCTTGAAATGGCACATCAAGTTGCATTACAACAGTCTCCTTTGACATTCATGAGCATCTTTGGGGATGATGCAGGAAAATAAACAAAATAAGCTCAGACATTTGGGCCTTAGCTTCTTTAGTTGCTGCAGAAGGGATTAGACCCACGCTTGTAAGGTTTCCCAGTTGTGACCTGCTGTGGTGGGAGGAGAAAAAGAGATTGGGTAGTTGAAGAGATCTGCCATCTACAGGTCTTTATGAGAAGGAGACAGAATGAAACACATAAAATCTGGTAGTTATTTGTTTACAGAAATTCTCTCCACCAAGTATTGCTATAAATAAAATTTCTTTAAAGTTTTTTTGTTTACAAAAATTTAATTATCTTGAAATGGATAGAAATGCATGCATTTGGCAAAGCAGGTAAGATCTGCTTTAGAGAGACCCCACTGTATCTGTGGGGAGACAGATGACTCTGTTGGTTGGTACATCTATCTATAAAATTGCTCTTTTTGCACCCCGAAGATTCATTTTCTTAGGTGATTCCGCTCATCTTACCTACTTTCAATGACCTAGAAACCCAACAAAAAAGGAAGTGAGGCATCTTAAGGGTGATGCCATTTTATTTTCTATCTTAAAAGGTACATTTTTATTGTTAGGAAATACAGTTAATCCTGCCAGGTAAGTGCAGAAAGAAAAGGCCGTGCCTCATGCAGCAGCCTCGGGGGAGCCTCCTAGTTCTCCCTCTCTTTCACTTTTTCCCTCGCTCCCTCTCTCTCCCTCTCTCCACCACCTCCCAGATGCACCACTTCTTCTGTTGGACTACCCTGCACGACTGAGGGGGTTATAACACAGGGTGTATGGACTAATGATGCTTTGATGAATTGATAAATCACCATCATCACTGCTCAGACACAACAGAACTATGTGCTCTTTCCACTTGACTTCCAAATATGCCCCAGGAGGGTGAACTGCTGTGGGAAAAGATAATGTAACGCATGATGAAAATTGCCTCCCGAAATCACATCGGAAAGGCTTATCGGGGAGTGTGGGTCAGGACCACTTCTGCTGTTATCTGTTTACACGGGAGGAGAAAACCCACAACCTCCCCCACTCCCATGGTGAAAGGAGGAAGGTGAAGCAGCTGTGTAGCTGAAGCTTCGGCTCACGGTGCAGAAAGGTCACAAACACTGAAACAGGACTTCTGCAGGGAGAGTTACCACGTGCAGAGTGCCACATAAAATTAAGGATTCTTGAGCTGCACGCGTTCTGCGATTTTGTGCTCTCCTACCCACCTGCCCTCTATGTTCCTGATGAAAGCTCAAGTGGTACTGGAGGCCATTGGCTTGTGTGCAAATCTCCCACCTTGACATGCACAACCACCAGAGACCCAGACGTGGGCAGTGTCTATGAGCCTGAAGCGGGCACGAAATCTCCAGGGTCTCCTGATTGTGGTCTGAGACTTACTCATGCCACCAACATGCTTGTGGCTGTGTCAGTCCCCTAAGACTTTGCAGTGTCTTCCTGAGACATTTAGAACAACATCCAAACTCCTTGTTCTCCCTGAGCCCTGAACTGATGTGGCCCTGTCCCTCTCTGTCCTTTTCACGCTCACATGGACCGGCCACGCTGGATGTCTTCCTGTCCTTTGACCTCCCCACCCTCGCTCCCGCCTTTGCCCCATGTCCTCCCTCCCCGTGGAACACGCTTCCCCTGCCCCTTCCCTCTTTCAGGTGTCGGCCTCGCGGCATCTCAGCGAGATCTTCTCTGACCACGCTCCCTGGCACTGCATGTGACATCGCTGTGTCTAATTCTTTATATCCCTCTCTCTCTAAATATCTTTATTTATTAATTTGCTTACGTGTTCAGTTGCTTTCCCTCTCACTGTAACATACATGTCATGAAGAGGAGGACCGTGGCTGTCTTGTGCTCCAGTGCCCGGAACAACGCTTAGCATGTGTGCTTGTCAGATGAAAGGATAAACGTGTACTTTTATAGAGACATTAGAAACCAGCAGTAAGAAGATGACCCCAGGTGTCAAGGTCCCCCCAGGACGGGCTACATAGCCGCCTTCCTGTTTCCTCACCTATCAAATGAGAAAAATCACAGTTATCTACCTTAGAAGGGTATTATCAGATGACTATTTAAGGTACTTAATGAAGTGCCGGTATATAATTAGCACTCAATAATTATCTTTTATTATTAGCGGTGGTGGTGTAATTATTATATTCTTGCCAAAGTTCATGACCCATGACCGTGTGATTTACTTGACATATTTTTATGTTATGTTCTGTCCATTTACAAATCGCACTGTAACTTCTACTTTCTGGTCCAATATGGAGACAGCCGAGGAGTCATCGTTTCTATCCTCACAACAAGAAAGAGTTGAACAAACTGAAAATCAATACCTCTTCTTAGATCCACCAGAGAATTAAGGTCACAAGGCAAACTGCCTCCCTGAAATCCAGAGACAGCACAGAGAACTGCTGCTTAGGGACGCACAAGCCCAGAAGCAGGTGCAGCTGACCGTGTGGGGAGGAACACCTCCACTGCCACTGACGACTGCTGGAGGCTCCTGTGGATAAACTCGAGAGTTAAGAACTGCAAGAGAGTCTAGTCCTAGGAAAGCCAAACACTGTCATAAATTCACCACCAGGATCCCTACCAAGCTCTCACTGTGAAGGCCTGAGAAAAATCTCCTTGTGCTTCCTGCAGGAGGAGGAGAAAACCAGCCATTTCCTAACACACCCAGAGCCCTCTGTCCCCTCAATAAGACCCATCCTCAAGAGAAATTGCTTTACCAGAGCCTAACCAGCCTGGCAGAAGGCAAATACCCAGCTCAGGCATACTAAAAGATTGAGACCTAATCATAGAAGGCTCCCTTTCTCCCTCAAATTTAGCCCACATCAGTAGGGCTCCCGTATAATTACAACCGAAAGAACTGAAAGCCTTAGGCCCTATTTAAAAGAAGTCTCCAGGAAACTCCAAAGACAATGGGGGAGACAGAAATAAGGACTCTGCCACCACAGCTGCAGCAAACAGTAGGCACAGACTAATTCCTAGCCAGATAAACACAAAAGCTCACACAAAAGGCCCATTTACCTCAGTTCCTTGTACTCAGTACATCACATCCAGCTTTCAAGAAAACAAATTACAAAGCACACGAAAAGGTACAAACACAATCTAAAAAGCCAGAGCAGGGCGGTGCCTGTGGCTCAGTGAGCAGGGCGCCGGCCCCATATGCCGAGGGTGGAGGGTTCAAACCCAGCCCCGGCCAAACTGCAACAAAAAAATAGCCGGGCGTTGTGGCGGGCGCCTGTAGTCCCAGCTGCTCGGGAGGCTGAGGCAAGAGAATCACTTAAGCCCATGAATTGGAGGTTGCTGTGAGCTGTGTGACGCCACGGCACTCTACCCGAGGGCGGTACAGTGAGACTCTGTCTCTACAAAAAAATAAAATAAAATAAAAAGACAGAGCAAGCATCAGACCCAGACTCGGATGTGGCAGAGATGTTGAATTATCAGATTGGAAATTGAAAACAACTATGATTAATAAGCTGAAGGTGCTATTGGGAAATTGGACAACATGGAAGGGCCAATGAGTAATGAAGTCACAGACATAGAAATGCAGAGAATAAAAAGGAAGTGCTAGAAGTTGAAAACACTACAGCAAATGAAGAGTGACTCTGATGGGCTCGTCAGTAGGCTGAAGGTAGCCGAGGAAAAAATCAGTGAGCTTGAAGTTTTATTCAAAAAAATCAGTGAGCTTGAAGTTATTTAGAAACTTCCCAAATAGAAATGAAAAGAGAAAAGGAAGAACAGAGTATCTAGGCTGTGAAACAATTATAAAATGTATAAGGTGAAAATATGACGTAGACATATCAAAAGAACAAGGAAAAGAACAAAAGAAATACTTGAAGAAATTATAGCTAAGGATTCTCCAAAATTAATGACAGAACCAAACCACAGATCCAGGCAACTCAGAGAACACCAACCTAGATAAATATCAGTATCAAAAAACATAGACTTAGCCATGTCAGATTCAAACTGCAGAAATCAAAGACAAAACGAAAACCCTGAAAAAAGCCAGAAGGTGCAGTAGTGCACAGCTGTAATCCCAGCTACTCAGGAGGCAGAGGCTGGAGGATCACTGGAGGCCAGGAGTTCAACCCCAACCTAAGAAAGAAAGAGAGAGAAAAAAGCAGAAGGCTTGCATACAAAGGCCCAGCAAATTACACCAAATTTCTCTTTGGAAACCATGCAAACAAGAAGAGAGTGGAGTAAAATATTTAAAATGTTGAAAGAAAAAATCCACCAACCTAGAATTCTGTGGCCAGTAAAATTACTCTTTAAAAGTGAAGGTGAAGGCTGGGCATGGTGGCTCACACCTGTAATCCCAGCACTCTGGGAGGACAAGGCGGGAGGATCCCTTGAGCTCAGGAGGTTGAGACCAGCCTGAGCAAGAGCTAGATCCCATCTCTACCACAATCTAGCTGGGCTTTGTGGCAGGTGCCTGTATCCCAGCTACTTGGGAAGCTGGAGCAAGAGGATAGCTTGAGCCCAAGAGTTTGAGGTTGTTGTAAGCTATGACATCACTGGCATGCTACCCAGGGTGACAGAGTGAGACTCTGTCTCAAAAAAAAAAAAAGTGAAAGACAGGTGAAGAATTCTTAAACAAAAATTGAGTGAATTTGTCACCAGTAGACCTGCCTTGCAGCCTTATAAGAAATGATAAAAGAAGTTCTTTAGAGGGAAGGAATATTTTATCAGTCTGCAACTCAGATCTGCATATGAATAAGGCAAAATAAAAACTTTTCTTTTTCTTACATACAAAATTTTGTTCAAAATAATAATAGCAACAATGTATTATAAAGTGATTACAGCTTATAGATGAATGACAATGTTGTAAGGGGCAGAAGGGAGGCCCTGGGATACTGTCACAAGGTGCTTGTCCTACTACAGAGTGGTTTAACATAATGTCATACGAAAGTGGACTTGGATTACTTGTAAATGTATGTTGCATATTGTAAATTCTAGGCCAACCAGTAAAATTTTTTAAAAAGGAATGTAATGGGCGCGCCTGTGGCTCAAAGGAGTAGGGTGCTGGCCCCATATACCAGAGGTGGTGGGTTCAAACCCGGCCCCGGCCAAAAACTGAAAAAATAAATAAATAATAAAAAGGAATGTAATGGATATGCTGAAGGAGGAGAGAAAATAGAATCATACAAATGTTCAACTAAAACCACAAAAAGCAGAAGGGAAAAGTAAAATACAAAATATAAAAAAATAAGAACAAGGGCAAAACAGTTAGAAACATGGTAGATATCGATCCAACTATATTAATAACCACTTTAAATGTAAATGGTCTGAATACACCAATTAAAACAAGGTCCAGCTGTATGTTGTCTGTGAATCACACTGCAGGCTGTCACCTAAGAACATGCATCGTGTGAGGCCACAGATCCTTGGTCTGAGGGTCAGCAGACTGGGATTCAGTCGGTGTTGATGATCCAATGGCATTCTCTGCACCTCTGTTTACCCCTTTATAAAATAAGATTTAAACTAAATCCCTAAGTTCCCTTCCATCTCCAAATCCAATGTCTTGTTGTGTGATCTGATGAGGAAATGTGGGCCGTGTGGCAGGAGTCTGAAGCATCCAATTGGTGCTTTTAGTTGGACTGGGTTCACCAAAGACCAGCTGGAGCCAGCAGGGGCGAGTGCACAAGGGTGAGAGCACGAATCCAAAGCCCTGCCTACTGCTTGTGAAAATGGAACTCTTGGAGAACACGGGATAGCAGGAGTCCCTCACCTGGGTCCATATTTGACTAGGAGAGAATTTTAAGGAAGTTGCAAACAGTCTTTATATTGACTTGCACCCTGCTGGTTAGGGAGGAGGATGGACCAGAGAGGACCTCAGGGGGTCCCTGCTGAGGGTGTAGAGGGGACCCAGGATTTTATAGCCCTTTTCAGGCATTCCTGCCCCACTATCATCTCTTTAGACTAAAAGTACCTCCACCTCCCAATATTGCCCTGCCCCACACATACATATCTTCTACAAAAAAAAAACCAGAAAGTTTAAAATGATTAAGTAACAATTTTAAGATTTTTCTTGGCCCGGCATGGTGGCTCACACCTGTAATCCTAACACTCTGGGAAGCCGAAAAAGGAAGGTCACGAGAAGTCAGGAGTTCAAGACCAGTCTGATCAAGTGTGAGACCCTGTCTTTACCAAAAATAGAAAAAATTAGCTGGGTGTGGTGGCATGAACCTGTAGTTCCAGCTACGTAGGAGGCTACAACAGTAGGATTTCTTGAGCTCAGGAGTTTGAAATTGCAGTCAGCTATGATGACACCATTGCACTCTACCCAGGGCAACAGGGTTAGAGACTGTCTCAAACAAAAAAAGAAAAGATTTTTTTTCTTAATGATCAAGGCTCTTGTTTGCAGCATTTAGCAAAAACCTGCCAATACTCAAACAGAGATAACCATGGCATGACTTGTCCATTTTGACCAAAGACATGACCACTCTGGTGGAGATGAGGAGGGGGAGAAGCTGTGAAGCCATCTTCAGAAACCCGGCAGTCATCAAAGGGAAACTAAATCAATGACTGCATTAAGTCAAGGTTGTATGTCAATACTCTACACTGGCAGATCACAGTGTGTTTTTTTACTTTCCCAAGTTGTTCTCCTCCTGGGGTTAACTGGTCTAGAGCAATGATGCTCCTTCCCTATGCACGTGATAGGAGGGTGGCCCTATGCTGATCTCAAAGATACTTTCACACAAGTCTAAGTGACATTGTCATCAAACCCCAGGCCCATGAAGCACTGAAATTTCCACTGGGAAACTCTGAGAATTCTAACATCCTAATAGATGGAAAACTTCGCGAGGGTGAGGATTATTGATTCTTTGTACTTTGCTATATGCTCAGTGCCTGCCACATAGTAGGTGCTCAACAAATGAATGGTGTTGAATGAATGAAAAAGAAATCCACCACAAATGTGGGCCTGGAAGAAGTATACCTAGTTCAAATGTGACGACTTCTAATAACATTTTATAAAGCTATTCATTTTGTATTTATTTAGCAAACGATCACTGAATATTTTCCATCTGATAGGCATTAGGATATAGAAATGAGTGGACAGTATACTGACTCTCATAAAACAGAAGAAGGTGAGCAATAGTTCCCAAGTCTTACTAGGGGCTCGGCAGCTTTTATTTATGATTTTATCATCCCCAAAACTCTGTGAGGTAAATATTATTATCCCCCCTTCACAGATAAAGGAACTGAGACTTACACCAAGGCTCACATCAAACAATAGGAGAGCCGAGAATTTATTTCAGGATCTGGGTACTTCCCTCTACAGTGCACTTTCTCCCCCAAAGTAAATTTAAAATCATAGTGCTATATTCTCTTATGTGATGCTTTGTTAAGGAAACATATGTTTTTGAAAATTGAGTTGTAAACAGTTCCTCTGGGAAAAGAAAAAGCAGAGTTTTAGGCTCCCCAGTTACAAGTTCC
Source organism: Nycticebus coucang (assembly GCF_027406575.1). Classification (NCBI taxonomy): domain Eukaryota; kingdom Metazoa; phylum Chordata; class Mammalia; order Primates; family Lorisidae; genus Nycticebus; species Nycticebus coucang. The sequence goes on from NC_069780.1 coordinate 12,447,107, forward strand.
AGTAATAGAGGTGTTTTATAACTACATGTGTATCATTGAGGCTAAAAATAATAAGCTGTTTGAACAAAATAAATGAAAGTTATCAAGTTAGGTCCTGAATGGCATCTCTGACCTAAGTTGATGATTTTCTAAGTGAAGATAAACAAAAGACAACCCTGAATTATGGCTGAAGTCAAAATAAAGTATAGTGGCTGGGTGCAGTGGCTCACGCCTGTAATCCTACCACTCTGGGAGGCCCAGGCATGCGGATCACATGAGCTCACGAGTTGGAGACCAGCCTGAGCAAGAGCGAGACCCCATCTCTAAAAATAGCCAGGCGTTGTGGTGGACCTGTAGTCCCAGCCACTTGGGAGGCTAAGGCAAGAGACTCACTTAAGCCCAAAAGTTTGAGGTTGCTGTGAGTATGACGCTACGGCACTGCACTTGGGACAACAAAGTGAGACTGTGTCTCAATAAATGAATGAATGAATGAATAAATAAATAAAGTGTACTTAGTTAACATTGCCAATGGTGAACAGAAGAACATGGACCCAAGAAGCTGCCCAGTACACCTCTATACATGGGAGCACAGCCCCCAGTACTACTTGCTTGAATCATAAGCAGTATCCACTCCTACCGCCAACTGTGGTCCCTTGCTGATCTATTGTGCTGTATCCTCTTTGCTTTATGGAAGGTCAAACTGTGTAAGAGAAGCCTAAAGTAGGGAAATAAATTCTCAGCTACAAGAGCAGTCAGAGAAATGCTGCCTTGTGTCAGGCTGTCTTGTGGGGCTGGGAGACCCATTGCAAAGGTGGCTGCACAAGCTATGTGTTTGAGGGTAACAAGGAGGCTGCCAGGTCACCTGTTTCCTGGGACTTTAAAGCACTGAAAGTCACCATTCCTTCCCAACAGGTGAAAACACACCAGGCCTGGAATCATCTGTACTCATATATGGGCAGAAATTTTAAAAGCAAATTGTTCCCATGCTGCCTAGATTGGGTAAGGAATTGGGAAAACAGAGATCCATGTTACAACCAAATTCCCACAGCTCAGAAAGTGCCCAGGGTGCTAGGGGATGATCTAGGACTGGAATAGGCCTAAAGGCTCAATCCCAGTGTGGTGATGTCTGTCTATTACATTTTTATAACTCCTACAATTCTCAGTGATTTCTTAACAACCCTGGGAATGAAGCTGTATTTCATTCTTATTTTTCTTATGTATTCTTATTTTTTCAGATGATGATACTGGAGGTGAGGAAGTGATTTTTAGCTAGCAACCATCAGAGTAAAATCCCTGAGTCTTCCAACTTCAGATTGAATGATCTTCTACCATGACCTATTAGGGCAACTTCTGGGATATGTTTTAGAAAATAAATGGCCTTAGAGTCAGACTGGACTGTGTTGAATTTACCATTTTATAGCCATATGATCTGGGCAAGTTCTTAGACTCACTAAGCCTTGCTTTCCTCTTCTGTAAAATGGGGGTGCACATAACATCTAGCTCGTGGGGTTACTGTGAGGATCAAATGTGTTATGCGCATAGCATGCTCATCACAGATCTTGGGGACTGGTTAGGGGGTTTGTTGAGGGTTTCAGGGTATGTTTACAGCATAGACTCTGGACAAGGATACTCCTTTCACCCTCAATAGGTCAGCATGGCTTGGGGCACAAAATCCCCAGGGGACGTTTTACTCTATCTGAAAACTATAAGAAGATAAAACCTAATCTAAGACTGAGAGCCCTTAGGGCCTGAGTGCTGAGCCTAGGACAGGGGTGGAAGGGTACGTGTCCATCCTCCCCCTCCTTCCACATAGCCATCTGCACTGGGTCCCCAAGGCAGAGACGACCCTCCATCCCCACCTGGAAAGCCATGGAGTTGGCGGCAGCCAGAAATATCCTGAGAGGCAGCTTGGCCTTGTAGGACCTGTGGCTCCACAAGCGATGGGCACCGGCTGTCACACCCAGAGCGGTCAGGAGGAAACAGAAGTAGGCTGCAAGACACAAGCGGGGAGGACGTCAGCAGTGGTCGCTAAGCTTGTGAGCACCCCCGGGCTCTTTCCTCTCCCGAATAGAGACCCATGAGAAATGATGTCAGGGAACGAGCTCCTGCATGAGGAACTGAAAACTTGCAGGATGCAGCCTTCCTATCACTGTAGAGCTTTCCAGTACCAGGCAGAAGTCCAGAGAACTTTCTTCAGGAAACTTTGACCTTTGTTCTTTTTTATTTTTTGAGACAGAGTCTCACTATGTCACCCTCCATAGAGTGCTATAGCGTCATAGCTCACAGCAACCTTAAACTCTTTTGGGCTTAAGCGATTCTCCTGCCTCAGCCTCCCAAACTGGGACTACAGGCACCCGCCACAATGCCCAGCTATTTTTTGGCTGTAGTTGTCATTGCTGTTTGGCAGGCCTGGACTGGGCTCGAACCCACTACCTCCGGTGTATGTGGCTAGAGCCCTAGCCCCTTGAGCTACAGACGCCGAGCTGAAACTTTGACCTTTGAATATAATTTTTTTTCTACATCAAACAAATCTTTTGTTTGCTAATGTTCCTTGCCAGTCTTGACACAAAGTCACAACGATGTCAGTGTGAGTGGACAGTGTCACGTGTCCACTCTTGGTGGAGCTGAGACTGATCCCTGCCTTGCCTCTTACCTGGCACCCACGCCAGGTGTCACGTGAAGCGCATGTTTCTAGGGGACCGGGTGCAGTGGCTCACACCTGTAATCCTAGCCTCTGGGAGGCTGAAGTGGGTGGACTGCCTGAGCTCAGGAGTTTGAGACCAGCCTGAGCAAGACAGAGACCCTGTTCCTAAAAATAGCTATGCATAGTGGCAGGCGCCTGTAATCCCAACTACTCAGGAGGCTGAGGCAAGAGAATCACTTGAGGCCAAGAATTTGAGGTTGCTGTGAGCTGTGATGCTACGGCACTCTACCCAGGGTGACAGAGTGAAAGTCTGTCTTAAAAAAAAAAAAAGAGCATGTTTCCAAGTGGCAGCACCAGTTATCACAGCCCCATAGACCTTGGTTTGAAGGAAATTAGGCAGGCGGAAGAGCTGGGAAGTCTGGCTAAGGGCCAGCAAGAAGAGTAAGGATAAACCTGACAGCAGGATCAGCTGAGATTGGCTTCTGGAGATCCTCACGTACATCAGCCCCATGACCTGAGAAGTGAACATGGCCGGGGGGGGGGAACTTTGGAAGCCAACCTCCAAAGGCTGACATCTACTTAAATATATTACCCCTAATCTTCACAACAAGAATTATTGTTCTCATTTCGCAGTTGAGAAACAGAATCTCCAAGAGGTTCGCCACATGAAAACCCTATTCAGAGTGGTCCCCAAGCCTCTGCCCAGAGATCCCCTCCCGCTTGAGGTGGCAGCGGTATTTTGCTCTTTGCCTGGAGGTTTGGGGGAGGTTAGCAGCGCATGGTGGAGAGGAGCCACACAGGGACCCAAAAAGGACTATTCTTGAGATTATTACAACCACTCTAGTACTTTTAAATATTATGCTAAATATTTTACTTGGATTATTTTATTATACATATCAAATTCCTGTGGGGGTTATGTTGTTATTAGTCCCATTTTACAGATAAGAAAACAAATATTTAAAGAAGTGAACTAAAATGTCCCAGTATCACAAAACTAGGAAGGGTCTTTGCTAAGAGTCAAACCGAGTCTGTCTGAACCAAGAACTGAGTTTCTGGTCACTGTACAACTCTGCCTTGGGGAGACATCGAGTAAGTTTTATATTCACTTCTGTGCACCCACCATCATCCTCAGGATTGGTTCTCAGTCTAAATTTGAAACTTAGCTGCCTTTTCACTTGAGGGAAGAGCTCTACACCAGATTATAGGAAGGCTGGCTCTACATAATTGCTTCCAGCACTTAGCACATATGTGAGCTAGAGGTTATGTGCACCTCCATTTTACAGAAGAGGAAAACAAGGCTTAGTGAAGTCCAAGAACTTGCCCAGTGGCTCCAAAATGTTAAATCCAGTACAGTTCAGCCTGACTCTGAAGCCGTTTATTTTATAAAACATATCCCACAGGTCCTGGCGGAAAGATTATTCAAACCGAAGTCAGAAGACTCAAGGACTTTACTCTGATGGTTGCCAGCTAAAAATCACTTCCTCACCTCCAGTATCATCCAGGGCCCTCCCTAAAGAACTGCCAAAGAACAAGCATGGGGCAGTGAGAAGATCCCCATAGCGGTTGGGAATGGTCCCAAGCCAGGAGAGAACTAAGGAGCCCACTGCAGCTTCTCCGGGGGAGTCACCAGGGCAACTTCAGGGCTAATAGAGATACACATGGAAAGGAGAACAGCATCACATCTTCCAAAAGTTAAGTAAGTGTTTGACTCATCTTGACCTCAATCTATATTTATATGGTTCTAAAAACAAGATTTACCCTTAGCCTTAAGATTAATGAGTCCTTGAATACATATGGTTTTTATAAACTTGACAAATCTTTCCTTCCTTGAAAGGTTAAAAGAACAAAAAACACAACAAAATAATGACAGTCTGCCCACAAATCATAGAAAGTAGCAATAAATAAAAAGCTCCGTCCTCCTTTGTTATTGTCATTTAACCTTGGTCATGAGTCCATGAAATGGACAGTTATTTTCCATGTCAACTGTGGCCTTCTTGTCTCTACTAATAATTTTTTTCAACTGCCAAGTAGTTAGAGAAAGAGTAAAATCTAAAATGTAAAAATCCAGTCTGATTCTATGTTGCCAGTAGACTGAACACTGGACTTTGGATGCAATAAAATTAGTTCCAAGACTCCATGAAAAACATGGGCCAAAAGGATCAGTCTAACTCACGTTTCCTAGTTAGGACTATGCCGCTGCCTTATCCTTTAGGTAGTCTGCAAGATTTTATGGATCACGTGTGTGTGGGTCTGTCAGTGCCCTGGGCTTCACTCAGAGCCTGGGCTGAGCAGTGGTGGTTGATGGTTTTCATATTTCCAGAAACAGGGAGGCAGCCGTGTGACCCAAGCCTGGCCTAGCCAAGTACCCCATCTTCCCAGCCATGGGAATAAACACCTAAGCCAACCCTTCTCACTCCTCTGTCTCAAAGTGAAGTGGTCCTTGCCAAAGATCACACATCAGCAAGCTGAGAAGGCCTGGTTGTGGCAACGAATGAGGCCAAGAAAGCAAGACGCAGAGATGACGGCGATGTCGGTGGGAGCCAGAAGCAGAGCTGCCTTCCCTGAGCCACTTCCGGCAGGCCCTGGAGCTCTGGCATTCATTCTCCTCAGTATTTCTCCCAGTTAGTGGAGCAGACCAACTCCCTTTTCTTGCTTAAACCACCTTGCACTGGATTTCTGATGCTTCAAATGAGGACAAGCCTCAAAAATCCTGGGCGAGATGTGAGAATTTTGTTTTTTTTTTGACCAGGGCTGGGTTTGAACCTGCCACCTGCAGTATATGGGGCCAGCGCCCTACTCTTTGAGCCACAGGCGCCACCCGAGATGTGAGAATTTATGGGCTGTCCCATTAACAGGACTCAGTTTTTGTAGTTTGACAGAGCTCATTCTCTGTTCTTAATCTCTTTTCTACGCTCGTTATGGAGATTAATATTCAAACAAGTTTTCTGAGGGATGCTAACTGGCTCTGAGGTAATAAAATGTTCAGACACAGCATTGATAACTTTGGGAGGAGAAAGGAATAATGGGGCCATGTCAATAAGTTCACCAAGTAGCCTGAACCTCACAGGGAAAGGTTGTAAATCAGCAGAAACCACAAGTATTCAAGGCGATACATATCCCAAGTACGCTGGGTTGATCTTTACAAATTACATGAATGTATTAAATTATCACATGTACCCTAGATTATGTACACCTATCGTGCATCCATTTTTTTTTTCAAGAGATAAAAGTTTAATCTTTCAAAAGAAGACAAAAAATTACAGCCTTATTAAGACTACCATTATGCCTTTTTTTCTTTTCCTTTTTTTTTTTTTTGACACAGAGCCTCAAGCTGTCACCCTGGGTAGAGTGCTGTGGCATCACAGCTCACAGCAACCTCCAACTCCTGGGCTCACATCACAGCTCACAGCAACCTCCAACTCCTGGGCTCAAGGGATTCTACTGCCTCCGCCTCCCAAGTAGCCGGGACTACAGGCACCCGCCACAAGTGCATCCATTTTTTTAAATTGTTTTTAAAAATACCAAAATCACAAGATGACAGAATAGTAAGCAACAAATATGTGTAGTGATCTGGTTACAAACAAGTCATCGATTCTGTTTAGCTCAAGCTAAATGCAAAAAGCAAATGTTTTAAAAAAGATACATTGAAGTCAGGTGTGGTGGCTCACACCTGTAATCCTAGCATCTGGGAGGCCAAGGCAGGTGGAATGCTTCAGCTCAGGAGTTCGAGTCCAGGCTGAGCAAGAGTGAGACCCCGTCTCTACTAAAATAGAAAAACTAGGCCAGGTGTAGTGGTGCACACCGTAGTCCGAGCCACTTGGGAGGCAAGAGGATTGCTCAAGCCCAAGAGTTTAAGGTTGCTATGAACTATGATGCCACCGGCACTTTACCCCAGGTAACAGAATTTGAGCACCGTCTCAAATAAAAAAAAATGGAAAAACCAGCAGACATCATGGCAGGTACCTATAGTTCCAGCTGCTTGGGATGACTGCTTGAGCCCAAGAAATTGGGGTTGCTAGGAGCTATGAGAACATGGCACTCTACCCAGGGTGGCAGAGTGAGACTCTGTCTCAAAATGGGTGGGGGCAGGGGGAAGAGAGAGATATTGAGTAGCCTAGAAATCTCAGGAAAGGTCTGCAAGATAGGCCTTTGGTGTGCAGCCTCCAAGATGGCCCCAAGTGTTCCCACCTCCTGGTGTTCACGGCCTTGTGTAATCCCCTCCCTGTAACTTGCACCTCACCAAAAGAACATAGCAATGTTGAGAGAATGTCAGTTCCGTGATTAGACTACAAAGGATTTTGACTTCTGTTTCGTTAGCAGATTCTCCCTCAAGCTGGCTTGGATGAGGAAAGCTTCCATGGTGGGGTGGCCCAAGTGGCAAGGATCTGAAGGCTCCTCCAGCCAACAGCCGGCAAGGAAATGAGGGCCTCAGGCCAACAGCCCCTGAGGAACAGAATCTTACCGACAACATGAGCTTAGAAGCATGAGCCTCCTCAGCAGAGCCTTCAGACGGGACAGCAGTCCTGATAGTCAGGCCTGGATCACAAGCCCAAGCTCCAGCTGCAGGGACAGGAAAGGGACAGTCCATAGTCCCTCTGCTTTCCATGCGGAAGGCAAAGTCTCCAGTCTCCTATCTGTCCTGATTCCCTTGCTTGGTACAATGTTTTACTAACAATTAGAGTGACCTCTCCAGATAACATAAGAGAGAATGATCCTAGGACAGCAGTTCTCAACCTGTGGGTTGCAACCCCTTCAGGGGTCCAAGGACCCTTTCACAGGGGTCGCCTAAGACCATCAGAAAACACATATTTCCGATGGTCTTAGGAACCAAGACCCTGCTCCTCTATCTGTCTCCAGGTGGGTCCGCCCACATGCAGATAGGCCCACATAGGAGTACCCAGTGTGATGACATCATCGCACCAACCCCATCACATACACCCCATACAAATACAGGTGTATGTGACAGGGTTGGCGCCATACTGTACTTATGCGGACCGGTCCCACGGGGGTAGAGAGCAGCTACTGTGTAGAAAGCAGCCGCTGTGTTGAAAGCAGCTACTCTGTTAAAAGCAGGTACTGTGTTGAAAGCAGCAGTACTGGAGGTAAAACGACACTTCATGAATTATAATTACTGAGTAAATGTAAAATCATGTACTGTAAAATCATCAACTGCTGCAAAATACACATATATATGTATATGTACCGTGGGCACTTAATCTGGATGCTGATCGGTCTTTTTATATTCAGCTGTGGGTGATGTGAATACTGCCCCCTTGTGATAGTGACAGGTATGTAAAAACAACAACACAGAGAATGGTAAATCATAAGAAACTTCAGTGAACTTTATTGACTGAAATATGCCATGTATCATCTTTTGTATTATTAAAGCTATTGTTATATATTATTTTCATTAGTAAACCATGCCATGACAATGGATCATATAGAGAAAAATGTTAAGAAAAGAAAATACAGTGAGGATTTTTTACAGTAAGGTTTTACCTCAATAATTACAGCAGGAATGGAGAAACCTCTATGTGTTATTTGTTGTGAAGTTCTATCAGACGAGTCTACGAAGCCGAACAAACTAAAACACCATTTTGATGGCAAGTATCTGAGCTTTGCCGGCAAGGATACCAACTATTTTAGAAGCAAAGCTGATGGACTCAAGAAAGCCAGACTCGACCCTGGTGACAAGTACTACAAACAAAATGTAGCAGCCATTGAAGCTTCACATTTGGTGGCACTCAGAATCGCCAGAGCTATGAAACCTCACACCATTGCTGAGGATTTACTGTTGCCAGCGGCCAAAGACATTGTTCGAGTTATGATCCGAGACAAATTTGTTACAAAATTGAGTGCAATTGCCTTATCTAACGACACTGTCCGCAGAAGAATAGATAACATGTCTGCTGATATTCTTGATCAGGCAATCCAGGAAATTAAATCTGCTCCGCTTCCAGCATTTAGTATCCAGCTTGATGAATCTAGAGATGTTGCAAACTGTTCACAGTTACCGGTTTACATGAGGTATATTAATGATGGCGACTTTAAAGATGAGTTTCTTTTTTGCAAAGCTCTTGAAACGACAACTACTGCACGTGATGCATTTAACACAGTTGGTTCATTTCTGAAAGAGCCTAAGACCTCTTGGGAAAAGGTTTGTGGTTGCACAGATGGTGCTCCAGCTATGCTAGGATGTCCAACTGGATTTCAATGATTGACACTGAAGGAGTCACCAAAAGTCATCGGAACTCACTGTATGATTCATCAGCAAATATTAGCAATGAAGACGCTGCCACAAGAGTTACAAGAAGTAATGAAAAGCGTCATACGTTCTGTCAATTTTGTAAAGGCAAGCACTTTAAACAGTCAACTGTTTTCGCAACTGTGCAGTAAGTTGGATGTGCCAAACAATGCTCTGCTGTTTCACACTGAAGTGAGACGGTTGTTGAGAGGAAAAGTTTTAAAATGTGTTTTTGAGCTTCGTGATGAACTCAAAATGGTTTTTAATCAGAAAGCAAGACCGCAGTTTGAAGCACTTTTCAGGGATAAAAGTGAACTGCAGAAAACAGCTTACTTGTTTGATATCTTTGCCATCTTGAATGAGTTAAAGTTATCACTGCAAGGACCAAATGCAACATGCCTCGATTTGTCTGAAAAGATCCGATTATTCCAAATGAAACTACAGCTTTCACAAAAGAAATTGGATGAAAATAAAATTTACATGTTGCCTACCTTATATGCTTTCTTTGAGGAACATGACATTGAACTAGATAAAAAGATTACGATGATAATTTCTGTGAAAGAACACTTGCACATGCTTGCAGACGAAATTTCATCGGACTTTCCAAATCTACCTGACACCGCGTTTGCACTTGCCAGAAGCCCCTTCACAGTCAAAGTTGAAGATGTTCCTGAGATAGCACAAGAGGAGTTCATTGAACTTATTAACAGGGATGCGGAGAGAACTGATTTCTCTACAGTGCCAGTTACAAAACTCTGGATGGAGTGTTCGCAGTCACATCCTGTCCTGTCTGAGACTGTGTTGCACCTTCTTCTTTCATTTCCAACAACATATCTTTGTGAAACAGGGTTTTCCAGCTTGTTGGTTATCAAGTCTAAATACAGAAGTAGGCTTGTTGGAGAAGATGATCTTCAGTGTGCTCTTGCAAAGACTGCCCTGAGAATTTCTGATCTGGTGAAAAAGATGCAATCACAACCTTCCCACTGACGTTGGTTTTTTACACGTACTGTGGCAGAATGTAGCAATGTAGTTTACTGCTGTTATATTAAGACTGTTACCCATGCTACACCATGCTTCAAGACAAAATTTTATTGTTTTGTGATTAGAAATAAATATTTCACAATATATAATTACATATTATTTTGTGATTAATCACTATGCTTTAATTATGTTTAATTTGTAACAATGAAAATACATCCTATATATCAGATATGTACATTACGACTTATAACAGTAGCAAAATTATAGTTATGAAGTAGCAATGAAAATCATTTTATGGTTGGGGATCACCACAACATGGGGAACTGTATTAAAGGGTCGTGGCATTAGGAAGGTTGAGAACCACTGTCCTAGGGAAATACTAAGACCAAAACTTAAAATTCCCTTAATTCTGGAGCTGATCAGGAGAGATGGATAGCCCCTCTCAAGAGCCATCTGCCTCTCTGATCTCAACCACAGAAGCCAGCTGACAGAGGAAACATCATCATTTGGAAAGCGTTGCAGTAAGATGTCCACATTGTGTCACTGCTGTGTGGCTCCAAGGCCTGCCACCTTCGGAAGTTGACCCCCATGGCAAACGTGGCTACCTTGGCGAGCACAAGAGAAAGTATAACTGGAACACCAAGGCTGAAAGACGGATTACCTCGGGGGCTGGTTGGAGGAGGCCCCCGAAAATTGCACACTGCAGACTCAGGCTTGGATCCAGGAAGGAAGAATCCCCGACCCCAAGAGGGCAGCTGCTGCCCCATCCAGCTCACCTTAAGAGTTTCAACAATGAGTCATGCAATACATGTTTTGGCTCCTAGAAATATTTTTTTAAAAGCACCATCCTGAGTGCTAAACAGAAGAATGCACTTGGCAGAGCCCTCTAACCCCAGCTCATTATCTGTATCTCCACAGCATCAGAGTGAAAACTAATAAATAGTAATAATAGCTGTCCTTGCTAAGAGCTTTCTATGTGCCAGGCCCTTCCCTAAGCACTTTACACCAAGTAACTCATAAGCACACAATATTCAAGCACCAGTGGTAGGTGACGTGACCATCTTCATTTCACAGCTGAGGAAGACTAGACAGAACACAGTAAAGCCAGGATACAACTTAAGGCAAGAAGAGCCTACACCGTGAACACCCCAGCTGACTGACTCTGGGAGCTGCTCGCGTTCTAGAAGGAGGGACGTGAATACTCGTGACCTTTAGCTCAAAACACAATCCTTTTTTCCCACCTGCCTTTATCAGCTTGCAAGTTACTCCCTTGCCAAGAATACCTTCACCATCTTTCTGTGTCTGGTTCAGGCTTGGCTTGTCATAAACACGCACCGGGTGACCTGAGGCTTCCTGAGACTGTTCACTGAGCTCCTATCATGTACTAGCCAGTGAGCTCAGAACTGGGAGTGTAACAAGAGTCTGAAAAGTAAATTACTTGCTATACAACCACAAAGTTTGGCAAGGGGCTGCAGAGGAAGTGAACAGAATAACACCAGAGCGACTAAAGGAGGGTAATTCAGTTCGGAGGACAAAGAAGGCTGAGCAGCAGAGGTAAGAATGACGCTTAGCACCTAAAGGAGGAGGAGGAGTCCACCAAGCAAGGTGCAGCAGAGGGGGCGAGACCCAGGCAGGGGGACCAGCAGGTGCAAAGCCCTGAGGCTGGGAAAGGAGAGCTAGTGGAAGAAAGCAAGCAGGTAAAGGGAGAGAGGAAGGCTGACGAGGGTGTGGAGAAAATGGAACTCGTGTGCGCTGCTGGTGGGAATGGACGGTGCGGCCGAGGTGGAGAAGTTTGGCCGTTCCTCAAACATTAAATCAAAATCACCATTTGATCCAGCAACTCCACTTGTGCGTGTACACCCAGAAGAACTGAAAGCAAGGACTCAGACACACGCTCATCTACCCACGTTCATAGAGGATAATTCACAACAGCAAAAAGGCAGAAAGGCCCAGGAGTCAGCAGTGCTGAGGCGCAGTCTACCTAAAATGTCAGAAGGGCTGAGACGCACTGCCGGTCTGTCACCAGCTGCCACTTCACCATGCTCCTGAGTTTCTTGTTGTACTGCTTCGAAGTTGAGCCCATAATCCCCATTATACCCACATACAAAACTGAGGCCCTGTGACATTAAATAAATGCCTTGGGATGGCCAAGTGATAGAGCTGGGGCTCAAACATCAGTTCAGTCCAGCCCAGAGCCCTTTCAGGCTCACATCAGGGTTCTCCACCCTGGCTGTGCATGGCAGTCCCTTCAGATCTTAAACAGGACCCAGGTGGATGGGAGATGGGGGCCAGAGAGCAGGCATCTCCCTCCGCAGGTGATCTGAGGCACCACTGCTCCCTAAGGCCCACCCTCTTTAAAAAGAGACCACATGGTTCCACCTCTCCATTTACAAAGAGAAATCCAGAGGGTGCTGCTTCCCCTGCAATCCACTGCCAGATGCTGGCTCTGTGGAGTCCCTGGCACCCAGCAAAGTGACTCTCAGGATCAGGAGACAAGGTGGCCCTTTCATGTGAACTCAGGTCCTGTTCTTCCTCCACCCCCATGGGCTCCCTTTGATGGTGCAGCTGCCCCCAGGCCCTCAGCAGGGGAGCCTTTGATATCCAGGCACTGGGCTGGGGGCGGGCATGCAGCTAGAGCTTCTTCCACCCAGGAAGTAGGAGGAGGGGGAAGTGACAGAGGGTGGAGGCAGGGGCAGCACCTGGGGAGGGAGCCAGCATAGAAGTAAACATGGTGCTTTGATGTCTGCTTTTCTGCCAGAGCAAATATTTTGAAAGCCAGTCCTGGGCTCTGGCCAATAATTGCCTGTTTCCCCTGGCCAGTCCTTCTCAGAGTCTGGAGACAGAGAAAGGCCACAGACGCACAGGAGGACAAGGAGGTGCAGACAGAAGAGGTGAGTGCCTAGGGTAGTGCTCCAAGAGGCCCTGGACCTGAATCCCTGTTAACCTACTTATCAGGGTGACAACTTCTCTGAAGTGTGTTTTCTTCATCCATAAAGTGGGGGGAATCCCCAAGCCCTGGGTTTTCTTCATCCATAAGTGGGGGGAACCCTGTGCCTTGGGTTTGTTGACAGACCAAAAGAGGCAATGCATGAAAAACTCGAGCCATGCCGGCAAGCAGTGAGCCTGGGCACCCAACTTCTCCCCGACGTATGAACGCCAGGCCACTGCCTCTGCAGGACACCCCTGCCTGACACCCCCTCCAAAGGCACCCACGGTTTCCACCACTCTAAGAGCGTGGTTGGGAGGTGGAGTGATATTGCCACCCCCCCACTCTGTTCCCCTACAGTCTTGAAACACTATTAGTTCTCACAGCCCAAACCTGGAAGGGTGCTGCTGGGGTCTAGTGGGGAGAGGCAAGGTGTGCTAAGATCCTGCAGTGCACAGAAAGCTCCCTACGCAAAGACTTACGCCCCAAATCCAACAGTGACGAGAGAGGGCCCTACTCTGACTTGGGGAAATCATGCCTTGTTCGTCCTCTGGGTGTCGCTGTCATGCCTTGTTCGTCCTTTGGGTGTCGCTACACCTGTCCCTGCTCACTCATACCTGTCTGGTTTCAGGAGGAGCTTTAGGAGGAGTAATTTATTCCTGATATTATTTAATAAACTGAAGGACGAGGATTCAAGATCAATAATATTTTAGGCCACTTACTCTCAAACTTTAACATGCCATATACATCACCAGGGTATCCTGGGGAAACACAGGTGCTGCACCCGACTCGCCCTGAGTAGGTCTGGGGAGGGACCCATCAACTTGTGTCTCTAACAAGCTCTCAGGTGGAACTGATGCTACCAGCTCTGAGTCCCTGGGCATGTAGTGACCAGCCAGATCAGAGAGAGTCTCATAAGGGGCTTCCAGGGACAAGGCAAGGACCTCCACTGCTACTCATCTCATGGAATGATGCTGTAGGAACATCTTAATTAAAGGTTTGAGTGTACAAAGTTTGAGACTTGAATGCAAGTTCCTCCTAGGCAATATTTCAGCAATTCTCTCAAAATCAGAACATTTTCACAGGGTCTTGGAGACAGTGGACTGAGAAGCAAAGGGTTTCTTTTCACTATTTAGATAATAAGTATAATGAATTCTATTATACTTACAATGACCAACAGCCCCTTTACCAGCCCCTTCCTTCCATGAGCTACCGTCGATCATGCTGCACATGAGCTGCAGAAAGATAATGTTCTCCCATCCCGCAGCACGAGTCTTTAAGTGACTGCCCACATCTAGAAAGATTCCATGGAAAGGGAAAGGAACGGGAGGGAGAGGATGCATTTCATGCACTTTATAACAATGCCTAGCTCCTGAAAGTGGCCTTCCTGCCTTGGGTTAGGTCCATTTAGACAGCTTTTACGTCCTGGGCAACTGCTACTTGTCCTAGTTAATTTACAGCTCACATAACAATAAGTATGAAGTTGCAGTGCACGGTAAGAACCACAAAGTGCCAGCCTATCTTGCAGCGCACTATCCGTAAGAGCACAGGCTTCCGGGGACCTCATCCAGCCCAGGGACTGCTCACTATCAGTGGCACTCCTCCCTATGTGTTACAGGAATTACCCATCCCGTGTTCTCTTCTCTTTCTAAAACAATCTCCAGGAAGGTGGGGAGCATGTCTGTCTTTCCACGTATTCTCCGGTACCTGCACAACTAACTCTGCTAGAGAAAAATACTCAATCCTGTTGATTGGTCTCATTTTATGTTTTTTTTTAATTTTCATTTATTTTAGAGATGAGGCCTTGCTATACTGCCCAAGCTGGGCTTGAACTCCAAGGCTCAAGCGAACCTCCTGCCACAGCTTCCCATGTAGCTGGGATTCCGGGTGTGCTCCACCACATCTGGCTCTGCTCGTACTTTAGAATCATAGCTACAAACTTCAGCTGGCTTTCATATTGCCCAGCAACATTTCATTTTCCTGGTCCACACGCAGTGGTCCTACTCTCCTAGACACTGACCTCATATCTGCTCCCATCACATCACCCAACTCCTGTCTCCCCCCTCACCTGAGAACTTTGCTGCTGATTTCCTTGAGAATGTCAGAATTTCTCAGGCTGCCCGGTACCCTCCCTCCACCATCTGAACCTGGCTTCTCTGCAATCTCTCTGTTCCTACAGATGGCCAGTCCACACTCCCTGTAAGTCCGGCCCTTCCCTCCTGTGTCCCAGCCACACGACATATTTACAGGTTATATAGAAAATCTCCTCCTTTCCCTCGGGACCATCAATACCCACCCCCCACACAACATACACACACACACACACACATACTTATTTCCACTTTCTACAACCACACTGTTATTTCCTTCAAGTTAAAAAGCAAAATTTAAAAACTTTTCTTGACCCCACGTCCCCCTCTAGACCCTATTCCACTTCCCTGCTCCCCTTTGCTCACTGAGTAGCTTGTTTCTAATCACTGATTGTAGTTCTCTCTCTTCTCTCTGAACCCAACTCAATCAAATGTTTGTTTTTCTCCCCTGCCCCCAGTGAAGACCGCTCTTATCCAGGTCCAGATGAGACAGATACAGTCCTTTTCCTCGTGGGCATGTCTGGATGAACATTCCACAGATCCCTGCCAGGAGATGGGGCCAACGGAGGTGCAGCTCTTCCCTTCAGGAGTCCCAGGACAATGAGCTCTCAAGGGAGGGACGGGCATTCCAGGAGCAGGGACCCGGAAGCAAGGGGTGGAGGCTGCGGCCCCCTGTGTTCAGGCAGTGTGTGTTCCCAGGAGGATGTGGGGTAGAATGAAAGCATCCCTAATCAGAAAACCCCAAATCTGAAATTCTCTGAGCACCTATATGATACTCAAAGGAAATCGTCTTTGGAGCATTTTGGATTGGGGATTTTTGGATTAGGGATGCTCCACCAGTAAGTAAACTGCAAATATTCTAAAATCTGAAAAAAATACAAAATCGAAACACTTCTGGCCCCAAGCATTTTGAATAAGGTAGTGATTTTCAACTGGTGTGCCATGAGAGGATCTTAGGTGTGCTGTGGAAATTTTTAAAGATTATTGATTACCTTATTTTTGAAAGAAATTCAAAGCACATTAAGTATATTCTTTTTTTTTTTTAACTTTTTTTGATCACGTAATTTAAGTGTGTTGTGGAAGTTTAACTATAGGTTCAAGTGAGCCATAAGATTAAAAAAGGGTTGAAAAACACTTGGATAAGAGATACTCAACCTGAATATGATGCTAGAAAGATATATTTGACTTTGAGGACAATAGGATACCACTGAAGAATGCTGTATGATCAGATTTAGAATGACAGATCCAAAAGCAGTGGGAGGGCTAAAGTGGGCTGAATGGAACACATGGGGGGTATTTCCCCAGCACTCCTGCAGACACTCCACCTCTCCTCTCAGCTGCTCTGTGCCACAGGAGGCTGGCGTGACAGGCTGTACCTGTGGGCTTCCTCTGGCTTCTATTTGGGTGATTTTCATCACCTAGAGTCAAGATTAGGAACTGGAGGAGCCTTGATAATTTTCTTATCCATTCCAGGCCTCCATTTCCTCATTAATAAGAAAAACAAGAGTATCCCAAATACCAGTCTAGAACCTTCTATGGTAAGACAAGGGTTCAGAGCTCTGGTCCATGACTTCATGCCCTGGTGTGAGAAGACAAAGTCTTACGAGAGAAAAAAGATCCCTTGATAAGAAAAAAAAAGTTGTTAAATAGAAAGTTAGGAACCCTCAGCTGTTCCAGGTTGGGGCTGATGGCCTTTCTCCTGACAGGTGGCACATGACACAAGCTGACCCAACTGAGTGGCCGGGGGAAGGGAGGGAAAGTCGGGCTGCCAACTGTTTAACCTTTTACTAAAAAAAAAAAGTCCAAGTTATCATTTTGTTATTTTCGTAATCTACCCATGTCTGTTCAGTACAATGACACCATTGCAAGAGCCTGAGAAAAAAGTGTTCAACAGCATAAATTAGACGAGATCTTTCTGGCCTCCTCCTCCTCCTGTGTCTTCTTTCTTCTTCAAAGCCTCTTCCTTTCCCTCAGATAACACAAAACTTCTCCAGGGGGTGGGGAGAGTCACTAGCTAGGCATAGAAATCAGAGCTCCCTGGAACAACACCTGGAAAATGCTGGCTCCTGTCACAGAGATGTGAGAGCTCACAGGTGACTTGGAATTACCCCTCTACCACAAACAAAGCCTGATCAAAGGGTTGTGAGACTGAAATGAAAATGTATACAGTCAGCCCTCCTTATCTGGGGGTTCCACATCTGTGGATTCAACCAACCGCAGGATGAAAATGTGTGGTTTCAGCAGAAAAAAATGTATGGTTACATTTGTACTGAACATGTGAACTTTCTTCCTTGTCACTGTTCCCTAAACAATATAATACAGCAACTATTTACACAGCGTTTACACCGTATCAGGTATTACAGGTAATCTACAGATGGTTCAGAGAATAGGGGAGGATGGGCATGGGTTATGTGCAAACACTACACCATTTTATATCAAGGACTTGAGTGCCTATGGATTTTGGTACCTCAAGGGAGTCCTGGAACCAACCCCCAATGGATACCAGAGATGTCTGTAAGGTATTTAGCACATAATAATATTATTTAGCATAATAAACCATGACTACAACACCATTATTCTATTTATTTATGTACATATTCATTTAGAGACAGAGTCTCAGTCTGCTGCCCAGGCTAGAGTGCCACGGCCTTAGCCTAGCTCACAGCAACCTCAAACTTCTAGATTCAAGCGATCTTCCTGCTTCAGTCTCCCGAGTAGCTGGGGTACAGATGACCACTGCAATGCCCAGCTAATTTTTCTATTTTTAGTAGAGATGGGTCTCACTTTGCCCAAGCTGATCTCCAGAGCTCTAGGGATCCTCCTCCCTTGGTCTCCCAAAGTGCTAGGATTACAGGTAAGAGCACGGCATCTGGCCAAACACCATTATTCTTAGGTAATCATTGCAGAGTTAAGGCAGGGTGACCAGGAAGCAGAGGCTCCAGGGAAAGGGCTGCCCCAAGTCTCAACAGAGACCCTTTGTTTCTGATTCAGGGTAACTCCCATCTTACACAACTATTGAAACTAGAATTAGGGATAATTGAGGACAAAGTGAATGATTTACTGCACTATGGGCACACTGAATTTCTTTTTCATTAATTATTCAGTTTTGAATTATTGGGTGGTAAATTGTGTGTGTGTGCGTGTGTGTGTGTAGAGAGAGAGAGGCATACATTTCACATGCTACAGCTCATGTTCATCATATATTATGCATGCTCATTAATGACTCTGCCTCTAAATGGGAAAATAATATAAAAAATGTTGGTCCCTCTAAAGCAGTGGTTCCCAACCTTCCTAATGCTGCAGCCCTTTAATATATTCCCTGTGGGTTGCGACCCACAGTTTGAGAAACGCTGCTCTAAAGAAAGATGCAAATTAAAAAAACAGCACCCAAATTGGTCAGTTTTGTGGAAGTGGGAAATAAAAAGAATAATTTCTGCCCTTATCATCTGAATTATCTGGGTAGTTATAGGTTAGTATTACCTTTTTCTTTGCCTAATAAGCAATTTCTCTAATGGAATAAAAATAACTGGTGATTGAAGCCTGGGAACCCCAAATGTAAGGCAGGAGTTTGCAGCAATGAAACACAAAAACCTTTGGGGGGCTCGGCACGAAGCCTTGGAGAGGCATCTTGGGGGGAACGGCCTTTGGAGAAGAGCCCTAGGCACCACTGTTGGTTTTATGTTTAGCCAGAAGGGCTGGAAATTAAAGTGAAAAGTCAGGGAAGGCCTCCTGGGAGATGCTACTTTTCTCCGTCTCCATTTCTCCTCAAGGACATCTTTCATTCTTTCACCCTCTTTCCGACCAAGAAAGGTCCTTGCTGTTACCTAGCAAACGCAAACAACATACCCTAACTGTGTGTACCCCGCTATTAATCCGAAATAAAAAACAACAAAAAGAACTTATTTTTTCTCTCTTTAGATACTACATAACTTTATTAATAAAGTGGTTTCCATTTTGATAAATCAATACATTAATAAACATGCAACTTCAAAAATGTGAAGAAAAACTTGACAAAGCATAAAGACAACACCTACCTTTATAAGCACATTTTAAAATTGTTAATAAACCAAAAATTGTCCTCTTTGTAATTTGACATTAGCAAAGTTACAAATAAATGTTACCATGTTCAAAAAAAAAAAGAGAGAGAGAGAGAAGGGTCTTCGCCTTGGTGCAGTGCTCGGTGTGAGTACAGCAGGGTCTGACCACACCTGTCTCCATCTTGAAACCACGGGCCAGAAGGGATGCCAGGCTGGTTTAACATACGCAAGTCCATAAACGTTATCCACCATATTAACAGAGGCAAAAATAAAGATCACATGATCCTCTCAATAGATGCAGAAAAAGCATTTGATAAAATCCAGCATCCTTTTCTAATTAGAACACTGAAGGGTATAGGCATAGGTGGCACATTTCTAAAGCTGATTGAAGCTATCTATGACAAACCCACAGTCAACATTTTACTGAATGGAGTCAAACTGAAAGCTTTTCCTCTTAGAACTGGAACCAGACAAGGTTGTCCTCTGTCACCTTTACTATTCAACGTAGTGCTGGAAGTTCTAGCCAATACAATTAGGCAAAACAAGGAAATAAAGGGAATCCAAATGGGAGCAGAGGAGGTCAAACTCTCCCTCTTTGCTGACGACATGATCTTATACTTAGAGAACCCCAAAGACTCAACCACAAGACTCCTAGAAGTCGTCAAAAAATACAGCAATGTTTCAGGATATAAAATCAATGTCCACAAGTCAGTAGCCTTTGTATACACCAATAACAGTCACGATGAGAAGCTAATTAAGGACACAACTCCCTTCACCATAGTTTCAAAGAAAATGAAATACCTAGGAATATACCTAACGAAGGAGGTGAAGGACCTCTATAAAGAAAACTATGAAATCCTCAGAAAGGAAATAGCAGAGGATATTAACAAATGGAAGAACATACCATGCTCATGGATGGGAAGAATCAACATTGTTAAAATGTCTATACTTCCCAAAGCAATCTACCTATTCAATGCCATTCCTATCAAAGTACCTACATCGTACTTTCAAGATTTGGAAAAAATGATTCTGCGTTTTGTATGGAACCGGAAAAAAACCCGTATAGCTAAGGCAGTTCTTAGTAACAAAAATAAAGCTGGGGGCATCAGCATACCAGATTTTAGTCTGTACTACAAAGCCATAGTGGTTAAGACAGCATGGTACTGGCACAAAAACAGAGACATAGACACTTGGAATCGAATTGAACACCAAGAAATGAAACTAACATCTTACAACCACCTAATCTTTGATAAACCAAACAAGAACTTACCTTGGGGGAAAGACTCCCTATTCAATAAATGGTGTTGGGAGAACTGGATGTCTACATGTAAAAGACTGAAACTGGACCCACACCTTTCCCCACTCACAAAAATTGATTCAAGATGGATAAAGGACTTAAATTTAAGGCATGAAACAATAAAAATCCTCAAAGAAAGCATAGGAAAAACACTGGAAGATATTGGCCTGGGGGAAGACTTCATGAAGAAGACTGCCATGGCAATTGCAACAACAACAAAAATAAACAAATGGGACTTCATTAAACTGAAAAGCTTCTGTACAGCTAAGGAGACAATAACCAAAGCAAAGAGACAACCCACACAATGGGAAAGGATATTTGCATATTTTCAATCAGACAAAAGCTTGATAACTAGGATCTATAGAGAACTCAAATTAATCCACATGAAAAAAGCAAACAATCCCTTATATCAATGGGCAAGACACATGAATAGAACTTTCTCTAAAGACGACAGACGAATGGCTAACAAACACATGAAAAAATGTTCATCATCTCTATATATTAGAGAAATGCAAATCAAAACATCCCTGAGATATCATCTAACCCCAGTGAGAATGGCCCACATCACAAAATCTCAAAACTGCAGATGCTGGCGTGGATGTGGAGAGAAGGGAACACTTTTACACTGCTGGTGGGACTGCAAACTAGTACAACCTTTCTGGAAGGAAGTATGGAGAAACCTCCAAGCACTCAAGCTAGACCTCCCATTCGATCCTGCAATCCCATTACTGGGCATCTACCCAGAAGGAAAGAAATCCTTTTATCATAAGGACACTTGTACTAGACTGTTTATTGCAGCTCAATTTACAATCGCCAAAATGTGGAAACAGCCTAAATGCCCACCAACCCAGGAATGGATTAACAAGCTGTGGTATATGTATATCATGGAATACTATTCAGCCATTAAAAAAAATGGAGACTTTACATCCTTCATATTAACCTGGATGGAAGTGGAAGACATTATTCTTAGTAAAGCATCACAAGAATGGAGAAGCATGAATCCTATGTACTCAATCTTGATATGAGGACAATTAATGACAATTAAGGTTATGGGGGGGAAACAGAAAGAGGGATGGAGGGAGGGGGGTGGGGCCTTGGTGTGTGTCACACTTTATGGGGGCAGGACATGATTGCAAGAGGGACTTTACCTAACAATTGCAATCAGTGTAACCTGGCTTATTGTACCCTCAATGAATCCCCAACAATAAAAAAAAAAAAAAAAGAAACCACGGGCCAGAGAGAAAAATGTAAAATATATTTGGCAGTGAGTTGAACTTGCTGCTTCCTCCCTGCCCCCAAATTACAAAACACTCTCTTTTCAAGGCTGTTTCCACCACTATAATGTTTCTGACTTAAATAGAATCAAAAAAGATAAAATTTAATAACATAATGTTCTTTTCAGACCCCCAAAACTCCCTGTAATTCTCTAGCTAGAGACTACAACATTAAGGCAGCCCGACCTGGTTTACAAACTGTAGTTTCAGGATTTTTCCTCACACATTTTTTTTTTTTTTTGTAGAGACAGAGTCTCACTTTATGGCCCTCGGTAGAGTGCCGTGGCCTCACACAGCTCACAGCAACCTCCAACTCCTGGGCTTAGGTGATTCTCCTGCCTCAGCCTCCTGAATAGCTGGGACTACAGGTGCCCGCCACAATGCCCGGCTATTTTTTTTTTGTTACAGTTTGGCTGGGGCTGGGTTTGAACCCGCCACCCTCGGCATATGGGGCCGGCGCCCTGCTCACTGAGCCACAGGCGCCGCCCTTCCTCACACATTTTTATTCCTGCCAAGTCTTTTTGCGTTGCTGTGAATAAGGGAAGACAGACTTTTTTTTCTTTGCAGCAACAATCCAGGGCCTGGTTTTCTGACCTTCACTTTGTTCTAAGGGATAGCATTCAGCCTAATTTTAACAAGATGCTTTAGTGAAATATAATTATTCACTCATCCCTCGCAAACATATATAAGCACCTTCCGTGCTAGGTCTTCTCCAAGGTACTGAGTCCCTCTTGGGACGCTCACTGCTCAAACTGGACACAACCAGCCCATAGATTTTTTTTTTCTTTAACTCATCTAACAACTAAAAATAAGGAATTTCACGTTCAAAAATCTCTTTTTCTGGGTTTTCCCCCCAAATGGAAAAATCTGGCAACACTGGGCCACCTCACTTTCCTGCGTGGTGACTTCCTCCTGGAACTAAATAGCCCTTTCCTGTAGACAGTTCCACTCAATCACCCCCATTCCCCTCACATACATACACTCAGAATCAACCCTACCTTGCTCCTGATCTGGGGCATAACTAGGCTAACTTGCCCATTAGACGCAGCAGGCTCAGTACCTGCAATACGTTTTATCAGAAAGAAAAAAATGCATAACAGTAAGTACATAATAATGAATCCAGCCTAGATTATAGTTGTCTTTATATCAATACACGTAAAATAGGATTTTAAAAATATTTTTATGGAGAAAGGGTTCACAAAGGTAAAAGTCACGAGGCAACTTGAAGTACAACTGAATTACTCCACTCCTTACTTGGAAAAGTTGTAACTAAAAGGGGAAAAAGTAGGCATTTATTCCCATCTATTTACGAAGAGCTAGAATCCGTTCCCAGTTAGTGAGGAAAAGCTCTTCCTTTCAGAAGAGTACCAGCTACAACATGCAGGTCAGGCGCAATCCCTGGTTGAGCCTGATGCCACACTGTGTGGGCTCCGCACTCTAGCACCCAGAGCCAGTGGTTCTCAACATTCCGAATGCCGCCATGTTATTTTCATTGTCACAAAGGGGTCATGACCCACAGGTGGAGAACCACTGACCCAGGCGCTCTTCCCCCCAACTCCTGGGATCATCAGCCCAACAGCTCACAGCTGAGTCTCTCCCCAGGATTGCCCTCCCTGAGAAGGAAGCTGCCTGGTCCAAGGTTTGCCCCGTCCCTGGCGTCAGCCCACATCTAGTGCTTAGTTGATAAAGGGGTGTAAGACCTGGCCTTTTGCCTCAAGTTAGAACATCTCCAAAGGACTTCAGTTCCACAGACTGAGGCATCTGATGTGACTGCATCGCAGTTCAACTCTCTCTGCCCAGGCCTGCTTCTTATACTCTCAGAGAATCCACCAGTTACCGTCCCTGATAAACCAGCACTCAAATCTGCATCTCATAAACTGTTTCCCAGAAATTCAAACTAAGCAATAACGGAGTCAGGCAAGAATCATCAATGGCTGTTACAGGCTGACCTGTGTCCCCCTCCAAAATTGATAAGTTGAACCCTTAGTGCCACAGAATGTGATACTGTTTGTGAAACCACTTTTTACAAATTAATAAAGGGGTGTAAGGCAAGAACTGTGGTCAGGGCCTAAACTCTGCAGAGGCACAGCTAAACATCATGATAGCCAGCCACTGCCCCCCTAAGGCCCAGCTAAACAAAATGATAGCCAGCCACTGCCCCCTAAGGCACAGCTAGACATCATGATAGCCAGCCACTGCCCCCTAAGGCACAGCTAGACATCATGATAGCCAGCCACTGCCCCTGAGGCACAGCTAGACATCATGATAGCCATCCACTGCTCCCTAAGGCCCAGCTAAACAAAACGATAGCCAGCCACTGCCCCGTAAGGCCCAGCTAAACAAAATGATAGCCAGCCACTGCCCCCAAAGGCCCAGCTAAACATCATGATAGCCAGCCACTGCTCCCTAAGGCACAGCTAAACATCATGATAGCCAGCCACTGCCCCCCCAAGGCCCAGCTAAACAAAATGATAGCCAGCCACTGCCCCCCAAGGCACAGCTAGACATCATGATAGCCAGCCACTGCCCCCTAAGGCACAGCTAGACATCATGATAGCCAGCCACTGCCCCCCAAGGCACAGCTAGACATCATGATAGCCAGCCACTGCCCCCCAAGGCACAGCTAGACATCATGATAGCCAGCCACTGCCCCCCAAGGCACAGCTAGACATCATGATAGCCAGCCACTGCCCCCCAAGGCACAGCTAGACATCATGATAGCCAGCCACTGCCCCCCAAGGCACAGCTAGACATCATGATAGCCAGCCACTGCCCCCCAAGGCACAGCTAGACATCATGATAGCCAGCCACTGCCCCCTAAAGCCCAGCTAAACATCATGATAGCCAGCCACTGCCCCCTAAGGCACAGCTAGACATCATGATAGCCAGCCACTGCCCCCCAAGGCACAGCTAGACATCATGATAGCCAGCCACTGTCCCCTAAAGCACAGCTAGACATCATGATAGCCAGCCACTGCCCCCCAAGACACAGCTAGACATCATGATAGCCAGCCACTGTCCCCTAAAGCCCAGCTAAACATCATGATAGCCAACCACTGCCCCCTAGTTTGTTTTCCTGTAATTGCCCTTCAGGAGTCACATAGCTGGAGGTCATAAAGATTCCCAACTTTTCCCAACGATAAGGTCACCCTTGTGAAACCTAGGGCTAGTTTCTGAGTTATCTCCCAGGCCCTGCATTCTGGGGGAACGGCTGTCCTACCCAGACCAGACCAGTGACCCACTCTCAGGAACTGACTCCACTATTATTGTAACTCTCACCCAAGAACCAACTCAGCTAAAACCATTCATAGAGTTCCTGCTCAAACCCAGCCAATTAGCAAATCCAATGGTCTATCTTCAAAGACCCTCTCTCCCAAGTTTTTGGGGAGATGGATTTGAAAATGCTTCCCATCCCTTGGCGTGGTGCCTGTGATATTAAACCCTTCCTCTGCTGTCAGCCCTGCTGTCCCAATGTGTTGGCTTCCACTTAAGCAGCACACAGTGAACCTGGCTAGGTGGTGACATTCAGAGATCAGAGTCTTTACAGAAGCAATTGAATTAAAATGAGGTCACAGGGGCAGGTGAAGAAATGGCTTACCAGTGCATTTGGTGTCCTTATAAGCAGAGGAAATCTGGACACAAACGCCCCTGAAGGGAAGACAGTGTGAAGGGACATGGAGAATTCAGCCACTGACAAGCCACAGACAGAAGACCACATCCTTCCCTCACAGCCCTTCAAGGAACCCAACTCCAACACCCTGATTCTGGCTTTCGACCTTCAGAACTGAGCCAGTCTATGGTGGTAGTAAACTAATGCCAATGCTAACTAAAGTCATTAGAGGAAAGGATGGTTGGGAAGCAGGATGTCCCCATTATGACAGAGCAGTGCATTTCCTTTTGCACACCAACCACAGTGGTGTGAGAATGAACTGGCTGCAAAGCTATAGCACCTTCCAGAACTGAGCAGCGTTTGTTTACCGTCACACAGAAACATTCAGCTCAC
Source organism: Nycticebus coucang (assembly GCF_027406575.1). Lineage (NCBI taxonomy): Eukaryota > Metazoa > Chordata > Mammalia > Primates > Lorisidae > Nycticebus > Nycticebus coucang. The sequence continues at coordinate 12,472,582 of NC_069780.1, forward strand.
CTCTGTAGAATATTTACTTTTAAGAATGTAAAGCTGTCGTATCTTTTTCAGTAGGATTTACTCTTTCATTCTCTTTTTTTGAAAAATCTTAAATAATTTAACATTCCTTTATATCCTCTTCAGCAGCATCAAATCTGGGATAGAAGTGATATGTTTTGACCACTCCTAGAAATTGAGTTATAATCAATAAATTCTAACTGTTTATGGTCTCCTATGTCAGCGCTGGAACAGTTGGTTGTGAATATTAAAATCTACCACTAGTTGGTGGGAAGAGGCAGGGCATTTGGTGGGATCTCACCTAATGTGCACAATGCAAGGGTATCTTCAAAATAACTAAGAGTAAATCATAAATGTCTTAACAGAAAAATATGTAAGGGAGGGTGGCTATGTTAATCAGTTTGATTTAAGCATTCCACATTGTATATCAAATCATCACATTGGCTGGGTGCAGTGGCTCACGCCTGTAATCCTAGCACACTGGGAGACCAAGGCAGGTGGATTGCCTGAGCCCACAGGTTTGAGACCAGCCTGAGCCAGAGAGAGACCCTGTCTATAAAAAATAGCCGGGCATTTGGGTGGGCACCTGCAGTCTCAGCTACTTGGGAGGCTGAGGCAAGAGAATCACTTGAGGCTAAGAGTTACAGGTTGCCATGAGCTGTTACACCACAGTACTCTACTGAGGGTGACAAAGTAAGACTCTGGCTCAAAAAAAAAATTATCACATTGTACCCCATAACTGTATAGTTATGATTTAATGAAAAATTAAATTAAAAAAAAAACAACCTCACCACTAGGCTGGGCTCGGTGGCTCACACCTGTAATCCTAGCACTCTGGGAGGCCAAGGCAGGAGGATTGCTTGAGGTCAGGAGTTTAAGACCAGCCTGAGCAAGAGTGAGAACCCATCTCTACGAGGCACATACCTGTGGTCTCAGCTGTTCAGGAAGCTGAGGCGGAGGGATCACTTAAGCTGAGGAGTTTGAGGTTGCTGTGAGCTATGATGATGCCACTGCACTCTACCTGGGGTGATAAAGTGAGACTCTGTCTAAAAACGAACAAACAAACACCCTGCCACTTTTTTAGCTCATTGATATGTAATTGCTATTTTTGATATGAAGATATAGTTAGAAAAAATGTGAAAAATCATGTAAACCAAAGCAAGTTAGAAGGAATATTTCCTCCTATTTGTTGCCCTTCTCAGAACTGCAAGAATATTACAATACATAGTGAATAGTAGTTTATAACATTTCCATCAGTTGTTTCAACAGCATGTTGATCTGAACATTTCTTGACACTGTGGTTCCCTATTCTTTCTGATGTCTCATTGGGAGGCTTTTTTTTTTTATTATTGTTTTCTGAGACAGAATCTGGGTAGAGCGCCATGGCATCATAACTCACAGCAATCTCAAACTCCTGCGTTCAAGCGATCTTCCTGCTTCAGCCTCCCAAGTGGCTGGGACTACAAGCACCTGACATGATGCCCAGCTAGTTTTACTATTTTTAGTAGAGACAGGGTCTTGCTCAGGCTGGTCTCTAACTCCTGAGCTCAAGTGATCCACCCACTTCAGCCTCCCAAAGTGCTACGACTGGTAGGCATCAGCTATCAAGCCATGTTTTGTTTTTGTTTTTGTTTTTTTAGATAACTAAGTGGGACTATAAACGTAGAGGTAGGTCAGTACCAAGAAGTTCTTTCCTCAAACTTGTTTTTTCTTGCTGAGTAGCACAGGTCTTTAATTTTCCACTTGCCTTTATATCTATACCTACAGCTTCAATTGACCGTATCGTATACTTCTTTGCCAGAAACTTTTTCTGTAAACACAATTACCTTGTCCAGTTTTATTGTTTTATTGTAAACTGACTTACCATAGGATGCACCCTGACATGCTTTCTGATGTGTATTTGATAACAGTGATAAAAATAAAACTTAAAAATAAAAAATTCTTAAACAGTGGAACGACCTGACATCAGGCACCTTCTGCTGTAGTGAGTATGACGTGCCTAGCATGGCCCCGGGGGCCTCCCTGCCAGATGTGCTCAGCTTTCATCTACACACCGTCAGCTCTGACCTCCAGTTCACAGGAAACACAGGAAAAGCACAAACACTCAGATGGTCCAAAATGTGGGACATCCTCCAGAAAACGGGACTGGTCTCTTCAAGACGTCAATGTCCAAATTTCTCATGTCTAAAGACAATGCAGACTAATAACAATCAAATACGACATCATAAGCTTGACTGAATCCTCATTCAAAAAAAATCAATTATTCAGCTATTAAAAAAGATAGTGACTTTACATCTTTTGTATTTACCTGTATAGAGTTGGAACACATTCTTCTTCTTAGTAAAGTATCATAAGAATGGAAATGAAAGTGTCTAATGTACTAAATACTAATATGAATCTAATAGAAAAACAACTACATGCCCATAAAACTATGATATTAACACAAGTATATTCAAGTGGGGAGAGGCTGGAGGGGCACTGGCAAACTCTCACCTGATGGACGCATTGTGAGGGTGTGCAGCACACCCCCAGGATGGAAGGCTGCAACTGCCTCAACTACAACTTGAACTTTACCTTAGAAACAAACTACTCATTTATACCTCATATTCATCTGAATAAATAAATAAATTTTAAAAGATACTTGAAGACACTGGAGAAATTCAAATATGGATTCGATATTAGATGATTATTAAGTTATGATATTCCTTATTTTTAGGGAATGCATATGGAATTATTTAAGGGTAAAGGCCCATAAAAATTATAATTTATATTCAAATGATTGAAAAAAGTTACAGGGAGATAAAACCAATATGGTAAAATGTTAATAATTATTGAATCTAGTGGTAGAGATGCAGATATTCACTACCTTCTTCTCCAAAATTCTGTGTCTGAAAATGTGCATAATAAAAATTTAGAGAAAACGAGCGTCAAAGAGTCAGTAAAAGTTGATACACAGATACTGGACTTCATCTTTCTCCTTTTGCATCACTCATTAGCACCAACCAGACTTTAGAATCAGAATACAGATGGCAGCCAGCATGAAAAAATACAGGTGAGACCTCATCTTGGATAGCCTTTCTGGTACTCAAGGGATTGGAGGTAATATACGCAGACTTCCCCTTCCTGCCACAAATAAGTAGGCCCTAAAGTAAGTAGGAAAGGCAAATCACATGAATCAAAAAAAGAAATAAGAGAAAGAAAGGGGAAAGATACAGGTGGTAATGGCGGTTAGCTCTTTTTTAATCTTTTCTGAGTTTCAGGAACCTCGTCTGCAAAATAGGGAGGACCAAACAAATCTGGAAGGATTGCGTTTAGGATTAAAGATGGCGCATGCCAGTGTCTGCAGGTGGAGTGCGGATGACATATATACCCTTACAACTGCCATTGTTGTGCCTGTTAGTGGTGGGGTCACAGTGGCAGTAGGAGAGGAACCCAGACGTCCTGGCACCAGGGCCTGTCTTTCAGGCTGGGCTGGGCAGGGCTGCCTCTGGAATCTGGCTATACGCACCATTTTTCCCCCTAATGAGCACAATAAAGGTTGTTAAGAAGAAATTTTCACCCTCTCCCCTGCAAAGCAAACAGCCAGCACATTCAGTTCATATTTCAGATTGTGTGCTTAAATACCCATACAATGATAATCAGGAAGAACCCAAGCAGGGGATTCCTGAAGGCCAAATAGAACAAGGAAAAACAAGTCAGGACAGTTCCAGAATACGGAGCTCAAAGTTTTCCCGTAATCTACGTTCTCACAGTATTTTACTGCTTTAAAAACTAACCCCCCGAACTTGGGAAACAACTAAATCCTTCCACTTGACATAACATGTAGACAACGTTAGGCTTTCCTCCCAGCTAACAGGGCTCCAATCCACAGGCTTTTGGTGTTTAGAATAAAGCTTTGAACATGAATTCATTCAGGTCAGGGCCCAAAGAAAGCAATCACTCTGTCAGCACTGCCAATACTAATTTTCTCAGGGTTGAAACCTGTACCTGAGTTTCACACATCTCACTGTCAAGCATTCAAGCATTCACAATACCTCTCAGACACCTTCCATTTGTCTCACCAAACAAACAAAAATGACAGCTTTGGGTGGCAAGGGTGTATTTTTTTTTCCATGTGTCATCATGACAACTTGAGCTCATCCATGAAAATTCTAAGACATGATAGCTTGTGAAAATAAAGCCTTTGAAAGAAGCATTTGATTTTGGCCCAAACGCTATGAAGCAGCAATTCAAGTGACAAGGTGAGTCACAGATAATAAGTGAGGAAAAGCCTCCTGGAGGGGCCCTGTTAATGCTGAGGCCCTTGAGGCCTCCGGTGGAGACTTTGTCATTCCAGAAGGCTCTTCAACAGAGGCACACACAACTACTTCCTGCTCCTAGCCCGTTTGTTACTAAAAAATAACTCTGGATTTTTACACCAAAGTTAATGAAGACTTTACCAACTAGGCAAATTTGAGTTAGCCAGGCCCCAAGAATGAAAGACTAGTTATGCCTACTCTGCTGTCAGGGAGCAGCTGTTTACTTTTTTAAATAGAGATTTGCATTAAGAAATATATGATGCATGATAACCTGGAACACAAATAAATGTGACTGAAATAAGATTTCATAAAATAATGCTTCATCTTCACAGTACTCAGGGCTCTGATGTTATCTGTGCATGCTTTACACGTTGGTCATAATCCAAGAGGAAGCGTTCCACTCCCCAAGAGACCAAGTCTGCAGAGTGAGGCCCGCTGGACGTGAACCTGTGCTGCCTGGCTCATGTTTACTGCAAACACAACCCTCTTCATCCTCTTCCTTTCCCCCAGGCACTGCCACAAAACAGTCTTAACTAGTCAAGAGAAGGGGACCCCTTTCCTTCTTCCTCTACATGCTCTAAGTTCTGAAGGGCACCTGTCAACTGCTGCCCGAGCTCATCCTACGGGGTGGGGGCCGCGCCCTCTCTAATGACTCGGTCTCTTTATCTTTATAAACATCATGTTACACACATGGCTGTGTTATAGAAAAGCCCACCTCATCTCACATCCTGAGACTCTTGGGTTCTTATCTAAGCAAGAAGAGATTTCCCCACCAGAGAGATCTATGGGTTCTGAACTAATTTCTCCTCCCCCTCAGGTTCAAGGGAAATCCCAAACTTGACTATGGACATGGGGATTTGGGGGAAACACCGATATGCAGTGGGCAAGGCCTCAGTCCTGTACAACTGAAGAGGACACTGCCTGCACTGTCTCAGGAATGGTCCACGAAGGGACACCACCCACACAGAACACAGAGCATCATCCTTGAAGTCGTGACCCTGGACAACCCACTGGTTAAATATATTTGTGGTTAAATATATTTCAAATGCTCAGAGAGGCACTCATCATCACCCTCTTTGGGCACACAGGCCCCACCCCTGGTGTTATGTCTCCAGATCACCATTCACTCCCAGCCTCTGGACACGTCCTTCCTTCCATCATTCTTCCATGGAGACAGGTGCTGCCCCCTGCTTTGGTCCCCTTTGGTCTTTCTGAGAAGTAACAGTCTTTCCTGTCTTCATTTTGCTTGCCCGCAGATGGTCAGTTGAAACAGTTCTGACTTCTAGCTAAAACCTTAACAAACTGGTGTTTCTCAGACTCCAGGAAAGGCCTCCCCTTTTTGGCCTTGAGCCTTTAAGTGAGCAAGACCATCTCTTGTCTCCTCTGCATCCATTTCCTGTCTTAAGCTAGGTTAGGCCATTTTAGAATCATATCTGAATTTATTTCTCTGGGTCTTATTTTCACTGGGCTGCCTTTTTTTTTTTTTTTTAATTTTAAATGAACATATTTTAGTTCTCACAATTCTTCCCTTACATTTCCCCCAGGGTTACTAACTAAAGGTCTCCACCTTCCTACAAACGGTAGTCAGGCTGCCCATCCAAGCAGCTGTTCTCAACCCTGTGGCACATGGAATCACATGGGAGACCCTCCAACCCAGCCTGCCCTTCCACACCAGTTAAATCAGGACCTTGGAGGGTGTGGCTCAGTTTGGGTATTTTCAAAGCTCTCCTGATGACTGCCAAGTGCAGCCAAGCTTGAAAACCATTGTTTGTTATTCCCACGCTCAGCACACACTTCCATGTTTAAGACACAGCTCCAACCAGAGGGTCAGCAGAATCTCTGACTTCCAGAGTAAAGATCCTTCCCAGCCCCATACTCCAGGAAGGTCATTTCTCAAGCTAAGACTTTTATCTCCGAGAAGCAATCTTTTAAGTCAAAATAGAGCAGGTTATTCCCCGGCACAACACAAGCACGAAGAGCTCACAGAGGACTGAACTTGTCCAAAAATCTCTGGCCCCTGCGAGGAATGTGTCACTAACGGCCAGACCTCAGGGCACTGGGATTAAGATGTCAAACAAAAAAGAGGATGAAGAGCTTCTGCCTGTAGTTGACTTGTCTGTTTGGAGGAGGCAGGAGGGCTTCAAAGAGGATGCGATTTCTGACCCAGGTTTTTGAGAAGAAATGGGAATTTTTCCTGGCAGAGAAGAGAGGGACAAAGTCACAGAAGTGCTTGGAGAAAGACTGAGAGCTCTAAGGTCACCGGGGCTCTCTCATCTAAACCTCACCAACCCACCTCGTAAGTGAGGAAACCTTTGAGCTTCTAGAAGCTGAAAAGGCAACGCCAAAGTTATTAACTCCAAACCAAGAGGGTATCTCCACAGGTGAAGTCTGGAGGACAAGTAGGTTGTCGACAAGGCAGAGAGATTGGTGTGGGGCTGGAAGGGTAAACAAGGGTCTCCCCAGAAGAAAGGAGAGGCTGTATTATGCTGGGAGGAGGCTGGAGGCTAGTCCAGAGCTGCAGGTTGAACTCCTGGTTAGGATTCCCATCAGCTGCCCTCCCTTGTGTTACCATCTCTACCTCATCTGCAAGCTTCCCTAGAGTGGCAATCAGCTCTCAGTTTCACCCCACCCGACAGCACTGCTCTGCATCTGTAGGTTGAGTAAATACCAGTTTGTCAGTGGAGTAGTAAACATTCTTGGGATTAATAGAAGAGAGGTGAAGGGATATGTTTAAAAGAAAAAAATTTAAACAGGTTTGGCACCCATAGCTCAGTGGTTAGGGCACTAGCCACATACATGGGGGCTGGCAGATTCGAACACGGCCTGGGCCTGCTAAACAACAATGACAACTACAACAAAAAAATAGCCAGGGTTGATGATGGGTGCTTGTAGTCCCAGCTACTTGGGAGGCTGAGGCAAGAGAATTGCTTAAGCCCAAGAGTTGGAGGTTGCTGTGAGCTGTGACACCATGGCACTCTACCAAGGGTGACATAGTGAGACTCTGTCTCAAGAAAAAAAAAGAGAGAGAGAGAGAGAGAAAGAAAGAAAGAAAGAAAGAAAGAAAGAAAGAAAGAACTTTAAATATACCATCTTATTCTTTTGTTTGTGACACTGTTTCACAGCAACCTCAAACACTTGGGCTCAAGTGATCCTCTTATCTCAGCCTCCCCTGTAGCTGGGACTGTAGGCATGACACCACCAAACCTGTTTAGTTTTTTTTAAGAGATGGGGGTCTTGCTCAAGTTGGTCTCAAACCTGTGAGTTAAGGCAATCCACTGGCCTCGGCCTCCCAAAGTGTTGGGATTACAGGTGTGAACCACCGCACCCAGCATCCATCTTATTCTTGAACATAAAGGGTAGCAAAATCTGCCTCTCTAAAATATGCCTTTTTGGCATAAAGATTATTTTGAGCTGAATACAAGTGAGAAGAAGCAGATACGAAAGCAACTCTCTGTTCTCCCTCATTTGCTTAAAAGCAGAACATATATGTGTGAATGGGTCTCCTCTCCCCTCAAGACAGGAAGGACAGAAGTTAATCACCAGTGACAACTCTTGACCCTCATCGGCCTGGAGAAGCTGGCAGACAAGTCTGTATGACTCACCTTTCTAACTAGCTCTTACCTTCCATTAGTTTCCTGATATATTTACCTTCCACAATTGCTGCCCTAGAAACTCAAGGTCCTTTTCCTTTCTCTTGTCAACTCTTTAAAAATTTATTGTTTGGGGCGGCGCCCATAGCTCAGTGGGTAGGGCACTGGCCATATACACCAGAGGTGGCAGGTTTGAACCCGGCCTAGGCCTGCCAAACAACGACAGCTACAACACCGAAATAGCTGGGCATTGTGGTGGGCGCCAGTAGTTCAGGACACTTGGGATGCTGAGGCAAGAGAATCATTGAAGCCTAAGAGTTTGAGGTTGCTGTGAGCTGTGATGCCACAGCACTCTACCGTGGGCAACATGAGACTCTTTCTCAAAAAAAAAAAAATTTTTTTTTTTGGGGGGGAGGAGAGCAAGATGGCGGCCGAGTAACAGCTTCCTTGCATCTGGGCACCATGAGTCCGGGGAGATAAGACTCCAGGCATCTCTGGCTGGTGGGATCTGCCTATCATCACCCTTGTGAGGATACAGAGAGTCAGCGAGAGACTTCTGGACCCCAAGAGGAGGACTAAAACAGTGGAAAACTGGCAAGTGGTCACACGTGTTCAATAGGTCTAAACCCGCCTGCAACTGTAAGTTCAGTAGCAGCGAGACTGCAAACCAGAAAGGCCTTACCTGTGAACTGTTTTGGTGTCTTTGGACTTGGCACTCAGTTGACTGTCTTGGGGAGAGAGCGGGAGTGCGGAGAACTTTGGCCATTGTCTAGGGCCCCAGTCTGAGTCACTGAGCCAGACGGAGCTAATAGTGTTTGGCTGTGGGCCACAGGGAGACAATGTGAGCCATCTGCCCCGGCAAGCTCCGCCCTCAGGGTCGCAGAGCTAGAATCTGGTGGGAGCTGGTAACCCAGCGACCAAGTAGCCTAAGGGTGGGGTCTGAGCTGCCTTACAGCCCTAAACCTCAGGGGCAGAGTGAGCCCAGTTTTGGCACACTGGGTAAGTGGATAGCCACTTCAGCAGTGATTCCAGCGACAAGCACTTTCCTGGGAAGGCTTCTGCTCAGCAAGTTTACAAGTTCAAAGTGCTGAAGAGAGATTTAGGGTGTCTACCTGCTGGGGTTTGAGAAATCAGCAGCCTCCAGTCGTATCAGAACTGTGATTAACATCTCATACCCCAGAAAACCACGTGTTGCCCAGACAATATTTAATGACATATAAATAGTGCTTTGTTTTTGGTTGTGGTTTTGTTTTGTTTTTTTTTTTTGGTTTGGTTCTTTTCTTGTTTATTTTGATGTTGTTGATGTTGTTTTGTTTTTTAATTTCAACCTTTTCCATACAGATCTTTTTTTCTTTCTCAATGTTTCTAGTTTAATTATAATTTCCCATTGCTGCCTTTTTCAATAACTAGAACTTCATTTTTGCTACTGTTTCTACCACTATTATTTGGTTTTTCACCCAATTTTATCCTGTAAAGTTTTCTGTTTGCTTGTTTTGGTTTGATTTATAGCATTTTTGTCTTTCCTATCTGGTGGAGGTGGGGTACTGTGTCTGACCAGGTTAGCAAAGAGCTGCTGACCTCAAGGGAACCACCCTACTGGGCACCCCCAGAAGGTGGTTTTTTTTTTTAAGGTGTGTCAAAGTACCCTACTGTACACCTATATTGCTCCGTCTCCCTATTTCTGTGCCTCTCTTCTTTTTGTCAATATTCCTTTTACCCATCCCCTCTCCTTTCTCTATTTTTTTTTTCTTTTCACTCGGTCCTCCTTTCTTTCATCCCTTTCTTGCTCTTCAACCTTCTCACCCTTCTGGTCCTGTACCAAAAGGACTCATCTAACCTTTACTCCACAGGCAAGAGAACTTAAAGAGCAAGAGGAAATGAAAGGAAAATTAGGGCAAGGAAACAGATAAAAGAAATCACTCATGAGGAAGAATCAGCAGAAAACTCCAGGCAACATGAAGAACCAGTCCAGAAAACCCCCGCCAAGGGACCATGAGGTAGCTACTGCAGAGGATTCCACCTATAAAGAAATGTTAGGAATCAGTGTAACCTGGCTTATTGTACCCTCAATGAATCCCCAACAATAAAAAAAAAAAGAAAGAAAGAAAAAGAAAGCTTGCCATTGGGCAGCAAAACAAAAAAAAAAAAAAAAAGAAAGAAAGAAATGTTAGGAATGACAGAAAGGGAATTTAGAATACACATGATGAAAACAATGAAAGAAATGATGAAAACAATGAAAGAAACGGCTAATAAAGTGGAAAATAACCAAAAGGAAATCCAAAAACAGAATCAAATAAGAGAGGAACGATATGAAGAATATAAAAAGGATATAGCAGAGCTGAAGGAACTGAAACAGTCAATTAGGGAACTTAAAGATGCAATGGAAAGTATCAGCAATAGGTTAGACCATGCAGAAGAAAGAATTTCAGAGGTAGAAGACAAAGTTCTTGAGATAACTCAGATAGTAAAAGAGGCAGAAAAGAAGAGAGAGAAAGCAGAACATTCACTGTCAGAATTATGGGACTTTATGAAGCATTCCAACATACGACTTATAGGAATCCCAGAAGGGGAAGAAGAATGCCCCAGAGGAATGGAAGCCATACTAGAGAATATTATAAAAGAAAATTTCCCAAATATCACCAAGATTCTGACACACTGCTTTCAGAGGGATATCGGACCCCAGGTTGCCTCAACTCTAACTGAGCTTCTCCAAGACACATTGTGCTGAACCCGTCCAAAGTCAAGACAAAAGAAAAGATTCTGCAAGCTGCCAGGACTAAGCGCCAATTGACCTACAGGGGCAAATCCATCAGAGTGACCGCACACTTCTCTAATGAAACTTTCCAAGCAAGAAGACAATGGTCATCTACCTTTAATCTACTTAAACAGAACAATTTCCAGCCCAGAATTCTGTACCCTGCTAAGTTAAGCTTAAAAATTGACGGAGAAATCAAATCATTTACGGATATACAAACATTGAGAAAATTCACCACAACAAGACCAGCTCTACAGGAAATACTTCAACCTGTTCTGCACACTGACCACCACAATGGATCGGCAGCAAAGTAAGAACTCAGAAATTAAAGGACAGAACCTAACCTCCACACTGATGCAAAAGATAAAACTAAGGAATGGACTCTCACAAAATAAGATGAATAGAACACTTATCAATTATCTCAATAAATGCTAATGGCTTGAATTCCCCACTGAAGAGACATAGATTGGTTGACTTGATTAAAAAACACAAGCCATCCATTTGCTGTCTGCAAGAAACACACCTGGCTTCAAAAGACAAATTCAAGCTCAGAGTCAAGGGTTGGAAGACAATTTTTCAGGCAAATGGCATCCAGAAGAAAAGAAGAGTTGCAATCTTATTTTCAGATTCATGTGGATTTAAAGCAACTAAAGTCCAAAAAGACAAAGATGGTCACTTTATATTGGTCAAGGGAAAAATACAAGAAGATGTTTCAATTCTAAATATTTATACACCCAATTTAAATGCTCCCAGATTCTTGAAACAGACCTTACTCAGTCTGAGCAACATGATATCTGATAATACCATCATAACAGGGCACTTTAACACTCCTCTTACAGAGCTCGACAGATCCTCTAAACAGAAATTAAACAAGGATATAAGAGATTTAAATGAGACCCTAGAACAACTGTGCTTGATAGACGCATATAGAACACTCCATCCCAAAGATAAAGAATATACATTCTTCTCATAACCCCATGGAACATTCTCCAAAATTGATCATATCCTGGGACACAAAACAAATATCAACAGAATCAAAAGAATTGAAATTTTACCTTGTATCTTCTCAGACCATAAGGCACTAAAGGTGGAACTCAACTCTAACAAAAACGCTCCACCCCACACAAAGGCATGGAAATTAAACAATCTTCTGTTGAATAACAGATGGGTGAAGGAAGAAATAAAACAGGAAATCATTAACTTCCTTGAGCATAACAACAATGAAGACACAAGCTACCAAAACCTGTGGGATACTGCAAAAGCAGTTTTGAGAGGAAAATTCATCGCTTTAGATGCCTACATTCGAAAAACAGAAAGAGAATGCATCAACAATCTCACAAGCCATCTTATGGATTTGGAAAAAGAAGAACAATCTAAGCCTAAACTCAGTAGAAGAAAAGAAATATCCAAATCAAATCAGAGATCAATGAAATTGAAAACAAAAGAATCATTCAGAAAATTAATGAAACAAGGAGTTGGTTTTTTGAAAAAATAAATAAAATAGATAAACCATTGGCCAGACTAACAAGGAATAGAAAAGTAAAATCTCTAGTAACCTCAATCAGAAATGATAAAGGGGAAATAACAACTGATCCCACAGAGATACAAGAGATCATCTCTGAATACTACCAGAAACTCTATGCCCAGAAATTTGACAATGTGAAGGAAATGGATCAATATTTGGAATCACACCCTCTGCCTAGACTTAGCCAGGAAGAAATAGAGCTCCTGAACAGACCAATTTCAAGCACTGAGATCAAAGAAACAATACAAAATCTTCCAACCAAAAAATGCCCTGGTCCAGATGGCTTCAACACCAGAATTCTATCAAACCTTCAAGGAAGAGCTTATTCCTGTACTGCAGAAATTATTCCAAAAAATTGAGGAAGAAGGAATCCTCCCCAACACATTCTATGAAGCAAACATCACCCTGATACCAAAACCAGGAAAAGACCCAAACAAAAAGGAGAATTTCAGACCAATCTCACTCATGAATATAGACGCAAAAATTCTCAACAAAATCCTAGCCAATAGATTACAGCTTATCATCAAAAAAGTCATTCATCATGATCAAGTAGGCTTCATCCCAGGGATGCAAGGCTGGTTTAACATACGCAAGTCCATAAACGTTATCCACCATATTAACAGAGGCAAAAATAAAGATCACATGATCCTCTCAATAGATGCAGAAAAAGCATTTGATAAAATCCAGCATCCTTTTCTAATTAGAACACTGAAGAGTGTAGGCATAGGTGGCACATTTCTAAAACTGATTGAAGCTATCTATGACAAACCCACAGCTAGTATTTTACTGAATGGAATAAAACTGAAAGCTTTTCCTCTTAGAACTGGAACCAGACAAGGTTGTCCTCTGTCACCTTTACTATTCAACGTAGTGCTGGAAGTTCTAGCCAATACAATTAGGCAAGACAAGGAAATAAAGGGAATCCAAATGGGAGCAGAGGAGGTCAAACTCTCCCTCTTTGCTGACGACATGATCTTATACTTAGAGAACCCCAAAGACTCAACCACAAGACTCCTAGAAGTCATCAAAAAATACAGTAATGTTTCAGGATATAAAATCAATGTCCACAAGTCAGTAGCCTTTGTATACACCAATAACAGTCAAGATGAGAAGCTAATTAAGGACACAACTCCCCTCACCATAGTCTCAAAGAAAATGAAATACCTAGGAATATGCCTAACAAAGGAGGTGAAGGACCTCTGTAAAGAAAACTATGAAATCCTCAGAAAGGAAATAGCAGAGGATATTAACAAATGGAAGAACATACCATGCTCATGGATGGGAAGAATCAACATTGTTAAAATGTCTATACTTCCCAAAGCAATCTACCTATTCAATGCCATTCCTATCAAAATACCAACATCGTACTTTCAAGATTTGGAGAAAATGATTCTGCGTTTTGTAGGGAACCAGAAAAAAACCCGTATAGCTAAGGCAGTTCTTAGTAATAAAAATAAAGCTGGGGGCATCAGCATACCAGATCTTAGTCTGTACTACAAAGCCATAGTGGTCAAGACAGCATGGTACTGGCACAAAAACAGAGACATAGACACTTGGAATCAAATTGAAAACCAAGAAATGAAACTAACATCTTACAACCACCTTATCTTCGATAAATCAAACAAGAACATACCTTGGGGGAAAGACTCCCTATTCAATAAATGGTGTTGGGAGAACTGGATGTCTACATGTAAAAGACTGAAACTGGACCACACCTTTCCCCACTCACAAAAGTTGATTCAAAATGGTTAAAGGACTTAAATTTAAGGCATGAAACAATAAAAATCCTCCAAGAAAGCATAGGAAAAACACTGGAAGATATTGGCCTGGGGAAAGACTTCATGAAGAAGACTGCCATGGCAATTGCAACAACAACAAAAATAAACAAATGGGACTTCATTAAACTGAAAAGCTTCTGTACAGCTAAGGAGACAATAACCAAAGCAAAGAGACAACCTACACAATGGGAAAGGATATTTGCATATTTTCAATCAGACAAAAGCTTGATAACTAGGATCTATAGAGAACTCAAATTAATCCACATGAAAAAAGCCAGCAATCCCATCTATCAATGGGCAAGAGTCATGAATAGAACCTTCTCTAAAGATGACAGACGAATGGCTAACAAACACATGAAAAAATGTTCATCATCTCTATATATTAGAGAAATGCAAATCAAAACAACACTGAGATATCATCTAACCCCAGTGAGAATGGTCCACATCACAAAATCTCAAAACTGCAGATGCTGGCGTGGATGTGGAGAGAAGGGAACACTTTTACACTACTGGTGGGACTGTAAACTAGTACAACCTTTCTGGAAGGAAGTATGGAGAAACCTCAAAGCACTCAAGCTAGACCTCCCATTCGATCCTGCAATCCCATTACTGGGCATCTACCCAGAAGGAAAGAAATCCTTTTATCATAAGGACACTTGTACTAGACTGTTTATTGCAGCTCAATTTACAATCGCCAAAATGTGGAAACAGCCTAAATGCCCACCAACCCAGGAATGGATTAACAAGCTGTGGTATATGTACACCATGGAATACTATTCAGCTATTAAAAAAATGGAGACTTTACATCCTTCGTATTAACCTGGATGGAAGTGGAAGACATTATTCTTAGTAAAGCATCACAAGAATGGAGAAGCATGAATCCTATGTACTCAATTTTGATATGAGGACAATTAATGACAATTAAGGTTATGGGGGGGGAGGAAAAGCAGAAAGAGGGACGGAGGGAGGGGGGTGGGGCTTTGGTGTGTGTCACACTTTATGGGGGCAAGACATGATTGCAAGAGGGACATTGCCTAACAATTGCAATCAATGTAACCTGGCTTATTGTACCCTCAATGAATCCCCCAACAATAAAAAAACAAAAAAAAGGAAAAAATAAAATAAAAAAAATAAACTTGGTCTCATGGTTAGATGTAAAACTTTGACATTCCTTGTATTCCTCCTTGTGAAACTGGCCTTTTTCTACATGTTGTGGTTTTCCCATCTGTCTTTTAGCTATTGTAATTTCATTTTAATAATAAAATTCTACTTTGCAATAAAAAAAAATTTTTTTTATTGCATCTTTTGAGATGCTATATAAACCCAAGTTCTAAGCACCCCTTTGCATCCCTCATCTGAGTGTCTGTGTGTGTGTGTGAGATACACATGTCAGTAAACTCTGGGTTTCTCCTGTTAATGTGTATTTTGTCAGCCTAATTGATAGGGCCTGGCTGAAGAATCTAGGAGGATACAGGGAAATTTTTCTTCCTCTCCTGCAAACACTAAGGGCTGACTCTCTTGAAAAACTGCTTCCTCTATGGATGGCTCCAATCAGTAGGCAACAGCCTCAAAACAAGTCTCACCTTCCTGTTTGGGGTGCACAGGAAGCCCCCAGACCATCAGCCACCACTCTGGGCTGCATAACCCCTCCGTGGTTTTCTATTTCTTTCATTTTCAACTCTGTGATTGATGGGCAGAGGCCCAACACTCTGTCATTCTCGAGAGGAGAAAGCTGGAACTGGGGGTCCCGGAAGACACAGCAGAATTCTCCCCAGTGACTTTGGCCACAGCCAGCTGGCTATAGCTGGAAACAGCAATCATTTTGCCTTCATCAGGAATCCAAGGTGCAGAACACAGCTGTGGAGCAGAGCTTGGCACAGATCCAGCCTTCCCAGGACGGCTATGGGGAGCCAACAGGGCCTCTGACCCCACATCCAGGTAAGGGTCTCTCAGCAGCCTTCCTGCCTCAGTGCAGGAGCCTTGCTGTGAGCCATTTCAGACCCTAGGCTTGGACTGTGACATGCTGGGAAACAGCACCACCCCAGTCATGGTGATGAAGAGCATAAACCAGATCCAGGTGCAAAAAGCCTTGGAATTGGAATCACATCCCAGCTTCATTCTTGCAGCCTACATGCAGCAGAACCTTTATCGCAAAGCTAATCTGCATCCCACACAGCCTCTCCAGGTTCTCAGAGCAGCAAAGTTCCCAGGAGGATAGATTCCAGGGTTTAGAGCCCTGGCCTGGGAGTCCTGTCACATATCACCTACTGAGACAGAGAGTGAGCTGGGGCTGGAGAGAATGCAAACCTCTGAAATCAGCAGCCACACAAATACAAGACCCTAAACAGCCCAACCCATTCCCCATTCCCTTCCCTCTCCAGACGTCACAAAGTGACGACAATTCTCACTTTTTTTTTCATTTATACAGTATCATCTTTTACTCTGTAAAAGGCAAGCTGTCACCTGCCTGGGGCAGACCGAGGTGCCTACAGCTTTTGCTTCCTACAAGCCACAATTCCAAGCATGATGCTATAAATAGGGGTATTTCCCTTCTCCTCAGTTTCCTCCATCACCTCCACCTTTGCTTAAAGGATGTTTTCTTCCAGGGAGAAGGACTCTTGCCTCTCTCCTTTCCTATTACTCTCAAGATCACCTGCTGTCCTCACTCAGGGACTCACCTGTTCAGGTGTTTCTGTCCCACTCAGCACTCCTGGTCTGCTGGCCCCATCTTCTCAGGGGCTGGAGTCTGCCTCTGGCTGCCACTGCCCTACTTGTCAGATGCTGCTGAAACGGGCCCTCGGGAGGTTCTGGGATGGCTCCCCTCACATTATTGGTAACCATGCAAACTAGCCAGAGTTCCTGGGTCCCTCCCTCTAGGTAAACATAGGAAGCAAAATAACCCAGAGACAACTCAGGGAAACAAACAGAACTCGAGATGCTAGGAAAGGGCGAGCTTCCAGTCCCTCCACTGCAGGGGTTCTCGACGTGTAGTTTCCAGACAGGAAGCATCGGCACCACCTGGGAACGTGCTAGAAATGTGATTTTGCTGCCACCACCACCAGTCGAGGAGAAGAGGAGGTGGCATGGCAGCAACACACTGGCGGGAATGCTGCTGCTGCTCAGGGCTCACACCTGTTCGGCACAGCAACTAGGCACCAGCCCACGCTCTGAAGACTTTATGCCGAGTGCAGCAGCTCTCACCTGTAATCCCAGCATGTTGGAGGCCAAGGCAGGGAAGATCACTTGAGGCCAGGAGTTCAAGACCAGCCTGGGCAACACAGCAAGACCCTGTCTCTACAAAAATAAATAAATAAATAACACTAAAGACTTTAACACATTTAATCATCACAGCAACCCTGTGAGGAGCTAAGTACTACTAATACTCTCGAAGTTTTACAATTGAGGAGACTGAGAAACAGAGAGGTTAAGGGAATGGGTGAAGGCTGGGTGCAGCGGCTCACACCTGTAATCCTAGCACTCTGGGAGGCTGAGGCGGGTGGATTGCCTGAGCTCAGGAGTTTGAGACCAGACTGAGCAAGAGCAAGACACTGTCTCTAAAATTTTAAAAAATAAAAATAAAATGACCAGGTGTATACACAGAGTAAATGACATAATAACGGGTCAAGCTGTACACACATATGCACCACACACCACAAACTCCACACACAAACACAAACACGTTCCTTTACCCACCATTTCACTCCTGCTTTGGTCTCCTCCACATCAGCCCCTTCCCAGAGCACAGGCTAGCCGGCCGCTCCCCCATTAGGAGGCTCATGCATGTAGCACAGTGGCCAAGAGGCAGCTCCGTGGGAAACCTGCTTGGGTTTGAAGCTCACTTCTACCTTCCGTGCCTCCCTCCTCAGCCCCATAGGGTGTTGGGGAAGATTAAACAGGTTGATATAGGTAAGAGTGCCTGATGCCAGGGCATACCCAATACTTGTTACCTTGTTAGCTCTGTGCTTGTTTTTGGTTTTGCTTTTATTCTAGAGATGGGGTCTCTGCACTCTGCAGCCCAGGCTGGAGTGCAGAAGCCTGATCCTAGCTCACTGCAACCTCCAACTCCTGGGTTCAGGAGATTCTCCTGCCTGAGTAACTGGGACTACAGGCACGTACCCCTGTGCCCAATTACTGTTATTTCGAAGGTCTTTAATTTGTAAAGCAGGTGGGGGGAAGGAAGAAAAACATGAGAAAGAGAAGAGAGGGGAGAAAGAATTTGGAAACAAGAGCCTGAGAATGCTATCACAACTACTGCGGCAGACACCCCTACGGGTCCCTGCCCCATTCTCTCTCCTAATTGCAGCACAGGAGCTCAAGCAGCGTGCTGTCCATGCTTGACTGTGGCAGTGTGAACCTCTCCATTCTGGCTGCAGGCACGTGACTGAGGAAAGCAGATGGTGCTGACCGAGGCCCACCACCTTCCAACTCTGAGAGTGCATGAGGTAAGCAGACCCCTATGTCAAAGCACAGCGACTCTGATGTCTTTGCTGCTGCGGAGAGGAAAAGAAGGGCCATGTCAACTAGATTTAGTGCCCTGCATACACGGGGGCAAGGACAAAAAGAAAATGGCCACTAATAAATAACAGGAAGTCTGTGTCTAAACCCTTAAGAACATTTAGTAGCCACTTGGAGGAAATGTGAGACTGTATTTTACTAAGATAATTGTTGCTGTTAGTAGAAGTGGATAACATAGCGAAAATAACCATCAGAAGATGCCAATGTTATGGGTCAAGAAGAATCAGACTGGAAGAAAAAGGAAGGTTGTGATGTGAAATTTGGTGTTAGCTTAATTAGGGAGGAAATTGTTACTAGTGGAAAGGAGCCAGCACTTGAGCTGTATCCCATACTGGCCTCCCTCACTTTGAGAATATCCCAGTCCAAAGCCCAACAATTCCGGCATCAGATCCAAAGAGATAAAGCTCTGGTTTCAGATGAGCCACCAGACAGCTGACCTGACATGATTTTCTCCTCCATTCATTCAAGGTCCTTGGTAATCGCACACTCCTGCTCTGTAAAATCAGCAGGGAATTTGTGTGGCTCCAAGACTCAGTTTCTGTGCTGTTTCAGCTGTGTACTACGTAAGATCTGTGCAGCTTGTCAGAAACCACAAAGTGGAGATGGAAGGGTTTACCTTTTCTCTGTTGGATAAATGACAATATATAGTGTAGTCTTTAAGACTGTGTTTTTAACCTATTTTGTAATGAGAGATAAATACAAAACATCAAAGTGACAGAAAAATCAAATTAACTTCTCAACCCATCATGTAACAAAACCAAATAATCTCTGCTTAGCTTTATGGTTCCATGGGCTCTTATTTAAAAAACAAACCTAGGGGCGGAGACAAGAGGGCTTCAGTCAGCCAGCTGGCTTCAGTCAGCCAGCTGACTTCAGTCAGCCAGCTTTCCACAGAGGCTCCGTCCAGAATGTGAGTTAAAGGACAGAAATTTAGCAAGTAACCTGTGGATTAGAGCTGCACCAAGAGAGAAGGTTGAAGAACGCACATCAAACCCACTGAGGCGAGCTGCGACCCCAAGGATACAAACAAAAGGTACAAAATCCATCACCAATTGGATGGGAATCCCCTCCCCCATGAGAATGGCTCGAGTGCCCCACAAACAAACGAGCAGAGTTCAAAGGTCCTCCCACTACACTCCACAGGAAATACCCTCTAAAAACTGGACTTACCTCCCCTACTAGGGTACCACGGCGTTCTCCTGCCAGGCATAAAACTGTATAAAACTGTATATATTCTCTATCTGCAACTCTGAGCTCCCAGCACTCCCCTCCATTCTCACTCTGAGGTCTGGAGGCCTGTCCACCAGGAGTCCAGATTTTTGGGTGATTTCTTGAGGGGTGGGGATAGGGCCTAGACTGCAGCTGGTCAGTGCTGATTCTGTATATAGCACGGGAGTGAGGAGAGGATGGTTGGCTGAGAGAGAACCACACCAGAGCAGCAATGCCCCAAGGCACAGAGCAGCAGCTATTTTTGGCAACAATAGGGCTCACTCCAGGATATTCCGAAGCCACACCCCCTGTCTCTCTGGGCAACCAGAGGAGGCTGGGCATCTTCTCAAGTGGCAACCACCACGGAACAGATCTGGGATGGAAATGCAGGCCCCGTGAGTAAAGGGTTTGCCTGAGCTGGTGCCACCTTGGGTGGAGCGTGGGGACTAGAAAACGCATGTGCAGAGCCAGGAAATTCCCAGGGCGGGGCTTACCCAGAGGAATGCTTTACTGAGCCTAAGATGCACCTGGCCCTCAGGGGATCGTCAGCCTATAGACAAAGGAAGGCAGAAGGCTAGAATTGACATCTAGCCTTTGACAGTAACATCGAATACAAACCTGCAGGAGCAAAGACAGGGCTGAGGCGCAGGCTCTGGGAACTTAAAACAGCTTCTCTTCTTTAGGGGAATTTAGCAGGGACAGAAACAAATTCCCGCAAAGTTGTTCTGTTCTGTCAGTAACACCAATCAGGGACGGGGCTGGAAATGAGTGAACACCCCCCAACCTCCATCAAGTGCCCGAGGTTGTCAGGGCTCACCTCCCCCTGCTGGATAGAGGCAGACCGCAGTGGCCTGGCTGAGCAGATATAGATTTCCTTGTGATTCAGGCAGGTGCAAACCCCTGGAGTATCTGTTCACTAGAGGCAACTGGGTCACAGCCCTGCGGGGGCTATCAGTGACTGGGTGTGACAGAGGTGCAAAGTGGGGAAGGAGGCATCAACCTTTTGAGACTGATCTATTTGCTGGGTGGGTCCTCCTGACTTCACAGACCACCGGAGCAAGTCATATCTGAGTTGTCACAAGACCCCTTTGATTCAGTTGCCAGAGACCTTTTAAACTCTCCCACCTAACACAGGTGCTGACTGAGACAATTAATTTGGACCTTTTGAACTGAGCCGATCACCCAAGGACTATTCAAGTGGTGCCCTGGGTGTGTGGTTGCAGGAAGGTTTGATTTTCCTCTTCCAATTGTTGCCTATGGGGGGGCGGGGTGACTTAGTTGCTGGTATTTTTCCACAGCTGAGACTTCAACCCAGAGTAACTGTTTCACTAGGGTCAGACAGAGACCAGCTGAAAACAAGACAGACCCACTTAGCCCCACCACACCAAATGGGTCCCCAGTTTCTCAGGCTATAGCACTGTACGGGTCCTCGACAAAGGTCCAGGGGAAAAATCAAATGGCGTAAAATAATCATGGTGCAGAATCAGCAAAAAAGCTCGAGTAACATGAATAATCAGAATAGATCAAACTCCCCCCCACCCCCAAGGAAAGATATGGCAGATGTAACTGAAGATCCCATTCATAAACAGCTGGCCAAGATGTCAGAAATCAAATTCAGAATTTGGATTGCAAACAAGATGAATAGAATGGAGGAAAATTTGGAATTAGAAATTCGAGGAGCAATTCAAAAGTCAGAATTAGAAATTCGAAGAGAAATTCAAAAGTTGTCTCAAGAATTTAATGAATTTAAAGACAAAACCACCAACGATTTTGACGCACTGAAGCAAGAATTTGCAGCCCTCAAAGATCTGAAAAATACAGTAGAATCCCTCAGTAACAGAGTGGAGCAAGCAGAAGAAAGGATTTCTGACATTGAAGACAAAGTTTTTGAATGCTCTCAAACTCTCAAAGAGGAAGAGAAATGGAGAGCAAAAACAGATCATTCTCCCAGAGAGCTCTGGGATAATTCGAAGAAGGCTAATATACGCCTCATTGAAATCCCTAAAAGTGATGAAGTGGCCTTGCAAGGCACAGAGGCCCTTCTCCATGAAATTATGAAAGAGAATTTTCCAGACATGCCAAGAGATTCTGAAATTCAGATAGCAGACAGTTTCAGAACCCCAGTATGACTCAGTCTGAATAAGACATCCCCCAGGCATATCATAATTAACTTCACTAAAGTTAATATGAAGGAGAAATTCTGAAAGCAGCCAGATGTAAGAAATCGATTACCTACAAAAGGAAGAATATTAGAATGACTGCAGATATCTCTGCTGAAACTTTTCAAGCCAGAAGAGGGTGGTCATCGACTTTCAATCTCCTAAAGCAAAATAACTTTCAACACCGGATCCCGTATTCAGCTAAACTGAGTTTCATTTATGATGGAGAAATTAAATACTTTAATGACATTCATATGTTGAAGAAATTTTCCATAACCAAACTAGCTCTTCAGGATATTCTCAGACCTATCCTCCATAACGATCAGCTCAATCCTCTACCACAAAAGTAAACTCACTCAGAAACTTTTGATCAAACTCCAACTTCCACAGTGGCGAAAGGACTAAAAATGTCCACTAAACTTTTGAAAAACTCGATACCCAAAATTTTACCAGACTTATCAATATTCTCCATTAATGTGAACGGCTTAAACTGTCCTCTAAAGAGGCACAGGTTAGCGGACTGCATACAAAAACTCAGGCCAAATATTGCTGCATACAAGAGTCACATCTTACCTTAAAAGATAAATATAGACTCAGGGTGAAAGGATGGTCGTCCATATTTCTGGCAAATGGTAATCAGAAAAAAGCAGGTGTTGCGATTCTATTTGTAGACACAATAGGCTTTCAACCATCAAAATTATGGAAGGATAAGAATGGTCACTTCATATTTGTTAAAGGTAATACTCAATATGATGAGATCTCAATTATTAATATTTATGCACCCAAACAGAATGCACCTCAATTTATAAGAGAAACTCTAACAGACATGAGCAACTTGATTTCCTCCAGCTTCATAATAGTCGGAGATTTCAACACTCCTTTGGCAGTGTTGGATAGATCCTCCAATAAGAATCTGAGCAAAGAAATTTTAAATTTAAACCTAACCATCCAACATTTGGATTTAGCAGACATCTACAGAACATTTCATCCCAACAAAACTGAATACACATACTTCTCATCAGCCCATGGAATATACTCCAAAATCAATCACATCTTAGGTCACAAGTCTAATCTCAGTAAATTTAAAGGAATAGAAATTATTCCTTGCATCTTCTCGGACCACCATGGAATAAAAGTTGAACTCAGTAACAACAGGAATCTGCATACTTATACAAAAACATGGAAGTTAAAAAACCTTATGTTGAATGATAGCTGGGTCAGACATGAGATTAAGAAGGAAATTGCCAAATTTTTGGAACAAAACGACAATGAAGACACAAATTATCAGAACCTCTGTGATACCGCAAAGGCAGTCCTAAGAGGGAAATTTATAGCACTGCAAGCCATCCTCAAGAGAATGGAAAGAGAGGAAGTTAACAACTTAATGGGACCTCTCAAGCAACTGGAAAAGGAAGAACATTCCAACTCCAAAACCAGTAGAAGAAAAGAAATAACCAAAATTAGAGCAGAATTAAATGAAATTGAAAACAAAAGAATTATACAACAGATCAATAAATCAAAAAGTTGGTTTTTTGAAAAGGTCAATAAAATAGATAAACCTTTGGCTAACCTAACCAGGGAAAAAAGAGTAAAATCTCTAATCTCATCAATCAGAAATGACAAAGACGAAATAACAACAGACTCCTCAGAAATTCAAAAAATCCTTAATGAATATTACAGGAAACTTTATTCTCAGAAATATGAAAATCTGAAGGAAATTGACCAATACTTGGAAGCACGTCACCTTCCAAGACTTAGCTAGAACCAAGTGGAAATGTTGAACAGGCCAATATCAAGTTCTGAAATACCATCAACCATACAAAATCTCCCTAAAAAGAAAAGCCTGGGACCAGATAGCTTCACGTCAGAATTCTACCAAACCTTTAAAGAGGAACTAGTACCAATATTACTCAACCTGTTCCAAAATGTAGAAAAAGAAGGAAGACTACCCAACACGTTCTATGAAGCAAACATCACCCTGATCCCCAAACCAGGAAAAGACCCAACAAGAAAAGAAAATTATAGACCAATACCACTAATGAATATAGATGCAAAAATATTCAACAAGATCCTAACAAATTCAGCAGTGCCTGTGGCTCAAAGGAGTAGAGCACTGGCCCCATATGCCGGAGGTGGCGGGTTCAAGCCCAGCCTCTGCCAAAAACGGCAAAACAAACAAAAAAACAAAAACAAAACAACAACAACAACAAAAAAGATCCTAACAAACAGAATCCAGCAACACATCAAACAAATTATACATCATGACCAAGTTGGTTTTATCCTGGGGTCTCAAGGCTGGTTCAATATACGTAAATCTATAAGTATAATCCAGCACATAAACAAATTAAAAACCAAAGACCATATGATTCTCTCAACTGATGCAGAAAAAGCTTTTGATAAAATCCAGCATCCCTTCATGATCAAAACACTTAAGAAAATTGGTATAGAAGGGACATTTCTTAAACTGATAGAGGCCATCTGTAGCACACCCACAGCCAATATCGTATTGAATGGAGTTAAATTGAAATCATTTCCACTCATATCAGGAACCAGACAAGGCTGCCCATTGTGTCCACTGCTCTTTAGCATTATAATGGAAGTTTTAGCCATCGCAATTAGGAAAGAAAAGGCGATCAAGGGTATCCATATAGGGTCAGAAGAGATCAAACTTTTGCTCTTCACAGATGATATGATTGTATATCTGGAAAACACCAGAGATTCTACTACAAAACTCTTAGAAGTGATCAAGGAATACAGCAGCATCTCAGGTTACAAAATCAACATTCATAAATTGGTAGCCTTTATATATACCAACAATAGTCAAGCTGAAAAAACAGGTAAAGACTCTATTCCATTCACAGTAGTGCCAAAGAAGATGAAATATTTGGGAGTTTATCTAACAAAGGATGTGAAAGATCTCTATAAAGATAACTATGAAACTCTAAGAAAAGCTGAAAATGTTAACAAATGGAAAAACATACCATGCTCATGGCTGGGAAGAATCAACATTGTTGTTTTTTTTTCTGTTGTTTTTTTTTTTTTTTTCGTAGAGACAGAGTCTCACTTTATTCCCTCGGTAGAGTGCAGTGGCCTCACCCAGCTCACAGCAACCTCCAACTCCTGGGCTTAAGCGATTCTCTTGCCTCAGCCTCCCAAGTAGCTGGGACTACAGGCGCCCGCCACAACACCCGGCTATTTTTTGGTTGCAGTTTGGCCGGGGCTGGGTTTGAACCCACCACCCTCGGTATATGGGGCCGGCGCCCTACCGACTGAGCCACAGGCGCCGCCCAGAATCAACATTGTTAAAATGTCCATACTACCCAAAGCAATATACAATTTTAATGCAATCCCTATTAAAGCTCCACTGTCATACTTTAAAGATCTTGAACAAATAATACTTCGTTTTATGTGGAATCAGAAAAAACCTCGAATAGCCAAGACATTACTCAGAAATAAAAACAAAGCAGGAGGAATCACGCTACCAGACTTCAGACTATACTATAAATCGATAGTGATCAAAACAGCATGGTACTGGCACAAAAACAGAGAAGTAGATGTCTGGAACAGAATAGAGAACCAAGAGATGAATCCAGCTACTTACTGGTATTTGAACTTTGACAAGCCAATTAAAAACATCAGTGGGGAAAAGATTTCCTATTTAACAAATGGTGCTGGGTGAACTGGCTGGGAACCTGTAGAAGACTGGAACTGAACCCACACCTTTCACCATTAACTAAGATAGATTCTCACTGGATTAAAGATTTAAACTTAAGACATGAAACTATAAAAATACTAGAAGAGAGTGCAGGGAAAACCCTTGAAGAAATCGGTCTGGGAGAGTATTTTATGAGGTGGACCCCCCGGGCAATTGAAGCAGCTTCAAAAAATACACTACTGAGACCTGATCAAACTAAAAAGCTTCTGCACAGCCAAGAACACAGTAAGTAAAGCAGGCAAACAGCCCTCAGAATGAGAGAAGATATTTGCAGGTTATGTCTCCGACAAAGGTTTAATAACCAGAATCCACAGAGAACTCAAGCGTACAAGCAAGAAAAGAACAAGTGATCCCATTGCAGGATGGGCAAGGGACTTGAAGAGAAACTTCACTGAAGAAGACAGGTACATGGTCTACAGACATATGAAAAAATACTCATCATCTTTAATCATCAGAGAAATGCAAATTAAAACTACTTTGAGATATCATCTAACTCCAGTAAGATTATCCCATATCACAAAATCCCAAGACCAGAGATGTTGGCGTGGATGTGGAGAAAAGGGAACACTTCTACACTGCTGGTGGGAATGCAAATTAATACACTCCCTTTGGAAAGATGTTTGGAGAACACTTAGAGATCTAAAAATAGATCTGCCATTCAATCCTATAATTCCTCTGCTAGGTATATACCCAGAAGACCAAAAATCACATTATAACAAAGATATTTGTACCAGAATGTTTACTGCAGCCCAATTCATAATTGCTAAGTCATGGGAAAAGCCCAAGTGCCCATTGATCCACAAATGGATTAATAAATTGTGGTATATGGAATATTATGCAGCCTTAAAGAAAGATGGAGCCTTTATCTCTTTCATGTTTACATGGATGGAGCTGGAACATATTCTTCTTAGCAAAGTATCTCAAGAATGGAAGAAAAAGTATCCAATGTACTCAGCCCTTACTATGAAGCTAAATTATAGCTTTCACATGAAGGCTATAACCCAACTATAGCACAAGACTATGAGGAAAGGGCCAAGGAAGGGGAAGGGAGGGTGGAGGTTAGGGTGGAGGAGGGTAATGGGTAGGGCCATACCTAGGGTGCATCTTAGAATGGATACAGGCGAAACTTACTAAAGCAGAATACAAATGTCTACATACAATAACTAAGAAAATGCCATGAAGGCTACGTTGAACAGTTTGATGAGAATATTTCAGATTGTATATTGAACCAGCACATTGTACCCGTGTACACAGCTAATGTACACAGCTATGATTTAACAATTAAAAAAAAAGAAAGATTGAGACTTTACCTCTTTCATGTTTGCATGGATGGAGCTGGAACATACTCTTCTTCGTAAAGTATCTCAAGAATGCAAGAAAAAATATCCAATGTACTCAGCCCTACTATGAAACTAATTTATGGCTTTCACATGAAAGCTATAACCCAGTTATTACCTAAGAATAGGGGGAAGGGGGAGAGGGACAGGAGGGAGGGGGAGGATGGGCGGAGGGAGGGTGATAGGTGGGATTACACCTATGGTGCATCTTACAATGGTACATGTGAAACATAGTAAATGTAGAATATAAATGTCTTAACACAGTAACTAAGAAAATGCCAGGAAGGCTATGTTAACCAGTGTGATGAAAATGTGTCAAATGGTCTATAAAACCAGTGTATGGTGCCCCATGATCGCATTAATGTACACAGCTATGATTTAATAATAAAAATAAATAAATAAAAACAAACCTATTATCAAATGCATGAAGTTGAGTTCAACTCTTTTTCACTTGGCATTACAGCAGCCCCCCAAATAAGGTCTTTTCATTAATGTTGATAAGAAAAAAATTGCTTCTCTGACAGAATCACACCACTTGTGTGGAGTTCTCTGGGCATTTCACATGAAGTCAGTTTCCAAGCACCTATCCATAATGTTAAGTAAGAACCTGCTGTTTTGTATGTTAACTTTTCTATTTGTTTTCATAGTACACAAACTTGTTATTCTTAATAGCAACATTATATTTTACTTTGTACCATAGTTTGTTCTTATTTTATGATTTTTAGGGGGTTTTTTTCCTATTTTTCTTTGAGTTATTTTTCCAGGAGATTGTCTCAACTGTATGTTTACCAGGCCATGTTTCATGGCTCATTACACTGACATGCTGCTTTCCAGAAATATTGCTCTAATTTATGTCGGTATGAGAATACAACTTTTCTTAAAAGCCTTGCCAGATTTTGATTGTATAATTATAATTTACTTTACCAGCTTAACTGGAATTGCATGGTTTTGTGCTTTAAGTTCTTATAATCATTAGGGAGGCTGGATCCTTTTCCAAGGGTTCATTTCCTATTTGTATTGCCTCTTCTGTGAATGACATGTTCTGGATGTTTTAACCATTAATGTCGCAGAAGCAGTATTGCCCCTGTGGATTTGACTGTGTTCCCTAGATATTCTGGATGTTCATTTCTTCACTCATTCCATTTATTATAAACAATTTTCTCCCTAAGTCACTTTGACCAAAGAAAGTTTTGCTCAGCGGCTGAAGCTTCCACTCAGGCAGAAGATCATCAATTCAGCCCAGGTTCCTGGTGCCCCATTTTCTGGTGGCTGCACACTGTAATCCTCTCATAAATTTTCCTGAAGGCAGCCTGATTTTTAAGTTCCCAAGCTCCCTAATGAACTGTATTCCCAATTTTTCAAACATACCCAGCAATTATTCAGTGTTGTATCATGTGCTACTGGGAAAAAAATAAATCAGGGGAACTGTTTTTATGTACCATCTCTGATTTACATTGTGCCTTCCTGGTAAGGCAGCATGGACATGTTGAAGTGTCAAAGCATTTGACAACTATAGGATCAAACTCTGAAAAGAGAGGACACCAAGGTCCCTATTATGGGCACAATAGAATAGAAGGGCTGGGAGCCGCAAGAGTCATGGATGAGATCAAACACATTTTAACAAAACCAAGGTCGGAACACATTACAGAATAGACATAGGTCAACTTAATTAGCTAAAAGAATATCCACTACCTAGAACTATGCCTACCTTTTGAAGGCATCACCTAAAATCATAAAACAACAACAAAAAGTAAGAACAAGAAATGCTAACCATTGCATGAATTACCTGATTAAAAAAACTGCCAAAAGATTTATACTTCAAAAAAAGTATTGTCTGTTCCTTGCCTTTTTTTTTTTTCCTTATCATGAGAAGGACCCTCAATTAGGGAAGAGCCCATCCCAGCATGCTTCCTCTCTTTTTCAATCCTTTCTTAATCACCAGCTTACATGGTAAATCCACTCACCCATCCCACCCTTCCACGTCCACTCCTTGCTCCTCCAGCTTAGCCAGCTCCTGGCCTTGACTTTGGATTGGTCTCTGGGGAGGCTACTGGTGGATGGTAGAGAAGCTACACAAAATAGCTGCATATCCAGTTGGCGGAAGGAGCATTTCTCCATTCTTATACACACAACCACACTGCCACCCCAAGTTATAAATGCCCAATAGTTATTATTACTACAGTTGGTACTTACTGAAAGCCTAGGCTATGCTATGTTCCAACATAATCACTTTATATGCTTTATCTCATTTATTCACCAACATTATTACCCCATTTTACAAATGAGTGAAAGTGAAATTTAGAAACTTGGCTAAGGAAACCAGCAGTTAGGTGGGGAAATTGTGACCCTCCAGATCCCTGACTGCAGCCCCTCAACTGAATTGAAATTTCATAAAACTTTTAGTAAATTTTGGATTCAGTCAAAAGGCCGCACTCAAGGATGCAGAAGGCCAGGGGTGACCCCCAAGGCTGCAAATTCCTCACCCCTTTTAAATTATCCCACAAGTGTGCTATTTTTAACTATCATAATTTTTTTAAAACTAATTCACCTCTGCTAGTTGCAAATTGATGTTAGGGTACTTTGGGGCCAAATGCTAAAAGCTCTAAACTGTGATTTTTCCAGGCAAATTCCACTCTGCACTGGTTGTTTGCTGATTGTTCCATAAGCAAGGCATTTTCCTCTTCCCAGTAGGAGGATATTTGTGGTCACACCAGAGGATGGGGGTAGCAATGTGGGGAAGGAATGGGAAAGGCGGCGCTCCCAACCTAAAAGTAGAGAAGCCCCATTTCCACCATTAGCTCGTCTCTCTGGACCACAGGTTCCTCAGGCGTAAATGGAAACCAAAGGGCAGTATGGTTTCTAACACCCCTGCAGCTTTAAACTCCCAGCAATTTCTGAAGCCCGGTTACTGTCCACAAACTGGAGCCGCCAGTGTGGGCGCAGCACCCCCTACCGGCGGCCTCCGGGCACTGCCCTGCAGGAAGGTCCATGCTCCGGCTGCCGGTGGTGTCTGCCCGGTGGTGCACACTGCCCTGTGTCTGCTGATAGACATGGGCTGCGATTCACAGAGGCAAAAGGTGGTGGTCAGATGGCGGGGGTCGGCACCATTGGAAAGGCTAGTGCCTAGCCATGTTGGTAACATGAAAGCCACGTGAAAAACTGATTTTTTTTTTTTAGCATGAAATAGTCTTTTAAAAAGAGGCATGTATCTGTTTTCCAAAAGTGAAAAATAAGTTCTTCTGCAGATTCTGTGTTTAAAATGTAAGGCGAGTACAGGCTCTGAGCCCAGACAGCAGGCTCCTTGGTTTCTACAGTCTGCCCTCTGAGCCTGCTCACCTTTGCTGAAAACAAGCCCCAGGCCCTTCTGTCACACAGCCTCCACTCCATTCCTCCCCCAGGCATCTGGCCTGAACCGCTGGTCCTTTCAGCTGGGACTCCTGATGAACACACATCAAGGTTCACACCTTAAAGACTTTAGAAAGGTTTTTAAAAATGAAAATCCCTGGGCTTTGAGTTTGCAGCCCAAAGCAGAGGAGAGAAATGGAGCTAATATTGGCCTTAGTTCCCTGGCTCCTTGCTGTGGCTCACCTTCCCTGGGAGCGCAAAGTCAGAGGGGAGAAAGGATGAGAGTGTGGGGTGTGTCTGGCAAGGTGGGTGGTTAAGACTGGATTTGGGCAAAATAGTCAGTATAGAGTCTGCTGAAGCCAGGCCCCAGGGGGAATCAAATCTATGGTCAAGTCCATGTTCACAATAAGCTTTTAGAGGGTCTCAGTCACCCAGCTCAGACAGAGATATTAACTTGCTCAGAACTTCAGGAACCCTGAGCTGCAAACCAAGGAGTCCCAGTTTCCAGCCTAAGGGCTGTTCCCTTTGGAATGCCTTTCCAAAATCGCTGCGGCTGGCTCTGCTGGCTCTGCGTCTCCCTCTTCTCAGCTCTGGACCTCTTCTTCCCTCCTCTCTCCCAACTGTAAACCAATCAAATCAATATAGATTCATTTTAACTCTTCCCTTTGTCCGCCAACCCAATCTGCTCTGGACAAATCTAGAAGCAGAGCTGGCAGAGGCAGGATTCTGTGTAGTGAACGGCAGAGGAGGGTGGAAGCCTGAGTGTGAGGTAGAGGGTGGTCTCCTTTTCCACCTCATGCCTCTGGGCTGGGCTTGGGACTTTGCTTAGCCAGTAGAATGTATGAAAGTGATACTGTGTGACCTCCAGAGTGGGCCTCTGGAGGCCTTCAAGCTTCCACTTTGGTCCTTGACGCACTGCCTTGCTTGTCATGAAAGGAAGCCAGTGTAGCCTGCCTGAGGCAGAGAACCAGGGCACCCAGCCAGCAGTCAGCACCACCTGCCAGCCTAGGGATAGCAGCTGCTGGCGCCAGCCCAAGGTGCCCAGGGGAAGCCGGCAGAGGGGCTGGCCAGCACACCCGGAGTCACAGGAATAGTGTGTCGGTGTCCCTCCAAGCCACTCAGCTTTGGGGTGTCAGGCAGCATCAGAGAACTGAAACACACACTTCTGCCTTTTTCTCTATTGTTCATGTAATAAGATATCAGAATGGGGCTTATTCTGCCTCCATCTCAACGGAGGCACCAATAAGATAGAGATCAGATACCCACTGAATGTGAAACAAACTCCCAGAGACAGAATTCGCAAAAGCAGTTACAGAGACCTGGCCCCACCACTCTGGACACCTCCAGATCACGGGTATGAAAAGGGCTCAGAGCCTGGTGCAGAGCAGATAGGTGACAACCTTTGGGGGGAGGGAGCTATAGGGACCCCTGTGGCCCCCCACCCCAAGAACAGATGGGCAAGAATTATATCTTCTTCATCTCCTGCCTAGTCAGGTGACTTATATGGATCATTGGGAGAACTCCAAATAATTTCACTACTGTGGAAAACAGCAGACATACAGATGCACGCCTGTGCTGCCCAGCTGGGCTGTGCCGGCAGGACAGAGGAGCATGAGGAAGCTGGTCTGTTTATCGGGGATTGCTTGGGTAGAGTGTGCCCTGTGGATCAAGTGTGGCCACCCAGAAATGAGAGCTGGTACGGGGTCTCATAGGGTCACTTACAGGGGCAGACAGACTCCAGCAGGAAGGAGCTGGAGGTGGGCACTGGATTGCCAGGGTCTTAGAAAGATATCCCACGAGACCAGCCGTATTAGAGAGGCATCCTCCTATGTCCAGACAACTGCAGGAGAGAGACTGCCAATGATAGGGGTCTCTGAAGGGCCCATCACAATGCCCAACATGTCAAACAGGCTCAGAGAGAGGGAGGTTCCTTTCTCCCCGACTCCCTACCTGCTGCCCAGTGCGGGGAGTTCAGAATCTAACCAGCAAACTGAGAACTGCAGGAAGGAACAGCAGCATAAGACCAGGGAGACCATGGAGAGGCTTTGCCCTTTGCACTGAGACCCCAGCCTACTGGAGGCCCAAGGCAGGGAAGGGGATGAGGCCAACCTCAAGCCAAGTGCAGAGGCTGATGCTCATCTCAGGCTGGTCATTTCTGAAGTGAAGCTGAGTTTATCATTTAGAGTGACAGGAGGACAGTCTATCTCCTAAAAAGGTGTTAGAAAGTCACATGTCTGCTGAATTTTCACATCAAGCTTCCTCGATTAAGTAAACTGCAAAAGGGCAATGGGGGAAAGTTACACTTTGATTACATTAATAATTGCAGGTTGCATTTATTTGTCTGTTCATCATTTCTCCCAAACATATTTTTCAAAAGATAAAAAAAAAAAAAAAATCCCTTGGGCGGCACCTGTGGCTCAATTGGTAAGGCACCGGCCCCATATACCGAGGGCGGTGGGTTCAAACCCGGCCCCAGCTGAACTGCAACCAAAAAATAGCCGGGCGTTGGCGGGCACCTGTAGTCCCAGCTACTGGGGAGGCTGAGGCAAGAGAATTGCTTAAGCCCAGGAGTTGGAGGTTACTGTGAGCTGTGTGATGCCACGGCACTCTACTGAAGGCAATAAAGTAAGACTCTGTCTCTACAAAAAAAAAAAAAAAAATCCCAGACAGTAACTCACATTTCTCTTCACTTATGATGTCTTCCAACTCATACAAACAAGAAGGGTTTATGACTTCTCCCATCACAAGTTACATTTATCCAGGTACAAAGGTACAAAAAGTCCCTAAGCTCATCATTTAGGACACAGCAGTAACCAAGACAATGGAGTTGGAAATGGGTTTCCCCAGGCAGCACTTAATGCCTTGGTGAGCTCTAACCCCATGACCATGGGAAGAGGTCATACAGGTGTCTGTGGGCAGAGGGCCAGTCTCGCTCGTCTGGATGGAATGTAGGACTCCATTCTGGGCTCCTGCCTCCAGGCTCTCAAAGACTGAAATCTGTGAGTTTTTGGACTTGATGCCAGAAAGCTGAAATCTAGATGGGTTGGAAGAACCTATGTCTGAACTTCCAGCAAGTAAACTTTTATGAATAAAAGAGTCAATCAATTATTTAGCATAAACAAATATGCTTGAAGTATTTAGGTATCACTTGCTACTTCTGAAGAATTTAATGCGTAACCACAGACATGCATAATGCATGGGAACGTGGCGTGCTGAGTACATCTTAGGAGCAAGGTCGGCTGGAGTGAAAGGGAAAGGGATCACATTTCAATCAATTAATTGCAGGCAGTATGTTGCATTTATTCATGCAGTGTAATAAAGGTAAGGTGGAAAACTAACATCAGTTTCTTTTCCATAAACGCGCATGTGAGTCGATAAAGTTGGAGGAGAAGAACAGAGGTGCTGAGCTCTATTTCTTACTATGGAAAAAATGATACAAAGTGCTATAGAATTTTAAATCATGCTCCCACAGTCACTCCTCAGGGCGGAAATTCAACCACCCCAGGAAGAAATCTTGCAGGCTGTCCTAGAAAAGATGACACAGACTGGACCCGGAGGACTTTGTCAACGTCCAAGGCACAGCTCACTGGCACCAAAGTCCTATCAAGGATCCATTTCTTGGGGGTAGATTCACATTATCCAGCCTCACAGTCTAAACCTGAGAGATGATTTCCTAATTCACACAGATGCTCAAAGGTCCACACAACTAACGCTTTCTCTCCCTGCAACCAGACCTCCCTGACTTGCTGGATAAGCAAGGCAGTCAGAACAAGGGAAGACGTGTCCATCTCACAACAGTGAGGGTCTAGCCCGCTGATTTTTGAACGTTGTGATGGTACCCATTATAAAGTGGTGAAATCACCTCGTGGAACTCACCCACATACCACTTTCATTTTTTTTATTTTTATTTTTATTTTGCAGTTTTGGGCCAGGGCTGGGTTTGAACCCGCCACCTCCGGCACATGGGGCCGGCATTCTACTCCTTTGAGCCACACATACTACTTTTAAAATTAAGATTATAGAGTAGAAAGTAACAGAGAGTATCACGTATAGTCAAGGGAGAGAGGAGGCAGAGCAGAGAGGTGGTGGGGAGACTATAACTAAGCCCAGGCTAAGTAAAGTCAAATTCTGGGATTTGCAACCTTGGCCAAGTCACTGAACCTCTCTATGCTACAGGGTCTTTGTGCAAAATGGGGATAATAACAGTCCCTCTCTCCTAGCGTTGTTGTGGAAATTAGATGACTTAATGTCTGTAGAGGGCATACAGCACTGCCTGGCTTATATTAAATGCTATATGAGTTTTCATTATTATTAAAAATTACTTTACAAAACTGTTGCCCCAACCTGAGATGCCAGAACTGAGATCCTATGGCTAGTGGAGTCAGACGCGCTGACAGGTACAGGAGAGGATCAGGCACAGAATAGTTTCCACTGTCATTGAATTAGAAAATTACAGAAGCAATACTAGATTGCAGGAGAGCAAGAACCAGAGGAAATTATCCAAAAGGACATCCCAGATGATCAGGCTCGAGCTCTCTCAGGCTGACGAGAGCTTTCCAGTCAATGAAGATCAAAGGTGCTTTTGTTGAAATGAGTTGCTAGAAATATCTCTTCCGTGGGAAGAATGCTCATTCTCTGAGGTACACTTGGTTATTTTCTTTTTCTTTGGCTTTCATCTAAGCCAAAGAAATATGATGACATATTTTGATCCACTAGTTAAATTTAAGCTTGAACTTGAATTTTTCCCTCTTAGATCAATTGGGTTCTCATTTTAATTTTTTAAAGCATACCAGCTATATCAATTGATGATTCTGTTCTCTACCACAAGCCCTTTCTTCATATATGTTTCCCTATTCCACAGAAATCTGGACAAATAGAAGGTGACTGATAAGGTAGAAGCAAGAGATGAAAGGGTTTTCAAGACATTTGAAGAAGTCAGGATAGCGTGAATGGGGAGAGGTAATAGGCAGGCAGAAGTGATCTTATAATAAATTTAATAGACTGAGTACTTACTGCGTGCCAGGCACTGTGCTAACACACTTCTAGAGGACAGATGACACTATTTATAAACAAGTGAGGAAACTGGCACTTGGGAAGGGAAAGGACTGCCTGAGTCTCACAGCTAATGAGCGTTAGAGCCGGACTCCCCAACTCGGGAGCTCATAATTTTCTCTTGCATGATGCTACAAGAGCATCTAGCCCTCCTACTTAGTAGCTATGTGACTCCTCCAAATCTCACTTACTTTCCTTTCATATAAAATGGGAGTGATAATGGTAGTTTCCTGAGATGCTTATTAAAGTATTTAAAATAACTGGGTGCGGTAGCTCACAGATTACAGATCCCAGCAGTCGGGGAGGATGAGGTGGGTGGACTGCTTGAACTCAGCAGTTCAAGACCAGCCTGAGCAAGAATGAGACCCCATCTATATTAAAAAAAAAAAAAGTAGAAAACTTAGCCAGGCATGGTGATGCATGCCTATAGTTGCAGCTACTTGGGAGGCTGAGGCAAGAGAATCACTTGAGCCCAAGAGTTTGAGGTTGCTGTGAACTATGATGCCATGGCATTCTAGCCTGGGGCAACAGAATGAGATTCTGTCTAAAAAAATAAAGTATTTAACATCATGTCCGGCACATAGTAAATGTTCTAGCAATTCCAGCCTTCACAAAGTCTCCTATGAGCGCAGATGTTATGTGTGGATCACCACTGGGCCATCCATGTGCCATTGGCCAACTGTCTTTGCACCTTTCTTTCTATAAATGCATTTCCCACATCAGCACTTCATCTCTGATGGGGTCACCAGAAGAAAACAAGGCACCACTGAGGGCAAAAGCTCAGAGTAGCAGGTAAAACAAGGAAACCTGTGGCCACTGAGAGGGGGTATTTCAGGTCTGTGGAATCCAGAATAGAGAGGAAGAGCTGATCTTTAAGACCACAAGTTGAGCTAAGTCTCAAAAAGGACAAACTCAATCAACTGTGGGTGGCAGGGAGCTTACTGAAGGGGAGAATGAATTACTTGTGGATTTAAGCAGAAGCTTTTATTCATGTTGCCTTGAAGGAGCAGTCCCACAAAAGAGACACAGGGTTGGGAGGAATTCAATCAGTTTCTTCAGCCCATTTTAACCTATGAGAGAATGATTTAATTTTGAGTCTAAAATGGTAACCTAAATCTACACAGAGCCAAATTAGGGGAAGGGAAAAGATGAAAAGGGCCCATCCACTGTACAGAAACCAGAGGGAAAACATTTGCCTCTGTAAAAACTGACCAGGCGCCAGTCAAAGGGAAACTTGACTCTGTGCAAGCTCGGGGCACAGGGAGAAAGCTGGGTCAGAGGACATAAAAAGGAACCTTCATTATTTCTACCCAATATTTTTTTGGATCAGCTGTACAAGGATATCAAATTCAGCTGTGTTTATTTCTTCTTAGCCAAGCCAAAGAGGCCAGGATTTTAAATTTAATTAATCAATAGGCAATGGCATTTAGTTATCACCTTTCTGGCTGAGACTTAACTCATCTGCTGTAATCCCTGAGGCCAAAAAACATTGCAAAGCATCTTTATGATTCTAGAAAGGTAGAATTAAAAAATGTAATTAAATCTGCAGATAGCAACCTACAATGAATGGGCCTAAACAACTCTGAAGTCCAAGAAACAGTACAAGTGAATTTATAAAGGTTAGGGAAAGAAAACAAAACGGGAAGAAACAAAGAAAATTCCATTTGCTAAGTTTACCATTAGACTTCAGAATTAGCCAGGCTAATAGGCAGCCAGTCATACACTCTGTGAACAAAATTCTTCAGTGGAAGAAGAAGCCAGAGGGAGGAGACAGCTGTCATTTCTGTCATTTCACAACCATCAATAAGTATTACTCACCACAATGTGTCACTCATTGAAGGACACTGTTCTCAGGAAGCCTATAATCTACTGTAGGGAAGGAGAGATTACTGCCACCTCCCCTTAGTTCTTATGTGGGTTCTTTGGCTGGGTCTAGGCCAAAAGAATCGTTATGGCTTGCTATACGCAGGAAAAAATAGGTCAACTAACATTGTATTTTTTTTTAACTATAATTTTCCCAATGTTTTCAGCTCAAAATAATGAATTATACCAATTTGGCATACTTTGGGATGGTACCTCTTTCATTCCTTCATGGTTTAAGAAAAGAACACACTAGGAATCATCTGCTTTAGAAGTCATTTCAGAGCTGGCTATGAACTGTTTAAAGTTGCAGTTTTAGCCTCATGCTGATTTGGGAGTTATTCATCTAAAATGACTTTAGGCTTTATACCTCTAAGCACACTGTACATTTATCTGGGAGGTAATGGAAGCATAGTGGCTTAGTGCAAGGACTCTGGCGTCAGACTTCATGGGTTTAAATCCCACTTCTACATGTACTAGCTGTATAACCGTAGCAAGTCACTAAAGTTCTCTAGGCCTTGAGTGCCTCATCTACGAGTGGGAATATTAATAGGATTTGCCTCACACCAGTGTAGTGAGGATTACATAAAATAGTCCATAAAATACACAACTCAATGGATGGCATGTTCCCTTTCGCTGTATCATCAAGTAACATGACCGAGAACCCGAGCTGGCATGGGAAGACCATTGGGAAAAAGCAGGGCACTGCATAGCCGGCAGTCCACGCCAGTGACTCAGAGATCCATCTTCCCAGTCTCTGTGTTCAAGGTAAGTGAGCGAACAGACTGAGGATGAGGAAGAGCAGCCTAACCGCCCGCAGGGGACAATGCCCAAGGAAACACTGTATCAACTGTGTCCCTTTAACAATGACTTGTTCACACCTGCAAGAGGTAAAGGGAATAAAAAGAAATTCGAAATTAGAAGCATAAAAGCACTCTGTGAAGACTGAGGATGGGGTGGGCATGATGGTGCAAGTGTACATGAAGGCTAATAAAATTACTTCCAGAAAAATGTTCTTAAAGATCCAGGAAAGGCTGGGATCTTTAAGAAGAGTGGCTCATGCCTGTCACCCTCACACTTTGGGAGGCTAAGGTGGGATGATCACTAAGGCTATGAGGCTAAGAGTTCAAGACTGGCCTGGGCAATACTAAGATACCATTTGTACAAAAAAAAAAAAAAAATTAGCAGGTGTTGTCATGAACCCCTACAGTCCCAGCTACTAAGGAGACTGAGGGAGGAAGATCGCTTGAGCCCAGGAGTTTGAGGTGGTGAGCTAGGATCGCACTATTGTACTCTAGCCCAAGGAACATAGCAAAGCCCCGTCTCAAAAAAATTAATTAATTAATTTTAAAAAGTCCCAGGAAGTTGTGAATAAGCTTTTGGATTTCAGAATACAGTTTGATTTCTGTCTGCTGTGAAAGAAGTGCTTGTTACAAAAAAGTTGTGGAACCAAAAGGCAGTTAATTGGGTGGCGCCTGTGGCTCAGTGAGTAGGGCGCCGGCCCCATATGCCAAGGGTGGAGGGTTCAAATCCAGCCCCGGCTAAACTGCAACAACAACAACAAAAAGTTCCAAAAGGAACTTAATTATGTGTGTTTAAAAAGGCCTACCTGGTGGACAGGTAGTGAAAGTTGAGAAGCCCATTTTACATGAATCCCGCGTTTAAGTTAATTGCTTGCTAAGGATTCTCTGGCACAAAGTAGCGCTGAGCCTCAGCAACAAGCACCAAAGAACGTGTCTTTCCCAGAAGTCTCTGCACAGCGAAACATCCAGCAGATAGGCCAGTGCAGGTCAGTTTGTCAGTGTTTTGTTTGTTTGTTTTTGAAACAGGGTCTCACTTTGTCATCTGGACTAGGGTGCCATGGCATCAGCCTAGCTCACAGCAACCTCAAACTCCTGGACTCAAGTGATCTTCCTGCTTCACCCTCCCCTGTAGCTGGGACTATAGGCACCTGCCAGGACACCTGGCTAATTTCTCTATGTTTAGTAGAGACAGGGTCTCACTCTTGCTCAAGCTGGTCTCAAACTCCTGAGCTCAAGGGATCCTCTTGCCTCGGCCTCCCTGAATGCAAGTGTGAGCCACTGCACCCGGCCTCATCATGGACCCTTAGATCCACAGTCCTCCCTCTCACGGCACTTACACACTCTTCTCTGTGACTACCTGGCTCTCTTCCCAGTCTTCAAACTTCATGAGAAGAGGGACCAGGTCTGTTTTGTTTTTGTATCTCCAAGGGTTAAAAAAGAGCAGCGTGAGCCCACCATAAACCATATAATAAGGCTGTAATAAACATCTGTGGAACAAATGAATGAGCAAATGAGCAGACGTGAAGGAGGAGAGCAGTTGTGAGCCGACTACTTGCATTCACTATTTCATGGGGTTGTTTACGTTGGGCTTGAGTATCGGTATGGCTTAAAATATCTTCTTTATATTTCACTAAAGATTTAGGTCTCAGGACCCGGAAAAGCCAAGCCCTATGTTCATCAGTGATGGAGGTTAACAGTCCCTCGATATGCTCTTTTCAAGTTATAAATGCCTGTCTCAAAGCACAGGGGTCAATAATTCAAAAATCTTTTGAATAAAAAAAAAAAATCTTTTGAAGCTTTTGCTTTCTAAAAGGAAATCAGCTATATTAATCTAAAAGTATCTTTTAAAACCATTTAATAGATGAAAATGTTTTAAACCATCTTATTAGCAAATAATAATTGTTTATACTTTTTATTATAATGAGGTTTCTTAATGGAAAAACTGTAACAGAGTAGGAAAGCACCTGTACGTGTGTGTCTGTGTGTACACATGTATGTGAATGTGTCTATAGACGTGTGTCTGGATTCCCACACGTATGTGTGTGTCTCCCGTCTCCTGGGGTTACTCACACCCACAAAAACCTGGCCTGTTGGTCCCTTCAGTTGTAACCGGGCAGGAAATATTACAAGGAAATATCTTGACCTCCTTGGCCTAGGAGCAATCACCTCTGGCGGCTGCGTGGATTGCTTGCATAGAGCTTTCCACAGGATGCCCATCCTTGACCATATGGCTCCATGCCCCTGTGTACGTCCATGTTAGACATTTCTTTTTTTTTTTTTTTTTTTTGTAGAGACAGAGTCTCACTTTATGGCCCTTGGTAGAGTGCCATGGCCTCACACAGCTCACAGCAACCTCCAACTCCTGGGCTTAAGCGATTCTCCTGCCTCAGCCTCCCGAGTAGCTGGGACTACAGGCGCCCACCACAACGCCCGGCTATTTTTTTTTTTTTTTTTTTTTTACTATTTTTTTTTTTTTTTTTATTGTTGGGGATTCATTGAGGGTACAATAAGCCAGTTACACTGATTGCAATTGTTAGGTAAAGTCCCTCTTGCAATCATGTCTTGCCCCCATAAAATGTGACACACACTAAGGCCCCACCCTCCTCCCGCCATCCCTCTTTCTGCTTCCCCCCCCATAACCTTAATTGTCATTAATTGTCCTCATATCAAGATTGAGTACATAGGATTCATGCTTCTCCATTTTTGTGATGCTTTACTAAGAATAATGTCTTCCACTTCCATCCAGGTTAATACGAAGGATGTAAAGTCTCCATTTTTTTTAATGGCTGAATAGTATTCCATGGTATACATATACCACAGCTTGTTAATCCATTCCTGGGTTGGTGGGCATTTAGGCTGTTTCCACCTTTTGGCAATGGTAACGCCCGGCTATTTTTTGGTTGCAGTTTGGCCAGGGCCGGGCTTGAACTCGCCACCCTCGGTATATGGGGCCAGCGCCTTACCGACTGAGCCACAGGTGCCGCCCCATGCTAGACATTTCTTGTTCACAGTGACACTTTCTCCCTGAGTCTAGACTCCACCACTGAATCATTTTCAATATAATATATCCCAGCCAATCACTACAAACTGATTAAAGTTAGAATGTAAGATGAAATATCTTGACTTCCTTGGCCTAGGAGCATACACTCTAGCAGGGGTCCTCAAACTGCGGTCCGTGGGCCACATGAGGCGGTGTGATTGTATTTGTTCCCGTTTTGTTTTTTTACTTCAAAATAAGATATGTGCAGTGCACATAGGAATTTGTTCATAATTTTTTTTAAACTATAAAATATAGTCTGGCCCTCCAATGGTCTGAGAGACAGTAACTGGCCCCCTGTTTAAAAAGTTTGAGAACCTCTGTGTCTGAAGTATTTCAAAGGAGTTGGTTTTTTTTTTGAGATAGAGTCTTACTCTGTTGCCCTGGCTAGAGTACCTTGGCATCAGCCAAACTCATAACAACCTCAAACTCCTGGGCACAAGCAATCCTCCTGCCTCAGCCTCCTGAGTAGCTGGGATTGCAGGCACCTGCCACAACACCTGGCTAGTTTTTCTATTTTTAATAGAGATGGGGTCTTACTCTTGCCTTGCTCTTTCTCAGGCTGGTTTCAAACTCCTGAACTCAAAGGATCCACCACCTCAGCCTCCCAGAGTGCTAGGATTACAAGTGTGAGCCACCAGGCCCGGCCCAAAGGAGCATGTTTTCTAAAGTATTTCCGTATTTTTACTGTGGATCTTTTCCACGATCCACAGTAAAAAAAAGCAAAACACATTTTGCTACTAAATTAAAACTAGTAGAATAACAACTACAGGCTCGCATGAGAGAAAAACTCAGTTGGATTCAAGTATTGGGGAGGGAGGAAAGGGGTTCAGTGGGGTCCCACCCAAAGGGTACAATGCATAGGTATATGGCACACTGCCTGGGTGAAAGGCACAACTATAGCTCAGACTTTAACCTCACAAACCCAAACTATGTCATCTAATCATATGTACCCTCATATTCATCTGAAATTTTTTTTAAAAAAGATGTTTTACACTGGGCAGAGCCTGTGGCTCAAGGAGTAAGGTGCCAGCCCCATATGCAGAGGGTGGCGGGGTGGCGGGGTGGCGGGTTTGAGCCCAGCCCTGGCCAAAAACTACAAAAAAATAAAAAATAAAAAAGACATTTTGCATTGAGTATACATACAAGGTTTCATTAAATAATCTAGCCCTTATTTATGTGAATTATTCTAATGTTTTCATTAGCTAAATGAAAACATTTATTTTTTTAAATGTTCTTTGTGAACTATTGGTTTTATAACCTATATTAGATACGGGCTGTGATCTGCGGCTTGAACGATTTTGCTGTAAAGGACTACCTTTGCAAATTCCAAGTTCTAAGGTCACAGGAAACAACGGCAGGAGCCTGTGTTAGTTTTCTCAGTTGGACAGGACACTGCTAATGAACCAGGACCTGGGCATACTCCCTCCTGGGGCCTCTGACCCCTGATGTCCTGAGCGATCAGTGAGTGGGCAGCCGTCTCGCCAGGGCACACCCCTGGCCATGGACAGGACAGGAAAGATGTTAAATTCCTTACTCTTGCCAAAGGAATAATTCACAATACCCATCCTATAAGGATGGGCCAGAAAAACCATTCCTACCACATGAAAGACAAACTATACTGCCTGTGAGGAACCATCTCACTAACTGTGGTTCTCACAAGAAAGACCCAGACCACTTCCGGTTTGCTGAAATCACACCTCTTGCTCCTGTGTTCTGCTGCCTGGCCTCCCCTCTTGAAGCCTTCCCTCACCACCGCGCACTTCACACCCCATCCTCTTCTGTTCTTGCCCAGCCTGTGAGGTGTCTACCCTCAGGCAAAAGGTCTCTTACCCCACTTGCAATATCATATTAATTCCTTGGTCACCTTTTCATATGTCCTTCTAGAGGACAAAGATGGTCTTTCAACTCCATCCTCTTAGCGCCTAGCTTGATGCCAGCCTCACAACAGGTGCTCAGAGGACACCTCTTAAATGACTTAAGACTGATCCAAGTGCCAAGGAGGGAAGGACTAATGAACTCAAGGAAGAGACAGAAACAAGAATTAGGGCAGTGATTTTCAACTGGTGTGCCACGAAAATTTTTAAAGACCATTAATTAAATTATTTTTGAAAAAAGTTCAAAGCACAATATATATTTTTTACTCTTTTCTGTGATCAACTTAATTTAAGTGTGCTGTGGAAGTTTAACTATAGGTGCAAGTATGCCGTGCCATTAAAAAAAGATTGAAAAACACTGAATTGGGGGGGGGAGGGAAGGAGAAGACAAAGGAATACCACTTTCTGCCTTAGCATTGGTTTCTGAGCCCCTATAGCACCAGCCTGCTCACAGCAGGCGAGGCAGAAATTAGTTTAATTACTCCTTCCATTATACTGGTAGGTAAACTGAGGCTATAAAGAATCCTTCTTTATGGAAGGGAGGGAGGAAAAACCATGGAGAGAGGAAAAATATCTTATTTTTTAAATTGGAAAACATCTTTGTTAGGAAAACTCTCTCCCCCCCTACACTAGGAATTGGAAGAATCCCTGAAAATAGGACAGTGACAGAATCCCAGATTGTGGATTTAGCAAGAAATACTGCTCTGTCAGAACACTTGTTCTAAAGCCAAAGAAATCCCCATACATCTATGGGCAGGAGAATCACTAGCACAGTGCCTGGAGTATTTAACTTTAACTAAATATAGTTTTAAACCAGGATAATTTGCTCATCTATGGGAATTTATAGCGCTATAAGGATTAAGAAAAGCAGAAAGCGACAAAAAAAAAAAATGCAGGCAACATCTAAGGTTGACCTTGACTTTAAAAAAGTTATACACATACATGTAAAATCATGCAGAATCAGGGAAAAGTTTGACACTCCAGGACGATGTCGGGGCCTGCAGCCAGGTAGCAAGCCAGGTAGAGGGTGGGGAGGTGGGAATAGGTAAAAAAGAAAGAGCTTTTTAAAAGCAGCAGCTGAAATGTTCCAACCAGGAAAGGCACAATTTTACTACTTCTCCTAGGTTCGGATGATGGGAAGGTCTGCTTAAGCCAAAGCTGTCACTAGAATTCAAGAATAATTAGAGCAAATGGCTGCTCAGCACAGGAAAGAGATGGGGCTGAGGAGATGGAATTGTCCAGCCTTTGAATTGCTCTAGGAAGCATGAGCTTCACCTCAAATCCCAGCTGAAGAAAATATGCCCCCTCCTCTCATCTCCTCACCAAAACTGGACCCAGAGAAGCCTATACATTTGTTGCCCTTGGATCTTGCCACCCCAAATTTAAATTCCGTTCAACATGGAATATTCAGCCCTTGAGCAGAGATGTACTCACTCTCTCTCTCCCTCTCTGTCTCCACACACACACACACACACACACACACACACACACACACACACACACACACACGGCTGTATCTGTTGTCCTTTTTCTCCCTAAACAATCCTACTCCAGTTTTGAAAATGGACATAAATTGAACCCTACCCACTGAACGCAGAATCACATTACCCGAAAAGTGACATCACTTTACCTGTGATGAAAGGGAGTTCCCCTTGCTACTATCAAAATGTCTTTCACTTAACTTCCTGCCTCTTCCCTACCAAAGAGAAAAATCAGCATGGAACCACAGGAGATCAGAACTGCAAAGACTGCGAAGATTATCCAGGCCTAGGCTGTGCAGAGTGTCGTCTGAGGACCCCCATCGGGAGCCCAGCAGGACAAAATCCCATATGTTCTCCTGGACATGGGTCTGGGCAGCAATTCTCAGCCTGGCTGCACGGGAGAATCCCTGAGGAACCTTTGCAGCTCCCCTCTCCAGGAAGCAGGCCTCACCTGAGAACAAATTGATCAGCAAATTGCCAGAGGCTGGGGTATGTCAAAA
This sequence comes from Nycticebus coucang, assembly GCF_027406575.1. NCBI lineage: Eukaryota > Metazoa > Chordata > Mammalia > Primates > Lorisidae > Nycticebus > Nycticebus coucang. The sequence continues at coordinate 12,517,415 of NC_069780.1, forward strand.
TCTCTTGGTGGGGGGATAAGAGGTGAATTCTGTTTTGCAGCCAGAGTTGAGTGGCACTGCTCCCATTGGCTAAGTGACTTGCCAAAAGTCACAACATAAGCCAGTGGTAGGACTGAATTCAATGTACAAAGCAGCATGCCCCAGGGGCCTTGAAGCAGATGGCTTCAAATAGTGGTAGCATCAATCTCCCACATCCCTCAGAGTCTGGCTCTTCTTGGACCAAGTCACATAACGGGAGAGATTTTCAGATTAGAATGTTCACAAAGCTGGCCAGGCTCAGTGGTTTATGCCTGTAATCGTAGCCTTCTGGAGGCCCAGGCAGGAGGATCTCTTAAGCTCAAGAGTTCAAGACCAGTCTAAGCAAGAGCGAGACCCCCATCTCTACTAAAAATAGAAAATTTAGCTAGGCGTTGTGGTGGACACCTGTAGTGCCAGCTACTGGGGAGGCTGAGGCAGGAAGATCACTTGAGCCTAAGAGTTTGAGGTTACTGTGAGCTAGGTTGAGGCCATGGCACTCTAGCCTGGGGCAACAAAGTGAGATTAGGTCTCAAACAAAAAGTGGGGAAAAAAAGATCTTCACAGGAGTCATATTAATCACTCTTTTTGAACCTTGTTCTCAAAAAGAGGATAGCTTCAGAAAACCAATCCGACTTACATATAATGTGTACTTACAAATGGAGGCTATCACAGGTATAGGCAAATGTACCTGTTCCAACTTACATACAAGTTCAACTTAAGAACAAACTTACAGAATCTATTTCATTCATAATTTGAGGACTGCCTGTAACCAATAACATTTCTGTTGGATTTGCCAAACATGTATTACAAGCATCCATACTTGCCTCCCCACTCAGCCATCTTCCCCTCTCCCCTCTTTCAGTTTACCGGGAAAGCCGCTGGCACACACCCTCTGAGAGAAACAGCTGTGCAAATCCAGCTCAGAGGGTCAAAGGCACACAGCACATGTTCCACTTCCTGGAAGCCCAGGGATGATGCTTGCACCTGAGACCGAGCCAGCTTCAAGGAAGAGGAAGCCGCTTGGCTGGCAGCTATGGAGGGTTTGAGATTTGCCAGGCACTGAAGAGGCAGTTTAGGAAAAGCCCCAACTGTCGAGGCATCCAGCTCCTCAGGGTCCTCCCACCAGATAACATGAGTCCTCGTCAAGCTCAGACTCACCCAGAAAATGAGACCAAGAAAGGGGGCAGTGACAAGGAATCTGTCCAAAGATGCGATTCTCAGAGGCCCTGGCTTTCATGTGGAGGAAACTTATCTCCCAGTTTTGCAGGAATAAGAAAGGCAAAAGGAAATGAAGGAGAAAGGAGATCAAGGGGAAGTCAGAGGAGAGAGACGAGAGTACAGGAGAGAAGTGTGCAGTCATTAAAAATAAATTAAAAGGCTCTGTTGTCCCCTCCTGCATGTTAACATTCCAGAAAAAGGGCTAAATCTGAGAAAACTCAAATGCAAGGACTGGGAATGAAAAAGGTGAGATGGGCGGTGTGGGGGAGGGTCCTTTCCCCCAGATGTTGAGGAACTGCACTGCCTGGTCACTTGGCTGCCACGGGCGGGGTGGGCTGGGTGGTCCCCAGAGGGAGCGGACCCCCCACACCTGCTCGGTGCTGCTCCTTCCCATGGGCACGCAGGCCAGCTGCACATTTTGGAATGGAGTCTGCCGAGGGAGACAAACATAGCCCCTCTTCTATTTTCAGGTTTTCTCTTATATGGAATGATGTGGCATCGATACTAAGCTCCAAGAAGCAATTTAGAAGTGGGGCTAGTGGTAAGGGGGGCACCTCATGCCAATCTACAAACCTGCAGAGCCTGGGGATGAAGCTTTTATTTTTAACACCGCGATCTGTGAGGTTGACCTATATTTCATTTCTTATATTGACGGAAGCGACAAGCCTCAAAGGCCAGGACACAGAACTGAGCAGATGCCCTCGGAACACTGTGCTCGGAGGAACGGTAGTAGTAACTCCCCAACGATGGACAGACACAGTGTCTGAGACAGAAGGTGCCAGTGTGTCTGGGTAAGGGGTGCACTCAGGGAGGAGAGGAACCTGATCTGAGCTTTATGTTCAGAACTCAGAAAGCAGTCCATAGCCAGAGCAGACCACACAGCTACCAAGAAAAATGTGGGGGTAGTGGGACAAAGTAAAAGCCCAGGGAAGGAGATTATTAGTAGGAGATGTAGAGAAAATCGGGAGAGGTCCAAAAGATAAAAGAAAGGGCTCATCGGGATTCAAAGCAAGAGGGTGTCAACTTTGCAGGTTTCAGTAGTAGAATCTCAGGGCCCCTTGGTCAAACAGGCAGAAAAGAAGGCAGTTATAAAACGATGTGATCAAAAAGGACTGCTTAACACCATCAGATGTTTTTTAAAAATTGACTCCAATCTTATTCCATATTTTATTTCTCCAACTCATTTCTCAAAACCTAACCCTCTAAATCATATTTGTCTGACCAGCCTTATGATGACAAGTCTTCAAATGCATAATACCATGTTAAATTTAATTTTATGCCTGAAACACGGAGGTTGGCACGGCTACATTATTTTTTTGTCAAACCTTCACATTTTAATCTGCCATCCAGTCAGTGTACTGGAAACAGAGGAATCACTTCAGATTATGAGAAATGTTAGACCCTGCACCACCAGAGGGTTTTTTTTTTTTTTTAAACCAATCTGTCATCTAAATGTAAAACAGTCAAATGATTTAGTGACAGTGGAGAAGCCCCGTGGCTCTGTGATAAGAGGCTCTGGGGGAAGGGGCCCAGCTGGATTCCTCTCCCTTCACAGGCACCTCTCACCACATGTGTACAAACGTGGAAACCGATGTCTTTTTCCACTCTCTTCTGGAATCCTCCATCAATAGCACCACTATCCACTTGGTCACCCTGGTAAAATCCCTGGCAGTGGCAGCAGTGGTGGTGGTGGGTCATCTAGATTCCTTCCCCGTCCTGGAGCAGTTGGAACAGGCACAGTATGATGAAGGAAGCAGATGATGGAGCCACCCAGCTGGCTGGCCATGTGCCTGTGGGCCAAGTCACTTAGCTTCTCTGTGCCTGGATGTCCTTATAAGGACATGGTAGCACGTGCCTTGGTCCTAGCTACTTGGGAGGTAGAGGCAGGAGGATCATTTGAGCCCAGGAGTGTGAGGTTGCAGTGAGCCATGATGACATCACTGCATCTAGCCAGGCAACAGGCATGAGACCCTGTCTCAAGAACAAAACAAAACAACACAAAACCCTCTTAAAGTTGTTGCAAAAAGTAAACGAGTGAACACATCTGATACATTTAGAACCACACCTGGTACATATGAAGTACCCAGTGTTGGCTAAGACTTCTGTTTTTCACCCCCATATCCACACAACCAGCGAACCTGTCGAGTTCAAGGTCATCTCCCTCCCATGCTCTTTCTTTCTTGTGGCTCTCTCATTGTCTTTTGAACTCACACCACATCCCCTCCTTGGTCTCCTTGACTATAATCTTGTCCCCACAAGTCCATCCTTCTCAAAACAACCACAGTGAACTGTCAAGACATGAAACCAAACATTTCATTCTGATCCTCAAAACACTTCCATGGCACCTCACCCTCTACAAGGGGAAATACAAACCTTGTAGTGTGACTCATACAGCACCTGACCCCGCCCTCTCCTCTGTCACCTCCTTGCCCTTCACACTCCAGAAACACCGAGCTGCTGGTTATCCCCCATCTTGCTGTTTGAAACTCTGGAAAAGTCCATTAGGTCCCAATTGAGTCATTTCCTTCAGATGCTTCCCAGGACCCCAAGCCAGGCAAGCCCCTCATTCCAAGTTCCTGAAGCCCCCCCATGCATGCCTCCTGCCCCACGCCCACCCAAGCACACTGAAACTCTCTGGGCTGGCGGGTGGGACTCACTGCACAACAGCTCCCCTCCTCCAGCACATAGGTGGATCCGAGCAGGGGGCGCTGACCTGCCCTGAACAGCCCGTGAGGGAGGCCTTTCTATTTCACTGTACAGGTGAGCAAACCAAAGCCCAGAGACAGGAACTCATTGCCCGAAATCACACAGACGGTAAGTCACTGGCTGGCATTCAAACCCAAATCCACAATTATGTGGCATAGCAGTTAAGAGATTGGACTCAGGAGCAACAGTGCTGGGCACATATTCTGGGTCCAGCGCCTACTGGCTATATGACCTTGATCGAGTCTCTTATCTTGTGAGCCTCATCTGCAAAATGGAGATAATTTAACGGCTTCCATCAGAGGTATTGTGAAGAATGAACAAAATTAACATCTAGTCCTTAGCTCTGTATCTAGCACATCCTAAGCCCTTATACGAACTTCAGGGGGAGATAATCTTGACAAGTGAAAAATATCAAGAGGATGCATTAAAAACAAAAACGGTATGGCCATTAGCTTCAGATCCTTCTGCAGTGCAGAATCCATTAATGGCTGTGCTGCTTCTGAGACTTCAAAAATGTAAACCACAGAAAACGATTGAATCATCTGGTGAGGTGATTGCATCTCATTCCCAAGAGACTGGGTTAGTGGGCGCAGCCCTGTGAAGAACAGGTCAAAAGGTTCTGGAGACTTCCTGAGGATGAAGTGAATGCAGAGCTGCAGGACTCTGGGACCCTCCAGCCCATCACTGGGGGAAGAGATCGGCGCCCAAAGCTAAACTTGGCCAAAATGCTTTCTAACAACAGGTTATTGATCCTCACTTTGCCCAGAGGACCTGCTTGACCAGTCTGTGTCCCTGACTTCCCAGTTCCTCAGCCCCAGTCAGCTGCTGGTAACCAGAAATGCTTCCCTGCCCTTCATGCCAAGAGTTGGCGTGAAAACTCTCTCCATTTATTTGTGAAAATACTACACAACCTTGTAAATCCTGCAGAACACCAGCACAAAGAGGGGGACATTGAATTTTTTTTTAACTGAACTCTTCACCATCTCCCACCTGTCCGGTGGGGTTTGTCATCAGAGACCGTACCACTCTGGGTAGGGGAAGCCTCCCAGAAATATAGGAGCTGAAACGATGCACACAGCCAGGTGTTGAAAGCTTCTATGACAGACTGAGGGCCATTGCCAAGTGTCTTTTGGAGCACTTAGCAAAGACTGATCTCTGTTGTGTCCCAGAAGAGACCTCACAGATGAAACGGCCCGTGACCCAAAAGATACCACTGGTGCTGGACCCTGCACTGGTTTGCTCGGGCACCATCTCATTGCCCCCAGCCTGGGTGGCTTAAACAACAGCTATTTATTTCCTCCCATCTCTGGAAGCAAGGAGTAGGGTTGGTTCCTTCTGCTGGGAGGGAGGGTCTGTAGTCAGTCTGCTGGCAATCTGTGGCACACTTGGGCTTGCAGACGCGTCACCCGGACCTCCGCCCTCACTTTTGCCCGGTGTTCTCCCCGTATCTGCGTCTAAATTTCTTTTTATAAGGACATATCATATTGGATTAGGGCCCACTATAGTGACCTCCTTTTAATTTGATGACTTTGTACAAACCCTACCTCCAAATAAGGTCATCTTCTGAAGTTGTGAGGATGAAGACTTCAACATGTGAATGTGGGGCACGTGGTCCAGCCCCTCACTCCAACACACCCCCCGCCACCTTCAGAGACGCTCTCTGCAGTGCCAGTAAGGCTCTGGGTCCGCATGACAGGATTTTGGTGTGGGATTTCGCTCTGACAGCAAGGTCCTGGAAGCAGGCTGGTCGCCTTCGTGGGGCCCCATCAGCATCCGGCAAACAGAGGGAGAAGAAGTGGTACTTATGGAGCCCAGAGAAGAAGGGCAGTGGCATCGCTCCACCTGGAGGGAACGAAGGGCCAATCATGCCTGGCTTTCAATGTCTTCCACTGTCACTACTGCAGATCCCTCCCAAGCACATCGCCTGACAATCAAGAGGCGGTAGGCCTTGGGACTCAGTGTGCAGTCTGGCAGGGCGCTCACCCCACTGCCCACAGGTCAGCTGCTGTGCGAGATGTCTCGGTCAGTTACCCCTCCTGAGCTCTGTCAAACGCGCTGCTCCTTTTCTTTCTATCCCTTGGCACTTTCCTTCAACCCGTCTTTTCCTACTTTGCCCAGTCCTGCCCTTTATGTGAGTGAATGCCCAGTTTCATTCCTTTTTATGACTTCAACACCTAACATGTGCCCTGCATGCAGCACAGGCAGGCACAGAAAGAATGCGGGTGCAAAGAAGCAACTGGTCATCTTTGAGGGTTTAAGATATTAGCCTTTATTTGCTGCTGATCTATCACAGGAAATGTAGAGAACCAGCACTCCCTGGGACAGGCATGCATTTCGCCAGCATGATGGATGCTTTAACAGAATCCAGTGCTAGGTACTCTATAAATATGTCATCAAATGAATGAATTACAGGTTGGCAATTGTTCTCTGGTTGCCAAAGCCTAGAGGCAGGAAGAAGGGTGCCAGAGCCATCCTCACACCAAGAACTGCTGCCACCATGCTCATGAAAGTAATTAGAGCAGACAACTTCTGACAGCTCCCTGATTCGGGAGAATCATCCCAAGGCTCCAACACCTAGCCCAAATCTTCTCTTCTCCCTTCTTAGTCCAGTATGTTCTGTCCTGGATCATCTCCCTCAATTGACACCAAGATTCTGTCCCCACCAAGGGGAGAACACTTCACAGCAACTGACAGCATCAGCTGACCTGTTGCCATGGTGACAGTGGTGCCTTCAGAAAATCCATCTGTTTCAAATTGCTCTGTAGATTCACCCTAACAGATCATGCAGCCCAGGGCCTCTGAAGTCTTCAGTCCCACAGCACCTTCCACCAGCCTCCTTCTTATTTTCTCTTCCAAATTTCAGGCCTCACGTAGGAACCTTACACTCTAAGGGCTAAATTGATGAACTAGCTCCAGCCTCCTAACATTTAGCACAGTGAAGCCACAACTATCACCTCCAGGTCAGCTAAAAACTAACGTTGCTGTGGCAGTAAGAAGCAGCGAGTTGAGGGTGGAGAGGGCTGGGAGGCTGGGGTTGGTCCTCCCTTCTGCCTCCCTCCACAGCCCTCTTGAAAGGTGAGCTACACCCCAGAGGCTGCTCAGCCCTTCTCTTTTGGGCTGGTCCTAGCCTTGCCATCACCATAAAGCCAGAGAAGGCACTGTCTGCTCTCACACAGTTACACCACAGCACAGAAGCCCCCAGACACTCTTCCTGGGGGTGGACAGCTGTGAGACATAATGTCCCTACCTGCTTGGGGCGAAAATGGGTCTTCCCCAAATTCATATGTTGAAGCCAAACCTTCAGTATCTCAGAATGCAACTATACCCAGAGATAGGGCCTTTAAAGTGATTGAGTTAAAACAAGATGTTAGGGTGGGCTCTAATCTAATCTGACCAGAGTCCTTATGACAGAAGGAAGTTTGGACACACAGACACCAGAGGTGGATGTGCACAGAGGAAAGACCACAGGAAGTGGCAGCGAGAGGGTGGCTGTCTATAAGCCAAGGAAGAGTCCTCAGAGGAAACAGCCCTGACCACACCTTGACCTTGAACTTCCAGCCTGTGAGACAAATTTCTGTTGTTAAAGCCATCTAACCTGTGGGAGTTTGTTATGGCAGCCTTGGCAAGCCAATAGACTTCCCTTTCCCTCCAGCAGCAACCAGGTAGATAAGGCTAAGGATGAGCAAGTAAGATCTCATCTCCAGGTGAGCTATGTCCTCATGATAGCTACCTTGTCTGATATTAATACAGCTACTCCAGCCATCTTTTATTAATGTTACATAGTATATCTTTTTGCATTGTCTTATTTTTAATCTAATTGCATCTTTATATGTATTATTATATTTGGTTGTTTCCTTTTTTTTTTTTCAAGTTTCCACATCAACCATTTTTTTTTTTGTTTGTTTATTTTGAGCCAGTCTCATTCTGTTGTCCAGGGTAGAGTGCTGTGGCATCACCATAGTTCACAGAAACCTCTTGGACTTGAGCGATCCTCTTGCCTCAGCCTCTCAAGTAGCTGGGATTACAGGCATGTGCCACTACAACTGGCTAGTTTTTCTATTTTTAGTAAAGACAGGATCTCGCTCTTGCTCAGGCTGGTCTTGAACCCCTGAGCTCAAGCAATCCACCTGTCTCAGCCTCTCAGAGTAGTAGGATTATAGGCATGAACCACTGTGCCAGGCCTGATGTGTCTTATATTTAAAGAATTTCTTTTGTGAGCATATAGTCAGTCCTTGCTTTTTCAACCAATCTTAGTCCATTCTGTGTTGCTGTAAAGAGTATCTGAGATTGAGTAATTTCTAAAGAAAAGAGGTTTATTTGACTTATGGTAGTGCAGGCTATCCAAGAAGCAGCGTCCAGCATCTGCATCTGGTGAGGGCTTCAGGAAGCTTCTAAGTCAAGGCAGAAGGCAAAGGGGATACAGGCATGTCACATGGCAAGAAAGGGAGAAAGAAACAGAGGAGAGGGTGCCGGCCTCTTTAAACAACCGGCTGCCACATGAACTATTAGAACAGGAACTCACTCATTATCTCAAGGAGAACACCAAGCCATTGATGAGGGATCTGCCCCCATAATCCAAACACCTCCACTTGGCCTCACCTTCAACATTTGAGATCAAATTTCAACATGAGATTTGGACAGGACAAGTATCCATACTATATCACTGATCATCTGTCTTTTATTTGGGGTATCAGAACTGTATTGTCCATTATATCATTAGTCTTATGTGACCATGTAAATTTAATTCAAATTAAAATGTAATACAATTCATGAAATGATAATAAACTACATAAACTACATTTTAAGTGCCCAGTGACCACACGTGACTAGGTATTAGAGAACACAGATAAAGAACATTTGTATCATCCCGGAAAGTTCTACTGGACAGCTCTGGGTTAGAGGGAGAAAAAGAAAACAAACCAAATTACAGATTAATAACAGCACCTCTTTACATCTGGTGCTGTTACTAACCTGGCTGGCTAAATCTATCATTTAGCTATATATTTTCTTCTTGTCTAATTGTTCTCTGTTCACATTTTCATCTCTTTCTGTTTTCTTCAAATTAATGAGCACTTCCCATGATTCTATTTTATCTCCTTTATTGGCTTATTAACTCTCTTTGCCTTATTGAGTTCATAGAATACATTTTCATTTAATTCATGCATAGTATGTATGTATATTATCTCCCTTTACTAATATACCACTTCACATACCGTATAAGAATCTTACAACAGTCTACTTCATTTCCTCCCGTATGGACTTTATTTATTTATTTTGGAAACAGAGTTTCACTTTGCACCCTTGGTAGAGTGCCATGCCATCATAGCTCACTGCAACCTCAGATTCTTGAGCTCAAGTGATTATCTTGCCTCAGCCTACCAAGTTGCTGGGACTATAGAAGCCTACCACAATACCCGGCTATTTTTAGAGATGGGGGTCTCACTCTGGCTCAGGCTGGTCTCCAACTTGTGAGTTCAGGCAATCCACCTGCCTCTGCCTCCCAGAGGGCTAGGATTATAGGCATGAGCCACCGCACCCTCCTTTATAGACTTTGTGCAATTATTTTCTTATATTTTACTTATAAATGTTATTAATTTCAAAATACATTTCTACTATTTTTGCTTTAAATACCATTATCTTTTAAAGACATTTTTAATAACAATTCATTTGTACTTATCACATATTTATTTACCATTTCTGTGTCTGAAAGAGTACTTATCCTCATTTTTGAAAGATATTTTTGTTACATATGGAATTCTGAATTGACAGTCTTTCAGTGCATTAAAGATAGCACACTCCACTGTCTTCCAGCTTGCATTAATTCCAATAAGAAGTCCGCTGTCATTGTCCTTGTTTGTGTTCACGTGTAGGTGGTAGAGTCATCCCTAAGTATTAGCAGAGGACCCTCCCCATGGATACCAAAATCCCATATATAGGCCAGGTGTGTTGGGTCACGCCTATAATCTTAGCATTCTAGGAGGTTGAGGTGGGTGGACTGCTTGAGCTCAAGAGTTTGAGACTAGCCTGAGCCTATCCCTACTAAAAATAGAAAAAAATAGCCAGGCATTGTGCCAGGTGCCAGGCAGGAGGATGCTTGAGCCTGAGAATTTGAGGTTGCTGTGAGCTATGATGATACTACAGCACTCAACCCCAGGGTGACAGAGTGAGACTCTGTCTCAAAAAAAAAAAAATCTCTTATATAAAATGAGATAGTATTTGCATATCACCTATGTGTTAATACATCCTCTCATATGCTTTATTTTTATTTATTTATTTATTTATTTATTTATTTATATTTTTGAGACAGAGCCTCAAGCTGTCACCCTGGGTAGAGTGCCGTGGCATCACAGTTCACAGCAACCTCCAACTCCTGGACTTAAGTGATTCTCTTGCCTCAGCCTCCCAAGTAGCCGGGACTACAGGCGCCCACCACAACGCCTGGCTATTTCTTTTTTGGTTGTAGTTGTCATTGTTGTTTGGCAGGCTCAGGCTGAATTTGAACCCGCCAGCTCTGGTGTATGTGGCTGGCACCTTAGCTGCTTGAGCTACAGGCACTGAGCCCTCTCATATACTTTAAATCATCTCTAAACTGATTATAATACTTAATACAATGTAAATGTTATATAAATTGTTGTTATGCTGTATTGTTTATTTGTATTAGCTTTCATTGCTATTTTTCCCCAAATATTTTTAATTTGCAATTGGTTGAATCTGCAGATGTGGAATATGTGGATACAAAGAGCCAATTGTGTTGCTCTTTTCCCTCTGTTTGCATTTAAGATTTTCTCTTTATTACTGGTTTTTAGCATTTTTATTTTGATGTACACTGGTGTAGTTTTTTTTCATATTTCTTATGTTTTTGCTGGAAAGTTTTTCTACATATTTCAATCATGTGCCTGGCTTTCTCCCTTTTTTCCTTAATTTATCTCTTTTTTTTTGAGACAGAGCCTCAAGTTGTCACCCTGGGTAGAGTGGTGTGGTGTCATAGCTCACAGCAGCCTCCAACTCTTGAGCTTAAGTTATTCTCTTGCCTCAGCCTCCCAAGTAGCTGGGACTACAGGGACTACAAAAAATGCCCAGCTATTTTTTGGTTGTAGTTGTTATTGTTGTTTCGCTGGCACGGGCTGGATTTGAACCCACCAGCTCTGATGTATATGGCTGGTACCTTAGCCTCTTGAGCTACAGATGCCGAGCCAATTTATCTCTTCTTTAATAAAATAGTCTGTAATACATTCTCTTTTCCTCTTCATTCTTTGGTAAGTACTAAAAACTAAAGACTCATGGAAGGGGGAATGCCACTCTGAAAACCCACATCACAAAAAAAAAATGATGGCATTTTGATCAGGCTGTCAAGTTCAAATGCACAGTTACAAGGACCACCTGGTTCCATTAGGCTTCGTACCACATGCTGCATAAACATGCTTCCACCTGCCCACTTTTTTGAGGAAAACAATTATAAATATACAATATGATTCAAGTGCCAAGAAAAAAAATCCCCTGAGTTTTGAGGATTACACTTGTTTCATTTATTTGGCTGATATTAACCAAAAATTGCTCCTGCAGGAGGAGGGGGGAATTGCTGCGTATAGTGGCTCACTACTGTAATCCTAGCACTTTGGGAGGCCAAGGCAGAGGACTGCTTAATGCCAGGAGTTTGAGACCAGCCTGAACAACGGTGAGACTCCATCTCTACCAAAAATAGAAAAATTAGATGGGCTGGGTGGAACACATTTGTAGTCCCAGCTACTTTGGAGCTGAGGCAGGAGGATTGCTTGAGCTCAGGAATTAGAGGTTGCAGTGAGCTATGATGATGCCAACTGTACTGTAGCCTGGGCAACAGAGGGAGACTTTGTCTCAAAATAACAAAAACCACTTAAAAAAAACAGTAACTAGTGAATACTCATTATATACCAGATAATCATTCTGAGTACTTCGTATGAATTATAATTTAATACTTAAAGCAACCTCATAAAATAATTACCACAATTACCATCCCCATTGACAGAGGAGAAAACTGAGAGGGAAGACTTTCCCAGGGACATGTGCTGGCTTATGGCAGAGTGAGGAGCCTAAGTCTGTTTGACACTAGAGCTCATCATATGCAGTAGTGGGCCGGTAATTTGGAAACACTCTTGCCTGATTGAGGAAAAATAACATTGGCCCCCAATACTTACTAGAATAAAAATTAAAATAAGTAATAATATTCTATTAGGTTAAAAAAAGTCTGACCAATAATTAGAAAGAGTAAGGTAAAGAAAAGATAAGATTTCATCTGTAATAAAGTGAGTTAGTGAAAGGTGAGAGTAGAGCAAGGCTGATAGTTTGGCATTACAAATCAGAGTAGCAGTTACGTTAATTATCTGTAATGAGATGCATTATTTGCAACTAAAATTGTGAGTGCACAGATCATCTGGAAGGGGCGAGATGAGAAGCGTGTCAATGGAGCTGTGAGTAGAGGCTTGGGGAGTACAGGCCTGAAGATGCCTGCAGAAGAATGAAGGAAAGAGAGGGGGCTTTGGGAAGATGCAACCATCCTACATGAAGACGAATCCTTTTTTAAAATGTTTTGTCCCTTGTCCGGTCAGGGCAATAATTTTCCCTTTGGAAAGAAAAGTTGGCAAGGTGAACGATAGATGGCCTTGTGGTGCAGAGGTGGGGGAGGTGGACATGCACTGGACAGAGAGGGAGGGCTTAGGCCCTGACCCCAGCTCCGGCATTAACTTGCTGGGCAATATGGAGCCCATTTTAAAGCTCTCCAGCCCCTTCTTTACAATAAATTCTATGCAGAGCTCAATGTATGAAAAGAGGAGAAAACAGGACTGTGCGATGAGGCTGAGGCTGGAGGCTGAAGTCTGCGCTCCCCCTTCACCTCTGGGTTCTGGTAGGTTCCAGGCCCCTGGTCTCCTCTCAAACACATTATACTGATTCTTGCTGAAGGGCCTTCCGAGTCCAGAGTTAGGATTTCTGGGCTCTGGTCCCAACCACTGCCCTGAACTTGTCAGGGCACTGCCTTTACAGACCTCAGTTTACTAGCCTGAGAAGTGGGACTAGAAGAATCTCTATGATTCCTTCCAGCTCTAACACTTTGTCTTTTAATAGGACTCTGATGGTTAATAAATTAATAAAATGCCATAACATTGGAGTAGACTATTGAGGGGAAAAGGTATTAGCCAAGTAGGGAGTATTTCCCAAGGCCCACAAATCTTTCACCAATTTCTTTTACAGATTGAAACAAAATCAATAAAATTTGGAGGTCAGTGAGCCTTAGCTTGCGTATCAGTATTGCACTGGATAAAATTTGACCAGTACACAGATAAAGCACATTTTGGTGCATGTTTCTTTGGTAAAGAATTCCCTGCAGTAGGAAGTCACTTGAAAATATTGCAAAGTGATTAAAAATGCTCTGGAATAACTGAATATGGTTACATACGAGAACATTCTTGCTCTCAGGAAACACATATGGAAATACAGCGTGTACTGAATGGTTAAGTGGCCCGAGGTCTCCACTTACTCTTGAATGGCTTAAAAATATGTATTTATAGGAAGAGAGGGAAGGGGAGAGGCAAACTGTAAATATATGGTTAGTTTAGGTAAAGGGAGGATCTAAGGGTATAGGAGTTCTTGCAACGCTTCTGTAAGTTTAAAACTATATCAAAATAAAAACGTAAGGAAACAAACAGATGCTTGGGAAAACACATTTGTTTATTTCCCTCCACGCTATTTTTATAAACTTCCTGTCATACCCCAATTTAGAAGAGACATTTTAAAGCGGTGTTTTCCTTCATATCATTTTCTCTTCCATAGAGGAGATCAGTGGAGCAAGAGTTGCCAACAGCCCTACAAGCTGAAGAGGTGCGGCTGAGGGTCTGCTTAGCCACGGTTCACAGCTCTTCAGGGGCTCTCACGGTCCATCCAGAGGCCCACAGAAAAGCTACTGGCCTTCAAGACATCTCAGCCAACCACAGCTCTAACAGAGGACAGCCGCTGCATGTTATCCCGAATCTTCCTTACTCAGTGAGACACTTGCTAAGCACAAGCGGTTACGAGAATACACACGGGAGTGAAGAGTGTTCTCTTGTGAAAAGGCAGGGAGGCTGAGGCTGTCGGGCCTGCGCACCCAACCCCTTGGCTCCCACCATCCCCACACATGACAATGGCCTCCTACCCAAAGCTACTCCCATTCTCTGTCTGAGGGATTTTCCTAGTGCAGGAAGCAAAACGGTGCTGGGGCATCAATGCTCCCAAGAACATCCACGAGCCAATGGTGGACACGGTTTGCTGGATAAATACCCCATACTTCCTCGCCCTCAGCAGCACCTTCCAATCTATAGGACCTCCCAGACGGCCCTGGGAGGCTGAGCCCCAGAGTCCCACAGTGGCAGCTGGTTTATTACAGACTCCAGGCTGACATCTTTCTCATCCCCATCTCATCCCTGTCTCACTTTGGGAGGGATCACCTCCCCAAAGACACTTGCACTCCAACTCCTCTTGGGCTCTGATTCTGGGAAACCTACCGCAAGACAGGTGTTATTTCAAAAAGGAAAAGAAATTTCGTTTAGGACCTACCAGCTGCAGGTGGGATGCTATACCGATGTCATCTTGTCCAACTTTCACAACTACCCTGTGAGAGAGATGTGATTACCAGCACAGACAGGGGAAGGTTGAGCAAGAAAACAAACATTTTGCTGAAGATCATATAGGTAGGGAAGATTCTGGAGGGGACAGTGTTCACACCCACACCCGTCAGAACGCGAGCCTCCGGTGCCTGCCTCTACATCTGCTCCCGAATCTCTTCAATCATCCTGGCAGGCCACTTCTGCCCAGCTTCCCCCACATCCTTCAGGGAAAAACAGCGTTGAGATCTTTCTTTTTCTGGAGCCTTAAGTTAATAAATGCGGGGGGAGGGGGGGAGCTGTGTCAAGGTAAGTTGGTTCAGCCACACACACATCTCTAAACAGGCAAGATCACTGCCAATCCTGTTCTGCCACATCCTGTGAGCAGCCCCTGCCCCTGGGGGCTTCCAGTCTAATGAGAGGGACGTGCCATAGAAGGTATTAAGATGTAAAACATAGGGCGGCGCCTGTGGCTCAGTCTGTAAGGCGCCGGCCCCATATACCGAGGGTGGCGGGTTCAAACCCGGCCCCGGCCAAACTGCAACCAAAAAATAGCCGGGCGTTGTGGCGGGCACCTGTAGTCCCAGCTACTCGGGAGGCTGTGGCAAGAGAATTGCTTAAGCCCAGGAGTTGGAGGTTGCTGTGAGCTGTGTGAGGCCACAGCACTCTACTGAGGGCCATAAAGTGAGACTCTGTCTCTACAAAAAAAAAAAAAAAGATGTAAAACATAGACATGCATTCAGGAGGGTTAATTAGCCCAATAGGTAGGGTTTCAGGAAAGTCTCTTTGAAAGGTAAATCCCAGGCTGAGTCTTGAAGGATGCAAGAAGATCCAGGAATTTAATTAAGAATTATTTTGAGCCAGGCATGGTGGTCCACACCTGTAATCCTAGCACTCTGGGAGGCTGAGGCAGGTGGATCGCTCGAGTTCAAGAGTTTGAGATCAGCCTGAGCCAGAGTAAGACCCTGTCTCTACTAAAAACAGAAAACTCAGCTGGGCATCATGGAGGTGCCTATTGTCCCCCCACCCCACCCCCGCTACTTGGGAGGCTGAGGCAGGAGGATCGCTTGAGCCCAAGAGTTTGAGGTTGCTGTGAGCTGTGACGCCATAGCACTCTACCCAGGGTGACACAGTGAGACTCTGGAGAAAAAGAAAAATTATTTTGAAGGCAATTTTCAGCAGAATGTAGTAACTAAACAAATGTGGGAGTTGAGGGAAAGACAGAAGTCTAGAATGAGTCTCAGGGTTTTTTTCTGTCATGCCTAGATGGAGGATGGTGCCACTAACCAAGACTCAGCGTACAGGAGAAAGGATGTTGCCACTAACCAAGACTCAGCGTACAGGAGAAAGAGCAGGTGGACGCGCTGAGGCCATCCTAGTTCACACCGCAGCAGAGTGGACAGCCAGCATCCTCTGGGTCTGCCAGGTAAGCTTCCCAGCACTCCTGCTTGGGGTCCAGAGGACAGCCTCCCGGCCTGAGGGTGAGCACCTGGCCTGGGTCTGGCTGGTTATAATATCCCCCTTCCCTGCCAGTAACTTTTGAGCAGGAACATGACCAGTATTAGTCAGTTGTGACTGCTTAACAAACATAACACAGAGCTCGCTGGCTTGAAGCAATAACTATTTTTATTTCTCACAATTCTGTGGGTTGTCTGGATGGGTCTTCCAGTCTGGGCTGCCCTGGCTGTGCTGGCTGGTGGAGAAATGCAGGGAATGTCACTCCCAAATATGGCTACCCAGTATGATGAGCACTCTGAATTAAAAGCCTTCAGAGATCAACCAATGCTGGAGGAGATTTTTTTCCCTCCTACATAAAGACCAGACAAACCACCAGCGAGAACCAAGGGTTTTCCTCCCCCAACTCATATCTCTCTCGCCACACCCAGGCCCTCCCCAATCCTTTTCTCTCTCTCTCATTTCTCGCCTCCTCCAAAGCACTCTGAGAAAACAACGACTTCTGGTCCTTTGTTTGACTTTTCATGAGCTGAACCCCAATCACAGGATGGAAAACTACAGTCTGGGCAGACTTTTGTCACAAACCCACAAACCATTGCCTCCTCTGTGGGCCCAACATACTTTGTCCTACACCATTCATTGTGATATCCTTCAAGCCCACTGAATTCCCCAAAGAGCTATTTCCTATCTTCCTAACCTCATCCACACATCCCCATCTCCCTTTTCCTGAAGAACTAAAATATATAAGCATCTATACCCCACTGAGATATTGGGCAATCACAGATTCTCTGCCATACATGCTAATAAATTTGTATGCCATTCCTCTTATAAATCTGCTTTTTTGTGAGTTGATTTTCCAGCAAACTTCTGGGCAGGGGGAGCAGAGAAGCATTCCTTTCACACCTACCATGGTCTAGGATCACCTCGCTCATGTCTGGGGCCTCAGCTGGGACAGCTGGGCCTTTCTCGCCACTGAGCTCTCATCTAACAGCACAGCAACAAGCAAGAAGCTTCCTGCACCCTCTCCCTGCCCTCACATTGGGCTCGGAGCATTTACACGTTTGATGCACCCTCAGAGACTGTTTTCTCCATGAGGAACTGTGTCTATTTCATTCATTGCTTCTCAGGGTGCCTGCTTGGCATCTAGTAGGTGGTTAGCAATTACATGGATTATGAATGAATGATTGTAATGCATTCCAAAGATGAACAAATGAAGTGGTCAGTTTCAATGAGTGTCATGGGTTTACTTGAGGAGACTTGTCAGCTAGGACAACTTTTCAGATCTCCCAGAGCTGCAGTGCATGTTGTGGGGAGCGCTGATGGTTTTAATTCCTGATCCTGTAGGCCCTGGTCAGCACCCCCAGACAGGACACAGGACTTCACACTCCCGGTGCCAGCATCAGGAGAACAACGGAGGCTTTCTGGTCTGCCCTCCTCCTGCTTTGGGCAGTGGCATGCGTCTTCCCTGCCTGCGTCCTCGGTGCTGGGAACTGGCCCTAAAGACGGGTCCCTGAAGGTTACATACAATCCTCTTTTCATTGCAACAAGGATTGCCTTGTTCGGCACACACCCCAGCCCTCCCCAGTCCTTTTCTCTCTCTCATTTCTCACCTCCTCCCAGCCCATCCTTCTGTCTTTCTGAGATGCAAGGACAGGCTCCAAGTGGCACACATGGGTCACTTTACTACTTCAAATCAAAGGTGGCACCCAAATGCTTCTGCAGGAGGAGGGTGGGATGGGATTGGGTTGGTTTGGGTTGAGGGCCAGTCAGCTAAACCACCTCCACCTGGTTCTGCCAGAGGCTTAGAAGCTCCAGCCCCATACATATTATAAGAAACGAAAATACCCCTGTGTCTAAACCAGAAACTATCAAAATGACACTATCAATATTTTGGACTTGATAATTCCTTGATGCGGGGTGCCATCCTGTAATTGTAGGGGGTTTAGTAGCACATGGCTTTCTATCCGTGAGATGCTAGCAGCAACCTCCCCGCCCTCTGTGACATCCAGGTATGTTTCAAGACACTGCCAAATGCCTCTTCGAAGGGAAGGGATCACACCTGGTTGAGAAACCACTGGACTGAAGCTTTACAAATGCACATAGAAATACATCCTATGGAAATGCATCTAGAAATTTCTTCTGAGGAAATTATTACGTATGTGTATGAAGATGAAGCTACAGGATGCAGCACTGCTAGTCACAGCAACACTGCAACCAAAGAAGGACCTCTTAGTAAATTTCCAACAGCAGGAAGCTAAGTACGTCCAAGTCTTGGAAGACTATGTTACCACTAAAAAATAGTCCATGGGTGACCTACATCTATGAGCATGAAAAGATGTCTAGAAAATAAAACAGGATTAGAGTATAATCGCAAGACTACAGCTATGCACAGAGAAAAAAGTCTAGAAGGCTACTGTCCAAAATGCTAATAGCAGTTATCTTTAAAGTGGGGAGATGCACATATGAACCCAGTGTATGGTGCCCCATGATCATACTAATGTACACAGCTATGATTTAATAAAAATAAATAAATAAATAAAGTGGGGAGATGCAAGTCATGTTTTTCCTTCCACTTGCTTGTATTTTCTAGGCTGTCCACAATGTTCATCCTACTTAATATATATGACGCAGCTTTGGGTCTCACGCATTTGCTTCAGCACAGAAACGCACAGACCACTTCTCCCTGGGAGAAAATGGCCTCCTCTCCCTGCACCCTTTGCTTTTACTAGTACATGCGAGGAATTATCACTGGAGGAAATAGACCTGTGGACCCAGGGCTCTCCTGCTCCTCCTCATACTGCCTGCTTCTCCTCTGCCCACTGTCCTCCCAGCATTCCAGTGAAAGTGACTGGGGTCAGCTTTGAGAGTAGAAGAATTTGCGATTCAACTTTAGAGGAACGGACAGGAGTGGGAAAGTCTTGGCAACCCAGTCTCTGGAGCTATTCCTGCCCTGCCCTGGGCTCACCAAGGGCCCACTCTCTGCAGCAGCCAAGATTTCCCCCTCCCAGGGCTGCCATACACTGCTAATATGCACCTCGGTTTGGCCGGGCTGGATGGACCCATGGTTTCTGCCTCTTGCCAGTGAACAGCCTGCCGGGAAAGTGGAGGCAAGCGTTGTTCAGGATGAGTTTGTGGAGACCCCCTATTCGCAGGACTGCAGGGGCAGCCCTTTCCTGTCCACTCCTTATTTCACTTAAGTCCTGGCCAGGGTGAATTCTGAGGAGGGCTTGGCACCATGAAAGCACATGGCTCTGCTCAGCATCCCTGGGTAGTGCCCAGGGCGAGGTGGGTTTGTGTGTGCTCAGAACAGGGAAGGGAAGGAGAGGAGCCGGGGGATATCTGGGAAGCCACACTGAGCTGGGGGAGGTCCCCTCTGGCTTTGGCTGTGCCCACATTGTCCTGTGAACTTCCTGACCATTGGTTCTGGGTGGATGGATGAGGGGCAGGACAGTCCTCTTTGTCACCCTACATGCCAGGCAGTCCTGGCTGTCTCTCAGAGCACCTTAACTAATAAGCCTCACGTTGTCACTCTGTGGTCAGCAACGTGATCTTCAGGTGAAGAACTGAGATGGCAACTCCAGGCCACTTGTCCCAGATCACCTATTCAGACGAGGGAGGCGCTGAGAGAGTCTCAGGTTTCCCCTCCATGGTCCCCTCTCCCTTCCTACCCCTGAAATGTGGGTTCCCTCCAAGAACTGAGCAAAGTACCTTTCAAACAGCATCAAATATCCAGGGCAATCAGGACAAGTTTTGTGATAAGAAAGTGAGTCCTCAGGGCTAATGCCCATGGCCACGTTAGTTCCCTGGGAAAGAGGCCTGGGAAGTAACTCCTGGTATCACAGAGTGCCGGGGACACACACAGGGTACATTGTCTCTGGGCAGGAACGACTTTGTGGGTGTGTAACAGTGCAGTAACACAGGGTCCCATCCTGAGAAGGGCCCCTTGCTTGGTTAAACGTGCTATCACCATCTCAAAATTCTATTTTTTTTTTTTTTTTTTAGAGACAGAGTCTCACTTTACTACCCTTGGTAGAGTGCCATGGCGTCACACAGCTCACATCAACCTCCAGCTCTTGGGCTTACGCCATTCTCTTGCCACAGCCTCCGGAGCAGCTGGGACTACAGGCGCCCGCCACAACGCCCAGCTATTTTTTGTTTGCAGTTTGGCCGGGGCTGGGTTTGAACCCGCCACCCTCGGCATATGGGTCCGGCGCCCTACTCACTGAGCCACAGGCGCCATCCTCAAAATTCTTAATAATTGTTAAACAAGGGTGCTATATCTTTTTTTTTTTTTTTTGAGATAGAGTCTCATTATGTTGCCCTCAGTAGAGTGCCGTGGAGTCACAGCACACAGCAACCTCAAACTCTTGGGCTTAAGTGATTCTCTTGCCTCAGCCTCCCAAGTTTTTTTTGTTGCAATTGTCATTGTTGTTTAGCTGGCCTGGGCCAGGTTCAAACCTGCCTGCCTTGGTGTATGGGTGCCAAGCCAGGGTGCTGTATCTTTGTCTTGTACAGGGTCCTAGTCCTGATTCTGGGCTAGTTTCTTGGTCACCTTCCCTCCCTCAGGGCTTCCCAAGGGGCTGGGGCTTCCCAGAGTCACAGCAAGGGATGCGCTTCCCAGTCAGCGACTGAAACAAAACAAAAGCCCCAACTCCATGCAATTAGGTCAGATTTTGCCACCAAATAAATTTACTGCCCAAGTTTCTATTTTCAAAGTTTTGAGAATTGTAGTTAAGATATGTGGACCTATAACTAGGGTCCTAGGGTCACTGTCATGTAGATAAAAGAGGCATGGTAAAGCACTTCACACCCTGCCTGGTACACAGAAGGTCTTCATGCTATGAATACCTTCAGCCACCCATTTGCTTGCACAGTTCGACGTCCTGGTCCAGCATGAGCTCAGAATGCTCCTTACCAATGTTTCTACCTACAGAACTCCCACCCACCTCAAGGCAACTGGGTGTCACCCCCTCCACATAGGGGTCCCTGGCCACACACACCCTCTAGCCACCCTGCACCTGAGGGAGGCCTCCTCCTTCTGTCCTGGCTTTGGTCACACTGAATTATAATTGGCCTAGGTCTCTCTTTCCTTCTAGCTCCTAAGCTTCTTGTGTAGGAATGATGGCTTGCTCACCTGTGTATTCCAGCACCTAGCCCACAGCAGGCCCATGTCCACAAAAGGTGGAAAATAGAATCAGACATCTAAATTTCTCAGCCTGCCCTGTACAGGAAAGCACATCCCAAAGGGCTCCCTCACTGCTCATGAACCTGAACTCAGAGAAAACCCCCATTCAGCATTACCACCATAGTGCCTGAAGAGCTTCTTTTGCACCTTAAAATACTTTATGTTTTTCATAAACCCAATTACTATCCAGCAGGAATGGCCCTGGCCAGACACAGACTTGGGAGGTTAATTCACACTTTAGCTCTTCAGCAAAAATTTACTGGAGTCCAAAGTCTCTCCCTCCAACTTTTAGACTGAAGAAACCCCTGGCCACCCCTGCTGGACGGCTATCTCTCTAGGGCTCGCTGCTTCTACCAGGTGGGGCATCTGGCACAGGGCCAGGGGGCTGGCTCGGCTTTTCGTGCTTTGGATTCCTCTTCCCTAGGGAGACCCCAGTCACCAGAGGCAGGACCGGGCTGGGTGTAGAAGGTGCTAGCCAGCCTCATCCCATTCACATCACTGGGCCAGAGAAAGCCAGCAGGGCTCCCCTGAGGAAGGCTGGATGAGCCTCAAGATTTAAACAAGCACCAGCTATGGCTCAACAGCCACTCACACTGAAAGAAAACAGGACTGGGAAAGTGCATCTCCTTTCAAGAGAAGGGAGGGGAAAGATTCGACAGCAGAACACCCGGACTATGCTATGATTTGAATGTGTCCCCCAAATTCCTGTGTGGGCAATTTGATCTCCGGTGCAGCGATGGTGGGAGGTGTCTGGGGAATGGGGCATCACCCTCACCAATGGATTAATGCCATGATCTGGGAGTGGGCTCCTTACAGAAGCATGAGTTTCTCCCGCATTCCCCTTCCACTGAGGGATGATATAGCAAGAAGGTCCTCACCAGGTGCCAGTCCCTCCTTGGACTTTCCACCCTTTGGAACTGTGAGCTGATAAAGTTCTGCTCATTATAAATTTCCCAGTCTGTGGTGTTCTGCTACAGCATCACAAAATGGTACAGTGTGCCATCCTAGGTGAAGAGTGGCTGCCCCCTCCTCACCCCAGGGGCCCACCACTGACAGGAGGCAGGTGAGCCTTACCTCCTCCCTCTGCCCTCAGTTGCACAGTTAGCACCTACAGCCAGGCTGCCTTCACACCCATTATCACTGAGGGTCAGAAATATTTACAGAGGATGCTTGTATCTTGGGGCAGAGGAGCCTGGAGGTGAGATGCTCTGCCCACGTCAGACCCAGGAAGGGCAGCGCTACATCTCAGCCTGCCTGGGAAGGGGCGTGATGGCATGCTTCTCTCCAGGGAGGTGTCCGTGAAACCCCCAGAGAAGAAAGGACCTTAGAGATGGCCTCTGTGGGCCTTTGTATTTAGAATTAACGAACGTGCTGAAATCCAGAAGTCCAGCAAATTAAAGCATCAATGTGTTTGTCTGATTCTGGGGGTGATAAGCACCCCTAGTACCGGGCTGGTCCTTCCTGGGAAGCAGCTGCGGCACCCAATTTAGTCCTCACACCCAGCTTAGGAAAGAAGCTTTCCGGTAGCTCTCCCAAGGTGCAGATTAAGGGTACTGCAGGGAGCTACTTATGTGAGCCTTCCTCCAGGGTCCTGTTTACACCTAACAGCTTTTCCCCAGGTTCCCATATAAGGGATCTGCCGCCCCCACCCCCGACTCCAGGAAACAAATTTACTCTACTCCCACCAACTCCAGGCCCTAATATTCTCCCCACTGCTGTGAAACTCAAGGTGTCAGCCCTGCCTTGGAGAAAAACGTGTGCAGAGAGCAGTTCACACAAGTGTGTAGACTTCCTATCAAGGGGACCACACCCACGCCTATTCACGTGCCTCAGTCAGCCCTCAGCTATCTGGGACTGATGGGGTTTCAGTCACTCCAACAAAGAGCCCCACCATTCTGAGAAGGAAGGGAGACAGAACATCAGTCTCAGGCTACCAGCTCTGGGGACCGGGTTTCCCCCAATCCACTGGGTATAAGAACCACTGGCAACACTTGTCAAAATGCAGCTTCTTGGTTCTGGCCCCCAGAGATGCTAATGCTGTAGGTCTAGATGGAGCCCTGGAATCTGCATGTTCAACAACTCCAGGACTCAGAGGACTCCAATGCCAACAGTCCGCAGACCACAGCAAGAAGTTCTGACTCACACGTGTCCAGTTCCTGCTTCTCAGTTTCTCTACCTGTCTCCAAGCTCTTGAAGCTGATTTCCCCAGGACTGGGGGCAGTTAGAGAAAAGGTTGCCCCCAAGGCTTGCCATGTGAGCACTGTAGCCAGGAATACCCCAAACAATACTCAATACTTGACGATTTACAGATGTAATTGGCTGGAATGTGTTTTAACCTAATCCAAAAGGGAAGAAAAAGCTACAAGGACACCAGATGACATCTGAGTATCCACTGTGGATTAGATAAGATCAAGGTTAAATTTCTAGACTTTGATAACTGTACTGTGGTTACCTTCTTGTCTTTAGGAGACACACACTAAAGTATTTAGAGATCTATGAGCATGGTGTCTCGAATTTATTTTCAAATGATTCAGAAAAAATAATATACACACATATATTAGATAAAAATGATACAGCAAATGGGACAAGATGTAAACTGGTGAATCCTTCTATCATTCTTACAACTGCCCTGTGAGCCTGAAACTTTACTTTTTACCAAAGTGTTACCCAAAAAATAACCTTGGGGGGAGGGGCAGAAAGAGACTCCATTTTCTTTACTTTTATATATGTTTGAAATTTTATATAATTAAAAAAAATTCCAGGCCGGGAAACATAGCAAGACTAGGTCTCTACAAAAAATAAAAATCAATAAAAAATTACCTGAGTCTGGTGGCGAGTACCTATGTTCTCAGCTACTCAGGGGGCTGAGGCACCAGGGTCGCTGGAGCCCAGGAATTCCAGGTTACAGTGAGCTATAATGATGCCACTGTCTGAGTGACAGAGAGAGACCCCATCTCTAATGGTAAATAAATAAATAAGCTTCAGGTGATGGTTTGAGTAACACTGGCTCTGTGCTGGCCAGAGAGCCTGGACTCCATTGGCAACAGCATGAGGAAACTGTCCACACCTGGTCCTCCCAGCTCCCAGCAACAAAAGGAAATCACTTTATAAGTTTATCTTTATATTCGTTATTTTTCTCTGGTGATAAAATTAATATCAACTCTTTAGGGGGTGGGGGGGATCTTACACCAAGCTTATAAACCAGAAAACGGAAATCTCCTTTTAGACACACATTGCCTGTATTACAAAAGGAATTTCTGTTAAGACAAGTGAGTTACTTAAAGCCCCAGAATTTTGACTGGCTCTCATACTTTTCCTTGTATGGTTTGCAGATACAATTTAAGCCAGAGTGACAGACTAATTTTTTTTTAAGTTGTCATTAAATTAAAACTGTGGAAGGGATAGAAGCGAAAGATTATATGGATTACATAACAAGAAGGTGCACGTGCAGAGGTGATATTAAAAACATTTGATAGCCCACAGAGCACCATCCAATCAAACCAATCAGGACAGGTGTAGATTTAAGCCCTGCAGCAGGCCAGGCATTGACCCTCTAGCCCCTGGATGGCTGGGGACTCCAGAAGCACCAGGGAAGGCAGCAGCTATTTACTGTTTGCCCCAGTGGCACACACTGAATGCCAGCTCTGTGCAGGAGGACATATTGGCAGTAACCATGGCTTATTCCAACCCTCATGGGAGCTCTGCCCAGTTAGGCGTGTATCTAGTCCCTACTGAGAGTCTAGTGGCTTAACACTCCCAGAGCTTTCGGTGGATTTGTAGGAGACCAGAACGTGCTACTCCCAAATACGCTACTCTGGCATGAGGATTATCGTGAGCTGAAGGCAACTGAACAGTAGATACAAGAGAAGCTCTCTACTCTCCCTTTATTTGCTTAAAGGCAGAACATAAATTTACAAAGGCAGAAGTGCCCTCCTCCCCTTTCTGCCAGGAAGGACAAAGGGTGATCAAGGATGATCAAGCCAGACAAGGTTAGATTCCTATCCGCCTGGAGACACGGAGAAATCCACACAACGAGCCTTTCTAGATTTGCCTGCCCACAATTTGCCTTCTCTGGAGACTCAAAGTTCTTTTCCTTTGTCTTGTCGCTTCTCTAAAAATTTACTGTTCTTTGCTGAAACTGTTACATAAGCTTGAATGCAAAGCCCCCTCTTTGAGAATTACTCATTCCCTGGGTACCTTCCATGTCTCTGTGAGGTAAGACAGAGTTAATAAACTTCCATTTGTTTTTCCCTTGCTAATCAGGGGTCTGTCCCAGCTAAAAACTACAAAGGGTAGAGAGACAATTTATTTTCTTTCCCTACAGAGTCAAGACCCTAAGTAACTTAGTATAGCTCAAAAATGTTAATGACTCACCCACTCTTCCAGCACAGCAGAGACAAACACAATGGATTTGGGGGCGTGAGGTGGAAGGGGAGATATGTGGGCATTGTTCACACTTGCTAATAAACATCTCCTTTTGCTTATGGATACTCCAGGGCAAAACAATTGCTTTTGGAGACATGCAAGTGAGTCATAGGCTGAGAATAGAGATGAGCTTTGTTGTAACCATCTGCAAAACTTCTTACGAGCTTATTAGAGGAGTGGATTCATAAACTACTCCACGAAACAATTATATTTTGGACATGCATTTCTTATTTCATGCATGGAACTTGAAAGAAGAGTATTTTCCATTATCTACCCTTGCCTAGAGAACAGTTAAGTTTGTTACAGTACTAGGGGAAACTACAGCTGTTCCTTTGAGTTATAAACGAAGGATGGGTAGAGACCCTGTCCTTGTTTTCTTTTTAAGGCGGGGTGGTGCAGAGTCTCATTCTGTTGTCCAGACTGGAGTGCCATCATGTCAGCCTAGTTCATAGCAACCTCAAACTTCTGGGCTCAAGGGATCCTCCTGCCTCAGCCTCCCAGAGTACTAGGATTACAGCGTGAGCCACCACGCCTGGCCATGTCTTTGTTTTCTTATACAATGCATGGCAACCATGCCTCCTTTTACATACAGTATGGGCAAGAGAACAGAAATCAGGCTGTGACTTCATCATTGAGATTCTGTGTCACTCAAAAGATGAGGAAAATAATCAACCAAAAGAACCATCAGTCTGGGGAAAGTGTGTCACCATGAGAACCTTGGTAAAGAACACATTCTAAGTCCCTGGTTTTCCATCCTTTTCTTTTTAATTCAGTTCCAGCAACCCTCCCACCAGGATATTTAACAACCCCCTGTGCCCAGAGTTACTGCCCCACCCCTGCCCCGCTGCACCTCATCACAGCCCAGAAGAGCAATGGAGCACTCTGAAAGTTCCCTGGTGAGGTCAAGGGTGAGTCCCAGGGTGGATGGGCCAGAGGGGCAGCCACAATCCCAGGGCACTGAGAAAGGTCTCTCTCTCCAGTCCTTCCCCCAAAAGCACACAGAAACTTTTCTTATAGGGGAAACAACGTTTTTAAAGTAAAAAGATAAAATGCAAAACTTCCCTTAGAAAGAAAGCCCACGAGAGGACCTGGCTTCATTCATTTATTCCCTGATCCAGCCCCCTGATTTATTCCTTGATCCAGCCCCCACATGGCACAGCCTGCGCCAGGTCCCGACAGGCAGAGGGGAGCTCAAAGAGCTCAGAGCACCATGGAAAAGGCAGATGTTTACAACTTACTATGATGACCAGGGTGTTCCAAATGAGGTCATGGGTCAAAAGCAAAGGGGAAAAGCCTTCAAATAGAGCCTGGGTTTTGACTGGCATTTCACCCCGGCCTCATGTGCTCAGTGGCTATAATGCTCTGAATGTCTACGTTCCCCTGAAATTCCTATGTTGAAATCCTCACCCCAGTGTGGGGGGCCTTTGAAAAGTCATGAGGGTACAGCCCTTGTGAATGGGATCAGTGCCCCTTAAAAAAGAGGCCCCTTGGCCATGCACACTGGCTGACGCGTGTACACCTAACACTTTAGGAGGGTGAGGCTGAATTTCTTGAGGCTAGGAATTCAAGACCAGATTGAGCAAGAGCAAGGATCGGTCTCTACAAAAAAAAAAAAGAACAGAAAAATCAGCCTGGTGTAACGGCATGCCCCTGTAGTCCCAGCTACCAGGGAATTCGAGGCAGAGGATCACGTGAGCCCCAGAATTTGAGGTTGCTATGACCTATGACAACCCCACAGCACTCTAGCCTGGGCTATGAAGTTAGATCCTATCTAAAAAAAAAAAAGAAAGAAAGAAAGAAAGAAAAGAATGAGAGAGTGAGAGCAAGAGAGAGAGAGACACCCCAGTGATGTCCCCTGTCCCCTTCCCCACATGAGGCCCCAACATGAAGGCAGTGTCTGTAGGCCCAGAAGTAAGCCCTCACCAGACACCAACCTGCCGGTGCCTTGAGTTTGGACTTCCCAGAACTGTGAAAGATAAATTTCTCTTGTTTAAAACCCACCCAGTTTATGGTATTCTATTACATCAGCTGAGCAGACTAAGACAGTGGCCAGCCCCGAGTAGGCTGACCCACCCATGGTGATCCATTCCTTTGCCGGGGACTGGTTTAGTAGGAACTCATGACACAATCTTACAGGTGAGACTTGAGGGGACATCAGCTGTGAGGATAAGCTATGTGGCAAGAGGGAAGATTTCATCTCTGACCAAGTGAGACTTCAGAAAGAGCAGCCTCTCTCCTCTCCCATTGGACATTGTTACAACCCCATGTGGTGCCTGGAACTCTGGCAGCCTTCCTGGAACCATGTGGAAAACTAAATGCAACAAGTCTGCCAGGGCAGAAAAGAAACCTGCTCTTTCACGATGATGTTGGGCCATCCCAGAAGCATCCTACCTTAACATTTCTTACCAGTGAAATTAGAAATTTTCCTATCTTTTAAGCCATCTGAAGCTGAATTTTATGATACTTGCAGCCCAAAGCATCCTCAACTGATTCATGTAGAAGGCAGCCCTCCCCTGAGGCCTCCTCCCTGGTACCAGTTCATTTGTTAAATAGACAAGCCAAATTCCCCAAGGCCATGCACAGAGTCTCCTTGTTATTTTTCCCTGGCTCTATTCATGAAAATAAAATTAATTTTCTAGTCCATGAATTAAACATTGCTGCTGCCAGCTGAAAGATTTTAGCAACGGCCTTTTGTTGGCAACAGAAGCAGGATCCCGACATGGTCTAAAATAAGCTACAAGAAGTCAGAAGGGGAGGAGGGAAGCAGAGGTGAGGAGGCTGTCAAAGAAAAAAAAGTACAAAATCGCACTCAAGTCTAGCTTCTCTAAATAGTCAGCCCGCGGCTGGACTCGAGGCCTGGGAGTGCTTCTCTACTGTGAGTCCACAGATGAATCACCTGGAGACGCGGAAACGCAGATACGATTCCATAGGCCCAGGGTCTTTTATTCCTCGCAGCCTCCCACAAGATGCCGATGCTGCTGGTCCGAGGACCACACTTTGAAGGGCCAGCGCTGCAGCTGTGGGACGTCTGCATGTTTGTTCTGAAGCCCTGGAATGTCTCCAGAGAGAAGTCTGCAGCCTGCCAGGACCTGCAGAGCCTTTATATCTTCCTTAGTAACACTTGACCCTGCAGTGGCCCCAACACCTGCAGCAATGGGGTGAGGGATGGAAAGGAGGGAGGACCCAGCATGTTGGGATGTGAGCTAGTGAGAACCAGCCACTTAAAGGTGAGTTCAAGGGAGAAAACAAGGTGAGGATGGGACCAATCCCTCTACACACACATACACCCCTTTCAAGATGCAGGGGAAAGAGCAGAGAACACAGAAAGAGGGAGGAGGATGGACTCTGAGTCTGATATGAGCTTTTTATACCGTTTGGGTGTTTTTTTAGTTATTTATTTCCAGGACTGAGTCTAAGTCTGTGAGATCACATACCCAGCTGGGCCATTATTCCATTAGCCTCCCTCTGCATTGGGCAGTCAAGGCAAGGCCCAGGTCCACTGTGTGCATATTCAGACCGAGGGACCCTGGCACCACCATCCCCTAGTGCCTTTCACTCTCATCCCATCACTGAGTGCTGGTCTAGAAACAGGGATCCTGAGTGTCCCATCGCTCTAGAAATCCTTGTGGGTGTGTGACAGGCTAAGAGGAGGTGACAGTCAGGGGAGGCTGGGGGAGCCCCAGGGCAGCCCCTCTTTCCATCCTCCAGCCAAGTCTTGACCTCTAGCCAAGTCTCCTACCTGCATTCCTCTCTCCCCAGCACACCAAACTGTCAGGTTCCCCAGCCACCCTACTTGCTGTGGCCTCTGCTCTCATGGTTGTCCTGTGGCTACCATGCTAATGCCAATTCACCCAACCCCTCCTCTGGCCAGCCCTGCACCTCCTGCCAGGCTCTGTCTGGCTCTTCTGGAAGCCTCCCAACCACCCCAAGCTGGCTCCGCCTCTCGGGCCCCCACAGCTTTCTGCAAGGGATGATGCTTTGGGGGTTGTCAGCCATGTATCTGTCTCGTCAACTGCCCTGCAAGTGCTATGAAAGCAGGGATGGTGCCAGTGCCTGGCAGGTAGTGGGTGAGAAATAAATATTGTTAAATAAGGAAATCAAATAATAGTTCTCAGTC
This sequence comes from Nycticebus coucang, assembly GCF_027406575.1. Classification (NCBI taxonomy): domain Eukaryota; kingdom Metazoa; phylum Chordata; class Mammalia; order Primates; family Lorisidae; genus Nycticebus; species Nycticebus coucang. The sequence continues at coordinate 12,547,152 of NC_069780.1, forward strand.
CAGCTGTGCATCACAAACACCTGAAGAGCTTAAAAGCAAAAAATAAAATAAAATAAGATAAAAAGTCAGAGCATGTGCCCTGGAGATTCCATTAGTAGGTCTGGGTGGGGGTGGGGGGTCAGGTTTTTGAACGTTTTAAAAGCTGCCTGAGTGATTCTGAGGCAGAGCTATTTATGATGATCACTGGAATGAAAAAAATGAATGAATTAGTAGATGAATGAATGTACAACCGGTGGAAGACGGCAAGTCTCACTCACATTCATGTGCACCTCATGAACAAACGGTGGGCATTTATGAAAGAAGACACCTGGTACCTGTTGTGTCCACCAACCCCTTGCCAGGGCAAATAAAACAAGAGGCAGGCTCAGCGCTCGTAGCTCAGAGGCTAGAGCACCAGCCACATGCACTGGAGCTGGTGGGTTCGAATCCAGCCTGGGCCTGCCAAACAATAATGACAACTACAAAAATTGCCGGGTGCTGTGGTGGGTGCCTGTAGTCCCAGCTACTTGGGGGACTGAGGCAAGAGAATCGCTTAAGCCCAAGAGTTTGAGGTTGCTGTGAGCTGTGAAGCCACAGCACTCTACCAAGGGTGACAAAGTGAGAAGAAAAAAAAAACACACAAGCAAGCAACAACAACAAAAAAAAACAGATGGCCTTTACCTGGTACTGCCAGGGGTCTGATAGGAATAAGTCTCATCCTCCAAAGGAAAAGCTAAACAAGGGAATGAGCCAAGTGAAGCTCGGAGGAGCCTGGGACTGCAGCAGGAGGGGCTCACGTTACACTGGGCCATGCTCTGACTGCTGCCTTTCATTCCAGCTGCAAACTCTTGCTGGTTGTACTCTGATTATCCCCAAGCTTGTGGAATTTCCAAAGAGACATGGGGCAGAGGAGCAGGTAGACTGCGTATACCACATTCTGTAGAACATCAAAATAAACATTCAACAACAACGACAAAATGCCACCCAAAGACACTTTCTTTTATAGATCCTTGAAAAGAAACACTCTGGCTGTGTCACCCTTTTGCAAATCTATCCCTGGCTTTTCCAAGCAATTATTATAATTTTATGCAATACACAAAACAAGGGATGGTGAGGACTAAAACATTACAGCAAGGTCATGATCAAGTATTTGGATTTAAAAGCTGTGCCTTACATGAGTCACAAGTACTCCAATTCCCAGACAGACAACAAAGCCAGTCCAGGATTTTCATCAGGCTCCCATCTTGGGAGGCAAGAAGAGCAGATAAATGGAATGTTTACTCTCTGGCAAATACTTAAGTACTTAACTTAAGAATCTGAGTACTAATTCTTAAAATAGCTGTCAGTTCAGAACTATTGTCCCCATTTTACAGATGAGGATATCGAGGTTCACAGTTTGTAAAGGGACAGGTTTTGGGTTGAATTTGTTGGCAATGCTCCAGGATTCCAACCCTGGTTTCTCTTCTGAAGCCTTCTCGCATTTCATAATCATAATGCAGTCTGCAGTGACCTTGACCGGTTTTAGAAAAAACTGAGTTAATAATGTTAACCTCAAGCCAAATTTATACTTGTTGGGGCTATTCAGCCAGCAAGAGCACAGAAGCACACACTATTCTCTCTGGTCTAGCTGCAATCCAGCCTCTACTAAGGATTTTAGTGCTTAACTGTTTATTAAAAATGTAAGAGTTGCAATAATGGGCTGGGTGTTACCAGGAATAAAGAAAGATTCATTCACTCCACCTTTTTTAGTTTTTTTAGTAATTTAATTGAGCATTAAAAGATTTTATTTTTAAATGACTCACATGACAAGGAGAGGGAAAAGCAAGTCAAAACAGAGACCCTAACAGATTCAGAGAATGATTTGGCCCTGTTTCTGCAGCATTCATACCTGGTTGTTTTCACAACCCCAAAGAATACTCTAAAGAGAGGTGAGTTGTTAGCTGAACAAAAAGACTCTTAGCTGCAAAATAACGATCTTTTGGAGGAAAATAGAATGAAAGAAAAGGCTACAAGGGATGGAGGAAGTACAAAAGGGACTTGTTTTCGCCTCTCTGGGAACTTTGAGAAAGAGCCCTTATTTTTAAAGCCAAAGCTAACTTTCCATCAAGAAAGGCAATGAAGCCAAGTTCTATGTCAGCTTCGTAGAAATTATTGTGCTGCAAGAAGCCTCCCCCTCCCACCCCGCTAAATAAAAAGAGCCAGTATTAGGACTGATAATAAAAATAGCAGCTAATAATTACTTAATATCAATCAAGGGTCAGGCACTGTGCTAAGATATTTATCTAATTTGATTCTCACTTTATGAGCAAGAGATATTCATATACCCATTTTAAAGGTGAGAAAATTGAAGTTCAGATATGTTCATTTGTGCAAGGTCATTCAGCAGGGAAGTAGGAAGAGCAAGAATTGCACATTCCTATCTGTCTCTATTGAGCCTTGCTCACTCTAGAAAACCATGGAGGGCCGAGGGAGGTGGCTCACACCTGTAATCCCAGCACTCTGGGAGGCCGGTGGGTGACTGCTTGAGCTCAGGAGTTCAGAGACTAGCCTGAACAAGAGTGAGACCCCATCTGTAAAAAATGGATGGGCATTGTGGAGGGTGCCTGCAGTCCCAGCTACTCGGGAGGCTGAGGCAAGAGAATCACTTGAGCCCAAGAGTATGAGGTTGCTGTGAGCTGTGACACCATGGCACTCTACCCAGAGTTACAAAGTGAGACTCTGTCTCAAAAACAAAAACAAAAAAACCATCGAGGCAAGACAGAAGTCCATGGACCAAGCTTTCTTGGGGCTTTTCAACAATGGCAGGGACTTGGTAGAAAAGAAGCACAAGAATAGAAAGACATTTATAACCAGTCCAAGTTATAAATGCAGGTTGCCCGATGCATGACAGAGGTTCATGTTTGAGCCAATCTCAGAATCTGCCCGGGACCAGCCTTCCAGACCCAGATGCTACTGACCTCCCCTCTGCCCACAGCTTGTTACTCTCTGCCACTTCTCAGCTCCTTGTCATAGGCAGAATCCCACTTGGGTGGTCCAGGAGCTCCAGCAGCCGGAAGGGCACCAGGGAATCCTGTATCTGCCTCAGCCATGGTCACATTAGGCCTGGGCAGGATAGAAGGACGGTTGACCCATCAAAGAAAGCAAGGCAAATTTACTACTTTTCATGCCCAGTACTGTCACTGGAGTTGTCTCAAAGGGAAAAAAACCATGATGTCACCATGGGATCCATTTAGGGGAATCGGATGACATTTAGGGAGAAACTAGAAAAGGCAGTGATGTTTCTGGGAGTCAACCCCCAGACACCTGAGGACAGCAGGGGAAAGCCCCGCTAGGAGGCAGCAACGGGACTTTCACCTCAGCACCACGACTGCTGGGCACCACTCCCCCTCGTCTTCAAGTGAAGATTTTTCCTCTAGTTGGAGTTTGCTTTCTGTCTTTGAAACTCATAAACTCATCCCTGAGGACCTGGAAGCACGGAGAGCATTCTGTTCAGATAGCCTGCCCACTCAGAAAACTGAAAGAAGAAGGGAAAACAACTTGCTCTGGCCCCCAGGAAGATCCCTGGCAGGAGGGTAAGGCAGTGGACTAAATTTGATGGATCCTTCATGGATGACATTTTACCACTATGCAAATTACTCTCCATACACTGCACACCTAACAGACCCCCTGCCCAGAGCACTGCAGGGATGCCTCTTGTTTTCAGGGCAACCTGGCCTGGGCTGGAGGCTGGCAAGTGAGGGACGAGCTAAGCCTTTCCTTGACAACTCAGGTCTCTAAAGTGGATGAGCAGCCCACTGGGGGAAAAACTTGGCCCTTGTACTAGGCAGAACCAGAGGGGAAGGTGGTGGGAAAAGGAAAATTCGTGGGTCAAGGCACCAGGGCTTTTACTGAGAATAACCCTGTGTTATGAGTCCCCCTAGTCCCTCTAGGTGCCCAGCAGAGCCTGGCCAGCAATGCCACTTCGCTGGTCTCTCACTGTCCCCTCGTATCTTCCCTCAAAAGAAAAAAGTACAAAATCCTACTCAAGTCTAGCTTCTACCAGATAGGATCTATCCTGGATCTATCAGATAGGATTCATTGTTTGGAATGTTTCTAGGTCACAGTTTTAGAACTTAACACTACAACATCCACTATTGTCTGCTCCTTTTCTTTCTTTTTTTTTTTTTTTTTCTTGTAAGGGAGGCAATGAGCCATGCCCGGTAGCTTGTGCCTGTGATCCTACCACTCTGAGAGGCTGTGGATTGCTTGAGCTCAGGAGTTAGAGACCACCCTGAACAAAAAGGAGACCCTGTTTCCAGAAATCGCCGGGCATTGTGGTGGGCACCTGTAGTCCCAGCTACTTGGGAGGCTGAGGCAAGAGAATCACTTAAGCCCAAGAGTTTGAGGTTGCTGTGAGCCCAGGGCACAAAGTAAGACTCTGTCTCAAAGAAAAAAAAGAAAAAGAAAAACAAATAAAGGGAGGCAATGAAGGGAGATGAAGTGTAGCAAAGGCAGAAAGTCTTTGCCTTTGGGGAGAGGTACACAGATGGTGTAGAGGCAAACCAGTTTCATGCAGTGTGTTGATCTCCCAGAAAGCTAGAGGAGTTTGGGGACTCGGGAGGTATCCTCTGGCCCAGGTCTCTCAGAACAAAGATTTCATCTTTACCACAGAGAGCAGTCTGCAAAGGGCAGAGGTGACCTGGCAGACCCGAAGAGGAAGACCTTGTTCTTGTGGCTCCCGGTCGAAAGCCAGAGTCTTGGGGCTCAGGGTCTGTCAGGAGTGGAGTCTGGGAGCCCTGTGGAGTTCCAAGCATGTAAGATAATATTTTAAGTGCTCACTTTTCCCTGAGTGCTCTCTGAACACTGCAGCTATTAAAGATAAATCTCAACCCCCTAGAGGCCAGTGAGCTCTGAAGTCCAATGCACAGCCGGCCTCAGGAAGCTGGAAGAGGAGCTCTGTGGGGGCTGCAGGCACTGAGGGCTTCGTGGGTAGTGTGGGGTGTGTCCATGAAGCAATGGCTGAACATTGTACAATCTAGTCATTTGGAGATAAGGGAAGATGGAAGACCGATGGAAAATTAACTAACACCTACCCCGTTTCCCCGAAAATAAGACATCCTCTGAAAATAAGACCTACTTACAGGAAAGATAAGACGTCCCCTGAAAATAAGACCTAGCGCATCTTTGGGAGCACACCTTAAAATAGGACACTGTCTTATTTTCGGGGAAACAGGGTAAAAGAGGTAAAAAGGACATAGAATTGAAGAGGTGCATTGGAGAAGGGAGTGAGACAGGAGATTACTCAGAGCTTTTGGTGTTGGGGGGGCGTGGTTCAAGGCTTTAGGGATTGGCAAAGACCTTGCCTCTCATCATCCCTCAGCCCTGCGGTTCTCTCCCTGAGCCACACCCCCTAAGCGGGACCCACATTCTAGATGGGTTTGCTTCCAAGCAGCAGAGACCGCAGGGTTTCTAAGGAAGGTTTGAACCCTATTTTCTCTCCAGGTATTTGCAGCTGGCACTATGCCAAAGAAGCTTTGTATACCCGTCTTGTTTGTTTGCTTATTTATTTATTTATTCATTATTTTTCTTCCTCTTTCCCTCAAGAAATAAAAGCAGGTTATATTTCTCTTGCCCCTACCTCCCCTCGTTAGACATCTGGGAAACAGGAGCTGAAAAGGGCTTCTTGGATTACCTCAGGCAGATCTTCACTCCAGCCTATCAATGCCTGTGCCTTTTGTCCTGGCTACTGCCCCTTCAGAGACAGAACCCCAAACCAGTTATTGCGGTCAGAGGAGCCTGTGAGGGGGCTCACAGAGCAGCCACTAGGGTCGTGCAGAATAGGCAGAGCCCCTGGCTCCTGGAGGCAGGGGATGGGGATGGGCTCCCGGGCTCCCTTCCCTGCCAGCAGGGATGTGGGTGCAAGGAAGGAGGAGGACAGGAGAGCCACAGGTGCGGAACAGACCCGCTCTGGACAGATGGGGACTGGGCTTGGAGAGGGCTGCACAGCCACAGCGGAGCTTCGTCTTGGGGGCAAAGCGCTCTCGAATGGGCTCGGTTTGCCCGCCCGGGAAACTTCCAGGGCCGGAGAACTGCAACTGGGCATAGAAGGGAACAGGGACTGGGGCCTAGAAGAGGCAGGGAGGGAATTGGTTTCTTCCACTTGGTGCGCAAAAACCAAGATTCAATCCTGTGCCAGGTCTCTCCTGCCTCCATTCCCTTGTCCTTAACTGGGCCCCCGGGTTGTATGGCTCGCGGAGCAGACAGGGGCATAGGAGAGCCCCCGAGTCACGCACGGCCCACACAACCATCCCGCCAACCCGCCTTCCCTCAGAGCCCGATTCAGCCAGCGCTCAGCCCCAGCCTCTCCCTTCGCGCGCCTCTGCGCATAGCAGTGGCGCCGCAGGACTCCGGGTCTCTCCTGCTCTCCATCTGGGATCCCTCAAAGGCGCTTACTCAAGCAGACCGCGAGGGGAGGCAGAAGTTGAAAATACCTGGACAGAAATACCTGCCCGTCCCAAAGGGCGGGGAACGAGATGCCAAGGGGAACGGGGCGGAGGGCAGGAGGCGCGGGAGAGCGGAGGGAACTCCGCACCGGCCGCACGGCGCGGCCCCAGCTCGGCCTCACCACGGTGCCCGGGGCGCAGTGGGGCGCCGGCGGGACTTACCCCAGAGCAGAGTGAGCGGCTTGGCTTTGGGGATGAGCACCAGGGAGTACACGGCCCCCAAGTGGAGCAGGCTCATGAGGACGACATTCCTCCAGACGATGTTCTGCCTCTGCCCGCGCGTGCCCGGCCTCTCCTGGCCGCCGCCGCCCTCCGAGCTGTCGAGCCCGGCGCGGATTTCCTCCCTGGCCTCACAGAAAGGGACCTTCCCCGCGTCGGCAGCCGGGCCTGGCATGGCTGGCAGAGGTGGGCGCCGGCGGCGACAGGCAGGCGCTCGGCTCGGGGGCTCTCGGGCGGGGGCGGGGGCCTCTGCCTTTGGGGGGATTCTCCGCGCTTCCAGTCCTCTCCTTCCCAGCCCTTCTCTCTGGCTCTTTCCCTATTCTCCGGGCGATCAGCGACGCCTAAGGCAAATCTTGGCGGCCGGCATCTGTTGCTGGCGTATCACCCATGCGGCTGCCGGGGCTCAACTCCGTGGCGAGGAAGAGGAGGCGAGAGCGAGCGGCGCGAGGGGCGCAGAGGCGCGGGGAGCGGGCGGAGAGGGCGGCGCAGGAGGGAGCCAGAGCCGCGGGGAGGGAAGCCCTGCATAGCTACAGCCAATCAGGGGCGCCTGCGGGCTCTTAAAGCGAAAGGCGCCCCTCGGCCTCCGCCTGCTGCGCGGGAGTTGGAGGCCGAGTGAGAGGTGGCTCCCGGGACAGGGAGCCCCAAGAGCAGCTCACAGCGCTGATGTGTGTGTATGCGCGCGCGCGCGCGTGTGTGTCTAGTCCTCCCAAATATTTTCAGACTATCCCTTATGAGAAGGTTTTTTTTTCCTTTCTCAAGCCACAGGCCACCTGGGTTGGAGATTTTTAAAAGCTTGCCTGGAGTCACAACACAAGTTATGGCCAGATCTGCGGTGAGAATCGGAAGTCTGGTGTCTGCCAGGTCGTGGGCCCTCTGGACCAGCGGAGAGATGGAGGGCGGCTGCTCAGCTCATAACTAGGCCGCTGTGGATGACCCAGGCACACAGTAGGTGCTCAATCAGTGCTGTTAGCTGATACATAGTTGATTTGGGGCGAGTTAGTGGCCAACAGTGCCCCGCCTGCCGCAGCTCTGTGCTAAATTCTTGCTAACTGGCACACGTCTCCTCGGCCCTCAGTGATAAAACAATACCTTAACCAAAAATCAAAAACCCAATACCTTAAAGTCCGCACATGAAGAATTGGACTTTAGAAAAAAATCACCTAGAACATTCTAAGGAGAATTAACTTGTGAAAAATTTGTGTCTGCCTATTTCTTGCCTCCTAAAGCTGATGATTGAAGAGCTCTCCAGGGAGGAAGTCTCCCGAGCAGGGGAGCTGCACCACCTGCAGGCAGGCAGCAGAAGGAAGGGCTCAGGACTGGAAGCCAGGAGCGCTGAGTTCTAGTGTCAACTTGCTGCAACTGGGCTCAGCTCTCTAGGCACGAATTCCTAATCTGAGCAGCAGAATTAGTCTGTACTGGCCACCTTGCAAATTCTATGAATGTGAGTTTGAAGGGATGCTATTATGTTGACCAAAAAAGTGAATTTTTGGATTAACCATTGTTAGGAGACCTGCTCAGAATTCCAGGAGAGGGAAGGAAAAAAATCAGAACTGCATGAAAGGACCATACATGACATCTTATTGTTGGCAGACCTGAGCCTGACCAATCAGCGATCAAACAATCTCTAACATAAAACTGAAGCAAGGGCTTGGCGCCGGTAGGTTATGGCGCCAGCCACATGAACGGAAGGTGGTGGGTTCGAACCCACCTGGGCCAACTAAACAACTGCAACAAAAAAAATGGCTGGGCATCGTGGTGGGCGCTTGTAGACACAGCTACTTGGGAGGCTGAGGCAAGAGAATTGCTTAAGCCAAAGAGTTGGAGGTTGCTGTGAGCTGTGACGCTACAGCACTCTACCAAGGGCAACATAGTGAGACTCTGTCACAAACAAACAAAACAAACTGAAGCAAGGTGTGTGGCTTGTGGAGTCAGGGCCACTAAGCAGGTGTTATGACACTGCTTCAGGTAGAGTTGAAATTACAGAATGACAAGAAATTTGCCGAGGGACCAGATAACTGTTGGCACTGCACAATGACCAGTGAGACAACAGATTGTGAAACCAGAGGGTGTGAATTTCTTCAGTCTGCCCAACCTGTGCTCTATAATGAGCCACATTCTCTTCTCACGCTCTCTGGATCCCCTCAGCCACAGACCCCTGAGCTCCCTGCGTCGCTCTAGTACAGACTGTCCTTCTGCAGCCCTCTAGTACAGACTGTCCTTTCTCCCCAGAGTTGACTAGTTGCTGGGCCAAAAGCCTCTCTCTGGGTTAATTGTAGAGACTCACTCTACCCTCATTCTAACCGTTCCATCATTAGTTTAGCATTTATTGGCCACCTGCTCTGTGCCAGGCCCAGTGGGCACCGGGGATACAAGGATAAGGTATCCTGGTCCGTGCTCTAAAGGGGTGTCCATCGAGGAGTAAAGGCTGATCAGACAAATCTCACTGCTTGGCTATAACTTGGGAGGGCAGGAAATTTCAGTCCATTAGCAGAAAAAAAACTATTTTTATTAGGCATCAAACATTCATACAAGGAGTCCAGGGAAAGCAGCAAAATAGTTCTTCACTTGCTCTCCTGAGCCCCTTCTCTGTGAGATAAGCTGCTCGATCCTAACTCTCTTAAATGAACATCTTCCTCTCTTCCCTCCAGTGGGTCAGACTGGGTGGAGCCAGTCAGCTGGCTGTCCTCGTGATGGAGAGGATGCTTTTGTGTGTTGAAGGAGGATAGAAGTGCTCTTTACGTTTTTCAGATCATCCTGCCAGTGAAAGGATGACTGAGGAAAAATGGTCTCTCCAGGTCCAGTCTCAGAGTGAAACCACTACAAAATACAAAATATACTCTTGCTAATCATGACTATTCCCTATGGCATATGTTACCATCAGGATCAACGTCTCTTTTCTGTATAGATCTTTTTTATTATTTATGTATTTTTGATCACTTTGTCACCCTCAGTAGAGTGCCATGGCATCACAGCTCACAGCAACCTCAAACTCTTGGGCTCAAGCGATCCTGTTGCCTCAGCCTCCAGAGTAGGTTGGACTATAAGCTAGTTTTTCAGTTTTTATTAGTCTTGCTTTTGCTCAGAAGAGACTTAACCTGGTCTTGAACTCCTGAGCTTAGGCTACCCACCTGCTCGGCTTCCCAGAGTGCTAGAATTATAGATGTGAACCACTGGGACCGGCCTGCAAACCAATACTGTATATACCTATTAAACTCCCCATTTTAACCTCCATCCAGCCTCTGGCAGTCACCATGTTACTTTGTTTCAACGAGTTTGACTATTCATTAGATACCTCATTTATGTGAAATCAAATAGGATTTGTTTTTTTGTGACTGGCTTATTTCACTTAGTGTAACGTTTTCAAGGCTCATGCAGGGTGTAGCCTGTGTTCGAATTTCCTTTCTTTTAAAGGCTGAATACTGTTTCATTGTATGTATATGTATTTTTTTAATTTTATTTATCCATTAACTAGTTGACCGACACTTGGGTTGCTTCCACCTTCTGGCTACTGTGAATAATGCTGCTATGAACATGGGTGTACAAATGTCTCTTTGAGATCCTGCTTTCAATTATTTTGGATGTATTTACTGAGAAGTGGCATTGCTATTTCTTATGGTATTTCTATGTTTAACTGTTTGAGGAGCTGCCATACTGTTTTCCCTAGTGGCTGCCCTAACAGTGTGGAAGGGTTTCAATTTCTCCACACTCTAGCCAATGCTTATTATCTGTTTTTTAGATAATGCCATCCTAATGAATGTGGAGTGATTTCTCATTACAGTTTTGATTGCATTTTCTTAATTATTGGTGATATTGAGCATCTTTTCATGTGCTTTTGGTGTTGTATACCCTCTTTGGACAAATGTTTGTTCAAGTCCTTTGCCTATTTTTAAATCACATTTTTCTTTTTTCTTTTTTTTTTGTAGAGACAGAGTCTCACTTTACCGCCCTCGGTAGAGTGCCATGATGTCACAGGACTCACAACAACCTCCAGCTCTTGGGCTTCCGCGATTCTCCTGCCTCAGCCTCCCAAGCAGCTGGGACTACAGGCACCCGCCACAACGCCCGGCTATTTTTTGTTGCAGTTCGGCCGGGGCTGGGTTTGAACCCACCACCTTTGGTATATGGGGCCGGCGCCCTATCACTGAGCCACAGTTGTAGGAGTTCTTTACATATTCTGGATACTCACCTCTCATCAGATACACGGTTTACACATTTCTTCCATTTTATAAGTTGCCCTTTCACTCTCCGGTTGTGTTCTTCAACACACAGAAGTTTTACACTGAGTCCAATTTATCTATTTTTACTTTGTCTCTTCTTTTGGTGTCATGTGTAAGAAATCATTGCCAAATCCAAAGTCATGAAGCTTGTCTGCTGTTTTCTTTTAAAAGTTTTATAGTTTTAGCTCTTACATGTAGGTCTTTGATTCACTTAGAGTTAATTTTTTGTATATTGTTGAAGGTAAACACCTGACTTCATTCTTTTGGATGTAAATATCCAGTTTTCCTATAACTATTTCTTGGACAGACTATTCCTTCATCACTGAATGAGCTTGGCACACTTGCTGAAGATCAGTTGATCATATATATGAGGGATTTTTTCTGGACACTCTATTTTATTCCATTGGTCTATATGTCTGTCTTTAGACCAGTACCACACCATTTTGATTACTGTAGCTTTGAAGTAAGTTTTGAAATCAGGAGCTTTGTTTTTCCAAACAGCTTCTCCAGCATTGTTTTTCTTTGTCGATTGTTTTGGAGGGCCAGTGTGTGTCTCACGCCTGTAATCCCAGCACTGTGGGAGGCTGAGGTGGGTGGATTGCCTGAGCAAGAGTAAGACCCTGTCTCTAAAAATAGCCAGGCCTTGTGGTGGGTGCCTATAGTCCCAGCTACCAGGGAGGCTGAGGCAAGAGAATCACTTGAGCCTAAGAGCTGTGACACCACGGCACTCTACTGAGGATGACAAAATGAGACTCTGTCTCAAAAAAAAAAAAGAAAAAAGATTATTTTGGAGGCCAGGCACAGTGGCTCACACCTATTATCCTAGCACTCTGGGAGGCCATGGCAGGTGGATTGCCTGAACTCAGGAGTTTGAGACCAGCCTGAGCTAGAGTGAGACCCCGTCTCTAAAACAACTAGCTGGGCATTGTGGAGGCACTTACAGTTCCAGCTACTTGGGAGGCTGAGGCAAGAGGATGGCTTGAGCCTAAGAGTTTGAGGTAGCCATGAGAGTATAGTTTTGAAGGATGAGTCATTACTGGACAAAGAAATGGCAGATAGTAATTCAGGCAGAGAAAACAGAGTGAGCAAAGTTTTTGCAGTTGGCATTCAGGGATGTGTATGGAATGTCTGAAGTGAGAGTAGGGAGATGTGAGGGAGGAAGCTGAAATGCCAGGCCGTGGGCAGCCCTTGAGGGCAGGAGGGTGTCCTGAGCACTGTGAGGCAGGGAGGGAGCTGCTACAGGGCTCCCCGCAGAGTTTGCCTTGTCATTATGGCAGAAGGACTACTCTTGCAGGGGTGTTGGGGAGGGCTGGCTTGTGGCAGAGACACTATTCTAAGGGTCTGCGGAGCAATGATGAGGGCCTGCAGTAAGCCAAAGGCACAGGTGCTAGAAAACAAGAAGTGGAGAGGAGACACAGCAGGGAAACTTAAATGGAAGAATCCACAGGATTTGATTCTGGATTAAACATAAAGAGTAGGCAGAAAAGTCCAAATTCTTTTGGGGGTCTCTAGATTGAGTATTCAGGTGAAAGACTACATCACTCATTGAAGTACTAAAACTGAGTTACTTCCTTTTTTGTGAAATGTGGATAACTGAAGTTAATATCCATAAAGTAATTTGAATTGTGCCTGACACGTAGTAAGGAATCACAAATATTAATTATCACGATTATCACCATTATCATCACAATCATCACTTCTGAGATAGGGACTGAAGAAACAGGAGCGAGTTAAAGAAGAAAAGAAAGCATTGGTACAAGTACTGGGCAGGCTTTAAAAAAATTTTTTTTTTGAGACAAATTCTCCCTCTTGGTAGAGTACCTTGGTGTCATCATAGCTCACAGCAATGACAAACACCTCAAGTGATCCTCTTGCCTCAGCCTCCCATGTAGCTGGGACTAACAGTGCTCCCCATGATGCCTACCAGTTATTTGTTTTTAGCACAGACAGGGTCTCACTCTTGCTCAGGCTGGTCTTGAACTCCTGAGCTTCAGTGACCCACCTGCAGCACTCTACCAATAGTGACAGAGAGAGACTCTTGTCTCAAAAAAATAATAAAATAAAACATTGAATTAAAAATAGCTGCTTAGGCTCGGCTCCTATAGTTCAGTAGTTAGGACGCTGGCCACATACGCTGACGCTGGCGGATTTGAACCCAGCCTGGACCTGCTAAACAACGACAACTGCAACAACAACAACAACAAAAAATAGCCAGGCATTGTGGGGGCACCTGTAGTCCCAGCTACTTGGGAGGCTGAGGCAAGAGAATCGCCTAAGCCCAAGAGCTGGAGGTCGCTGTGAGCTGTGACGCCATGGCACTCTACTGAGGGAAATAAAGTGAGACTCTGTCTCAAAAAAGAAAAAAAGTAGGACTCTTATCTTTAAAAAATAAGACTAAAAACTGTGTGTAAGAGATGTCTGGTGAAACATTTGGTCTGGTGTGGTCAGCAGGGCTTCAGGGAGGATGTGGCAGCAAACAGGGCCCTGAAAGAGGGACTTGGCAGAGACTCTCAGTTGGATAATTATATAAGAGATGGCTCAGAGATAAGGAGCCTGGCAAAGTACCTAGAACTTTAGATAAGCTTGTATCCCTTCAAAAATGCCAAGATTTTAAAAAATCATGAGAAAAATATTTGTGGAGAAAATGTAGGCTTTAGGGAGAGAGTGAAGAGGGAGAAAAGATCCAATCTTGAAGTTAGAGAGTTACAAAGATTTTCATTATCTATGCATTTCTTAAATACAGATTTTGTCTACAAAAGCTATAGTGTTATGAAAATGATCCAGGTTTGGCATTCTAAGAGATGGGTTTAAGTGTGGCCCTACCACTCTTAATTAGCAAGTCTGAGTACCCTGTCATCTGGGGGCAATGACAGTCGCTCAGCTACTCAATTTCATCCTACATAATATGGATTCAAGACAGATTTATGCTGGGAATCCTTTCGGTGCAAACTGTCTAACAATCTCAACTTCAGTATTTTTTTTTTTTTTTTTTTTTGCAGTTTTTTGGCCACGGCTGGGTTTGAACCTGCCACCTCTGGCATATGGGACCAGCGCCCTACCCCTTTGAGCCATAGGGGCTGCCCTCAACTTCAGTATTTTTATGTACAAAATGGAGATAATACCTTGTACTTCGCAGGAATAAAACTTTGTACAGCATTTGGTACCTGATAAGTGCTAAGTAAGTATTTTATTTTATTTTTAGGAACTAGGGAATATCGTTTCTTTTTCTTTTCTTTTTTTTTTGAGACAGAGTCTCTCTCATTCTAGCCTGGGCAACAGGCTAGAGTGGTGTCAGCTCAGCTCACAGCAACCTCAAACTTCTCGGTTCAAGTGATCCTCCTGCCTCAGCGTCCCACATCTAGCTAATTTTTCTAATTTTAGTAGAGACAGGGTTTAGCTCTTCTTGCTCGGGTTGGTCTTCAACTCCTGAGCTCAAGGGATCCTCCCACCTGGGCCTCCCAGAGTGGATTACAGGGGTGAGCCACCAAACCCGACCATATTTTATTATTTTTATCATCCTAGAGAGTTAGACGATGCAGCTATAAAACCTGTCTGGCTTGGGCAGCGCCTGTGGCTCAGTGAGCAGGGCGCCAGCCCCATATACCGAGGGTGGCGGGTTCAAACCCGGCCCCCGGCCAAACTGCAACAAAAAAATAGCCGGGCATTGTGGCAGGTGCCTGTAGCCCCAGCTACTCGGGAGGCTGAGGCAGGAGAATCGCCTAAGCCCAGGAGTTGGAGGTTACTGTGAGCTGTGTGACGCCACGGCACTCTACCAAGGGCGATAAAGTGAAACTCTGTCTCTACAAAAAAAAAAAACCTGCCTGGCCAGAAAGCCAGTGTGCTCTTCACATCTGTGGACTGGGTAGGCTGGAGGAACTCAGGCCTGGAAGGAATGGATTCTGGCAGGACCAGGAGTGGCACACTCCGAAAGGAACTGTGCAGTAGAATCACCCACTTGGTTTACCAGAGCTAATTCTTAAAGACAACTCCTTTGGCATCAGGAAGAAATCAGTTCCATAGCTCTTGTTGATGTTCGGGTGTGGGGATAGACAACAACTTCAAATTTCAACAATCTTGGTGTTCCCAGAGCCAGAAAACCACTCATAGGCTTTATATTAGAATGATTCAAGGGGATCATAAATTGGGGATTCAGCCTCCAAGATCACAGAAAGGTTGGTTTTGAGATACAGCAACACCCTGGCTTAGAAGAAAACTAGTCTTCTTTGCTTCCTCCAGTCCCAAGAGGGTTGGCATCCTTTTTTATACTAAATAGATTGGAAAAATTTCCCATTGAGAACTTATATAGCAGGACATGAGGGGAAACCCTATCCTTGACTGAATGCTTTTATTGCTTTGGTTGACGAAAGTGAGGGGTTTCCATTGACAAAGACCAGCCTTATTGCTCGAGACCCTGCCCACATTTCCTGAATTCTCTTAAGAGTGCTGCAATTTAGTAGCTGGAAACCAGGCTCTGGAGATGGTCAAATTTGAAGGCTCTAAGTTCCTTATGCATAAGATAGAAGAAAGGGTCTGCTTAATGAAAAACCTACTTAAAGTATTGAAACCAACCCAAACCTTTCTCTTTGGTCAATTTGCTGCCCTTTGGATCTTTCCAAATTATCCTGAGTTTGAATCAATTAACATTCTTTCATTTGATATGTTTACTGAGCCAAGCACCGAGTTCACCTCCACAGAGGAGAATATAAGTTTATGCTCAGGAATTCATGGTCCAGTAGGGGAGGCAGACAGTAATCAAATAATCACTAACTACAACCTCTAAAAATACTTCGGAAGGAAACATCCTTTTTTAAAGACCCAGCCATGGCATGAAACATTTGTTAATACCTACTCCACATCCACCTTTCACCAACATCTGGTTAGAAACAAATTCTCAAAACCAAACCAAATTTGTCTCTCTCTGCTTCCCAATCACACCTCTCTGAAATAAATTAACAATCCCTACTGTTGTGACAAAGACAGTATTGACAAGGTTTTTATCCATGAACTGTACCAGATCTTCAGTTCTCCTACCCTTACAGACACCCACCCCTTTTTCTTTTAGGATAGTTATTTTGGTTTCCAAGGGCAGATAAATGTAGAAGAGTTATTTATTTCTCAGCATTAGCTGCTGTTATTGTTTCTGTTTCAATGACCTCTTTTACTTCCCGCTGTGTCAATTACCACAGGCTGTTCTTAAAAGGCAAAGGCCCCTGTTGTTCTCTAGCAGGGAAGGAGAATTTGTAAATAGAGTTCAGGAATGTCAAAAAGGGTGACCCAGATTTGCAGCACTAGAAGAAAAATTAGTTCATTGTGTGTCCTATGCAATCACTCAAACACAGCCTATTCTTGATGTGGGGAACAGGTGTGCAGAAAGTTAATTTCATGAAAATATATATCATTAATGAGGAAGACTCACTACTAAGGACCTCAAGGCCAACCAAATATATTTACCTCATCTTCCAATTACAAACTCTCTCTTTAATGCCTGCCCATTCATTTCCAACAGAGGAAAGTGCTGCATTGATTTTTCTCCAGATTGAAAATCAAATTAACTCTGCAAGAGGAAAAAAGGTATCCAAATATAAACAAGCCTGAGTCATTTCTGTCATCTTTCTTCAAAGCTTTGGTGCTCACCAAAGTTTATTTTCAATTCCTTCTGAAGACTTATAGGTAATGTACAAAGACACTACAGAAAAAGACAGATGGCTCATGGACTTTGAGAGCTGAAGGCAGAGACCGAGTCCTCGCCCCTCACTTTACAGAAGGAGCAGCTGCAACTTGACTAACAGTGAGTGGCTAAGAAGACACCAGAATCTCTTGACTCTCAGGTGAGTGCCCTCGGTACTGTTCCTCCTGAGGACACAATTTACAGCATTTGGGATAAAGTAAGCTCCCAAGTAGCTTTTTAACCTTTACCACTCAAGATTACCTGTAGTTTAGAGCCCTGGTTCTCTAACTCTTCCCCGTTGTGATCCATAGGAGATATTTGAGGAAGTGAAGCAAAATCAGAAACCCAAACTCAGGCCAGGTACAGTGGCTCACGCCTGTATTCATAGCACTCTGGGAGGCTGAGACCTATGGATTGCTTGCGCTCAGGAGTTCAAAACCAGCCCAAGCAAGAGCAGGATCCTATGTCTACTAAAAATAGAAAAACTAGCCAGGCCTTGTGGCAGGCACCTGTAGTCCTAGCTACTCCGGAGGCTGAGGCAAGAGGACCACCTGAACCCAAGAGTGTGAGGTTGCTGTGAACTATGACAGCACGGCATTCTACCCAGGGCAAGTAAGAATGTCACAGGAAAAAAAAAAAAAAAAAAAAAAAAACTCAGGTAGTAGCAGTTATCCTTACTTTGGGAAATGTAGGGTTTTGTGGAAAAAAGATGGGCTCCCTGGACTGAGACCTGGGTTGGAATCCAGATTCCACTTCTTACCCACCGTGCTTGGCAACTGAATTACTGACGTAGCTCCCTGGGGAGTATGAAGATTGAGTGAGAGAGGTCTGAGTACCTGAGTGTCCACGTCAGGTCCATGTCAGATGCCTTCTCTGTGTGCCCAGGCAGTACCCGCCAGGAAAGAGCTGGTACTAGAGCACGTGGGCTGTTAAAATGGATTTGTTCTCTCCCTAAATGCTTAAGAAGAAAGGTAGTGAAAGGTCACCTGTTATTTGGAGATAAATCCAGAGAGAAAGAAAACCATTTTTAGTCACTTTCAAATGACCTTAAAAAGAATCTCCAAGCCAGGCGAGATGGCTCATGCCTGTAATCCTAGCACTCTGGGAAGTCCAGGCAGGTGGATTTGCTTGAACTTAGGAGTTCGAGACCAGACTGAGTAAGAGTGAGAGACCCTGTCTATACCAAAAATAGGAAAACTAGCCAGGCATTGTGGTGGAATGTATTTCAAATGTATACAGTTGGGATATGATACATTTCGGTAAGTCTGTCTCTGCTTTTACTGCTGCTGCCTTAAATGTTCGCTTTCCTTACTATTGAAATCTGTTTTTACATTCCTTTGCGTTCCAGTCTAGAGTGGGTAGTTCTTTTACTGGACAAAGTATGAGATGAAATACCTTTTCATCATTAACCGAATTGTACTTACTGGTCATCCTTAAGACCACAGATGGCTCTTTTAAATTTTATATTATACTCATTAACCCTTTGTTGTTCAGAAGGTCTGGAAATTTCTTTCTTTTTGAGACTAGAGTCTTACTCTGTTGCCTTTAGGCTAGAGTACCATGGTATCATAGCTCACAGCAACCTCAAACTTGGGTCAAGTGATTCTCGGCCTCTGAAGTAGCTGGGACTACAGGCGCCTGCCACAATGCCTGGCTTGTTTCCCTATTTTTGGTATGGACAGGGTCTCTCACTCTTGCTCAGTCTGGTCTTGAACTCCTGCGTTTAAGCAATCCACCTGCCTTGGCCTCCCAGAGTGCTAGGATTACAGGCATGAGCCACCTTGCTGGCTTGGAAATTTCTTTTTCTAAATAGCTTTGAACCCATTCTCTTCCTATGATAAACTCCCTGCTGATTAATTTTCATTGCCTCCCCGGAAACACGTCTACAATTCAGACATGAAATCTCTACTAAACTGCATAAAGCACTTTGTAAATACTGAAGTAAAGAAACCAAGTTAATATCACTAGGACGCCACTCTCCACAGCATTGTAAAAGGTTATTTTTTGTAATAACCTTTATTTTTATAATAACCTTTTACAATAACCTTGTACAAAAATGTAATAATAGCCTTTTAAAGGTATAGAAGAAATAATGGTAGAGCTATATCATTTTAAAAAGTTGTTAATTTTAATTTTTTAGCCACAAGACCATAGCTCCAAGAAATACGTTTGAAACACACATTCAATTGGGTTAACTTTGCATGTAAGAACTAAATACTTAAACAAGTTCTTATATCGTTTTGAAATAGGGAGGTTTCCTCTATTCTACAAGACTTGTGAAGCCAATTCCTTTCCACGTGCACAGTGAGCCCATGGATGCACAAAAGGTGGTTTTAGAAAAGTCGTGGAATTGGGGGATTTTAAGGCAACAGCAATAAAAGCAGAGACAGACTTACCGAATGTCAGCCTAATAACCAAATTCAATAAGGAATACAGATCAATTAAAATAAAAATCTCGGACATTACTGAGTACTGATGTTGGTACAAAGTCGTTCTAGGTGTTTTGGGTATAACTACATTAGTGTTGTTTGCTAACTACATACTTCAGTAGATTTCTGGAAACATTAATCCATAAACATCAAAAAATATGCACATGACTAATCAAAGTCTATTTCCCCTTGTTTGATTTGTTAACTGTTTCAAGATCCACTTTGGCCGTCCTAAAACACATACATCTTATACGTCCTGGGGGAAACTAAGCAAAGAGCTGGAAATTAAAGTACGGCAGTCTGAGCCCAGCGGGTATATACGCACATAGTGGAACCCGAGAGACTGGGTTGAAAGGCTCTGAGCAGAACAGGTGCCACAGAGTGCAGGTGAAACAAGGAGTGCAGCAGGAAAAGTGGGCAAATGAAGCCAATTTGACTGTTTTTTCTCTGTAATCTACTTTTGTGGAAAGACTTCAGACATTTATCCCTAAGATCAAATAGCTGAGTGTCTGTGCCCACAGTCCCTCTTACTTACTGAACAATTTGAAGATGCTGATATCTTCAGCAAATGATGACTACTCCTACAGATTATTCCCAGGTTGTATTTGGGGATGCAGTTGCCACAGAGGGGGTCCTGTGTGTGCACGTGTATATATACGCACATATGCCATCGGCTGAAACTTCATAACAGACCTACATGAAGTCTTCGCTGTAGCAGAGGATCCAACAATGGCTTTTGTAGTCACTCTTAAGTGAACCCAAATGTGGTCAGCAGGTAAAAGGATACCAAAAAGTGTCGGTCAGAAATCATCCCTCCCTTTTATGTTTCAGACATCTGTTAGATAATCAGGGTACATCTGGCTGGCAGGGATCCCACTGCATCCGGTCGTCATGAGCGATTTCCAATCCAGAGGAATATACAGGCTTACTGAACTCTCAATAGTCACGTGAAGAGCAGTTTTGTTCTCAACCTTTTCTTAGCTCTGCATTATTCAAATAAACAACTACCTCCATCAGCTATATATCCTATTATGCATAATGATTTAAGGGTACATCCATCTTATCCAACTGAAAGGGTGGTATAGAAAAGAGAGCAGAGGAATGGGTGTAAGATTAAAAAGCTCCAACCCCAGGCGGCGCCTGTGGCTCGAGGAGTAGGGCGCCGGTCCCATATGCCAGAGGTGGCGGGTTCAAACCCAGCCCTGGCCAAAAAAAAAAAAAAAAAAAAAAGCTCCAACCCCAGAGATCCTGATACATCTCCTGGCCAACACCTGGCCCCACTTACCAGCTTCCTACACACCCCCTCCCTTCTTTTAAAATTAAATAGGCTAAAAAATAAGAATAAAAACATAAGTAGCAAACTGAACAGACCTAGTATTGAGAAAGAGTGACTGGTCACTATATATAAAGGAATGACAAGGGTAGAAAATACATCTATTACTTTCAAAACTAAATAATAATCAGGGAAACAATCCATGAGATCTTAATATAAGGACAGTTCCTGAACTGTGCAGGAAGACACTGTAATGTCATCTAACGTGAAAAACATTAAAATCTGTACTTACAAAACTAAGTTGACATTATTTCTCTATTTTTTAAATTTCTTAAAAGTTGTCTTGCTTTGGGGTGGTGCCTGTGGTTCAAAGCAGTAGGGCGCCAGCTTCATATGACAGAGGTGGCGGGTTCAAACCCAGTCCCGGCCAAAAACTGCAAAAAAAAAGTTGTCTTGTTTTTCTTCAGAAAAACAAACTCCTTACTCTCTTTCTGTAATCTATTATCTTCACTCTTCAGAGACACAAATAATTTTGAGACCAGCTCATCTTACCTGCACTCATGTATAAGAAACTTCTCCAAGTGTTGTAAGACAGAGAAATGGCTCTGTGGTATAAGAAAGAGCACCATGTTATACTAACAAAAGATAACAGCTGCTCAGTTTATCAGCAGCAAAAGGCTTTTCACAGTCAGATCCTTAAAATACTTGTTGGGGTTGGCCAGGGCTCCACTGCCACCTAATCTTGTTTCTCATCCTTTGAAAACTTTTGTAAAATGATGCCAATTATGTCATTGCCATGTCAGCCATGAAACAAATCCAAACTCTAAGAGCAATGAATAAAGGAACTACTGGAAGGCAGCCTACTGATCCTGAGCTGACTTTAGAGTTCAGGGCAGGTCCAGAAGGTCAACTTACCGCTTCATTTCCCACTCCCAAACTCACCCAAGACCAGTGGGCAGGATGACAATACATCAGTTTGTAAGTCTAGACTCTCCATTCATTAGACTGTAGGATAAGTATATGCTGTCAAGGTGCTCCTTTTTTTTTTTTTTTCAATTACAAAACTATTCTGAAGTGTAAAGTTGAGATGGCTAATTTTTTTAAAGGCGGGAGAGGGCGGAGGTATTTGTGCACTAGAGAATGCAGCAAAGAGAATTGAGAGGTTCTTGCAAACCACTTCACTCGGGCTGTAGAAAATCCTGATGAACCTCTCTCTTACACCATACTATTTATGTAAAGTAATTTTTAACCCTTTAAAGTAATATTCCGTAAGCAATGAAAATTACTAGTAGCTACCCTCAATGAATCCCCAACAATAAAAAAAAAAAGAAAATTACTAGTATCTAATTCTCCTCCAGATTCCATGGCAACCATTATCTTTTGTTTACCACACCGTTCTTAGGACAGAGTACAATGCAATCAATTACTTGACAGAAGAACTGGCTGAATAATGTCTGATTCAGAAGGCTGATTGAAATTATTATTTTTATTTTTGTGAGACAGAGTGTGACTCCATTGCCTTGGGTAGAGTACTGTGCTGTATCTCACAGCAACTTCAAACTCCTGGGCTCAAGTGATTCTTTTGTCTCAGCCTCCTGAATAACTGGGACTACAGGCACTCACCATAACGCCCAGCTAGTTTTTCTATTTTTAAAAGAGATGGGGTCTCGCTCTTCCTCAGCTGGTCTCAAATTCCTGAGCTTACACAATCCACCCACCTCAGCCTCCCAGAGCACTAAGATTTCAGGCGCCCAGCCATATTAAAGTTTTCTCTCTGAACTTTAAACCTCAAAGTTGTAGGCAATTTTTCTTTTTAACATGGGTGAATTTCTTACTATAAAATGGAAACAATTACATCTTAAAACTCAAACAGAATACTGAAAAGAGAAAAAGAGAAAAAGCTCCATGTATTCTACCAAATGAAAATGCTCGGTTTTCCCTCTGTACATTTAAAGCTAGTAATCCTATTTTCATCAGTATTTGCTAAAACCAATCTAGCAGCCTGTACATGTAGTTATTTGTTTAGGACCAGAGTAAAACCTAAGAAATAAAAAATAGGGATTAAACTAAATTGCAAGCAGTTGTTTTTTAAAAAAAGACTACAAGCACATAAAATAGGATTACACACTTTAATATGATTGACATGGAAGAAGTCGAGAAGACATGGAAGAAATTTAGTTTAGCTCTGCTTTATGCATAACCAGATGCTCCTTTTCTAAAAAGTACACTGAGGTTTTAAAAACCATATTTTATCAGAATACTTCAGGAAACCATACTATGTGTAATCCAGGAAATATGCTACTTGCAGAGAATCATCACAGGCAACAAAGATTAAATCAAAAAGAAAGCACCAGGATTTCGAGCAGTTCTAAGGTGAGTATATCTGCAGAAATAGTGTAAATGCTCTCAACTGGCTGCTATGAAAACATGCTAATGAGGATTGGTCCACGTCTTGTAATTTTTTAAAAACATGTTTCTTTGGAAAAATGGCAATATTGAGTGGGAGTGAAGCCATCCTTTTAGACACCCAGCTTATTGGCCTGGGTGAGAACAACTTTAAGAACTGGCATGAAAGCAGAGGTCTCACTGAAGTTGCTGGTGCTAACTATGTGGGTATGGATGGTCAATCCTTCTGAGTAGTTTCGCGTTTCAATGCTCCGTGCAATGTTGTGCAAACCACTGGTGATTGTTGGTGAAAGCTGAAATAAAGGTAGAACCAAGAGAAAGAATTAATGAAGGGAGAATTTCCCATGAGACCACCTATAAACATTAAACACAGATATTTAAATTAACTTGAGAAAAATTATAAAAATATATAAACCATTTAGCACTTCACTAAGAAACTGAACAGTTATCAAGTAGAAACATGACAAAATGATTTATGTAAATAAGTTATTTATGAATTGGGCATGTATAAGAAACCAGGTATTTTCTTATAGAAAAGCAGCCAGATTTCCTCCCCCAAGCAGAAATGCTAATGTCTCTCTTCAATTATTTTAGATCGGCGGTTCTCAACCTGTGGGTCACAACCCACAGGAACTGTATTAAAGGGTTGCGGCATTACGAAGGTTGAGAACCACTGTTTTAGATAGAGCCTTTAGAAATTCTTCCTATGCACATGAAGGAGATTGAAGTTTCTTAATCATATCTCAAAGGACCCAATTTACTCAAAACCTTATCTACAATAGAGACTCTGAACTTTTGCTCCACTGCCATTGGTAGGGCAACAGACACAATTGTGTACTCAACTTACCAAGTATAAAACTGCCTTGTACAATCTCTAAAAACCATAAAACCTGCAGTTTGTTTTCATGTGATTACTTGACATACATGTCCCATGCTTAAAAGAGAAGACTTTATTTTGGATCTGCCTGTGGAACACATTACTTCCACTGTGATATCAACTTTCTTTAGTTTGGCTCTCTTGAGAGAAATGGTTATTTTTATCTGATGAAATTGGGTGTGGGAATTGGGTAGAGGAATGCTGAAATACAAAAATATAAAAAGAAAGTCCCAGTTCTTTTTTTCCTCTCCTATCCTAGTGCTTTCATTAATAAAACAAGACAATTTTAGAAAAGAACTAAGAGGTGGGGACCGGAGAGCAGACACAGCAAAAGATTCCTTACTGTTAGCTATCTGCATAGGTACAGAACATTACCCTGGTCATCCCACGGCTACATCTGGCTTTGCTTTTGTGTTAGTTGCTCTAGAATAAGAGGATCAGGACACTTAGACCATGAAAAAGACTGTAGATTTCATCTCTGGAAAACAGAATATCTGCCCTGACTTCTGATACATGGCCATAAAAAATGAGCAGCAGGTCAGTTACCTTAGGCCAGTACAGGCAGCTTGTACTTCTGCTCTTTGTTGTAAGATGGGTGAAATCTCTCTCTCTCTCTCTTTTTGAGACAGAGCCTCACTCTGGAGTGAGGCTGGAGTGCAATGTTGTGGTCATCACTTACTATAGTCTTGAACTCCTGGGTTCAAGCAGTCCTCCTGCCTCAGCCTCCTATGGAGCTGGGATTATAGGCCTATACCACCACACCCGGCTAATTTAAAAAAATTTTTTTTGAAGAGACAAGGTCTGGCTATGTTGCCCAACCTGGTCTGAAACTACTGACCTCAAGGTATTCTCTCACCTGAGCCTCCCAAAGTGCTGAGATTACAGGCATGAGCCCCTCATACCTGGATTCTCTTTCCCTCTTCACCTGTACACTCTGCCTTATTCCTTCGTCCCCAATGAATGAAATTTATGATTTAGAGCAAAGCCCATTCAGTAAGTCATGACACTTTTGTCTCCAAGCATACTAAACTGAAGTGTTGATAAGACACTATTTTAGTAGCAACTGAGAATAAATGATTATCATGAATCCTCCCTCCATTTTCCCCAGAACTTACTGTCTGTTCCCTAAGTTTATCATACAGAAACTCCAAACGTTTGCTGGCATCATCTAGCTTCCTCTTAGTTTGCTGCAGGAGAGGAAAAACAGATGTTATATTTGAAGATTAACTTTTATCCAAAGAACTTGCCCTGTCTCATTACATTAAACCAAGATGTTTACCAGCTTAAGATGTTGACCAGCTTCATTTTATAAACAAATGAAAGTAAAGATGATCAAGAAACTTGAACAGACTATTAGACTAGAGGTCAACAATCTAATAAGGGTGATGTGGGCTGGGAGGGGATGAGTCTTTCTTCCAGAGTATAACATGGAATACTTATTGGATTTCAAGTGAACTGCAAAACCCACTTGACAAGGTGTGTGCACGTTTAACTGTTTATATTCACAAGCATCTGGAAGCAGCAAGGGGTCAGTGGACCATGGAAAAGGTCTAAGTACAGTTATTGTGCAGATTATGGGTGGTAAAAGGCAAACATACAGAACTACAGAATCTTATATTAACTTTTCAAAAACACTTATATACAGGTGATCCCAGGGTTACAAATGAGATACATTCCCAAGAACACCTTTAGGTCGGATTTGTATGTAAGTCAGATCCCTGTTGAACCGTACATACATGGTACTGATAACAACACTCCAATGACACATATGTGGTCATAATAACATAGTGTAAAACTGTAGTAATAATAATACCCTCGTACTATAGTAATAACTTACAAAAACTATTGTGCTCTTTAATTTAAACAAAGAGAACATAAAAACAAACTCATACAAAAAGTTTAGATAGGAGATAGAAGAAATCTCACAAAAGAATATTAAAGGTTAACACTTACCTAATGTTGCCTCAACTCCGGGTTAATAGGAATGTTACTTATTTTGATTTTCTAGCCAAATCAGTGATAACCCTTTCCATTTCAATAATTAATCCACTATGCTGCTTAGTAATAACTGATGCTCTCATCAGAACACTGCTGTTCACATGTTGCATCATTCCCACTTCATCCTTTACAATTGTTCCGATCGTCAAGTTGACTGAAGCCTAACGCTTTCCCACTGAATGATGGCATCTGACCCTTCTCCAAAGGCTTAATTATTTATACTTTATTTCCATTGTTATCACCTTTCTCTTTACTGCAGGCTCACCTGGACTTGCAGCGGACTTTCACTGTGGAAGCATGGTCATAAGGGTAGAAACATCAACTCATGGAAATGAATAAAAAAATTTGGACAAAAGTGTCAGTGTGTACAAGTGGCCGTGTAAACCATGAGATCAGCTGGTAGGGTAAAGATGTTACGCCAATAAACCACTTATGCCATGCAAGTCCGTGCACATGCGTGGAAGAAACTAGTAATTATTAATGTGATTATTTAATTATAAATTATCCTTATGGGGGGCCTGTGCATAGTATGAAATGCTATTAAGTCGGGTTGTTTGCAACGTAGGGACTGACTGTACTTAGTCATATTTGATATGTTTAATCCTGACTCTTTCTAAGCTTTTAAAACATCAAGAAAAAAAACCAAAATTACCTTCTGACAATGTAAGACTATTGAGAGAGTAGTAAAATAGGTTCTTAAAAAGTTGTTTTCTGTCGGGGTTTGCTGTGGGCCCCAACCTGAGGGAAAATAACGAGACTCTGCACCACCTTAATGTACAAAATTTGGGAGGCCGGGAGAGGGGCACACATGGACTCACACGCCTGGTAGTAGAAGGAGGAAGTGCAGCAGCTCTCTGACTTCCCAGGGAGGCTGGGAGAGGGGCGCACATGGACTCACACACCTGGTGGTAGAATGAGGAAGTGCAGCAGCTCTCTGACTTCCCAGGGAGCCGGAGAGGGCGCACATGGACTCACACGCCTGGTGGTAGAATGAGGAAGTGCAGCAGCTCTCTGACTTCCCAGGGAGGCTGGAGAGGGCGCACATGGACTCACACGCCTGGTGGTAGAATGAGGAAGTGCAGCAGCTCTCTGACTTCCCAGGGAGGCCGGAGAGGGCGCACATGGACTCACACGCCTGGTGGTAGAATGAGGAAGTGCAGCAGCTCTCTGACTTCCCAGGGAGGCCGGAGAGGGCGCACATGGACTCACACGCCTGGTGGTAGAATGAGGAAGTGCAGCAGCTCTCTGACTTCCCAGGGAGGCCGGAGAGGGCGCACATGGACTCACACGCCTGGTGGTAGAATGAGGAAGTGCAGTAGCTCTCTGACTTCCCAGGGAGCCGGAGAGGGCGCACATGGACTCACACACCTGGTGGTAGAATGAGGAAGTGCAGCAGCTCTCTGACTTCCCAGGGAGGCCGGAGAGGGCGCACATGGACTCACACGCCTGGTGGTAGAATGAGGAAGTGCAGCAGCTCTCTGACTTCCCAGGGAGGCCGGAGAGGGCGCACATGGACTCACACACCTGGTAGTAGAATGAGGAAGTGCAGCAGCTCTCTGACTTCCCAGGGAGGCCGGAGAGGGCGCACATGGACTCACACACCTGGTGGTAGAATGAGGAAGTGCAGCAGCTCTCTGACTTCCCAGAAACCTTTTATTGATCCCTAACACAAAGCACATATGCAAAACGAAAAGGTGCCAAAATTCTAGTATAGGATTAGAAGAATCCCAAGGCCCCAGGAAAACTGGGTAAAGAGGAAATGGGTAGGTAATCGGGAACATATAGGGCAGAGTTGTCAACACCACCAGATAAGGATAAAGTGTTTAGACAAGAGGAGAGGAAAACAAGTTTCTCTTTACAGGGCAATCAAGCTAGCTTCCCTAATCTAACTGCCGATCAGGAGTTTAAAGGGCTTAGCCCTGCCTGCCTCCTCATTTTTTTTCTGAGCAGGGATGGTCTTAGAGGCTTTGCCCTGTCTGGGGTGCCTTAGGTTCCTTTCATCTTTGGTGGTCTTGATGACCTCCCAGGGATGGTGTGTCTGAGCTCTGCCCTGGACTGAGGTGAGGTGCCCCCCAACCCCTGCAGAGAGACATCAGCCTATCTACCTCTCACATTTCCCTCCCTATGGTATTATGAATATAGTAATAAAAACTAAATATAGTGATTAAAACTAAAATGGAAGGTCTTAAAGTTACAACATAATTAACTTAATGGTCTTTTCAATAGTTACCGAATGCCTATTATGTGTTGTGCCTGGGACAAAGTCTTATATGTTGCCAAGCTCATATTCTACTGGGTGGGAAAAGATACTAAAGAAATAACAGGGAGCTAGAAATGCTGAGGGCAGTGAAGCAAGGCCTGATGAAAGATTATAATGACCCAGAGGAGATTAAATCCAATAAAACATTTATGAAGCTGGACCGTATGTGTCCTGCCATCCTCTCTATGCTGACTCACACCTGGAGAAGAACTGCAATTTTGCCACATTCGTCTCAGCACTCCTTTGTTTCTGAATGATGACGGCCTGTCTCTACTTAGGGGTGTGCACAGGGCTGGTATATGTCTGGTTATCAGTTTCATTTGCTCTCTTGTTTGCAGCTTGGTCTTTCCATCACTCCCAGAATGCCAGGCTTTTATGCTTATTGCTTTCCTGACACTGAGTACAGGAAATTGCTTTCCACAAGACTAGCTGAAGGCTGCACATATTAATACTCAATGTCTGATGAAGCAACAAATTCCAGAAACTGTTTTTTTTAAATAGACAAGTAACCAATGGTTAAATAAACATATTCAATATTTGTTGGCAGAAAATTATATTTCATTTAAAAAAAGACTGGCTTTGTGGAACTTTTGTTGTTGCCAATACACAGACATCCTGTAAGTAAAACTAAGTAAAATCAATTGCTTTAAATATAAATATGAACTCCATTACCTAACACATTCAATTATCTTTAAGATCTTTGCAGAGTTACAAAAGATGATCTATTTTGAAAAACTTCAACGTAAACTCAGAAAGAAAACCTAAATCTGAGTTTCTTGCGTACAACTATTAATGTGCAAACATCAACAGGTTTGCTGAGGAGTGGCAGTAAACCTTGGTAGGTCAAGAACATAAATTCTGGACCCAAACTGTCTGGTTTTCAGGGAGGCTCTGACCTTAGGTGTTATTTAATACTCTGTACCTTAATTTTACCACTTAAAAAATAAAAATGACAAATCTACATACTATGGGGTTATTGGGTGGATTAAGTACATTTATACATAAAAGCAATTAAATATATGTCTATATATAGTGCAAACTATGTAAGGGCTAGCTTTATTACTTTCATACTTGCCTACCTTGTAAGTTTAAGACTTTAAGTTTTAATTATAGAAGAGTTTCATAAAAGATTAATTAAGCAAAACATGCAAAAAAATACATACAGGATCTGTGGCTGAAGAAAGGCAGCGCTGAATAAGATCCTCAAATGTGGTCTTTAGAATGAGGTGCTCATCTGGAATAGGTTTCTTGGTAATTTTTTCTGTTGGTAAAGACTGCACATGCTGGAAGAAATAATATCATAAAATAACCAGAAATAACCAGAAGGTAACCTATATACTAAGTCCTAAATCTATGTGATAAAGAGGAAAAAAAAATGTTATAGACAGGCCTCTTCAGAATCAAATGAAAATTTAACGTATGAAATCATCTGGGATAAGTAAAAATCAAAACCAGACACCTAAAAGAAGGTATAAGCAGGCGGCGCCTGTGGCTCAGTGGATAGGGGCGCCAGCCCCATATACCAAAGGTGGTGGGTTCAAACCCGGCCCTAGCCAAACTGCAACAAAAAATAGCTGGGCGTTGCGGCAGACCCCTGTGGTCTCAGCTACTGGGGAGGCTGAGGCAAGAGAATTGCCTAAGCCCAAGAGCTGGAGGTTGCTGTGAGCTGTGATGCCACAGCACTCTACTGAGGGTGACAAAGTGAGACTGTCTCTACAAAAAAAAAAAAGAAGCTATAAGCATTCCTACAGTTTGGATGTTAAAGAGACAGGATTGGATATAAAATAACTGATTAATTACGGAACGCACATGAGTCATTTTTGGCTATAATGACAGAAAATAAACGCGTGCCAGCAGGAAATAAAAACGAGGTATTGGAAATCAAAGTTGGCTAGTTACTGTGGCTGTGTGCTCTGCCTATTGGCTCATCTTTGTGTATCCCGGCATTCTTTTATTCTTTGTTTAATGTTAGAGGTTGTTAACTAGACTAAGATTAAAAGATAGGGCGGCGCCTGTGGCTCAAGGAGTAGGGTGCCGGTCCCATATGCCGGAGGTGGCAGGTTCAAACCTAGCCCGGCCAAAAACCAAAAAAAAAAAAAAAAAAATTCAAGATAAAGCCAAAGATTAAGCGAGAAGAAACCAAGATGTAGCTCAGTGTATGGATGGAAAAACAATGAAGGAATGTTTAAGCTCTTATTAGTTCATTTTTAGTTCATTCTTTCATTTATTCAGAAAATCCTAGGCCTTATTGTGCCAGACACTGGTTAATGGAAAGGGAAAAGTTTCTAAAACATCATGAATATATAAAATGTCAACTGTAGTAAGTTAACACTTAGGGGAACCAAAACACATTGTAACTAGACCGAAAGGAGGAGAGAGCTGTCTTCAGTAAATTATACCAGAAGAATATATAGGATTTAACCAGATAAGTGAGGAAAAAAGAGCATTGTAGGGGCAGTGCCCGTGGCTCAGTGAGTAGGGTGCCGGCTCCATATGCCGAGGGTGGCGGGTTCAAACCCGGCCCCAGCCAAACTGCAACCAAAAAATAGCCGGGCGTTGTGGCGGGTGCCTGTAGTCCCAGCTACTCAGGAGGCTGAGGCATGAGAATCGCCTAAGCCCAGCAGTTGGAGGTTGCTGTGAGCTATGTGACGCCATGGCACTCTACCGAGGGTGATAAAGTGAGACTCTGTCTCCACCAAAAAAAAAAAAAAAAGAGCATTCCAGACAAAAGGAATACCCTATACAAAGGAAGCATCATGATATACCCACAAGGGACTAAAAGGAGGCCAGTATAGCTGAGGCAGAGAGAGGGCAAGAAGGAATCTGAGCTGAGGACTTTCAGACCATGTTAAATATTTTGATCTTTATCCTGAGAACAGGGAAGATGTAATGTTTTAAGCCAAGAGGTGATAAAACTAAATTAGAGATGGATCAAAGCAGATATTGGCAGACCAATTAGGAGGCCCCTACACTGGTGATGTCACCAGAGATAAAATGTAACATGGACCAGGGTAGAAATGTGGAGAAGGATTCAAGAAATATTTTAAAGTAATATAAAAAAGATTTGGGGGACATACTTGAAACAGAAATTAGAGGGAAAAAGTATTACCAAGATGATTCCCAGGTTTGGGGCTGGATTCAGTAGAAAGGATTATGGTGCCATTCACTGAAGCAGGAAACAATGAAAGAAGACTAGGTTTGTAAAGAAGAGTATCAATTAAGTGTTGGACATGTGAAAGTTGCTGTGCCTCTAGGACACCCAAGTAGGCAGGCTGCTGGATGTATAGCCTGGCTAATCACTAAGTATCTCTCCTTTTGATGGTAACTGAGGTTGAGTCCGAATAACTATGACACGAGAACCCAGGTCCAAATAAAGGTGCATTGCTGAGTAGCTTGCCAAAATAACACAGAATTGTAATCATTTAAAAAAAAAAAAAATCTTGCTGGACATGGTGGCTCACGCCTGTAACCCTCGCACCTGGAAGGCCAAAGCAGGTGGACTGCCTGAGCTCAGGAGTTTAAGACCAGCCTGAGCAAGAGCAAGACCAAAACCCTGTCTCTACTAAAAACAGAAAAGGCCAGGCATTGTGGTGAGTACCTGTAGTCCCAGCTCTTCAGGAGACTGAGACAGGAGGATCACTTGAGCCCAAGAGTTTAAGGTTGTAGTGAGCTAGGCTGAGGCCATGGCACTCTAGCTTGGGCAATAAAGTGAGACTTTGTCTCAAAAAAAAAACTTTATAATTTACATTTTTTTTTTTTTGTTCGGGGCTGGGTTTGAACCCAGCCACCTCCAGCATATGGGACTGGCGCCCTACTCCTTGAGCCACAAGCGCCACCCTATAATTTACATTTTTATTTTTAAAGAAAGAATGAAGTCTTCTTACCTTTATCAAAATATTTGTTTTTATAATGCAACTTCTAATATTTAAAAATTCTTTAGGCATAATTACCTCTTTTTTTTTTTTTTTTGTAGAGACAGAGTCTCACTTTATGGCCCTCGGTAGAGTGCCGCTCGGTAGAGTGCCGTGGCCTCACACAGCTCACAGCAACCTCCAACTCCTGGGCTTAAGCGATTCTCTTGCCTCAGCCTCCCGAGTAGCTGGGACTACAGGTGCCCGCCACAACGCCCGGCTATTTTTGGTTGCAGTTTGGCCGGGGCCGGGTTTGAACCCGCCACCCTCGGTATATGGGGCCGGCGCCTTACCGACTGAGCCACAGTTGCCGCCCAGGCATAATTACCTCTTAACAGGTATACTCTAGTGACAGAGATAGAATCTTTACACATTTGAGTTAAATGAATCAAAGACAAAAGCAAACAGTAAAACTAGTTTTTTGCTTGGGCAGGAGTTTGTTTCATCTTCTTATGTTGAACTTTGACCCAAGCTCTTTATTTTTCATGAACAGATCAAAATATTTATCTTTATACGTGTAAATCAGTTATATGGAAACATGTTAGATCTTTCAGCATTTAGGGCTTTGCCAACTAGCTGTTTATGTGTGAAAAGCAAGTAAAGATATAGATCTCTATTCAAAGATGAGGCTCTGTTATCAGCTTTTATACTTACACAGAAAAATACATTTTATATTGTAAAGAAAAAGTGTAAAACGTACATTTTTATTTTATATTTTAAAGAGAAAAACCTTTGGAAACAGCTTTTACCTAAGCAACCTATGATGCAGAGATGGTTCAACAGATCTTAGATTGTGGCTATATGTGACTAGGCCAAATTAAAGTGAACTGCCACTATCAAATATAAAAAATCTCTTCTACAGCATTTATAGTATGTGGGCTTGTAATTGAAAACTTCTATATGTGTATGTATATATGAATGATCAGTCTTAAAAAAAAGAGTTACCATTTTTTGTTTAGGTCAACTAAATTGAAACCAAATTTAGATATTCACGAACAATGGTATAATCATAAGTTAACACATTAAAGAAAATATACCGAAACAGAGCCATCTCCCCATTCCACTTGCACAGATTTACTGTTACCTGGATGGTATTGCCAATAGGAGCCCCTGGGGCGCCCTCAATGTTGGGCTTTGAGAACGTTGGTGGCATGCCTGTTTGACCAAGAGGCTGCTGTATGCCATGGAAGGGCTGACCACCCGGAAGATGCGGCTGTGGGAACGAAGCTTGGCTAGGCAGTGGTACTGGCGCTGAAGGCTGCTGCTGCAGCAGCTGTGACTGGGGATCACCCAAAGGGTTCATGATTGGTGACGTGATAGGAACAGGAGGCATGTAGTTTTCAGGCATCTGTTAAAAGATTGAAATAAAAGACACCGAGAGTAAGAACAAAAAGGATACATTTCCTCAGCTAACTAAGGAAGTTAGTCTATTCCACAGTTAAACAAAAATTTTAATAGTAGCAGAATACTTATTTCAAATGAAATTTCACACAGAATTCTTGACTAAAACATAAAAGTAGAGCTAATCTGACTACGGAATAGGGAGCTCAAACCTGGACTCTCAAGTCTCCCCTGGTCTGCCCATATTTGCCCCTAATGAAAGAGAGCCAAGACCATGGTGTTTTTGAAAGATGTTAAGTCTGAAGAATTATAGCTACCAATACTGAAATCAGATATGCCAAGTATTTGTGTTTAGAAGAATATAATACCTTTTCCTAGATAACTAAGTAGATATCACTTGGCAATTCTATCACACAAAATTGGTAGATTATGTTTCTCATTTTTCTAACCTAAATTTTGGGTTTCTTTGCTCATTTAATGTCTTTAATTTTATGTTATGGCCTCTCATTACTATATTTGAGGGAAAGGCATTACAAGTAATACAAAAAATAAACTAGAAAATGTGTTGGGGCAGAAAGAATTTTATTTTGTGATCTAACACCTCTCAATAGTTACCGACATCTAAATAATGTTCAGCTACAAAGCTATTTCTTGGCTCATATGAGACAGAAAAAAATTCCAAAACAGAATTGCCAAATTCATGATTATTACTGGAACCCAAAGACCAAAGTAACTCCTTAAGACTCCCCATCAATTCCGAAGCCTGAAATTTTATTTCTATTTATTTTATTTTTAAAAGAGGCCTGTTAGGAATTTCTATTGTGCCTTCTAAAAGGGCTTTAATTTATATGACCATCATCAGAACCAGGTTTGATGATGATGTTTTCTACTTTTCTTCCCTCCGGGGAATAGAAGATGCATGTTGAAACAGACATTAAATATATCAATTGGTAAGGTTTGCATTAAAGGATCAGTGAAGTGTGGTATGCTCCTAGGGGCTGTTTGATTAATAGAACATCCTCAGGCCCAGTGGACAGACATCGTTTTCTAGTACCTTTTTCTTCTTGGGTACTCTGTTCAAAGCTGGAGGATCATTCCAACCATTCTGAGGACCTATAATAGATAATAGAGGATATTTTCCTTCAGAATTCTGAAAGGAAGAAAATGCAACTGAATCCATCATCTGATATTCTGAAATTCTGTCTTAACCCTGAGATAACTGTCACAAAAATGTTACCAGCCAAGTTGTGGGAATCATTATGTATGAATTCCCACATTCATACCACTAATAGTCATAAAGCTTTGGTTGAGTGGATATGGTACCTTGATATTATTTCCATTTAAACCAAAGAGTTATGCTAAATTTAAGGATGATGAAGTGTTTCTATATTGGTATATTACCTTCAAAGATCAGTTTACTATTCTCTCATTAACAAAGAAAAAAATAAATCACCTGTTTTAAAAAAAGCCTTCTTAGACAAAAACAGGATAAAAGTAGCAACCTCTTATTTGTCAAGAGAGCAATTCAGCACGAGCGAATCATTCACAAATGCTAAACAGAGTAGAAACACTGTTAACTATAAGAATAACAGAGCTCCACTACATAACACCAGTAATTTTTATCATCTTTGCCGAATTGCTTATAAAGTAAACAAGGGCATTCAAGTATCTATTAAATTTTAGCTAAGATTTTTTTTTTTAGCACCATGAAAAAATTTCAGTCTGGCAGCAAATATAAAATATCAAACGTAGAAAATTTCCTCTCAAACACACACACACACACCCCACCCCAAAATTCTCAAAGTAGAAAGTGGACATCAGTTAAGTATTTCACGTCAGTTCTTTAAACAAAAAAAAAGGAATAAAACAAGGTAGGTGCGCACTACCACGTCTGGCTAATATTTCTTGTTTTTTTGTAGAGACTGGGTCTTGCTATTGCGCAGGTTGGTCTCAAACACCTGCGATACAGGGATTCTTTGGTTTTGGCCTCCCCAGTTCTAGGATTACAGGCGTGAGCCACTGTGCCTTGTGGAGTTTCACTACTTTTTTGTAAAGCACTAGATACTGGCTAAAGAAACTTTGGTGTATGTGTATATGTGTAAAGACAAAAAATTATTCCCTGATAAACTGAATGTTCTTTTAATATTTTACCGGTTTAATTATATGTATAAGTCACAACAAAATTGCTTGGCAAACCAAAGAGCTTCTGATTCATGTATAAAGTCACAGAAACTTTAAGAAATAGTTCTCCTAACCATCATGTACCCATTTGCTTGGATTTTTAAAAGTGAATTATTTCCTATGAGTTTATTAGGAAAGAGAATGCCAAATATGGATATAGCTCAAAACATTCAAGAGTTAATCACAAACTATTAAACCATATGCTGCCATCTGATTAACAAAGTCTTAAACTTCTAGTTATATTCAGATTCACTCAGACCTCTCCCACCACCTTCTAGTCTTACCCATATCTAAGACAATCTTGGCATAATTGCTTCCTTTATGTCTATATAAAATAAATGGTTTTTATGATCGAAAGCTATTTGTCATCATATAAATTCAATCAGTTCTAAAATTTGACTCAATTAAGCAGCTCGATTAAAAATGATACTGATCAGATTCAGGATATCATTACTTTGAAGTTCACATGCATTAATGTTAATGTCCATTCATTAATTCTATTCAATGATTCAAAAATTTCCAAAGGTATATTTTATAACTAATTCACCTTCCAACATAGGTGCCTGGTCTTGGAAAGACTGATTTTCTGCAGATAAAATGTAAAAGTTACTTAAGTAGTATCATGGAAGATAAACTCTACTTCTCATTTTATCTTTATTTCTTCTTCACCAACCCTCAAAAAGAGCAAACTAATTTTATACAAGAACCAAACTTACTTTTCACCAAGTCACATGAAATGTCTTCTATCAAATTAAGAAATCCATCAGGTTTTGGATAAAGTAAATTTATTTGTGTCAAATCCACCAACTCTGAAACATTACTTTTTTCCTCTTACTGTGCTAGCTCTTTAAAGATAAAATTTTATTCCTTCCTACCTAAAATAACCATGTCTCCCTAAATGTTTGCATGGATTGTTTTTCTACTATTTGACCAATGTAGCTCAAAATTATCAGAAGAAGATTATATATTAACACATTATACCAAATGTGGCCTTTTTGGTATTATTCAAACTATAAGCCCAATCAGCTGGGGGATCTTGTTAAAATGCAGATTCTAATTCATTAGGTACAGTGATAGGCCCGAGATTCTGTCCTTCCAGAACCAACTCCCAGATGATACCAATGCTGCTAGGCCAACATCCACTTTTAATAATAGGGATTTAGAGAAATGGGGTGATTTCTACACTGCCCTGCAGACGTCACCTGGCACTTGATAAACATAAACATGACTGGCAATCTTAGCAGGGTAGTGCTACTTTTCATTACTGAATTTGAGCGGCCTCTGTGGTCTGCATTCTGGAGAAATCATTTCTTGGGGCTACACCACGAGTATATGAGTATCAATAAGAACAAGTCCAGCAAATATGTAACCATTTCATATGATCCTTTCAGTAAGAATTTATAGATTTGCAGATCATTTAGCACAAGTCTCCCAGAAATCACTACTTCTCTTACGAGGCCCGAAGTTTCTTGCAGTGGAGAAGAGGAGAAAACGCTTTGACAACTAGCAATCACAACATCAGATATTGAGGGTCAGGTCATGCCAGGCCCAGGCTCAAGTTAAAGGCGGGCAGTGCAGGTACAGCATCTGAACGTGTAACTTAATGTGTTAAACAATCTTCAGTAGGTAAGGGAGGAGCCAAGAGAATACAGCAATTAAAATAATGAGCTGAATTCAGCTTGAGCTCCACTCAAGAAGCACATGCCTCAGAGAAACCGTGAAGTGAGAGAGGAAATCTCACTATGGGGTACAATTTGTGTGTTTACTGATACGTGTTTTCATAGAATATGGCTCTTAAAACACAAGCTAACTCATCCCAGGGATGCAAGGCTGGTTTAACATACGCAAGTCTATAAACGTTATCCACCATATTAACAGAGGCAAAAATAAAGATCACATGATCCTCTCAATAGATGCAAAAAAAGCATTTGATAAAATCCAGCATCCTTTTCTAATTAGAACACTGAAGAGTATAGGCATAGGTGGCACATTTCTAAAACTGATTGAAGCTATCTATGACAAACCCACAGCCAATATTTTACTGAATGGAGTAAAACTGAAAGCTTTTCCTCTTAGAACTGGAACCAGACAAGGTTGTCCTCCGTCACCTTTACTATTCAACGTAGTGCTGGAAGTTCTAGCCAATACAATTAGGCAAGACAAGGAAATAAAGGGAATCAAAATGGGAGCAGAGGAGGTCAAACTCTCCCTCTTTGCTGACGACATGATCTTATACTTAGAGAACCCCAAAGACTCAACCACAAGACTCCTAGAAGTCATCAAAAAATATAGTAATGTTTCAGGATATAAAATCAATGTCCACAAGTCAGTAGCCTTTGTGTACACCAATAGCAGTCAAGATGAGAAGCTAATTAAGGACTCAACTCCCTTCACCATAGTTTCAAAGAAAATGAAATACCTAGGAGTATACCTAACGAAGGAGCTGAAGGACCTCTATAAAGAAAACTATGAAATCCTCAGAAAGGAAATAGCAGAGGATATTAACAAATGGAAGAACATACCATGCTCATGGATGGGAAGAATCAACATTGTTAAAATGTCTATACTTCCCAAAGCAATCTACCTATTCAATGCCATTCCTATCAAAATACCAACATCGTACTTTCAAGATTTGGAAAAAATGATTCTGCGTTTTGTATGGAACCGGAAAAAACCCCGTATAGCTAAGGCAGTTCTCTGTAACAAAAATAAAGCTGGGGGCATCAGCATACCAGATTTTAGTCTGTACTACAAAGCCATAGTGCTCAAGACAGCATGGTACTGGCACAAAAACAGAGACATAGACACTTGGAATCGAATTGAAAACCAAGAAATGAAACTAACATTGTACAACCACCTAATCTTTGATAAACCAAACAAGAACATACCTTGGGGGAAAGACTCCCTATTCAATAAATGGTGTTGGGAGAACTGGATGTCTACATGTAAAAGACTGAAACTGGACCCACACCTTTCCCCACTCACAAAAATTGATTCAAGATGGATAAGGGACTTAAACTTAAGGCATGAAACAATAAAAATCCTCCAAGAAAGCATAGGAAAAAACACTGGAAGATATTGGCCTGGGGAAAGACTTCATGAAGAAGACTGCCATGGCAATTGCAACAACAACAAAAATAAACAAATGGGACTTCATTAAACTGAAAAGCTTCTGTACAGCTAAGGAGACAATAACCAAAGCAAAGAGACAACCTACACAATGGGAAAGGATATTTGCATATTTTCAATCAGACAAAAGCTTGATAACTAGGATCTATAGAGAACTCAAATTCATCCACATGAAAAAAGCCAACAACCCCTTATATCAATGGGCAAGAGACATGAATAGAACTTTCTCTAAAGATGACAGACGAATGGCTAACAAACACATGAAAAAATGTTCATCATCTCTATATATTAGAGAAATGCAAATCAAAACAACCCTGAGATATCATCTAACCCCAGTGAGAATGGCCCACATCACAAAATCTCAAAACTGCAGATGCTGGCGTGGATGTGGAGAGAAGGGAACACTTTTACACTGCTGGTGGGACTGCAAACTAGTACAACCTTTCTGGAAGGAAGTATGGAGAAACCTCAAAGCACTCAAGCTAGACCTCCCATTTGATCCTGCAATCCCATTACTGGGCATCTACCCAGAAGGAAAGAAATCCTTTTATCATAAGGACACTTGTACTTGACTGTTTATTGCAGCTCAATTTACAATCGCCAAAATGTGGAAACAGCCTAAATGCCCACCAACCCAGGAATGGCTTAACAAGCTGTGATATATGTATACCATGGAATACTATTCAGCCATTAAAAAAAATGGAGACTCGGGCGGTGCCTGTGGCTCAGTCGGTAAGGCGCCGGCCCCATATACCGAGGGTGGCAGGTTCAAACCTGGCCCCGGCTGAACTGCAACCAAAAAATAGCTGGGCGTTGTGGCGGGCACCTGTAGTCCCAGCTACTTGGGAGGCTGAGGCAAGAGAATCGCTTAAGCCCAGGAGTTGGAGGTTGCTGTGAGCTGTGTGATGCCATGGCACTCTACCGAGGGCCATAAAGTGAGACTCTGTCTCTACAAAAAAAAAAAAAAAAAAAGGAGACTTTACATCCTTCGTATTAACCTGGATGGACATGAAAGACATTATTCTTAGTAAAGCATCACAAGAATGGAGAAGCATGAATCCTATGTACTCAATTTTGATATGAGGACAATTAATGACAATTATGGTTACGGGGGGGGGGGAACAGAAAGAGTGAAGGAGGGAGGTGGGTGGGGCCTTGGTGTGTGTCACACTTTATGGGGGCAAGACATGATTGCAAGAGGGACTTTACCTAACAATTGCAATCAGTGTAACCTGGCTTATTGTACCCTCGATGAATCCCCAACAATTAAAAAAAAATAAAAAAAATAAAAAAATAAAAAAAACAGAAGCTAACTTCCTCACTTAGGTTAACTGAAGAAAACAATGGCCAAGGATAACTGACTGTAAGTGATTTTCTACTTTTATCTTAAATTGTGATTTTACAATCTAATTCCCCATATGATTTCATAGCACTCCAGTTAACAAATGCCTGGTGAGTCTCCCACTCTGTGTGCACCTGATTCTCAACCACTGAAGCACTCTGTCTCTCCAGGCTTCAGCTTTCGGGCTGACAGGGCCAACACATTACAAACCAAAAAGTCTGAAATACTTTCAGCTTGATTCTTTGTTTTCAGGGAGTAATCTCAGCTCCACGAGAGGAGGCTTTTTCGTTCTTTCCTTTTTTTTTTTGGATAGGGTCTTACTTTGTCCCCCAGTGGCATCATCATAGCTCACTGCAACCTCAAACTCCTGGGTTCAAATAATCCTCTTGCTTCAGCCTCTTGAATAACTGTGCCACTAACCCAGGCTGATTTTCCTATTTTTTGGTACAGACGTAGTCTCGATCTTGCTCAGGCTAGTCTCAAACTCTCGGACTCAAGGCATCCTCCCACATTAGCCTCCCACAGTGTTAGGACTGTAGGTGTGAGCCAAAGGATGTTTATAAGCCACGGATACTAAAGCCTGGGAGAGTATTCAGATTTCCCAAACTAGCAGCACAAAGTCTCTGGAGCAATCCTCCTATGACCTCTTGGTAAAACGACACCAAAGTCAAAATGAAATAAAAATTAAAGTTAACAATAACACCAAATCAAATCAGAGCCAAGAAGCCTTTCAACAGAAACATGGAGCCAACTGGCTAGCCTGCAAAACTTGAAGGGAGATGCAGAGGTTTGTGGAAAAGAGCTGTACAGTAATCCAAGTCCCCCTCCCCCAAAATATGAGCCTGACTGATTCCTTCCACCTCAAACTAGGCAATATATTTAGACATATAAATAATATATGTGCTCAAATCTTTCATTGATTTAATGTTTACTTTTATCTCAGCTATAATTCTAATCCCTCTTGTTCTTTTTGTTTTCATGGCTTTAAATAGTTTATTTAAAAATGGATTTTTATAAAGAATTGACCTCTACTTTTTTAGAGACACTCTTTAATGCAAACAGTAGATACAACCAGCTACGTGAAGGACATAAATATCTACAGAACACAGTACCATGAAGATTCTGGTCAACATGAAAAAAAACTCAACATTGCATCCAGAATGCAGACCATAGAGGCATCCATGTCAACGCTTACTGTTTCTGTTTTCTGATAATGCCATCCTAATGGGTGTGAAGCAGTACCTCATTGTGTGCACGCATATTTTAAGAATTAGAATCGTAGCACAGTGATACATGTAACTTTACACTTTTTTTTAACATACCATGAATCAGTTTTCCATGCTCTTAAAGTTATGTCATGTACTAAAAAGACAATGCACATACTCTAACTTTGAACGTAAGTCTCTCATAAAACTGTGAAGAGATAATTCTTTTTTTCATTCTTCAAAAAAACTAGAGTCTCAAAAAAAGTCACAAAGTTAAAAATTAAAATTTAGAAAGACACGAATCTTTGAAGTCATTTTCCAATGACAAGATAAAACAGAATTATCCAAAGAGAAGTAAGAAAGGCTATCATGCTTTTTCTTTTCTATAATGTGATATAAAAATATTCATGAAAACCAAAAATAATTTTCTGAATACCGGTTCATGGAAATATGCAATATTATTCCCCTTTAAGACTCTTCTGTGTAAAGGAGTATAAGATTATATAATCATATTAAATTTTCTGTTGTTTAACAAACTCAATGTTCACCCAAAGATAGCTCCATGACAGCCTGAAGCTGGACAATTCTAGGGCCTTCATATTTGAAAGCACTCTCTCTGTCAGAAAGAAGTGCACATTAAACCAGAGACACCCTCACTTCCTTAAAAGAAGCGACAGGCAGTGTCCCATTTATCTAAGGAAAACGGTGAACTTCCTGCTGTCCTGCGCTGTCATCATGGACACGATATTGCGCTGTTTAACCTAGGCTCTTCCTGCTTCCTACTTACCATTAGGAGAAGCTCTTTCCCTTGGCTCTGATTCTGCTGTGCTGCCCACAGTCCAGGTAAGGCAACTCCAAATTAACCTCCCTCAAGTACCACTTTGACTATAGCACTCAGTGGTTCAAAATACTTCACTAGAAACTTTTTTGTTACTGTGTAAGGAATAAACTTCCTGCCCTGGCACTTAAGACTCTCCAAAATTTGGCCGAAATATAAGTTTTATGTTCCAGTTAATAACAATTCTTTGCTGTTCCCTAGAAATGCACTGTCCTTTTCCACCTCCCTCCCTACCTGTCTGAATAATTCCTTTTTTATTTGTTTTAGACAGGGTCTCACTCTGTTGCCCTGGCTAGAGTACAGTGGCATCATCATAGCTCATTGCAGTATTAAACAATCCTCCTGCCTTAGCCTTGCAAGTCGCTGGGACTACAGGTGCCTACCATAGTACCCAGCTAATTTTTCTATTTTTTGTAGAGAACTTTGCCTCCCAGAGTGCTAGGCGCACGCATCCTGTCTAGAATAACTCTGATTACAGACTAAACAGGTTATTATTAAGAATTTCCTGAATGAATGTTTTACTGATTTCAACATTAGTTTCTCTGAACCCTGGGCATGTGAGTTTGTGGTTCACTAATAGAGGGCTTGAAAATCTGTACTGTCTGTCAGAAATTATCCACTGGACAACTGGAATTTTCACATCCTGAACAAAATCATGATCTAAAACACATTAGAACAAAGATACACTTTTCAGTCACAATTAACCTCATAAAATTTTTACAAAATCCAAAAATAAAACATGGTAAAGTTGTAACTATTGATTGCAACGTAGAGGACTGTTAACATGCAGGAGGACGGAGGCAGCGAGGCACAGCACATGCTGAACACTGAGAGATGCTTGTTTGCTGCTGCTTTCTATTAGTCACTGTTTCTCAGCCAGGTTAGAACACAGTATCACTCTGTACACAAACAAAGAATAATTTCATGGCCAAATGCAATTTGCTTAAGAAGAAAAAATTCCCATGCAAATATTTAATTTAGATTATAAAGTAGTAAATGTCTAAAACAGTGTTGCCAGATGATTTCTGTAATTCCAATTTTGACAGCTTTCTACCACTTACATTGAGACTAGACTACCAGGTATAGAAAAATGAACATAGGCTTTGAAAACTGAGACCTGGGTTTGTGCCTCAATCT
The DNA here is from genome assembly GCF_027406575.1 of Nycticebus coucang. Lineage (NCBI taxonomy): Eukaryota > Metazoa > Chordata > Mammalia > Primates > Lorisidae > Nycticebus > Nycticebus coucang. Next base: position 12,590,044 of record NC_069780.1, read on the forward strand.
GGAGACTTTCACTGTGCCATCCTGGGATCATATATAACCCCCTAAAACATCAGTTTCCTCATCTGCAATTTTAAAAGAAATATTTATTACTATTTCTCAAGGTTGCAAACTTAAATAAGAAAAATATTAACACAAAAAGCAGAATTTGTCTAGCATTAGCTCAATAAATATAAATTATCTTCCCTATTTCCCTGCATCACGTTTTAAGTGGGAATTTACTTGAACCCATGCTGTGTCAACTCAAGAAATGATTACCTAATTATTCAGAATGGATATTGTTTTTACTAACTCAATTTAAAAAGATAATTTCTGGAGCTCTATAAATGAATTATCACTACTCTCTGAAATATCAAACTATTGAAGTATCTGAAGTAAATTTTAAGTTAAGGCATTGCATGTGTGCATGTGTGTACCTGCATTCGGATACATTAACAACAGGGATGTGTTCTGAAAAGTATGTGATTAGGTGATTTCATCATTGTGCCAACACAGAACATAGAATGCACTTCTACAAACTGAAACGGTACAGCCTGCTGTGTGGTATGGACTACTGCTCTAGATTACAAACCTGTACGGCACGTAACGGTACTGAATACTGCAGACAGCTGTAATACAACAGTAAAGTAAGCATGTGTGTATTTAAACACACCTACACAAGGAAAAGGTACACTCCATGAATGGCCCTTGCAGGAGTTGATCTGGGTGAGTGGTGGGTGGTGTGGGAAACGTGAGGCCCAGGACATTACCACACGCTACTGTAGACTTTATAAACACTGTATGCTTAGACTACACTGTATTTATTTAAAATTTTCTTTCTTTAATAATAACTTAACCTTACTGTACTATTACCTTTTTACTTTATAAACTCTTTAACATTTTAACTTTTTGACTGTTTTGTAGAAACAGCTTAAAACACATTGTATAGCTGTGCAAAAAATATTTTTTTTTTTTTTTTTTTTGTAGAGACAGAGTCTCACTTTATGGCCCTCGGTAGAGTGCTGTGGCCTCACACAGCTCACAGCAACCTCCAACTCCCGGGCTTAAGCGATTCTCTTGCCTCAGCCTCCCAAGTAGCTGGGACTACAGGCGCCCGCCACAACACCCAGCTATTTTTTTGTTGCAGTTTGGCTGGGGCCGGGCTTGAACCCGTCACCCTCGGTATATGGGGCCAGCGCCCTACCAACTGAGCCACAGGCACCGCCCCAAAAAATATTTTTCTTATTAAAATTTTTTTTTTTTTTTAAACTTTTAAAACTTTCTTGTTAAGAACTAAGACATAAACCCACATGTCAGCGTAGGCCTAAAGAGGGTTAAGGATCATCACCCCACCACTGTCTGTCACCTCCACACCTTGTCCCACTGGAAGGTCTTCAAGGACAACAGCAGACATGGAGCTGTCACCTCCTGTGCTGTCAGTGCCTTCTGGGTACTCCTGAAGGACCTGCCTGAGGCTCTTTCATAGTTAACCTTTTTTTTAAACTAAGGAGTGCACTCTAAAATAAAATTTTTTTTTTTTTTTTTTTTTTTTTTTAGTAGAGACAGAGTCTCACTGTACCGCCCTCCGGTAGAGTGCCGTGGCCTCACACAGCTCACAGCAACCTCCAACTCCTGGGCTTAAGCGATTCTCTTGCCTCAGCCTCCCGAGCAGCTGGGACTACAGGCGCCCGCCACAACGCCCGGCTATTTTTTGGTTGCAGTTTGGCCGGGGCCGGGTTTGAACCCGCCACCCTCGGTATATGGGGCCGGCACCTTACCGACTGAGCCACAGGTGCCGCCCACTCTAAAATAATTTTTAAAAGAATGTGGTATAGTACAGTAAATATATAACCAGTAATGGTTGTTTACTACCATTATCGAGTAGCACGTGCTGGACACAACTGTATGTGCACGACTTCGATATGACTAGCAGCACAGCAGGCTTGTTTATAGCAGCACCACCATGGACAGATTAACAATGCACGTCGCGCCACGCTGTCGGGATAGCTCTGATGTCACGAGGCTACAGGAATTTTTCAGCTCCATTTTAACCTATGTTAAATGTGCGGTCCATCATTGCCCAAAAGTTTGTCATACAGCACATGACTGTGTATCAGAGTTGGGGAAAGAAATGTGTGTGTAACTCTGGGATCAACTATCCATAAGGTTTTTAAAGTAGTAACATTAAAAAAACTTATATCCATATTTACAAAGTCATATTATTAGAAAAGAATACGTCTGTGACAGATCCTATTTAATAAGTGCTTTTATTAATTAAAGCTACTGGTTAGTACGTAAAAGGAGGGAAGTGTATATTGGACTTCCCTAGAACAACTTCAGTATGGGGAGTATAACAAGTCTCAACTTGTGGTTTTTTTCCCTCTAGTTTAAAACTTTCAGTTATAAAACTAAAAGGGAACTGCATATCTTGACCTGGTTGTGTGTACCCTCACATTAACCTGAAACAAATTCACTTCTAAAAAAAAACAAAAGAAAAGAAAAGAAAAGAAAAACTAAAATGCAGAGAACTCTAATTTTAAGTGAGATTTTCTATAATCACAGCTGACTTTTCAAGAGAGTGCTTACTAGGTGGTAGTATTGTCTTCCTAAAATCTTTTTTTTTTTTGTAGAGACAGAGTCTCACTGTACCGCCCTCTGGTAGAGTGCCGTGGCGTCACCCGGCTCACAGCAACCTCTAACTCTCGGGCTTACGCGATTCTCTTGCCTCAGCCTCCCGAGTAGCTGGGACTACAGGCACCCGCCACAACGCCCGGCTATTTTTGGCCGGGGCTGGGTTTGAACCCGCTACCCTCAGCATATGGGGCCGGCGCCCTACTCACTGAGCCACAGGCGCCGCCCCCTAAAATCTTTTAATGTATTAATGCACTCAATCCTCTTAAGAAGCTTATGCATAGCTACTACTATGAGAAAATTAACACTTAAAGAAGTTACATAAGTAACTTACTCAAGATCACATAGCTAGAAAATAGCAAAGGTGGGACATAAACCTAGGCAGTCTCATTCCAAAGCCTGCATTCTCAGTCACTGTGTAGGTGGTTCAACTCTGTGTGATTGATTCTTTTTATAAAACACATACTTTTAAGGTCCCTTTTACTGTCCACAAGTGAAAATCAAATTATGACCTACTCATAAAAAATGAACAAAATGCTCATACAGTAATATAAATGAACAATAAAAACAATTTATAAAATGTGCATTTCACTACCATAAAAAATGATTGGTGAGGTAACGGATAAGTTAATTAGCTCCATTTAACCATTCCACATTGTATACATAGATCAAAGTATCGCACTGTACCCCAGAAACATATACAATTATATCAATCAAAATATTAATGAAAATATGTATTTCACTATAAGAATATTTATAAAATTAATAATTAGAAAGTTTCAGGTACAACTACGCTAATAGACAAAAATTTAAAAAGTCTAGCAATGTGCCAGATGCCTGAGAGGGCAGCGGACTGGAGAGCCTCTGTACTGTGTCACTGCACACTGACTCTCTACTGTCTGCCTTTGTCAAGAGTTTTCTCTCTTTTTTTCTTTGCCATACATCTTGAGATCACTCTGCACCCTTATAAATGAATATAATTATAAAATTTATAAGACTCTGTACTATTTAATTTCCATAAACAAGTGTAAGCTGTGAATAATTTCAAAAACTGAAAATTTAGAAGAGCACAAAACACACCTTTGCTTAAAGAAAATCCGTGTTAACTGAATCTGATTCCAACCACCACTTATCTTGCCAATTAATTTATTTACCACTTGTTTTAAATTCAACTGCAGATTAAACACTCTTACCCTTGTGAAGCTCTGCGGCTTTCCTCATTTAGCAAATAAAGTTCATTATGGGAGAATCACACTTTTATAAAGTGTTAGAAATGGTTATGAAAATTCAATCAACATCTCACAGTACCCAGTTTACAAACAGAAATGAGAGCCCTCCATCCACCCATCTGTTCACGGAAATATTAAGGAGGGAGCCAAACCAAATTCCTTTTAAGCGCAGACCTGTTCTTTGGGACGCAGGCAGCTCACTGGCAGCAGGCAGTGTACCTGTTGTTCCAGGAGGCAGTGCATAAGCTGAAGATGATGGTGGAGCCCCTGGTCCGCCATGCTGGAAGGATGCTCCAGAGGAAGGGGGAGGAGGGAAAGCGGCAGCAGGGCTGGAGGTAGGTGAAGAGGCCTGGTGCTGTGCTGCATATAGCTGAGACTGCCCAGAATAGGAAGAAGCAGAAGATATGTAAGGGGTGTTAGGGAAAGCGTTGGAAGCAGGAGGCGCAACAGGCTGCTGAGGTCGGTACATTGCTGACCCCCCTGTTCCGAAGGAATACTGCTGGGCTGGTTGATAAGCTACATCAAGAAGAAGAAACAGAAATTTTAATTAGTTACAAGTTTATTCAGATAGCAGAAAACAAAAATGTTATCTCATTCTATGGAAAGGACTTTAATCATTATTCTTATAGCAATAAGTTAAAACCCCAAACTAACACTTATTATATATTATGCTTTTGCCATCCCCAAACTGCTGCTAGTTATCAAAGTCTTTGTATCATCAAATCCAAGAACTGCCAACAGTGACCCTTTTCTGAGACTTTTCCTGTTCCTGTGAAAAAGACTATGGGGACAACCAGATGGAACTATGCAGGAAAAACATATTGAAAACATCCCACTTTACAAAAAAAAGTAACATGGAGTTTGGTGGCAGTTCAAGACATCGCCCCTCAATAAGAATTGAAGAGTGAGCACTACTGTTATGAATCAAGTATCTTCTCCCATACCTAATAAAATCACCAGCTATTCAAATTCTGAGTTTCAGCACAGTTTCTGACTAAGAGTCAACTCTACAATCCCTAATAAAACAAGTACTATTACAATGCAGAACATTTTACATATTGTATGTAGTAGGTTAGTAAACAATCAGGCATGGCAGCCAATTAATGTTTCAATGCAAAGATCTAAAACCATTATTAGGGAGATCTTAATACCATCATAGTCTGCATGACCAGGGCTAGGCAGGAGCCTCCCGAGTGAATGTAGCAGGAGTCTGTTTCCTAACAGTACTCTGCAGATAGCATTCACATTAAGTGCTCAGGGGAAAGGTTGTATCAAATTTGTATTCATGTTGAGTAAGAACATCCCCTTTTGTATAGAACATGTTTATTGATTAGTTCTTCCTAGGTAACGGTCTCTTGTTTTCCCAGTAGTTGTTTAGTCTTATAATTTTCCCCTTTAAGATTTTATTTTATTTTTTGCTCTTAGTTTAAATTTTTATGTAGTGATTTTTTTACTTTCCAAGTGCAAATGGTGGATACATTTGTCAAAACCCACAGAATGCACACCAAGCACCCACACTAGTGTAAGCTCTGGGTGGTAATGAGGCATCAGTGTGAGTCTATTGATTTTAACAAATACGCCACCCTATAGTATAGGATGTCGACAGTGGGGGATGGTGTACACACGTGCACTTGAGGCACTTCCTGCTTAATTTTGCCTTGAACCTAAGACTGCTCTAAAAACCTAGTCTATTAAATAAATGAGTGAATGAAATGGAAACAGAACGACAAACGCTTCTTAAAACTATTTTCTAAAAATAGTTTATGTCATCTTACCTGAAGGAAAAGAATAAGTATGATATAATTTCTAAAATTCTATTTCTGTACACCCAAACTATGGGACATTTGACTCTTGTCTAATAGGTTTTAGTAGTGGTTCAGGAACAGGAACCAACTGTTCTGACCAGAGTGACAAAGGAGTTACTTCCAAGGGTGTTGTTTCAAGACACCTCTTCGGAAAACCATGTTTCTCTATAGCAGGGACTCAGGAGTCCTACCTAAGATGGTTCTTAACTTTGTCGAAATTGGTTTGGGGCTTCAAAGTAAATGGCTACTGTATCAGATAAGAAACGCTGTTAGGAAAGGGCTTTAGGGTCACATTACTTACGCTGTGGCTGTGGATAAGGTGGTACCTGGCTGTGCATGTGACCTGGAGATGTGGGAAGCTGAGCAGCAGCATTTGGGTTAATATTTCCCTGCATTATGAAACCTGGAGGTGAAGGATTTTCTCCCTAGAAAACAAGAATATGGTAAAAAGGAGAATTACATTTAGAACCAAGAACCTTACCAGATGTACTTATAATCTTTAAATGGAGTTCTATGTTTATTAAAAAGAAACCTTTATTGCATAAGAAACATTGCATTTTGCATATTCTCTCTTCCTCGGAACACCATGCTTTTCTTTCTTTTTTGCACTGAGCCTGTACTGCTGTAAGAACATGATGTTTTCTGAGCAACATACTGTCAATGATTTAAAGATCAGACAAGTCTGACTGAGTCACTGCAATGATTAGCAAAAGATGCTAAGAGCTTCATAAAATAGCGCCAAAGGGATTTATGATAAGTCACCAGGATTTTCCATCTCTACTAATTTCCATCCACTATCCACTATTCCACACTCTGGAAATCTAAGTAGGAATGCCATAAGGGAACTTTTTTATTCTTTAGTAAAGAGTAAAAAAAGTTCTCCAGTGCTATAAACAGAAAAAAACAAAAGCCTTCAGTGAAATTAGATCTAAATCATTGTCAGAACTTTGGTTGATGTTTTTTTAGTTCAAGTCAATTTAGAACTGCACAAGAAGGAAAAGAGGGCTAAGAAAATAATAATTTTGTGTTCAAAATTATCTCTGGTATCCTAAAAGCATAAAAATGCAATGAGCAGGTGGGAGTAGCGGTGGGGGACCTTAAAGAATGGGGTAAAAAATATATAACACAGTCTTCTCTCTCTTGCTCGTGCTCCGCTCTCTACATATATATACACGTGTGTGTGTGTGAGAGAGAGAGAGAGAGCAGGGTCTTGCTCAAAGAGGAATAAATGAAGGATATACCTGTGTGTCAGAGGGAGAGGCTGCAGGTGGATGGCTGGAAAGGGCAGTAGGAGTTTTGTTACTCCAGGTAGTGACAGTAGGGGCAATTCTAACCTGAATTGAACAAAGAAATACCAATCACAGAAAATAAAAAATGAAAACATTAAAAGAAGAAAAAAAATCTAAAAGGTATTAACAGCCAGATACAAAGGAAAAGGTTAAAAACACCCAGATTACATACATTAGGCAGGCAGCTGCTTTCAAAGGAGCTGGGATTCCAAAACATAGTCACAACAAAATAGGAGGAGGGAGGTAGGAGAAAAATCAATCTGAAAACTTAACCAAAGCCTAAGAACAATGCCAGGTAAGCATCAAGAGAAAGTGAGGTCTTGGAAGTAAGAAAGGAAAAAAATATTCAAGGGAAAAAAGTAATTTGAGCAAAATGATTTTTGAAGCATAAATAGTATTCATGCTACTACTATCTGCAAACACACTGCTATAGAAGTGCCCATTCTGATTTCATTACAGCCACAAAAATCATATTAGTCCCATACAAGGCTTAAAAACCACAAAGGCCTCAATGAATCCCCAACAATAAAAATAAATAAATAAATAAACAATAAATCACACAGAGATTATTAAAGCTGAATATTAAAGATCATCCAGTCTACCCATTAACACTGAGAAAACCAAGGCCTAGAGAAGTGAATGGGCTTGCTGAGGTCCACACAGCTCACTTGTGAGTCCAAGTCTCCTAATTTCCAGGACAGTGTTTTTTACATTACACCCTATTGCTTAATCGAGCAGTGGTTTTCAATTTTTTTTTTATATAACAAAAAAGGATGAATCTCAAAATGTTATAAAGGCGGGGTCACAGTTCCATCCAGCTTAGGGGAGAGATGTTTTCAGAATCCCAGCAGTACCAATGCTGTCAGTATTCACCTGCTAACTTGTGACTTGGGCAATAGAAAGCAAAGAGCCATCTAAAACTTGTGCTTGTAGGACCACAATAAAATATGATAATGCTTAGACGGAATCATTATCTACTCTGGGCATAGAAAAAACTACAAGACTACTTATTCCACAGTATTTACAGTTGTTAAAACAAACATTTGAGAAACTTCAAATAGTTAAGTAACTCATACGGAAAGAAAGATCTATTCTTAGTAACTTTATTTCTTTCATTTTCATGGTTGATCACTAAAAGATTTTTTTTAATTAAAGTAAGTTTGTGAGGGAGGGGAGGGAGGGGGAGGATGAGCGGAGGGAAGGTGATTGGTGGGATTACACCTGCGGTGCCAAAAAGAAAAAAAAAAGTTTGCTAACATTTTCTTAAGAGCATAGAACTTAATCTACTCAAGATGATTTCACTAAGTTGACCTTATATAACATATATAGCGCCATCCTCCAATTCTTTGTAATGGTATTTCTTCAGTTCTTTACCCATTTAAAGGCATTATCTGGCCCTGCCTTCTTCTCCCTCCCTCTCAGACCAGCCCGGTAGGTTTTCTTAACTTGTTCTCAGTGTTCAGGTGTGTTTACACATTCAGTAAGATTTTCTTAACGCTTCTAACAAATGTGATGATTTTATTAATTTAATTTTTGTCTTCTTTCACTGAACTTTAACTTCTGAAAGCTAGAATTTCATCTGATTTTTTTTTATTTTATGTGTCACACACTGAGACCCCAGCCGCTCCCTCCTTCCCTCTCTCTGCTGTCCCTTTCCCTACCCCCTCCCTCCTTCTCTCTCTGCCTCCCCTTTACCCACCCCACACTGTGTCATTAATTGTCCTCCAATCAACATTAAATACATAGGATTCATGCTTCTCCATTCTTGTGATGTTTTACTAAGAAAAATGTGTCCCACTTCCATCCAGGTTAATACAAATGCTGTTTGTATCTATTTTTTTAAGCCATCAAAATCCTCCCTGCCATGTAAATCTTTGTTGAAACTCACATATACATTCATATACATATATATTCATATATACAAAATATTCACATATAAGTGGACCTGTGCAGTTCAACCCATGTGGGTTAACAGTGAACTGTATTTATTTATATAATTGTATATATATAAAATTATATTTATTGCAATTATATATAATTTATTATAATTATATATATATATGATTTTATAAATAAATACAGTTGACTATTGACCCACATGGGTTGAACTGCACAGGTCCACTTATATGTGAATATTTCCTTTTCTTTCTTTCTTTTTTTTTTTTTTTTTTTGAGCCAGAGCCTCAAACTGTCGCCCTGGGTAGAGTGCTGTGGCATCACAACTCACAGCAACCTCCAACTCCTGAACTCAAGCGATTTTCCTGCCTCTGCCTCCCAAGTAGCAGGGATTACAGGCGCCCACCACAATGCCCGGCTATTTTTTGGTTGCAACTGTCACTGTTGTTTGGTGGGTCTGGGCTGGATTCAAACCCGCCAGCTCAGGTGCATGTGGCTGGTGCCTGTGGCTTGGCTCACAGGTGCCGAGCCAACATGAATATTTTCAATAGCAGTTACACCGAGTACACCTGCTTCTCATGTCTCCCCTTCCACCCTTCCTACCTTCGCTATCCCAGAGACAGGGAGACCAACCCCCCACTTCCTCGTCAGCCTACTCAACAAGAAGACAACAAAGACAAAGACTGTTATAATAACCCACTTCTACTTAATGAACAGTAAAAGACATTTCTTTTCCCCATGATTTTCTTAATGCCATTTTCTTTCCTCTAGCTCACTTTATGGTAATATAGCCTATAATACATATAATATACAAAACGTCTGTTAATTGATTATTCACATTATCAGCGAGGCTCTGGCCAATGGTTAGCTATCAGTAGTCAAATCTTTGGGGAGTCAAAAGTTATACAAAGATTGTCAACTGCATGGGGGGTTGGCACCCCTTACCCCCATGTTGTTCAAGGGGCATCTGTTAAAGCAAAGCTGTGCCAAAGTGGGAGTGAACCTCCTAAATCTGGCCTACCTTCCATCCTTTTATCCCTGCCCATTAATACTGATTTAAAACCACCAGCCACTATCCTCGTTTACTCAGTATATCATAAGCTTTAATCAGGAAGGTCACTGCTTTATTTATGATTCAATTTGTTTTTCTTTCTTAAAATAACTCTTCTATGTTTTCACCTTTTCCCAGAAAGACAGAGAAATCTAAGGACATAGACGGTAAATATTCTCTTTTCCCAATACAGAGCTTACCTTACTACGGTACTCTGAGAGACAGCCTAACACAAGACACCCAGGAGTTCTAATCCAGCCTAACCATTAACTAGCCATGCAATGCTAAGGAACTCAAGCCCTGTATCTGCAGACTATGGTGGGTCACTTGACATCTGTGTGTTAGTTTTGCTAGCCACCATCTGGTCTGTCTCACCTGTCATGCATTTTCTAAGATTAGTATAATCTCCATGATGGTAGAGAATTTCATCTATTTTTTTCACCAATATACCTTCAACATCTAGAACAATGCCAGGTTCTCAAAGAAGGGTCTCAATAAATATTTGTCAAATGAGTGAAAAACATCAAAATATAAAGTATTCCTATAGTTAACAAGGTTATTGAAATGCAGTCTATCCTGATTAAGTACCCAAATACAACAGACAAGATTATTCTTTTTAGTTTTTCATGATTTTATACTTACATTTGCTATAACAAAATACAAAAAGACCCCTTCAATCTTATCAGCAATTTGCTCTATTTTAAAGTAGGCAAAGTACCTATTAACCTTGCTTGCTATCAAGACCATTTATTACTTATGAAGAAAACACTTATCATTTAGGCTCAGCACCCGTAGCTCAGCAGTTAGGGCACTGGCCACATACACCAGGGCTGGAGGGTTCAAACCCAGCCGAGGCCAGCTAAACAATAATGACAGCTGCAACAACAACAAAAATAGCCAGGCATTGTGGCGGGCACCTGTAGCCCCAGCTACTTAGGAGGCTGAGGCAAGAGAATCACATAAGCCAAGAGTTTGAGGTTGCTGTGAGCTGTGATGCCACAGCACTCTATTGAGGGAGACATAATGAGACTCTGTCTCAAAAAAAAAAAAAAAACACAAAAACAGTTATCATTTAAATACATGAAGATTATCTACTGGTCTGGAAATGTGAAAAAGTTTGTACATGAAATAGTAAAATAAGAGGCTACATTTTATGACAAAAAAATTGGTAATTTAAATTAATTAATTAAATTAAAATTATTCTTTTCACATTCCACATGACCTACAACTTCATAAATCTTTATTCACTTTAATCTCATATCCAAGTTGTCCAACAATGTCTATATTCTGTGTATTCTTTACTTGCAGAATCAAAAGTAAATCTATACTAATAATTCAGAAAAGAATACTCAAAAAAGACTATTTCTAAAAAATTTTTTTTTTTTTTTGAGACAGAGTCTCACTTTTTTGCCTTCAGTAGAGAGCCATGGGTGTCACAGCCTACAGCAATCTCAAACTCTTAGTCCCAAGTAGCTGGGACTACAGGCACCCACCACAATGCCCTGCTATTTTTTTTTTTTTTTAGCAACAAGGTCTCATTCTGGCTCAAGCTGGTCTCAAACTGTGAGCTCAGGTAATCCACTCACCTTGACCTTGCTGACCTCCCAGAGTGCTAGGATTACAGGCTTGAGCCACCACACCTGGTCCTCTAAAAACATTTTTTAATAAATTAACCAAATCATCAATAAGATTGTTTCTGCTACTTTACTTACATCTTGTTAGATGAATCAAATAGAAGTTTCAAGAACAGATATATATGTGTAAGCAAAGTGTTGAGCGACAGAGAAATAAGATTTTCCTGAGAGAGCTTAAAACTATCTAAAACATATTCTGTTTGATCAGATTAAGGGATGATTTTTCAAAGTAGATCATAAATATCATTTTGAAATCTAGAGCGTGTATCTATTAAAACAGTATGTTGCCTAGTTTTGTCATATCAGAGAAGGTCTCTTGCCCAACAAATTAAAATCACCAATCTGAACAGAAATATATAAATGATCCTACTTCATCTGGACCACCTCACTCACATGGGGGTAATATTGTTGAGTCTGAACTCTTGGCATTTGTGGGTGGCCACCAATAGGCGCAGGCCTGCCCGTAGGCATTTTCGGAGATCCATGTCCTGGGGCGGGCTCTCCTTGTGCTCTGCAAAGTCTGTCACGAAGCTGCATAATATTTGGCTGTAAGAACCAATGGAAAAAAAAACAAGCAAATTGTTAAACTTCACTCAACTTTATGACAATATGGTGATTTTCTTAAAGTAATCAGATCATTCAAGAGATCCCCTTTTGTTCATAAAGCTGCATACCATACAGGAAACCCTGACACTCGAGGATTCCATATAACTGTTTCCAGTATTTAAGGCTGGTATCGAAGTTCCACGACATATAATGTAACTTGTAATTTAACTGAAATCAGGATTGAATTATATCCGCATCAGGATGGTAGGAAAGATCAATGTCACTTATCAATTGCTGCTCTTCTGATGTTTTCTTAAGTTTGTGTAATGCTCATCAATCACGAAACTAGTTAAAAAAGAAACTAAAAAAAGCCACCAAAAAAGAACCAACTGCTAACGATATTGATGGAAGAAAATGATAATCTAAGAAAGAAATGAGACTTTTAAAAGATTTCTAAGAAAACATTTAAAAGATGTCAAATTCAGATCTGTAGCTAATACAGATCAATAATTATAAATTTACCAAAGTACGATGAATTGATCATACATTAATACATGTCCTAAGTATTAATAAATAACAAGAAAAAAGCAATGTGTTAAAATGTTTCAGTAAGATTTTAATATCCTTAAAATTTATACACTCCTAAAAATGTGTTAAAGATTTAAGGGGTTATTTAATCTGTTTAGGGGAAATTATTTCACTGGGGAAATTATTAATAATACTACGATGTGGGCGGCACCTGTGGCTCAAGGAGTAGGGCGCCGGTCCCATATGCCACAGGTGGCGGGTTCAAACCCGGCCCCAGCCAAAAACCACAAAAAAAAATAATACTATGATGTTATCACAAAGTCTTAGGACACATTCTCCCCAAAATGTAGGATCTGTTGAGATTAAACAGAGGGAGTAACATCAAAATTATGCTTTTTTGCATACAGACTGTATTTTAAAATCCAAATAAAAGCACAAAGAATAATGTATGGAAAATGTATGTGATTATAAACAAAGCTAAATAGTTTAATACTGGGCAGTGCCTGTGGCTCAGTTTGAGTTGGGCATCAACCCCATATATCAAGGGTGGTGGTTTTGAACCCAGCCCTGGCCAAACTGCAACAAAAAAATAGCCGAGCGTTATGGAGGGCCCCTGTAGTCCCAGCTACTTAGGAAGCTGAAGCAAGAGAATCACTTAAGCCCAAGAGCTGGAGGTTGCTGTGAGCTGTGACAGCACAGCACTCTACTGAGGGCAACAAAGTGAAACTCTGTCTCTAAAAAAAAAAAAAAAAAAAGTTTAATCCTAAAACTAGTTGATCGAAAGGTCTTAGAATAATTCAGTCTTAAGATAAATGGGCCTTTTTTTATTTTTTATTTATTTATTTTTTTTTTGTAGAGACAGTTTTACTTTATGGCCCTCAGTAGAGTGCCATGGCCTCACACAGCTCACAGCAACCTCCAACTCCTGGGCTTAAGCGATTCTCTTGCCTTAGTCTCCCAAGTAGCTGGGACTACAGGCACCCACCACAATGCCTGGCTATTTTTTGGTTGCAGTTTGGCAAGGGCTGGGTTTGAACCCATCATCCTCGGTATATGGGGCTGGCGCCTTACCGACTGAGCCACAGGCACCGCCCTATTTTTTTTTTTTTGTAGAGACGGAGTCTCACTTTACCACCCTCGGTAGAGTGCCATGATGTCATAGGACTCACAGCAACCTCCAGCTCTTGGGCTTCCGCAATTCTCCTGCCTCAGCCCCCCAAGCAGCTGGGACTACAGGCGCCTGCCACAACGCCCGGCTATTTTTTGGTTGCAGTTCAGCCGGGGCTGGGTTTGAACCCACCACCCTCGGTATATGGGGCCGGAGCCCTACTCACTGAGCCATAGGTGCCTTTTTTTTAAAAAAAAAAAAAAAAGATTTTAAAAAACATTTGATTGATTGATTGATTTAATTTATTTTTTTTGAGACAGAGTCTTACTAAGTCACCCTCAGTAGAGTGCTATGGTGTCACAGCTCACAGCAACCCCAAACTCCTGGGCTTAAGCGATTCTCTTGCCTCAGTCTCCTCAGTAGCTGGGACTACAGGTGCCACCACAATGCCCGGCTATTTTTTTGGTTGTAGTTGTCATTGTTGTCTAGCAGGCCCGGGCCAGGTTTGAGCCTGCCAGCCTCAGTGTATGTGGCCAGCACCCTACTCACTGAGCTATGGGCACCGAGCCAAGATAAAGGGTCTTATATATTTGAGAACTATGAGACCTTAAATAAAAAGTCATATAAAATTATTATGCCAAAGTCATAATACAGAAAAAGACCATGTTTCTAGTCTACCTAGTATGCCCATTAACAATTTATAAAGAGATGAGATGAATCCCGCAGCTAAGTGTACACAAACCAACTAGAGAGTCATGCCTCAACAGTCCCTGAGCACATAATGTATTTTTACTTAACGAACTTTATTGGTGATTCCCTAAAACAGACAAAATACTGAAAATAATTGGCTAAAAAATAAAACATTATCAAAACCAAAATGAAGTTAATAATAAAAAGTATAAGAAGAGAAAATATACATGCCAGACTCAAAATCAAGCTCTACTGGACACAAAATGCAGATATAAATATTCTATATTTGGAATAGTTTCCTCAAACCCCACCCCTACCTTCTACCTATGCTCCATTGGGTCCCCCTTCTTTTGTGTTCCAATAGCACCACCACCTGTACTTCAGTCACACTCTGAAATCTCAAGCTTACTCTATGGCCATCATGAGTTTGGAAGGTTCCTAGGAGAAGGATCTTGGCAATCTTGTTCATTATTCTATACACAGTTTCTTGCTGAGTTGAATTGAACTAAAACAATTATCTTGAAAAAGTCCAAGTTTTATCATATACCAAATAAGGACGATAAATTAGAAATGTAATGTAGTTCCCTCTGCCTTGAATACTTAAAAAATACTCTTGCCCACGAAGATAGTGTCAGACTAAAATGGCATATAGAAAGAATTTCTTTGATAATATCTGGGTGGCACATGTGGGAATTTTAAAATGTTAACTCCATTTGTTTGACTAAACAAGCTATTTAGTTAAAAGCTATTAACATTTATAGCTTTTCAACATATAAGATTCCTACAAAGAACCTTGTACAAAGAATTAGCATTTGGCTTTAGAAATAAAGTTGGTTCCCCGTCCCATTCATTTTCTTAAAATACTACATCTCTTGGTACAAAGGGATCTATTACACTATTGAGAGCATCTAAACTCTGATGCAGCTAAGTATACCCTAAAATGATCCTTCAAGAATTGTCAATAACATTTACCTACATTCAGGTAATGGAAATTCAACTGCTGCTAAACACTCTACCGACTCCTGTTGCTTACATCCAATCCCAAGTGATATCCACTAGACTCAAGAAGAAAAAAGAAAAATTGTTAATTCTGATCACCTGGTTGGTGTTGTCAGGAAGAAAAGCCAAGGCCGCAGCAATACTGCCCTGGGCTGCCAGCAGACTGGCGTACTGACTCATCTTCTCAGCCAGAAGAACCCCAACAGCATTAGCATCTGAGGCTTGAGTGAGCTGCACAGCTTTTCGCAGGATGACAACCTTCTCAATCAGATCCTAAATGGAAAAAAAAAAGGGTAGGTCAGAGAGAAACAAACAAAGATATTAAGACCATGCATAGAGAGCAAAGCTCACTAAAAGCGTGGTGCCTATTATCATCCCTATGACAAAAATATGGCCACCATTAAGGTAACTGAAAAAGTTATGAGGAGGAAGAAGCCCTCTGACTCACAGACAGGGCATAGGTTACCACCTTTCCCCAAACACCCTGAAACTACTAGATACTGTCTAGAGAGCAAATACACAAAGTGAAAATGAAAAGCAGATATCTGAAGGTTGAAACTGTGTCTTTGCAGGTATGCGAGGAAGTGTGAGTGAAAATGTCACACCATCTACCCTATAAAAACACTATGAGGGGGCAGTGCCTGTGGCTCAAGGAGTAGGGCACCCACCCCATATACCAGAGGTGGCAGGTTCAAACACAGCCCTGGTCAAAAACTGAAAAAAAAAAAAAAAAAAAAAAAAAAAAATACTATGAGGAGGCAGTGCCTGTGGCTCAGTGGGTAGGGCGCTGGCCCTATATACTGAAGGTGGCAGGTTCAAACACAGCCCCGGCCAAACTGCAACAACAACAAAAAATAGCCGGGCGTTGTGGCGGGCGCCTATAGTCCCAGATACTTGGGAGGCTGAGGCAAGAGAATCGCCTTAGCCCAATAGCTGGAGGTTGCTGTGAGCTGTGATGCCATAGCACTCTACCGAGGGCAACAAAATGAGACTCTGTCTCTAAAAAACAAACAAACAAAAAAACACGATGAGGGGACCCAGAGACAAAGGCGTACGATCGCCAGACAAGCTTCCTATTGAACCTCAAAGTTTCTCACGTTTCTGTTCAATACCAATTCTTTCAACAATGGGTGGTATGCTTCAGGTAGAAAGCATAAAAATATTCCACCTTTTTGCCTTTCTTAAGTATATAAATCCAGACGTGTGAAACAATTGTCTTTCTCTCAGAAGCACTTAGAAGGAAAACCCTGACTTCTTATTGACTTCTACTTTCAACAGAGTGATCTTCAAAGCAATGACCCTACTGAGAAAAACCTCTTTCCAGAGAGGAAGAGAAATATTATACCCAAATTATCATAAAACTCTGTTGATTAAATGCTGAAGGGGAAAAAAAATCAAAATAAATAGTTACTAGGTGACTTAGAATAGTCCCACATTTTTTCATTACCTCTCTTGCTTATGTATTGGTGTTTTGGTTTTTTTTTTGAGACAGAGTCTCACTATGTCGCCCTGGGTAGAGTGCTGTAGCGTCACAGCTCACAGCAACCTCAAACTCTTGGGCTTAAGCAATTCTCTTGCCTCACCCTCTCAAGTAGCTGGGACTACATGTGCCTGCCACAATGCCGGGCTATTTTTTTGTTGCAGTTGTCGCTGTTTAGCAGGCCTGGGCCAGGTTTGAACCCACCAGCCCCAGTGCATATGGCCAGTGCCCTAACTACTGAGCTATGAGCGCTGAGCCTTGTGTATTGGTGTTAAATGAGATTTCATGTCTCTTTTACTCTCATGTTGCCTTAGCCATAAAGATTCTCTATTGTTACTAGGGATGCCTTCAATTCCTTCATCCACGTTCCTTCTTTTTTGCTCAAGGCAGACAGGACCACTGGAGACAGGAGTATGGGGGAAAAGAGGTAACCCCCAGGGCTATTTTCATTACTCTTGCCACCTACTTCTACCAATAAACTGCCAAATCACAATCAGGATCTTTATTTTTTTTTTGAGATAGAGTCTTACTCCGTCACCATGGGTACAGTGTTATGACATCATAGCTCACAGCAACCTCAAGCTCTTGGGCTGAACTGATCCTCTTGCCTCAGCCTCCCAAGTAGCTGAGACTACAGGTGCCCACCACAATGCCCGGCTAGCTTTCTATCTTTCTTTCCTAGCAGAGACAGGGTGGGTCTAGCTCTTATTCATCCTGGTCACAAACTCCCGAGTTTAAGCAATTCATCCTGCGTGGCTTCCCAGAGTTAGTATTACAGGTGTGAGCCACCATGCCCGGCCCATAATCTTGATCTCATAAACAGCTGCAATTCCATTTTACCACCTCATTACCTCAAACTTTGCTTTTCCAAAGACAGTAATAAATCCATGTAATTACCCACAAAACAACCTCTAGAGTATAAATTAGAAGACTAAAAGCAATGAACTTAAAGAACAAATGAATTTTTAGAATACAATTTGACCATAAGTAAGGTGAACACTAAAAAAGCACCTTTTGCTTCAAAGATTCTAACCTGAAGGGACAAAGGGTGGCTTCCATCTTGAGCTTTGGTCCAACATGCAACCAATTTCTCTACGTTCCCTGCACAAATGTAGCAGAGACATGCCTGAGACCGCAGGAGGCTGTCTCCTTCACTTTCCAGCCTGGTTCCCAAAAGATCTACAAAAAAGAGGAAAACAAAATCAGATTATACCCATGGCAATCTGTGTATAAATGTTCATGAACAGTTTAAAAACATTTTCAGAGGTACAGATTCAATTTCATAACCCATGAGTAGCAGGGAGAAACAAAATCACTCTACCTGTTCAGTAAATATTTATTAAATGTATGCAAGTGGGTAACACATTGTGTACAATAAATGATTTCACAAGACTCTATATCTAGCTGTAGAACTGATTTCCATTAATTATATTACCAAAAAAATGAAAATAATATCCGAATAGAAAAACCCTAAAGACACATTTATCAATCATAACTAAGTCTACTATAAATTACTTATGAAAATACAGTAAGTACCTCATAATTTTGTATTCTCATACTTCCAAGGTAGCAAATGGTTATTTGCTCTTATACTAGCAGCCTTAAGCTTTTTTTCTTACAAATAATATTTATTCCTTAGCCACTAGTTTACCCATGGCCTATGAGGTTAATTTCTACTTATATGTTATAATTATTAATTTTATCATAGCTAAAATTTATTACGTGAGGGCTACTTATGTGCCATATTACAGATGAATAAACTGAGTCTTAGAAAGTAATTGTTTATATGTCATATAGCTAGTAAGTGGCAGGAGCAAGATTCCAACTCTGGTCTGTCTAAAACCAAAATCACTAAACAGTATTTTTATTAAAAATGAGTAGGTATGAAGAAATTTTTTGTTTGTCTGCTTTTTGTTTTCTCACTTTGTCCACTTTGTCCCTGGGACGAGACTGTGCGATGTCAGCCTAGCTCACAGCAACCTCAAACGCCTGGGCTCAAATGATCCCCTTACCTCAGGCCTCCTAAGAAGCTGGCATTATAGGCACACACCACACCTGGCAAATATATACATATATTTTTTGTAAAGATAGGGTCTTGCTCTTGCTCGGACTGTTCTGGAACTCCTAATCTCAAGTGATCCTCCCACCTCAGCCTCCCAAAGTGCTAGGATTACAGATATGAGCCACAGCACACCAAAGAAACATATTTAATGGGCGGCGCCTGTGGCTCAAAGGGGAAGGGCACCAGGCCCATATGCCGGAGGTGGTGGGTTCAAACCCAGCCCTGGCCAAAAACCACACCACACACACACAAAAAAATAAATAAATAAAATGAAAAAACATTAAAAAAATATATATATATTATATATATATATTAATAATTCTTAGAAAAACATTCAAATAAGAAATTTTTTCTTATATGTTTATCAAACTTTCTAATAAAATGTGTCATTTTGGCTTGGTGCCCGTAGTACAGTGATTATAGTGCCGGCCACATACACTGAGACTGGTGGGTTCAAACCCAGGTCAGCTAAACAACCATGACGACTACAATAAAAAAATAGCTGGGTGCTATGGCGGGCACCTGTAGTCCCAGCTACTTGGGAGGCTGAGGTAAGAGAATGGCTTGAGCCCAGGAGTTTGAGGTTGCTGTGAACTGTGATGCTATGGCACTCTACTGAGGGCAACATAGTAAGACTGTCTCAAAAAAATAAATAAATAAATAAATAAAATTAAAAAATGTGTCATTTTTTATTTACAATGTACCATGCCATATATGTAATGTAGTTAAGTATAAAGTTGATTTCTTACCACAAAGGGCTGAAAATTCATCTGGTTTAGCATAAGTCAATACTGCAGCTAAAGCCTCTCTCCAATTTTTAAGATCACAAGACTCAACAATCTCTTTCCAGTTCTTCATCACCACTGCAGTGATGAGCTTGGGAAAGGAAAACAAAGGGAGAATTAAAAGTTTATACTGTGTTAATAAAAATTAATTCCAACTATCAAATGTATCGTTGAAAAGTACTGTTCACAGTATTTCATGTAAAAGCCATTGCAAAAGGAAGTATATTTTTGAAACAAAGACATAAAAAATCATATCCCCCCCAAAACCCCTCACCAACATATTTCATAAAATGCTGAGAAGGAAAAGTCTAGGTTGCTATCAGAACATTTAACAGAAGATATTGTAAGACCTGATGGATCAGGACCAACGGCCTGTACTTGTAGACTAGAGATGTGATCTAAAAGACAAGCATGAATTAACTTCACGAAGAAGGAAAAAGCATTCCAGGTCAAGGGACCACTAGGTGCAAAGTCCCAGGGAGAAAGGAACCTAGAGTGAGTGAAGAACGGGAAGGCAGCCAGAGTGGCTAACTGGTAATAGGCGACAGTGACAGGTAGAGGCTGGAGAGACGGACATCAGTCAGTGCTGGTGGGACTCAACACTGGTACGACTTTTATGAAAAGTAATTCCCCCCAAAATTAGTTCTTTAGGACATGGAAAATAACATCAAGCAGAAGGTTTAAAAATATCTACACCCCCATGTTCTAGAAATTCCTCTCCGGGGATTATAGCCTAATTAATCAGAAATTTGTATAAATATATATATACAACAAAGGTATTTATCACTATACATAAGAGTGAAAATATTGGAAACTACCTAAACATCCCCAAATAATGGAAATAACCTTTTCATAAAATTTTAATAAAGTAATTAAAAAATTTTATAAGAATCTTTAATGATGTGGGAAAATGCTTACAAAGCAAGTGATAATATCAATAAACTAAACCACGTAAACATATATACTTACATGATCCTGATTCTGTTAATTAAAAAAATTCTACAAATATATACAAAGAGGTATAGAAAGATATGCATCAATCTATTGACAGAATTGGGGAGCACTAAAATTTTTACCTTTAAATTTTCTATCTTAAGTTTTTCTAAAATAATATGAAAAAATTTTTAATTTTTAAAATTATATATAGAAATAACAAAAACTGGAATAATCATGCCAAACTGACCACAATTCTTTCTGGGTCCAGGAATTATGGATAGCTGTTAAAATTCTTCACTGTGTTCTACATTTCAACTCTCTATAATAAGAGTGCATTGTTTTTATAATCAAAATGATAAAATATTATTATTTATTTTTAAAATAACATACCCTGGTAATTTTGCTTTGGGATTTTGCAAAGTATTTTTTCTGGGTCTGAGCCAACAGTTCTTGTCCACCTGCTATGGCCAATATAATGGCATCAGCCATGCGGTTATCATGTAAACAAAGGTCAACAGCACCCTCAAAATTACCCGTCAGCAAAGCCTGAGTAATTAAACCATCAATATCTGCAAGAAGGAAGAATACATCCAAGTTAAACAGAATTTTTGTTACGAAAAACAACAACAAAACACTATACATATCAATTTATATAAACATACAACTGGAGAACATAATACTAATTTCTTACTACTGGTGGATTAATTTCTAACACAAGTTGTTAATATTTATGGAAAAGATCTATGGAAATATACGGAGATACACATAAAATAACAGATTTTCCAGGGTGTTTAAACTGGATTATTATTATTTTTTTTTTTAATTTTTGAGACAAAGTCTCAAGCTGTCACCCTGGGTAGAGTGCCGTGACATCACAGCTCACAGGACCTTCAAACTCTTGGGCTTAAGTGATTCTCTTGCCTCAGTCTTCCAAGTAGCTGGGACTACAAGTGTTCGCCACAACACCCAGCTATTTTATTTGTTGCAGTTGTCATCGTTGTTTAGCAGGCCCAGGCCAGTTTTGAACCCGCCAGCCTCAGTGCATAAGGCTGGCACGGTAACCACACTGCTACAGGCGCCAAGCCTAAACTGGATTATTAAAGATCACTGAAGTGTCTGAATATGCAATCCTTCCCAAGGCACTAATTACATATACTATACTAAATGAAAACAGTTCTTTCTCAATGTCCTACCACTTGTCACAAAACATTTCTAACTTCAACTCTGGGATTGTCTGTTTTCAAATGACTAAAAAAAAAAAAAACAATTAGAAATCAAAACCAATGAGTACTCACCCCCACTGATGGAAATATTAAATGTTCCTCTAGCTGAGGGTAGAAATTCAGATTCTGGTTTTTCTTCTTTAATGCACTAAAGAGATGAAAAATGCAGCAATTTAGCCAAAAATAAACTATGGAATAAGTTACTGACAAAACAAATAATCCCAAGGTATTCTAGAAAAGTTCTAAAATTTAAGTTTACACTAAGATCTACGGCTTCCATAAATATTCTGTAAATGAACTTCTGTGTATTAACTCCCACTGTCCAAATGTAAATAAAATCCAAAGCCATCAGGACTACTGCTAAACTAAAGTGTACATATTCATTACTGGTATCTCAGAAGTTACTACTAAAGCCGAAGAATCTTTTTTCTTAGATACCTCATCTGTAGTGGCTTGAAACATGCATAATATACATTTTTAAGTATATTATATTTTCATTTTAAAACAATGTATTTCTACATATCTAATAATTCCTATCCACTAGATTTTGGTCATAAGCTATTCTTGTTTTAACTGAATCATGAAAAAAATTACTTAGTGTCCACAGAAATAAAAGTCAGTCTATTTATTATGAATATACATGAATTATATATTTTGTATTCTCTCAAATTAGGTGTTTCTGGAGCATCAGATTAGCCTGATTAAAAAATAAATAGTTTTGTTATAAATTTCTGAGACTACCTGCAAGACTGATTAAAAATAAATCTAGTATTTAAAAAAATAAATAAATAAATAAATAAATCTGGTATTTTCTTTCTTTAGAAGAAAAGAAATAGACAGGAGGTACTCTGGCAACAAGTAACTTTAAATGCTTTCTCTTCCATGCAAAAAAAGAAGACAAATAAAAAAATTAGATGGGGTGGCGCCTGTGGCTCAGTCGGTAAGGCGCCGGCCCCATATACCGAGGGTGGCGGGTTCAAACCCAAGCCCCGGACAAACTGCAACAGAAAAATAGCCGGGCGTTGTGGCGGGCGCCTGTAGTCCCAGCTGCTCGGGAGGCTGAGGCAAGAGAATCGCTTAAGCCCAGGAGTTGGAGGTTGCTGTGAGCTGTGTGATGCCATGGCACTCTACCAAGGGCCATAAAGTGAGACTCTGTCTCTACAAAAAAAAAAAAAAAAGATAAGATGTTGTCCTTAAAAAAAAACAAAAAACTCCCCAAGAAAACAAAAAAAGAAGACAAAATGTATAAGATTAGAGATAAATTTTTAAAGAAAAACGTAACTGTCTCCGTGACATGCAGCATCTATCTCCCGTGCGTTACCTGTATATGTGAGTGTGAACACCTAGTATTCAACGTTGGGGCATTTTGAAATTGGTAATTTTAGGCCAGAGTACAGCATTGCATCATTTGTAAATAAAGCTTAATTTGTTAATGTTGATTAATACCGAAGACTATCTATAACCCTAATTCCCTCTGTCCAACTAAAGAGAAGCATTTTAGAATTTAAAAACTAAAAAAAATTGAGCATTTAAATTATTTACATTAAGGAATCAGATGCTAATTTGGTTATAATCATTAACTAACTTGGTTATAATCATTTTGTACACAAAAATTTTTGTGTAGAAAGTTACAGAGTCTCACTTTGTCATCTTGGATAGAGTGCCATGGCATCATAGCTCACAGCAACCTCAAACTCTTGGGCTCAAGCGATTGTCGTGCCTCACCCTCCCTAGCAGCTGGGACTACCATCGCTTGCCACGACACCCAGCTATAGAGATGGGGGTCTCACTCTAGCTCAGGCTGGTCTCAAACTCCTGAGCTCAGGCGATCTACCTGCCTTGGCCTCTCAGAGTGCTAGGATTACAGGAGTGAGCACTCAGCTCAAATCTGTTTTCTAAAAATAATAAATCTTTATTTATGGACTTCTGAAATAGACAATAAAGTCAAAAAATACACAGTTCATTACATATTGAGTAGCTTCAACATGTAAGCTATTGTGTTTGCTAAACGAACAGTATCACCAAGATAAGGGGGAAGATTTTACCTCAAACACAGTTTTTGTGCTTGCCAAGTGAGGAAAAGTATACATTGTTTGACTACTGTTTTGATAAATACATATTTTTCTTACCTATTATTCATAAGTGCCCTCCCAAATGGTATTCTATTTGACAACACATAGCTTATCTAGTTGTATATAAATCAAAGTACATTTTTTATCCTACAATTTTATCTAAATATTCTCCAAATTAGTTCTAAGTTTTAGTAAGATTTATCCTTTATTCCCTTGTTAATTAAAGTCTAGGAGATGTACTTCTAAGGACAATGAGTTTTTTATTCATTTTGTAATAGTCTGTATTTAATGATGAATTATTTTTATAACTTAGAAAATAGCACAGAAAACATTTCATCATAGAACAGTCCCATATCACAAAGAACAATGAAAAAGTCAAAGATGAGAAACAAGAACTTCTTGATTAATTTTCCAAGATGAAATAAAATTAGAAAACAAGAAAAGTATGAAATTATTAGTAGTTAAAAAATACCCAGAGAATTAAAAGGAAAAAAAGTTAATGATACAACTCTGTGTTCAAGGACTCTTTTTAATTAGTTACAAAAATTACCAATTATAACTAAGGACACACTTCTAGTATATCATGACAGTTTAGAGAAACATTCTGTACTTGAACTCCAAGTTCCTATGCTACAGATAGTGGGCCAAAAATATCAATATGCCAAGAAAAAAAACTTTACACACACAATGCAATGTGGATTTCTAAATAAAATCTTGTTACATCTTGATGGCCATCTGACCCAATTAAATGAATCAACTGTCAACTTAAAACCATATAATCCAGAAGTGAGGCTGGAGTTCAGAGATGATACTTCTGTCCCTATAGGTAAACACATTCCTCCCCTAAACATCTCTAAGAAAACAATTTATTCCAACTTTATTCTGCAAAAAATAGTTGAGAAAATTTTCCTTATCTCAATGTGAGATACACAATTATCACAAATTTGTCTAATATAATATGAAAAAAAGTAAGTACCTCTCCCAACAGCTGCTCTTCAGCAGCATGGATCTCCTCCCCATCACTCTGTGCTACTTGGTCAGAGTCTTTAAGAGCCTTTGGTACACAAAACAATTACAGAGGATGTTGAAGAATGTAGCATTAAAAGGTTATTAGTGAACAAGACGAAAGACCCAACCATCAACATTTAGAGATAATTTAATCATAAGAAGCAACACCGAGTACATTTATTTGTGAAATACCATTAGAGGAAAAGCAAAGAACAATTATTGCTAACATCTTTCCTTTCTTCCCTACCAAATGCCCCCCTAGCAAAAATGCTCTTTACCTTAAGTATCTGAGTAGTCATTGATTCCATTTTTCCTCTTACAAAATTCAAATACGTATACCAAAAGAAATGCTCTAACTAATCCCATGCTGTTAAGATGAGAATTATTAATTTATTAAAGTACCTAGAGTCACCATTTGTCATACCATAAAGCATAAAATAGACAAATTTCTTAAATTACATTTCCTTCTTTGTTATGCCCTATCTAAAATTTTAGAAGACAGCTATTTTGTAAGGCCTTCTTACCACATCAGCTCCATCCGCTTTGTTCAAGGCCAAAGCAATCTGAAATAAAAACAACAACTCACCTACTAAACGGAATTCTATTTCAGGGCATACAGCAAATGTTCACCTCTTACTCCCTTCTTGTTGGCAAAAATCCACAAAAGTTCATATCAAGAACAGTATGTTTCAGAAAAGAATAAACTATCCAATACTGACATCAATGAATGGTTCTAATTTCACTCACGTGGAGTTCTACTGCTCAGATAGCATCCCATTCTGCTGTTCAATCACAAAACTAACCTTAAAACAAACATGTTCTCTTCTACTTTGTTTTAAAGTAACAAACTCTTAAAAATATTTCTTCAGGTACTCACTATGGAAAGAACTTACTAGAAGTATTCTGACAATCAGATATTTCCTCATATTTTGCTATCAGATATGCAGTAAAACTTTCATATTAATCTCCTGCAAACCTAAAAAAGTTATAGCATCAACAAGTTTAGTAATAAAATTAAATAAAAACTCTAAGAGAGTGAGCAAAGACACACAGCTCCTGAGCAGGGAGGCTGTGATGTGATCCTCAATCCACCTCACGTTAAAGGAGCACTAATCTTTAATGTGTACCTACAGAGTACAGTATCTAACCTGTACCACGTATGCAACCACCGTAATGCTATAGAAAACTTTAGTCATTTCCAAAGAATGATGAAAGGCTCAAACAAATTACATAATCAGAGAATGCAAAATATTGCCTTCAAGGTTTCCAAAGTCAAAGCATTTTTACTGCTATTGATGTTGATATCAACATTGTAGAATGATAAATAAACCCCTCTTTGAACACTAAAAACTGCAATATGATTTCAACTTTTTATTTTATTCATTGAGTTGTTTAGTGTTTTGCACAGACGAGGGGTCTCCCTATCTTCCCCAAACTTAAGCAATGGCCTTAAGCAATCCTTTCATCTTGGCCTCCCCAAGTGTGGGGATTACAGGTGTGAATCACCATGTCCAGCATGCTCTTTTTAAAGGAGAATTTTTTTTTTTTAAACTATTAAGTAGATGACTTGAACTTTTTGTTTATTCAGGTTCAGTACAATAAATGGCTACTGTTCCTGAAATATCTATTATTTACTTATTAGCTGGACCAACTCAATACATAGTTTGAGACTTGTGTGCCAAACTGTGATAGCCTGAAATAATGCCCTACTTTTCATCACCTAAATTGTAGTGAACCTGGGGTGACCTCTAATAGTATCTCTCTCTTCTCCCCAGGGCCACTGGTTACATACCCTACTAAAATCTCATTGTTATTTCCAAGGTCTGAGTCTTTTAGTGTCTTATCATTCAAGGCTCCAATGATTCCTGACAATTAAGTTTGAATTAAATGTTGTTCTGGCAGCTTCTAAATCTAGGTATAATGTGAAGTTTTGCATTTAACAGTATGTATTCAAAAATGCTAGCAAACACAAATTCTTATTAAATATTTACTGGCTGATTCGAGATAATCTGTGTAGAACTTTATTTAAAAAGTACAATATATAAATATTTATTTGTATAAACACAGCCAAATACTTTCCCAGAAGTTTACCTTCTTTCCTAGATCTTCTTTTCTGTATCCTAGAAGTTCAAGGTATTTTCCACGAGAATCCTCCTCAAAATTTACCTTTTAAAAAAAGACATATTCTTGAAATAAAGATCTACATTTAAAGGGGCAATGTTTATAAGAACTGATCAAATTCTGAGAACTACTGAAAATAGTAAATTCTGCTATATCGTTCTGAAGAGTCACTATTAGAAAAAAAACCAAAAAGCAGTTATTTAAAAAATAATTTTTTAAGGGCGGCGCCTGTGGCTCAGCGGGTAGGGCGCCGGTCCCATATGCCAGAGGTGGCGGGTTCAAACCCAGCCCCGGCCAAAAAATAAATAAATAAATAATTTTTTAAGTACACAAGTTAATTTATTATCCTGGTTGAATAAACTTATGACGCAACTATAAACACAAACTAACTCTTGTTCAAAGTTTAAGTGAATACAAAACTCATATTCTGTGGAATATACTATGTCCTACATAATTTCTTTTTCGAAATTAATACTCAATTACAAAATATAAAAATAAATTCTTTAATTTTAGAATTTAAACTTATTGTATTTAAGACTGCTTTTCCTTGGAAAATTCAGCAACTGTAATAAGAAACAGACATTCCAGTGAAGGTAAAATGACAAACCAGGAAATTCTATTAGTTATTCTACTGTTGAAAACCCAACTCAGTAAAAAGAATGCTTTTTCTCTAACTCCTCTTAAGGACTCCTACAACCTCTCTCCACTATGCCTCTTTCCTCTTTTCTCATTTTCTGTAAATGGATCTACTACAGATATTAAATATTCTATGAATTATTATAATAAGCTCTATGTTTTAATTTTAAACGAGGTATGCTGGATGTTATGTCTCTCTCCTTCAAGGGTATTATTACATTGTTGTTTTTTAACTTACAGAAACAGTATTTCATATTAGGCTTTTCAAAGTAGAAAAGAAAAAATCCTTGACATAAGAAAATAGGTTGTATGCTCTTCGTAGTTTCTTAATTTCATCAAAAACGAGTGAAATCACACATTTTCACTTGTTTCTTTAACAGGAACACAGTAGAATATAACAGGAATAGTTAACATTTGCAGATAATGAAATAAAATGGTTTTAAATACCAACTTACCTTCAAAAAGGACCACACATTTTTTTCAAACTCTATCTGCGAGGTATCGATTTTCTTCTGGCAGTAAGCGATGTAGCCCTGTGACTGAACCACCTGCTGAAGCTGGTCTGACCGGCTAAGGAACTCCTTCTCCGTCACAACCTGACTGACCAGCACACGCTGCTGCTGCTGCTGCTCAGCCCCCTGCTGAGACTGCACCTTGACATTCTCAAACGTAACCAGTTTGCCTCCAAACTACAGAAGAACAAATCAACAAAATCAGTTTTAACCACAGACTAGTAAAAAAATGCATTTATTATAAATAAAGAATGGTGGCCTAAACATATACCAACTTGGAAGACATTAGCTGATACATTCTCCCATACTCCACAATCTGACCTCTACCCTTTATTTATTTATGTATCTTTTTTTTTTTTTTGACATAGAGTTTCACTTGGTCACCCTTGGTAGAGTGCCACGGCATCTTAGCTCACAGCAACCTCAAACTCTTGGGCTCAAGTGATCCTCCTGCTTCAGCCTCCCAAGCAGCTGGGACTACAGGAGCACACCACATGATTTGTGGCTATTTTTTAGAGAAAGGGTCTCACTCGGGCTCAGGTTGGTCTCAAACCCATGAGCTCAGGCAATCCACCTGCCTCAATCTTCCAAGTGCTGGGATTACAGGCGTGAACCACTGCGCCCGGCTATTTATGTACCTTTTTTGAGACACAGTCTCACTCTGTCAGCTGGGTAGAGTGCCAGGGCATCTTAGCTCACAGTAACTCAAACTCTTGGGCTCAAGAAATCCTTTTGCCTCAGCCTCCTGAGAAGCTGGGACTACAGGCCGACCCCCCTTTACCTTTTACTCTTCCTCTCCATAATCCACATTCTAGATGAAATGCACTATTTTCTGTGCCCCACAATTTCTCAGCCACTTGTTTTTACTACTTTCTACACACTCATACCACTACTCTTCCAAGGCCCTGGCAGATGTCACCATTCACCCCAGATACTCACAGCACAGTATATATCTCTTTTGATTCAACTATTAGCTACTTATATGTCTTTGTCTTACCTTCCATTCTAGGCCCTAAGTTTCAAGGCAGGCTCTGTGTTGGTTTTATTCTTTTCTTGTGTAATTAGTTAATATCTGATTAATATATTCATAAAAAATATAGAAAAAGGAGGAAACATAGGACCAAATTTGTTTTTCACACTCAGTAATGTTTTGTCCAAGGATCAAGGCCTTTACACAAAACTATCCAATTAAAGGTCAAGGTGTTTAGGGTGTTTCTAATATCAGACACTATAGAAAAGACCAAGATATTAAAAAAAAAAGCCACAAATCATTATTGTTAAGAAACTCACATGAAATAAAAAAACTAAACATAACAAGTACCTGTTAGCAGTACTGAAGAAGTTATTTTGATTCCTCATCTCTACTGAGTTCCAAACTCAAGAAAGGAGCATTATTTATTGAGTACTAGTGAGCAGAGGTAGGGAAATGAGAGAGGAAGATGTTCACTTTTCAGTCCAATGATAAATATACAGCAAACACCTTCCATCTGACAGGCACCACTCTAGGCATTGGGAACATACCTGTGAATTAGTCTCTGTTCTCATGTAATTTATATTCATCAGGGGGTGAGAAAGGGTCAGCTGGACAGACCCTTTTTCTGTACAGATGGATTTTTTTAAAGCTCATACATGTGTAATTTTATAATAAAAATGTTCTGATTATGTAGAGAAGAAAAGAACTAGTTAAATGGATGATGAAGCGTCAGAGAAAGTGGTTCCAAACAATGGTAAATATTCAAAGGCAGAAGTGCAGACAGTACAGCAGACCAAATAAGACAAATAAGATTAAATCCAAAGAATGGATTTATAATGACGGAACATGTAACTAACAGTCTATTTTATAAAAATAAATCTGGAGTAAGTGATATAAATTGGAGGGGCAGAAACAAGCAATAGACATCAATCAATGAAGAGTTTAGTATAAAAACATAAAGAGGGCAGCGCCTGTGGCTCAGTGAGTAGGGCGCCGGCCCCATATACCGAGGGTGCTGGGTTCAAACCCAGCGCCGGCCAAACTGCAACAAAAAAAAAAGCCGGGCATTGTGGCAAGCACCTGTAGTCCCAGCTACTTGGGAGGCTGAGGCAAGAGAATCTCCTAAGCCCAAGAGCTGGAGGTTGCTGTGAGCTGTGATGCCACAGCACTCTACTGAGGGTGACAAATGAGACTGTCTCAAAAAAAAAAAAAAAAAAGATGAAGAATTAGGCAGAGCATTAGCAATATAAAAGGAAGAAATAAATCCAAGAGATTTAAAAGAGATCAATCCTGGGACTTGAAGATTGAATATGGGAGGCCAAAGAAAGAATTCTGAGACTGGTTACTAGAATGACAATCATTAAAGTAATGTAACTGCAGAGATGATGCAGTTTGTGGAAATAAGAATACACAGAATTACATAATGTGAATAACTCCTTTATGACAATAAAAAATGCAGTGGGGGTGGATTTAAATAAGTTTAGTATCTATATTTTAGGCAAGATAACCAAGAGGATCACTTTCTATCAGTATGTATAGTAGGGATTTGATTAGACTGGCAGTAGAACAGCTACAAGTTTTATAATTGTGTCACATTAATAAGGTACAGAATTTAAAAGGCAAAAGCATAAAAAATAACTATAACTATAAAACTGTATTAATAATACAAAACATAAAAGTAGTAACTTGGGACGCTGATAACAGTGGGGAGAGGAGACATAAACAGCAGAGTTTTTGTGTTACTGACATTCTCATGACCTTTTCAAATAGACTATTACAACTAACAACAACATTTTATGTAATCCACACTAAAATTACATAGAAAATATCCACAAAAGATACACAAAAGAAACTGAGAGCACAGTCAAAGCGTATCAGTAAAAAAAAAATTAAGAAAACACAAAGGAAGGTAGCAAGAGAAGAAAAGGGGGACAAAATCACGACAGGACACATCAACACCCCAATCAAATGACACGGAGTGACCAAGTGGATTTAAAAACAAAAACCAACGTCCAATTATATGCTGTCTATAAGAGATTTTATTTATTTATTTATTTATTTATTTTTGAGATAGAGTCTCACTGTGTTGGTCTCAGTAGAGTGCTGTGGCTTCATAGCTCACAGCAACCTCAAACTCTTGGGCTTAAGGGATTCTCTTGCCTCAGCCTCCCAAGTAGCTGGGACTATAGGCGCCCACCACAGTACCTAGCTATTTTTAGGGACGCTCTGGCTCAGACTGGTCTTGAACTCATGAGCTCAGGCAATCCACCCACCTCAGCCTCCCAGAAGTGCTAGGATTACAGGCGTGAGCCACCGTGCCCAGCCTAGTCAAATGATTTTTGATAAGGACACCATGACTATGCTATGGGAAAAAGATGTCTCTTCAATAAATGGTATTATGAAAACTGGACATTGATATTCAAAAAACTAAAGTTGGATCCTTACCTTACATCATAAACAAAAATAAACTCAAAATGGAGTAAAGACCTAAATGCGAGACTTAAAACTATAAAACTATTAGAAGAAACAGGGTGAAGTTTCATGACATTAGCTTTCATGCTAAAAATACAGGCAACAAAAGCAAAATTAGACGAATGGGACTACCATACAGCAAAGAAAACTATCAATGGAGTGATAGGTAGCCTATAAAATGGGTGAAAATATTTGCATACCATACACCTCACAAGGGATTAATATCCACAATATACACAGAACTCCTACAACTCAACGGTAACAATAAAATTACCTGATTAAAAAATGGGCAAAGGACATGAATAGTTATTTCTTCAAAATAAATAAATAAATAAATAAATAAATAAATAAATAGGGCGGTGCCTGTGGCTCAGTGAGTGGGGCACTGGCCCCATATACCAAGGGTGGCAGGTTCAAACCCAGCCCCGGACAAACTGCAAAAAAATAGCCAGGCATTGTGGTGGGTGCCTGTAGTCCCAGCTACTTGGGAGACTGAGGCAAGAGAATTGCCTAAACCCAGGAGTTGGAGGTTGCTGTGAGCTGTGACGCCATGGCACTCTACTAAGGGCAATAAAATGAGACTCTGTCTCTAAAAAATAAACAAATAACAAATAAACAAATGGTCAAAAAGCATATAAAAAGATATCTAACATCGGGCGGTGCCTATGGCTCAGTTGGTAAGGCGCCAGCCCTATATACTGAGGGTGGCGGGTTCAAACCCGGCCCCGGCCAAACTGCAACCAAAAAATAGCCGGGCGTTGTGGCGGGCACCTGTAGTCCCAGCTACTCGGGAGGCTGAGGCAAGAGAATTGCTTAAGCCCAGGAGTTGGAGGTTGCTGTGAGCTGTGTGATGCCACGGCACTCTACCGAGGGCCATAAAGTGAGACTCTGTCTCTACAAGAAAAAAGAAAAAAAAAAAAAGATATCTAACATCACTACTCTTCAGAGAAATGCAAATCAAATTGAGTCACCCAGGCATATTAAGATGGTTATTATCAAAAAAACAGAAAATAACAAGCACTAGAGACAATGTAGAGAAATTACAATTCTTGCACACTGTTGGTGAGAATGTAAACTGGTGTAGCCACGGAGGAGATTCCTCCAAAACTTAAAAAGAGAGTAAGTGTAATGTCCAGCAATCCTACTAGGGGGTATATATTTCACAGAACTAAAAACAGGATTTAAAGGAGATATTTAAAACAAAAAAACAAAAACAAACCAAAAAAAAAAAAAAAAAAAAAGGAAAGAAAGAAAAAAGAGAGAGAGAGATTTACACAACCATGTTCATTCCAGTATTCATTCACAATAGCCAAAAGGTGGAAGCAACCTAAATGTCTATCAACAGAGGAATGGATAAAGAAAATGTAGTACATACATACAGTGGGTTTTTATTCAACCTTTAAAAAGAAAGAAATTAGGGATGGGGGAGGATGGGCGGAGGGAGGGTGATTGGCGGGATTACACCTATGGTGCATCTTACAAGGGTACATGTGAAACTTACTAAATGTAGACTATAAATGTCTTAACACAATAACAAGAAAATGCCAGGAAGGCTATGTTAACCAGTATGATGAAAATATATCAAATGGTATATAAAACCAGTGTATGGTGCTCCATGACTGCATTCATGTACACAGCTATGACTTATTAATAAATAATAAAAAATAAATAAATAAATAAAAAGAAGGAAATTATGTCATAAGCTACAACATGGATGAACCCTGAGGACCTTAAGCTAAGCGCAATCAGTCAATCACAAAAAGACAAATACTGCTTGATTCCATTAATACAGGGTGCCCATAAAGTTTGTGTGCAATTTACTACGTTAAAAATTATTTTAAATTGCTACTCGGGAGGCTGAGGCAAGAGAATCGCTTAAGCCCAGGAGTTGGAGGTTACTGTGAGCTGTGTGAGGCCACGGCACTCTACTGAGGGCCATAAAGTGAGACTCTGTCTCTACAAAAAAAAAAAAAAGAAAAATTATTTTAAATTGCACATGAACTTTATGTCTACCCTCAGTTATTTAAAGTAGTCAAACTCCCCAAAACAGCAAGTAGAATGTGCTTATCAAGAACTGAGAGAGAGGGAAGAAATGAGGATTTGGTATTCAGGGATACAGAGTTTCAGTTTCATAAGATGAAAAAGTTCTAGAGACCCATTGCAGAACAATGTGCTAATGCTAGTTTAGTATATATTTAAAAATGGTTATGATGATTAATTTCATACTATTGTGTGTTGTACAATTAAAAAAAGTTGGCAATTAAAAGAAAAATTAGAAGGAAGAAGAGAAGGAGAGAGAATATTTCCTTCCCATTTTAAAAAAAGAAAAGGAGAGAAAGAGAAGGAAGACAAGTTTTTAAAATAAGGGAGGAAGGCGATAGATGTTGGTGATGGTTATACAACAGTGGGCATGTATTTAATGTCACTGGACTTTGGGTTTGTTTTTGTTAAGCGACAGTGTCTCACTCTCTCATCCACACTGGAGTGCTGGCAAGGGTGAGATCAGAGCTCACTGTAAATTTGAACTTCTGGGCTCAAATGATCCTCATCACAGTCTCCCAAGCAGCTAGGACTATAGGTGTGTGCCATCGTGCTTCATTAACCTTTTAAATTTTTTGTAGAGATGGGATCTCACTATTCACATATTGCGCAGGCTGGTCTCAAACTATTTGCTTCAAACTATCCTCCCAACTTTGCCTCCCAAAGCACTAGGATTATAGGTGTAAGCCACCATGACTGGCCTGAACTGTGTATTTAAAAATGGTTAAAGTGATAAATTTCACTAGGTACATTTTACCACAATTTTAAAATAAGGAAAAACAGAATAGGCCCCACTTTTTCGGAGAAACAATTTGAATGATGAAAAACATACAAACATATCTTAAACCCAAACTTTTTTCCATCTGAGTGACCCCATAATAACACTTTGCTATGAAAAGTCCTTTGTGCCTATGGACCATAAAAACAAAATCCACCTACAGAAAAAGAAGCACCAACAGGCCTTCGGACCCACTTGGGCGGCTTCTTCAGCGGTAGCACTATACTATGCTGAGCAGTCTGCTGCGGAATTTGTAATGGAGGAAGGGGCTGTCCTGTACCAAAGGGATCAAGATTCCCAAAAGACGATGAAAGCTAAAAAAAGAAAAAAGAAAAGAATCTGTAACTTACACAAACTATGTCTCATTTCTTTCAAGTCATAGCCAAGGAATTTTTTTCTCACAATTATACAATTGGTCAGCAAGGTTGATCACCAAAATCATTATACAATAGGAATATTTTTTCAGGTGTTATGATAAAATAAACCTTAACACTTCCTATTACCTTGTCAACTTGTTTCTGCCTTAAACCATCTGTGCTCCCTCCCATGATAGAATAAACACTGATACGTCCATCAAAGGAAGCAGCTGATAAGACAGCAGGATTGCGGGGACACCACTGAATGTCAAAGCACCACTGCGTGTTGGTGGGAAGTTCGTATAACACCTAGGTCAACAAAAAAACAAGTAACAAAACTCAGAAAAGGGTATAACCACTATGAAAGCAAAACACCTGCATTAATGTGGTCAACAAGTACATCTAAATGAAACATTTTCTTTCAGAAAGTGCCTTTGGCCAGGAAAAATAGTACTAAGACTTCTTTAAGTATAAGAATGTTTAATTATAATAAGTTATTATAATAAACAGAAATATAACTTAAATTTTCAAACAGATTTGAACAAGGCTATCTTAAAAATTGAAATTTCCTTGTTTTTAATGTGCATATGAAAGAACACTCTCATTAGAGTTAGCTTGTGAAACCCTAAAAGATCAATGGTGTCCTGTTGAACATTTTTGTTTGGAAAGACCCAAACAACCATATTTAAGTTAGTTAAAAATCAAATTTTAAAATCAATCTAGAGAGGGAAGAATTCACCAAGAAATTTGGCTTTTAGTCAAGAAAGAAAACATGAATTATACACACCAAACCTACCACTGCAGAATTCTAACAGAATTTAGCATTAACAGCTTTCTTTAGAAATAAAAGGGCATGGAAAAAAATATAGAAAATGGCCGATATAAAACCTATGTAACAGTGTGATTGTTGCTAACTCAAAAGTTAGTGTGATAGTAACACTATTCATAAAGTGTACATTTCGGCCTTAAAAAATAATTCAAATGAACTTAACTTTGGCTTTATGGGACATTAAAAACATTTTATTTTATAAAAAAAAATAATTAAAGGAAAAGATATTTACCCTACTTAGGTTTTTGATGCTATTGATACTTAAATCACTTGCCTATTCCTACTTTGCATGTGAACCAAAAAACTAACATTTTTACTTGCAGCATGCCCTAAACACCTCTTCCTTCAAAATCAAAGCACACAAATAACTGAGAAAATGACAGCAGAATTTTGAAAGCCATAGTGTAAAATGCTAGATGATTATTATTTGGTCTACAAATTACATGAGGTAAAATTTACTAATTATTTTAACTTTTTTCTCTTGTCTCCCCTAATTTCAATGTTTCCATACACTGCTACACCTAAAAATTTCAAGTCAGAAATCAAATAACTAAAGTCCTTGTTTTCATTTTAACAATATAGGTTAAAATCTAATGAAGGTACTCTTATTTTTATCAGTATTCCATCAGAATAACTACAAAAGCACTTGCAACACAGAAATATAAAAAAGGCAAAAGTATAAAAGCAGTAATTTATATTCCTGCCTCATCATTCAGAAGAGACTGAAAAATTCTATCTACTGATTTCCAAAAGTGCAGGACATCTTCAGGAATGATAAAGCAGCCACAGACCCAAACCTCAAACCATCCTATACCGACAATGCCCATTTCCATAAATCACATATGAAATAAATCCAATTAAGTATTTCTGAGTGTGGGTGATAAATACATTTTATTGGAAATGAGAGGGGATGATTATTAGCTTTAGTAATACTACTTCAAAGACTGAAAAAAATTCCTGGTTGAAATAGCTGAGTTTAAATAAGATTCCTAATAAAATCCCTGACACAAGGCCATATACTTTTCACAGAATAATACACTAGCGAATCCATATGGAAAATTTCTTTTGTAGCCAGAAATAATACGCTACAAATACTATAAGGCTGAGAAGCATTTCCTCCCTATACCTCTCCTGTGTTTGGGTTGGAGCAGAGAATCTTAGCGTCTTTTCCGCAGCTCAGTAACAATTCAGGATCTGCCATGCTCCAAGCAATTGCCAAAATCCCCCTATAAGAAACACAAAGGGACAAGGAAATTTTTAATCTTGGGAAAATCAAACTTCAAATTGTTTCTGTCTAAGCTTTGGACATACACTCTTGACAGACATGTACTTTAATACAGTATTTCTAGAAAGCAACTTACTAATGTGGATACTCTTTGATCATTACAAAGACACAGATGTTCAATGTATACAGTTTGATAGCAAAAATTTTTTTTAAAATGCCCAACACCACAGACTATTTAATAATAAATTACAGACCATATTTTGATGAAAAGTATGTAGATAAAAATTATATTGTAGAAATCCACTTCTTACTATTATATAGTATTCATGATTAATGAAAAATTCTTATCTAACTACATGCATAAATTATCTTACTTGTATAAAAATTATAGAGAGATTGGCTCAGCACCTATAGCTCAGCGTCTAGGGTGCCAGACACATACACCAGACACATACACATACCCTCTAGGGACCAGATGGATTTGAATCCAGCCCAGGCCTGCCAAACAACAATAACTACAACCAAAAAATAGCCAGGCATTGTGGTGGGTGCCTGTAGTCCCAGCTACTTGGGAGGCTGAGGCAAAAGAATCACTTCAGCCCAAGAGTTGGAAGTTGCTGTAAGCTGAGATGCCCCAGCACTCTACCAAGGGCAACATAGTGAGACTCTGTCTCAAAAGAAAAAAAAAAAAAATTACAGAGAGATTGTGTGTGTAAGAATGAGATATATACATTAAATATTTTATTTATGGATAGGTAGGAAATCTTTACTTAATGTCACTGACAAGTTCTTGGAAACTATAACTTTAAGCACAAACAACACATATTAAAACCAAAGCACAAACAACACATATTAAAACCAATTTCATCATAGGCTAACTGCTATAAAGAACAACTAAGTTCTTAAAGCATACTTCTGACCACAAAAACATCACCAAACTTCTAAATAAAGACCCCAAATACTTGTGATAGTAAGCACGGAAATAAATGTGAATTATATATATACTTCTGAAAGGTTAATAAAAACAAGTAAGAGAATTATTTATCTAATGTACAACTGTCACGCCTCACTTCTGACACCACTTGTCAGGGCCCAGAACGGGCCAGGTTACGGGCCCAGCCTAACTAGGTTCTGGACGCAGACTGCTAAATTACCTTGCTCAGGTACAGTTCTCTTAGGTACCTGAGGGCTAACTACTTTAGCTGGAGAGACAGAGTGTGTCTTAGAGAGAGTAAAGCAGTGTTCGAATAGATAGATCTTAGTTTATAGCACAGCTTGGTAATCTTCAGCAGAGAGACGCCTGGCTGGCGTCTGCAGGCAGAAGAGACAGAGTCAGAGTAAGCGGGTCCGTGATAGAATGTGCATGCTCCCCACTGCCTTCTCCTCCAGCCTAATACACTGGCTGATCTCGTGCCTCTCAACGCCACAGGTGTAGAGACTGCCAATTCACCACTGCTCTCATCTGGCGAGCTCTCATGCTTGTTAGGAGCGCTAAATCCCTCTCCAAGCCCTTTCCACCTAGGTGTTCCCTTACTGAGCTATACAGGTATTTCTAATAACTCACTCCTCCTAGCCAGAGGCTATACGGGCTGCTACATATAACACTAGCCATTAGTGGTGGTGAATTAAACCAAGGAATAAATGTTTGCAAAGTCCAAATTGTAAG
This sequence comes from Nycticebus coucang, assembly GCF_027406575.1. Lineage (NCBI taxonomy): Eukaryota > Metazoa > Chordata > Mammalia > Primates > Lorisidae > Nycticebus > Nycticebus coucang. The sequence continues at coordinate 12,628,600 of NC_069780.1, forward strand.
ATGCACCTCCAACCACCACATGGTTCAAAAATAATCAACATGGCAGGATCATGGAGGCATTTTATACAGCACTTGTTTATTGCTACACACTTGTATCATCATTATGTATGTTATAAATCTTTATTTTACAATAAGTTGGATTCATTCATTCATTTTTCCACCCTGCTTATTCCCATTCATGGTTGTTGGTGGCTGGAGTCTATCCTGGTAGCTCAGAGAGCAGAGTGGGAACCAGCCCTAGACAGGATCCCATTCCACTGCAGGGCACACACAGACCCACACTCACTCATACTGGGACAATTTAGATATAGCAACTATTTGAGGCTTAATTGCAGGTATCATAACACATTACCCCTACACTTACTTATTTATTGGATAAGAACATTTTTCTATGTAACTACTATATAATATAGTTAAATACTAAAAATATTTATTATTTACATGCAATAATATTCTTAATATGTAGTCCACATTCAAATTTCCCCAACTGCATAAATAATGTACTTTATAACTCCATCCCCCTTCAGAATGCAATCATGCATGCCAAAAGTTTCTAGGCATGTCAAAGAATGCTTTTTTAAGAAATCTATTTTCGGGCGGCGCCTGTGGCTCAAAGGGGTAGGGCGCCAGTCCCATATGCCAGAGGTGGTGGGTTCAAACCCAGCCCAGGCCAGAAACTGCAAAAAGAAAGAAAGAAATCTATTTTCATATGACATCTTAGAGAACATCTACATTTTAATTTATCAAAAATATTTTTTCAAAAATCACAGAATTGCAGAGCTAGAGGGCAACTTAAAGATCACACAATTCAACCTTTCATTTATTACAGGAGGAAAACTGAGAACTAGAGAGGTCGATTTGGTCCTAGCCCATGGCATGGTATCTTGAAAAATTATGACCACTCCTAAACTTGGTAAAGTATTAAGAAAATGGACCCTGGGATCATACTGTTTGCCAGCACTTAACTAGTTATATGACCTTGGGCAAGTTTAACCCTTGCTGAGCTCAATTTCTGATCTGTAAAATGGGATAATAACAGTATTTATACTATTAACTATTAGCTGCCATCTCAAAGCTCCCTACAGGCAAGGATTTTTGTCTGCTTTTTTACTGAATCCTAGTATAGTACTTAGTACAGAGTATATGTTTAATAAGATTGCTGAATAAATAAAGACTCTTCTTATTAAGACTCCCTTGGCCAGGCTTGGTGGCTCATGCCTGTAATCCTTTGCACTCTGGGAGGCAGAGTTGAAAGGATCCTTTGATTTAGGAATTTGAGACCATCCTGAGTAAGAGTTGGTCTCTCAAGAACCTCATCACTACTAAAAACAGAAAAAATTAGCCAGACATTATGGTAGGTGCCTATAGTCCCAGCTACTCAGGAGGTTCAGGTAGAAAGATCACCAGAACCTATGAGTTAAGAAGTTGATGTTGAGCTAGGCTGAGACCAAGACACTCCAGCCCTGGCAAAAGAAAGTCTGTCTCAAAAAAGAAAAAGACTCCCGGGTGGCGCCTGTGGCTCAAGGAGTAGGGCGCCGGTCCCATATGCCAGAGGTGGCGGGTTCAAACCCAGCCCCGGCCAAAAACCACACACAAAAAAAAAAAAGAAAGACTCCCTTGTGTACAAACTCACAAGAAAAAGGGATATAACGCTATAGTCTATATGTCCCTGAACAAGACAGAAAAAATAAGCCCAAAAGTACTTAGGAAATACTATACAGGCGATCCCCGAGTTACGAACAACGATTGGTGTGTGGCTTCCACTTACGAACGGAGGCTATTACAGGTAATAGGTAAACGTACTTGTTCCAACTTACATACAAATTCAACTGAAGAACAAACCTACAGAATCTATCTCCTTCATAACCCAGGGACTGTCTGTACCATTAAAAAGAATGTGTTTCTTGTTTAAGAACATTGAACAAATATACATAAACACTCTGGGTATCTGAGTACCAATGACAGGAAATTTGCTAAATTAGTCATTAAATTTAACAATACTAAGACTAACACAAGAAAATACCTACATCAGGTAAGAGCACCCACATATTTATTAAAATTGAAAGCATAGCCGGGCGTTGTGGTGGGCACCTGAAGTCCCAGCTACTTGGGAGGCTGAAGAGAATCACTTAAGCCCAAGAGTTTGAGGTTGCTGTGAGTTGTGACACCACAGCACCCTACCAAGGGTGACATAGTGAGACTCTGCCTCAAAAAAAAAAAATTGAAAGCAGAATAAATTATCTAATTTATCAAAAATGTTTGCCTTTAAATTACAATAAATACTTAGAAATAAAACTTTTGAATTGTTGCTTGACATCAAATATTACAGAAGAGTCATCTTTAGAAGTATAATGATCCTGACAAAGAATGAAATGTATAGTAAGTTTCAAGGTTGTCCCAAAGTGTTGTGGTATACCAGAATTTTGATCTATTAATCATTTGAAGTAAGTAGTAGAAAATTCTCTAACACATTTTCATTTTGTTATGCTTAGATTTGCCTACCATTTTAGGGGTAGAAAATCAAAGACTACTACTTACAATAAAAACAAACCATTTGTAAGATAAAGTACATTCCCAAATTCAAAAGCGAATAAATACACGTTAAAAAATAAAGTTTCTTGGAACAGTAGCATCATACCTGGCATGGTTTTCAAGGACACGAAGTGGAGATGAGGCGAATCGAAGATCCCACATCTGGATCACTGGTAACCTGTCATCCTCAGAGGCAAGGACCATCTGAGTAGCAACATCAGGATGCCAAGCCAACCCAGAGCAATGCATCTGCAGATAGTGAAGGCTTATTAAAGCCCAATTACTTTATGGAAAGCCAAAACGAGGAATATGCCTTTATTGAAACAAATGCACTAAAAAAATCATTTCAGGCTTAGTTTATTTTAAAACAAAATGTATAAGACTACTAAATTCTACTAAACAGTCTTAAAGGTAGAATTTTAAAAAACTGTTGAGATGGGATTTCATTCTATTGCCTTGGATAGAGTGCAGTGGCATCATCATAGCTCACTTCAGTCTCAAACTCCTGGGCTTAAGCCATCCTCCTATCTCAGCCTCCCATGTAGCTCCAGGCCAGGCATGTGTCACCATGCTTAGCTAATTTTTCCCATTTTTTACAGATGCAGGGATCTTGCTGTGGTGCTCAGGCTGGTCTTGAACTCTTGGCCTAAAGCCATCCTCATGCGTTGGCCTCTCAAAATGCTAGGATTAGAGGCATGAGCCACTGTGCTTAAAAGTAAAATGTTTGAATGTTTTCAATTCTTCCTGCTACTTAATATACACAAAACCATTTTGGTCCAAAAGAAGTCTACACCAAAAACGAGTTTTACTGTCAAAATTTTAACTAGAGAAAAAGTTTTATACATTATTTAAAATATAATACTTTCATCACTTCTCAGCCTTTTTGGCTAAGATCAAGTATAAAATATAATACTTTCAGAAAAATAAAAGTAAATAGATAAAAGATTTCAATAACAGGAACTCCCATTCTTTTCCTCTATTTTATCAGAAAAATCAAGGCAAAATAAGAAAACTACCATTGGGCGGCGCCTGTGGCTCAGTGAGTAGGGCGCCGGCCCCATATAAGTAGGGTGGCGGGTTCAAACCGGCCCGGCCAAACTGCAACAAAAAAATAGCCAGGTGTTGTGGCGGGCGCCTGTAGTCCCAGCTACTAGGGAGGCTGAGGCAAGAGAATCATCTAAGCCCAGGAGCTGCAGGTTGCTGTGAGCTGTGACGCCACAGCACAGTACCGAGGGCGATAAAGTGAGATTCTGTCTCTACAAAAAAAAAACTACCATTTAGAATTTTCATATAGGTTTAATTACCTATAAGTTCAGATCTTATTCAATGTTCCAAAAGATGACTAAAATGCTTCTTGTATGCTTTATTTCATTGAATTTCATTTTAAAACTTCTGATTCATTTGAAAAACAATGCTCTGAACAAATATTCTTAGTAGTTTTTGGTTGTTACTATCATTTTAAAAGTACATACTTTTTCCATGACTTTAGGCAAACTTGTTTAAAAATTTCAAACTATCCAAGGTATTTAAAAATAAGGCTCTTGGGTTGAAATTATTTTATACCACCCAGTAACTAAAAAACTTAAGAAATCTGTAAGGTTGAGAATTTAATGTGTTCTACAGCAGTGTCTACTGGGCAAAGAAGAAAGATATTAGGTTACTTTAACAGTCCTAATCAGAAGAGATGATTAGGAGTTTAGAAATTATAAGTTCCCAGCAACAACTTGTATATTCAAAGAAAAGCTAAAGATGAATAAAAAATTTCCTGTAATATTTAAAAATAGCTAGCAAGGCAAAACAACCAGTATATCATTGAATACGCCTTTAAATTATTCAATCTCTTTCCATCATTAATAACATGTAATATGGTTTATTGGAAAAAATCATTTTCTTATTTTTCTTAAGGGTAAAAAAACATTCATTCCAACATGAATGATTTTTCTTTTCTTTTTTTTTTAGAGACAGAGTCTCACTTTATGGCCCTTGGTAGAGTGCCATGGCATCACACAGCTCACAGCAACCTCCAACTCCTGGGCTTGAGCGATTCTCTTGCCTCAGCCTCCCAAGTAGCTGGGACTACAGGTGCCTGCCACAACACCCGGCTATTTTTTGGTTGCAGTTCAGCCAGGGCCGGGTTTGAACCCGCCACCCTCAGTATATGGGGCCGGCGCCTTACCAACTGAGCCACAGGCGCTGCCCCTAACATGAATGATTTTTTTTTTTTTTTTTTTGTAGAGACAGAGTCTCACTTATGGCCCTGGGTAGAGTGCCGTGGCATCACACAGCTCACAGCAACCTCCAACTCCTGGGCTTAAGTGATTCTCTTGCCTCAGTCTCCCGAGTAGCTGGGACTATAGGTGCCCGCCACAACGCCCGGCTATGTTTTTGGTTGCAATTCAGCCGGGGCTGGGTTTGAACCCGCCACCCTTGGAATATGGGGCCGGCGCCTTACCAACTGAGCCACAGGCGCCACCCAACATGAATGATTTTTCATTCATGGGACGGCGCCTGTGGCTCAGTGAGTAGGGCGCCGGCCCCATATACCAAGGGTGGTGGGTTCAAACCCGGCCCCAGCATAAAAAAAAAAAAAAAAAAGAAAAGAAAAGACAGGATTTGACTCTACAGAAATTTGATTTGTTGCCAACCCTGACAAACAATATGGGAATACCTATAGCAGAAATACAACATCCTCATCCCAAATCAATCATTTACTTACTCTGTTACTATGATCACTGACTTTGATGATTGGTTCATTTTTTCTAAGATCCCATACAGTGGCCCGGCCACTGGGACTGGCTGATGCTAAAATATGTTGAACTTGTCTGTTCCATGCAATGCAGCTGATATCTTCTGGGGGCTATACGGAATAAATGATTAAAAGCCATTGCTCTATTATAATCAAATTATAATCTAATCTTCCATATTAAAGAATGGATTACTTAAAAGATCTGATCCATTTATTCTACATATTTGCTTTATATTCCTACATTCTTAACATGTACAATGAAACAGTTTAAAGTACAGGTATTCAAGTATTTGATCTACGCAGTTTCCAACCCTCTGGCTATGGCCTGTTCAGAACTGGGCTGCACAACAGGTGAGCACTGGGCAAGCAAGTGAAGTTTCAACTGTATTCACAGCCTCCCCCACGGCTGCATCACCGCCTGAGCTCCACCTCCTGTCAGATTGGGGCAGCCATATACACCAGAGCTGGCGGGTTCAAATCCAGCCCGGGCCTGCCAAACAACAATGACAAATACAACCAAAAATAATTATACTATATCTAAGAAAATTATGAAGGATTTTCATCCATTTTGTTTATTATTATATGCTTAGTAAAATGAGCAGTGTTTAGCAAGTGGCAAGTTCTGAATAAATATTTACTATTAAGGAATTCACTGATACTCTGAAGAAACATATTTACTAATACTTCACTATACTGAAGAAAAATTATTTACATCTAAACCTGATTTTAAACATTTTATGTTTTGAGTGAAAAACTTAAAATTGAAATAAGTTTAGAAGAATTGCTTTTCATTCCTTGATTATATTGATCAAAATTAATATAATACCTGTGTTTTGGCTCCTGGTGTCATTGGAGTTGCAAAATTGTTTAAATCCCAAATGTAGATTTCAGATTCATTAGCACCAGATGCTACCAGATTAGTCTGCAGTAAGAAACAATAACTTAATAGCACTTATGAATAATGAAGAGAACTCAAAATAATTCAACTCAGAGATAAAAAGATGTTAGATTTAGCACATAGAATTTTTCTATTTAATTAAAAAAGCAAAACACACATGTGAATTCCCAAATAATAGTAGATAATAATCTTCACCAAAGATTAAGTGGTTCTTAGAAAAACATACTATAAAATTCTACATAACAAAAAAGAAATATGTCCACAGACAACAAAATTAATTTTAATGCAGGATATTACCAAAACAAAATAAATTACATGGATAAATTCTTAAAACATTCAATCATGCTACCATGTGCAGATTATGTTTGTAGCTTTTATCCCTGGGAGGAGAATTAACTGTGAGAGACAACAAAAGGTCACCAATTATTGCTGGATCCTAAAATTATGGCATCTTCATGAGGATACCTCAAGGCCAGCTTCCAGAGGTAGACCACTGTAGGAGCAGTAAAATCTCTTGTCTTAAATTTTCACCCATCCATTTCTAGTTCACTTACACTCAATCTTTTTCCGTGTTTCAATTTTTCTAAGTTATCTCTTTTGCATACCTTTAGGGTCAAAAAGACCCTGAAACTGTGATGTAAAGTAGGTTTAAAGTAAGAAAATAATAGGCTTCATAATATTGACCTCCATCCTTTACTATTCACTCTTATAAATTCTTTTTTTTTAGAGACAGAATCTTACTTTGTCGCCCTCAGTAGAGTGCCTGGCATCACAGCTCACAGCAACCTCCAGCTCTTGGGCTTAGGCGATTCTCTTGCCTCAGCCTCCCAAGTGGCTGGGACTACAGGCGCCCGCCACAATGCCTGGCTATTTTTTTTTGTTGCAGTTTGGCCTGGGCCGGGTGTGAACCCACCACCCTCAGTATATGGGGCCAGCGCCCTACTCACTGAGCCACAGGTGCTACCCTTTATAAATTATTTTCTAATCTACAGGCATGTAACTAAGAAAACAGAGGAATTCTATGGTAGTAGGTAATAAAAAACACTTTTTACCAAAACTCAGCAGCTGCTTAATTAACAAAGGATTAACTTGCTAATCTAAAGAACATATACTACCAACTATAGAAATGAAGAAGTTTCGTTTTCTATATTTCTATACCCTAAGTATCTATTTATAAGAAACAGAACTATATATCTTTCTTAATATTCATTTTTTGATTGTTATAATCTAGTATCCAACTAACTCAACATTTTTATTAACCTATGATTTATATAGTTAATTTTCAGTACTGTTTGTGAAGGCAATGGTAGAAAGAATCTTAATGGCCTATTTGTTAAGTTTGCACTGCATTTGTGTGATTTTTAATTATTTCATAGTAGTAATCATTGTTGTAAATACAAAATTTTTCAATTAATAAAATAGTGACTTAACTCAGACACCACAATACCAGCCTAATGCTGACCTGGCACAAACTTTTAAAAGGCAGTTTCCAACCTATGGGGCTCTAATCTGATGGCATAACACCTCTAGACTTCTAGAATTAAATCTATTAGCCTCATTCCCGCCACTGAATTAGTATTATTCACCCCGCTCTCAACTCTGAACCCACTATTCTTCTTCATCAGCTCGCACAGGCGTTCATTCTCAGCTTTCAGTCCCAAGACTGAAGCATAGTAGATTCACATATTTATTTCAAATGAGCAGCACGTATTTTAAGAATTATAAGCAAATGTCAAAGTCTAACCTGGAAAATGTTCACATCCAAGGCTCTCACAGGGCCAGTATGCTTATCATTCTGGGCGATCACAACTTCCTTGTCTCCAGCTATAATTTTAGAAGGATCGTAAAGAATAATGTTTCCATTTTCACCACCTGCAATCAGAACTCCAGAGACATCTCCTTTGGAATCCATCTTATAAGGCCCCCAAATCAACTTGTGGTACCTTTAGGGAAAAAATGAGTAAAATGACTCATTCTTGAAGTCAAATAAATATAGAAAAAAATTTAAAATTATACACTTAGTTGTTTACATTTCATAAATACTCCAAAACATACTCCTGGTAACTGTGTATGACTTTGGTGAAAATGGTAATTTATTTTTCATTTATATTAGGCTTTATAATCCCTAAAGAGTAAAAACTCCTGTAGAGATAAGGCAGCATAACAAAGTATACTTGCGTGGTGTATCAAAATACAATGGGCTTAAGAACAATTTTACTATATAGAAACTGTGAGATTCTGGGTAAGTTAATCTTCCTTGCCTTGGTTCATCTGTAAAATAGACCTAATGAACCACTTCCCTTGAAAAATAAAGTATTTGATGATGAAAGTAATCACTAACAAGTGGCCTATTAAATAGTAAAGGTGTGAAAAGAGTCATCTGAAATTTTCTAAGAAAAATAATGTACTCTGACAATAGAAAAGTGACATCAAGGGTGGTACCTGTAGCTCAAATGAGTAGGGCACTGGCCCCATATGCCAAAGATGGTGGGTTCAAACCCAGCCCAGGCCAAAAACAGCAAAAAAAAGAAAAGTGACATCAAAACTATGTCTATTACAAGTACCCCTTCTGGTAGAGAACTACAGTCTGTAATCTGGGTGGAGACAAAATACAAAGGCTGCATGTAGGTGTGTGATAAGACAGATGGTGGTGGGTAAAAAACTGGTCTCGACAAAAGGTATCTGGGTTCCCATCACAGGGTGATGACTTTGAAGAATATGAGAGGTTCCATATTTAGAACTGTAGTCTATCAGCTAAGATATAATCTCTTCGATACCTGCTAGGATTTTGAGGCAATAAAGCTTATGTTGTTACTTAAATGAAAGCACCCTTCCTCTGCATTACAATAAGGCTTAAGCATTTGAAAGAGTGATCCAAACACCTAGTGTATCAAAAATCCTGTCAACAAGATTCTCTGTGAAACAATTTCTAAATATAGGTATGTGCAAAGAAGAAAATAAAAATAACCTAACATTCAGAGCCAATACTATTCATATATTAATAATACTCCTTTTTCTAGTCATATCTATCTTTTTAAATAAACAGTTACAATAAAGAAAGTAGGAAAAAAATCTTTACCACACCATGAGGAAGAAAATACTAGAAACTCTACATACTAAAGCCTCTCTTTCCAACTTACACATAACAGTCAGCAATAAAAATGACAACAGAACATATAAACACTTCTTTTACTTCCATAAAAATTCACTCATATAGGGCGGCGCCTGTGGCTCAGTCGGTGGGGCGCCGGCCCCATGTACGGAGGGTGACGGGTTCAGACCCGGCCCGGCCAAACTGCAACCAAAAAATAGCCGGGCGTTGTGGCGGCCGCCTGTAGTCCCAGCTACTCGGGAGGCTGAGGCAAGAGAATCGCTTAAACCCAGGAGTTGGAGGTTGCTGTGAGCTGTGTGAGGCCACGGCACTCTACCTAGGGCCATAAAGTGAGACTCTGTCTCTACAAAAAAAAAAAAAATTCACTCATATACTTTTCCACAGAATATTTCATGTCACTGATGGTATCTCGTAGTTTCTAAAACTGGCGTAAGTATAGACAAACTAGCATCAACCACAGATTTACTATATCTGCTTACAGATTATGTAAATATATAATCATGTGAATTTAAGGCTGAATCTCATACCTGTGAGAAGAAGAGAAAGTTGCACAAGACTTCATATCCAAGGATGGATCAGAAAGATCTAATTCAAATATCTCAAGGGAAGCATTGGTACTAAATGTTGCATCCAATTGCTGGGCAGATGTTCCTATACAAAATACATGTATGGTTAACTGCACAAGCAAAAATAAAAGACTCAGAGAAAACCATACAAAACAGAAATTAAAAGCATGTTTTTCAATTATCTGGGTCATGAATGCTTCATCAGTGCCTGGAATCTCAGCACATATGCCACTGAGCAGATGGGTAAGCCACTACAGCAATGAGATTCTGGCAAAGGGCTGGAGATGATGTTTCTAAGAGTGGAGTAGTGCAGATAACATTTTTAAGCGTGTAGATATTTTAAAGGTGTTCTGTAAAAACAGTCCCATGATTTACTATATCTGCTTATAGTCATGCATGATATAATTCTAACTCTTTATATATAAAAACGCTAACATCAAAATTGCTCTTCATTCATTTAAATTAACATTAACTGATTTTTACATGTCATCTATTGTGCTTAACATGAGAGGAATAACAATAAGACACAATCCCTGGCTCGGTGCCCACAGCTCAGTGAGTAGGGCGATGGTCACATACACCAAAGCTGGCGGGTTTGAGTCTGGCCTGGGCCGGCTAAACAACAATGACAACTGCAACCAAAAAATAGCTGGGCATGGTGGTGGGCGCCTGTAGTCCCAGCTACTTGGGAGGATGAGGCAAGAGAAGCGCTTAAGACCAAGAGTTTGAGGTTGCTGGTGAGCTGTGAGGCCACAGCACTCTACCCAGGGTGACACAGTGAGACTCTGTCTCAAAAAAAAAAAAAGACACCCTGCCTGTGAATGAGAGACGATACTTTATACATAACGCACGATCAGTGCTCTGATGTGCAAGGTGCTATGGGAACACCAGAGGAAGGTCAATGAACTCAGCTGACAGAAAGGAGGTACTCTGCCAGAGAACAGAGGCTTTCCAGAAAAGCTAAAGCTTGGACTGAATCTTAAAAGACAAGTATGCATAAAACAGATAAAGAAGAGAAGAAGTTAGGTTCTCATACTATCTTCTGTCTTCTGGACTTACCTGTAGCTAGGTAAATGGGGTGATTCTGGGCAGGGCTCCATGCCTGCATGGCCGTACGATCTACTTCCTTTAACTTCATCCTGCTAAAGAGAATATTTTACTCCATATACTGAATATGTAACATATGTAGATCACAGAGACTTTTCCTACATAAAAATATCCTGGACAAACCACTACATTAGTAATGCCCAAGTTACTAATAAATCAAATTGGCTAAAGTGTCATTTATTGGAAATGATCAATACTATAAAGAAGACAAATACTATTTTGAGACAAATATTGATCTAATATAAACTGTCTACAGATTATAGTCCTTTAGTTGAAGAATCAGTCTAGAAAAATGCCCCATGAAAACACTACAAGGTAGGAGCTGAGAAATTAACTTTGCTACACATGTGCTTCTCAAACAAGGATGGGTACCGGGGTAAGGTGACAACACAGTAAATAAAGTGCATCTTCCTGGAGTAGGGTCACTCCAATGGTAAGAGAAGTTTTAACTTAAACACCTATTACAGAGAGGAATATAGAAAGCCCACAAATTTTAAAGATAAAGCAGAAATTTTTTAGAAGACTCGTCACTTCAAGCTACAATTTGACATACTACTTGTTTATTTATATATTCTCTGTCACTAATGTTACTTTGATAGAAAAATTCGGAAATACTGTGCCATACATATTTTTAAATGTTTATTATATTTACATGAATATACTCGCATGGCACTCCATTGTACCATAATATGATTACCTAGTCTGATATTAATGGACAGCAAAGCTGTTTTTTTTTTGCTATTCTTACAAATAATGCTGAAATAAATGGTCTTTGGCAACTGTACCTTTCCACACTCCCAAGAGCGACATGGTTACCTGCTGTCCTACAGCCTTAGGAGAGTGCACTGTCACACTTTCAAAATGTTAGCTCTGTCTAGTTACACTGTATATGATACAGAGCACCTTTTTTTTATTTTTTTGAGACAGTCTCACTTTATCATCCTCAGCAGAGTGCTGTAAAGTCACAGCTCAAGGCAACCTCAAACTCCTGGGCTTAAGTGATTCTCTTGCCTCGGCCTCCCAAGTAGCTGGGACTACAGGCGCCCGCCACAGACTATTTTTTTGTTTTTGTTGTTGTCATTGTTGTTTAGCAGGCCTGGGCCAGGTTCAAACTCACCTGGCCCTGGGGTATATGGCCAGCGTCCTAAGCACTGATCTCTGGGCACGGAGTCAACATCTTTTTATATAATTATGGCTCGCCCATATTTCCTCTTCTGTCACCTTTACTGTCTATTTGTATCACTTGTCCATTTTTCTATTAGGTTGACAGACTTCATTTTTTGACTCTTCTTATGATATATGTATTTTTTACCTTTCATAGGATTTTGGTTTTTTTAAGCACAAACTTTTTTTTTTTTTTTTTAGAGTTTTAGGTTCACAGAAAAGTTATGCAAAAAGCACAGAGTTGCTACATGCCTCCCCTCCTCCCCATATAGCCTCACCTGTGGTATATTTGTTTTAATCCTCAAACCAGCATCAAAATATTATCACTCAAACTCCAGTTTACATTAGGGTTCCATACTCTTTGTGTAGTACCTTCTACGGGTTCTCACAAATGTGTAATGGTATACGTCTATCACTGTCCTAAAATCCACCACGCTCCACCTGTTAATTCCTCCCTTCCTACCCACATATGGAGCCTATATAGTGAGTTTGTGAATTGTTCATAGGACCTAGAAAGAAGAGGTGCTGTTTTCAGGGTCCAGAGTTCATCAAATCTTTACCGATTTAATTTTTAGGTTTTCTACATCCACTTGCTCTAAGGACCAGGAAGTAAGTTAAAAGTCACCTACTACAAATACATTTGTGCATATTCTTCCGAGTATCTACTGAATCTTCTGCTTTATGAAAGTTATTTTGTTAATACATAGTTATTTAGTGCATATTCATAATGTTAAATACTCATTGCCAAATATACATTTTAACTTTATGAAGTATCATTCTTTGTTCCAAATAATGACTTTTGGCCTGAATTTCACCTTTTATTTGCCTTTACATGTAAACTTCTGCCCTTTTCAACTTCTGAACTACTTTGTTTTCACTAAGCTGTCGTGAATACAGCAAAAAAACCAGACTTAGGTTGATGATCCGATTTGAAAATCTTTCCAATAGGTTAGCTAAAATCCTTTAAAATGTATTGATACAAGTCTGAGCATGAACAAGATCCTGTCTCCACAAAAATGGAAAAATCAGCTGGTGAGAGGGGTAATGGGGGGGAGAGGGTTGGGGTGCTCTCACTTAATGGGCATGGGGTGGGAGTGTTTGGCACACCTTGTCTGTGGGGGACATAACCACAAGAGGGTCTCCACCTAACAAAATCAAATATTTTGACCCTCACATTAATCTTTTCAAAAATCAGCTGGGTATGATGGTGTGCATCTCTAGTCCCAGCTACTTGGGAGGCTGAAACAGGAGGATCACTTAAGCCCAGCAGTCTGAGGTTGCAGTGAGCTATTATCACACTACTGTACTCTAGCCTGAGCAGTAGGGCGAGACTCTATCTCAAAAAAAAGAAACAAACAAACAGTACGGGCATTGATATGACATATGTTTAGTCTTAGTTTCACCATATTTTGCTGTTTGGCATCATAATTTTGTAAAAAGTCTTCTGCTACTGTCTGTTTCCTCTTTTGGGTAGTTATCATTTTCCCAATAATTAGGATGATTTCCATTTTTATTCTAATATGTGTTGCTGGCTATCTTCATAATTTAAATAATTTATTTAGTACCATTAATTCTCTATGTCTTCTCAAAGTAACTATTGACTCTCTAATGTTAGCACTAATGATATTAGCCTGTATAATCTCCATGCCCCTCTTGTACTACACAATTACAGTCAAAAGTATTCTTTCTCAGTGTTTACCTTTGTACTGCTAACTATGCTTATAAATCTATTACATTAACTGATTTATCAGCTTTAAATCACGTACTTTGACTCTTTGCCATTACAGATGTGGCAATTTACAAACTTACTCTACCTCCAATTTTCTTTCCACTTCTCTTTTTATAGTTTTGTGATCAATTCCTGCATTATTGGAGATTTAACATTTACATTTCATTCTTTCTTATTCTCGTTTTGTTTACAGTCTCTTGTCCCTAAATATACTCAGTGCTTTCCAACAGCACTTGTGTCAGTTTCCGTGCTCATCTCTAGAGTTCTTCCTCTAACAGTTTCCTTACCACGTCCTCGGACTAACAATATGCCCTGAGTCTTACTTGTTCAAATTGTTTATACTTGAAGAAGACCGTACAGATAGATGATAAAATTAAGACACACAAAGTTATACAATTTCTAAATGCTAGCAAGGGGTAGAGCCAAGATTCAAACTCAGAAATGTAGCTCCAGAGCCCAACTTCTTCTTACTTCCAGTAAGTTCAAGTATTCAATTTTTATACCATAGTAGAAATATTAACATTTTGAAGAAATAATTAATGGTAAAGCAACTACCATACATGGTGAGATTAAAAGAATAAGAAATGTATTTTATAAATTGTGTAGGTTACACAAAAGTAGGATTAGGAATTACATGATATGGTTAAAAACATGGCCTCTGGAGTCAATTTTCAGTTTCATTACTGGCTCTGCTACTTATTAAATATGATACCTTGGATACATTATTTAACTTCTCTAAGCCCCAGTTTCTATCTCATGGGATATTGTTAGGTCTAAATGATATAATGTATTTTATAGAGAGCCAAACAAAGTATCTAGTACATAGGTTAGTGTTTTGATGTGGTAGAAATTATTGTTACCATGAGATTAAGTGAGAACACTTCACATCTAGTTTCCCAAAATTAATCTGAGAGAAAAAAATTCCCAATTTTCTAAAAAATAAAAAGGGGGCTCAATGCCTGTAGCTCAGTGGCTAGGGCGCCAGCCACATATACCAGAGCTGGTGGGTTCAAATCCAGCCCAGGCCTGCCAAACAACAATGACAACTACAACCAAAAAAAAGCCGGTGTTGTGGTGGATGCCTGTAGTCCCAGCTACTTGGGAGGCTGAGGCAAGAGAATCGCTTAAACCCAAGAAATTGAGGTTGCTGTGAGATGTGATGCCATAGCACTCTACCCAGGGCGACTGCTTCAGACTCTGTCTCAAAAAAAAAAAAGACCTATTTTCTTTTCTTTCTTTCCGTTTTTTTTGTTTTTGTTTTATTTTGAGACAGAGTCTCACTTTGTCACCTTGAGTAGAATGCCTTAGCTTCATAGCTTACAGCAACCTCAAAGTCTCAGGCTTAAGCAATCCTTAGCCTCCAGAGTAGCAAGGACTATCCCAGCGCCACTGTGACCAGTTACTTTTTCTATTTTTAGTAGAGATGGGGGGTCTCTCTCTTTTTTTTTTTTTTGAGACAGAGCCTCAAGCTGTTGCCCTGGGTAGAGTGCCGTAGCATCATAGCTCACAGCAACCTCAAACTCCTGGGCTCTAGCAAGTCTCCTGTCTCTGCCTTCCAAGTAGATGGGACTACAGGAGCCCGCCACAACGCCCGGCTATTTTTTGGTTGCAGCCGTCATTGTTGTTTGGTGGGCCGGGCTGGATTAGAACCCGCCACCTCAGGTGTATGTGGCTGGCGCCTTAGCCGCTTGAGCCACAGGCGCTGAGCCGGGAGTCTCTCTCTTGCTTGAGCTGGTCTGGAACTTGTGAGCTTAAGTAATCCACCCTCCTCGGCCTCCCCTAGTGCTACGGTCACAGGCGTGAGCCACTGCACTAGGCCTGGGACCTGTTTTCTTCATATGGCTGCCCTCTTCTTCCTCGCAGCCAGCTGACCAAATGTTTCATAATAAACTCAAGTCCCAGCTCCTTCATGAAAATTGACCTGATGATCCAATCCTAACAAATCCAAATAATATCTCAAGTGTCTATAAGCATTTTATAATAACAGGTCATTCAATTTTAACTAAAAACTTTATAACATTGGAAATTGGAAAATATACAATATTTATTAACACATATTGTTTGTGTATTTTCTAATTTCCTTTTTTAATCAACTTTTTATGTGCTATCTTGTCTCACTAAGTAGACAAATAATGTCTTTTTTCAATCAGGTGTTACAATTTTTATCCCTTTTTGGACTCAAGATTGCTCATTATGGTATAAGTAAGCAGAAAGTTTTTTGGATTGATTTTTAAATGGTTATATTTAGAGGGATACAAATAGATTAATGAGCTAGAAAGACCAGTGTCAGATTAAAGTTTTAATTTTTAAATTCTAAAGTCTTTAAAGGATCTTTTCCTATTTAAAAAACAAGAAGTACTGTTTGGGGAAATAAAGGTTGTAAGATGCCTTCAGAATGGTTTGTAAAAGAAAAAAAAATAGTCATTTTTTTAAAAAACTGATTTATAGTATCTTTAAGAGCAAAGGTAAAAAGTGCTACCTAGGGCGGCGCCTGTGGCTCAGTGAGTAGGGCGCCGGCCCCATATGCCGAGGGTGGCGGGTTCAAACCCAGCCCCGGCCAAACTGCAACAACAACAGAAAAAATAGCCGGGTGCTGTGGCGGGCGCCTGTAGTCCCAGCTACTCGGGAGGCTGAGGCAAGAGAATCGCTTAAGCCCAGGAGCTGGAGGTTGCTGTGAGCTGTGTGATGCCACGGCACTCTACCGAGGGCTATAAAGTGAGACTCTGTCTCTACAAAAAAAAAAAAAAGTGCTACCTAATTCATGAATGTTTAGTTAATGTGTACCATTTACTGAAGAGAAAGATACAAATCTGTAATAACATTAGACGGTTAAGTGGAAAATCAAAGCATTTATAAAAATTTATTTCTTAGCCCTAGTACTCAATGTTCTACTAGAAGCAGTTCTACTTATTAACCTGAATACAAGGCTTTACTGCCACTGTTTAAAAAAAAAAATCACTATAACAATGGCCTAGAAGTATGGGACATGGTCTGAATCTGAACAACAATGCCCTAATCTACCTATTGCGATCATTCTCAGAATTACTAAGAAAGCTATGGTAATACAGCTTCATCTGTATATATGTATTTCCTTCTCTTAGAAACAATCATTTAGTTGTAAATGATTTTCTTTTTTTTTTTTTTTTTTTTTTTTTTTTTTTTTGTAGAGACAGAGTCTCACTTTATGGCCCTCGGTAGAGTGCCGTGGCCTCACACAGCTCACAGCAACCTCTAACTCCTGGGCTTAAGCGATTCTCTTGCCTCAGCCTCCCGAGTAGCTGGGACTACAGGCGTCCACCACAACGCCCGGCTATTTTTTTGTTGCAGTTTGGCCGGGGCCGGGTTTGAACCCGCCACCCTCGGTATATGGGGCCAGCGCCTTACCGACTGAGCCACAGGCGCCGCCCGTAAATGATTTTCTTTAAAACATTAGCAAAAGGGTTAAACCATATATACTTCCTAAAGTATATATGCTTTAAAAGCTTTGTATAATTTTTTCAATATTATATGTAATTAGAATTCATACAATGCATACTTGTCAAGACTTTTACAAAGAATATAATCAAAACATCAAAGACAGTTGCTCTTATATGTCATCTACAAGACAGTATTTACAGCACAATTAAAAGCATGGGGTCTACAGTAGACAATCTCAATTTCAATCTCAGCTCCCATATCTCTCTCTCTGACTTTTGGTCATATAACTTTACCTACCTGTGTCTTGGCTCCTCCCTCAGTAAAATAAGGATAATAAAAGTACTCCATAGGGTTATTGTGAGAATTAAATGAGGTATTACTCAGAATAGTTAGAATGGTACCTGGCACATAGTAAATAAATGCTCATAGTGATGACTATTACAAAAGTCACAATTTAAAATGTCAACTATCCCAATGAATCTTCAAGAATACAACTCTTAAAGAAGATTTATGTTCCAGACTAGAACATAATTCATCCAAATTTCTCCCCACAATAATCATATTCTATTAAGTGGAAAATTTTTTCTTTCTGCTCATTTTCAAAATGCAAATTTTGTGATCCAATACTAAAATCCAACAGTACTATTTCAAAAAAAAAAGAAAAAACCAAAAGTAAAAATCCATCTTGTGTCAGCAAAATATCTTGTTATGGAAAGGGACAGTTGTTCCAGAGGATTTATTTAGTGTATCATTGTTCTAGGTTCATCTCACTCAACCAAAACCAAATCAAAGATGAAAGCAACTGCAGTGGTTACTGAACTAACTGGTGGCGAGCTAATCTGCCATATAATAAAGCTTTTGGGCAGAAATTAACATATCTAAGAATGACAACATTTCTAAAAACAATCAATAAATGTTAACCAATTTAGTAATTATCTCCTTACAAGAGTTTTTAACTTGGGATTTGTAAACCTCATGAAATTATGTACACATAGAAAATCCTATGTGTAGATGTATACGTTCATTTTTCTGGTAAGATAATCCAATGCTTTCATTAAATCCTCAAGAGACTGAAATCTCAAAAGGCTGAGAATCACTGCTCTTTACAGTTTACAAATCTTTCTTTTCTTATACGTTATTAGTTTTAAAAAAAGAACCTCCTATATAAAATTAAGCGGTGTTAATTCTAAATCCATCTCAAATCCCATTTTCCAAACAACTATGGATGTGTATTAACATAAAATCACAACTGTAAAGACACTTCAAGTTATCCAAAAGTTCCCAGAGTCTATAAATCTTTCCCACATCTGTAATAATGGGATAATGAGAAACAAGGAGCACCGATGAACCACTAAAAAAGGAGAGTATGAGTTCCGGAATAAGCGAAGTACAGAAAACGCAGGACGCTATGACAAGGGCGCACCTATAATTACCGATTAAATACAGTTATTATAATTGCCGAAAAAGGCAACCAAATTTCAGTTTTCTATAGTTAGAAATATAGGAGAAAGGATTTATCACAAACCATCACATCACTGAAACTTCAAAAAGAAGTACACAAAATTAGTTATTTGAGATCAAAGTTCACAATGCCCACAAGTCCAGGCAATGTCTTATTTTACAACCCCCCTGAAATTTAACAACTTATTAGCAAAAAACATACAACATTCAATGAGACTTCTTTCGAAGTACAAGCTGAGACTGGCGACTACTGTCCTTAAAATAATCCAATCCTGGTTAAGTGACAGTAGCCGTCCGCTCAAACCTATGAACCTTTAAATCTAGCAACAGTTAAAGTAAAAACAAACAAAAAAATTCCTAACCAACCTAAAGTCAACCAAAGTAATTCTGCGATTTGTTTCCTTTCCGCGCCCCTGGAAACAGCACCCTTTGTGCATAGGAGTCTGAAGGTCTCCTAACCTTAACTCCAGCTAGGAGCCCGGCCACGACTCCCCAGTAGGACACGGTCCTGCGCCTCAGCGGAGCTCCTGCTCAGCAGTGGAAACGTCGGCGGATGAGGATGGGCGCGATCACCGAAGTCCAGAGCCCAGGCGTTGTTCCGCCCGGCCCGAACCAAGATCAGGGGTGCGCGCGGTCACCAAAGACCGGGCCTCAGGCTGCCGGAGCCAGGGGAGACCGAGGCTGGGATCTCCGACTTCGAGGGCTCCACCTCAAGGACCCAGGGCCAGCGAAGAGGGCAGAAGGCAACAGGCGGAGACACCTGGCCGGGACCCTCCGCGACCGGTTCCAGCGTTAACGTGACACGGGTCCGACTCTCCCAGTATCCGCCACCGCCCCTCCTCCCGCCCTGGGCCACCCCCACGTTCCGCTTCAACGTGGCAGTCGCAGCCCCGCCCTGCCGACCGCCACTTCCGGGAGCGAAGTCTCTCCCCGCCCACCCGGCGCGCGGCCCGCCAGGGAACTTCCGGGGCCGGCGCGCGAGAACGTGGACTCTATCCCGAGAGGCCGCGCGAAAGATACAGCGGCAATAGCCAGAACCAGGAGTAAAGGACAAGTCCTGCTGGGTGTCTCCGTCTGGCTGAAGAACAGCTGTGGGCTGCGCGAACCCCACGTAGCACTAGTCCCGTGAGGCTCCCTGGCCCCTGACGACATTGCCAGCGCCGGACAAACCCAGTGAAAAATCTGACTGCCAGGGCCTTACTGGTTTTTCTTTCTTCTTTTTTTGAGACAGTCTCACTTTGTCGCCCTGGGTAGAGTGCTATGGCGTCATAGCTCACGGCAGTCTCTAATCTTGGCCTCAAGTGATCCTTCTGCCTCAGCCTCCCAAAGTAGCTGGGACTACTTTTACTGTTTTTAGTAAAGAGAGGGTCTCTTGATCAGGCTGGTCTGAGACTCCTGAGGTCAGACAGGCCACCCGCCTCGGCCTCCCAGACGTGAGCTACCGCGCCTGGATTTGCATTTTGTAACTGGGTTCTTGAAATTGCTTACTTGGTCTGCATTACTGCATTTTGAGAACGTCTATAAAACGCAACGATGCGGCTCTATACAAAGGCTAGTGTGGCCATAACTTGATTTTATTACTCCAAAGAGGAATGTCAGCATCCTTTCCTTCTTAAGTTACTATCTCACGTATTATTTGAGATCTGTCAGCACTCGGTTTTAGCCACTGTTACCTTACTAGTTTCCTTAGAGCCTCCACTCTGATTAGATGCGTTGCCTAGATAGACTTTTCGTTTCAGGGAATTGCTTTACAGCGAAGTCAAGCCAAAGGAAAATCACTTGCTAAAGTACCAGAACCTGGATTCAACCCAGGTCTCCTAACGTCTAGATAAGTTCTCTTCCCCTTAGCCCTATCACTCAAAGCCAGCTTTCCTAAGGCCTTTCTTTCCTAGCTGTCTTACCTGGAAATAATTTTTGTTTTTGTTGTTTTTTTGTTTTTGTCTTTTGCACGGAAAAAAAACAAGTAAAACACAGCATACTCCTATTTAAGTACTAGAGAGTAGAAACATTTGTACTCACTGACCCCTACCCAACACCCTTTAAATCTTAACAGGTGTTGTTCAAGTGAAAAAGCAAATATTTATTTCTGTAGGTTTGAAATAGACCAGCTCTAGCATATTACGGTGCCCTTCCAACAATCCTGGGTTAGGGACACCAACCCTGGACTAGTCAAAAATCCCTGCATAACTTTTGACTCCCGCAAAGCCTAACTACCAATAGCCCCTATTGTTGGCTGGAAGCCTTACATGAAATTAACATGGTAACACGAAATTAACACATTTTGTACTTAATATGTATTACATACTATATTCTTACAAGATTAAATTATTTAGAAAAAGTATACAATATTTACGATTCGCTAAGTGGTAGTGGAGCCTCCGAAGGTCTTCATCCTGTCTTTCACTGAGAAGGCTGAAGAGGAAAGGGCGGGGATTGGTTCTACAGCCTGGGTGGAGAGAAGGGGGGCAAAGGCAGAAAATCTGTACCAAGTTCACCCTCATTGTTGGAGTCCACTGTACCAGCTTACAGTGGCTAATTTCTGGTACATTTCAAAAGGCCTTCCATTTTAATTTACAGCTACAAGATTAGTTTGCCTGGAGAGACGGGAATAAAAATCCCTGACCTAATTGGGACCATTATCTGAGCCAATGGAAAATGTTAAACTCCTGAACTCTTTCCTACTGTCCCATCCCCCAAAGATCCTTGCTACCTACAAGTGTGAACTGGTATGGTAAAAGGGTTCATTAGAACTCCCACTTTCCTAAAAACGACTGATTTAAGGAGAAGTTACATTCTCTGTATCATTTAATCTTACAGTACAACTCCATGTACCTATTGCAGAAGTCAGCAAAGCTCCACCCCTCCCCCACTTTTGGGTCCAGTGAGCTAAGAATGGTTTTATTTTTAAATATATCTTCTCCTTTGAGGGAGAAAGGCAAAAGAAAAATATTTCTAATACAAAAATTATATGAAATTCAAATTCTGTTGTCCATAAAGTAAGTTCTACTGGAAAATATTCACACTTAATGGTTTACTTATTGTCAATGCCCTAAATTCAACTTAATGGGGGTAAAATATGGCTGCTTGTGGACTTGATATGTGTACTTACATTTCTTTAATTATGCAGATTTCCTAGCTTGTTTTACATGCAGGAAGTCCTGGCTTTGATCGTGCAAGATGAAACTGTACAATGCAATCTTAATCTTTGGGAAAATTTATGATTGCTCTGTGACCTTACAATTTGTCAGATTAAAAACCCTACTGCTACTGGTTATAAATGTGAAACTAACATTTAGTACACAGTAATTTAAAACATTAGGAACACTAAAAATTATAGCTTTATAATTTATCAGGAAAGGTTTGAATACTGTGTTCCTGTCATACAACTTTTGAGAATTATCTTTTCTATGCCTTGGCAATTTGTCATATTCCTAAGTTTGGATCTTCCAAAACTTTATCTTTTACATTTTCAATGGCATAAAATACCTCAAGTTCCTTTAATGTGACTTTTCTTACTAGTATCACTTTATCTAAGGCATGGTCACCTTTGCATCAGAACCATTTTCCTCACTTGTCTATAGATGTGCTTTCACTATGTTCTTCTGGCTATGTATCTACCTTGAACTGCCTCTTGAACAGCAGCTGTTATCAACATTCCCAGTCAGCTTTATAACATTCCATCCAAATCTTACATCATTTTTTGGGCATAGTACAGTATCTTACTGCCTGCAATCTTCGGAAACAAATTTGACAGTAACACGCTTGCAGTTTCGCCAGATATTTTACTCAACTCATACAACTTTTGAAATGAAACCAGCCTTTACTGGCAGTAAATGTTCTTTTTTTTTTTTTGCAGTTTTTGGCTGGGGCTGGGTTTGAACCTGCCACCTCTGGCACATGGGGCCGGTGCCCTACTCCTCTGAGCCACAGGCACAGTGCGGTAAATGTTCTTTTTCAGTCTCCTTGTAATTACTATTTTCTTTTAATACAATTAAGGTCATCTCTTTGGCCTGAATGGTAGTCAAATGATTTGGGTGTTTATTATAGTCTTTAAGCCAAAGTAGAAGTAAATGCACCATTTCAATCCTAAGTAGCGTTCTGTTCCTACTACAATTTAAACTAAAAGATGTGTGGCTCAGCACCTGTAGCACAGTGGTTATGGAGCTGGCGCGCCCCACCCCCCCCAACACACACACACACACACGGAAGCTGGCGGGTTTGAACCCAGCCCAGGCCAGCTGAACAACTTTGACAAAAAAAAAAAATGGGTGTTGTGGCGGGTGCCTGTAGTCCCAGTTACTTCAGAGGCTGAGGCAAGAGAATCACAAGCCGTGAGCTGTGACGCTACAGCACTCTACCCAGGGCAACATAGTGAAACTCTCTCAAAAAAATTTCAAAAAATAAACTAAAAGATGTGGCTCTTGCTCATAATTAATGCCTGCATTTTGGGAGGTCTAGGTGAGAGGATTGCTTGAACCCTTGTGAGATTGAATATCTAAAAGATGAAAACGTGTTGACGCAACTTTTTCAATATTCATCACTTTTTCAACATGATTTGTACTGCAGCTTCATGTAGGCCTGGGTCTCAACCTAGCTTTGCTTTGTCAGTGCTTTCAAATTGTCTAATCACATCCAATTTCACTTACAGCCATCATTTTTCATTTCATTGCTGCCCTAACATCTTTGTTGACCATCCCACTTTTGTAAACTGTCACGAGTTTCGTCTCTGGAAGACACAGAGCCAAAACTACAATGCACTTTGTGCTTTGCTGTCTGTGTGCAAACAAAACAGATGACCACTGGCCAGTCACCAATAGACTTTCAAAGAAATGTTACTAGTCACTGATCATGATGTACATTTTTTATTTATATAACAATCTGTGGATGGAAGTGCTGGCAGCAAAGTTATTCTCAATTACTACTGTGGTAACAATATTCATACATGTTGGAACTGTGCAAAGCAAGGACTACCTGTATGTGTATCCTAAACAAAAAACAAACATTAGTTCACAAAATAGTCAACTTTCTTTTTTTGAGACAGAATCTTACTTTCTTGCCCTCGGTAGAGTATCCTCACATCATAGCTCACTGCAACCTCAAACTCTTAGGCTCAAGTGATTCTCTTGCCTGAGCCTCCCGAGTAGCTGGGACTACTGGCGCCCAAAACACCTGGCTATTTTTAGAGATCGAGTCTCACACTTGCTCAGGCTAGACTTGAACCTATGACCTCAGGCAATCTACCCTCCTCAGCCTCCCAGAGTGCTAAGATTACAGGCAGTCGCCACTGCACTCAGCCTAAAATAGTAAACTTTTAATCCAATTTAGTTAACTGCTACCTCAGCCTAGTCCTATCTCAAATAAAAACTGAAGCTTTTTTCAAAGAATGCTAGTTTCAAAACAATGAATTGCTCAATGATGTTAAAAGAATGTTTGGAGGTAAGTTAATGCAGAATTCTTCAGACTAGTATTTTCAGACAGTCCAAAGACATTGAGAATTCAGATCCATTTCCCTCATTTCAATAATCCTGAGGGCTATAAAGAAAAAAGTTTTAGACAAAATAATCACCACAAAGCACAAGACAGTACATGCAAGCAACTTGTTCCATAGTTTTTGTTTCAATAAAACAGTAGCATCTGTTCCACTCATGGTGTTTTAGTTTTATGGTTTTTGAATGCATTTATTTTATACATCTTTTCATTTAGGGCTATAAACAAAGTTTTTTTTTTTTCCAAAACAGAGTCTCACCATGTCCCCCTTGGTCGTGGTGTCACAGCTCACAGCAAACTCCAACTCTCAGGCTTAAGCTATTCTCTTGCCTCAGCCTCCCAAGTAGCTGGGACTACAGGTGCCCACCACAACACCAGGCTGTTTTTTGGTTATAGTTGTCATTGTTGTTTGGCAGGCCCAGCCTGGGCTCAAACCTGCCACCTTCAGTGTACACAGCTGCCACCCTAACTGCTGAGCTACAGGCGCTGAGCCATAAACACAGTTTTATCAACTTATGTTTGTATAAATTTAAGAAACAGAAAATCAACTTAAGTCAACCTAAGTAGTCCCAAGAATGTCCCCCCTTGGACAGGTACTTCAAAAAGTTCATGGAAAATAGAATTAAAAGATAAAATTGAAAAACATAAATATTATTTCTCAACATAAACTCCATCAAGTTCAAAATCCTTTGTAAGCAGTTATCAGCCATTTAGTCCACCCCTAAAGAACTGAAAGTCCTGGGAATTTAACCACATGAGTAGCCTTTAAAGACTTTTTAAAGATTAGGAAACAAAGTCAAAAGGAGTCAGATCAAGATTGTTAGATTGACGTCTAATCATTTCCCACTGAAACTCTTGCAAAATTGCCAGGAGCACTGTCCTGGTAGATTCTCTGGTGAAGCTTTCGTGGGTGTTTTTCTGCTAAAGTTTTCGCTGAGCTTCTCAAAACACTCTCGTTCTTTAACCCAAAGTATAAACATTCCATTTCAAGCATAAGTAGCTTTCTATTGCTATGACAATTTAAATTGAAAGATGTGGCTCTTGCCTGTAATCCCACCAAAAGCCCCAGGAAAGTCAATATGCAAAATGCCTTGAGCATCTCCCCAAAACTGCTGCTGTCACCTTTGCTCTTCGTTTATCCTCTTTTGCTTTGGCTGGACCACTTCTACCTTTTTGGTAGCCACTGCTTTGACTGTGCTTTGTGTTTAAAATCATACTGGTAATGGCACATCCCACCTCCTGTCACAATACTGTGAAGAAATGCTTCAGGATCTTGTTCAAAATTTCCATTGAAAACGCTCTTGTCTGGAACTGATTTGAGCACAAAGGTTTTGGAACCCATTAAGTGAAATGTTTGCTCAATTTTTATCTTTCAGTCAGAACTGTGTAAACTGAACCAATTGAGATGTCTATAGTACTGGCTATTGTTTTCTACTATTAATTATTGGACCTCTTTAATCAGGGCATGAAGAAGTCAATTTTCTTTTCCTGCAAACTTATGTCTACCATGGTGGGCTTCATTTTCATCATCTCATCCCTTCTTAAAAGAAGCTATCCATTTGGTAACTGATGATTTCTTTGGGGCACTGTCCCCATAAACATTTTGTAAAGCGTCAGTGATTTCACCATTCTTCCACCCAAGATTCACCATAAATTTGATTTTTGTTCTTGCTTCAGTTTTAGAAGATTTCATGATGCTGCGATAGGGGTTCTTTCCAAACTGATGTCTTATCCTTACTGCTTCAAACTAGATCCTTCCTATTCAGCGATATTATTCTAACAAGTTAGTACAAGTTTATTTTTCGTGCAAAAAATTTTGGGTCAGGTGCGATGGCTCATGCTTGTAATCTTAGCAATCTTGGAGACCAAGGCGGGAGGGTCACTTGACTTTAGGAGTTTGAGACTAGCCTGGGTGATGCTCTGTCTCAAAAAAAAAAAAAAATTGAAATGTTATTTTTTCATAATACACACATTCCCTGAACTTTATGAAGACTCATATCATTATTTCTTAAATTTGAGAAACATTTACAATAGCATGCCTAATTAACAATAGGACCATTATTAGATTTAAAATACTCAACTTCCTACAACCTTCTTATCTATTGCTTCTAAACAAAGCTTAAGTTATGAGATAGTCATTTACTGGCATATCTAAGAGTTATTTTAGAATATCTGGGCAGCACCTGTAGCTCAGTCGGTAAGGCGCCGGCCCCATATACCGAGGGTGGCGGGTTCAAACTCGGCCCCGGCTGAACTGCAACCAAAAAATAGCTGGGTGTTGTGGTAGGCGCCTGTAGTCCCACCTACTCGGGAGGCTGAGGCAAGAGAATCGCTTAAGCCCAGGAGTTGGAGGTTGCTGTGAGCTGTGTGATGCCATGGCACTCTACCGAGGGCCATAAAGTGAGACTCTGTCTCTACAAAAAAAAAAAAAAAAAGAATATCTAATAGTTTAGCAAATTTAAACTCTGTAACATATTCTAAGAATTTCAGTGGCTGAAAGAAAAGATGATTATCCCATCTACTTCTCCCTCCAGTAGCCGTTCCTGAATTGAATCTATGAATCTGAAGTTATATTATCTTTGAAACTGTATTTGTGCTACCTTTAAAAGCTGAAGGAAAAAGGAAAAAAATTATTCAGAGTATAATGTATAATATCCACATTACACTCAAATAAATGTAAATTATTTGCTCAGATTTTACCTTTTCTGTGTTTTTATCAAAATTAATTTATAACCCCCTTACCTTGTTAAAGAAATCTTCACACTTTTTTTTTTTTTAGAAATCTTCACACTCTTGATCAAATAAATCTGACAAATGATATTCTCTAGGACAAAAACTCCTCAATTTTACTCCTAAAAGGAAAAAACATTGACAGGCAAGTCAAAGTATAGGAACTACACCGTGTAATAACGCTTCCTGATTTTCTATTATGTCCTCATCCACATACATTAATCACAACAAATCATGATGTGAACAGCAGTGGAAAAAGTTTAATCATCGGACATTTACACCTTTTTATTTTGAACTTAAGTTCTAATCAGACAATTTTCATTGCTGAGACCTTAAAAAATACATAATACAAATGCATATTTTTGTAAATTTCAATTCTCTAATGTAGAACAGATAAGTGTGTCATTATATCTACTTGGTAAACATTTTCTTTTGACTTGGAGGTGTCTCCTCACCATCAAGCCTGTTACAGAAGGCACCTTATCATAATATAGTCCAAAACTGGTCATGCTTTGCTTTGTATGTTAAGCTTTTATTAGACAAGAGGTTTTCTTTCTTTTCTTTTTTTTTGAGACAGAGTCTCACTTTGTCACCCTCGGTAGAGTGCTATGGCATCATAGCTCACAGCAACCTCAAACTCTTAGGCTCAAGTGATCCCCTTGCCTCAGCCTCCCGAGTAGCTGAGACTACTGGTGCCAGCCACAATGCCCAATTATTTTTAGAGATGGGGTCTCGCTCTAGCTCAGGCTGGTCTCAAACTCATGAGCTCCGGCGATGCACCCACCTTGGCCTCCCAGGGTGAGACAAGAGGTTTTCGATTACCAGAAATAACACTAAGACTTTAAAGGAAAAAAGGGGAATGATTTTTCTGTTAACAAGGAAGTTTTGAGGAATGATTAAAAAAAAAAGAAAAAGAAAACTAAAATGATTAACAAATCTCAGGCAGTTACTAGCATCCTGCCAATTAGGAACATTATGATTACTTGACAAGGTCTATATTTTGTTTATGAGAGGAACAGAAACCCATGGGGTGCAGGAGAGTACAGCAGGAAGGAAAAATGGAAACATTTACTAAAATATATCTACATCATATTGGAGGGAAAAATCTAGCTTTGGGGTAAAAGGCCAAGCTATTTCAATGATGCTGCATTCTGTACCTTTACTCTGTCCTATGGCAAATATTTATATATAACTATAATAATTAGTTGGACTATATTCTTTGAAAAATTCTAAACAGAAAAGTTCAACTTTTCCAAGTTAATACCAGCCCAAGCAAAATAGGAAGAGTAGGGATATCCAGTTTCTAGCTATCATCTAATTCAAACCAGCTTCTCTAAGTACCTATACCTGGGAGGAATTAGGAGCGGAGGAAAAGGATCCAAGAAAAAAATATATATATGATGGAGGCAGAATATTCTGTGAAAAGTTTTCTTATAAAAACGCTCTAGAAATTTTCTGCAAAAAATGCAGCATCAGTTCTCTGTGTGTGTGTGTCAGAATGAAATCGTGTGCCTTAGAAAAGGGAGCACTTATTTGGATACATACGCTCTCATACTTCTAATTTACGTGAGAGTCCTCAGAGTCCAATATTAAGTCCTTTCATGCAATAAATTGAAAGTTCAAAAAAGTATTCAATTAAAGTGTGGCAGCCAATCTCCAAGTGGGAAGTGGGGGCCCCAGTGATCCCCCACCTCCTGGTATTCATACCCTTATATAGTCCCCTCCCACAATGTACCACAATTGGTCTCTGTGAACAATAGTAGGTCAGAATTGATGATATGTCCTTCCCAGACCAACTTTTAAAAGACACATATCTTGGCCTTTTTTCTTGAACCATTCTTTCTGGGGTAAGCCAGTTGCTATGTTTTAAGACACTCAGGCAACCTATGGGGAGGTTCAGATGGGAAAGAACTAACAAAGCGAGGGGTGATGGCTCCTGCCTATAATTCTAGTACTCTGGGAGGCCAAGGTGGGTAGATTGCTTGAGTTCAAGACCAGCCTGAGTAAGAGCAAGACTCCATCTCTAAACCTGACTGGGTGCCTATAGTCTCAGCTACTGGGGAAGCTGGGAATTGAGCCCAATAGTTTGAGGCACTCTACCCAGGATGGCAAAGTGAGATTCTTTCTCAAAAACAAAACAAAACAAAACAAACTAAACTAACATCTTCAGACAACAGCCAGCGAAGAACTAAAGTTGTCAGGGGAGAGAGTTCGGAGGATAATGCTACTTCTCCAAGTCAAGTCTTCAGATGACTGTAACCTCACAACCTAAGCCACAACTACCTAGCCTTGACTTCCAGACTCCTGACCCACAGACACTGTAATAGTGTGTGCTTTAAACTACTAAGGTTAAACTAATACAAAGGGAAACAATCCATATCTGAAAAGTAAAATGTACAACTTATGAATTAACTGAAAGATTCAGGACTGTCTTTAAATTTGGTCACCAATAATTTCAATACCATAATGCTGTCTGAAACAGAAGACAAAGAACTGAAAAGATGAAAAATACAAAAGGAATCTTGGCACCCGTAGCACAGTGATTAGGGTGCCAGCCCAAGGCTGGCGGGTTCCAACCTGGCCCAGGGCCAGCTAAACAACAATCACAACTGCAACAAAAAATAGCCTGGTGTTGTGGCAGGAGCCTATGGTCCCAGCTACTTGGGAGGCTGAGGCAAGAGAATTGCTTAAGCCCAGGAATCTGAGGTTGCTGTGAGCTGTGATGACATAGCACTCTACTGAGGGTGACATAGTGTGACTCTGTCTCAAAAAAAAGAAAAAATACAATAGGAATAGGAGTCAGTCATACCAGGACAACAAGGAAGGTTCTAGGGGGCGGTGCCTGTGGCTCAAAGGGGAAGGGCGCCGGTCCCATATGCTGGAGGTGGCAGGTTCAAACCCAGCCCTGGCCAAAAACCACACACACACACAAAAATAAATAAATAAAATAAAATCTAAAGAAAAAAAAAAGAAAGGTTCTAATATAACTAGCCAAGAATCTGACAGAAGAGAAGATGCTCAGCAAGCAAAGTACCAGTCTTAGAATGTAAAAATTCTTTGTCTACTTTTATAGGGTTATTGTGAGAAATAAATATTGTTTAAAAAAACCCAATTCTCTTTTTATATATACTATATATAAAAAACTTAAGCACAATGCCTGGCCCATAGTTTAACTGTTATTCTTTCCCATGTAGGTAATGAATGAGCTTATATACCTTAAAATAGGTAATTAGATTTCACCAAAGGCTTTATAAATCCAGTGGACAATCCTCCAATTCTAATTCACTGCATAGTTCTAGAAATATTTAATACATTTAAAAAAGAAAGATACACTTACTTCCTTCCCTGCATGGTTCAAGTACCTTCCAAGATCTATGTATCTTTTCCCAACATCGCTGAAAGAATAATTCCTAAAAAGAGATACTTTCTTTTAAATTACTCTGAGTGATGGTCAATGGCCTTTGCAAGTTAACAGTCTTTAACACAGCTTACATATCCTCATTTAAGTATTCAATAATCACAACGGTTCATTATGTGAACAGCAGTGAAAATGTTTAATCACTGGATATGAAGTTACTTGAAGTTAAAGATACAACAAAATGATCAAATTGAGAACCTCAATGTCACTAGTAAAACACAGTAAACAGCAGCAACAAAAAAACATATAAAAGTTATAAACAGATGTAAAGATTATATAAATACAACTAAAAACAATAGTTCCATCTATAAAGGATTATTTATTTCCCTCTTCAGAAGGACACTAAGAATACCTATAGCAGTGACTTTTTGCGTGGCTTCTATAAAGGAAGATAGTTGTTTCATTTAAGTAAGTCTGTTCTAATAAAGCAGTTTCTAGCAACTCATTTGCAATTAATCATTAGAAGAATGTGATTAGAATAATGTAAGAATCTCTGTTTCATCTTTAGGAGACCCACAATAGTTGGAAGCCAATTAAGCTGGAAAGAAAACAGCCCTTACTTCAGATGTTGAACTACTAGCAATACTTTCTTTCAACTTGTATCTTAAGAAAATGGCAAAGAGCGCCTATACCTGCAAACTTTTGAGTCCTTAAGAAAAAGCAGGCCAGGTGCAATGGCTCACACCTGTAATCCTAGCACTCTGGGAGGCTAAGGTGTGTGGATTGCCTGAGCTCATGAGTTCAAAACCTGCTTGAGAAAGAGCAAGACTCCATCTCTAAAAATAGCCATGCGTTGTTGTGGGCGCCTGTAGTCTCAGCTACTCAGAAGGCTAAGGCAAGAGGATCACTTGAGCCCAAGAGTTTGAGGTTGCTGTGAGCTGTGATACCACAGCACTCTACCAAGGGTGACACAGTGAGACTCTGTCTGAAAAAAAAAGAAAAAAGCAAACACCAAAATGAGATGCCACTTCACACCTTTGAAAATGTGGGGACATTGGAGGCCTCATCCACTTCCCGTGGGAACAGAAAATGGTATCGTCGATTTGGAAAACAGTCTGGTACTTCCTCAAGAAGTTGAACATAGTAATCGTATGACCCAGCAATTCTACTACTAGGTATATTATCAAGAGAAATGAAAATGCATGTCCACACAAAAACTTGTACACTAATGTTCATAGCAGCAGCATTTGTAATAGCTAAGAAAATTGAAAACAACCCAAATGTCCACCAATTGATGAATGGATAAATGGAAGTTGGTATATCCATACAATGGAATATGATTTAGCAATAAAATACTGATACACGTTCCAACATGGATGGCGCTGAAAATATTCTAAGTGAAAGAAGCCTGTCACAAAGACCATACATTCATTTATGATTACACTTACATCAAGTGTACAAAACAGGCAAATCCACAGAAAATAAATTAGTGATTCCTAGGGGATGCTGATGCAGAGGACCACTAATGAGAATAGGGTTTCTCTTTGGAGTGATGAAAATGTTCTTAATTATGTCGATGGTTGCACGACTCTGCATATACCAAAAACCACTGAGCTGTATACTTTAAACTATTGGGGGGGGGGAGGAGTGTGGTGGCTCACACCTATAATCCCAACATTTGGGGAGGCTGAGGTAGGAGGATCACTAGAGGCCATGATTTCCAGACCAGCCTGGGCAACACAGCGAGTCCTGGTTTCTTAAAAAAAAAAAAAAGTAAAACCTTAGTGGGACACAGTGGCACTCACCTGTAGTCCCAGCTACACAGGAGGCTGAGGCAGGAGAATAGTTTCTTAAGGCCAGGAGTTTGAAGCTGCAGTGAGCTATGATCAGGGTGACATGGCAAGAGCCTGTCTCTGAAAAAAAAAAAAAATAAATAAAATAAAATAAATATATAGAAATAAAACTATTACAAAAAATAAGGCAACCAAGTTTTTCCTTAAATATGGAAAAAAATAGTGTTAAGTCTGTTTAGCCTCATACAAGTCCTAACTGGCTGAGTACTAAGAAAAAACTAACACTTCAACCAACTGACAGTATTTAAACCCAGGTCCGAGGATCTTTCAGCCAAGTAAGCATATCTCTCACACATCCCCACGGACCAATTTTTCCAAAGTTCATGCTTATGCCATATGACTTTAAAGAAAAAATAAAGAAAGGCCTATTAATTTAGGATAAGATATAAACATTTGATGATGGAAACATTTTATATATACTTTGTTATGAATCTTTCTCTATGGAATCTGGACAAAACAAACACAAAAGAGAAAAAGCAGCAATCATGTTAGGCCTCGAAATGTGGAATCATTTTTGTGATCTACACAAAGAAATGAAAGCTTTAAACACTTCTTTGCTTTCTTCTTTTCATGTTAAGCCTGGAGATGGACACTTCTGTTTTCTATAAAAGACTCCTAACATTATGCAGGAGAGAAAACAGACACTTAATATACGAAGGGTCTCCTCAAAGATTAAGAAAAAAACCCATCTCCTACGTTGGCTCGTTTTCGTCTAAGAAAACTGTAATCTCTTTCTTACCTTAATCATAAAGCGCTTAACTAAAACATTGTTCTAAGCGTTTCTCACTCCCGAAAGCTATCCATAAAGCCCCATTTCTAACAAACGCCATTGCCCCATCTCACCTGCAACTAGATTCACGAGTTCCCGCTAGGCCGTAAATTTCCCAAGGAACTTACTTACCTGATTTCCTTCTTAATTCTCTCACAATGTCAAAATGTTTTTCAGAAAAAGGTTCGTTGAATTAGAAGTGGGCATATACTGCTCTCATACGTTTCTCTAGAATGACTCTTACTCCTAACGGCTAGCCAGGCCAAGAGCTCCAATATTACCTCCGCAGCAGAAAGCTACAAGATAAAATTCAAGATAAAAACGCATTTCAGTAAATCACTTATTTTTAGCTCGACTTAGTCGTCAACGTTTCTAAAGTACCACATTTTGTCCAGCTCTCCTATCCCTTCCTTCGGATACCCTTCGCTTTCAGAGCTCGCACCCGGGGGCCAGTAGGCATTCTTCGCGACTTTTCTCAATTGCAGTTCTGCCTCTTGGCTCCTCACAGCCCCACAAGAAGCCCGATGGAGCCGGATTAAACCAGAACAGGTGAAAAACAGAAGGAAAATAAGACGATCCTAGCAATAACCCACCATCCATCCTCCAATAGGGAGGGAGGGAGGAGAGGTCAAGTGCGCGTCTTACTGCCTCGGCCTTTCCAATTGGCTGTTGTGACACGACGTGGTCCGTGATTGGCTATGGCGCCAAGCCCAGAGCCTACAGAATGGAAGGGTGGGAGTCTCGCGCCTCTAAAGCCCGCCTTTCCTGACAGATAAAGGTCGTCTCTGGTGAGTCAACGGGCGGAGCTAAACTGACCGTGATTCATACCGTCGCGGGATGCCCGAAGGTGGAGCACCACGTAAGAAGATGACCCGAAGTTGCTCTGCAGTGGGCTGCACTACCCGGGACACCGTGCTGAGCCGGGAGCGCGGCCTCTCCTTCCACCAGTGCGTGTGAGAGTTGGCTCGGAGCCGTCAAACTCCCCGCAGGGCCTGGCAGGCTGTAGGCCGGGGCGGGGCGGGGCGGGCAGTGCGTCGCGCCGCGACGTGACGTGCATAGCGTGGGGGCGTGGGAGCGGAATCGGGCAGCTTTTTGAGAATGGAGGTTTTTCTCCTGCTTAGTATTACCCTCGAGCGGCTGATTGTTTCTCGCTACCTACTGTAACTTGCCTATGAAATTTGGACACGGTCTCGCTCCGTTGCCCAGGCAGGAAGGCAGTGGCCTCATCACAACTCACTGCAACCTCTGTCCTGGGTTCAAGCGATCCTCCTGCCTCAGCCTCCAATTGCTAATTTTAATATTTTTTTGTAGAAACAGGGTCTTGCTTTTGCTCAGGCTGGTTTGGAACACCTGGCCTCAAGTGGTGCTTCTGCCTCGTCCTCCCAGAGTGCAAATGCCTAATAGGCTTTTAACCTGAGTTACTGGAAAGGAGCCTTGCTTTCTTTCTTTTTTTTTTTTTGTAGAGACAGAGTGAGAGTCTCACTCTATGGCCCTCAGTAGAGTGCCGTGGCCTCACACAGCTCACAGCAACCTCCAACTCCTGGGCTTAAGCGATTCTATTGCCTCAGCCTCCCGAGTAGCTGGGACTACAGGCGCCCGCCACAACGCCTGGCTATTTTTTGGTTGCAGTTTGGCCGGGGCCGGGTTTGAACCCACCACCCTCGGTATATGGGGCCGGCGTCTTACCGACTGAGCCACAGGCGCCGCCCAACAGCCTTGCTTTATTATGATGGTCTTTACGAGAGCTGTTGAAGGCAAGAGCGTCCATTAGAGTGCGTGGCATGAATACAGACCCGTGTCTACCGGTACTGCCTGCCATTGCTCTGATTTAGACTGAATTTGATTATGGCAAGGAGATTTCGTTTGGCTCAAGGGTGGGCAGAATTTCAGAGCAGTCTTATCTGAACCCACATCTGTGGTCCACATAGGATAGGACATTCAAATCCACGTTTAAGTCTTATAGGAAGCAGGGTGGACGCGGTCATTCACGCCGCCTATAATCCTAGCACTTTGGGAGGCTGAAGCGGATGGATCACCTGAGGCCAGGAATTCAAAAAACAGCCTGGGTAGCACAGTAAGATCCCTCTATACAAAAATTTAAAAATTAGCTGGGAGTGGTGCAGCAACGATCCGGTTGAGCTGTGATGGTGCCACTGCACTTCAGCCTGAGTGACATAGTGAGACCCTGTCTCAGAAGGAAAAAGAAAACATCTTCACATAAAAAAAGACTTCAAAAAGAGAGAGCCTGTTAAGATGTTTATGAGATGTATTGAGTTAAACAAAGAGAGCACGTTTATGGGAAGATCTAAAAGAGTTTTCTGGGTGGAGATGAGGGTAGGGAGTAGCACTTTAAGAATAACAATGGAAAAATGTAAAGAGATGGAAAGTACAGGTTTATAATGTAGAGTGGAAAAGTACTTTGAAGACAGATATTTTAAAAATTTAGGGGCGGTGCCTGTGGCTCAGTGAGTATCAAGGGTGGCCGGTTCAAACCCGGCTGCCGCCAAACTGCAACAAAAAATAGCCAGGCATTGTGGCAGGCGCCTGTAGTCCCAGCTACTTCAGAGGCTGAGGCAAGAGACACGCCTAAGCCCAAGAGCTAGAGGTTGCTGAGTTGTGACGCTACAGTACTCTACTGAGGGTAACAAAGTAAGATTCTGTCTCTAAAAAAAAAAAAAGAAAGAAAGAAAATAAGAATTTAGATGCTAGATTAGGAAGTTTGGGCTATGTGTGGTAGGTCTTTTGTAGTCATTCACTGAGATTTTTTTTTAAATAGCGCACATTCCTCCACTTCAACCGTTACAATTGTATCCTTTCCTGTCTCCTTTGGGACTTTCCCCCTATCCATTAGTTACCACTCTTTATTTCAAACTGCTCTTACTGTTTACTTACCTACAGCCACTAAGCATGCTTACATTACTCTCATTTTGGAACCCAGTTGCACACAACTCTTGAGCCTGTGTGTACTTCCACCCTGCTCTACTAACCTCCTTCCCTTTATTATAAGGCCCCTCAAAACAATAGCATATACCTACTGCCTTAAGTCTCATTGGCTACTACTGTAGCCAGTCAGCTGCCAGCACTGCTCTAAGGAAACAGCACTGACAGAGAGTCACCAGTAATCTTGACAATTTTAGTCAAGATTCGTCCTTCTCTTGACCTGTTTTTAATTTTTTTTTTTTTTTTTTAGGACAGAGTCCCATTTTGTCGCCCTTGGTAGAGTGCTGTGGTGTCACAGCTCACAGCAACCTCAAACTCTTGGGCTCCAGCTATTCTCTTGCCTCAGCCTCCCAAGTAGCTGGGACTACCCCTGCCTGCCACAATGCTTGGCTATTTTTAGAGACAAGGTCTCACTCAGGCTGGTCTCAAACCTGTGACCTCAGGCAATCCACCCGCCTGGGCCTCCCAGAGTGCTAGTATTACAGGCTTAAGCCACCAGCCACCCTGCCAGGCAAATTTTTTTTTTTTTTTTTTTTTTTTATTGTTTGGGATTCATTGAGGGTACAAAGAATTAGGTTACACTGATTGCATTTGTTAGGTAAAGTCCCTCTTATAATTGTGTCCCGCCCCCAAGAGGTGTGCCATACACTTTGACCCCCCCCAACCTCCTCCCCTTAACCTGCTCTCTCATTCCCCTACCCCTCACCATGTATTAGGTTGTCTATTGCCTTCATATTAGAATTGAATACACTGTATTCTTGCTTCTTCCTATTTTTAATTTTTAATGGTTCCTTGAGAATCTCATCTGGATGGTCTGCTATGGTTTTTCCAGCTTGATTTCTTCCCCCTTGTTTCCATTTTCTAGACCTTTTTTTTTTTGAGACAGTCTTAATTGGTTACCCTGGGGTTGAGAGCTATGACATCAAAGCTCATAGCAGGCTCAAATTATTTTTTATTTTTTTTTTATTAAGTCAAATACACATAGATCATGAATACATTTATGCATAGGTGGGGTACAATGTGTTGATTTTTTTTTTATACAATCTGACATTACATCAAACCAATCAACATAGCTTTCACCTCATTTACTTGATTATTGTGTTAAGACAATTATGTTCTAGGCTTAAATTATTGGGCTCAAAATATCCTGAGTAGGTAGGACTACAGGCCCCCACCAAAGTGCCTTTGTTCTAGTTTTTCTATTTTTAGTAGAGATGGGGTCTCTCGCTGTTTCTCATGCTGGTCTTGAACTCCTGAGCTCAAGCAATCCACCCATCTTGCCTCCTAGAGTGCTAGGATTAAAGGTGTGAGCCACAGCATCCACCCTGTTTTCCAGATTTTGGGGAGCAGATTGTCTAAAATGCAAATTTTATTACATTCCTTCCTTGGGAGAAAGATTTTAATCCCTTTGGGCTCTTCAATGCCTAAAAGACAGAATGCAGGCTCCTCTGTAAACCCTTTCCTCATGTGCCCTCTTCTTACCTGAATTACATTCCCTCTGTTTGTATTTGATCATTGTACATGTGTGCTGAATGAACACATGTCATGAGTAGGAAGGAGTCATCTTTGCCATCCTGACACCTAGGAAGTTGTAAGGAGAGCATAAAGACAAGAAAAAGAGTTGAAATACTATTGTGTTAGTCCTGGCAGCAAGGTAATAAGGATTTGTAGTTAGGGCTCAACAAAAAGACAAGATAGGAAGGTCAATATGGGACTGGTCAACTTGCCATTTCCTGAAGCAGCTATCTTGAAACTTGTTGATCGTGGAGCTCCTACCATAAAACAGCTCAAATACATGCCCTGGTATATGAATAGTGATTATTAAATTACATACATGAAGTATTATACTAATATATATTATAAAATGAAACAAAGGATGGGCAAAAACTCATAAAAATAAATTCTAATGTTTAAGTCTCAGTAGATGCACTCTGGGGAGTTAGTGCACTTCCACTGACTTAAGGGGTGTATTGGATCTATATCTTACTAGGGTGTAAGTCCCCTTGTTACCTATCCTCTAGCCATCTCTCCAACTGATCTGTAAGCAATCCTTCTTTCCTCTATATTCCCTTTTCAACTCTTTTAAGCCTCCCACTTATTTATTTATTTATTTATTTTTAGTGCTTTATCAGTCAGTAAGGTTCAAGTAGTTATTTCTATCTCTGTTTTTCATTTGCTTTGAGTGGTCCCTGTCTGCACGGAAAACTCTTATTAAGGCTGAAGCCTCAATAATTATCTGTTCTGGAACTTTCCCCAATATCACCTAGCACCATCACCAGAGTTGTGGAAGAAGTTGCAAGGACATAGGCAAAGGGCTGTGGTGAAAAAACATGAATCAAAATGACTCAAACTGGTGTTGCGGCAACATTGGGGCTCTGTCAAAAACATACACGGCTAATTGTGACATGGGACTGGCAACTTAAAAATTAAAGTGACCCTTTAATTCATCTTCTTATTTGTGTAAGTAAAGATTGTGTTGGTAGAGATTGAGACTAATTTTTTTCCCAACCAAAGAAATATAATTTAGACAGGTTTTGCCTGCATTGGTTGAAAATTCTATTTTTAAACTTTTCATTATGCAATATTTCAAACATACTAATAGGCATAAAATTATATAAAACAAACCCTGTGTGCCCATCACAAGCATTAAGTAGATGTTAACATTTTGCTTTGTTTTAGATTTTTTTCTTTAACACAGAATTAAGTTAAAGACATAATTAAAGCCTCATTCCTCAGTTTTTTTCCTCCCTTTCCAGAGGTAAGCACTGTAGAAGGGCTTTGTTAGCCACTTTTCTGGAAAATATCTGATGTACAGGGAGTTAAAGGCAAATTTCCACCAGTACTATAATAAAGGCATGATCAAGAGGAGGAAAAAGAAAGGATTCTATTACATTGTAAACTCATTTATTATTGTGTATGTGGCCTCAAATTGGTTTGGGATTTTTTTGTACTCCATGTGGCTTTAGACTAGGAAGACATGAATTCCAGGTTCAACTGATAATTTACTTGTGCCTATCCTTGGCTCTGGTCATGGTTTCATCTTCTGTAAGCCAATAAAAACCTGCCTGATAGTTTTTGTAAGACTAAAATCTTAAGTCTTTAAAATATATATAGCACAATATAAATGCTTTAAAAGTGATATTAATTATTATTTCCAACTTAATTTTATCCAGAACTCCAACTAGTCATAGCAGTTAGACCACCTTATTTCCCAACCTTTTTCATGACATTTTACATATAGGCAATATTTATTTAATACTTTGGGGGAAAGTGATAATGACAGTGCTGTTTGGAGTTGGCTTGAAGTAATAATTATAGTACTCAAGGGCTCCAGGTGTCCTAGGCTACCCATGACCTAAGATCAATAGTGGTGGCTGGGTGCAGTGGCTCACGCCTGTGCCCCCAGTACTCTGGGAGGCCAAAGTGGGCAAATTGCCTGAGCTCATGGATTTGAGACCAGCCTGAGCTAGAGCAAGACCCCATCTCTAAAAATAGCTAGGTGTTGTGGCAGGCACCTATAGTCCCAGCTACTTGGGAGGCTGAGGCAAGAGGATCACTTGAGCCCAAGATTTGAGGTTGTGGTGAGCTATGATATCTTGGCACTCTACCCAGAGCAACAAAGTGAGACTCTGTCTCAAAAAAAAAAAAAAAAAAAAAAAAATCAATAGCTATACTCACTAGACATACCAGTTGGGAAGCTTTGCAGCAGAGGATCAGGGTAGTAATATAACTTGGTAAGCCCGTCAACTTTGATAGTTCCTTACATGGTTAGAGACTACACCAATTACGTGGGAAAGCTCCTTCGGAAACATGAGCTGTTAATTATGAAAAGAGATTTGCCTCACCTTCACTGGAAAAAATTTCGTTCTCTCTTGATCAAATAGCATCATCTTCCTGGTACAATAAAATAAAAATCCCAGAAATGGCATTAGTTCTTCCTAGGAAAGAACAAACTTTGGATAATACTTTACAGCTTACAAAGTGCTTTCGAATGCATTTATAGGCTTATGCACTGGTACTACAAGCCCTGTGAAGAAACTCAAAGATTCTGAGCTTCTTCACATGTGTGGTGTGGTGGCTCACACCTCTAATTCTAGCACTCGGATTGCTTGAACCCAAGAGTTCAAGACCAGCCTGAGCAAGAGCAAGACCCCATCTTTACTAAAAATAGAAAAATCAGGCATCTGTAGTCCCAGCTACTTGGGAGGCTAAGGCAAGAAGATCACTCGTGCTCAAGAGTTTGAGGTTGTGAGCTTATGGTGCCGCAACACTCTAGCCTTGGGCAACAGAGACTCTGGCTCAAAAATGATGCCATGGCACCCCACCCAGGGCGACAGCTTGAGACTCTGTCTCTGTCTCTAGAGATGTGTCTGACACCACATAGCTGGTGAAAGGTCATTGAGCCTTAAATGTAAGTTTTTCCATTCAATGTTCTTTCTCAAAGTGAGTAAGACAGTATATCAGAATTATGTTTTCTCATACTGTGATATTATTTCTCTAATAGCTGAGGAAAATAAATTTTCACCAATCTCAGTCCCTAACTACTACGGGCTTTAAAGCCTAAATTAGAATGTGCAAAAGGCACACAGCTCCCTATAAATTTATCTCCAAGGCAAGTCAAAAAGGAGGGTACAGAAAGAATAGTTTTGTGATTTTCATTATGTTAATTTCACAAGTTTGTAAACAATAATTTGGCTGAGATTGAAAAATAGAGAAATGCAAGGTAATTTTTGTAATTAAGGCTAGGAAAAAGTAGTGCCTTAAATAAAGAACAAAACAGGAAAATTGAGCATAATAAGTGTACTTGTTTTCTACTACATAACAAATTACTCTATAATTCAGTGGAAACATCATCTCACACATTGCTGAGGGTCAGGAATTGAGCAGTGGATTAGCTGGATGTTACAGGATACCTCCGAGATTACAGCCATCTGAAGGATCTAACTCACATGGCCCTTGACTGAGGGCTTCAGTTCCTCTCCAACTGGACCTCTCCACAGGACTGCATTTAGCCTAGCAGATAACTTCTCCTGAGTGAGAAAGAAACCTCGGTGCCTTTTATGATCCAGTCTGTGGTCAGTTGTTACCTGTCCTTTTTCCATTCCTTAGCAAATTGCTCCAGCCCATATTAAAGGTTGGGTAGGTGGAGGAACTTAGGCATCACTCCTGGAAAGGAATACTACAAGAATTTATAGACATAGTTTTAAATTGCCATAGGAAAGGAAAAGATGCATATGTTCTTGAATCCTTTAAAATTAAGTGGATTCTATTGAGTGTAGGGAGTGAAGACAAAACGTAGTAGGATATAATTAGTATATGAGACTTGCCCTCATAGAAATTGAGATAGACAAAATCTCTTAGGTATTGAACTTACGGAGTCAAAAAATTTCAAGAGGTTTGAAAAATGAAATCAGATCAAACTTTTAATTGACTGGGCTTTATGTTTATATAAGGCAATTAAATGATGAGTTTATATAGTGCTACTGCAGTGTACTGTAATATTTTCATGTTAATGGACCTTTAATATGATTGCTGTAGATTTCCAACTGATACCATACAGCGCTCAAAATGGATCAGGGCTGTTAATCGTGTGGACCCCAGAAGCAAAAAGATTTGGATTCCAGGACCAGGTGCTATGCTGTGTTCCAAACATTTTCAAGAAAGTGACTTTGAGTCATATGGCATAAGAAGAAAGCTGAAAAAAGGAGCTGTCCCTTCTGTTTCTCTATACAAGGTACTTAATGTAGGTGTAAACAGAACTAAATTACAGGGCCTTTAAAAATAAAGTTAATTCACATTATAGCTAAAATCCGCAGACAGAAAATCCCAAGTCTTAAATCCAATAATAGATTACAAAAGCTTTGAAAATTAGTTTTTTAAAAAATCTTTATATAATGTTAGCATCTTCTCTGGAGCTTTAAAAAAAGTGTATAAATGCAAATCATTCGTCTAGACATATGATTACTAATTAATCATTAAGAGATTACTAATTAATCAAATCAATTAGTAGATTTAAACCACCTTAGAATTCAGGTTTTTTCTTAAGTATGAGACAGCTTTCATAATACTTTTAAATTATCTACCTTTTTGGCTCCTACTGATAGTGTTATTGATCTTGACCAAAAATACACCTAATTATTAGCATTGATATATGAAGAGGTATATGAAAAATAGGCGATTTCTGTAAGTCATTAGTATTGGTGTGACATTCTTATGATTACTTTTATTTTATCCTTTACTCCTTAAACCACAACTCTCAGACATTGTTTTCTGCACAGATCAATTAACAGGAAGCTCTTGGAACTTCAGAGTTTGAATTTGACACTAAACTCACTTCCATGAAGACTTCTCAAATTATTAACACCTTTCTCTAGTACTTTAATCATTTCAGAAACTTTCAACATCACAGTAATATTTTTATATAGATTTTTAAAAACGCCTTGTTTTTTAAACTGTGGCTCAGTTGGTAGGGCACCGGCCCCATATACCGAGGGTGGCTGGTTCAAACCTGGCCCCGGCTGAACTGCAACCAAAAAATAGCTGGGCGTTGTGGCGGGCGCCTGTGGTCCCAGCTACTCGGGAGGCTGAGGCAAGAGAATCGCTTAAGCCCAGGAGTTGGAGGTTGCTGTGAGCTATGTGATGCCATGGCACTCTACCGAGGGCCATAAAGTGAGACTCTGTCTCTACAAAAAAAAAGCCTTGTTTACATGGTCCTAAAGACTAGACATTTTAAAAAATTCATAGATTATGACCTTTTCTTTTGTACCTAACTCTCCATAGCAACCAGGTGAGTGTAGTATTTGTATTTAGTAGTATTTTTACACGTAATCTAACATGATGATTTCTAAAATAAACTTATATTTCTGTCATAGGTTCCTCCAGGTGTACACCTTAAAGGTAAAGCAAGACAAAAAATCCTAAAACAACCACTTCCCAATAATTCTGAAGAGGTTGCCACTGAGGACCATAACTATAGTTTAAAGAGACCTTTGACAATAGATGGAGAGAAACTGGCTGAGGTGCAACAGCTGTTACAAATGTCCAAAAAAAGACTTACCCCTGTAAAAAACTACAGGATGATCAAGAAGAGAAAGGGCTTACGATTAATTGATACACTTGTAGAAGAGAAACTACTTTCTGAGGAAACAGAGTATCTGCTACGAGCTCAGTTTTCAGGTATTTCCCCGGGTAACCTGTAATATTTATAAAATACTCCATTTTTCTGAAACACCTTTAAATATTTGCTGTTGCCTATGAAAACATGTTTTCCGCTGGAAAGTGGAAATTCTCCACAGTGTAAGCAAGAAGAATGAAAAGTAATTGCAGGATTCTTTTATATTTTATGGTTTTCCAATAATAAAAGTAACATTTTTATTATAGGAAAAGCAAAGAAATATTTAAATGAGAAAAATCATGCATAATCCTACTAACCAGAGATGAGATCATACAGTGTTCTGTACTTTTTACTTTTTATAACTGTTCTTGTCCATGGATACGGGTAAACACTTTTAACTGCTACATAATTTATTACCAAAGTCTTTTTACAGTGGAGTTGAACTAGATAATATGCAAAATGTCTTTGAACTTGGGAATTATATTATCTCCACATTAAAAAAAAATGCTATATGGTAGAATATAAACCTGTGGACAAGCCACATAGTCCTCTTCAGGAACTGAATATTTCAAGAGGGACAAAATAATAATTGCTGATTTATTCTTTTTTTCTTTTTTTTAGACAAAGTCTTACTATGTCAGTCTCGGTAGAGTGCCATGGTGTCACAGCTCACAACAACCTCTAACTCTTTAGGCTTAAACGATTCTCTTGCCTGAGCCTCCCAAGTAACTGGGACTACAGGTGCCCACCATGACACCCGGCTATTTTTAGAGATGGGATCTCACTCGTGCTCAGGCTGGTGAGCTCAGGCAATCCACCTGCCTTGGCCTCCCAAGTGCTGGGATTACAGGCGTGAGCCACCTTGGCTGGCCGTTTTTTTTTTTTTGAGACAGATTCTCACTTTGTCACCCTTGGTAGAGTGCTGTGGCACCATAGCTCACAGCAACCTCAAACTCTCGGGCTCAAGTGATCCTCTTGCCTCGGCCTCCCAAGTAGCAGGGACTACACACATTGGCCACAATGCCCAGCTATTTTTAGACACAGGGTCTCACTCTTGCTCAGGCTGGTCTCGAACTCCTGAGCTCAGGCAATCCACTCGCCTTGGCCTCCCAGAGTGCTGGGATTACAGGCGTGAGCCACCAAGCCTGACCT
The DNA here is from genome assembly GCF_027406575.1 of Nycticebus coucang. Classification (NCBI taxonomy): domain Eukaryota; kingdom Metazoa; phylum Chordata; class Mammalia; order Primates; family Lorisidae; genus Nycticebus; species Nycticebus coucang. The sequence continues at coordinate 12,672,735 of NC_069780.1, forward strand.
GCTGATTGACTCTTTCACAAAGGCAGCAGAGATGTGGCCTTACACTTTGGTAAAAGAGAGAAATGTCCTTTTTCTATAAACAAGTAGGTATCTCTCTGAAGGAGGAGATCATTTTGTGTTTCTTTAAGGAAGGAAATAGAGGTAACAAATAGGAGTCCCCACCAGGGACAGTGGATTTTTTTTTTTCTGTCAATGGTGGATATGTGTCAATTTGAATACGTGTAGTATTCAAATCCCTAGAAATGTTTCTCCTAATTTTCACCCTCAGATAAATAGTAACCAGAGAACAAAATCAAACAAATTGATGTCCTCATAATCCAGCTACTTAATTTTATATAGTTATTTCATTTTCTTCCTTGTTCCTCTAAAAAATCTCTACTCAGGCTGCCAATGAATAGTAAAACATGAAACTTTTTTTCTACCCTCAAGCTTGTGAAACGATTTAAGATAAATAGCATAAATTGGTCAAGGAGCTATAACCTCTGAACAAACACAGTTAAAATGTGACTATATTTATATTTGAATTTTGATGCCCAGTGCATTTTATACCCAAATGCTATGATCTGTACTTGAAACTGTTACTATTAACATTTTTATCACAAAAAATAAATACATTTATTTTAACAGATTTTAAGTGGGAGTTGTATAATTGGAGAGAAACAGATGAATACTCTACCGAAATGAAACAATTTGCATGTACACTCTACTTGTGCAGTAGCAAAGTTTATGATTATGTAAGAAAGATTCTTAAGTTGCCTCATTCTTCCATCCTCAGAACGTAAGTGAATTACTTTTTAGATGTTAAATAAATATATTCTTTCACTGCATTTTATACATTAAGACTGTTAGCAATCTAACACCCATTTGTTCGTCCATGTTCTTTTTTTAAAAAATTTCTAGGTATGGGCGGCGCCTGTGGCTCAGTCGGTGGGGCGCCGGCCCCATATGCCAAGGGTGGCGGGTTCGGACCCTGCCCCGGCCAAAACTGCAGCCAGAAAATAGCCGGGCGTTGTGGCGGGCGCCTGTAGTCCCAGCTACTCAGGAGGCTGAGGCAAGAGAATCACTTAGGCCCAGGAGTTGGAGGTTGCTGTGAGCTGTGTGATGCCACAGCACTCTACTGAGGGCCATAAAGTGAGACTCTTGTCTCTACAAAAAAAAAAAAAAAAAAATTTCTAGGTAGTATTTTCATATTATCACAACAGCGATATTTTCTTTTTTTTTTTTTGTGATTTTTTTTTTGGCCGGGGCTGGGTCTGAACCCGCCACCTCCGGCATATGGGACCGGCGCCCTACTCCTTGAGCCACAGGCGCCGCCCTTCTTTTCTTTTTTTTGAGACAAAGTCTCACTCAGTCACCCTGGGGTTGAGCACCATGGCATCATAGCTCACAGCAATCTCGAACTCTTGGGCTCAAGCCATTCTTTTGTCTCCCAAGTACCTGGGACTACAGGCACCCACCACAATGCCCAGCTATTTTTTAGAGATGGGGTCTCGCTCTAGCTTGTGCTTGTCTCAAACTCCTGAACTCAAGCAATCTGCCTGCCTTGGCCTCCCAGAGTGCTAGGATTACAGGCATGAGCCAGCCACGGTGGCCAGCAACAACAATATTTTCATCAACAAAATGAAGACACATAGTCTGATAAAATTTTTGTATCTTGCAGATGTTGGAGACATTCTGGATGACAAAATATGAATACTGGAATTTCTAGTGCAGTTCAGCAGTTTTAATATCTGACTACCCTGGAAAATCTAAAACAGTTCTGGATTGATAACTATGGTCTGGGCAAAGCACAAAAACGTGCACTTTTCATAAGCACTGCTGTTGACCTCAATGTAGGTTGTCTGGGGACCAGATTTTCCTTAATAATTTTTTAGGATATCAGATCAAAATACATAAATAGATTTGTAATTCTGTTAGTGCGAAGCAAGTAACACATGACTTTCTAGTAGTGTTGTCTTATAAATTTAATTCTTAATACATAATTTGTACTGTTTTTACCACTGGTTTTACAGACTTTTGTTGTTGTTTTTTTTTTTTTTTTTTGTAGAGACAGAGTCTCACTTTATGGCCCTCGGTAGAGTGCCGTGGCCTCACACAGCTCACAGCAACTTCCAACTCCTGGGCTTAAAGGATTCTCTTGCCTCAGCCTCCCGAGTAGCTGGGACTACAGGCGCCCGCCACAACGCCCAGCTATTTTTTGGTTGCAGTTCAGCCGGGGCCGGGTTTGAACCCGCCACCCTCGGTATATGGGGCCGGCGCCTTACTGACTGAGCCACAGGCGCTGCCCGACTTTTGTTTTTCTAAGAGTGAGACTCTACTCATCCAGGCTGGAGTGCAGTGGAATACTCATAGTTCACTACCGCCTTAAACTCCTGGTCTCAAGGGATCTCCCCAGCTCCACCTTCTGAGTAGCAAATTGGCTAATTCTTTTTTAACTTTTTTATAGAGACAGGGTCTTGCTCTGTTGCCCAGGCTGGTCTTGGACTACTGGCCTGAAGTGATCTTCCCTTTGCAGTCTCTAAAGTGTTGGGATTACAAGCAAGCGTCACCATGCCTGGCCTACAGATTATTTTTTTAAAAACATGAATGACGATTTTCTTCCACACACACTGTTAAAATAGTACTAATAAAAATTTTAGAAATAGCGTATTTCCTTCCACTTTTTTCTCTGTGCTTAGATTTACCAGGTTTTTTTGTTTGTTTGTTTTTTGAGACAGAGCCTCAAGCTGTCACCCTGGGTAGAGTGCTGTTGCATCACAGCTCACAGCAACCTCAAACTCCTGGGCTCCAGTGATTCTCCTGCCTCTGCCTCCCAAGTAGCTGGGACTACAGGTGCCCGCCACAATGTCCACCTAATTTTTTTTTTTTTTTTTTTTTTTTGGTTGCAGCCTTCATTGTTGTTTGATGGGCTCGGGCTGGATTCGAACCCGCCAGCTCAGGCATATGTGTCTGGTGCCTTAGCCGCTCGAGCCACAGGCGCCGAGCCAGATTTACCAGTTTTTTTTACCAGATTTACCAGTTTACCAGTGATCTTTTGTATATAAATTTCCAAACTATTTTATCACTCTATTGTATATGCTTTTTATCCATGTTATTTTGAACTGTATAGATAAGTTTTAATAGATGTATATTATCAGATAGTCCCAGCCTACTTAACTCTGGCATTCTGCAACTATTAGACATTTATATTGTTAACATTTTTTAATTGCTATTACATGAACATTTGTGAATAATGCTACCGTCTTCCATAATGTGATTTTACCATTCAGGCTATATATTGTACTACTTATTAGAAATGTCCACTTTCTGTTAAGCAAGAGACATTTTTTTTTTTTTGTTTTTTGGCCAGGGCTGGGTTTGAACCCACACCTCTGGCATATGGGACCGGCGCCCTACCCCTTGAGCCACAGGCACCACCCAGCAAGAGACATTTTTATAGACAGTGTGTTGATATTTCTCTTCTTATACCTTTAAAAATTTTTTGTCTTAATGATATATAACAGTCCTATATATTTGGTGGGTACATGTGATATTTTGACACAAGTGTACGATTATAATGACCAAATCAAGGTTGGGGATACGTTATCACCTCAAACATTTGTCTTTGGTGGAGGGGCTACACCTTTTTTAGTCCATCCATACTTCTGCATTGTTTTTAAAGCATTACTGAGTGGTTTTTCACTGTGGTTTATGTAAGATATTTCACAAGACTTACCATCTTTTTTTGTGTGTGTGGTTTTTTTCATTTCTCATAGTTCTGCATCAACTCTTGGACTAAATCTTCCTGGCAATTCTGGGTCATGCTTAACTCTTCTCTTCATGTCATTTTGCATTTTGTAACCTTTGCAGTGACTTGCATATTTAGATGTGATTCCAATATTCAGACAGTTGCTTATTTCTTTGGTTAATTAAGGTATGTTGTGATAATTATAAACTGTTACACTCAAACAACATCTAAGCATATAAGTACCAGAAAGTGAAAAACACAATACTTCCTTCCCTAAACCTATAAGGTAACTACTGTTAATAGTTTGGTACATACACTCCTAGACTTTAAAAAAAAAATCTTCCTGGCTCGGTGCCTGTAGCTCAGCAGCGAGTGTGCCGGGTACTTGCACTGGGGCTAGTGGGTATGGACCTGGCCTGGGCCTGCCAAACAACAACAAAAATAAACAGCCGGGTGTTGTGGCGGGTGCCTGTATTCCCAGCTACTTGGGAGGCTGAGGCAAGAGAATCACTTAAGCCTAAGAGTTTGAAGTGCTATGAGCTGTGACGCCATGGCATTCTACCAAGGGTGACATAGTGAGACTCTGTCTAAAAAAAAAAAAAAAAATCTTTCTATTTATCCAATAAAATTTCATTTTAGTGGCCATATGTTAGGCTATTATATTAATGGTATCTAGATTTTATCTGAAAATATTGGAGTGGTCAAACATACTTCTTTTTGGTTACATTTCCATTCATTTTCCCATCAATAACTTACCTGTTCTTTACACAGCTATGCTTAAGTAGTAGATCTTTATAATCATCGTATGTAATATTCATCTATTCAATAAATATTTATTGATCAGGAGCTGCCAGTGAGGCAGGAGGAAAACGAGGAGATTGTGATGGCCTGGAAGCCAAGTGTAGAAAGTATTTCAAGGAGGGAGTAGTCCTCTATGTCATATGCTGCTGGGAGATCCGGTAAGATGAGGACAGAGAATTGCCCACTGAATTTTTCAAGATAGAGGCCATTGATGACCTTGACAATAGCAGTTGCAGTGGAGTGGTGGAGAGGTAAACCTAGCTGGAGTGGGTCCAGAGAGACTGAAAGTGAAGCAACAGAGTAAATGATTACGGAATCTTCTAAGGAGTTTTGCTATGAAAGAGAGCAGAAAAATGGATCTCTAGACAGAAAGGAGTATGCATTGATGGGAGGGTGTTTGTTCAAATGTCAGATGTCCCAGCATGCTCGTGGGAATGATCTGGTAGGGAGAGGAAAACTGGTGATGTATGAGTTATAGAAGTATAACATCTAACACCATTGAGGAAGGGAGTCTGACCTTAGGTACAGGAACAGTTCACCCCTTGGAAAAGGAAGAAAAGCAGAAATATAGATTTAAATAAGTTAACAGATTTGGTGGTAGGAGATTAAGATTTTTTTTTTTTTTTGGTTTTGTTTTAAGACATGGGGGTCTTGCTGTGTCACACTCCTGGGCTCAATGGATCCTCCTGCATCAGCCTCCAGAGTTTCTGAAACTGTAGGTACATGCCATCACTTACAGCTAGAAAATGAGTTTTTGTAAGATTGCTTCTGTATTCTCGATGAAATAAGTTACTGGCTGAGAATTGGAGAGGGTGGCATTAGAAGTTTGGAGAAAAAGAACAAAATATGACTAGTCACTTGAAGGTCCAGAAAAGTAAATATTAGAAAAATGTAGTACCAGATTTGTGGTCAAAACTGTTACTTTTCACTCTTTAATGGTGGAGAAACAATTAGATGGTTTATGCTTGGATGATGACAGAGAAAGCCAGACTTAAATTTTTTAAAACCCTGGTTTTGTTAGATAGATACCTCACTAATTTTATTTATTTATGTATTTATTTATTTTTGAGGCAGTCTCACTATGTCACCCTCGGTAGAGTGTTGTGGCCTCACAGCTCACGGCAACCTCAAGCTCCTGGGCTTGAGTGATCTCTTGCCTCAGCCTCCCAAGTATCTGGGACTACAGGTGCCCACCACAACGCCCAGCTATTTTTTGTTGCAGTTGTCATTGTTGTTCAGCTGGCCTGGGCAGGGTTCGAACCCGCCAGCCTCCGTGCATGTGGCTGGTGCCATAACCACTGTGCTACCAGTGCCGAGCCAGGTACCTCACTGATTTTTAATTGTCATACATGTTTCTTTAAATTCTTAGCTACAGCAAACAGCTTTCTAATTTTCTCTGTACTGATGTTGGATCCTTTTCCAATTCTCCCTGAATTCTTTTCATCCAAAACCTTTCCACAGCTGTGTTTTTTATAATTCCAGTACTTTAGGGCTTTAAGGTAGATCACTGTCACAAGTCTTTTTTTCTTTTTTTTGTAGAGACAGAGTCTCACTTTATTTCCCTTGGTAGAGTGCCATGGCGTCACACAGCTCACAGCAACCTCCACCTCCTGGGCTTAGGCAATTCTCTTGCCTCAGTCTCCCAAGTAGCTGGAACTACAGGCACCCGTCACAACGCCCGGCTATTTTTTGTTCTGTCACGAGTCTTTTAAAATAATTTCAGAATATCCTCACCTTTCCTTATTGTAATAATAGTAATACATTTAGGATAGAAAATGTTGGCACAGGGCCAGTCATGGTGGCTCATGCCTATGATCTGAGCACTCTGAGAGGCCAAGGCAGGTGGGTCACCTGAGGTCAGGAGCTCGAGACCAGCCTAAGCAGGAACAAGACCCCTTCTCTAAAAATAGCTAGTATTGTGCCAGGTGCCTGTAGTCCCAGCTACTTGGGAAGCTAAGGCAAAAGGATCACTTCAGCCCAAGAGTTTGAGGTTGCTGTGAGCTGTGACACCATGGCACTCTACCAAGGGCAACAAAGTGTGACTCTGTCTCAAATGAAAACTGAAAATGTAGGGCGGCGCCTGTGGCTCAGTCGGTAAGGCGCCGGCCCCATATACCGAGGGTGGCAGGTTCAAACCCGGCCCCAGCCAAACTGCAACCAAAAAATAGCCGGGCGTTGTGGCGGGCGCCTGTAGTCCCTGCTACTCGGGAGGCTGAGGCAAGAGAATCGCTTAAGCCCAGGAGTTGGAGGTTGCTGTGAGCTGTGTGAGGCCACGGCACTCTACCGAGGGCCATAAAGTGAGACTCTGTCTCTACAAAAAAAAAAAAAAAAAGAAAATGTTAGAGCTCCATGGCCCGATCACTTAGCACGTGGTACTAATATGAAAATGTTGGCACAGTTATTCCATACTTATATTTCCTCTGTGTCTGATTTTCTGTGTTTGTATTGCTGTTTAGTAAACTGACTCCCTATATAGGTTAGGTGCTGTGAGAGAATCAAAGGTAAACAACAGTGGAAGGAACTAATAGTCTTAGAAAAACACTTAGCTCAGCATTGGATGTCTAAGACTGTATCTGTACTAGGCAGAGTTTTAAGCAACCCAACTGACTCCCTATAATGATTCCATAACTAAATTATTAGATATTGGTTTGTTGATTTAAAATATGTTAATGAGAATATAAATTAAAATTGGCTTAACTTTCTGAAGGACAATTTAGGAATATAAATTTTATTTTGACCCACCCAGTTATGTGAAACTGAAGTCCAAAATTTTGTTTTTAATTTCTTATTAAAGTTCAGTTAGTTCATTTATCTATATAAATGCATAGATAAATTTACCTCTGCATCCTACTTCTAGGAATTAAAGAAATGACATAAATATGTGTGTGTTTATGCATGTGTGTACATACACACACATTGTGGTGCTATTTATATTGTCTAAAAATTGAATGTCCTTCCAATACAGGTTGGTTATATTGTTATATAGACACAATATTGTCTATATTGTGTTATATATGTATATATAAATATTGTCTATTGTGTTATCTACTATGTACAGATTAAAAATTTAAAATGTTGCTGTGGGTCAATATTTAAGGACATGCCTATAATGTCACTAGTGGAGCAAAATGGGTTCAGTATAATCTTTGAAAGCTATATCTAGTTATATATACATAAAAACATAGAAGAATACAATGTTTTTACTTTTCTTCTTTATATTTTTCTATCTTGTTTAGCTTTTTCTTAAAAAAAAAAAAAGGATGTCATTTTTCATGATCAAAAAACCTTTTTTCATTTTCAGGGGAGCAAAAGAGTTTAAGAGAAAAATTATTCATGTCCCTGCTATTTTAATTCACAAATTTAGTTTGAGTATACCTAATTCTTAGGTGTAAAAACATTTTTTTTTTTTTGGGAGACAGAGTCTCACTTTGTCACCCTTGGTAGAGTGCCATGGTGTCATAGCTCACAGCAACCTCAAACTCTTGGGCTCAAGCAATTCTCTTGCCTCAGTTTTTCATTTTTTATTAGAGTCGGGATCTCATGTTTGCTCAGGCTGGTCTTGATTTTGGGAGCTCAAGTGATCCACCCGCTTAGGCCTTCTGAAAGGATTACAGACGTGAGCCCGACCTCTTAGGTGTAAAACCTTTAAGAAATAAATCAACAAATCCACATGTCTTTCTGCCTGCTTGACGTTTAAGACATTGATCTAGTAGCTGTGGACATTAAAATACTTGAGGAACACACATTTTCGTATCTGGAGGAAAGTCTATATGTACAGTAGGGGGAAAGAAAATAGAGACATTAAGTAGTTTATTACATACAGTGTATGCAACACAGGTAGTGTCTTTGGTATAATTTGAGAACCCTAAGGCATAGAAATAGGTCTTACTATGTTGCCTAGACTGGTCTCAAAATTTGAGGCCTCAAATGATCCTTCTAACATGGCCTTCGAAATCACTGGGATTACAGTGTGAGCTACCACAACTGACCTGCTGTATTTTTTTTTTTTTTGTAGAGACAGAGTTTCACTTTATTGCCCTCGGGTAAAGTGCCGTGGCGTCACACAGCTCACAGCAACTTCCAACTCCTGGGCTTACGAGATTCTCCTGCCTCAGCCTCCCGAGTAGCTGGGACTACAGGCGCCCGCCACAACGCCCGGCTATTTTTTTTTTTGTTGTTGCAGTTTGGCCGGGGCTGGGTTTGAACCCGCCACCCTTGGTATATGGGGCCGGCGCCCTGCTCACTGAGCCACAGGCGCCGCCCATGACCTGCTGTATTTTTAAATACAAAAAAAAAATCAATGTTTTTGTTACTTACTAAGTATGTCTTTTGCATCCTAAAACTGTTTTTCAAATCCTTTAGTGCATCATGCATTCAATTTAGTGGGTCATAATTGCCATTAAAGTGTATTTTTTATGTATAAATATATATACTACATATATAAATAGACTGAATGTGGTATAATCCTAGCACTTTGGGAAGCTGAAGCAGGAAGATAGCTTGAGCCCAGGAATTGAGGTTGCAGTGAGGTATAAAGACACTACTATGTTCCAGCCTGGGCAACATAGTAAGACCCTCTCTCAACACAACAACAAAAAAACCCCCAATTACAGTTGTACTTCAGTATGCATGGGGGATTGGTTCCAGGGCACCTATCCCAAAATCCTTGTATACTCAAGTCTTGCAATTGGCCCTTGTTATACTCAGGTTTCACAATACTAAGAAGTTTATAAGTGGACCCGCGCAGTTCAAACCTATGTTGTTCAAAGGTTAACTATACATATGCATAATGTAGACACACAAAACTTGTATATGTGAAAGTTCATGATACGCAGTAAGGGGGAATTTTATTTATGAAACCTCTAGGTTGCAGCTAAAATATTTAGAGAGTCCCCTCCTGAAATACTTAGGGAAATACATTAAAATCTCAATTAAATAGAGGTCAGCTGTCCAGGAAGAAACCTCGGTGGCTTAGATTATAGCCTCCAAATCAGAAATCTGACTCAAAAAAAGAAATTTGAGTTATAAAAGTATACATCCATTACAGATGAACACACCTCATTCTCTCCCTCAGAATCCATTCAATCTTATTTTACTTATGTTTGAGTGGCTTATATCTGTAATCTTAGCATTCTGGGAGGCCAAGGCAGGTGTATGCCTGAGCTCAGGAGTCTGAAACCAGCCTGAGCAAGAATGAGATCCCATCTCCAATAAAAATAGAAAAACCAGAAAATTTTTGTTTTCCAAGGGATGAGGTTTTACTGTGTTGTTCAGGCTAGACTCAAACTCCTGGCCTCAAGCAGTTCTCCCACCCCAGCCTCCTTGGAACTATAAGGAGTGTACACCACCATCCCTGGCCTGTTTAATCTTATTCTAGATAGTTACTAACTGTGGCTGTTTTCTTTCCTGATCTATAATAAATTAGAAAGAGTAAATAGAAGTAAGAAGAATTGTGAGAATAGACACTAGTGGTAATAGGAAAGAATAATTAGCCATCTGAGAATGGCTATGAAATTTCTTGTGAAAAAAATCCCAAGATACTGGTGCCAGGTAGACTATATGGGGCAAGCAGATGCTGATATTTTAATATCCCTAAGGGTATAGTTTGTTTTTTGTTTTTTTTTTTGTAGAGACAGAGTCTCACTTTATGGCCCTCGGGAGAGTGCCATGGCATCACACAGCTCATAGCAAACTCCAACTCCTGGGCTTAAGCGATTCTCTTGCCTCAGCCTCCCAAGTAACTGGGACTACAGGCGCCCACCACAATGCCCAGCTATTTTTTGGTTGCAGTTCAGCCGGGGCCAGGTTTGAACCCGCCACCCTCGGTATATGGGGCCGGCGCCTTACCAACTGAGCCACAAGGGCCGCCCACTAAGGGTATAGTTTTAAGGCTGTAAAGACTGAGGAAAGTATTGAACCCTTGGGCGTCAAGAAAGCTGGGTTCCAGCTTGGTGCCAGCCACATACACCTGAGCTGGCAGGTTCGAATTCAGCCCAGGCCCGCCAAACAATGATGGCTGCAACCAAAAAATAGCTGGGTGTTGTGGCAGGTGCCTGTAATCCCAGCTACTTGGGAGGTGGAGGCAGGAGACTCACTTGAGCCCAGGAGTTGGAGGTTGCTGTGAGCTGTGATGCCACAGTACTCTACCCAGGGCGACAGCTTGAGGCTCTGTCTCAAAAAGAAAGAAAGAAAGAAAGCTGGGTTTCACTTTTGTTCGTAACTAACCGTATAGCATGGGCCAAATTGCTTAACCTCTCCTTCTGTCCGAGTTTCCTAATCCGGAAAATGGGGTAGATGTTCTCAAAAGTTCCTTTCCCTTAGCTGGGCCTTGTGGTGGGCACCTGTATCCCCAGCTACTGGGGATGCTGAGGCAAAAGGATCGCCTGAGCCCAAGAGTTTGAGGTTGCTGTGAGCTATGACGCTCTGCTGAGGGTGACAAAGTGAGACTCAATTAAAAAAAAAAGTTCCTTTCCCTTCAGTAATTTTCTCATTTCTATGAATTTACAGATGAGACTGATTGTGATCTACATTGTAAACAGGTCAGTTAGAACAAACAGGGAAGTTGGGTTGTTAACTTTTTAAAGAATAAATGAGAAATTTAAGATACCACTACTTTGTGTTTCTAAGTTAGTGTGTTATCTATTTCATTATAACTACATGAATATATTCCTGAAGATATCTGTAGAATTTGGTTACTTATACTTGGCTTTATTTCTACAGGGATATGAGACCACCATTTAAGGCATTTTTCCCTTTTATCTTTTAAATCTTTTCATTTCTTCACTTAAGTTTTGTACTTTTCACTTTTTATATATTCTAGGTGGCTATCCAAATCCCAACCCAGTCCAGGTTTCAACAGCAACATTTTTTCTTCTCTTCAGCAAAGAGTAGAGAATGGAGACCAGCTGTATCAGTACTGTTCATTAATAATAAAAGGTGTATCTCTCAAGCAACAACTTCAGTGGGATCCCAGTAGTCACAGTTTGCAAGGGTTTATGGACTTTGGTCTTGGAAAACTTGATGCTGATGAAACACCACTTGCCTCAGAAACTGTTTTATTAATGGCAGTGGGTATTTTTGGTCATTGGAGCACACCTCTTGGTTATTTTTTTGTAAACAGAGCATCTGGATATTTACAAGCTCAGCTGCTTCGTCTGACTATTGGCAAACTGAGTGACATAGGGATCACAGTTCTCGCTGTTACATCTGATGCCACAGCTTACAGTGTTCAAATGGCAAAGGCATTGGGGATACATATTGACGGAGACAACATGAAGTGTACATTTCAACATCCTTCATCTTCTAGTCAGCAGATTGCATACTTCTTTGATTCTTGCCACTTGCTGAGATTAATAAGAAATGCATTTCAGAATTTTCAAAGCATTCATTTTGTTAACGGCACAGCCCATTGGCAGCACCTTGTGGAGTTAGTAGCACTAGAGGAACAGCAATTATCAAATATGGAAAGAATCCCAAATAAACTTGCAAATTTGAAAAATCATGTATTGAAAATGAATTGTGCTGCCCAACTCTTTAGTGAGAGCGTAGCTAGTGCATTAGAATATTTACGGTCATTAGGCTTGCCTTCTTTTCAAAACTGCATTGGTACCATCCAGTTTTTACGCTTAATTAACAATCTCTTTGACATATTTAATAGTAGGAATTATTATGGAAAGGGACTTAAAGGGCCTCTATTGCCTGAAACTTATGGTAAAATATGTCACGTGTTAATTGAAGCCAAGACTATTTTTGTTACGTTATCTGACACTAGCAGTAATCAAATCATTAAAGGTAAGCAAAAACTAGGATTTCTGGGATTTTTACTTAATGCCGAGAGCTTAAAATGGCTTTACCAAAATTACGTTTTCCCAAAAGTCATGCCTTTTCCATATCTTCTGACTTACAAATTTAGTCAAGACCATCTGGAATTATTTCTGAAGATGCTTAGGCAGGTATTAGTAACCAGTTCCAGCCCTACCTGCGTGGCATTCCAGAAAGCCTACCATGATTTAGAGACTCGATACAGATTGCAAGATGAAGTTTATCTAAGTGAAGTAAGTATCCTTGACATTTCAGTTGCTCGAAGGAAAGACTTGGCTCTTTGGACAGTTCAACGTCAGTATGGTGTCAGGACTACAAAGACCCTCTTTCACAAAGAGGATATTTGCAGAGACTGGTCTGATTGTTCACTCACTGAGGCTTTGCTAGACCTGTCAGATCATAGGCGAAATCTCATCTGTTATGCTGGTTGTATTGCAGATAAGTTATCAGCTCTCTTAACTTGTGAGGACTGCATCGCTGCACTGTATGCCTCGGATTTCAAAGCCTCTAAAAGTGGGTCACTGTTATGTGTTAAAAAGAAGAATGGTTTGCATTTTCCTTCAGAAAGTCTGTATCAGGTCGTAAATATTTGTGAGCAAGTTGTACGAACCCATTCAAGAATGGCAATTTTCGAACGAGTTCCTAAGCAGAGGGAACTGTATCTTCAACAGAAAATACTATGTGAGCTTTCTGGGGGTATTTTTGTAGATTTAGATGAGCATCTCTTTGATGGAGAAGTGTGTGCCATCAATCACTTTGTCAAGTTGCTAAAAGATATAATAAAATGTTTCTTAAATATCAGTAAAGATGTAGCTCACTGCCCTTTAAAACATCATTCAGAAAGAATCGAGATGAAAACTTTATCAAGGAAACACTGATCATCCTTACAGGATTACGAATGTTCAAGTTTTGCTAATGTCGATAAATCCAGGCATTTGCTGAGTAACAATGGAGAGCCATTCAAATGAGAGACCTAAATATATTAACTCTTTTATTACAAATACTTAGCCAACATTTTTTTTAGTTCAATTTGCTGTATTTTATAAATTGACCATTCTGCACAGTGGACACATTTACAATTCTGACTTTATAATTTCTGATTATGGATATCATAAAATCTCATACTGTGGTACGTCTTAACAGCATTTATGAATTTTCAAAAATATAGAAAACAGTAAGTCACTGGGAACAGACTAGCCAAGAGGTGTTATCTTTGAATTTACTACTATAAGACTGAGTAATGTGACTAGCCATACTTTTAACTTGTTCAGTTTACTTTAAAAACAAGAATAACAACAAGGAGCTGCCAAAACATTTACTCCTTTTATGAATGGACTACATTTCCTAAAAGAGCTTTGGTTTATAATTCTTAAGAATGTTGACAAGATACCTATAAAACTTTGAATATAATTTTTACTACAATATGAAAATGAAGTTGTAATTTGAAAATTAGGCTAAAGCAAATCATATCCTTCAAAAATCCCTTTGTCCCAGGCTATCCTAAAGCAGAAGGACTTATACTTTATCAGGCAGAAAGAAAGTACATGAACCATGAGATTATTCCCTGTGCTGCAACCAAGCGGGGCAGTCCAATCTAGGAAGAACATAGGTAATAAATTTTCACTATTTGTTGCCCCTGGACTTCAAAATACTACTTTAGAATAAAAGGGTGGATACTTACTCGATTACTGTTGGAAGAGCCCACTGCTCATCAGAAAATAGGGAGAAGCCTTTATTTCAACTTCTCTTTCCAAAGTCTACTCGTGTTTGCAAGGAGGCTAAAATAATGAAACACATATTGAGTGAATGTTGAGTGAATAATGGAAGATCACAGCACACAATTCATAAATTGGAAAAAGATGTTTAAGACAATGGATATGAAAAACTTGTCTATTATGTAATGGATTTTTTTCAGAAGTTTAGAAGAAACTTAGAGGTGGAAGCTTACTAAGGACAATTTTCTCACTCATACCCACATTTGAAAAGATAAATAGAAAAACATCCAGGTACATATACTTTCACAGATGAGTGCATTTTAATGGATGGAAGAAGAAATAACACATTATTCAGATGTTTTTGTAAAACATCTACTCTTTATCATTGAATAAATATTCATAAAGCATAATTAATATGTAAACTTATAACTGCTAAGAAATTAATGAAGCAGCAAAAGTATATTGAAATTCTTAAAAATATATTTTGATATATTTGTTTATACTACCTCAAACAAAGGCTTATGTTTTGAAACATAACCGATGTGCTACATTTTTTAAAAAAACCTATTGCTGAGAAGTCTGCATATTGGGTTTTTGTTATATTTGCAAAGAGTTGAGTTTAAATACACCAGAATAAAATCTTATTTAAAGGAAGCCTGTTTGTAAATCACCACTTTTTTTTTTTGTAGAGACAGTCTCACTCTATGGCCCTCGGTAGAGTGCCGTGGCATCACACAGCTCACAGCAACCTCCAACTCCTGGGCTTAAGCGATTCTCCTGCCTCAGCCTCCCGAGTAGCCGGGACCACAGGCGCCCGCCACGACGCCCGGCCATTTTTTGGTTGCAGTTTGGCCAGGGCCGGGCCTGAACTTGCCACCCTCGGTATATGGGGCTGGCGCCCCGTAAATCACCACTTTTAACTTACTGCTTATAAAAACTCAAGATTTGAACCTGATCTTTATGTAAAGTAAGGTTCACATCTGTAGTTTCAACCCTTTCATTCATGTGAGTTATGTACTAAAATCAGCTGTATTTTAAAAAATTGGTGTTTTACATTATTTCTTCAAGTGCTAGATAAATTGGGAAAACACTGAAAATAAGAGTATTTCCTGCACTGCCTTTAGCCCAATTAATTGCTCCTGCACTTGTGAAAGGGTTTAAAGATTTATTTGATAAGCTTTATATTGAAATAAATCATATTCACATTTCTAGGGTAATTTGGTTATAATTTCTACTCTGCATCTTTGTCATTTTTGTTCTTCAGAGAAAAGTATTCCTTTTAAAAATTTATCCTTCCTACTTTCCAGCAAATAGTGCTGCAACAACTGAACATCCATATGCAAAATAATTAACTCAAAATGAGTCAGAACTTAAAATCTAGGCAGTAATGCTGGCCAGGCATGGCGGTTCACACTTACAATCCTAGCACGTTGGGAAGCCAGGAGTTTGAGACCAGGTTGAGCAACATAATGAAACTCCCCACCCCCATCTCTACAAAAAACAGAAACTTCAGCCAGGTATGTTGGCTCCTGCCTGTAGTCCTAGCTGCTCTGAAGACTGAGGCAGGAGGATTGCTTGAGCCCAGGAGTTTGGAAGTTGTAGTGGGCTGTAATGATACCACTAGCCAGGGCAACATAGTAAGACCCCTTGTTTAAAAAAAAAAAAAAGGTAACTGGGCGACGCCTGTGGCTCAAGGAATAGGGCGCCAGTCCCATATGCCAGAGGTGGTGGGTTCAAACCCAGCCCCAGCCAAAAAAAAAAAAGTAACACTACAAAACTCTTAGTAGGAGAAAATAGAATTAATCTTTGAGACTTGGATTATATCAGACAGTGGTTTCTTAAGACCAAAACACATCAAAAGAAAATAAATTGGACTTTAACAAAGTAAAAAACTTATGCTTTGAAGGGATACCAAGTAAGTGAAAGATGATTTATTGAACACAAATCATCTATGCAAGGAACTCTTAGGACAAATAGCCAGATTTTTTTTAATGGGTAAAGAATTTGAATGGATTTTTCTCCAAAGAAAATACATGCAAATGGCCACAAAATATGAATGTGTATTTGCATCGAGTGTCCAGGAAATGGAAACGCAAATCACAATGAGATGTCTGTCACTTCACACCCACTAGGACAGCTGAAGACTGTTAGTGAGAATGTGGAGAAATTGGAACCCTCATACACTGTTACTGGGAATGTTAAATTGTGCAGATAGATGCTTTAGAAAATTGTGTTAATTGTGCAGATAATGGCACATTCTTCAAAAGGTTGAACAGTTTCTTATATGAGCTAGCAATTCTGCTTCTAGGCATTTACCCAAGAGAAGTGAAAACATCACAAATACTTGTACGTGAACTTCATACCCCGTTTCCCTGAAAATAAAATAAGACAGTGTCTTATTTTAAGGTGTGCTCCCAAAGACACGCTAGGTCTTATTTTCAGGAGACGTCTTATCTTTCCTGTAAGTAGGTCTTATTTTTGGAGGATGTCTTATTCTCGGGGAAACAAGGTAGCAGCACAATAGCCAAAAAATGGGTAAAAATCTAAATGCTTGTCAACTGATGAAGGGATAAATAAAAATGTGCTATCATAGGGCACCGCCTGTGGCTCAAGGAGTAGGGTGCCGGCCCCATATGCTGGAGGTGGCGGGTTCAAACCCAGCCCCAGCCAAAAACTGCAAAGAAAAAAAACAGTGCTATCATGGTTTGGCACCCATAGTACAGAGGTGGTTACAGCATCAGCCACATACGTAGAGGCTGGCAGGTTCAAACCTGGCCCAATTGTAGCAGGCACCTGTACTCCCAGCTACTTGGGAGGCTGAGGCAAGAGAATTGCTTGAACCCAAGAGTTTGAGGTTGCTGTGAGCTGTGACAGCACAGCACTCTATTCAGGGCAGGATAGTGAGACTCTGTCTCAGGGGAAAAAAACCAGAAGTGCTATCATTTTGCAAACCAGCTAGCAATGTGTGAAAGGTGCAGTTGCTCTACTTCCCCAGCACTTGGAATTGCTGCAGTTTTGGTCTGTTTTGAAGTAGCCATTCCACAGATGTGTAGTATTTCACTGTGGCTTTCATTTGTGTTTTCCTAATGGCTAATAATTTTTTTTTTTTTTGAGACATAGTCTCACTCTGGTGCCCTGACTTGGTGCCATGGTATTACCGTTCACAGCAACCTCAAGTTCTTGGGCTCAAGCAATCTTTTTGCCTCAGTTTTTCTATTTTTTGTAGAGATGGTTCTTGCTATTGCTCAGGCTAGTCTGAACTCCTGAGCTCAAGTGATCAGCACCTGCCTAGGCCTCCCAGAATGCTTGGATTACAGGCCTGAGCACCTTTTCATATGCTTATTTGCTGTCCACATATCTTAGTGAAATATCTATTCAAGTTTTTTGCCCAAAATTTGAAAGCTTGGTGGTTTCTCAGCATTAGTTGAATGTTCTGCATATGAGTGCATTATCAAATGTGTTTTGCAGATGATTTTTCCCAGTCTCTGGCTTTTTTTATCAGTGTCTTTGAAGAACAGATAAAACTTTTAAGTCCAAGTTTTTTCTTTCAGGCATAATACATTTTAGTTTCGTATGTAAGAAATCTACCTAACATATAAGATCACAGATTTTTTTATATGTTTTTATTTAAATACTTAGTAGTTTTAGGCTTTGCATTTAAGCTACAATCCATTTTCAGCTAAATGGTGTATGAGTTAAGGTTCATATTTTCACATAGGGCTATCCCAGCACCATTTGTTTAAAGACTGTCCTTTCTCCAATGAACTACTTTTCTACCCTTGTCAAAAATTGAGCATATACTATATATATGTGGGTCTGTTTCTGGCCTTGACATCAGGTGGGAGTCCTCCAACTTGTTCTGTTTTAAAAAATGTTTTGGCTTGTCCCTTTAGGGAAAGGGACAACCTTTCCCTAAAGGTTTTATAATGACCTTGTCAACTTCTACAAAAATTCTCGCTGGTGTTTTGACTAGAATTACGTTGAATCTATAGATCAATCTGAGGGGAACTGACATCTTAAAATGACTCTTCCAATCCATTATCCTGGCATATCAATTTTTTTTAGGTGTTAGTTTTTTAAAATCAGTGTTCTACATTTCAGCATACAGATCTCATACATATTTTTATTAGAGATCACGTTTTTTGGTGCTAATATGATTTTTAAATTTCTGTTTTTAAATATTCATTGCTACTAGGTAGAAGTTGTTAACTTCTGCATACTGACCTTGCAAAACTCACTTATTCTATTAATTTTACATGGCTTTTCTATATAGGCAATCACATCATCTACAAATATAGTTTTACTTATTCTTTTCAGCCCGGAGACTTATTTCCCTTGCCTGTTGCACAATGACTCTACTACAATGTTGAAGAAGAGTGCCTTGCTCCCAGTCTTAGAGGGAAGCCTTACTCTTCACATTTGTAGATGTTAGCTATAGACTTTTTAAAATAACTGTTCCTTATCAGATTTATTGTTAGATTACTCAAGAGTTGCTTATTTTTTCAAACCCAAATAAGCATTGAATTTTGTCTTGTCTTTTTTTTTCTTACAGCTTTTGGAGGAAAAATTGAGAATTCCCTTACTATGATATTCACCCTCTGAAAGTATACAGTTCAGCAGTTTTTCATATAATTTTTTGCAACTTTTGAGATGATCACTTAGTTTTTCTTCTTTTGTATGCTTATACAGTGAATTAATTTAAAAAAGTTATCAGGCTCAGTGCGTATAGCTCAAGCATCTAGGGCAATAGCCATATACACAGGAGCTGGCAGGTTCGAATCCAGCCCGGGCCCGCCAAAAAACAGTGACAACTACAATCAAAAAATAGCTGGGCATTGTGGCAGGCGCTTATAATCCCAGCTACTTGGGAGGCTGAGGCAAGAGAATCGCTTAAGCCCAAGAGTTTGAGGTTGCTGTGAGCTATGATGTTACAGCACTCTATGCAGGGTGATAGCTTGAGACTCTGTCTCAAAAATGATAATAAAAATAAAAATAAAAAAATAATCTGACCAACCTTTTATTCCTGGATCAATCCCACTTGATCATGTATTTTTTTCATGTATTAGTAAGTGAAATCTATAAGGTTACTATAAAGTCCCTAGGACCTTATAATGAACAGTACCCTGAAAATACTTATTTTCTTGCTGCTTTTGAGTAGAAACTAAGAATGTCTTAAATGTTCATAAAATTTACCATTTAGAAGGAAATTTGTTTTAAAGTGCCTTTCCAGGGCTTTCCTCTTATAAAATTACTTGGATCAAAAGAAGCTTGTAGATCATGTGGTCTACAAGATAATGATAAAATGTGCATTAAAGAACTCCTAACAAGGCCAGGAGTGGTGGCTCATGCCTGTAGTCCTAGGGCTGTGTGAGGCCGAGGCAGGTGGATTGCCTGAGCTCAGAGGTTCAAGACCAGCATGAGCTGGAGTGAGCCAGAGTGAGACCCTGTCTCTACCAAAAAAAAAGCCAGGTGTTGTGGAGGGCACCTATAGTCCCAGCTACTTGGGAGGCAAAGGGCAAGAGAATCGCTAAAGGAAGAAAAGAAAAAAAATAAAAATAAACAACTTCAAACTAAGATGAGTGAAAGCCAGTTGAAATTGAAGGCACAATTAAAAAAAAAAAAACAAAAACAAAAAACTCCTAACAAAAAAAAAACATAAATTATTTATTTATCTGTTTTTCTTTAAGACAGAGTCTCCCAAGGTAGAGTGCCATAGCATCATAGCTCACAGCAACCTCAAACTCCTGGGCTCAAGCGATCCTCCTGCCTCAGCCTCCTGAGTAGCCCACCACAATGCCCCGCTAGTTTTTCTACTTTTGGTATAGGCAGAGTCTTGCTCAGGCTGGTCTCCAACTCCTGAGCTCAAACAATGTACCTGCCTTGGTGTCCCAGAATGCTAGGACTACAGGTGGAGCCATCACGCCCATCCTAAAGTTAAATAATTTATAATAAGAGAAAATAACTCCAATAGCAAAGACTTTTTAGGTGATTGGCTTCCCTCTGTTTTGGTGGCCACACCAAAATTCCTCTATAAATGCTTACAAAATTTAGGGTGAGAGGTCTTGGTTTGAAATTTCATTTGCATTAACAGTTATTCCTTAACTATTTGTGTTATGGGACAAAAAAAAATAGAAAACTTTTCTATAGGTATTTTTATTCACATTTTACATGAGACTGAGAAAATGGCATTTATTCAATATTAAAAAATGGGGAAATTAAAGCAACATGCTTTCCCCTGCCCAAAGCACTGATCTGCTTGCTTTAGTCCTTGTAATGTTACGATTCTGTTCCCCAGAGTCTGGAAGTGAGACCTACAGGTTGCTTTTAGCTCTTCAGAGAAAAGGAAACTAAGAAAGATCTTCAGAAGAACATCACACATTAAAAGGAAGAATAGATTTTCTTCTTACATGAGGAAAGATAGATGTACATTCTCCTTCCAAAGCAATTTGTGTTCATGATAATTGAGCAAAATGGTAGAATTTTTTAGTTGTGTGTTTTTAGAAGTAATGTCAAATTTATTTGAAAATCAGGAATTTCAAAGGTTTCTTGCATGTTAAATGGTTAAAAGTAGTGTTGTTAGACTAAAAAAATGCAAAACCTTTTTTATAGAATAGTATAAATGTTTATTTTTTTGTATGATTTACTTTGCTGTCTTGTTTTTACAATATAGAAAAGTGTATTCTTTGAATAGCTCTAGTAAATATAAATTTAATCTTTCTACTTTGGGGTGTAAATAGAGCTAAAAAATTATATACCCAACCCTCCCCGAATAGTTTTTATAACTGTTGAATTAATGTGGCTATTCCTCTTGTTCAGCAATTTGATGCAAATGACTAAATACAAAAAGTTGTTTAGTAAGTACTACACAGGAAGGAAACAGCTTAACATTTTAGATCGCTTCTTGAAAATCAGAAAAACTAGTAGCATTTGATTGCACCTTCAAATTTTTACAAGCAAAACATTCTTAAGCAATGCCATCATACATAATCTACAATTGTAATTGAAATTTCACAAACATTTTCTGCACACTTTATATAAATACACATCACAAAGGTGCAATTGGAATTAACACAGAATATGTACAAAATGAACAAAGTTTAGGTTTAGACCAAAAACTTATTGCAATCTTTTGAAAAATAACTTGATCAGATATTATTTTATCCTCTTACACTAATTTACATTTATACAAACTTTTAATTAAACATACTAGATTGAGGTGCTAAGAATGTTTGCACTATCTACACTTAAAGTTACTGCACTATAATTTTATAAATCCAAATTTCAAAAGGCAGATACTTTTATGAATAACGGAATCCTCTTTTGGATCACTTAATTTCTATCACCTGTACCTTGCATGTTCATATGAACATATATACACACTACATACAAACTATAGAGACCTTGTAGGAAATGTAATAATCATACACTAATAATTACTGAGGATTAAGGTACCCAGCAAAATGCCTGAATTCCAAAATGGGGTTTTTTTGTCATAAAATCAAGAGTCCCATTACAACACAAGCTCCCAAATTCATAGTTTTAGAATTACTGAAAATGATTTAGATTATTTTAGTAATTACAGAGAAGTACTCATACCTTTAGCTTACCAAATCACTGGGTAAAAGTAATCTCATATTAAACTTCCCTTATAAAATTTTTCCCACTATAATTGTGAAAGCTGGGTTAGGAGGCCCATAAATCAAGTAAGAGTCATGTATTTCAAACTTAATTCAAAAGTCTACAAAGAGAACTATTTGTATAGATGAAAAATCCTTCTCCAAATTCATCTCTTATAGCTTCCATATTCTTCATCATTATTTCTTCATCTAAGCCAAATTTTATACTTGATAATTACGTGAGGTTCTATATTATCACTACGTAATAAGTTTACTTCTACTTATACACGTCTCTTATTTTAATAGTACCCAAGAATCACTTTGACAATTTATTATCATTATCATTTTAAATGCATACCACCTCTTTGAAAGAAAATGGGAGACATCCCAGAGCATTTGTTAGCCATTCCTTACTATAGAAACACTGTCCATCCTCTGAGTATCATGTATTGTCCCTTAACATTTTATGTTTAAAAAAATTTTTTTAATTTTAAAAGTGTGCCTGGAGATTGCTTCCCTTCTGACATTCCCAAAGTAACAACAGGATATTATTCCAGAATCCACCCTAAAAACCTGATTTTTCTTTAACAGAGCTTTACTAAATGCAAAATGTCATCTGAGCATTATTTCTTAAGAATTAGTTTATGTTAGACATTCTATCTGAATATATTCTAAATCTACACTCAAAGGATGACTGGCTAATAACCACTGCTGCTTTGGCTTTCTCTACTGAACAAAGTCATACAACACCATACATTATAAATTACAGTAATTTATAAATGTTCTTTGTCAATAGAATCAGAAGGATAGAACATCTAATTCTTAAAAAACCCAAGCAAATTAAAAATCTATATAATACAATAAAGAAAACTTCAATTTAGAAGGGCATAAGCTGATTTAACTCAGATATAAAACATGCTAATTTCCTCATTTAAAATTTCTTCTCTTTCAGTATTATAATTTCAGGTCTCTTAAAACAAGGACTGAATTAAAATACAGTAATTGTTAAATTATCTTCCAGAAAATCAAGTGTCCTTACACCTTAAATTTTCTGTACTGTTCCATTCATCAGGCTTTTGCCCAAGAGTTAGCAATTCATAGCACAAGGGTCACTTTTTGCTTTTCCTGCCGAGTTGATGACGCTCATCAAACATCGTCCGAATTCCTCAAGTATCATCCTTTCAGCTGCTGCCTTTGATTTTCCCTTCTTGTCTGCCTGCTCTGCCTGGGCAAGAAGGCAATTACACGTGGCTTCAGCTACTTCTTTAGTCACAAATGTAAAGGGCAATCTGAAATGATTTTTGAGAGAGAGATAATGATAGTGCTGAATGACAAAGAAAGTGGGTAACATTCTTTCATCTGGAAATCTCTCCTGAAATTTTCATGCTTCACCAGCAAAATGAGCACCACAATTTGCACGATGAGCATATGCACATCCTAAAGAACTTAAAAAAGTTACATATGGTTTTATTATCAAGAATATACATTAAATACATGACATATTACCTACACAAGGTTATCTGGTTAACTAAAAGATGTAATCCTATAGGCAGGTTAGGTATTTCTAACATTAAAGTCCCTCAAATTCATGAATGTAAATTCTGTGAGTACAGGCTTTGTTTTATTTACTGCTATTTCTCCAGTGCCTAGAATAGTGCCTAATGGATAGCGATACTGCATGAATATCTGCTGAATGAATGAATAATATTGGGAATTGAAAGAGGTATCTCTTGGGCCACACTGACAATAAAACACTTTTTTTTTTTTTTTTTTTTTTTGTAGAGACAGAGTCTCACTGTACTGCCCTCAGGTAGAGTGCCGTGGCGTCACACGGCTCACAGCAACCTCTAACTCTTGGGCTTACGCGATTCTCTTGCCTCAGCTTCTCAAGCAGCTGGGACTACAGGCGTGCACCACACGCCCGGCTATTTTTCTGTTGCAGTTTGGCCGGGGCTGGGTCCGAACCCGCCACCCTCGGCATATGGGGCTGGCGCCCTACTCACTGAGCCACAGGCGCCGCTGACAATAAAACACTTTACCACAGTTCTGACATTGTTTGTAAAAAACAACCAAGAAAACATACCAGAATTCCTCATTGTTCCGTCACAACAAACAAAACAAAACAATGGGGGAACCCAAATTCTGTTCTGCACAGAATTACATTCATAAATTCCTCAGCTAGTTAGTATTAAATCAGAGCAGTCCACCACTAGGCTTGCTATACTGTAGACAAGTCAAAAGTCAAAGCCTATAAGAGATTAGCTCAAGCAACCTGATCTAACTACTAACTCAATAACTTATAAGCAGTCACTAGTAAAAGTGCACTGCAAGAGTAAATCAAGTCTGCAAGGAAGGTCCACTCTGACGTGAGGACGTAATTGAGAATTCAGGCTGCCATGCTGCTGTACAGATATCTTTAACATACAAAGAAGCACTTTAAATTAGAAAATATTAGTATTATAATGTTAATATTATAGTAACATTGACAAAAGCGCTCATCACAAAATATTTGAAAACTATTGAAAAGTAAAAGGAAAGAAAAAGAATTCAAGGTTTATTTGAAACAAAAGCTTGTGAAAATGCTGGCAT
Source organism: Nycticebus coucang (assembly GCF_027406575.1). Taxonomy (NCBI): domain Eukaryota; kingdom Metazoa; phylum Chordata; class Mammalia; order Primates; family Lorisidae; genus Nycticebus; species Nycticebus coucang. Next base: position 12,697,004 of record NC_069780.1, read on the forward strand.
AACTTTCATACAGTTTTTTAACACAGCTTTGATTTTGTGTTTTTTTCACTTCATGTCATTAACATGTTCCCAAGTTTAAAAACTAATTGTAAATATTTTACTGTAGCAATATTTTTAATCTCTCCATGGAGATTAGATTCTAAATCAAATCTAAATTTAGATTTAATAATCTAAAGGATTATTAACAGACCAGAAAGGATCTTATGTTGTCACCCTTTTTTTTTTTTTATTTTTTTGTAGAGACAGAGTTTTACTTTATTGCCCTCGGTAGAGTGCCGTGGCGTCACACAGCTCACAGCAACCTCCAACTCCTGGGCTTAGGCAATTCTCCTGCCTCAGCCTCCCGAGTAGCAGGGACTACAGGTGCCCGCCACAATGCCTGGCTATTTTTTTGTTGCAGTTTGGCCGGGGCTGGGCTTGAACCTGCCACCCTCGGTATATGGGGCCGGCGCCCTGCTCACTGAGCCATAGGCACCGCCCTATTGTCACCCTTATTAAGGTGTTTACCTATTTCCACTTTTATTCAGTCAAAAACAATTTGCTGATTATATTCCAGTTGTAAGAGGTCTTTGAAAATAGTGTCTGAAATATTTTGTAATGGACCTTACTTCAACTTAGAGGTGTTTTAAGTAATATACCATTTGTAAGGCTCATTCCATTTAACAATTCCTCAAATTAACCTCTAATAAACTTTATAATATAAATCCAAAGTCCAAACTGCAAACTATGTTACATCAGGCCCTGACAAATGCTGGGGATAAAAATGTTTTATTTTTCACAGCCACCTAGTAAGGGCTATTTTAAGGATAAGAAAACTAAAGCTTAGAGAGAGGAAGTACTTGTCTGATTCATAAACTACTAAGTAGCACAGACAGTATTTAAACTCGTCTGACCAACTTTAAAGGTCAAGCTTTTCTATTCCAGAGCTCAGCGATCTAGTGAAAGAGAGCGCAAAAAGAAACTACAATATCATAGTGTGATGAGTGGTGCATTAGGATGAGAAAAGTGCTCCACATACTCAGAAAAGACAAGAGAAAGAAGGTAAGAAAATGCAAAAAAAAAATAATCACAGTATCAGTGAGGTGCATAAAAGATTTGGTTTTCTCACTCTGGGAGGCCGAGGCCGGTGGATTGCTTGAGCTCAGAGGTTTGAGACCCATCTCTACTAAAAATAGAAAAACTGAGGCAAGAGGATCACTTGAGCCTGAGTTGGAGGTTGCTGTGAGCTAAGATGCCATGGCACAACCCAGGGTGACAACTTGAGACTCTGTCTCAAAAATAAATAAATAAATAAATAAATAAAATAAAAATTGGTTTTCTTAGGGAGTTCTCAAATTACATAATTATTTCATCTTAATAGGGAAAAATCTAATTAAATTAAGCACAGTGAAATAGAGCATTACTATGCATTTTAGAATTGCACAATATATCTGGATAGTGGTTTTTCTGTTACCATTAAATTCCTTTACAGCAAATAACTAAAGAAGGAAAAAAAAGGCAAAAATCAGGTTTGCAACAATCAAGATAATGAACTCAAGTTTGTCTCCTAAAAAAAATTTTACCAAAAATATCTGAGCATATTAGAGAAATACTTTAAGAGGTAAACAAATTGACTTACTTTCCTCCTCCACTATTCAAAGCGGGTGTTGGCCTAGTAAGCAAGTCCGAAATCTGAGAAGATAACTTGGTCTTTGCTGCGGTTTGCTGCTGTACCCTTACTTCAGCTGCATCTGCCAAGTGCATCAAGGTCTTTCTTTCTGGGCTTTCTTCAAAATTCTTACAGCCAATACATTTGCATATTGAGGAACACATTATTTTTGCCTAAAAGGTGTACAAAAGGTTCCACATCAAAACCAAAAATCACTATATGTAAATTCCACAATGAAATCAATAGATAATAGTATTACCTGCTCAAGTGACGTTAAGATTAGATGGAAGCATCTCTCCCTGACGAACACTAAGTGGGCTTACTATGCATGTGGATGGACCAGGCCATCTTATATCTGAGAGCAGCTGAGTCCATCCATGTCACTTTCCCCTTACTATATATATAGACTTTCCTCCAGATATGAAAATGTGTGTTCCTCATAAAGAATATGAATGATACATTCAAATATAGTTTTACAAGGGTCAGTCAGAATCCAACCACCTCAATCAAAACACCATCAAGATGTTGGTGACCTCCCATCTGTGACACATATACACAATTTCACTTTTAAAGGGATTTCACAGATGCTATTTTTATTATGAAATATCTCCCTCTCTGAACTCCCTCTTCAGATTCCTCAAAGCCTTCAATTAAATTATGTCCTTTCGTGTAAAAATAAGTAAGATATATAAAATCATACACTTTAGGCCGGGCTCCAGTGGCTCATGCCTATAATCCCAGCACTCTGGTACGCTGAGGTGAGTGGATTGCTTGAGCTCACGAGTTCAAGACCAGCCTGAGCAAAAGTGTCTCTACTAAAAATACAAAAACTGAAGCCAGAGGATTGCTTGAGTTTGAGTTCAAGGTTTCTGTGAACTATGGCTCCACAGCACTCTACCCAGAGCGACAGCTTGAGACTGTGTCTCAAAAACAAACAAAAAAAAATCATAAACCTTATACACTAACAAATACAGAATTCTCCTTTATTTTTTAGTTTGTCTTACAAAATCATATACCTACTTTTCTTACACAGTGACTCACAGAATCCTTCCCAAGTCATCTGGCATAGCCTCAATTCATCCTGTTGAATGGTAGGGTGTTAATCACTGGTATGATGGTCCACATTTTTTTTTTTTTTTTTGCAGTTTTTGGCCTGGGCTGGGTTTGAACCCACCACCTCCGGCATATGGGGCCAGTGCCCTACTTCTTTGAGCCACAGGCATTGCCTGATGCCACACATCCATCAACAACTCTGAGGCCCGTGAAAAGAACATGAATGTGTTGTCCAAGCACAAACCAACTGGAGCAAAAAGCCCATTCAACTGAAGACCAAAGTGTTAAAAGAATAATTGAACACAAAGTCAATTTGTGTAACACAAATGGTATCACAACATCACAGCTTATTCATAGTCATTAGCCACTGCTATTCATAGTTTAGTGTATTTCAGGCTTTCCAATTCTTGGTACATGACTTTTTTTTTTTTTGGTGGAGACAGAGTATCAATGTGGCATCATAACTCACAGCAACCTCAAACTCCCAGGCTTAAGCGATTCTCTTGCCTCAGCCTCCCAAGTAGCTGGGACTACCAGTGCCCGCCACATTACCTGGCTATTTTTAGAAATGAGGTCTCACTCTGGCTCCGGCTGGTCTCAAACCTATGAGCTCAGGCAATCCACCCATCTCAGCCTCCCAAGTGAGCCACCGTGCCCAGCCAGTACATGACTTTTTAGAATGACAAAACTTAGTTATTAGACACTATGTCTGTCCTGATAAAATTTCCTTAGAAAACATAGGGTTTTCTTTTCTAACACAGTCCAGTCTATTATTTTTCTATTTCTATTCATTCATAGATTTGTTAATCAGTTCAAATAAATGATTAGTTCAAGTATGTTTGAATTCCGTATGCCTAGCAAGTACTGAGTAATTCTTCAGTGCCATGTACAGGAAAGGGCAGCTATGCCCTTCTGACGCAGTTTTATATTAAGTTCCTTCTCTTTTTGTATACTTGGCTTAATAGTTTAAGAGAAAAAAATTTCATAGTAATATTAACACATTCATAACAATTTTTGTTTACTAACATAACCAACTATTTCATTAGGTATTCAAATAGAAAAAAAGTCAGAATATTCTAACAGAAGATGAAAAACTGGCTTGTTGGATTTTGAGATGTTATGTAAAACACTTGTATTTATTTTATTTTATTTTATTTTTTATTTATTTATTTTTTTGAGACAGAGTCTCCCTCCATCGCCCTCGGTAGATTATGTTTAATTTACATCACAGCCCACAGCAACCTCCAGCTCTTGGGCTTAGGTGATTCTCTTGCCTCAGCCTCCCTAGTAACTGGGACCACAGGCACCCACAATAATGCCTCGCTATTTTTTGTTGCAGTTTGGCTGGGGCTGGGTTTGAACCCATCATCCTCGGTATATGGGGCTGGCACCCTACTCACTGAGCCACAGGCACCGCCTTATTTTATTTTATTTTTATTATTTTTTTTTATTGTTGGGGATTCATTGAGGGTACAATAAGCCAGGTTGCACTGATTGCAATTGTTAGGTAAAGTCCCTCTTGCAATCATGTCTTGCCCCCATAAAGTGTGACACACACCAAGACCCCCTCCCTCTGTCCCTCTTTCTGCTTTTCCTCCCGCCCATAACCTTAATTGTCATTAATTGTCCTCATATCAAAATTAAGTACATAGGATTCATGCTTCTCCATTCTTGTGATGCTTTACTAAGAATAATGTCTTCCACTTCCATCCAGGTTAATACGAAGGATGTAAAGTCTCCATTTTTTTTAATAGCTGAATAGTATTCCATGGTATACATATACCACAGCTTGTTAAGCCATTCCTGGGTTGGTGGGCATTTAGGCTGTTTCCACATTTTGGCGATTGTAAATTGAGCTGCAATAAACAGTCTAGTACAAGTGTCCTTATGATAAAAGGACTTTTTTCCTCCTGGGTAGATGCCCAGTAATGGGATTGCAGGATCAAATGGGAGGTCTAGCTTGAGTGCTTTGAGGTTTCTCCATACTTCCTTCCAGAAAGGTTGTACCAGTTTGCAGTCCCACCAGCAGTGTAAAAGTGTTCCCTTCTCTCCACATCCATGCCAGCATCTGCAGTTTTGAGATTTTGTGATGTGGGCCATTCTCACTGGGGTTAGATGATATCTCAGGGTTGTTTTGATTTGCATTTCTCTAATATATAGAGATGATGAACATTTTTTCATGTGTTTGTTAGCCATTCGTCTGTCATCTTTAGAGAAGGTTCTATATATGTCTCTTGCCCATTGATATATGGGATTGCTGGCTTTTTTCATGTGTTTGTTAGCCATTCGTCTGTCATCTTTAGAGAAGGTTCTATATATGTCTCTTGCCCATTGATATATGGGATTGCTGGCTTTTTTCATGTGGATTAATTTGAGTTCTCTATAGATCCTAGTTATCAAGCTTTTGTCTGATTGAAAATATGCAAATATCCTTTCCCACTGGGTAGGTTGTCTCTTTGCTTTGGTTATTGTCTCCTTAGCTGTACAGAAGCTTTTCAGTTTCATGAAGTCCCATTTGTTTATTTTTGTTGTTGTTGCAATTGCCATGGCAGTCTTCTTCATGAAGTCTTTCCCCAGCCCAATATCTTCCAGTGTTTTTCCTATGCTTTCTTGGAGGATTTTTATTGTTTCATGCCTTAAATTTAAGTCCTTTATCCATCTTGAATCAATTTTTGTGAGCGGGGAAAGGTGTGGGTCCAGTTTCAGTCTTTTACATGTAGACTCCCAACACCATTACAGTTCTCCCAACGCCATTTATTGAATAGGGAGTCTTTCCCCCAAGGCATGTTCTTGTTTGGTTTATCGAAGATTAAGTGGTTGTAAGATGTTAGTTTCATTTCTTGGTTTTCAATTCGATTCCAAGTGTCTATGTCTCTGTTTTTGTGCCAGTACCATGCTGTCTTGACCACTATGGCTTTGTAGTACAGACTAAAATCTGGTATGCTGATGCCACCAGCTTTATTTTTATTACTAAGAACTGCCTTAGCTATACGGGGTTTTTTCCCATTCCATACAAAAGCCTTATTTTATTTTTTTTTAAGACAGAGCCTCACTTTGTCACCCGTGGTGGAGTGCTCTGGTATCATAGCTCACGGCAACCCAAACTCTTGGGCTCAAGCGATTCTCTTGCTGCAGCCTCCCAAGTAACTGGGACTACAAGAACACCAGCAATAACACCAGGCTATTTTTAGAGATGGGGTCTTGCTCTTACGCAGGCTTGTCTTGAACCTTTGAGCTCAGGCAACCCATCCTCCCTGGCCTCTCAAAGTGCTAGGATTACAGGTGTGAACCACCACGCCCAGCCCTGTAAGATACTTTTTTTTTTTTTGCAGTTTTTGGCTGGAGGCCAGGTTTGAACCCACCACCTCCAGTATATGGGGCTGGTGCCCTACTCCTTTGAGCCACAGCGCCACCCACCTGTAAGATACTTTTAAACATAATTTTGTAGCCAGGCATTGTAGGAGATACCTGTAGTCCGAGCTGCTCAGAAGGCTGAGAAGCAAGAGGATCTTTTGAGCCCAAGAGTTTGAGGTTGCTGTGAGCTATGACAATGTAGCACTCTATCCAAGGCAACATTCATTTATTCTAATGAATGAGTGAATGAATATAAAAATAACTTTGACTTTATGCATATTGACTGAACAAGATGTTACTTATACTTATGACTTGAGAGGAGTATTTGAACTTTTAAATAAGTAAATTAGGAAAGAAGTCATTACTCAGAGAATACAGAACACAGACTCTTTACTGTGACCTATTTTGTATGTGAGAGCCCCCTGAACTACAGGACAGGCTCCTGTAGCAGGGAAATCCCTACCAAGAGTGCAACTCTGGGTGGTGTTACTCAGCAAGGACAAGGCTAGGCTCTCTGCCAAAACTAAAAAAAAAGTGTTGAGATTAGAATTTGAAAGAATGAACATATATTGGAACATCCAACTGTAGGAATACCCAAAAGACCGTCAATGAAGAGTTTCAGGCATGCCAAAGAACCAGTGATAATAACCTGGTGTTAATTTCAACTATGACTAGATTGTTGCATTTAAACTTTGAAAATAAACTATATGTACTTTATCTGAAGTAAGAAGGGGATGGTTTAGAAGGCATCTGTCAAAGTGGAGTTTCAACTACATTCTCCAGAGAAGATGAATGGCCCATAAATAAAAACAGCAGCGGAGTGGGACGATGACATAATGGAAATGGACATGATGTGCATATTTTCAAAGAGCAACAGCAGTTTTCAAATAAATTTTTGTAGTATGTCCTTTATAAAACCATTTTCAAAAGATGGTTAGATTATTTTCCTAAGCCAGCATCTCACCTCATAGCATTCACAGTAGTTTTTAAGACAGCCTGATCGTTTGCAATTACATCCTTTGCTATGGCGTCGATCTGATTCTCCCTCCTTTCCTTTCCCTATCTTAGGCTTGAAGGCTTCTGGATTTCTGTCAAGGCATGCCTATCAAAGTAGATCAAATATCAATTAAAATGAATCACTGTAGATTAAAATATTAACAGTGCAAAGGGAATTAATATTTTTTCTTTGTAAGAAAACTGAATTATTCAAGAATAGGTGAAATGATATTTCTATCAGTTAAATGAAATAAAAAATAATCACCTTTATTGCTTTTTGCCTTTCATTTTCATGTTCCAAATTGTTGTAACAATTAGTACAATTGCAGTTGTTGCAAAATTCACCATTTGCAAAGCAATCACAATATCTGGAAGGTAGAAATCAGTACAAGGTAAAAAGTCATCTTTAAATCAAACTGTTAATTATCTGACTATATATGAAATTATATTGTATGTGCACTACATGTGTGGTAAAGCATTTTAGATAGGTACTTAGAGCTACTTAGTTATAGACTTAACAACATATATTGTCAACCACATACTAAGGTTCAAAATTCAAGTCACCAAGTCCTAGAATTTTGGCCTAAGAGCTCAGTGCCAACTGAGTTGTTAGAACTCAACTAACAACAGCTGCCAACATGAGAACTATGTGATTTTATTTATTTAATTTAATTAATTAATTTTTTTTTTTGAGACACAGTCTCACTTTGTCGCCCTCAGTAGAGTGCCATGGCATTATAGCTCACAGCAACCTCAAGCTCTTGGGCTCAAGCGATTCTCTTGCCTCAGCCTTCTGAGAACTAAAGGCACCCACCAAAACACCAGCTATTTTTAGAGATGGGGTCTCGCTCTAGCTCAGGCTGGTCTTAAATCTGTGAGCTCAGGTGATCCACCCATCTCGGCCTCCCAGAGTGTTAGGATTACAGGCATGAGCCACCATGCCCAAAGTAAGTGATTTCAAAATTCCTGAAAAAGGAAAAAGACTGACTATATTCCAACAGTGGGACCTACACAGTTGGGCTAACAGTGGATTCTAAGCCCCAGTAAGACCAATGTTTTCCTTTTTTCTTTTTCTTTTTTTTTTTGAGACAGAGTCTCACTTTGTTGCCCCTGGTAGAGTGCCCTGATGTCACAGCTCACAGCAACCTGAAACTCTTGAGCTTAAGCGATTCTCTTGCCTCAGCCTCCCAAATAGCTGGGACTACAGGCGCCTAACCACAATGCCCGACTATTTTGTTGCTGTTGTTGTTGCGGTTGTCAATTGTTGTTTAGCTTGACCGGGCCAGGTTCAAACCTATCAACCTGGGTGTATATGGCCAACACCCTACCCACTGAGCTACGGGCGCCACTTAGGACCAATGTTTTTTATTTAACTATTTTGTGTAAAATCTTTTCACTTATTGCTAATAAGCAAATTAATCATCTGGTGACATTTAAAATTTCTCCAAGTATCATCTCACTTAGGAGATCAAATAGAAAGGTTGCAAGTAAGACCAAACTTATTTATTTATTTATTTTTTGTAGAGACAAAGTCTCACTTTATTGCCTTCAGTAGAGTGCCGTGGCAACATACAGCTCACAGCAACCTCCAACTCCTGGGCTTAGGCGATTCTCTTGCCTCAGCCTCCCAAATAGCTGGGATTACAGGTCCCCACCACAACACCCAGCTATTTTTTTTGTTGCAGTTTGGCTGGGGCTGGGTTTGAACCCACTACCCTCGGTATATGGGGCCAGCACCCTACTCACTGAGCCACAGGCGCCACCCAAGACCAAACTTATTACGGGCAGAAACCACTTGTGTCTCATGCTGCTATGTCCATACCCCCTACTCCAGGGACTCATGTATGGTAAAGACTAAAATTATTTCTTTCTGAATGAATGAAAGAATATTTTTACCCTGCCATACAAAGGCATTGACTTATATGTTCATTTACATTACTTAGCCTTATGAAATTGGTCTGTTAAGCATTTTTTTCGAGAGAGAGTTTCACTATGTCACCCTCAATAGAGTGCTATGGTGTCACAGCTCACAGCAACCTCAAACTCTTGGGCTTAAGTGATTCTCTTGCCTCAGTCTCCCAAGTAGCTAGGACTACAGGTGCCCACCACACGCCTGGCTATTTTTTGGTTGTAGTTGTCAACTGTTGTTTGGCAGGCCCAGGCCAGATTCAAACCTGCAAGCTCCAGAGTATGTGGCTGGCGCCCTAGCCGCTTGAGCTACAGGCACCGAGCCCAGTCTGTTAAGAATTTTTAGTTACTTCCTTTATCTTTAAGAACAGTTCTAGTTATATCAAATGAGCAAACAACAGCAAAAACACTTACAATTTCAAACATAGAGATTTTGTACAATTACAGGGTTTTCTCGGTCGACTGGCAGACTCTGATGGGATTATACTGTACAGATACAAAATAAAGACATATATTTTAATCAATTAGCAGCAACTATTTAAAATTAGAACTCTCCCACCTATAAATTCCTCTGAAAATAAAGCTTTAACAAATGTACCCATCCTTAATAAAACTTTGCTTTGCTGTTTTATTTATATTAAGTCCAAAGGCAAGTTGTAACAAGAAAGGTAGAGAGCCAAAGTATGAAATAATTTTTTTTAAAAAGAAGTTATCAATAGCTACTAAAGAACACTCCATAAATACTCTTCCTTCTGAGAAAACCAAAGCTGAAATTTCCTCAAAACTCTTGGGATTCAACTGTAAAAGGCAGTGAGGAGAAAGGGATGCATGCATACGGACTGTTCCCAGGTCATTAATCAAGCGCCGCTTCTAAGCTGCTCCGATATTGCAAAGGCAACAATCAATAGATTAACAAACAACAACACAACACCTAACATAACAATTCAAAAATAGTGAACATCATTTAAAAAACATTCAGAAGGAAAGAGAGAATAACAAACCAATGTGGCAAAATTGGTGAATCTGAGTAAAAGGTATTTGGGAGCTCTTTCTGTAACTTTTCTATTTGAAATATTTCAAAATAAAAAGTACTTTAGAGGCATGCACATATGGTTTTAATGAGAAAAAATAAAATAAAATGTATTTTGGAATATATATATTTAATGAAATACATAATTTAAGTTAAGCTGATCCAACAAACTTAATTTACATATTTTCAAAATACTCACCCGTTGAATGGAAGCCTTGCCTGAGTCTGGATACCAGATGTTCCAGTGAAGTTAGAGTTGCTTGCTATGGACACATACGAAGACTGCTGTAGCTAGATGTAAGGAAAGATAATTTTAGATCATATTTGCAAAAATGGATAATACTCTAAAATATGATGATCAGTAAGAGACACAAATTCATATACTAAAACAAGAAAAACATAATGGAGAATTTCATACAAACAGCTACTTCATGGAGCTCTTTTAAAAACCCAAACCAACACTACAAGTGAAAATAATATGGCGCGGCGCCTGTGGCTCAATTGGTAGGGCACCAGCCCCATATACCAAGGGTGGCGGGTTCAAACCCAGCCCCAGCGAACTGCAACAACAACAAAAAAATAGCCAGGCATTGTGGCGGGTGCCTACAGTCCCCTCAAGAGGCTGAGGCAAGAGAATCACTTAAGCCCAGGAGTTGGAGGTTGCTGTGAGCTGTGTGATTGCCACGGCACTCTACCAAGGGTGATAAAGTGAGACTCTGTCACTACCAAACAAACAAAAAAAAAAAAAAAAGAAAACAATGTGAACACTTTACATACTATATAAAATAAATATAAAGAAATTCCCAGAGAAGTAGTATGTTGGAATTATAGGAAATTCTAAGTGAATATCCTGAATATCTAAAAAAAAAAAAAAAAGTTTCTATGTTATGCTGATTTCTAAATGTAAGAAATGTTAATGATAAAAATACTGAACACTAATTATTTTATTTTTTTTGAGGCAGTGTCTCACTTTATTGACCTGGGGAGAGGGCCATGGTACCATAGCTAACAGCAACCTCAAACTCTTGGACTCAAGAGATCCTCTTGCCTCCCGAGTAGCTGGGACTACAGGTGCCCACCACAACACCCAAACAGTTTTTCTATTTTTAGAGACAGGGTCTTGCTCTTGCTCAGGGTGGTCTCGAACTCCTGAGCTCAAGCATTTGAGCCCTGGCCTCCCAGTGTGCTACGATTACAGGTGTGAGCCACCACACCTAGCCATGAACACTAATTTTTTTATCATTAGCCATATAACATACTCCAAAGTACATTTTATTTATTTTTTTTTTTTTTTGTAGAGACAGTGTCTCACTGTACCGCCCTCGTGTAGAGTGCCGTGGCGTCACACGGCTCACAGCAACCTCTAACTCCTGGGCTTACGCGATTCTCTTGCCTCAGCCTCCCGAGTAGCTGGGACTACAGGCACCCGCCACAATGCCCGGCTATTTTTTGGTTGCAGTTTGGCCGGGGCTGGGCTTGAACCCGCCACCCTCGGTATATGGGGCCGGCGCCCTGCTCACTGAGCCACAGGTGCTGCCCAAAGTACATTTTATTTAAAGTATATGTGTGAGTTTTGGTTTCCTTCTCAGATTATATCTAAGTTGATAAATTCAACAGCTTAGAACACAGGGTAATTTGTTTGATCCTTACATGACAAAGGAAACTTCTGTGTGTATCTGTTCTGTGGAAGTAGCAGTTCCAACCCAAGCCAGCCACTGGATAGCATATGGCCTTTCATTCTAAAAAAGACCAGGTGAGAGTGGACAGATCACAAAAGATCTGTCACCTGGAACTGGATTTCACAGTTCACTGTCCAAGCTTAAGTCTGTGGCATCATATTCATGTGTGAGGAAGAGTTTTATTATCGTTGTACTAATTTCTAAATTCATTTGGACTATACTGATTTTAACTTCGACTTACTGTCTCGGGTATTTCCATAGGCTTGCCCTCTCACCAAGCTGCTCTCAGCTCCAAATTGTCTGACTTGCATATCTGCCTTGTGTTGTATATTTCTAAATGCTAAAGATACATAGAAATAAACTCAAAAGTTTTGGATAATATTTCAAAACTCTGGAGAGAGCCATTTTAATACTACGTTAGATGTTTTTGAGTGCTTTCAGAATGTGACACCACTGCACATATTAGAGACAATTTCCACTTCTGGAAGTTAATGACTTCATTTTTTTTGACATACCTGAGTAACGTACTGAGCTGGAAGCACTGCATAGCCCACATTGCCTGTTCCCGGAGCTGGCGCCAGGACAGTGCCTGGTGGCAGGTTGGTGAGGTTGGGCTGAATCTGCGGCAGTGGTGTGGCAGGCATGATGAGCCGTTGCTGTGGCTGGCTAGTAGTTACGATCTGTGAAGTTGGGTTGATTGGTTTGGGAACAACCTAAAAATAAAGGACAAATATTAATGATCACAAAAATAAATTTTATAGCTACTCAATTTAGAACAAATCTCTCTCTCTTTTTTTTTTTTTTGTAGAGACAGAGTTTCACTCTATGGCCCTCGGTAGAGTGCCATGGCATCACACAGCGCACAGCAACCTCCAACTCCTGGGCTTAAGAGATTCTCTTGCCTCAGCCTCCTGAGTAGCTGGGACTACAGGCACCCGCCACAACGCCCGGCTATTTTTTGGTTGCAGTTCAGCCGGGGCCGGATTTGAACCCGCCACCCTCAGTATATGGGGCCGGCACCTTACCGACTGAGCCACAGGCTCCACCCCTAGAACAAATCTCTTGTACCTAAATCTGAATTTTCTATTTAAACAGTAAATTGTTGGCCAGGCAAGGTGGCTCTCACTTGTAATCCTAACACTCTGGGAGGCCGAGGCGGGAGGATCAACCTGAGCTCAGGTGTTTGAGACCAGCCTGAGCAAAAGCAAGACCCTGTCTCTACTGAAAATAGAAAAACTAGCCAGGTGTTGGCTCAGTGCTTGTAGCTCAGCAGCTGGGGCACATGCACTGGGGCTGGTAGTTCAAACCCGACCCAGACCTGCAAAACAACAATGACAACTACAATGTTTTTTGGTAGCTGGGTGTCGTGGCAGGTGCCTATAGTCCTAGGTACGTAGGAGGCTGAGGCAAGAGAATCGCTTAAGCCCAAGAGTTTATGAGGTTGCTGTGAGCTGTGACACCAAAAAAAAAAAAAAACTATCCAGGTGTCCTGGTGGGTACCTGTAGTCCCAGCAACTTGGGAGGCTGAGGCAAGAGGATCACTTGGGCCCAAAGTGTGAGGTTTCTGTGAGCTATGAGGTCACGGCACTCTACCCAAGGTGACAGAGTGAGACTGTCTCAAAATAAATAAATTAAATAAATAAAGTAAGCAAATTGCCTATTTGGGAAAAGCTGAGAAGTTACTCACTTGTTTGACAGCCTGAGCTGAGACAATTGGAACTGACATCCGCACTGGGGTTGTATTAACAACCACTGGCTTTGCTTTTTAAAAAAGGAAAAAACAAATATGAGCAATTTATTTACAGAAAATAGTATTTCAAACACCTAACAGTACTCAGCTCTCCCAAGTTATCCTCAGGAAAGAACTAAAGAATTCCATTTGTTTCCTATTTTAAGCAATCCTTATTCAGGATAGTTAAATTCAAATTCAAACAATTTCAGAATTGCTTACCTCAACTACCAGAGAATTTATATCTAAAATAGCTATGAAGGTATTTGTTCTGTGAAATTTGGATTCAGTTTAGAGGCCCTACTTAGGGATGTGAAGGGCCACAGGTGACCTTGAGGTTGTAAGTTCTCCACCCCAGCCTATCTACTTTATTAGAGAATATTTGTAGGTTCAAGACATTTTATTGAAAATACTTCATGACGAGTTGGGGGCAGTGGCTTATGCCTGTAACCCCAGCACTCTGGGAGGCTGAGGCGGGTGGAGTGCTTGAGCTCAGAGGTTTGAGACCAGCCTGAGTAAAAGCAAGACCCTGTCTCTACCAAATATAGAAAAAGTTAGGCAAGAGGATCTCTTGAGCCCAAGAGTTGGAGGTTGCTGTGAGCTATAACGCCACGGTACTCTACCCAGGGCAACAGCTTGTGACTCTGTCTCAAAAAAAAACAGAAAGAAAGAAAGAAAAAAAAAGAAAATACTTCATGGGGCCGGACGAGGTGGCTCACACCTGTAATCCTAGCACTCTGGGTGCCCAAGGGGGTTGGATTGTCTGAGCTCATAGGTTCAAGACCAGTCTGAGCTAAAGCGACACCCTGTCTCTAAAAATACCCGGGCATTGTGGAGGGCGCATATAGTCCCAGATATTTGGGAGGCTGCAGCAAGAGAATCACTTGAGCCCAAGAGTTTGAGGTTGCTGTGAGCTATGATGCCACAGCACTCTACCCAGGGACACAGCTTAAGATTCTGTCTCAAAGAAAAAAAAAAAAAAACAGTGAATTTTATGGTATATATGAATTATATCTCAATAAGATTGTTACAAAAAAAGACTGTATGACCATAAAATAAAGGAGTCAATCTGATACCCAACTTAAAGTTATCCCCATTCTGTTTTAATTCTTGTCACTTAAACCCAACCATTAGAAAAGTTTAATAACCATTGTAGACTGTTCTCAGCAATATTAGAAGGAATGAAAAGGTGAGCCTGAATTTATGCTTGGAACATAGGAGAGTGGACTCTCTCAACCACCTGCTCCTTGGAGCGGAGAAGATGGTCCCCGTTCCACAGGCATACAAAGCAGAAGCCAACCACCCGTGGAATCAACTTCCAGGGGTCCTGAGAAGTAAAAGGGAAGGGGTGTGATCTCCCTCAGTCACAAAAAATGGAAAAATGTCCCTTCTCCCTCTCTCCCCACATGCAAAAATATGTGTACACTTGTTAAACCCCTCCCCCGGAAGCTCCCCAAATGTAGGAACTCAAGTTTACATAGGTTTGGCATCTGCATGCTGAGTTTTAACTGAGTTCAAGGGAATGAGGAAAATATAAAATGAAGTGGTCATAAAGAGAACACCATAAAGTCTCTAGGGAAGGGGAGGGCATATAACTAAGGCGCAGGTCTGTGTCTCTCTTCCTCCTTCCCTCAGCACACATTGCTAACTACTATTGCAGTTCTCAAAGACGCTGCCATAATCTTTTATTTTTTAGTCTTTAGAAGGAACGCTGAACAATCCTTTACAATAGCCTCCTTCCAAACTTCAGAAACCATACCTGCAAGTGTTTGAGGCTTTTTAATTTCTTAAATTGTTTCCTCTTACCCAGATGGTATATTCTGAAAAGGTTAACTAGGTACTCCCCTGGGTGCTTCTACTCTGCTGCCTGCCATTAAGACCTTAATTAACGTGGTGGAGCCTTGGAACATTGGTTCTTGTACTGCTTTTGGAGGAAAATGTTCAAGAGGAGCCCAATTTCCCTTGGCATTTAAGTACATCCCGCATAAGAAATTAGGGCTCGGCGCCCTTAGGTCAGTGGTTGGGGGGCTGGCCACATACACCAGGGCTGGTGGTTCAAACCCGGTTCGGATCTGCTAAATAACAATGACAACTACAACCAAAAAACAGCCAGCGCTGTGGTGGGCACCTATAGTCCCAGTTACTTGGTAGGCTGAGGCAGGAGAATTGCTTAAGCCCAAAAGTTTGGAGTTGCTATGAGCTGTGAAGCCACGGCACTCTACCCAGGGCAACACAGTGAGACTCTGTCTCAAAAAAAAAAAAAAAATTATACATTTAACTCATTATTCCTGTAAAATTATATTATATATACCTAGATCTCTTACGGGGCAAGACAGAAAGACAGAAAGAGAAAAATATAAATGGACAAAAGGGGAATTGCCTGGGTGGGAAGTGTGTGTGGGTGGGAGGAGGATATCCAGACAGCGAGATGCAGGAGGCAGAGAGCTAGTGGGGAAAATGGAAAGGCCAAGTTAAAGGTAAACAGCAAAAAGAGGGAAGAAGCAAGGAAGCAGAAGTGAGATGAGGGGCTGCCAGGAAAGAAAAAGAAAAGGAGAAGCAGAGACAGGGAGAAAGATAGACACAAAGCTAGAAAAGAAGGCGCCAGTCCACTCTGCGTTCGGAATGTACCTTTCCCTCTGCGCTCCCTGTGTGTTCAGCTCCCTCTTTTACTTATACTAAACTTTACTTACGCTCATTCTTGCTAATGAGTAAATTCATGTTAACATTCATTAGAATTAGCCCATTAAATGGATTCTCAGAATACTATACACACAGAAACACAAATATATAGAATATAACCCTTATATCTAATAACTGCCTTATATTCTGAAACCTAAGTAGACTGGACTTGTAACTTTAAGTACTGAGAAAATATAAAATTTGATTCCCTTAGTCAACAATATGCAAGTTTCATTTGTCTTCTCATTAAGAATATTAGGATAATGATTTTCTTCCAAAATCATTTTATAGAAGAATTAGAAAATACAATGACTGGAGTGTCTAATGTAATACGAAAACACACCAAAATACTGTTTACTCCTTTAAGTAATTTGAAAAAGAAGTAGTTTTTTTCTTCTACACTTTCCCTCAGGTGACCTAGCCATCAGCAATAAATAGCTCTAAACCTCTGATGTCTTCATAAAAAGGAGAGAGTAACCAACTGGTCTTTAATTCTTCTATTTACTTCCCATAAACAACAAATCATTGGTTTGCTATCAACTGCTTTTTGACAGAAGGTAAAGCAGTCTTCCAAGGAAAAACTTAAGCCCTCAACTACAAAATACCATGATCCTTTCATGCCATTCAATTTTTTAAAGTAGATAAATATGGAGAAATATTATATACATGCCTGTGTATATGTATCAGGGGAAGGAGGGTTAAACACAAACAAGAAACTAGGGAGGCAACACATAGGAAAACCCTCCAGAAAAAAACACACGTGAGCAAAACACAACATTTTAATCTTTAGCAATTATAGATTCAAAATGCGTAAAAGCTGAAAATTATATTAAGTTCTTACTTTTCATTATTTGTCATTTCAACCAACCCAAACCCTATCAAGGAGATTAATAGTTCAGAAAACAAATAATTTAGTTACCTTTAAATCTGTCGCACTGGCATAAAAGGTAAGTTTTTAAAGCAGCAATAAAAAGGCTAACAAATGAACGAGCTATGATTATTACTGGTATTATACTATCAGTACACAGTGTACCAATTTCAAACAGAAGGAATACTATAGTTATATAAAACTCTGATTCTATTTCTTTGCCTCCTATAACAGCCACTGATTCAAACTCTTCAGCTGAAATGCCACACTTAATCAGGATTTCAACAAGAAAAGGATCAATGTTCTTGAATAATGTTAAAAGAATTAATTACTACTTTTAAAAAAATGGTTACTAACCTTGCTGAAGAGGCTGAGTGTTTGTACTGGGATTCTGACTAACTGGCTGAGTTGAGCTACTGGCTGTTGTGGCAGTAACAAGGCGGACATAATGAAACTTGCTTCCAGGCACTTGAATCTGCTGGACATTGGGAGCAGTTGCCAGAGGAATAATTGTTTTAAACTGTGATGTGCTCACTCCTCCAACAGTGATGGTCTGCACAGTTGACTTCACTGCCTATTAAACAATACAATATGGCTATCATTAATCTGGGATTTAACTTTCCAACTCCTTGTAATTTATGACAAGTAATAAAATATGTTCCTGTATTTCATCAAAAGCTGTTGAAAGGAACAACCTGTTCAAAGAGAAATGAAAAGAACAGTAATGAATACACGAGTAAAACCAAAATTAAATTTTCTTCTCTAGTAGATAACATCCTTGGTGGTCCCAATCATATGACTTGCTATGAAGAAATTATTACTTAATTTATAAGAGCTTATACAGTTTTTTAATACCAGGTAAATTTTACAAGAAAAGGGTGATCTTAAAACTCCCAGAATTGGTTTGGTGTCCACAGCTCAGTGGTTAGGGTGCTGGCCACATACACGGAGGCTGGCGGGTTTGAACCCACCCTGGGCCTGCTAAACAACAATGACAACTGCAACAAAAAAATATCCAGGGCTCGGCGCCTATGGCTCAAGCGGCTAAGGCGCCGGCCACATACACCTGAGCTGGCGGGTTCAAATCCAGCTGGGACCTGCCAAACGACGATGGCTGCAACCAAAAAAAATAGCCAGGCGTTGTGGCGGGGGCCTGTAGTCCCAGCTACTTGGGAGGCAGAGGCAGGAGAATCGCTTGAACCCAGGAGTTGGAGGTTGCTGTGAGCCGTGATACCACAGCACTCTACCCAGGGTAACAGCTTGAGGCTCTGTCTCAAAGAAAAAAAAAAAAAAAAACAGCTGGGCATTGTGGTGGGCACCTATAGTCCCAGCTACTTGGGAGGCTAAGGCAAGGCTGAGGCTTGAGCCCAAGAGTTTGAGGTTGCTGTGACTGTGATGCCACAACACTCTACCAAGGGTGACATAGTGAGTCTGTCTCAAAAAAAAAACAAAACAAAACACAATACAAAACTCCCAGAATTAAGTCCCATATTCAATACAGAGAAAAAAGGAAACAGATGGTTGGCTTATTGCTACCCAACAAATGAACTATGATAAATTTTATATTCCCATATTTATAGGAGGAAGAAAATGAAAAGAAAAATCCATATTACACCTCTGTCGAGTCCAGTCATTTCTAAACAGTTTATAGGCCAGCTGTGGTGGTGGTGTGGCGGGCGCCTGTAATCCCAGATACTCGGGAGGCTGAGGCAAGAAAATCGCTTAAGCCCAAGAGTTTGAGGTTGCTGTGAGCTCTGACACCATAGCACTCTACTAAGGGTCACAAAGTGAGACTCTATCTCAAAAAATAAACAAACAAATAGCTTATAATATTCCCCAGGTACAAAAGTACCTACAGCATATGGGTAGGAGGACAAATTCAGTCCCATAGTACCCCAGTTTTATTTGTCTGGGGAACTCATTTGGGGTGAATCAGGTCTGAGTCAATGTAACAATTTTAATTAATTAAAATGACTGAATCATTTAAAATTGAGGATTAACATTAATCCTTTCCTTCAGTCTGACAGAAAGCAAGAGGACCTCCCTAAAGCTAAGACGGAACGTCGCAGGCAGAGCAGAAGGGACAGTCTTCTCACACGTCACTGGCTGATGTTTAACCAACACATAACACACCATTGGACAAAGTTCAAACCAGTCTCCAAGTAGTTGTATAGTATTATTTTTATAAATAAAGAATTACATCCCTGCCTAGTCTGTAAAGCCCTCATGCTAAAAGACAACTGATATCTATGATAGAAGAAATCTATATCCAGTATGTGGATAATTACTTCTGAAAACTTGGAACATTTTCATCAAAGACCAAGGGAAAGAAAAAAGAATGCCATTTGTATTGGAAACTGCAGTCAATAGAAATGACTTCAGCATAAAATAATTCACATATTACACCATTAGGAGAGGCATGAAAGAGCAGATTTGAAATAAACATAAGAAATAACACCATTCCATAAACATTTAACTATCCACATCACTAAAGTTTATGCCTTTAAGCACGTTTTTCTTATTTTGGAATTTTGAAGACATTGTCCACTTCAGCAAAGTCTACTGAGCATCCACTGCCTTAATAAAAGTATTCTGAACAGAAAATAAAAAGAAATAACAACAGCCAGCGCAGTCGGGAGACACGACACAAAGGGCAGAATGTGTGAGTGTGGAAGCTACTGGAGAATCAAGCAATCTAAGAGACAAGAATGGAGAATGGTACAAGAGAACAGTCCTTCACATATTGGAGCAAAACGGGGAAAATGCACTGAGAAACACTGTGCTTCCAAAGTAACAGCTACGTTTACTGGGTATTAATATGCATCAAGGGCAACACTAAACACTGAAGATCACCTGATTCAAATCGAGCAACCACATTACGAGGTGGGTGTGACACATCACAAGGGCAGAGGCTGGTTAAGTCTGCATAGTATACCTCTTCCTATTTCTTTTCTAAAAATTATACTTTATTGTGTTTATTTAAGGTATACAATATGATGTTATGGGATACACACTGATAGTAAAAGGTTCACTATTAATGTAATAAGGAAAATTAACATAGTTATCCATCATCTCCAATAATTGCCCTTTTTTGTGGCGAAAGCAACTAAAATCTTCACATTTGGCAGAAATGCCAAATACAGTACAATTTTCTTACCTGTAGTCCTGTGTTGTCTATCAGATCTCTATCCTTGGTTATCTATCCCACTTATCCGTTACTTAATGTCCTCTGACCTGCACCTCCTCCCTTCTTCTGCCTCCAACCCTTCCCCATAATCACTGTTTTATTCTCTCTGTATATTTGACTATTTTTTTTTTTACGATTCTACAGATAAGTGTATCATGTAATATTTTTCTTTCTATGTCTGGCTTATATCACTTAACATAATGCCCACCAGGTGCATTCATGTTACAGCAAATGGCAAGATTTTCTTTTTAAGGCTGAACAATACCCTATTGCATATATAACATTTCTTTCTTTCTTTGTAGTTGTTATTGTTGTTTGGCAGGCTGGGGCCAGGTCTGAACCCACCAGCTCCTGTGTTATGTGGCTGGCGCCCTAGCCACTGAGCTACAGGCGCCAAGCCTGTATATATAACATTTCATCACAGATTGTTTATCCACTCATCCCCTGTGGACAGTTAGGTTGTTTCCATATCTTGGCTCTTGTGAATAATGCTGCAATAAACATGAGAGAGCAAATACCTTCACAAGGTGGAGTACAGAGATCTTCACAAGGTGTCAATTTCATTTTCTTTGGGTTGAGTCCCAGAAGGAGGTTTACTGGGTAGTTCTACTTTTAATTTCTTTAGAAACCTCCATAGTATTCTTCATCATGGCTGTACTAACCTATATTCTCACTTACAGTGTACCAGGGATCCTTTTCCTCAACACTCTTGCCAGTATTTGCTATCTTTTGACTTTTTAATAATAGCATCCTAATGGGTGTGAGATGGTTATTTCATAGCAGTTTTAATGTTTCCCTGATGATTAATAATGTTAAGCACCTTTTCATATGTCTGTTGGCCACTTTCGCATCATCTTTGGAGAAATGTCTATTCAGGCCCTTTGCCTATTTTTTAACCGGGTTGTTTTTCTGCTATTGAGTTGTAAGAATTCTTTATAAATTTGGATATTAATCTCTTATTAGATAAATGGTGTGAAAATAGTTCTTCCCAATTCTTAGGCCATTTCATTTACTATACAGAAGTTTTTCATTTTGACGCAGTCCCATCTATTTATGTTTGCTTTTGTAGCCTGAGCTTTTGGTGTGGTATCTAAAAATTCATTGCCAAGGCTTATATCTGGGAGCTTTCCTCCTATGTTCTAAGAGTTTCATAATTTCAAATCTTCCATTTAGGCCTTTTATTCATTTTTTTATGGTGTAAGATAAGGATCTAATCTCATTCTTTAGCATGTGGAAATCCAGGTTTCCCACCATTTATTAAACGCTCTTGTTTCCCCATTGTGTCCTCTTGGTGTCCTTGTCAAAATTTAGTTGACCTTATCTGTGTTTGGATCTATCTCTGGGGTGTCTATTCTGTTCCACTGGTCTATGTGTCTGTTTTTATGCCAATATCATACTGTTTTGACAACTATAGTTTTGTAATGTAATTTTAAATCAGCAATTGTGATGCCGCCAACTTTTTCTTTCTCAAAATGTTTTTGGCTATTTCGGGTCTTTTGTGGTTCCATATGAATTTTGAGATTGTTTTTTCCGTTTCTATGAAAAATGTCATTGGGACTTTGATTGCATTGAATCTGTAGAGTGCTTGGGTAGTATAAACATTTTAACATTATTAATTCTTCCAACCCATGAGCACAGGATATCTTTCCATTTATTTGTGTCTTCTTTAATTTCTTTTATCAATGTTCCTTCTGTTCAACTTTTCCATATCTTAAACTTCAAGCTACAAATCTTACAAGCTGTACATAATTGGATCCTTTTTTTAAAAAAGAACTGTATTTTTCATCTGTATGTATGTTTACATTTAACATAGCTAATTAAACATGTAGCTTTAAATCAATCATTGTATTGTTTCCTATTTAAATCACCTATCCTCTTCTGTTCCTTTTTCACTCGTTTCTTGACTTCTTTTTAGTTAAGTGTCTTTTTAACTCATTTTCCCAAGTACAAAGTCTGACAATTAAGTTTGCAAACATGTCTCCAGGCACTTACATTGGTAGCACTGTACAAACAACTCAGTAAGGTTTCATAACCTCAGTTGATCAGTGTCTCAGTTGTAGTCCTGTCAATGTGTGATGGTGTTTTGATGAATCATGTTCATTACTGTTGTTGTGTGATTTTGTGTGCTGTCGTGATCAGAGCTTGAATTAGAGCAACAAACATTCATAAATTTCTTGCTAAATCTAGCAACAGTGTAAGTGAAATCAGGGACATATTAGTCCAAGTTTCTGGGTATAATGCTATGAAGAAAATGACAGTGTACAAATGGATTAACTGTTTTTCTGAGGGCAGAGAAAGTGTCACTGATGAAGAGAGGTCAGGGCAGCCAGGAATGAGCAAAACTAATGAAAATATTGCCAAAATCTGTCAAATTATGTTTCAAAATTGTCACCTGCCTATAAGAAGCATAACAGAACAAGTAAACATTGATAAACAGGAAAATCTTCACTGAAAATGTTAGCCAACAACTCATGGGTCTTGCATCACGATTAACGCACCAGCTCACACAGCACTGCACACTAGCAATGTCTGTAAGGGAATTTTTATCCAGGAAACAAATAACTGTTTTGGAACACCCTTCCTACTCACCTGATCTGGCCCTCAACGACTTTTTTCTTTACCTGAAGATAAAGGAAATATTGAAAGGAAGACATTTTTATGACATTCAGGACATCAAGGATAATACAATGACAACTCTGGTGGTCATTCCAGAAAAGGAGGTTCAAAATTGGTTGGGTGCAGTGGCTCATGCCTGTAATCCTGAGCAAGAGACCTGTCTCTACTAAAAATAGAAAAACTAGCTTGGCATTGTAGCAAGCATCTATAGTCCCAGCTACTTGGGAGGCTGAAGCAAGAGGATCGCTGGAACGCAGGAGTCTGAGGTTGCTGTGAGCTATGACACCACAGGACTCCACCTAGGGCAACAGAGTAAGACTCTTTCTCTCAAAAAAAAAGGTCCAAAACTGCTTTGAAGGGTGGAGTAGGCATAGCTTCCCAAAGGTAGTACTTAGAAGGTGACTGTAGTCATATTCAAAAATGAGCACTTTTTTTAGGATGAGTTCACAAACTTAATTGTCAGACCTTGTATTAGCTTGTTATTTATACATTTTGTTACTATTCTTTTAGTGGTTACATTAGAGATCATGATATACAATTCAGGAGTATAAATCAATACTTTACATACAACCAGACAATGAAAGAACCGTAGCACACGGACACCATTTATTCTTGCCCCATCTTTGTGCTGTGTCACACAAAACATATAATTCTACATATAATTAAACTTTGATATTCATTTAGCTTCTTCCACAAATTTACCCTTTCTTTGCTTCCCACACCCATGATCCCATGCTTTCATTGGGATCATTCTCTTCTGTCTAAAAAACTTCCCTTCAGAATTCACTTAAGTACAGGTCTACTGATAACAAATTATCTCCATTTTATTTCTTAAAACATAGCTAGTCTTAGCTTGGTGCCGTAGCTCAGTGGTTAGGGCACTGGCCACATACACTGGGGCTGGTGGGTTTGAACCTGGCCCGGGCCTGCTAAACAACAACAACAACAAAAAAAAATAGCCAGATGTTATGGCAGGCACCTGTAGTCCCAGCTACTTGGGAGGCTAAGGCAAGAGAATCACTTAAACCCATTAAGTTTGAGGTTGCTGTGAGCTATGACGCCAAGGCACTACTGAGACTACTGAAGGGCGACATAGTGACTCTGTCTCAAAAAAAAAAAAAGCTAGTCTTTTCTTTGTATCTAATCTGTTGATAAACCCATTTACTGAGTTATTAATCTTACTTCTAAGCTTTCAGTTTGAAAAACACTCATCTGATTTCTTTTAATAGTTTCTAGCTCTCTGCTGAAATTGTTCGTCTTGTTAATTAAATTCTTGAATATATTAATATCAGTTATTCTGAAAGTCTGAGCCTGATCCACCCATTACCAATATCTCTTGGTTTTCAATAATTTTGTCTAGTCTCCTGGAATGTCTGACAATTTTTAATAAATTGATAGACTCTATTTATAAAAAATGAAGATGATAATATGAGGCTCTGAATGATGCTATCTGTCTCAAGAGGATTCACTCTGGCTTCTAGCAGGCAGTTAAAAGCAGAGGCAGAGCATCCTGAACCAATCACAACTGAACTAACTTGAAGCTGGGCTTCAATCTTTGTGAGGCCTTGTCTACTTCTGATGCATAACTACTTCCTCCATAACAACACTTCAGTGGCCCCAACTAGAAAGACTTGAGTATTTAGGAGAGTTCTTCCTTCTTGGTAAGGCCTGAACTCCAATTTCTGTCCACAGCACTCATAAGAGTGCCAGATCTGTCTGCTTAGCCTTTCAACTTCCCACAGTCACCTTCTGCTCACCTTCTCAGTTTCTCAGCCACAACTTACAAATCAGCCATTGCCCCAAGGAGAAGTGTCACACTGAACATCAGGCCGACCTCTCTAGGCTTCCCTGTACTCCTGGATGGTGGCCTCTGAAGTCCTGGCTCCCTTGGTAGATCTCCAATGCCTTCAAACAGATTTTTAAAATATATTTCACTCTGCTTTTTAGTTATTCCTGGTGGGAGGGTTGGTCTGCAACAAGCTAGTTCTATAGAGCCCAAAAGAGAAAATTCAGATTGCCCGGATTTTAATCTTTAAACCCCACCATTCCTAGTTGTGTGACCTTGCTTAGATATCTAAACTTCTGAAAATACAAAAATCTTACCTTTCTCATAAGAATGTTGTGAGGATTGAGTTAATTTACATAAATTATAAAAAACAGCATGTCACATAGTGCCATGCTTAGTATGAGTTGCTATTTAAATCCTCATCACTGATACAGATATCAATAATGCCCGGTTTAGATGGAAAAACTGAAGCTCAAAGAAATTAAGTAACTTCCCCAAGGGCACACAGCTAAAAAGTAGCAGAGCCTGAATTAGAAGCTGATCTAACTCCAAAGCCCATTCACTGAACCAAAACATTACACTCCCTCCTACTATAGATGCCTGATGAATAGTTATTAAATAATTGAATAATGTAAATAGCATCTACTCCTCAAGAACTCTATTAAGGACTAACATTACACATCTGCCTCTAAGAAACAAAAAGCATTTTTTAATTACTTGGTATATCGAACAGAAGTATAAACAGCATTTTTTAGAACTCTTCAAGTTTTATAATAATCTTAGAATCACAAGAAGTTACAAAGCTAACAAACATCCCACATACCCCTCATTTGGCCTCCCCTCATACAATAACATCTTACTAACCATTGAACATTATTAAAACCAGGAAATTAATAAATGGTAAAGTACTATGATTAAAGTCACCAGTTGTTGTTCTGTTTTGCTTTTGTTTTCTTGAGACAGGGTCTCACTCTGTTGCCTAGGCAGGAGTGCAGTTTCTATCATTCCCCATTGATTTGAATTATCATACCTCACTGCAACCTCAGACTCCCAGGTAGCTTGGACAACAGGTGTGAGCCACCATGACCAACTAATTTTTTTATTTTTTGGAAGAGGTGGGGTTGCCCCTTTGCTCAGGCTGGTCTTTAATTCCTGACCTCATGTGATCCTCCCACTTCAGCCTCCCAAAGTGCTGGGATTACAGGCATGAGATACCATGCCTAAATACATTTTAATCTGTACTATTTCCTAAGTCATTTCTGTTTTATAGAGCAATATAATTATGTATTTAAGATAATTTCTTTGGTCAGTATTTTCCAACTAGCAAATGCTAAAAGTCCTTTTTTTGAGACAGTCTTACTACGTTGCCCTCGGTAGAGTGCCGTGGCATCACAGCTCATAGCAACCTCAAAAACTCTTGGGCTAAGGTGATTCTCTTGCCTCAGCCTCGCAAATAGCTAGGACTACAGGTGCCTGCAATAAGACCAGGCTATTTTTTTGTTGTAGTTGTCACTGTTGTTTGGCAGGCCCAGGCTGGGTTCAAACCTGCTAGCTCTGGTGTATGTGGCTGGTGCCCTAGCCCCTGAGCTACAGGCACTGAGCCTAAAAGTCCTTTCTTAATTGCACATTTACTTAAAATGGAAGGCAGCATAAAACATTCTTCTTTTTTGTTTTACAAATAAGCGATCTTTCTTTACTTAGAGGATTTGGGAAGATATATATATGTGTGTATGTGCGTATATGTAGATTATATATACCCACAGGATGTCCATAAAGCTTATGTGCAATTTAAATTCATTTAATATTCTAAATTGCACATAAACTTTATAGATACTCTGTGTATAAATATATATGCAAGTATGGCAATTCGAAGACATATAGATATGGCTTAACTGATATCCAAAAACACTGAATTTGTTGAAACACATATTAATATGCCTTCACAGAATTTGTGACAATGTTTATAGAGGTTATTATCATGGAAAAATTATCTACATAATCCTAATTCCCAAACTTCAGATTATTAAGATAAATAAACCTACCAAGAAGCAAACCTGAAAGCTTTAAAATGTTTTCAAGCTAAAAGAGAGAAATTAGAAAGTATTAAAAGATAGGGCAGTGCCCGTAGCTCAGTGGGTAAGGTGCCGGCCACATACACTGGGGCTGGCGCGTTTAAACCCAGCCTAGGCCAGCTAAAACAACAACGACAGTTGCAACAAAAAAATAGCCGGGTGTTTTGGAGAGCACCTATAGTCCCAGCTCCTTGGGAGGCTGAGACAAGAGAATCGCTTAAACCCAAGAGTTTGAGGTTGCTGTGAATTGTGATGCCACGGCATTCTACCCAGGGTGAGAGTAGACTGCTGTGGCTGGTCTAAAAAAAAAAAAAAAAGAAAGAAAGTATCAAAAGATAAATATTATATGTATTATGTGACCAATGATAAGAGCCAAATCTAGAGATGGCTACCAGAACTTCAGAACTGATTTATCAACTGGTAAAATATAAAATAGATGTAAGGCATTCATTTGCTACTTTTAAATCTAATGTTTTATTCATAGTTACTAATTATAATGACAAAGACAAATAATTTAAATCTAATGTATTAGTATCCATGGAAACAGTCATGTTAAGAGTCAAATGATCATATAAAGCAAAACTGGACAAACTGCTTTAATAAGGTGTCATGATCAGAAACTGGCCCTACTAAGGATTAAAACATATCAAGATAGAGCATATGGAGCTGGCCTAGGATTATAGTGCTAAAGATCAAAGGACTAGATTAAATAAGCCTATATATAAAAAAAGTTCATGATGAAAGCTGGCAATTCAAATCAATGGAGAATGGTCATAAACACGCACTGGCATCTGGTCTGAGGAAAAAAGCTGATCCCCGTATTTCACTCATTAAAGTCAAATGGATCAAAGATATAACCTAAAAAGTAAAATCAAAACTAGCAGACACCAACAGAATAAAATAGAGAGTCCAGAAATAAGCCCTCCCATATATGCCAAATGATTCAAGGGAACCAAGATCATTCAATAGGGGAAAAGACAGACTTTTCAACAAATGATGTTGGGAAAACTGGATATCCTCATGCAAAATAATGAAGGAAGGCCCTTACCTAACACTACATACAAAAATAAACTCAAAAGGAATCCATGACCTCAACGTAAGAGATAAAACTAAAAGAACTCTCACATGAAAACACAGGGCAAAAGTTTCATGCCATGGGATATGGCCAACAATTTCTTGGTATAACGCCAAAGATGCAGGCAATAAGAGCAAGACAGACAAATTGGGCATCATGAAAATTTAAAACTTCCATGCATCAAAAACATCAATAGAGTTCAAAATTGGCAACCTACAGAATGGGAAAATCATTTACAAATCACATACCTGATAAGGATTTAATATTCAGAATATATAGAAAATTCCTGTAGTTCAATAAAAAAAAACCAAATAGCCCAATTTTTTTTTATTTTTTTGTAGAGACAGAGTCTCACTTTATGGCCCTCGGCAGAGTGCCATGGCCTCACACAGCTCACAGCAACCTCCAACTCCTGGGCTTAAGCGATTCTCCTGCCTCAGCCTCCCGAGCAGCTGGGACTACAGGCGCCCGCCACAACGCCCGGCTATTTTTTGGTTGCAGTTCCCTCCACCCTCGGTATATTGGGTCGGCGCCTCACCGACTGAACCACAGGCGCCGCCCCAAATAGCCCAATTTTAAAATGAGGTAAGGACTTGGGCATTCCTCCAAAGAAGTTATGCAAATGGCCAATAAGCACATAAAAGATTGCTCAACAGCACTAAACACTAGGGAAATGCAAATCAAAAGAGATGCTTACCTCATACTTCCTAGGACGGCTACTAACAAAGAAGACAAAAAGCGCTGGGCACTTTTTGTGGGAATTTGAGACTAGCCTAAGTAAGACACAGACCCCATCTCTACTAAAAATAGAAAAAAGAAAAAAACTATCTGGGTGTTGTGGCAGGCGTCAGTAGTCCCAGCTACCCGGGAAGCTGAGGCAAGAGGATTGCTTGAGCACCTGAGTGTGAAGTTGCTGTGAGCTATAATGCCATAGCAGGGTGACAGAGACTATCTCAAAAAAAAAAAAAAAAGACAAAAAGCTCAGGAATTTGAGGCTGCAATGAGCTATAGGTATGAGTGTGCCACTGCAGTACTCCACCCTGGGCAACAGAGCAAGACCCTATCTTTAAAAAAAGGGGGGGGGGCGCGCCTGTGCATCAGTGAGTAGGGTGCCGGTCCCATATACCGAGAGTGGCAGGTTCAAACCCCACCCCGGCCAAACTTCAACAACAAAAAAATAGCCTGTAATCCCAGCTACTCGGGAGGCAGAGGCAAGAGAATTGCCTAAGCCCAAGAGCTGGAGGTTGCTGTGAGCTGTGATGCCACAGCACTCTACTGAGGACAACAAATTGAGACTCTGTCCCCCCCAAAAAAAAAGGCCGGATGCAGTGGCTCCCACTTGTAATCCTACCACTCTGTGAGGCTGAGGCAGGTGGACTGCTTGAGCTCACAAGTTCGAAATTAGCCTGAGCAAAAAGCAAGACCCCATCTCTACTAAAAACAGAAGAAGTGAGGCAAGACGATCACTTCAGCCCAAGAGTTGGAGATGGCTATGAGCTACGATGCCACAGCACTCTACCCAGGGTGACAGTTTGAGAGTCCGTCTCAAAAAAAAAAAAATCACTCTCTATTCTGTTGGTCTGTATGTCAGTCTTACAAAATAGATGAAAGGCATTCACTTGCTATTTTTAACCTATCTTATGTCTTATTCAGTTACAAATTATAGTGACTAAGATGAGTAATTTAAATGTGTCGTATTAGTATCCATGGAATACTAATTCCAGGCACAGTGGCACCTGTAGTCCCAGCTACTGCGTATCCATTTTCCTAATAAACTGACAGATTATTATAAGATTATTAAGAGTTCAAATTGACCAGAAAGCTAGTGGATATTTATCATCATTCTGCATCAATCTGAGTTGCCTGTAACCCTAGCACTTTGGGAAGCCAAGACAGGAAGATTGCATGAGAACAGGAGTTCAAGACCAGCCTAAGCAACAGCAAAACCCCAACTCTACAAAAATTTAAAAATTAGCTGAGCATGGTGATGTGCACCTGTAGTCCTAACCTGAGCCCAGGAGTTTGGGGTTGCAGTGAGCTACAAAGATGCCACTGCCCTCTAGCCAGGGTGACAGAGCAAGGCCTTGCCTCTAATAAAAAAAAGGAATGTACTTTTTTTGTTTTTTGGAGGTTGCTGTGAGCTGTGACGCCACAGCACTCTACCAAGGGTGACAAGGTGAGACTCTCTCTCTCAAAAAAAAAGCATATTTGATTCTAGAACAACCAGTAAAAAAAGTTGTTTTTTTTTTTTTTTTTTAGGCAGAGTCTCATTATGTCGTTCTTGGTAGAGTGCCATGGCGTCCCTGGTCACAGCAACTTCAGACTCTGGGGCCTACGCGATTCTCTTGCTTCAGCCTCCCAAGTAGCTGGGACTGCAGGCGCCTGCCACAACACCTGGCTATATTTTTGTTGTAGTTGTCATTGTTGTTTAGTAGGCCGGGGCCAGGTTTGAACCCACCAGCCCAGGTATAAGTGGCTGGTGCCCTAACACTGAGCTGTGGGCACCAAGCCACTGGTTTTTTCAAGCGTTTCCCAGGTGCTTCAAAAATGCAGCTGAGGTTGAGAATCACTACCCTACCTGCTTTCTCCCACAGCTCAGGCTCAACTTCAAACTCTCTTTCATAATGCCATAGAATCACCTCTTTAAAAATGCAAATCTCCTCTTATTTAGAGCAGTGGCTCTCCATGTAGGCTGATTAAAGAGCTTTAAAAAGTCCTGATACCAGGCCAAACTCCAAACAGATTAAAACAGAACTCTGGGGATGGGACCCAGGCATCAGTATTTATTAAAACTGACCAGGTAATTCCAATGTGCAGACAAGGGCAGTGACCACTGCCCTAAATACAATGGGAAGTCATAGAAAGTCTTTGAGAATAATAAAAGCCTCATGCCTGTAATCCCAGCACTCGAGGAGGCCTAGGCCAAGGCAGGTGGATTACCTGAGCACAGGGTTTCCAGACCAGCCTAAGCAAGGACGAGACCCTGTCTCTAAAAATAGCCGGGCATTGTGGTAGGGCCTATAGTCCTAGCTACTCAGGAGGCTGAGGCAAGATCTCTGAGCTCAAGAGTTTAAGTTTGTGACAAAGTGAGATTCTCTCTCTCTCAAAAAAGAAAAGAAAAGAAAAGATAATAAAAGCCAAACTCCAGGAAGATGAGTCCTTCCATCTAACCTTAGCACCCTGGGAGCACACACTGCCAACACAATGTCACTCCCTAAAAGGGACACACTTCTGCACCTTGGTGTGAAGTATCAGCTCAATCCAGAAACCCCTTCTGCCCTTCTGCTCATCCACAGCTGAGTCCAGCCACCTTTCAGTAAGACCTTCCCTCATACACAGCAGAGCTCATCAATCCACTCGTCACTATTAGGATTCTGTGGGGCAGTTTTTAATGTTTCACTCTAAACTCCTTATTGAATGCCTTGAAATTAAAAAACTTTATCTGATGGTGGCGCCTGTGGCTCAAAGGAGTGGGGTGCTGGCCCCATAAGCTGGAGGTGGCGGGTTCAAGCCCAGCCCTGGCCAAAAACTGCAAAAAACAAACAAACAAACAAAAAAAAAAACTTTATCTTATTCATGTTTTCTCCCCCATGTCTATCACCATGCATGACACATAGTAAGCTCTCAAATATCTGCAGAATTCATACCATTTAGAAAAAAAATTACTATATTATTATGCAGGTAAAATCCCACTTTAATGAACTATAAGTGATACCATATTATACATTACATTCAAGCCTCATTAAAACAAGATCCAAAGAGCTGGGCTTTTTAAAAATGTAAGGCAAATGTTTAATGTTTGTTCTATTTATGAACAGCAACTAATCAAGGTACAAAGGGTAGATGTTTCCAGAGTGACACGGGTGGCAGCTTACAGAATAATGATGTTTGCTTTCCACCTAAATGATATGTCTTTTAAAACATATCTTTTCTGAAAATGTTATGCTTATATAATGACATCTACATGTTCTAAGAAAGTGAGTTAGACTACTTACTTTACCTGAGAATAAAATGATAGGTACTTAGACACCTTAAAATGAAAACAAATTATAAAAAGCTTTTGAAGGCTTTCAGTGACATGTACTTGAGCATAAAAAACACTGATAACCAGCATCTGATGACAATGTCTGGTACTCTAGGTCCTATTACCCAGCAAAAGCTCAGGTCTCCATTTAAAAAAAAAAAGTTATGGCTCGACCCCCAATAGCTCAGTAGTTATGGTGCCAGCCACATACACCAGAGCTGGTGGGTTGGAACCCAGCCCAGGCCTGTTAAACAACGATGATAAATGCAACAAAAAAATAGCTGGGCGTTGTGGTGGGTGCCTGTAATCCCAGCTACTGGGAGGCTCAGGCAAGACAATTGCTTAAGTCCAAGAGTTTGAGGTTGCTGTGAGCTGTGACAATACTGCACTCTACAGAGGGTGACAAAGTAAGACTCTGTTTCAAAAAATAAAAATAAAAAATAAAGTTACATTTAAGATTTTATATTTATATAGTTACTACATATGTGCCCTCCCCAAAGATATTAATTTTGTCAAAATAGTAACTGAAGAGGAAATAAACACTTACATAATTACCTTATTCAAAATATTTTTGTTGTACCCACGTTCATACAGGCCATGGAAACAAGCAAAATGATTATGATGTTCATATTTAAAGTATGGTTTTTCATCTGTCAAACATCCTTGATTATTAAATTAATCCAGTGTTCACTGAATGTGTATTAAATTGCTTAGGAATATATGAAAACTAAAGTATCTGAAGTGACTAGTAAGAAAACAAAGACATCAACCACAATATTTGGTATTTGTGGCTAATTTTTTTTTTTTTTTTTACCTTATTTGGTGATTTCAAAGGTGAGATGGCTATTTTATTCGGTGTCTGTGTTGTAGAATTTAAAGTTGATCCAATAACACCACTTTCAGATATTGTTATGGTCTTTGATGGAGTTCCGGGAGTAGACTGTGAAAGAACCCTACCTGCAAATGAGAGGCAGCACATCAGTTTAACCACTTTACAAAATCACCAGTGTAAAAAATCGTGTGATGATGATTTCACCCACAAGGACGGCAGTGTGTGTATATGTTCACACAGGAACTTACACACAAATGAGTCCCTAATAACTGTGATAAACCTACGTACAACAAAACAATGCTTCTTAGTAATACTTAGTATCTTACTTCACATAAACTCTACAAATAAACAGCTCATATTCTCACCAATACTGTTAAATTGTATCTATCAGAAAGCAAGGTTGAGATAATGAAAAAATTAGCCTTGTATAACATAGCTCCTGAAAGTCAGCACCTGAGTCTAAGTCTTAAAACTTCAATTTCCACACTCTACTATCTATAGCTGTATTCCAATTTCAGCTTAAACCGTGAAAGTACAATTTCAATCCACACTTATAAAACACGTAGTTACCTGGACTAATCTGAACACTCTGAGGTTTAATATCATCTGACTTTAGACTGCCAAAAAAATAAAAAGTGTCCTCTAGCTACCCTGGCCAGATTCTATCCTCTATTCTCTTCTGGACAATACCATTCAGGAGCAATATTGAGAAACAGGTGGTAGTGTGTGCCTATAGATCCAGCTACTTGGGAGGCAAAGACAGAGGATCACTTGAGCCCAGGAGTTTAAGACTAGACTGGGTAACATAGTGAGACACTGTCTCTACAAAAAATTTAAAAATTAGCCAGATGTAGTGGCATGTGCCTATAGTCCTAGCTACTGGGGAGAAAAGAGGGTCACTCAAACCCTGGTATTTGAGGTTGCAGTGAGCTATGATGATGCTAGTGCACCCTAGCCCAGGTGAGACACAGCAAGAACAGGGAGGGCGGGAGGGCCTCGATGCTTAGGGAACTGGAAAGTCACATTACACTGAATTAAAATATTGGAAATTTTTATGCTAGGCAAAAAAGGAATACAAAGATATAAGACATGCCCAAATTCTTGAAAGACCATGTGATAGTTATTAGTGTCATCCACCAAGCATTCTAGTTCCCCTCCATTCTGGGCACAGAGTAAAACTTCACTTGTACTTCCTACCTCCTCACCCTAAACCATGTGGTTATGTCAGGGTCTTTTGACTACTTTTAGCCAATGAGTTATAAGTAGAAGTGACACGTGTCATTTTTGGGCCAGAATAGTTATTATTGCCTGCACAAGACTCTCTTCTAAAGCTTTCTTTTCCTCTGTCACAGCTGAGATAGTTAGTGTCTCGTTTGCTAGCCTGGGTCCCTGAGTGAGTATGATAAGAAAAGCCCCACTCTGAGCCCACAATGGGAATGTGGATAATCATAAAGTATGAATAAAAAATAAAACGAGGTTTTTATACCCTTCTAAGATTTGGAAATTGTTATTTTGGCAGGAAAGCCAAGATTAACCTGAGTGACTCAGGCTGTCAGACTGAAGGATCAGAACCAATCTGTATCACATAAAATGTATAGAAACAGAAAAACGTGCAGCTTAGCACTAAGAAAGAACTTCTAACAGAAATTTCCAATTGAAATGACTACTTTAACACAAGTGAGTTGCTTGTCACTGAAAGTGTTCCGAACAGGTGCTGGATAATCAAGTCCAATGGCTTAAGAGGGAAATGAGCATCTAAGAAGAAAGAGTGGACATCCAAATTAGCTGAAATCACCTCTGACCTTTAGATGCTGCAGATGAATTTACAGATACAGCTAGAGATGACGGAGAGAGGATGAGAGGGAGGGAAAAAAGGGAAAAGAGAGCAAAAAGCAATTTTCCCTTTAGACAAAAACTAGTACTCAGCAGTTTCTGGGCAGTCTTTCCTGAATACAATGCCAAAGTATATATAGCTCCTTTTTTAAAAAGTGAATCAAGTTTATTCTCATACATAAATTTTAAAAATATTTTAAATACAATTTTCAGATTTTTTATAGTCCATGATTAATTAATTTTACTGACATTCTGCTAGGTTTTTAAAAACCTAAATACAACATAACTAAATAACATGAATTTTATGCAAACTAAATGAATCCACATCAAATCTTTTTTACAAAGCCACCCTACACTGTTGAGCCTGCCTAAAGTAACATGTTTGACTATTCTGGTTTCCAGAGCTAATACCTATGGGATAAGTCTAAAGCCCCAACAGCCCTTAAGTTTAGAAAAGAGACTACCAATAAAGGCACAGTTTCATAAAATGCTCATTGTTTATAGTTATTGCTACCATTTCATATTTGTTAAGCATTACAGACATTTCAGAAAATATTCACACAGAAAAATCCTCAACTCACAACAGGGACAAAAATTTCATTGTAAATAACAAAGAAAACTAAAAGTTTCAATTACTCTTTTTGGCTTATATATTTTTTTAATTCAGTTTGTGACTGCAACTAACTGATCAGCTGTTGAGCTGAGGAGAAGGCTTCTTCCGAAAATTTGTATGACAGCACAGTGACAGATTCTGTCTGATGGGCACAACATCATCACACAGAAGATGACTTCTGCCAAAATATTTCAAGATTTCGTCAATTTTCCCACGAACCTCTACATTCTTTGAAATTTAAGTTATTCTTTTTGAGGGGCCTGCTTGGTTTTCGTCTAGATAGCATTTCTGATTATCTTATCTAACCTCCAAATCCCTATTTATCCTTTGCTCCACACATTCAAGCACGTATGACAGTTATACAATTTCACCTTGAAATCAACTTAGAGGCATTAATATTCTACTGTCAGTTATTATCCAAGAACCAAAAGGGACACATTCTAAAAAGCCACAGATGGGACAGGCTAGGGCAGGAAGCTTGAATATTTGAGCAAGGCCAAATTCTATATGTGATTAATTCATTAGTGAACAGTTTCACACTGTGATGAGGTTTGCTCCCATGGAGGAATCCTGTACCTTGGGAGCTCTGATAATAAGAACTGCCATATCTTATTTAACTATCTCAAAAGTTTGATGAGGTGGTTGGTACCTACAATTATACACATGAGATGAGCAAATAATATATTTACCCAAAAATCACAGAGAAAATCAATGAAGAACTTTGATTAAAACCCCAGGTCTCCCAACAGCTCCCATCATATCACCATACCATCACCATGGTAACATATTCATTCAACAGTCCACATTCAACTGAACCTTATCAAAGTGCCAGAATCTATGCTAGATACTGGAAAGAGGGAAGAAGCTGCAAGGAGGGGTGAAAAGAGAGAGAAACAAGATAAAAGAACCACCATCACCAGAGTGCATTCCTACAAGGGAACATTGTTCTGCCTTAAAAGAGGAATTCTTTCTTTTTTTTTTTTGGAGACAGAGTCTCACTTTGTCACCCTTGGTAGACTACCATGCTGTCATAATTCACAGCAACCTCAAACCCTTCAGCTCAAGCCTCAGCCTACCGAGTAGCTAGGACTACAGGTGCCCACCACAATGCCCGGCTAATATTAGAGATGAGGTCTTGCTCTGGCTCAGGCTGATCTCAAATCTGTGAGCTCAGGCAATCCACCGCCTCAGCCTCCTAGGAGTGCTAGGATTATAGGCATGAGCCACCGTGCCAGGCCCAAAAAGGGACTTCTAATACCAGCTATGATATGGATGAACCTTGAGGACACTATTTGGTAAGTAAAATAAGCCATTTATTTATTTATTTTTTTTTTGAGACAGAGTCTGACTATGTTGCCCTAGGTAGAGTGCCGTGGTGTCACAGCTCACAGCAACCTCAAACTTTTAGGTTCAAGCAATTCTCTCGCCTCAGCCTCCCAAGTAGCTAGGATTACAGGCGCCTGCCACAATGCCCAGCTATTTTTTGCTGTAGTTGCCAATGTTGTTTGGCAGGCCCGGGGCTGGGCTCGAGCCCGCCAGCTCTGGTGTATGTGGCTGGCACCCTAGCTGCTGAGCAATAGGCGCCAAGCCAAAATAAGTCAGTTATGAACGGATAAATACTAGGGCGGCGCCTGTGGCTCAGTGAGGAGGGCACCAGCAATATACGCAGGGTGGAGGGTTCAAACCCAGCTCCAGCCAAACTGTAACAAAAAAAGGCCGGGTGTTGTGGCGGGCGCCTTTAGTCTGAGCTACTTGGGAGGCTGAGGCAAGAGAATCGCCTAAGTCCAAGAGCTGGAGGTTGCTATGAGCTGTGATCCCATGGCACTCTACCAAGGACTGCGAAATGAAACTCTCAAAAAAAAAGGATAAATACTATATGATTCCATTTGGATGAGATACACGAGACAAGAGTGGTGGTTGCCCAGGGCTGTAGGCAGGGAGGAATAGGGACTTAAGTGTTTAGTGAGTGCAAAGTTTCCATTCTGCAAGATGAAAAAAGTTCTGGAGGTGAATGGTGGTAATGGCTGCACGTGTAAATGTACTTAATGCAATGAACTATAAACTTAAAAATGTTTAAAATGGTAAATTTTACTATAATTTTTAAAAAATAAATTAATTTTTTCAAAAATAACTAGATGGCAAAAAAAAATAACAAACAAACCAAATCTGAAAGTGTTCCAAGAACCATTAAGAAAAATCGTAAGCGTGGTACAAGGAAACCAAGTATTACCCCGTCTCTACTAAAAATAGAAAAACTAGCAGAGTGTTGTGGTGGGTGGCTATAGTCCCAGCTTCTTGGGAGGCTGAGGCAAGAGGATCACTTGAGTCGAAGAGTTTGACTGTTGGACTGTGAGCTACAATGCCACAGAGCTCTACCTAGGGCGATAGAGTTAAGACTTTGTTTTTAAAAAAAAAAAAAAAAAGCCAGTGTGAAGCCAAGTACGATGGTGCATGCCTGTAGTCCAGCTATTCAGGAGCCTGAGGAGGGAAGATTGCTTGACACCAGGAATCCAAGAACAGGCTGGAAAACACAGTGAGACCTCACCTCAAAAAAGAAAAGGAGAGCCAGTGTGAAATTTAACAGAAATTTAATTAAAAGTAAGTACTTGGGGCGGGCGGCGCCTATGGCTCAGTGAGTAGGGCACAGGCCCCATACACCGAGGGTGGCAGATTCGAACCCAGCCCCAGCCAAACTGCAACAAAAAATAGCTGGACGTTGTGGCGGGTGCCTGTAGTCCCAGCTACTTGGGAGCCTGAGGCAAAAGAATTGCCTAAGCCCAAGTGCTGGAGGTTGCTGTGAGCTGTGATGCCACAGCACTCTACCGAGGGCAACAAAGTGAAACTCTGTCTCAAAAAAAGAAATAAATATTTAGAAAGTATAATTAAGTTTTATAGGAATATGTAGGAAACAGTCAGAGGAAGAGTGCCTGGCTAAACCTAGAAGACAAAAATGAGTAAGGTGAGTAAGATTACTCACCCTCCAAGATGAGTAATCCCAAAGATACAGTGGATGAGTTCATTAGAAACAGCAAAAAAAGGATTCCAGGCAAAATAAACAGTGCCAACACATCCCAAGAGAACATAATCTAGTTGATGATCTCCTAAAATAAGTTACATCAGTAGGTCTGGAACTGACAGAAGGTGAAAATAAAAAAGGTATGAATTAGATCACAAATGTTTTTAATGTTAAAAAAGCATTGGTGTTTGAACTTGATCCTGATAGATCCAGGCCAAGAAATGGAAAAGACCCAGAGAATTTTAAACAAGAGCTTGACGAGACCTGACTTGCATTAAAAAAAAAAAAAAAAAAGACTCACATACAATAAGTTTATCTTGACCAAAAGATAGAAAAAGATTCTTATCTTCAATAAGCTGCCCCCAAATTATTAAAAACCAACCTCATGAACTCTGAAAGAGCACCAGTGGCAACACACACACGTGTGTAAACACTGCCGCGTCAGCAGTGCTGGAGTCTACTTGTGACAACTAATTCAACAGGACAGCTACAGTAGTGGTTAAAATTGGACTTGTATAAATTTAAAAAGGCAATAAGAAACATGTTAAAAGTAGAAATTATCCCCCTAAAATAAACTTAACGCCAATAATTCTAGTGAAAGTCAACAGATGTCTATCTCTGCATTTTTGCAGGACGATCAAGTCTGTCTGAAATTAAAAAGTAAAGCTAAAAAAAAAATAAAAAAAAAAAAGTAAAGCTACAATTAGTCTGCAACACATTATAAGTGACCCAAAGACCAAGCAATGACATCTGTGACAGTCTATGATAGTCCAGGCAAATTCTTAACATTTATCAAAATTCATTCAGACACTTTTGTAAACCACAGTTGTTTAGCATACAATGCTCCCCCCCACCCCCCGCATTAACTAAAATTTTTCAAGGACTCTCTCAAAACTGTCAACAGTAAAGAACATTGCATTGAGACATTCCTTCTGGTTAACCCCCTCCACCTACCCAAAACATCCCAAGGGACTAGTGCCCTCCTTTTCATCAATATATCCACACTTGCTCACTTTCAGCCTATTACAAACCACTTCCTGAACCAGCTGCAAACCCAAACAATTTGCAACATCTGAGTGGGGTCATACCTGCCTCCCGACAGCCCTAAGACAGCAGTCTCCTATACTGTCACAAATCTCTTCTGAGGGCCAAAAGAGAAAGAAAACAACATGGTCCTCACACTAAAATCTTCCCATCCCTTCTCTCACTTGCTAAAATAAGCCTCCTTGTACAACCAAAGCCTCAGGAAAATGACAAATCACTGCCATCGACTTCAGCGTTGCCTGCTGCTACATCTGAAATTTCTGAAAGGCAGTAATAGGTGGGGTTTTTTTTGTTTTTTGAGACAGAGTCTCATTATGTCATCCACAGCAGAGAGCTGTAGCATCACAGTTCACAGCGACCTCAAACTTTTCAGCTTAGATTCTCTTGCCTCAGGCTTCCAAGTAGCTGGGACTACAGGCGCCCCGCCACAACACCCGGCTATTTTTTGTTTCAGTTGTTTAGCTGCTGTTTAGCTGGCCCAGGCCGGGTTCAAATCCACCACTTTCGGTATATATGGCTGGCTATATACGGCTGGCACTATAACCACTGTGCTATGGGCTCCGAGCAAGTAGTAAGTGGTTTTAACATAACACTAGGGATGATAAGTTAACATTTGAAGTTCCCTTATCAAGAATACACATTCCAGGGATGAGTAACTACTTTGAAAGTCTCTAATCAAAAGTCTACCATCCAAGGGCCGTACCTGTGGCTGAGGGGGTAGGGTGCCGGCTCCATATACTGAGGGTGCCGGGTTCAAACCCGGCACCAGCCAAACTGCAACAAAAAAATAGCCAGGCATATGGCGGACACCTGTAGTCCCAGCTACTCGGGAGGCTAAGGCAAAAGAATCGTCTAAGCTCAGAAACTGGAGGTTGCTATGAGCTGTGTGATGCCACAGCACTCTACCGAGGGTGATAAAATAAGACTCTGCCTCTACAATAATAATAATAATAATAATAATAACAAAAGTCTACCATCCAAAGGTGCTTCCAAATAAGTGTTTAGCTCAAAGGGAATTAGAAATGGTCTTGTAACTGGTGAAAAGAATAACGTAGCATAGCTCTGAACTAAAGACCAGCCACTAGGCTGTGGTAACATCTAAAAACAGACAGACAAAAAGACTTTTTAAAACACAGCTATAGTCACATGATTGTGTGATTTTCTCCGGAAGAACTGAGCTGCCTGTAGAGCTGCTTGCCAGACAAGAAGTAGGACAGTTGGACTTAACCAAGACATGAGAGAAAGACACGGGAAGAGAATCGATGGTGTCTGCAAGGGAGCGGTAAGGAGGGGCCGTGGATTCCGTCCTCGGTGAGGACGGACTGGAGAAGAAGGGTGTGGTTACTAGGAAAGGGGGAGAACCAATGCACCAGAGATGTCCAGTCAAAACCTTACAGGGTCGGGAGCCTAAAGGCAAGTACACTGAAAGAAGAAAGAAAACGGAACATCTGAAATCAACATTTCTGAGGTGAGATGGTTACTGGTCATGACAGATTTTAATGTATAAAATAAAACTGGGCCAAGTTAAGGTAAAAGTAATATATCTAATATCTATTATCATTTAAGTAATTACTATCATTGTGGCAATTTTCTGTTCACAGAGAACTACATATAGAATATATTAAAACACTGAAACCAAAAGTTCAAACAGAAACCGCGAAGTACCATCCCATGTCTATTAATGTAAATCTATCACACTGAGCACATGTGTTCTGGAGACAAATGCCTACGTTCAAATTCCAGCTCAGCCATTTGCCGACCGAGTGCCTCCATTTCCATGCTGGGCAAAATGTTTATGTTATTAGCACCTGCCTCATAGGGCTACTGGAGAATTACCTAAGTCACCATATGTAAGGAGCTAAGGATGTTGCCTGGCACATAGTAAGCACTATATGAATGTTAGTTAGTACTATAAGATTCTAAGAATTTGCTACTTTCATGGTAAATTGCTGCTAAAACCTCAGGAGACTTAAGTGGAGACAAGGCATTTTGCTTGAGGCATTCATTTACTAAGCATAACATTCTTTACTAACTAGTTTTGCTTATAATAATAAGCTATACTTGTTTCATTAAAACATTTTAAGGTGGCAGAACAGCCCTTTTTAAATTTAAAAGGAAGATAAATACACAGCTTAATAAGCCATAAAGAAATATAACCTGCAATGACTGGAGGTGAGACTTGAGTTGTCTGTCCTGTAACTGCTTTACTATTAATTGGTTTTGCAAAGATCAGCTTCGTGATTACTGGGCCAGAGGTTGGTGTTCGAGGCTTCTTAGCAATCTGAAACATACAAATATCTGTGAAGACCATTTGTTTCTATGAAAGACCTAATAAATCAAAATTTTTATGCAAATTTTTGAATACAAAATACAAAAGATTTATACACAGCGATACTTGTAAAACATTTAAAAAAAATCAATGTATCGAGGTTAAAAACATTTAAAATACAGCCATTCATCAAAATATTAATATAATTGAATGCTTAAGCCCATATGTAACAATATCTTGGCCTTTTATTTTAAATCCTTATGTTAGTCCCTTTGATACATGTATATGCATATGATGAAAAGCAGATCAACGATCTTTAACATTTAATGTTTAATGATAAACATTATGGCACAGCAACATTCTTTTTCAAAACAACAAATTATTCAAGAAAAGGATAAAGTTAAGAAAGTATAGTACAAATAATGACACCACCTGTATACATATACAATTACATTGGCCCCTAAATGCAAAATATAAATATGCATCAAAGATAGGCTTATGATTAGATTTTCAACTTTAGATCTGTATCAGGAATAAAGGAAGAACTAAACAAGTAAAAGTCTTAGGATACAAAGAAACAATTCTGGTAGAACAAAGACTATTAAAAAGGCAAAGGCTCTGTGCTGGCTTGCTGGCTCGTAGCTCAGTGAATAGGATGCCAGTCACATATACCAAGGCTGGCTGGTTGGAGCCTGGCCCGGGTCTGCTAAACAACGACAACTGTAATCAAAACATAGCAAGGCATTGTGGCGGGCACCTGTAGTCCCAGCTACTTGGGAGGCTGAGTCAAGAGAATCGCTTAGGCCCAAGAGTTTGAGGTTGTTGTGAGCTGTGGACGCTATGGCACTCTACCGAGGGAGACTCTATCTCCAAAAAAAAAAAAAAAAAAACAAAAGGCAAAGGCTCTGAAATATTATTTACTCAGATACTGTTTACGGTACTTTAAATTCCATCAAGGGAGAGTCTCTGTTTTATTCAATCTTTTTTTTTTGAGACACAGTTGCACCCTCAGTAGAGTACCGTGATGTCACAGTTCACAGCAACTTCAAACTCTTGGGCTCAAGCGATTCTCTTGTCTTAGCCTCCCGAGTAGCTAGGACTACAGGCGCCCATCTTTTTTTGATATAGTTGTCATTGTGGTTAAGTTGGCCTGGGCCAGGTTCAAACCAGCCACCCTTGGTATATGTGGCTGGTGCCTAACCACTATTTTATTGTTGTTGTTGTTGTTGTTGTTATTGTAATTGTCGTTGTTGTTTGGCAGGCCCTGGCTGGTTCAAATCCACCAGCTCCACTATATGTGGTTGGTGCCCTAGCCGCTGAACTACAGGTGCCGAGCCTATTTTATTCATCTTTGATCTTAAGTTATATATTGGCACACTGTTGGCCTGAACTAAAATTCTCCACAACTCAAAGACAGAGTTACCAATATTTTAATATTGAAATTATCACCATATGCAAAGACACAGTTGCTTCTGAAATTCAGTAGCAGAAATTTACCAATAATAAAAATCAAAGAATTTAGAGG
The DNA here is from genome assembly GCF_027406575.1 of Nycticebus coucang. Lineage (NCBI taxonomy): Eukaryota > Metazoa > Chordata > Mammalia > Primates > Lorisidae > Nycticebus > Nycticebus coucang. The sequence continues at coordinate 12,739,840 of NC_069780.1, forward strand.
GTGAAGCACCTTAAATATTAATTTTCTCTTTTGGCAGATATGAAAATTTGGACCCTGAAAGTACAATTTGTTATCAGAAATTATGACTCAAAAGAATGAACATAACCAGCTTGAATAACAGAAATATACCAGAAGCTTTAACAGATCATAGGACTAGATAAATATCAGTTCTTTGTGCTTCAAATTATAAATTAAACAACAAATAATCTTACATTCAGAAAATAATTACTTTCTTGTGTTCAGGACCTGTTATTAACAAAATACAATACATAAGAAATACAAATAATTTTTTTAAAAATAAGGCAATCATTACTATATTTAAAAATACCCAATTGCAAAACTATGACATACCCAAATAAATCTATAATTGTACCATAGAAAGGTGGTGCAATTTACAGACATACAAGAAAAGTATTTCCCAAGTGTGATTATAGACCTAAAACTCTAAAGACAGTCAAAATTTTACCTACATACAAAGCATTAATGATCTCAAGAAGCACAAGTACTGATATTCTGGATATGCCAGAAATCCTTATCTAGCTACAAAGATTATGGACTTAACTTATTTCCCCATTTTTAACTGATTTTCGCAATCATTTGAGTATATGAATACTTACCAATAAGAGAAAAATATAAACAATACAACAAAAAATACACTATTCAAGTAACAATTTCATCTTGCTCTTGTTGCTATTTCTTTAGCAAAGCATTGCTGAAAATAACAACTTCCAGTTCCATTAACAAACTATGATTTTTTTGCATTATGAATTCTAAACTATCGTAGACCAGTATTACTTCATTAAGTAAAACAAAGCATAAAGGGCCATTTTCAACAAGTTTATATAATCAACAGATTAAGAAAAAAACCTTTACAAATAAGGTAGCTAAATATGTCTCAAATAATACGAGCATGTAATCTGGGGCACTGCACTGAACAGATTCGGGAGCTAGTAAGGAGTATGTTGTCCCAAACAGATTGTAATTTACGACTCTCATACTGTGTGCACAGGAAGGTGGGGAAGTGCTTTTATGTCTGTTATCAAGGGTCACTGTACCTCTGCAACTGACTCTGCTCTCAACTGTCACCTCTTCCCTTCATTGTCCAAGCTCAGTCTCCTTCCACCCTTCCCTGCTGACCATAGTCTAAAAGTCTCAATACTCTGATTAAACTTAAGACAACACAGAGGACTAGCTAGGAAAAAGAAAAGACCAGAATTATACACTCTATGTAATACTAAACTAAATATTCTGCTGTCTAAAAAGAAAAACATATACACGTAGGGGCAGTTTTTTATTTGGGTTTTTTTCTCTGCTTCAGAACTTTGCAGAATGTTTCTGAGATGGAAAGATTTGAGTTGCCTAAAAATAACTGGACAAATAAAACAATATTCTAAATGCATCCCTTTTGTTTCTGTTACCTTTTCTTTCTTTCTTTTTTATTTTTTTTGAGACAGTCTTACTATGTAGCCCTCAGTAGGGTGCTCTGGTGTCACAGCTCACGGCAACCTCAAACTCTTGGGCTTAAGTGATTCCCTTGTCTTGACCTCCCAAGTAGTGGGACTACAGGCACCCGCCACAAAGCCCGGTTTTTTTGTTGCTGTTGTTGTAGTTGTCATTGTTGTTTTAGCTGACCTGGGCCAGGTTCAAACCCACCAGCCTTGGTGTATGTGGCCAGCGCCCTACCCACTGAGCTACAGGCACTGTCCTGTTCCTGTTACCTTTTTAAATAGAAGTTACTTTTTAATAAATAGAATCAGGTTTTAGAAAAGTAACAATAATAAAACAAACAAGTTTTGTTTTGTGTTGGGGACAAAAATCTCACTCGGTCACACTCAGGTACAGTGCCCTGCCATCATAGTTCACAGCAACCTCAAACTCTTGGGCTCAACTGATCCTAGGGTGCTTGTATCCATTAGTTCTCTACTCTAATTCCCAAGTACTGACAATAAAAACAAAGAGGTTTAATTGTTAAAACTTGTTTTATGGCCAGGTACTGTGGCTCACACCTGTAATCCTAGCACTCTGGGAGGCTGAAGCGGGTGGATTGCCTGAACTCAGGAGTTCAAGACTAACCTGAGCAAGAGTGAGACCCCCATTTCTAAAAATAGTTGGGTATTGAGTAAGGTAGCTCATGCCAGTAATCCCAGCATTCTGGAAGGCTGAGGTGGGTGGATCCCTTGCCCTCAAGAGTTCAAGACCAGCCTGAGCAAGAGCAAAACCCCGTCTCTAAAAAAAAAAAAAAAAAATAGCAGTGGCTTGGTGCCTGTAGCTCAGAGGCTAAGGACGCCAGCCACATACACCAGAAATGGCAGCTACAAATCCAGCCTGGGCCTGCCAAACAACAATGACAACTGCAACCAAAAAAATATACCCGCATGATGGCGGGCGCCTGTAGTCCCAGCCACTTGGGAGGCTGAAGCAAGAGAATCACTTAAGCCTAAGAGTTTGAGGTTGCTGTGAGCCGTGACGCCAGGGCACTCTACCAAGGGCAACATAATGAGACTCTGTCTCAAAAATATATAAATAAATAAAAATAGCCAGGCATTGTGGCAGGCACCTGTAGTCCCAGCTCCTTGGGAGGCTGAGGCAAGAATCACTTTGAGACCACGAGTTTGAGGTTGCTGTGAGCTATGACATCATGGCATAGCTACCATCGGCGACAAAGTGAGACTCTGCCTCAAACAAACAAAACAAACAAACAAAAAATTAATTAATCTAAAAAAAAAAAAACCCTGAAAATCACTTAACATGTGTTTTAGTAACCTTCTAACGTAAGGTACTATTCATACTAATAATAAGTACCGTTTGGAAGATTCCTCAGTGTTTTGAGAACTATACTATCTCATTGCGATTGAACACTTATCTTAAGCTAAAGTAAAAAACTCAGAACAGTAACCTTCCCAAAGTTCCATAACTGGCTGATGGCATAGAGGCAATGCAAATCCAGCTGGTCCAACTCTAAAGCTATAACATCATCTTCCATCACTTGTCACTTCCATCTTTCCCATATTGCAAACATGAGTGATGGCGATGAACAGTAAACTCCAAATAAAAGGCCCATGCCGGCCAGCATGCACTATTGCTAGCTCTGAGGGTTTCTCAGAGCAACAAAGTTTTCCTATCCTTTGGCCATCTGTTTACTGAAAAAAACTCTGTCTCAGTAATTTTTTGAAAGCCCAGCAAAGCCTGGTATCTTTACACCAGCAAAACATCTTTGTATTCAAACTACCAAGAAGAAGAAAATGCATTTAAAAATGAGTAAAAGGTTATACATAAACTAACTTGGAATTTAACCAAAATTAAGTTTGCTCTAAGTTCTCCAGCAAAAATTTTCATAAGCATTAGACACATCAAACTTTAAAAAAACACACAATTACTTAAAGCAACATTCAAAAGAATTCAGTAACAACTATGCATTTAATAGCCCTACAAACACAGCTATGAAACAGTTTAACTTTTTTAACATGCATTTTAATAAGCCTCCTTTTTTTTTTTTTTTTTTTTTTTACCTGTACTGTTTTTAATTGTTGGGTCTGTAACACAGAGGGCTGAGTTGTAGTATTAATCAGCTGGCTTCCTGGGGTCAATGCTGAGACACCAATGACAGGTTTCACCTCTGGCCTCCCTCCAATGGTAACTACTTTAATCTGCTGCGGTGGTAATTTAGCATCTCCTGACTGGGCCTGAGTTGTAACTTTCTGAGCCTGGGGTAGTTGGCTATGGGGTAGTGCTAGAACAATTGGTGAACCAGACTTGCCCAAAGTTGTTAAAATTAACTTCTGTCCATCTGGTTTAAGGGTCTGATTGCCAAGTTTTATATCAGATGTCTGTGATACTTTGTTTAAAATAATCTGATTGGCTGATATAGTCACAGGAGTCTGAGCACCAAGTTTTTGAAGGCCACTTGGAAAAGCTGGTTTCACTGTGGTATTAGAATCTGCTTTAGTAATTGTGGTATTCACTGCAACTTGGTTAGTGTGGTTACTGTACACTGTGATTGGTTCCGTGGAAATGGGCGTGGCTGTAGAGTCACCAGTAGAATTTATGTTGACAATTTCTTCCAGTTCTGTCTCCATGGGAATTGGGGATGAAACAATAACAGCCTCAATACTATCATCATCCACTAAAGTTATACCAGTGTCCATTATCTCCTCTGGAAGCAAACTATTCACCTCGGCTGGCACCACCTCCATGATGGTTCTCCTGCTAGAAAGCTGATCAGGCACTGCAATGAAAGTTGAAAAACATGGATAAGTTGCTAGCTTTCGAAACACATTAAGAGACAAAAAAATTTTAAGAAAAATACAAATGACAAAATAACCACCTCACTGATATATAATTGAATGAAGGATATGCTTGATGCTTTTGTTTTTAACCAGGACTATATTAATGCATTTATTTCTTACTTGGGTTAAACCATTTTAACACATGAAGTATAAGTCGTATGGAAAACAAAACTAGAAGCAAATACTCTTATTCACCTTGTCTCAATCCAAAAATGTCCTGCATTCAGCCAACACTAAATCATAAAATCACTTGAAACTCCCTTTCAATGACTCATAAAACTATTTTATCTTTGATGTGCCTGATCATCTTTCCAGTTTTTCCCCTCTCTCACTGGCAGACTTGAAAACTGCTAACCACACAAGAAATAAAGATTTAAATATTAACATACTGGAAATTATTAAAAAATTTCCAACGAGCTAAGTCCTAATATGGGGATACCATACCATTTATAAAAGTTCATTAAATACCCCAATTTCATGTTAAAGGAGTTTCTAGAGTAATCCATCTCAGCTCAGGTGGTCTTATAAGTTTGATCAATTGGTGTAATACCAAGAAAACTGTTATTTGGAAAGAAGATCCTCCTCATCCATTTAAAAATGTCAAAAAGGGGTGGCGCCTGTGGCTCAAAGGAGTAGGGCGCTGGCCCCATATGCCGGAGGTTGCGGGTTCAAACCCAGCCCCGGCCAAAAACCGAAGCGGGGGGGGGGGGGGGGAGTCAAAAACGGAACCATTTAAGAAGTGTGTGACCATTCTTCATAAAGGAAAAATAATGGTAATAATAATAAAGCAGATTATGGACAAATTAGGGCTGTGATGCTTTTAGCCAAAGGTCATGTAGAACTTCCAATAAAGGAATCAATTCCATTCTCTTCCCACATTGAAGACAGCACAGCATGTTTATGTTAAACAAAATAGAGAACATCAAAGATCCACAGAAACCTCATCAGCAGCTTTCTTTTCTTCCCTTTTTTAAAATATAAAGATACAATATGCACCCCAAGGTTAAGAGTAACACACATAGGTGGCACCCAGAGCTCGGTGGGTAGGGCACTGGCCACATACACCAAGGCCGGCGAGTTCGAACCCAGCCGGGCCAGGTAAACAACAATGACAACTGCCACGGAAAAATGGCTGGGCGTTGTGGCAGGTGCCCGTAGTCCCAGCTTCTTGGGAGGCTGAGGCAAAGTAATCGCTTAAGCCCAAGAGTTGGAGGTTGCTGTGAGCTGTGACATCACAGTACTCTACTGAGAGCAACACAGTAAGACTCTGTCTCAAAAAAAAAAAAAAAAAAAGAGTAACACACATAAGGGGAAAATTATAATTATCAGCACCGGCAAATACTACTATTGCCAAAATAAACCATCATTACTGAGAGTTTACTATGCATCAGTGATGACATAATTTAGCCTCATGACAACTCTGATATAGGTACCACCATCATCCCCATTTTACAGATGAGGAAATTCAGAAAGGTCAAATAATTTGCCCAAGGTCACAGAGCTAATAAATAGTAGAACCAGGATGCAAACTCAGGTTTTTATAATGCCAAAGTTAATCATTTTATATGTCCCGATTATATTGTCTTAAATTTTTACCACTGGTTTTTTAAATAGAGAAAAAAATAAATCTATTGTAAATAAATCTACTCTTTTGTAGTCAACCTCCTATCTTGAAATCTCACCCTATACAACTACTGGTCTGTTTTATCATTACAGATTAGTTTTGCCTTTTTTGTTCATTCTACAACTTTATATAAGTGAAATACTGTATTATATACTCATGACATAAAGCAATCATATAGTATGAGGTTTTTCTCCTTTTAGCATTTTTTTTTTGGCAGTTTCTGGCCATGGCTGGGTTTGAACCCGCCACCTCCGGCATATGGGGCTGGTGCCCTACTCCTTTGAGCCACAGGCGCCGCCCTCAGCATGTATTTTTTTGAGGGAGGGAGTCTCACTCTGTTGTTGCCCAGGGTAAAGTGCAGAGGCATTGACACCGGCTCATTGCATTCTCCAATTCTAGGTTCAAGTGATCCTCCTGCCTCAGCCTGCCAAGTAGCTGGAACTATAGGCACACACCACCACAACTGGGTAATTTTTTAAGTTTTTGGAGAACCAGGGCCTTGCAATCGCCAGGCTGGTCTCCAAATCCTGGGCTCAAGTGATCCTCCCACCTTGAACTCCCAAAGTCCTAGGATTACAGATGTACAAGCCACGGCACCCACCTTCAGCATACTTTTTAAGATTTATTTTTATACTTAGTAATAGTTGTGTTCCTTTTTACTATGAGCAATATTCCACTGTTCAAATGTCCCACAATTTGTAAATGCATTCACCTATTAATGGACATTAAGAATGTTTCTAGTTTGGAACTATTTTGAATAATGCTGCTATGAACATCCAAGTTCAAGTTTTTATGGATACATTTTTTCATTTATTTTGAGTAGAAGAACTGCTAGATAAGGTAAGCTTATTTTTAATTTTGCACAAAATTAACAAACTATCTCCCAACATGACTGTACCACCTTATATACTCACCAGCAATGTATGAGAGCTTCATAGCCTCACCAACACTGGTAATTGCCACTCTGTTGGTCTTTTTAATTTTACCAATTCTTGGCTGGGTGTGGTGGCTCATGCCTGTAATCCTAGCACTTTGGGAGGCTGAGATGGGAGGATCTTTTGAGGCCAGGAATTCAAGACGTGGGCAACATAGCAGACCCCATCTCTACATTAAATACAAAAATTAGCCAGGTGAGGTAGTATACACCTGAGGCTGCCGCAAGAAGACCCTCTGAGCCCAGGAGTTTGAGTTTGCAGTGAGCTATGGGGACATCAAAGCACTTTAGCCCAGGCAACAGAGTAAAACCTTGTCTCAAAAAAAACCCCAAAACCAAAACAAAACAAAACCCCCAAATCCAAATTTTAGCCATTCTAGCGAGTGAGGTTTCAATTTGCAATTCCCGGAGGACTAACGCTGCTGTGCGCCTTCTCATGTGCATACTGTCTATTTGTGTTTTCTTCCTCTGACAACTGCCTATTGAAATCTTTGTCTTTTTTGGAAAAAAATAGTGAACTTATACTATTCTGATTGGGTTGGATGAGTTCTCTACACATACTGCAAAAACATCAGTCATAATAACCTGTATCTCAAAGGAATCACTGGGGTTTTAGGGTCCCAAAGCACTCCTTTATACGCAGCTCCTTCCGATCCTGCCCCTGTGGCACTTACGGGTGTTCATAAAATATCAACACCAAATACACACTTAGCAATCAAAGTCACAAAAGTACACAACAAAGGGCCCCACCCACAGTCACATTAGCTTTCTCCCCCTACTATACACCTTTCCTGAACCCCATTAGTTGACTCTGGATACCGCACCCCCATTGAATGATGACTTCTTTGCATGAGCAAAGAAATCAACAGAGCCATAAAAGCTTGATTCCCTCCTCTTCCTGAAGTTCCCCCATGTGCATATTTAGACACATGGACATGGCCTTTCATCCATCCCCTACTTGGAGACCTGTGCCCAACCCCAGTCATCTTTTTCCTTAAAGCACCTGAAGTTAAAGAGTAGAGGGAAGGAGAGGTCAGTTCACACAGGGAGGCAGTGGTTCCACACCAATAAGCAAAGCTTTGCATTTACTTTCATTTTTAAGCACTCATCCCTGCAGCTCAACCAAACTTCTAAGGTTTTCAGTCCACACAGTTACAGTCTCATTGCTAAAACCATTTTTTCAGCTTTGAAGACTCCTTGACTCACAGCTACAGCCACACTGCCTTTGAGCAGAAGCCATGGATTTGAGCATACAATAACAAAGCACCATTCAGGCAGCTTGTTTCAATTCTACCTATCAGCTAACCCTGTAAATATTCCTTAACGCATAGAACAGGACTTACTCCCCTGTCCCTACTGCCCTTGCCCACCACCTGGGTGAGACCATTCACTTCCAGATGCCAGGGGGTATTTTCATATCTCCCAATCTCACCCAAAAAACCTTTATCTTTGCTCTTTCAGAAAGCCAGGCCTCTACTAGCACCCATCCTCATGGTTAAAACCATCAAGACCTGTGAGGGGTCTGAGATTTTATACCTTCTTTTTTTTTTTTTTTTTTAAGTTTTATTTTATTTGTAGTTTTTTCGGCCGGAGTCAGTTTTGAACCCACCACCTCTGGTGTATGGGGCCAGCGCACTACTCCTTGAGCCACAGGCACCTTCCTATACCTTCTTTGCAAGCTAACAAAGTAGCCAGTTTCATGGATACTGGCAAAAGACTCAATAGTGCTGGGTCAAAGACAAAGGTCCTTTACTCGGAGCACAGCAAGAAACTTGAGTATCAAATAGGTATTAGTTTCCCAAAAGCCCCAAGTTCCAGAGGGAAGACATGGTGGGGCCTAGGTAGATGCCACAAAATACAGTGGGTTTGCACTGCAACTGAGGAACCCTGAACCTGAAGAACCCAAATTTTTATAATGGGCTGAAGCAAACCTGCCCTTTTTCTACAGCAGGAAGATACTACTTCTATTGTCCAAAGCAGTCTGCTATACAAATATCCTTGAAAAGAGCACTTAACAGGGTTGTCACTCTCTTGCAAGAGGTATAGAAATGCAAAGACCTGAAAAGAAGCTGGGCACAAAGATACACACCTATAGTCTCAGCTACTCAAGAGGCAGGAAGATCCCCTGATATCAGGAGTTCAAGGCTGCAGTACACTCTGATCGCACCTGTGAATAGCCACTGCACTTCAGCCTGGGCAACAGAGTGAGTCCCCATCTCTTAAGACCCATGGAGAATGGTCTCCCAACAGTGTATCTCTCTACTCATTTATTTTAGCAATGTTGAGCAATTCAGATATATAAGTCTTACAGATATTTTATTAACTTCATCCTTAAGTATTTCATGTTTTTTGATACTGCTGTAAATGGCCTTTCCCTCCATTTTCCAACTGTTTACTATAATAGCATAGAGAAATAAAATTGATTTTTGTATACTGACCGTGTATCCTACAACCTAGCTAACTCACTTATTAATTCTAGTAGCTTTTTATTTTTATTTATTTATTTATTTGAGACAGAGCCTCAAGCTGTCACCCTGTATAGAGTGCCGTGCCATCACAGCTCACAACAACCTCCAACTCCTGGGCTCAAGCGATTCTCCTGCCTCCACCTCCCAAGTAGCTGGGATTACAGGCACCCGCCACAACGGCCGGCTATTTTTTGGTTGCAGCCATCATTGTTGTTTGGCGGGCCTGAGCTGGATTCGAACCCGCCAGCTCAGGTGTATGTGGCTGGCGCCTTAGCCTCTTGAGCCACAGGCGCCGAGCCATCTAGTAGCTTTTTAATGTAGATTCCTTCAGATTTTTTACAAAGACAATCCATGCTGTCTGCAAGTAACATCTGTTTTTCTTTTTTTCCAATCAGCATGTGTATTTCTTTTGCCTTACTACACTTGCTAGGACCTCCAATAAAATGTTGACTGAGAGGAGACCCTTCCCTTCTTCCCAATCTGTTAAGTGTAGGCTTTTTTTTTTTTTGGGGGGGGGGGACAGTTTTACTATGTCACCCTTGGTAGAGTGCTGTGGCATCACAGCTCACAGCAACCTCAAACTCTTGGGCTTAAGTGATTTTCTTCACTCAGCCTCCCAAGTAGCTGGGACTATAGGTGCCCAGTAGAATGTCTGGCTATTTTTTTGTTGTAGTTGTTATTGTTGTTTGGCAGGCCCTGGCTGGGTTTGAACTGCCAGCCCCGGTGTTATGTGGCCAGTGCCCTAGCCACTGAGCTACAGGCACAGAGCCAAGTATAGGCTTTTTGAAGATTTCCTTTACCAGGCTGAGAAAGTTTACTTCTGTTCCTAGTTTGCTGAGTCTTTTTCTTAATCATAACTGTGTGTTTAATTTAGTTATATGCTTTTTCTATAACAACTGAAATAATCATGGCTTTTTGTTTTTTAGTCCATGAATTATATTGTTTTTTTGATGATTAAACCAATTTTGCATTCCTGACATAAACCCCACTTCTTTGTATATAATGAATTGTTTTGCTAATTTTCTATTTTTTGAGATAGAGTCTCTGTTGCCCCAGGCTAGAGTGCGACGGCGTCAGCCTAGCTCACAGCGACCTCAAACTTTTGGGTTCAAGTGATCCTCCTGCCTCAGCCTCCCCAGTAGCTGGGACTACAGGTGCCCCCTATGGTGCTAATTTTTTCTCTTTTTGGTAGAGATAAGGTCTCATTTTTTCTCAGTCTGGTCTTGAATTCCTGAGCTCAAGGGATCCTCCCACTGTGGCCTCCCAGAGTGCTAGGATTACAGGTGTTGAGCCACCATACCCAGCCTGTTGTTAAACATTTTTACCTATATTCATGAAGGATATTGGTCTGTAGTTTTCTTATAGTGTCTGCCTAATACAATGCTAGCCTAATATAATTGGGTATGTTCCTTCCAATTTTCAAGAAAAGTTTGCACAGAATAATTTATTTCATCCTTAATATCTGCTAGTATTCACCAGTGAAGCCACCTAGATATAAAGCAGGGGTGTCCCAACCTTTGGCTCAGGCCACATGCTGATCTTTTTTTTTTTGAGACAGAGTCTCACAATGTCACCCTCAGTAGAGTGCTGTGCTGTAACAGCTCATAGCAACCTCCAACTCTTGGGCTTAACCGGTTCTCTTGCCTCAGCCCCCCAAGTAGCTAGGACAACAGGTGCCTGCCACAACTCCCAACTATTATTTTGTTGTTGTTGTAGTTGTTGTTGTTTGGCAGGCCCGGGCCAGGTTTGAACCCGCCAGCCCCGGTGTATGTGGCCAGCACCCTAACTGCCAAGCCCACATACTGATTTTGTAGGACTTTTTTGCTTACCTATGGTGTCAGATATTACAAAAAAGTAGGCATGGCCTTTTTTTTTTGCTAATCGGCTTTTGTGTATTTAATGTGCGGCCCAAGACAACTCTTCTTCCAACCTGGGGCAGAAAAGTAAAAGGCTGGATGCTCCTGAGTAAAGTTTTCTTGTGGAAAGGTTTTAAACTATCAATTGTTTTTTTCTTATTTTTTTTTTAAGCCAGTCAAATTTAGCAGTGGGGGGTTGAATACCAATTTTAGTGACATTAATGTTAATAAGCTCTGATAACCCACTACCATCCGACCAGCCTTTTTCTTTTTTCCCATGGAGACAGTCTTGATCTGTAGTCTGGCCTAGAGCATGGTGATCATCATAGCTCACTGCAACCTCCAACTCCTGGGCTCAAACCATTCCCCTGTCTCAGCCTTTCTTATAGCCAAAACTGCAGGCATGCACCAACATGCCTGGCTAATTTTTCTATTTTTTTGCTCAGGCAGGTCTCAAATCGAATTCTTGGTCTCAAGCAATGACACCTTGGCCTCCCAAAGTGCTAGATTACAGGAGTGAGCCACTGTGCCTGGCCTTCATTTTCTTTAACAGAGGTAGGGTTATTACGGTTATCTCTTTCTTTTTGAGTAACTTTGATATCTGAGAGTTTGTGTCTTTCAAGGAATTTGTCCATTTCCTCTGAGTTGCCAACTATATTAGCATAAAGTTATATGTAATGTTCTTTTATTTTAAAAATCTGTAGGACCTGTAGAAACAGTCTCTCTTCATTCTTCATATTGGTAATTTGCCTTCTCTCCTTTTTTCTCTTGATTAGTCTGGCTCAGGGTTGGGTAAAACCCACAGCCTTACAGCAGTCACATGTGGCTTTCTAGGTCCGTAAGTGCAGACTTTTAACTGAATCCAAATTTGACAGAACAAATCCTTTTATTTTCATTAATATATTTTTTCATCTTTTATATTTTTATTTTATTTAAAAAAGAACATATTTAAAATGCCAAAGAATAAAATAAGTTCCAAAGAAATAATCTTCCCATATTGACCAGCGCATTAATAAGACATACGGACTAAATTGATGGCTGCTATGCTCATGATTTAGTTCCAACTTTCCCCAACTGAGTTGGCAAGAGTCTTATGGGGGTCAAATACACCAATCTGTTACCAGCTTTTGACAATGGTGTGCTGTTTCTGTTTGAAGTAGAATTTGTGAATTGTCGCACAGCTCTGATAGTATTTTTTAATTCCATCTGCTTTTTTTTTGGAGAAAGAGTCTCACTTTGTCACCCTTTGGTAAGAGTGCCATGGCGTCATAGCAACCTCAAATTCTTGGGCTCAAGCGATTCTCTTGCCTCAGCCTCCCAAATAGCTGGGACTACAGGTGCCCACCACAACGCCTGGCTATTTTTAAAGATGGGGTCTCGCTCTTGCTTAGGCTGGTCTCCAACTCCTGCACTCACGTAATCCATCCGCCTCAATCCAGAGTGCTAGGATTACAGGTGTGCCACTGCACCCATCCTTAATTCCATCTGCTTAACAGCCCACCATGTCAAAGAAGACCAAGAGAATGCTGAAGGAAAAAAAACAGATTTTTTTAATGAGGACTAGGAATTGCAATTATTATCTTGCTGCTAAAGATAATTTGCTTACTTTGTGTTACTGCAATAACAACATTAAAGAAATTCAACGCTCATCAGCATTATAACACTCATAGGCACCACAAATATATATATAGTAAAACCTTTGTAAATTGACCATCCAAGCAACAGTTAAACATACAGAGATGGCTAACAGAAGGAACTAGGCCAACTCCACTGATACGTACATGAGGTGCATGTCCAGTTGATGAAAATTAGTCAACTTAAGGAGGTGGTCAATGTAAAGAATCAGTCAACTATGCAGGTTCTACTGTATTTTATTTTATTTTTGAGACAGAGTCTCAAGCTATCACCCTAGGTAGAGTGCTGTAACATCACAGCTCACAGCAACCTCAAACTCTTGGGCTCAAGTGATTCTCTTGCCTCAGCCTCCATAGTAGCTGGGACTACAGGCACTCACCACAATGCCTGGCTTTTTTTGTTATTGTTACAGTTGTCATTGTTTTAGCTGGCTTGGGCCAGGTTCAAACCCACCAGCCTTGGTGTATGTGGCCAGCCCCCTACCCACTGAGCTACGGTGCCACCCAGTTCTACTGTATTTTAAATAAGAGAGAGAGGTACAAAAGATTGTATTGCAGAAATTGAAAGAGAAAAGGCAAAAGCAAAGAATTCTTTCAAGCAGCAATAAGACCTGGAAATAATGCCACTGAGGTAATTTATAAAGAAGCTTACATACTTGGGGGGAAAAAAGGGAAGCCACTCGGGGATACAGAAATTACGAAAAAACGCATTATCAAGGTTGCAGGATGCTTAAACCCCAATAACATTGTTTCAAAGTACAAACAACTAAAAGAAAGTTATGATATAACTTATACGGCCATAAGTTATTGGCAGTAGGAATTAGCCTTCAACTTAACAGAACTTTATGCAATACTTTGGAAGGAAAATATATATTCATTCTTCAATTAATTTGGATGAATCAACTGATAGTACCAATTTGGTGTGGGGTTTATACTTCATTCAGATAATAACAGAAGATTTTCTTCGCTATGAAGAGGTATTTGCTTTGGGCACACTTGTGAACAGAACATGGGAAACAGGTATCTTCAACAACTTTCAAGATAAATGCAGTGAAACTAGACTACAATTTAGTGAGGGTATTTACAGATGGAGCACCTTCCATGACAGGAAAACATGAAGGGTTTATTGCACATATAAAAGTATTAACAGATCCAGATGTTGTCATTTCTTTTCACAATATCTTTCATCAGAAAAATTAGTACTAAAGCTACTATTTTAAATGACATTTGCAACAAGTTATAAGTATCATTAACTATATTCTTGCAAATACAGCATAGCATCATCAGTGTTAGTTTCCTAACATGCTAAAGTTGAAGGATGAGGTTTTGCCATCTCATTATAAAGTATATTGGCTATCACAAGGACAGGTGTTAGCCAAAATTTTATCTGCAAGAGAACAGTTAAATTTTACGAAGAACAAAATCAGCAATGTGAATTAATGAAAGAACATTTCTATAGGAATGCATCTGTGTGATATCATGCAAATCAAAACTGTTAGGTAGATAGCTAGGACCTTAGGCTCTTCCAGAGGCAAGGGTGCCCTGTCTTGGTGCTGCCTGGAGCAATTACCTCACCTGACAATAAGGGCAGGCACTCTGTCTTGGTGCTGCCTTATCCTTAATCCTGTCCTGAGCCACTGTTACACCTGGTAAAGGAGTGAACACCTTACCAATCTGGGAATTCCCTAGCCCAGGCACAACAGGATTTGAAAGTGACCTAGAGTAACCTAAGGCTAATTATCATATCAACCTGCAGCTCTCAGGTCACATGCAATTTTTTTGAGGACCGTTTTGTTTATATTGCAAAAATTATGCATGGACCTTGTTTTTTTGTTGTTGTTGTTGTCTGTTTTTGCTCATCAGCTTTTGTTAGTGTTGGTTCATTTAACTTGTGGCCCAACATAACTCTTCTCCTTCTAATGTATGGCAGAAGGAAAAAAAGATTGGACACCTCTAAAGTGTCCAGCTTTAAATCTACATTGTGGCTTTCCCATTCATCCAGGTGGGCTTTTGGAGAGGGAGCGCACATAATCAGATGCAGCCTTGAGAACACCTGTTAATCATTTTGTAACATCCCACACCACCCAAAGCCCTCCCCTGGGACTAGGCAAATAAAAGGCAAAAACCAACTCAAGAATGCTGAGAGTGTGAGAGAGTGAGAGTGAGTCAGTCAGTGAGTCAGTCTCTTTCCACTCATGGAGACAGATCTATTCTGTTCTATATAAAAACCTGCTCATGAAATTGCTTCCTGCCTGTGGTCACTCCATCAAGAGGCTGGATCTGACACTTTGGTGTATCTGGTCATTCTTCAGCCAAGAAGACACCAAGTTCCGAGAGGAGACTGCCACCCTGACAGAAGGACCTGAATATTTCTTTTGCAAGGTAAAGCTAAGTCTATACATGAAATGTGGCAAAAAAATCCAAGCATTTGGGGGAAAAGCTATCTTTTTTCAAAACACTTCTTCAAAAGGATATTTCAGATGAATATTTCACCAGCTAGCAAAGGTCACTGATGAGCAGGATGATATATAAATGAATCATCAGAAAAATATGTAGCTGTAATAGACCTATTAATTGCAGGATTCAATAAACAATTCACTGACTTTGAGAATCATGACATCACACTCAAATTAGCATTTCAGCCTCACCTCGTTGTTAGCCCCAAGGTACCTAAAGAACTGCATATAGAATTGATTGAGCTCTCAATAGATGACATTTTAAAGTCATTGTTTGACAATAAAATCCAACTGAAATAAAGAAAAATGCAGCAAAATACCCACACATTCAGTAACATGCCCGAAAAATGCTTTTATAGCTGGGCTCACTGGCTCATGCATGTAATCCTAGCACTCTGGGAGCCGAGGAGGGTGGATAGCTTGAGCTCACAGCCTGACCAAAATCGAGACACCCCACCCCCCCATCGCTACTAAAAATAGAAAAACTGAGGCAAGGGTAATGCTTGAGCCCAAGAATTTGAGGTTGCTGTGAGCTATAGACGGCACAGCACTCTACCCGGTGACAGAGTGAGACTCTTATCTCAAAAAAAACAAAAGAATTAAGTACATAGTAAGTAGATTTTTACAAAACAATGCCCATTTTTAAGTATATCTAATTGAAGTTTCTATTTTTGCAGTTTTGGGCCCGGGCCGGGTTTGAACCCTCCATGTCCAGCATATGGGGCCAGCACCCTATTCCTTTGATCCACAGGCGCTGCCCTAACTGAAGTTTCTTGAATGCAGACTTATTTGATTACAGTTAAATTAATGCAGCCTTCTCACATGAATAGGTTTCACACCCCTGCTCTGCCCAGAGATTTATCCATTTTATTGATCTCTCAATAGTTTTGGTTTCATTGCTTTTCTCAATTGTCCACTTTTTATTTAATTGGCTACTATCTTTACCTCCTTCCTTCTGTCTGCTTTAATTTGTTCTAGAATCTTTTTTTTTTTTTTTTTTGAGACAAAGTCTCACTATGTCACCCTTGATAGAGTGCTATAGCATCCCAGCTCACAGCAACCTCCAATTCTTGGGCTTAAGTGATTCCCTTGTCTCAGCCTCCCAAGTAGCTGGGACTACAGGTGCCCACCACAATGCCCATCTATTTTTTGGTTGTCATTGTCATTGTTGTTTGGCAGGCTTGGGCTGGATCCAAACCCACCAGCTTTGGTATATGTGGCTGGCGCCCTTAGTCACTGAGCTACAGGCACCAAGCCTTGTTCTACAATCTTAAGATGGAAGCACAGATCAGTATTCACCAAAATACAGCCCATAGTCTGTTTATGGATTGCTTCCTATCTGAGAATGGTTCTTTACATTTTTAAATGGTTGGACATGAAAACTCCCAAATGTGACAGACATACATGGCCTGCAAAGTCTCAAATATAACATTAATTAATATTTGCTACATGGCCCTTTACAAAAAAAAAAAAAAAAAATCATCACCCCTTGGTTTAGATCATTGATTTTAAACCTTCTTTTTTCTACAGTAAGCTTTAATATGAAAAATTTCCCCAAATCTGCTTTAGATGCATTCCATTAATTTCAGTATGCATTTGTTACCATTCGCTTCAAATATTTTCTAATATTCCTTGTGATTTTGTCTTGATACATGGATAATAAAATGTGTTATCAGGCTCAGCGCCTGTAGCTCAAGCGGCTAGGGCGCCACCCATATACACCAGAGCTGGCTGGTTTAAATCCAGTCCAGCCCACCAAACAACAATGATGACAACTACAACCAAAACAAATTTTAAAAAGCCAGGCATTATGGCGGGCGCCTATAGTCCCAGCTACTTGGGAGGCTGAGGCAAGAGAATCACTTCAAGCCCAAGAGTTTGAGGTTGCTGTGAGCTGTGACACCACAACACTCTACCCAGGGCAACAGCTTGAGACTGTCTCAAAAAATAAATAAAAAGTAAAAAATATAAAAATAAAATGTGCTATCTAATTCCAAAATACCTAGCTGACTTATTACTAATTTAATTTTATTATCAGAGAACAAAGATCAGAAATTTACTTCATGACTCAGTATATGGTCTATCTTAGAGAAAATTCCAAGTGCACCTGCACTTGAAAAAAGTATGTATTCTGGGGCGGCGCCTGTGGCTCAGTGAGCCGGGCGCCGGCCCCATATGACGAGGGTGGTGGGTTCAGGCCCAGCCCCGGCCAAACTGCAACAACAACAACAACAAAAATAGCTGGGCGTTGTGGCGGGTGCCTGTAGTCCCAGCTACTTGGGAGGCTGAGGCAGGAGAATCACCGAAGCCCACGAGTTGGAGGTTGCTGTGAGCTGTGTGACGCCACGGCACTCTATCAAGGGCAATAAAATGAAACACTGTCTCTACAAAAAAAAATAAAATAAAATAAAAAAAGTATAGGGTGGCGCCTGTGGCTCAAGGAGTAGGGCACCAGTCCCATATGCCAGAGGTGGTGGGTTCAAACCCAGCCCTGGCCAATAACCAAAAATAAATAAATAAATAAGAAAACATTAAAAAAAAAAAAAAAGTATGTATTCTGTAGTTGTTAGGGGCAGTGTTCTTTTTTTTTTGAGACAGAGTCTCACTATGTTGCACTCAGTAGAGTACCGTGATGCCCCAGCTCACAGCAACCTCTAACTCTTGGGCTTAAGCGATTCTCTTGCCTTAGCCTCCCAAGTAGCTGGGACATTAGGTGCCCGCCACAACACCCAGCTATTTTTGTCGTTGTTGTAGTTGTCGTTGTTTAGCAGGCCTGGGCTGGATTCAAACCCGCCAGCCCCGGTTTATGTGGCTGGCACCCTAACCACTGAACTAGGGGCGCCAAGCCATGAGGGCAGTGTTCTATTAATGCCAATTAGGTCAAGCTGGTTGATCAAGTTATTCAGATCTTTGATATTCTTATTAATTTTTTAGGGTGATAAAATCCCCAAATATTATGGTGAATTTATCTATTTCTCCTCTTTTACTCTTTGTTTTTGTCTTTTTTTTTTTTGAGACAGAGTTTCACTCTATTGCCCAGGCTAGAGTGCCATGGCTTCAACCCAGCACAAAGCAACTTCAAACTCCTGGGTTCGTGCGATCTTCCTTCCTGCCTCAGGTCCAGAGTAGCTGGGACTATAGGTGCTCACCACAACACATGGCTATTTTTTTAGTAGAGGTGGGGGTCTTGCTTTTACTCAGGCTGGTCTCAAACTCCTGAGTTCAAAGGATCCTCCTCCTCAGCCTTTCAGAGTGCTAGGATTACAGACCTGAGCCACTGCGCTCTTTTACATATTTTTGCTTTATGTATTCTCAAGCTCTCTTATTAGAAGAACATGTGTTTTGATTTGTCTTGTTTAAAAAAGACCAAGAGTTTCAGAGGTAAGAGTCTCCCTTTGAACTAAGAGCAAAGTGCAAACTTCTAACAAGAAAAGGTCTGATTAGTTTGGCTAAACTCTATGCAATGGGAGCCTGTGTGGGGATTCCAGAGCTGGGACATCTCAGAAGCCACTGAGCAGACTACAGATGACTGCCTTATGATTAGACATCCTTGTCCATTTCAATCAGGGTCACATACAGGGCATGGTGGCCTATACTAAAAGAAACTCAAAAGCAGCTTGTGGGCATGGCAGGAAAGGGTTTGGCCATCTAGTTACATGAATCATCGCCCTAATTTTATCCCTTAGGAATGGAAGCTATGCGCTAGCACATACGATCTCATTGTCACTGTGTGGAGGACCACTCCAAGAACAGAGAGGATCTTCACAGGTCAAGAGAGCTGAGGCACTTTAGTTCACGTCACCTGTGTGAGGGTTTACCTGTGGAGGTTGGGTGGACAAAGAATCCAGAACGTACAATGCATCCCCCATGCCCCCAATATTTTTAGTTCATAAAAGTTGTAAAGGCAAAACATGTTATTGGAAGCCAATAAAATGAGCTTTCCCCCTCATAACTGAATGGCTGAATGGCTTGAATCCAATGAGAGGTAAAGATACACTGATTTTGGAAAGTCTAGTGGTTTTTAAATTTGTCTCAACTTTGTTTAAAAACCTACCTAAAATAGCACCACCAGCCTTGTCTCCACTGCGCAGGTGCTCTATGCCATTACACTGGGATTTTATCACAATCAGAAGTTATCGTACTTGTTTATAGTCTTCTCTCCCCAACTTCTTCAGAATGCCAAACTACATGAGGATAGGAACTGGTATGCCTTTGTCATCACCATATCCCCATTCCCAGTACCTAGAAAAGAACTATTACGTTCACTTACTATAAACCTCAACAATGAACAAGTTAATCACGGAGGAGGGGCGCCACCTAAAATTCTAGAATTATTTACATTGGGCTTTGAAAGTAACTTTATCGTCTGTTTGAGTAGGAAAGATATATACATTGCTCTGGGACTTTACAACATTTCAATATGGCACCTACAGCTCAGCGACTAGAGCGCCAGCCACATACACCAGAGCTGGCAGGTTCGAATCCATCTGGGGTCTGCCAAACAATAATGACAACTACAACCAAAAATAGCCAGGAGTTGTGGCAGGTGCCTGTAGTTCCAGCTATTTGGGAGGCTGAGGCAATAGAATCACTTAAGGCCAAGAGTTTGAGGTTGCTGTGAGCTGTCATGCCATGGCACTCTATCCAGGGCAACTTTCTCAAAAAAAAAAAAAAAAAAAAAAAAAGAAAGAGAAAGAGAGACTCTTTCTCAAAAAAAACAAAACAAACAAACAAAAAAACACTTTTAATACCATAAGGAACACTAATAAGCTGAGAAACTCCTTTCTAGTAAGCTTTAAATACTCAGATTTAGCTTTTAACCAGTATCCTCTGCAATTTCATTCCATCTTCAAATCTACAATGTTATCTTAGTTTTTAACTAGCTTATAATTTTTATCAGTCTTTTAATTAATAAATATTTATTGCTTCTCAACTTTGTGGAGGGCATTATGGAAAATGCCCCAAAGAGCTTAGAAATCGGTAGATGAACAGCACGACTGCAGTTGCACTTGGGGAGGATTAATGTCAGCTCAGTATTTTATTGCCTAGAAGCAGTGAGACCAGTTAGATTAGAAGTTAGTCATTAGTTTGAGATAAATGAAAGGTCTGATTTAGTGACAATGAAAAAGAAGTGAATTAAAAAAATAAAAAATAATATAAGATACAAATACTCTAAGCTTTTATATTTTTGAAGGAGTTTCTCTTAGTATATGACCACTGCAGGAACACTGTTCCTTTTCTAGTTACAGGAGGAGAACAAGCCGAATGACTGTTCGTTGTTGCACATAATACAAAGTGCTGACAGATCCCCGCATTAGAGATGAGCAAGTAATTTATGAGATGTTCAGAAAGAAATAATCTGAGTGCTGAGAAGACTATACAGTTGACCCTGAACAACATAGATGTGAACTGCATAGGTCCACTTATATGAATATTTCTTCAATCAGTATATTTTTTGGAAATTTGTGACATTTTGAAAAAACTTGCAGATGAACCTCGTAGCCTAGAGAAAGTGAGAAAATTAAGAAACAGTTAGGTATGGCATGAATGCATGAAATATATGTAGACACTAGTCTATTTTACCATTTACTACTATAAAATCTATTATAAACAGTTAAAATTTATCAAAACTTGTACATACAGGGCAGCGCCTGTGGCTCAAAGGAGTAGGGCACCAGTCCCATATGCTAGAGGTGGCGGGTTCAAACCCAGCGCCGGCCAAAAACTGCAAAAAAAAAAAAAACTTATACATACACTTATAGAGCATGTATGTGGCCACTTGTAGTCCAGAGAAATTTAAACAATGTAAAGATGCAGTATTAAATCATACTTGAATAAAATTAACTGTAGTACACACTGTACTGCTGCAATGGCAGTTAGCTCAACTGCTGCGAGGATGTGTGAGTATCCAAGTTATCTGTTTGAAATGCCATGTGATACTAATCATTTCTGTGTGAGCTGTTCACTAAACTGCATATGGCAGTAAAAAGTGATCTCTGGCAGTTCTCATGTACTTTTCATATTTAGTGCAATATTGTAAATCTTTACACCAGAGACCCATACAAAATGCCTTCGTGATGCAGGAAGTGCTCCCAAGAATCAGAGAAAAGTCATGACTTTGCAAGAAAAAGTTGAATTGCATGGTAGGTACACAGATTGAGGTCTGCAGATGTGACTTCCCATTGTACCAAGATAAATAAATCCAGCACAAGGATCATTATAAAAAAAGAAAAGAAAATTTGTGAAGTCAGCATTGTAACTATGTTAGCAGCCATAAAAACTTTGCACTTTCACAAAATACCTTTTCATCGTTTTGCATTGAAAATGCAACTTTTAGTCTGGGTGCAGTGGTTCACGCCTGTAATCCTAACACACTGGGAGGCCGAGGTGGGTGGATTGCCTGAGTTCACAGTTTCGAAACCAGCCCTAACAAGAGTGAGACCTCGTCTTTAAAAATAGCTAGGCAATGTGGCGTGTGCCTGTAGTCTCAACTACTCATGAGGCTGAGGCAAAAGAATGGCTTAAGACCAAGAAGTCGAGGATGCTGTGACCTATGATACCACAGCACTCTACCAGGGGTGACAAAGTGATACTCTGTCTCAAAAAAACAACAACAACAAAAAAATTGCAACTTTTACTTGGGTGCAAGATTGTTGTAAAAAAGACATTCCTACAGACTCCAATGATTCAAAAAAAGTGAAGTTCTTATATGACAACTTAAAGCAAAAGGAAGAAGAATCTAAAGCTAGAGAATTTAAAGTCAGTAAAGGATGGTTTGATAATTATAGAAAGATGATTTTAGAAAATTTTAGAAAGTTTACAAGTTTTAAAAGGTTTGATAATTTAAGGGAGATCAGTTACTATTGTGAGGATGAACCGAGAGAGAGCCTGACCAACAGTAACCACTCAGTCAATACACAGTATAATAGTAATAGCTTCCAAAACAATTGCTTCTTGCCTTTCACTTGAAAACCCAAATTCCTTACAAAAAAGGAACTATTAAAAGACATCTGTCAAGATGCCCTCATGGTAGCCTATCTATTTTCTGTGCTTACTCTTTGGTTCTTTTTATTAAAATTTAAGAGTAATCTTAGCATAAAAAAAAAAAAAAGGTTTGATAATTTTAGAAAGATAATTTGACTTTAAAAATGACAAGATAACTGGAGAATAGGCTAACTCTATAAGTTTAGGCAAAGGTTTACAATCAGAACTGCCCTTATCTATAAAGCTGCTAACCCCTGAGCCTTGAAGGGAGAAAATAAACACCAGATGCTAATCTTTTGGTTATACAACAAGAAGCCCTGGGTAATAACTCTTTTTCTGGGGCTGGGCACAGTGGCTCATGCCAGTAATTCTAGCATTCTGGGAGGCCTATGTGGGCAGATGTCCTGAGTTCAGGAGTCTGAGACTAGCCTGAGCAAGAGTAAGACCCCATCTCTACTAAAAACAGAAAAACTAACCAGGAGTTGTGGCAGGCACTTATAATCTCAGCTACTCAGGAGGGTGAGGCAAAAGGATCACCTGAGCCCAAGAGTTTGAGGTTGCTGTGAGATTACGACACCATGGCACTCCACTTAGGGTGACAGAGTGAGGATCTCTCTCTAAAAAAAAAAAAAAAAGCTCTTTCTAGAATGGTTCCACCCATGCTTTGTCCCTTAAATCAGGAAGGTTCCTTGCCAAATGCTCTTTAAAGTTCTTTTGATATTGGACAATGTCACCACCACCCTCAGCCTCATGAATTTAACAGTAAAGGGGCCAACATGATCTACTTGTCTCCAAACACAAGGTCTCTAAATCATCCTCTAGATGAGAAGTAATAAGGACCTTTAAAGTTCACTGCACACTGTACCCTATAAAAAGGATGGTCAACACTCTGGAAGAGAACCCCGGTACAGAGAACATGATGAAAGTCTGGAAAGATTACACCATTGAATATACCTTTGTTGTTAAAGAAAAGGCTGTGATGATGTCAAGTCCAAAAATTTGTGCTGGAGAAAACTGTGTCCAGATGTTGTGCATGACTTCAATAGATTTATAACACAGCCAATCAAGGATATTATGAAAGAGATTGTGGATGTAGGAAAAAGTGAAGAGTGAAAGGGTTTCAAGATACAGATCTTGGGAAATTCAAGAGCTAATAGACACCACAACAGAGAAGATATGTCCTTCAAGATAATAACTTGATGAAGATGTCTGTCCTTCCCAAACCAGTGGGAAATAAACTGGTTTAGTGGGAAACAAACTGGTTCGTTAGACAATCTGGCAGAAGAATTCCAATAAAGACTACTTCTGACTTCTTTTACAACAGAGACCAATCTATGATGTGGGCATTAAAACTAAAGCAAACTGGGAAAGAAGGATTGGTAGTACATAGAAACATTTTTAGAGAAATGAAAAAGGAAAAAGTCTAACAGAAAACACAATGTATTTCTGTAAAGTTACACCAAGTATGCCTCCCTCTCCCATGTCCCCATTGATTTCCTCCATGGAGTTCTGCCTCCACCACCTCTGAGACTGCAAAACCAACCCCTGCCCTTCCTCCTCCTCAGCATACTCACCATGAAGACGCCAACATGAGGACCTTTATGATGATCTACTTCCACTCACGAAACAGTAAATATAATTTCTCTTCCTTATGATTTTCTTTCTTTTTTTTTTTTTTTTTGAGATAGAGCCTCAAGCTGCCGCCCTGGGTAGAATGCCGTAGCATCACAGCTCACAGCAACCTCCAACTCCTGGGCTCAAGTGATTCTCCTGCCTCCGCATCCCAAGTAGCTGCGACTACAGGTGCCCGCCCGAACGTCTGGCTATTTTTTTGGTTGTAGCCGTCACTGTTGTTTGGCAGGCCCAGGCTGGATTCGAACCCGCCAGCTCAGGTGTATGTGGCTGGCGTCTTAGCCACTTGAGCCACAGGCACCAAGCTCCTTATGATTTTCTTAATAATGTTTTCTTTTTTCTAGCTTACTTATTATAAGAATATAGTATGTAATAAATGTAATATACAAAACATGTTTTAATCAATTATTTATGTTCCTGGTAAGGCTTATGGTCAAGTAGGCAACTAGTAGTTCAGTTTTGGGGGATTCAAAAGTTATATGTGAATTTTCAGCTGCTAGGGGGTCAGCATCCCTAATCCCCACATTGTTCAAAGGTCAATTGTACTTTGTACCTAAAGCATACCACCAGCACTGACTGGTTAATATTACCATTTGGATGTATGCTTTGATTTCTAAAATCAAACATCAACAACTCAAAAACTAGGTGCAGAACTATAATAATTTTCTCAAACGAAACTGAAAGCCTACTGAATGAAGGTTTGAAGGGTTAGTATTTTCATTTTGATAGTATTTTTTAAAAGTATATTCTGGATCATTTGGATAACTACCTCCTATCTAAAATCAATGGCAAAAGAATCAAAACAAGATAAAGAAATATTCACTACACACACACAAAAAAAACAGATTTAGGCTCAGTGCCTGTAGCTCAGCAGCTAAGGTGCCGGCCACTTACACCAGAGCTGGTGGGTTTGAACCTGGTCTGGGCCTGCTAAACAATGACAACTACAACCAAAAAATAGCCAGACGTTGTGGTGGGTGCCTGTAGTCCCAGCTACTTGGGAGGCTGAGGCAAGAGAATCACGTAAGCCCAAGAGTTTAAGGTTGCTGTGAGCTGTGACACCATGACACTCTACCAAGGGCGACGTAAAACTCTTGTCTAAAAGAAAAAAAAAAAGATTTAGTTTCAGCCAAACAACATTATTCACTACCCTAAGTTTGATTTGTTTTATAGGTCTTACAGTTTTGTTTATTATTTCATTTATATATACATATACTTTTGTTTTATACTTGGCTGTATATTTTATGTATATAATTATTTTAATAAAGTAAGTTGTGAATACTGGCAATTCACAATTTTTTTTTTCCTATAAAAAGGAACTGTACATTATTCATGCTTAAGATTAACAAGGTGGAAAACCATGGAGATTCAAATCAGAAAGGCCTATTTCCAAATCTTGGATCTTCTAGTTAGTTGCTTATCATGTAATCCTAGGCAACAATACCTCAGTTTACTTAGAGGGTTACCATGAAAATAGTTATGACATATGCTGTCACTCAAAGTTCTTTTCCTATCTTTCTATCTACATTAGCTTTTCCTTCTGATTTTCCTATTTATGGCATTCAATATTCTATCAAACACCAGGCTTATCTTTTTTTTTTTTTTTTAGTTTAAGAGTTGGGAGGATAAACTCAAACTCCTAGGCTCAAGCAACCTCCAGCCTCACCCTACCAAAATGCTGAGATTTCAGACACGAGCCGCCACACCTGGCCAGGCTTATTGTAAGATGTCTTTGACATCTCTCTTGCCCCTAAAAACAGTATTCTATCATCTATCATGCAGATTATACCTTTAACATGACTCCATCCCAATACAACCAAAAGTGTCAAAATCTCCAAACGTTGGGCCAGGCACAGTGGCTCAGGTCTGTAATCCTAGCACCCTGGGAGGCTAAGGCCACTGGATATCCTAAGTTCAGGAGTTTGGAGACCAGCTTGAGAAGAGACCAACCTGAGCAAGAGCGAGACCCTGTCTCTACTAAAAACAGAAAAACTAACTGGGTATGGTGGTGCATGCCTATAGTCCTATAGTCCTGGCTGAGGCAAGAGGTTCTCTTGAGCCTAAGAGTTTCAGGATGCTGTGAGCTATGATGCCACAGCACTCTACCAAGGTCAACAGAGTGAGACTCTGTCTCAAAAAAAAAAAAAAATCTCCAAAGGTTGAAGCCAACTATGATACTTTTACCTCCATCTCCTTTCACCTATGATATAGCCTACATGCAAAAAGTACAGGATTTATCTCCCTAGGTGCATATCTGAGGCTGTCAATCTCCTACACAAATTTTCTAACTCTCAAAACCTTCTTCAGTAATATCTCATTCAATCTAAATTTACTGACTTTACCTCTGATAATTCCTAAACTGAAAGCTCCCTAAAGCAATGATGCTGAGGTTACTGCACATAACAGACACCTAATAATGTTTGGAAAAAAAAATAATCAAAATCTGCAATGCTCCTCTCCAAAAAGATGGACACCGGATTACCTTCAGTGGCATAACTCTTTCTTCATTTCTTTATAACACACTTTTAATTATTAAAACACAATTGTTCTAAACACAGCAATCTGAAAACTGGTATTTAAGGACAATCACAAATAATTACAAAAAGACAATGCCCTCTGTGATTAAAAGAAAGCCAATAAAAAAAATTTAATTTCCCTATTTTGGTTATTTTAAAAATTCTTAGTCTTCTAACTTAGCAGCTGTAATGATATGGACCAAATAATTGCAACATAAAAACTATAATAAAAAAAAGACAAAGCCAAATTCCTAGTAGGTAATACAAGAACATCAGACAAATTATTTTTTTTTAAATTTAACATAATAATCATTAACAAAACCTTCTGAATACTTTTCAGATATTTTCCCTACAATTGTTTTCATCCCTTAGTCCTCCAGTGGGTGAAAGCCAAATGTCCAAAGGTTACACACACATTCATACAGAATATTTCCTTCTGAATACACTACTTAATTTATGATATTCTATAACACACTATGACATTATCTCTTGGTAGGTAACTTGGATGAGGAAATGTAGTGCTCATCATAAACATTACTCATGGACTTTTCTTAAATATTAACCTCTCTCTCTACTCTCAGACACTTAATGTCACTGACCCAACCTACTACAAAAGCTAGGGGAAAAATACAGGGCTCCAAATTAATGTATAAAAATTTAATTCACATGTTAACTTTTCTGAAACACTACTTTTATGTGCAAGGACACAGACTCCTAAGGGATCTTGCAGCATTCTAAAACATACATGGATCTTTGAATAACCTAACAAAATTAAACCATGGTCATCATAAAGTCAATCAATTCAATTCTCCAGCTCTCTAAACAAAGAGACAACAAGACCAGCATTTAAAATTTAACAGAGGTCTGGATTTACCTTTATCAACTTAAATGTACTTACAACAAATGCCTGCAGCCAAGCCATCACAACTCTCCTTAGCAGTGAAGGTAAAATTCATGATCAAAATAGAGCTTTCAGAGCAGTATTTCACTTAGATTATAAAATCTACTGCAAAAATTTCCATAACTTTACTCTCTGAATTCATGAAATGGTTGTAGGCAGGGAGTAACTTCCCTGAAAACCATGGGTATAAAACAACTGATAGTAACTAAATTGTTCTTTGCTAATTGCAGAAGTAAAGAGGTCACTATACAAATGATGGGACATAAAAGAAAAAACATCTTTAATTGTTACAAAACTGGTCCATATCTCCAAAAATGTGAGCATCCACATCCCAACAAGTTATAGACCATGATCTAAGACACAGGATGGAAGACAGGGATCTTAAATGCAGAATAAAATGCCAAAGCTGTGCCTCCCTAAAGAAACATACAACCCCATAAACTGCTGCACACCATCAAACTAACACCCGCCAGGGTGTATATTTTAAATATTCTATCAGGAAATCATGGTAAGTGCTAGCGGTTCCTCTAGGCCTCAGCAGCAGCCTTAGGTATAAGAGCAAATTGGAGCCCTCTTAACTCTCAAAGAATAATGTTGATGTCATTATGAGGCTACCGATTCTTCGCACTCCGGACAAGTCATTCCCCGATCCACAACGCAATTCTTCCCTCACCCACTCCCACCGCCCCAAATAGAGACCTCCGTGGAGAAGCCCTCGGGTAGCCCCTCTCCTCTACCTCCAGCGGCTGCCGTTTTCTCCTCCCTCGGGCTCCGAGGTGGGAGCTCCAGAAGGTCCCGGGCAATTCCAAGCCCGGGCGGTGCTTGTTTTGCCCGTGCACGGTAGCGCTGGCCGGCCAATCCTTTCCCACTTTGTCCAAACTGGAGAGCTGCAGGGTACCCCGGGGCCGAGGAGGGAGCCCGGGCGGCGACGTCGCCGCTGCCGCCGCCTCTGGTATGTCAGGGGCCGGGATTGTATTTCGAAAGATCCGCCATTTTCACCTCGTCATCACCATCACAGCTCAGCAGCTTCCCCGACAGCCGGAGCCCGGGCCGCCGCCGCCGCCAGTAACCTCCCTCTTCCTCCGCCCCCCCGCCCCGCCCGCCCCTCCCGAGAGGCGCACACCCACATATCCGGGGAAGCCTCCCGCCGCCCCGCCAACCTTCAAACGCGCATCGCGGGCACCGCGCACCGGCCGCGCCGGGACCTTTCACCCCGCACGAAACGCCAGCCCCGCGGCCCCGCAGGAGCGCCAGAGGAAGTCGCGCTACCTGCAGGGTACCAAGTCCGGCAGATTTTTGTTTGGAGGAGCAAAAGCCACGCGGAAGATGGCATAAGGACAACAAAGAGCACAAACTCTTTCATTTTCAAGAAAGCAACTTGAGAGATGGTGGAATACGTTTCATTCACTGTGCCCATCTCAAGCACTCAAAAATTATCAAGACCCTCAGGTCATTCAACCCACGTTGACAGGTTGCTCCACCCGCAGAACTTCTTTGACAGGGTGAGCTATTTCCATGTGCAGGTCTGACCTCTCTGACACCTCTGTAAATTACAGGCACTCTTCCCCACGCTGGGAGGGTCGTAGGTGGCCAAAAATCTAATTTTTAAGGATAAAGTTCTGAACTATTTTCCTCTCCACTTAATTTCACGTGGTCATTTCTGTCCATGAACACTGTGACTTCCAATTTTTCTTTAAGACTTCAAAGCACAACTACACTTAAAATGTATTGATCCAATTGTGGAAACATTCATAAATGATCATTTCCAAAATATAGAAAATACCGCTCTAAGCTAAAATTCTTTGCCAAGTGTTTTTAAGACCTAAGTCACCAAATTAAAAAACCCATCTGTCACTGGTGTAATTTTGTTCGATACAGTGGAAATAAAAAGCTTGCTTTACAAGACCCCAGAATTACCTACCCACCTTATCTGCTCCTCCAATTATTCAGTTTAATAAATGACTAGAAATGAACATAGGTATTTCTTAACCCTCTAAGAAATAAGAAAACACAGGCTGCAAGGCTTCTGCAACCAGCATTAAAAAATAAAAAGTATAATGGCCACCTTTTGCTAATTTCATAAAAAGTAGTAATAATCAACCATTCAAAAGCTTTACTGTATACCATTCGACTACAACATAAGCTCTAAAAGACCCATCTAAAATAAGCCAATTGAATTTCAAGGTTTCGAATAAGTCCACTCTGCTGTCTTATTAAAAGTTAGTCTAAGAAGAGTGAGGTTGAAGTTGAAAAGCCATTTTGTTTCCCTACCTTGTTTGAATGACAACTCCATATGAAAGCTGGTCGTTTTCATATGCTATGTAGCACCAAGCCCAATCCGTTTTTATATGCAGTCTGCTAGACGCCGAGAGTGTAAACTGTTCCCAATTTCTTCCTCTTTAAACTTTATTTCCCCACCAGCAGTCCCGTTCACCCGCACTCTGCTTGGTTGTTTACCGTTGCTTGGCCAAGCTAAGTCCCAGCCCGCTCCCTTCCCCCGTGCACCTCGGGAACATTATGACATTTGGCTGGTGGGCTTCGCGAGGAAAACGGACACACACGAAGAAGAGTCCATACAAAGGGATGTAGGAAGAACGCGACAGCGGGCAGGAGGGAAAGGAGGAGCTGGTACAAAATGACACAGCAGCAAAACCGGTTCCCAGAAACCCGGGGCCGACACGGCCGGCTTCTCGGCCGCGCTGCGTGCGTGTCAGCAGCCGTGCGAGCCCTTCCTCCAGACCGCCGGCTAGTTGGCCAGCCGAGCGCTGGTCCTCTGGGTGACAGCCGCCCTCCAGGGTGCCGGCGGGAAGAGAAAGAGCCCGGAGGATCCTCCGCCCCCTGCAGCCCGAGGATGGGGCTCTGCGGCCCCCAGCCGGCAGCTTCCCGCTCCCCGCCACGGCCCGCCGGCCTGGGCTCCCGGAGGGAGCGGTCTGGCGCCCTCCGCCCGCGCCGCCGGCACCCCCTTCCCATCTGCCCCGCCAGAAGCCTTCATCCCGGGAGCTGACACTCACCAAACCAGGCGGCGGCGCCGCCGCCTACTCCTCGCGCGGCGCTCCCTGGGCGGCTGCGGCGGCGGCGCCTCGGAGACACAAACCAGGGTTTGTTCAAAATCACGCGCCCAGCGCCATTCCACCGCCGCATCCCATAATACGCCGGGCCCTCCCCGCCCGCGCGCCCCTCTCGCCCATCCCTCCACTCCGCCCGCCCCGCCTCCCGGGCCGGCTTCCTTCGCCCCGCCCCTTCCGCGGCGCCTTGCTCCTCCCCGTGGCAACCCGAGCCGCGTCATCCCGCAAGGCTCTGTGAGTGAGCTTCGGCTCCACGTGACTCCTAGCGGGCGCCCTGTCAAAGCTTTCGCACGGAATGTTCCATCGCCCAGACACGGTTGGGCGGGGGAGATCCGGATCCCGCCAGCAGTTGGAAGAGACTGCCCCCTCGTCTCGCTTTCCTTGTTAGGAAGTCGGTGCTGTAGGTGAGATTTCCAGCACCCTCCCTCCCTTTGATGTGTTCGAACGAGCTGGTGATCAATATTCACAAATTCCAAATCTCTTTTTTAGGCACTAATTTTGCAGGGGTCGCTAAAAATCCCCTGGTTGCTCACTCAGTTAAACTTATTTTGAAAAGGACATTTTGCTTTCCTTGCGGTATATAGCTAACACCAACACAATCAGAATTCTTTGTATGTAGTCACCTTTTCCTTCTTTGCTTTTTCCCGCTATTTATAAAAGATCCAAATGTGGAGTCGGGCTATGTGTGAGTCAAGAACTACACAGACGAAACAGTAGAAAATACAAAAGAGTGTAAATGTAAAATGGTGTGGTACAGTCTATAACTGCTAACGGGGCACGAGGACAGGCAGGTTAACGTGAGAGACAACTGGTGAATACTGAGCAACGTAGTGGAAGCAGCAATCACTTTGGAACCTCCGCTTATTAGTGTATAACGTCTAAGTTTCTTTTCCAATATATAAAATAAAAACAGCAAACTTCCCAGGATCCTAAAGGTTACGTACATGTGAAATGAGCAGCTATCCTACACAGTCTGTGTCTCTAATGTTAGTTCTATTGTGGCACATTCAAGAGCACCCCATACCTCCCAGCCCAAACTCAAGGGTTAGGATTTAGCAAGGCAGGTGGCATGAAATCGACAAAGGCTTGGAAGTGGGAAGATTTGTGGCATGTGCAAGGAACGTGAGAAACTGAAAGATACACGTGTTTTGTTGGGGATCAGTGATGGAGCCCAGTTTATAAGGAGTCTTGAGCACTCGTGAGAAATCCTCATGGTCAAATAATTGATGGTAAGGTGGGATGCCTGGGGAAGCAAGAAGGGAGTGTGATAGGGTACCCTAACCTGACTGGATTTTAGGGAGACAAAGAATCCACAAAAAAGGTGAGACATTGTCTCAGTTTATTCCAGAAGGCTAACATAACTCTTTATACCAAAATCCAAGACAAATAGCATCCAAAAAAAAGAAAGAAAGGAAAATCTAGACCAGGCATGATAATGTGGTGGCTCACCCCTGTAATCCCAGCACTCTGGGAGGCTGAGGAGGGTGGATTGCTTGATCTCAGGAATTGGAGACCATCCTGAGCAAGAACCAGACCACATTTCTAAAAATAGCCGAGCATTTTGGGCTTGTAGTCCCAGTTACTAGAGAAGCTGAGGCAAGAGGATGGCTTGAGCCCGAGATTGAGGTTGCTGTGAACTATGACACTAGGACACTACACAGAGCAACAAAGTGAGACTATGTCCCAAAATAAATAAAAAAGGAAAATCTTCCATTCTCACTATGATTTTATTACAAAGACAAAAATTATTAAATCCAACAATTTGGTAGTAAAAAGAATTCATACTGTCACCAAGTACAACTTACTTCAAAACTGATGGTTTAACGTTAAGAAACCTAATCATGTAATTTATTAAAAGAGAAATATCAAATTATATTCTCTGCAGGCTATCCCAAAGGTTGCCCATAACATCACCATACATATAGAAACTGGGAAATTGTAGCTAAATGTATCTTTATTTACAAAATACTCATTACAAAATGTTATAAAATATTCTCTACCTAGTGGCCAACCCAGTTTCCTCATGGCTGGCAATGTTATGGGTGACCTCTAAGACGTCCTAGATACATTGTGTATCAATCAATCATTCTGAATTTTTAAAATTCTTAGTAAACTAGAAATAAAAGGATGTTTCCTTAATTAGATTAAGATAATCAGAAAATATTATACCAATGTCATACATTACAGTGAAATGGCAGAGCCATTTAGAGTCAAAAGCCCAACAAGGATGCAGAAATATAGCAACTATTATCTAGTATTTTTCAAGGTATCTTAGCTAAATGCATTAAGTAAGAAAAAAAATATAAATAGTGGGGGGGAAAGTAAGAAAAAAAGAAATATAAATAATGGGGGGAAAGGGTCTATCATGGTTGGCCTCAGGGGCTCAAGCACTTAGGAGGCCAAGGCAGGAAGATCACTTGAGGCTAGGAGTTTGAGACCAACCTGAGGAAGAATAAGACCCTATCTCTATTACAAAATACATATATTATATTATATGCATATATAATACATACTATATATTTATATATAATGCATAATATATGTATATATGTATATGTAAAATATATATATTAGCTGGGCTTGGTCCCACTTACACTGGAGACTGGGGCAGGAAGATTTCTTAAGCCCAGGAGTTTGAGGCTAAAATGACTATGGTCACACTTCTGTACTCTAGCCCTAGCAACAGAGTAAGAACCTGTCTTAAAGCAAACAAACAAACAATAATCATAAGCTAGGCATGGTGGCTCATGCCTATAATCCTTGCACTTTGAGAGGCTAAGGCAGGAGGATTGCTTGAGGCCAGGAGTTCAAGACCAACATGAGCAATGTAGCAAGACCTGTCCCTATATAAAATTCAAAAATTAGCCAGTCATGGTGGTTCAAATCTATAATCTCAACTACTCAAGAGACTGGGACAAGAGGATCACTTGAACACAGGAATTTGAGGTTGCAGTGAACTAAGATGACACCACTGCACTCTAGCCTAGGCACAAAGTGAGATCCTGTGTCAGAAAAATATTATGATGATGATGACGATCATAATAATATAGAGCTCAGGGTGGCGCCTGTGGCTCAGTGAGTAGGGCACCGGCCCCATATGCCGAGGGTGGCGGGTTCAAACCCGGCCCCGGCCAAACTGCAACCAAAAATAGCCGGGCGTTGTGGCGGGTGCCTGTAGTCCCAGCTGCTCAGGAGGCTGAGGCAAGAGAATCGCTTAAGCCCAAGGGTTAGAGGTTGCTGTGAGCCACGGCACTCTACCTGAGGGCTGTACAGGGAGACTCTGTCTCTACAAAAAAAAAAAAAAAAAACAATATAGAGCTCAGTGTTATGGATAAACACTTGCCATCTGCAATGAGAATGCCTTGGCCTAAATCCTGGCCCTTCCCCTTGATAGCTGTGCAAACTTGGACAAGTTGCTTTCCTCTTGTGTCTCAGTGTCCTCACCTGTAACTTGGGGATGGTACATAAATCATAAGTTTGATGGGAAGATTAATGAGTTAATATGTATAAAACACTTAGAACAGTGCACTCAATGGCTGAACACTGTTAATAATCAGAACAACAATACAGCCTAAAATATAATCTAAACTATCTTTTTTAATTTTTTTTATTATTACTTTTTTATTTTTTTTATTGAGACAGAGTCTCACTTTGTTGCCCTTGGTAGAATGCCATGGTGTCATAGCTCACAGCAACCTCCAACTCTTGGGCTCAAGAGATTCTCTTGCTTCAGCCTCCCTAGTAGCTGGGACTACAGGCGCTTGCCAAAACACCTAGCTATATTTGTTTGTTTGTTTGTTTGTTTGTTTGTTTGTTTGTTTTAGCGGGCCCCAGGCCGGGTTCAAACCCACCGGGCCGGGTTCAAACCCACCAGCCCTGGAGCATGTGGCCGGTGGCCTAACCACTGAGCAAAAGGTACCTGCCTATAATTTAATCTAATCTTTTATTTCTTCAAATAAAGACTTTTAGGCTCAGTGCCTGTGGCTCAAGGGGCTAAGGCGCCAGTCACATACTGGCGGGTTCGAATCCAGCCCAGGCCCGCCAAACAACAATGACGGCTGCAACCAAAAAATAGCTGGGCGTTGTGGCGGGTGCGTGTAGTCCCAGCTACTTGAGAGGTGGAGGCAGGAGAATCGCTTGAGCCCAGGCGTTGGAGGTTGCTGTAAGCTGTGATGCCATGACACTCTATCCAGGGTGAGCTTGAGGCTCTATCTCAAAAAAAAAAACAAAGAGTTTTAGCTCCTAAGAGCCTCTGCTATTCAAACATGTGTTTTTCTGAAGAGAATCTTTCCTTTGCATTTGTATGACAATGATGGATTTTCCAAATGAACTTAAAACATATTTGTTGAGCAAGTATTTTCTGATTATCTACTGAATTCCACTGGGAATAAAGCAAACAAGACAGAGCAGTTGTATCGGATGGAACATTCTGTACTGTCTGATACAGCAGCCACTAGCAACATGTGGGTATCAGGCAACTGAAGCGTGGCTAGTGCAGGTAAGGAGCTGACATTTTCATTTTAATTGCCATTAATTTAAATTTAAATACCCACATATGGCTAATGACTACAGTATTAGACAGCACAGTTGTAAAAATGACAGACAATAAAGCAGCAGAAAAAAATTAGAGCTTTTTAAATAAACCAAGAGGGGGTTTTGAGGAAAATATTAATGCCAAAAAATAAAGAGAGGAATATGGAGCTATGAGTTGGGGAAGATTACGAGAAAACAAAACAGATATATTACTGAGTGCCTATTATGTGTTGGGTATACTTCTAGGTACAAAGTTTACACTAGTTAATAAAATTTTCCTTTTTTTGAGACAGAGCCTTCGTAGAGGTCTATGGCGCCGCAGCTCACAGCAACCTCCAACTCTTGGGCTTACGCAATTCTCTGGCTTCAGCCTCCCAAGTAGCTGGGACTACAGGCGCCTGCCACAACGCCCTGCTATTATTTTGTTGCAGTTGTTATTGTTGTTTAGCAAGCCAAGGCCAGGTCCAAACCTACCACCTTCGGTGTACGTGGCTGGCACCACAACCACTGTGCTATGGGAGCTGAGTCGTTAATAAAATTTTCTTGAAATAAGTTAATTTTCAGAAGATTATTCAGAAGCTCCTTTTGTGTGTGTGTGTGTGAAACAAGAGTCTCACTATGTCACCCCGGGTAGAGTGCGGTGGCATCACAGCTCACAGCAACCTCCAACTCTTGGGCTTAAGCAATTCTCTTGCCTCAGCCTCCCAAGTAGCTAGGACTACAGGTACCCACCACAAGGCCTATTTTTTTGCTGTACTTGTCACTGTCATTTAGCAGGCCCAGGCCAGGTTTGAACCCACCAGGTGACGCCCTAACCGCTGAGCTACGGGCGCTGAGCCCATTTGCTGATTTTTCTATCCTATTAAAAAGATAGGGGCAGTGCCTGTGGCTCAGTGAGTAGGGCGCCGGCCCCATATGCCGAGGGTGGCGGGTTCAAACCCAGCCCCGGCCAAACTGCAACAAAAAAATAGCCGGGCGTTGTGGCGGGCGCCCGTAGTCCCAGCTGCTCGGGAGGCTGAGGCAAGAGAATCAGGTAGGCCCAAGAGTTGGAGGTTGCTGTGAGCCGTGTGACACCACGGCACTCTACCGAGGACAGTACAGTGAGACTCCGTCTCTACAAAAAAAAAAAAAAGATAGAAGTAGAGGACCCTCTGTAATGTTCTGATGTACTTGTTGCTAGTGGTAAAACCATGCCTGTGGTTAGGAGTAGGTAATAAAGAATTAGGAGCAATGATCCAATCACAATAGATAACTATGGGCTGTAGCATGGTAGAAGATTAGAGTACCTTAGCATCCTGTAATCTCCATGAAAACACCCCTTGGACCTAGAAAAATGGCTCTTCAGTCATATGTAAATTGCTATGCCTAGCCTATCCGATCAAACTGTTGTTTTTCTGTCCCTCTGATATAAAAATTCTGGCGCTGGCGTACTGGCCTGGGCCTTGGAACTCACAGTAGCCACAAAACTCACTGCTGCATAGGTATGACTTACTATCTATAGTAACTAAGCTTCTTTCAGCTGCAAGTCACCTGAAAACCAAAGAAAAAGTAGCTTATAGATCTCATGAACACCTTTATATCTCATAAAATAAACAGCGTGGAAACAGGCTTTTCTAGGATAATTCTGCAGAGAAAAGATGTCACTAAAGACACTGGCTGATTCCTCCTTTCCCCACCATCTTCCTCAGGGTTTTTTTTTTTTTGAGACAGAGCCTCAAGCTGTTGCCCTGGGTAGAGTGCTGTGGCATCATAGCTCACAGCAACCTCAAACTCCTGGGATCAAGGGAGTCTCCTGTCTCTGCCTTCCAAGAGGCTGGGACTACAGGCACCCGCCACAACACCCGGCTATTTTTTGGTTGCAGCCATCATTGTTGTTTGGCGGGCCCGGGCTGGATTCGAACCCACCAGATCAGGTGTATGTGGCTGGCGCCTTAGCCGCTTGAGCCACAGGCGCCAAGCTTTCCTCAGGGTTTTGCCTTTGTTCTCAGGGTTGCTTTCTCATGTTGTGATCCTGTGTTATGCATAGACATTTGACACACAGTATACAAAAATCAGCTTCAGGGGAAGGGCATTCTTCCCGTGTGCTTCTTTTTACTAACAAGTTAAACTTGTCCTCCAGGAGACTTCCTGTCATGATGCACAGGTCAGACCTGGACCAGATATGTCTTCTTAGACCATTCATTAGCCAAAGGGAATGGCCTAAAGCAGCAGTCAGCAAAGTAAGACAGGCCAGATCCAGCCTGTAAACTAAGAATGTTTTTTGTTTGTTTGTTTTTTGAGACAGTCTCACTTTGTCACTCTTGGTAGAGGGCCATGGCCTCACAGCTCACAGCAACCTCAAACTCTCGGGCTTCAGCAATTCTCTTGCCTTAGCCTCTTGAGTAGCTGGGACTATAGGCACCCACCACAACACCGGGCTATTTTTAGAGACAGGGTTTCACTCTGGTTCAGGCTGGTCTCAAACTTGTGAGCTCAAACAATCCACCTGCCTCAGCCTCCCAGAGTGCTAGGATTATATGCTTGAGCCACCGCACCCGGTCAGAATGTTTTTTTCAAATTTCTTTCAAAATGTAGACTGTAGGCTCACCACCCGTAGCACAGTGGTTACGGCGCCAGCCACATACACCGAGGGTGCCAGGTTGGAACCCAGCCAGGGCCAGCTAAACAACAGTGACAACTGCAACAAAAAATAGCTGGGTGTTGTGGTGAGTGCCTATAGTCCCAGCTACTTGGGAGGCTGAGGCAAGAGAATTGCTTAAGCCCAAGAGTTGAAAGTTGCTGTGCTATGACACCACAGCACTCTACCCAGGGTGACAGCTTGAGACTCTGTCTGAAAAAAAGAAAAAAAAAGAAAGAAATTCCTTTTCTTTATAAATTCCCCAGCATTAGCTTTCTCTTATAAGCAACAAAAAATGGACTGAGACATATCCCAATGGCATCGACATCTGCTAGATGCTTCTCCAACTTTAATGTACAAGAATTACTAGGAGTTTGTTAACCTCACAATTTTTTTTTTCTTTTGAGACAGAGCCTCAAGCTGTCCCCCTGGGTAGAGTGTGGTGGCATCACAGCTCACAGCAACCTCCAACTCCTGGGCTCAAGTGATTCTCCTGCCTCTGCCTCCCAAGTAGCTGGGACTACAGGTGCCTGCCACAACACCCGGATATATATATATATATTTATTTTATTTTATTTTATTTTATTTTATTTATTTATTTATTTATTTTGTTACAGCTGTCATTGTTCTTTGGTGGGCCTGGGCTGGATTCAAATGCACCAGCTCAGGTGTATGTGGCTCGGGCCTTAGCCACTTGAGCCACAGGCACCAAGCCTAACCTCACAATTTTGATTCAGTAGGTCTGAGGATCCAAGGTTTTTCGTAGTAAAAAAGAGCTAGGATTTGTGCTCTTCCCTTGAGTGAATTCAGATGTGCCTAGCTAATTTCTTGCTCAATAATTTAAAAGGAGAAAATAAGCTCCAAGGCTATCAAGGTTTGCTTTTTTACTTATCAGAGTGAAGAAAAGCAAGAATGTTTTCTTAGAGGCTGGGAAGGGAAAATAAGTCTAGAAAGTGAAGTCCTTTTTATATCAAAATATTTGGTAAAATTGATGCCTACAACAACTAGGAAGGCAGACAGTATCTTTCCAAGCTTGTAGCTCTAGTAAAAGTATCCAGAAAGAGCAAGCTTTTGGCGTGGCTGCTTTTTGTTCTCTTTTAACAAGGTCTTTGCAAGTCAGGTTGGAAGTCAAGGTAAAAAGGGAATAACATGTCCAGATATTCTGGGCCTTCATTAAGTTGAAAAAGCAAACTATTCATGTATCCCTAGATGGAAGACAAGACCTGGCTTGGAAATTTCTCATTGCCCATGAAGACTTTCTGGCAAATACAAACAAAAAATAACAGAAAACAATGATAACCTGAAGCTAAATCAAATTAGTAGAGATCACTTCTCAATTAAGCCAGTTGTTTCAGAT
Organism: Nycticebus coucang; assembly: GCF_027406575.1. Classification (NCBI taxonomy): domain Eukaryota; kingdom Metazoa; phylum Chordata; class Mammalia; order Primates; family Lorisidae; genus Nycticebus; species Nycticebus coucang. The sequence continues at coordinate 12,778,703 of NC_069780.1, forward strand.
TATTTCAAGGCTGTCACCATTAAAAAGAGGACATTAGTGAAGGGTTGAGAAAAGAAACCAGATTTAGGGCAGGTTTAACAATTACTGCTAGTGGTTGGGTGCCGGTAGCTCAGTGTTAGGGTGCCAGCCACATGCTCAAGAGTTTGAACCCCGGCCTGCTAAACAAACAAACAAAAATAATAGCCAGGTGTTGTGGTGGGCCCCTGTAGTCCCACATACTAGGGAGGCTGAGACAAGAGAATCGCTTGAGCCCAAGAGTTTGAGGTTGCTGTGAGCTATGACATCCTTGTTCTCAACCCCAGGGAGACTGAGTGAGACTCTGCCTCCAAAAAAAAAAAAAAAAAAAAACTAAAAAACAATTACTTCTAGAAAGAACTTTGGCTGTAGTTACTGGCACCTGAAACTGGAAGCAAATAGAATTTATCAAATATTCAATGGAATTATATTTTAAAACAACGACAACAATAACAACAAACAAAAGGCCAAGTGATGTGGTTCACACCTATAATTCTAACACTTAAGGAGGCCAAGATGGAAGGATCACTTGAACCAAGGAACTGGAGACAACCCTGGGAAATAGTGAGACCCCTTTCCCCACAAGTGTTGTGGCGGGCATCTATAGTCTCACCTACTTGGGAGGCTGAGGAAGGAGGATTGCTTGAGCCCAGGAATTTGAGGTTCCAGTGAGCTATGATCACTTCATTCTAGCTGGGCTAACAGAGGGAGACTCTGTCTAAATACATACATACACAAAGCTTTCACTTGTTAAGCCCTAAGAGGCATTCCCAAAGAGGCATTATGGTCAACATCCAGTTTGCTTATATTCAAAAGGCAAAACTTGTGCTCATAGAATACAAAGGACCATAGAAATCCTCGCAGAGAATAGATCCAACATCTGACCAAGGAACTCATCCCACTGGCAGGGAGTGGGTATTCATAATTCCTTCCCAGGATTCGTTATTGTTATGGAACAGTAACTGCTATATTTCCCATTCTTCGTTTTTGAGTTTTAATGGTGGTTGTTCTATTTCTGCTCAGTTATTGCTTTGTATTACACGTATGAGCATAGGAAAGATGATTTGTTTCATGTATATGTCTCTGGACCATATAGTGCCACATCCCAACATGATGGAGAGAATTGTGCATCACCAGACATCCTAAATTTGGAGCTGATGTAGAAATGAAATGGTGAATTAAAATGTCTTCCTTAGGAAGAGAGGATATTCTACTGTGAGAAGGTGACAGAATTAGTCAGGGTTCTCCACAGAGATAGAACCAACAGGAGATCTAGATCTAAATCTAGATCTAGATCTGTGGGAAGAAATTTATTAGAGGAATTGGCTTAGGTGATTATGGTGGCTATGAGAAGTCCACAACAGGTGGTCAGCAAGTTGGAGACCCTCGGATGCCTGTAAGTGGTTCAATTCAAATCCAAAGGTCTGAGAACCCAGGAGGCTGCTGGTGTAAGTCCTGGAGTTCAAAGGTCAGAGAGCCTGATGTCCACAGGCAGAAGAGTGTCTCCCAGTTCCCAGAGAGACAGACCAATTAGCCTTTCCTCTGTTTTTGTTTTATCTGGACCCCAAACCATTGCATGGTGCCCACCAACCCTGAAGGCAACTCTTTCTGACTTAATTCACTCAGAGTCACACTCTAATCTTCTCTAGAAACACTCTCACAGACACACCCCAAACTAAGTGCTTTACCAGTTCCTGAGGTATTCCTTAATTTAGTCAAATTGAAACCTAAAATTATCATCACAGAAGGACATATGGATATTTAGGTATCAGAGGGCAGACTGTAATACAGACTGCTGATTGTCCCACCAAACCCATTCTTTCATTTTTCCTGGGCACAAGGCTGCCCATCTGGAAACTAAATTTCCAGTTTCACTGTTGGTAAGCATGGTCATATGACTAAATTCTTGCAATATAATTTTTTTTTGAGATAGAGTCTCACTATGTCACCCTCAATAGAATGCCATGGCATCACAGCTCACAGCAACCGCAAACTCATGGGTTTAAGCGATTCTTTCGCCTCAACCACCCAAGTAGCTAGGACTCCAGGCACCCACTAGAACGCCTGGCTATTTTTTTTTTTTTTTAGTTGTAGTTGTCATTGTTGTTTGGCAGGCCCAGGCTGGATTCAAACCCACCAGCTTTGGTGTATGTGGCTGGTGCCCTTAGCTGCTGAGCTACAGGCGTCGAGCCTTGCAATATAATTTGATCTGAATTGATGTGGGAAAACTTTACTTTCTTAAGAGGAATGCCTCACTCTGGCCTTCTTTTCTGTTTCCTTTTCAAAACAGAGAACATGCAGTTTATAAAAATCGAGATGGCAACAATTTGAAAGTTTGACATGTTTTGTAGGCAAGGCTGTAGGAAATTGCACCCCATATATTTCTGGTAGGAGGGTAAAATTATACCATCCCTATAAAGAATAATTTGGCAGTATCTACCAAAATTGCACGTTGACCTTTTGACTCACTTCTGGTAATGTGTTTTACCTGTACATATATAAAATGATCTGTGTAAAAGGCAGTATTGATTAATTAATTAAAAATAAATGTTTGCATCCTATAAGGATTAAATACACAACCCTCACTATGTAATACTCTCCAGGTCTAAAAAAGAGTAACTTTTTAAGACTAGATTTATATGGCAGGACTTTGGTTGTCCTTAGTCCAGTTTCTTTTGCTTATAACAGAATACCTGACACTAGACAAATTATAAAGAAAAGGAATTTACTTCTTACAGTTCTGGAAGTTGAACAGACCAGTAGAGGTGTCACATCTGGTGAGTCTTCTTGCTGGTAGGGACTCTATACATAGAGTCTGGGAATGGTACAGATCACATGGTGAGGGGGGTGAGCAAACTAAGATGCTAGCTCAGGTATTTTCCTCTTCTTATAAAGCTATCAGTTCCTCTCCTCTGATAACCCATTAATCCATTAACCCATTAGAGACTAGAGCCCCTACCTCTTAGAAGTCCCACCTCCCAATACTGGGGGTTAAATTTCAACATGAGTTTTGGAGGCGACAAATACTGAAACCATAGCACCAGGAAAAGTGACATAAAAATCAAGGTAGAACAATGATACCATGTGTTATTTTTTGTGAAAGCAAGAAAGGAGAGAAATTTTACATTTATTTGATTGCATTAGCACAAATTCTGTAAGAATACATGAGTAATGAATGTAATCACCATAAAGGCAGGGCGACCATAAATTTGTCATTCAAATGGAGCCGTTTCTAGAGTGAGAAGGGAATGTTACTGATCATTATTTCAGGACAACAGGTGGAAGATGCCATTGGACAAACTGGAATGTATGATCAACCAAAGGATACAGAATGGAAGGGTGAATGGGTATGTATTTTATTGTATTTCTTAAAAGTATCGGTCGGTGGTGAATTGGAAATAAAAATAACTCTTTCTTTAACCGGTGGTAGTTAAAGCGCTTCCTTGAAGAATGGTTTCATGGCACTTGTCTCTGCACCACACGAGACAGGAGATACCGAACTGACAGAGCGCAGTCGTTTTTACGTACCCGGAACGTAGTGCAGCGGCGCCAGAGACTCGCTCCTGGAGTTCGTCAGCCAATCCGAAGTCGGAGCGTGCGAGGCGGGCCTGCAGGAGAAGCCTCGGCGGGCCCCAGTCTTGAGGAGTGGATCTCTGCGTCACCCAGCCCTGGGGGCGGAGCTAAGCGCAGGCTCCCACAGCGCCGCTCTGGCCCACACAGGCGCGACTTTGTGGTATCTCGGGTTCCCTCTGGCCGCGCTCTGGAGGACCGCACTTGATTTCTTTTTGGCTGCCTAAGGCCCCGCAGCCACAGCCGAGCTAGAAGAAAGATGGCGGCAGCCGTGCGACAGGATTTGGCCCAGCTCATGAATTCGAGCGGCTCTCATAAAGATCTGGCTGGAAAGTGAGTATTTTCCAGGAGCACGAGGAAGCCACAAGGAAGCCACAGTCTTGATCTCCTTGGGTTGACCGCGGCTCTCGGGCGTGAGGCTAGAGCGGGCCTGAGGACCAAGGGGGCGGGCCTCAGGTCCGCTGGGGAGGCAAATGTTGGGAGCAGCGGAAAACTGGAGGGGGACCCTATGCTGGGGCTCTCGAGTCCAGAGACCTGGGGTGACTGTCAGTTTCTTCAGTCCTTGATAGCATCCTTCCTGGTCTTTTCGGATTCTGGAAGCGCGGTGTGAGAGAAAACCTGTGCCGGCCTTCGCAGCCTTGCCTAGTCCCCTTTTCCATCGCTGGCTGGCCTCTCACACCGAATCCGGCCTCTCTTGGGACCTTTTCCTCCCCTTTTTGATTGAGGGAAATTTATATGCTGAAACCTTGATGTAGCGTCTTCCAGGGAGATGGCTTCTTGGAGCCGACGGGGGCTGAGGAGGTATGGCCGCTGTAGTGTCTTGTAGAACTACTTGGACTCTCTGCAGGTCCTTGTGTTTTGGGTACTCGGCTCTGCCACCATTTCTGAAGATGGGTACATAGGCAGAATGTCCTTATATCGTGTGTCGGAATGTCCTTATCTCGTGATGTTTGCAGGAATCTGGATTGTTTAGGAATTTTGCGAACATTTAAGTAGAATGGTGAGGTCCACTCTAAGCTAAAATTTGAGACATGTGCTTGTCCTGCAAGAAGTTGTTCAACAGTGTTAATTGTAGGCAGAAGCTAGATATATGAATATCGTTCGTTTTCTCTGTGAAGGTTGCACTGCATTGCTCTTTTGTAAGGCACACGATTTCTGTTTAAAGTATACCTCTCAAGTTGATCCTAGTATTATACAGCCTGACAGTTGAGATCACGTTGATCTATATTAATAGGAAACACCTGCTCTAACTTGGCCATTGACTGTTTTAGGCAGGCTGTGCCAGTGCAGGGTTCCTCAAACTACGGCCTGCGGGCCACATGAGGCGGTGTGATTGTATTTGTTCCTGTTTTGTTTTTTTACTTTAAAATAAGATATGTGCAGTGTGCATAGGAATTTGTTCATAGTTTTTTTTTTTAAACTAGAATCCAGCCCTCCAATGGTCTGAACGACAGTGAAGACCCCTGTTTAAAAAGTTTGAGGACCCCTGCGTGGAAATGCATTTTAATTATCTATTTTAATTAGTGGAAAATTAGCTGTGTATTTTGGGCTCAATTACTTTTTGCTGTGTTTTCCCACTCAGGAAATCGGGGATAATATGGACCAGGCACGGTTGCTGGTGCCTGTAATCCTAGCATTTAGGGAGGCCAAGGCAGGAGGACCACTTGCACTTAGGAGTTCCAGCCCAGGCTGAGCAAGAGCAAGACCTTGTCTCTACTAAATATAGAACAATTAGCGGGGTGCAGTGGCATGCGCCTGTAGTCCCAGCTACTTAAGAGGTTGAGGCAAGAGGATCACTTGAGCCCAGGAGTTTGAGCTACCAATGATACCACTGCACTCTAGCCTGGGCAACAGAGTGAGGCCCTGGCTCAAAAAAAAAAAAGAGAAAGAAATAAAGAAAAAGACACCAGGAATAATAATGGGACTTATTCTTTTTTTTTTTAGACAGAGTCACACTCTGTTGCCCTGGGTAGAGTGCAGTGGTGTCAGAGCTCACAGCAACCTCAAACTCTTGGGCTTGAGCAATCCTCTTGCCTTAGCCTGAAACTACAGGTACCGGTCACTACATTCAGCTATTTTTTTTGTATTTTTAGCAGAGATGAGGTCTCACCCTTGCTCATGCTGGTCTCAAACTCCTGAGCTCGAGCAATCCACCCACCTCAGCCTCGCGGACTGCTAGGATTACAGTAGGACTTATTCTTATCTGAGGTTAACCAAGGACAAAATGAGTGTGTGTGTGCACATACATTCATCACACTTACATCACTTAGAACAATACCTGACACATAAAAAATGCCATAAGATTATTGTTACTATGATAAGCAGTCAGTAAATACATACTGTCTTGTTCCATGGGTTGGAAATAAGTCGAATATGTCTTCATGGCTCAATCCTTTTCACATGTAATTTTTATCAATATGGATGAAAGTAAAACTAACTTATATTTTTCTTTTTCTTTTATTTTTTATTGTTGTGGATTCACTAAGGGTACAAGATGTGTCACACACTGAGACCCCACCCCTCTTCCTCCCTTCCTCTCTCTGCTCTTCTTTTCCCCCACCTCCTCCCTCCTTCTCTCTCTGCTCTCCTCTTTCCCCACCCCCACCATGTCATTAATTGTCATTAATTGTCCTCATGTCAAAATTGAATACATAGGATTCATGTTCTCCATTTTCGTGATGCTTTACTAAGAATAATGTGTTCCACTTCCATCCAGGTTAATACAAATGCTGTAAAGTCTCCATTTTTTTAATGGCTGAATAGTATTCTATGATATACATGTACCACAGCTTGTTAATCCATTCCTGGGTTGGGGGGCATTTAGGCTGTTTCCACATTTTGGCTATTGTAGATTGAGCTGCGATAAACAGTTAGTGCAAGCGTCCTGATGATAAAAAGTTTTTTTTTTCGTTCTGGATAGATGCCCAGTAATGGGATTGCAGGATCAAATGGGAGGTCTAGCTTGAGTGCTTTGATGTTTCTCCATACTTCCTTCCAAAAAGGTTGTATTAGTTTGCAGTCCCACCAGCAGTGTAAAAGTATTCCTTTTTCTCCACATCTGCGCCAGCATGTGCAGTTTTGAGATTTTGTGATGTGGGCCATTCTTGCTGGGGTTAGATGGTATCTCAGGGTGGTTTTGATTTGCATTGCTCTAATAATTAAGGATGATGAGCATTTTTTCATATGTTTGCTAGCCATTCATGTGTCTTCTTGAGAGAAGGTTCTATTCTTCTCTCTTCCCTTTTGATATATGGGATTGTTGGCTTTTTTCATGTGGATTAATTTGAGTTCTCTATAAATCCTAGTTATTAAGCTTTTGTCTGATTCAGAATATGCAAATATCCCTTCCCATTGTGTAGGTTGTCTATTTGCTTTGGTTGTTTTCTCCTTAGCTGTACAGAAGCTTTTCAGTTTAATGAAGTCCCATTTGTTTATTTTGGTTGTTAGTGCAATTGCCATGGCAGTCTTCATCATAAAGTCTTTCCCCAGGCCAATATCTTCCAGTGTTTTTCCTATGCTTTCTTTGAGGATTTTTATCGTCTCATGCCTTAAATTTAAGTTCTTTATCCATCTTGAATTTTTGTGAGTAGAGAGAGGTACGGGCCCAGTTTCAGTTTTTTGCATGTGGATATCCAGTTCTCCCAGCCCCATTTATTGAATAGAGAGTCTTTCCCCCAGTGTATATTCTTGTTTGGTTTATCAAAGATGAGGTGATTATAAGTTGTTAGTTTCCTTGTAGTCCCAGCTACTCGGGAGGCTGAGGCAAGAGAATCGCTTAAGCCCAGGAGTTGGAGGTTGCGGTGAGCTGTGTGAGGCCACGGCACTCTACCGAGGGCCATAAAGTGAGACTCTGTCTCTACAAAAAAAAAAAAAAAGTTGTTAGTTTCATTTCCTGGTTTTCTATTCGATTCCAAATGTCTATGTCTCTATTTTTGTGCCCATGTCATGCTGTCTTGACCACTATGACCTTGTAGTACAGCCTAAAATCTGGTATGCTAATGCCTCCGGCTTTATTTTTTTATTATTAAGAACTGCCTTAGCAATACAGGTTTTTTCCTGGTTCTGCACAAAACGCAGAATCCTTTTTTCCAAGTCTTGAAAGTACGATGTTGATATTTTAGTAGGGATGGTGCTGAATCAGTAGATTGCTTTGGGAAGTATAGACATTTTAACAATGTTGATTCTTCCCATCCATGAGCATGGTATGTTCTTCCATTTATTAATGTCTTCTGCTATTTCCTTTCTTAGGGTTTCCTAATTTTCTTTATAGAAGAATATTTTCAATATTTTCTTTATATCTTTTTCTTTCTCTTTCTTTTCTTTTTTTTCTTTGAGACAGAGTCTCATTGTGTAGCCCTCGGTAGAGTGCCGTGTCATCACAGCTCACAGCAACCTCCAACTCTTGGGTTTAGGTGATTCTCTTACCTCAGCCTCCCAAGTAGCTGGGACTACAGGCACCCGCCACAACAGCTGGCTACATTTTTGTTGTAGTTGTTGTTTGGCAGGCCCGGGCTGGGTTTGAACCCGCCAGCCTGGGTGTATGTAGCTGGCGCCCTAGCCGCTGAGCCACTAACTTATATTTTGCCCCACATTGCTTTCCTTTGTATTTTCTTGAAGAAAAATAAGTGCATTAGTTATCAGAAGACATGTATTCTAGCTTTTCAAGCATTTGCAGAATTCTAAAACTTTAGCTAAGTACTTGCTTCCTCAGCTCTGAATGGCAATAAACAATAGTACTTATAAGGTGTTTCAGGTGTCTGTTTCTGTGTAATAAACCAAAACCTAGTAGTGTAAAACAACTATTATTTCTCAGGATTCTGTGGTGTTGACTGGGCTTACTCATGCAGGGACAGTCAGCTGGCAAGTTCAGCTGGGGCTGGCCTCATATAATCTGGCTGTTGTCTGGGTCTCTCTGTGTACCTAGTCTCCCATTCAGTAGTTTAGCTGGGGCCTTCTTTTTTTTCTTTTTTTTTGTAGAGACAGAGTCTCACTTTATGGCCCTCGGTAGAGTGCCATGGCATCACACGGCTCACAGCAACCTCCAACTCCTGGGCTTAAGCGATTCTTGCCTCAGCCTCCTGAGTAGCTGGGACTACGGCACCCGCCACAACGCCCAGCTATTTTTTGGTTGCAGTTTGGCCGGGGCCGGGTTTAGAACCCGCCACCCTCGGTATATGGGGCTGGCGCCTTACCGACTGAACCACAGGCGCCACCCCAGCTGGGGCCTTCTTATACAGACGTGAGAGTGCTCCAAGAGGGTGAGAGTGGAAGCTGCAAGATCCGTTAGGGTTGGACTGGGAAGTCTCATATCTTTTCTCTAGTCTTATTCTAAATAAGTCATAAGACCAACTCAGATTTAAAGGAAGGGGAAAGGGAGTCTACCACTACCTCTTTAGTAGCAAAATTACATTGCAGAGGGGCATGGGCAGAGGGAAACCTGATCTGTTGGAGGCCCTTACTGTAACAATCTACCTACTACATGGGATTATTGTGAAGATTAAATTTAAAAATTAATTATAATGAAATACTAATAACAGATAAGCCATTGCAATGTTGTCTAGTAACTCCTTCAGAGCTGCTTTCTGAGAAAATCTGGATCTTGCCTGTAGGTCCTAGCAAGAACTTGTCAGGATATGTATCCTCCCATCAGTAGTTTTAAGGTTTATGTTAAGAGTTGGGTAACAAAGGACTCAATATGAAGGAATGATAGAGTATACTGGTTTCTAAAATATTGATACTGTGTATTCCTAGCAAATAGCTGGTTATCTATAATAGTTCAATAAATGTTGGTTAAATCAGTGAATAGCTAGAAAGGGGCAGAGCTTATATTAGAACCCAAGTTTGTCTACTCTAAAAGGTTCATTTTTAACTTACCAGACTATGCTACTTTTCTTTTTTTCCTTATACTACTTTTCATTTTGAAAATTCAGTTAGAAGTGCTTTCCCATAACTATGAATTAACGCAACTGTAGAAACTTGACATAAGAAATTGACCATAGGAAAAGCATTTTTGCAAATTTTATAGGCTGGTTTTTGTACATATTATGTGTTATGTTCATTAGCTCATATAAAGCTTTAGAATAGGAGGAGAGCCTTGAGAGGGAGCATTTGAGTAGATAGCTATTGTGATAGCTTTTCTTATTCACTTAACTAAAACCTCCTTGGTTCTTCCAAACAAGTTCAGATGTTAATTTTTCCAGAAAGTCTTCTCCGAGCAACCACCAATACACACTCATAACCATCTACACACAGGACCCGGTTAGTTATTTTCCTGGTTAGTGCCCACAGCACTAAATTGTTTGGTCTGTTTACTTGTCCGTTTCCCCAACTAGGATGTGATTTATTTGAGGGCAGGTATGAAGTCATGGATTATAAGTTTTTGTTGAGTTAATCCTATGGAAATCTGACCTTTTTGTTTCTCCCCAGTTCTGTGATATGGAGAGTACCTGGAGGAGGATAAGCAGGCCTTTGGAGTCTAAATGTCATTTTACGAGAAGCTCTTACAAATGGGAGAACTCTAGGCTGCCTTTGCCTATTAGAAAAGCCATTTTTCAAAAAAGAAAATAGATTATCCGCTATTGCACAGAGGTGGATTGTGGATTGGAACTTCGTAGTGATAGAATGAAACAGCTGTAAAATTGGAGGTTACACATACACAATCATACAATAGAGAACATACTGTGTAACTTCAGAGGTCTCTTCTAACTCAGATTCTCTGGTTTTCTGTCTGTCTCTGCCTCCATTGTCCCCCACACGATAGTTTTAGTGGTTCCCATCTCTATAGTAAAAGTTGGTAACACTTAGGGTTTACTGTGTGCCAGGCACAACAATACTTACATTTTTTTTTTTTTACTTTTTTTTTTTTTTTTGTAGAGACAGAGTCTCACTTTATCACCCTCGGTAGAGTGCCATGGCATCACACAGCTCACAGCAACCTCCAACTCTTGGGCTTAAGCGATTCTCTTGCCTCAGCCTCCCGAGTAGCTGGGACTACAGGCGCCCGCCACAATGCCCAGCTATTTTTTGGTTTGCAGTTCAGCCGGGGCCGGGCATGAACCTGCCACCCTCAGTACATGGGGCCGGCGCCCTACCGACTGAGCCACAGGCGCCGCCCAATACTTACATTTTTAAATCCTTGACAAGTAGATGATGTTGTTATTTATATTACATTTGAGAGAACTGAAATACAGAGGTGAAACACCTTGCTCTGAGGTCACAGCTAGTGGTGAAACCAGAAAACAGCCCATGTCTCAAAGCTCTTCACTCTAAACACATCTGCCTTTTTGGTCTGACATTATTTTCACCAAAGTATATTTCATGTAGTGATTTTTTTTTTTTTTTTGGCCTAGAATTCTTGTTTTTCCTCAGTCTTTCCCACTGTCACTAAATTAAAATATTTAGAATGCTTGAAGATCACCTTTATTAAGAGATATTTCTCTCTCCTAAAAATTGTATTAGCACATACCTGTTTTTAAGATTTTATTTTGGCTCGGCGCCTGTAGCTCAATCTGTGAGGGTGCCAGCCACATACACCGGAGCTGGTGGGTTCAAATCCAGCCCGAGCCTGCTAAACAATAATGACAACTACAACCAAAAAATAACCAAGCATTGTGGCAGGCGCCTGTGGTCCCAGCTACTTGGGAGGCTGAGGCAAGAGACTCGCTTAAGCCCAGGAGTTAGAGGTTGCCGTGAGCTGTGATGCCATGGCACTCTACCCAGGGCGTCAGCTTGAGGCTCTGTCTTAAAAATAAATAAATAAATAAATAAATAAAAATAAATAAAAAGATTTTATTTTAAATTTTCTGCAGTTTCATTATGTCTATGTAGATTTGTTTCAACGTATCTATGTTATTTAGCTTTTGCAGTGAAATAAACCACCCCAAAATCAAGTGGCTTAAAGCCACAGTTATTTAAGTAGGTTGCCAGTGTAGGCTGGGTCCAGCTATGTAGTTCTGGTTCCACAAGGGCTCCCACACGGGTCGTAGTGAGCTGTACAGGCCAGGCCAGGTAGGCAGCTCTGCTTCTGTGGGTTGGTTGGCTTGTTGGATGGAGCAGGGGAGGTGACTGGGGTACGGTGTATCATCAGCCAGAGGGTTCTTGTGACCACAGGAGGGTTCCAAAAGACAGACTCATACACCTCTTGAGGTCCAGGCTTAAAACTGGTACTTCATGTCTACCACATTCTGTAGGAGCCTACTTGAAAGTAATACCTTGGCGATAAGGGATCTTTGGTCTCTCAGGAGAGCACATAAGCGCAGGAGACGAGAACACGTGCATTGTCGCATAGCAGTCTGCACATCCATGGTGTATCACTTCTGTGAAGAGCCACGGGAGAAGCTACTTGGGGCTCCAACTTTTGCTCTGTTTTTTACTCGGAGGACGCCTGATGGGCGCTCCCTTACTAACAGTGCTGCTGAGATGCTTGCTCCTAATACTGACTGTGACTTGTAAGGTGCTTCGGCACCGGAGACCTGAACGAGATCTACCCCCCGGAGTAAGCTGGAGCAGCGGCCCGCGTCCAGACGGTAGAGTGGGCCGGGACCAAGAAGTAGCGTCCAGGCTTCTACGAGGCCCTGGGTGGGCTCCAGAGACATGGCGTCCCCGGCACCAACAACATTCCATTGGCCAAACAAGGCCATTTTCAAGAGGTGAAGAAATCTACCTCTTGATGTGAAAAGCTACCAAGTCACTTTGTGAAGGGGCATGGATACTGAGAGTAAAAAAAAAAAAAAAAAAAAAATGTTTTTTTTTGTTGTTATTGTTGAGGTTTGTTTGTTTTTAAGATAGGGTTTCACTCTGTCACCCAGGCTATTGTGCTGTGGCATCATAATAGCTTGCTGCACCTTCAATTTTGTAGACTCAAGTAAGCCTCCTGCTTTAGCCACCTGAGTAGCTGAGACTATAGGCTCAAACCAACAGGCCTGGCTAATTGCTTTTCTATTTTTTGTAGAGACAGCATTTTTCTTTCTTTTTTTTTTTTTTTATCGTTGGGGATTCATTGAGGGTACAATAAGGAGACAGCATTTTTCTATGTTGCCCAGATTGGTCTCAAACTCCTGGCCTTAAACAATTATCCTGCCTTGGCCACCCAAAGTGCTGGGGTTACAGATGTGAGCCACAACGCCTGGCCTTCACTGGGTTTTTTGAATTAGATTATAGTCTATCATTAATGCTGAATTTTCAGTTGTATCTTTTTTTTTTTTTTTTTTGAGACAGAGCCTCAAGCTGTCACCCTGGGTAGAGTGCTGTGACATCACAGCTCACAGCAACCTCCATCTCCTGGGATCAAGCGATGCTCCTGCCTCCACCTCCCAAGTAGCTGGGACCACAGGCGCCCACCACAACGCCCGGCTATTTTTTGGTTGCAGCCGTCATTGTTGTTTGGCGGGCCCAGGCTGGATTCCAACCCGCCAGCTCAGGTGTATGTGGCTGGCGCCTTAGCTACCTGAGCCACAGGCACCGAGCCTCTGTTGTATCTTTTAAATGATCCCTTTGACCATTCTGTTTTCTCCTCTAGGCTCCAGTGAAACTCTTGTTAGATCCACTTACTGTAACCTCTGTGTTTTGTACTCTGTCTTCTGTATTTTCCATTTCAACGCTTTATTCTGGGTAGGTTCTTTAGACCTGCTAATTTATCAGTACTCTGCTGAGTCTCTAGGTTTGGTTGTGTTATTTTTTAGTTCTGTAATTCTAGTGATTCTTTCTTCAAATGACACTTTCTATGATTTCATTTTGTTGCAGAATTTTATCTTTCTGAGCATGGTAAGCATAATTGTTTTAGTCTTCCTGATAACTTCAGCCAGTATCTGAAGTCCCTGATTGTTGCTATTGTTTTGTTGCTTTTGTTAATTCTGGCTTGTGTTCTCTTGTGGCTTACTAATCCTCATTGGGCAAATTATTTAAAAACTTATTTTTACCGTGGCTCATGCCTATAATCCCAGCACTCTGGAAGACTGAGGCAGGTGGATTGCCTGAGCTCAGGAGTTCAAGACCAGCCTGAGCAAGAGTGAGATCTTGTCTCCAAAAATAGCCAGGAGCGTCTTGTCCCAGCTATGTGGGAGGCTGAGGCAAGAGGATCACTTGAGCCTAAGAGTTTGAGGTTGCCATCAGCTATGACACCCCGGCACTCTACCGAGGGCTACAAACTGAGACTCTGTCTTAAAAAAAAGTATTTTTAGAAACATTTAGAAACTAAAGGACTAAGATACTGTCTTTCAGAGAGAATTTTCATTTCCTTCTAGTAGGCACGTGAGGGTACTAACAGTCTAGGACCAAGCCTTCAAAATCTTTTGGTTTACCAATATGATTCTTGGAATAGAATTTGTGACCGTATTTTCAAAGTGCTAATATTTCTTCCTTTGGCAGACAAAGAACTTGGATTCCCATTCATCCAGCTCAATTAGTCTGCCAGAAATTGCAGCTTCCTTCTCAGTGTTTGCAGCAGGTTTGCAAAAGTCCAAAGCAGAGCCCCCTCTGTCCTCCCTATCAGAAGTGCTACTCTGCCTCTAGCCGTCTTTCCACCGTCAGGAAATGTCCTTATACAGAAGTTGTGGTTCACCTCTTCATTCTCTCCCCATTTTCTCTTTCTTGTTGGGATTTTACACTATTAATTTTGGGGGCTTTTTTGCATTTCTTTTGGCTTTTTATGTTAATTTTTTGTTTTGGGGGGATAACTTTGGTCCAATCATTTAGTTCACCATTACTGTAAGTGGGAGATCTATTAATACAGACCTATACCTCTCATTTTGGTTTTTTTTTTTTTGCCGTTTTTGGCCAGGACTAGGTTTGAACCCGCCACCTCCGGCATATGGGGCCAGCGCCCTACTCCGTTGACCACGGGCGCTACCTATACCATTCATTTTGATCTTTTTTTTCCTTTGTCGAGATAGGGTGTCTTGCTCTATTGCCTAGGTTGGAGTTCAGTGGCAAAATCATAGCTTGCAGCAACCTCAAACTCCTGGGCATAAGGGATCCTCCCACCTCAGCCTCCTGAATAGGCCATGCCACCACACCTGCTACTTTTTTGTTGTTGTAGAGATGGAGTCTTGCTATGTTGTGCAATGTGGTCTCAAACTCCTGGCCTCAAGCAATCCTCTTACCTTAGCCTCCCAAAGTGCTGGGATTATGGGCATGAGCTACTACGCTTAGCCTCATTTTGATCTTAAATAATGATTGTGGTGTATTTTCATGTGTATATTTTATTTACCGGCAAATTCAAATGCTAAGAAACTAAGAATCAATGTACTGAACTTGGGTTCATATACATAACAGATGATCAGTAAACATTTGTAGATGATAAATGGATAGGGCAGACGTAAGCTACCTTAATTAATGAAATTTATTTTCCTCTATAATTTTTTAAGGAAAATAATTTGTACTTATCACATTATCCATATTACTTTTCTATCTTTACCATTGAGTGCATATTGAATACTTGATATAAAAGCCATCATTCTTATCCATGAAGCCTTCTGTGACCCATTTTGATTTTACCCTCTTCAGTTTTACTCTCATCTAAATTAATACATTTCCTCTTCATTTGTCACATTGCTTATATTGTTTAGTGTTATTAACTTTTGTTTTTTATTGTAATTTAATACTGTATATATTATTTAACTTTTAATTTTTATCTTCCCAGCTATAAGGTCTTCTTTGAAGATCTTTTAAATGACTAAGGGCATTTAAAAATTTTTAAGTATATACAGAACCTCATATAGCGTCTTACATTTTGCGATGATTTTATATGGCAATATTAAATTGCTACTTAAATTCCTGATTTAAAGTAGATTTGTTAGTCATACCATATTACTGTGAAAAAGTAAGTTCCTGTTCTTAGATGCTGGAGTCTATGTATTAGAGAAGAAGCACGGCAGCAGCTAGCTGCAACGCTGCACCTCATTTCCATTTTTTTGGTGGTTTGGTTTTTTTTTTGAGACGGAGTCTGTCTTTGTCACCATAGGTACAGTGCTGTGGCAATAGTAAGGCCCATCTTTTAAAAAAATGAAAAAGTTAGCTGAGTTGGGCACGCTCGTAGTCCCAGCTACTTGGGAGACTGAGTCAGGAGGAAGGCTTGAGCCCAGGAGTTTGAGGTTATAGTAAGCTAAGAAGACACTGCACTCTAGCTGGAGCAAGACTTGGTCTCAGAAAACAAACAAGAACAAAGGCAAAAACTGTGGTGTGCTCTAAAGAAAACCACAAACTAGAGCACTGTGAAAGAAACCAGAGGGAATAGAAATGAATAAATACACATCAAAGTTAAAAGTTAATGAATAAACTTCTAAGTTTGCATTTGACAATATAGTGCCCTCAGACATTATTTTTATTTTATATTGTTTCAGGTATCGTCAGATCCTGGAAAAAGCTATTCAACTATCTGGAGCAGATCAACTAGAAGCTTTGAAAGCTTTTGTGGAAGCAAGTAAGTAAAATGGAAATTCCATTTTTGCCTGTATTACTGAGATAGGACTTTAAAACTTACTTAAGCCATGTTTTATGTCAAATTATCAATGTTAAATATGCATTGAGATTGATTAATTGATTTTTAGAACTTAAACTATTTACAGCTGGATTAATTTTTTAATTGTTTTCAGAAGTACAATCCCAATTAAGGTTTTGGGTAGTTATTGTTATAATAGCTGATGAGAGACTATATAGCACAGCGGTTCTCAACCTGTGGGTCTCGACCTCTTTGGACTGTATTAAAGGTTTGAGGCATTAGGAAGGTTGAGAACCACTGATACAGCATAATGATAAAGAAAATAATTTGAGGGCGGCGCCTGTGGCTCAGTGGGTAGGGAACCAGCCCCATATATTGAGGGTGGTTGGTTCGAACCTGGCCCTGACCATACAGCAACAAAAATATAGCCAGGCGTTGTGGCAGGTGCCTGTAGTCCCAGGTGCTTGGGAGGCTGAGGCAAGAGAATCGCGTAAGCCCAAGAGTTTGAGGTTGCTGTGAGCTGTGATGCCACAGCATTCTATCGAGGGCGATGTAGTGAGACTCTTGTCTCAAAAAAAAAAAAAAATATATATATATCTGTAGTAACTGATGTTTGAGTATAAACTATTAATATTAAGAACATGACTTTTGAATTGGGAACTAGGAATTTCCATTCTTCAAGACATGTTTGTCTATACAATAACTTAAAACTTATCAAATTATCCTGAAAATTACTCAAAATTCAGGCTGGAATTTATACTGAGTTAATAATAATGACACTTGATGGTGCTTTACAGTTTACAGCGTGTTTTCATCCCCATCATCCATACATAGGTTCTTTTAATAACCTTTTGACTACGCAGTATACATACAGGTATCCCTGTATAGGAACATGTTGCAAAGTGAGTCTCAAGATTAAATAACTTCCACCCCCCCTTTTTTTTTGCAACAGGGTCTCAAAAAGTGCAGTGGTGTCATCATAGCTCACTGCCAACTTCAGACTGCTGGGCTCAAGGGATCTTCCTTGAGCCTTAGCCTCCCAAGTAGCTGAGACTCCAGGGCATGTGCCCAGCTAATTTTTCTTTCCTTTTAAAATTTTTTTGTAGAGACAGGGTCTCACTCTTGCTCAGGCTGGGAAGTCACTTTTTTTCCTAGGATATTTAGCTGGTCAATTGTAGAGCCTAGACTAGAAACCAGGTTTTCTGATTTACCATCTTTATTTAGTTACTAGTAAATAATACCCTCAGTAGAACTAGTTTGTGTAATAATGTCTTTCAAATTATTATAAGTGCCTAACAGCTCTTGTAATGAAACTGTTTTCTCAGTTGCATTCAGTATTATCCAATAATGAAATCTAATTAATACACACGATTTAATATTAGATTTAATTTTAAATCTAATTTAAAATTGCACATGAACTTTATGGCCACCCTGTATATCATAAACTACTTTATTACAGGAACATTAAATTACTATCTCAGAAAGTGAGGGCCTACAGTGTGAACAAACTGGCAATAGTTTTGGAAAAACTATTAATAATGGCTTTAATTTTTTTTTGCAGTTTTTGACCGGGGCCGGGTTTGAACCTGCCACCTCCGGTAGATGGGGCCGGCGCCCTACTCCTTGAGCCTCGGGTGTCACCCAATAATGGCTTTATTGAGAGCATTGTTCTGTAGTAGTAAAAGAATAGTGCGTTTTATAAACTTTAATCTTGATAGGAACTTTGAGTTCTATGAACTGCCAGGAAAAGCAGTCTGCTGTTTTTTTTGTTTGTTTGTTTTTTGAGGCAGTGTTTCACTTTGTCACGCTGTGGCGTCACAGCTCACAGCAACCTCAAACTCTTGGGCTTAAGCGATTCTCTTGCCTCAGCCTCCCAAGTAGCTGGGAGTACAGGCACCGCCACAACACCCGGCTATTTTTTGGTTGCAGTTGTCATTGTTGTTTTAACTGGCCCGGGCTGGGTCGAACCTGCCAGCCCTGGTGTTCGTGGCTGGTACCCAAACTGCTGAGCTACGGATGCTGAGCCAGCTGCACAGTTTTTGAATCATTATTTATTTTCCTAGTAACTACTGCTTTAGGACTTGAATAATTTAAGCAATAGTTCACCAGCATAATGCATTTGAAAAAAAAAGATAATAACCATAGAAACATTTATTGAGTGCTATATGCCAAGTATTGTTTAAAGTGCTTTGTGTATATTATTGCCTTTAAGCTTCATGGTAACAATATGAGGTCAGTGATATTATCCTCATTTTACAAATGAGGAAATAGAAGCAAAGGAAGTTAAGTTTCTTGTCTGAGATCATATAATCATCAGTAGTAGGAGTGTGGCTCCAGAACTTATATTGTTAACCACATACAATAATATAATATAATATAATATGATATGATATAATATAATATAAATGCTTACAAATAATGTCGATAAAGTTAGTGCTGACTGAAGTCTTTGTTTTTATTTGTTTTTATTAGGAAAGTACAAGTAGAAGTAACTGTACTAGCAATATTTAAATTTCATGAAAATTATTCCACTGTTTAACTCCTTTTTGGAGCTTCCTAGGATACAAGCATATAAATAAAAATTCAGGCTCGGTGCCTGTGGCTCAAGTGGCTGAGGCTCCAGCTACATACACATGAGCTGGGGGGTTTGAATCCAGCCTGGGCCCACCAGACAACAATGATGGCTGCAACCAAAAAATGGCCAGGTGTTGTGGCGGGTGCCTGTAGTCCCAGCTACTTGGGAGGTGGAGGCAGGAGAATCGCTTGAGCCCAGGAATTGGAGGTTGCTGTGAGCTGTGGTGCCATGGCACTCTACCTGGGGCCTTCAGGCTCTGTTTCAAAAAAAAAAAAAAAAAAAAATCCAGGTGTTTCTCTGCCTTCACTTTCCAGAAAAATAAAGAAGAGAAATAGCATAAAATTCATTTTTTTTTTTTTTTTTGAGACAGAGTCTCACTGTACTGCCCTCAGCAACTTCAAACTCTTGCACTTAAGCGATTCTCTTTCCTCAGCCTCCTAAGTAGCTGGGATTACAGGCATCTGCCACAACACCCAGCTATTTTTTTGTTGTTGCAGTTATCCTTGTTGTTTTAGCTGGCCCAGGCCAGGTTCGAACCCGCCAGCCTCAGCGTATGTGGCCAGCGTCCTACCCACTGAGCCATGGGCACCACCAGCATAAATTTTTTAACTGTTAAAATTTTTTTCCACCATTTTGTTTATTAGAAAGTTATGGTATTTTTACTATTTTGGTGTTATCATTATATAATAAAGAAAACTGATGGCGTAATGAACGATGATAAGGTATGAAAATCCCTGAATAATGCCTTGAAGGCTATACTAATACAGATTGTTTTTAGTATTAGTTTCAGGTAAAGATTGATTTGTAAATCACTCATGTTTTCTCTCTTTCTTTTTTAACAAGTGGTAAATGAGAATGTCAGTCTCGTGATCTCTCGACAGTTGCTCACTGATTTCTGCACACATCTCCCTAACCTGCCTGATAGCACAGCCAAAGAAATTTATCACTTCACCTTGGAAAAGATCCAGCCTAGAGTCATTTCATTTGAGGAACAGGTAAAAATTGGGAGCAGTGGCTTTTGAACTTAAAATAGCAATTTATTTTAAGACTATGATATTATGAAATTCTTAAAGAAGATAATTATTTCTTTTTTTGTTTGTTTTTTGAGACAGAGCCTCAAGCTATCGCCCTGGGTAGAGTGCCATGGCGTCATAGCTCACAGCAATCTCCAACCCCTGGGCTTAAGCGAGTCTTTTGCCTCAGCCCCCCAAGTAGCTGGGACTACCAGCACCCACCACAACACCCGGCTATTTTTTGGTTGTAGTTGTCATTGTTGTTTGGCAGGCCTGGGCTGGATTCGAACCTGCCAGCTCTGGTGTATGTGGCTAGCGCTCTAGCTGCTTGAGCTACAGGCTCTGAGCCGGGTTTTTCAGTTTTTTAGGAGTCAGGGTTTCACTCTTGCTCAGGCAAGTCTCAACTCCTGAGCTCAAGCAATTCTACCTCTTCAGCCTCTCACAGTGCTGGGATTACAGGTGTGAGCCACCTCGCCTGGCCAGGCAGAATTTTATAATGTAAAATCAAATAAACATTAGCATGACACATGTCTAACTGACATGTGGTCATAGATTAAGGTTTAATTTTCTGAACCAAATATTACTCTTTAGACAGTTTTCTAAAAAATCAGTTAAAATAGACTGAAAACACAGGAAAACTCTACCATCATGTATGCAGTTAACATGAAAGCAAAATTTAACATTTACAATATTGTCATAATCCATGTTGTAGAACTGTGGTTTCAGTTCACTATTTTGACATCCTATGAATACAAAATTCACAGAAAAATTTGGTCTAGATAAACTTTTCCTAATCACTTACCAGCTTAACATGCTGAACTGCCGCAATAGATTAATTTATCTATTTGTTTTAGCAGATAAGTTAATGTCTTATTAACATCTATTTGTTTTAGTTGAAATAATATAACATGTTTACTTACTATTCCAGGTTGCTTCCATAAGACAGCATCTTGCATCCATATATGAAAAAGAAGAAGATTGGAGAAATGCAGCCCAAGTGTTGGTGGGAATTCCTTTGGAAACAGGACAAAAGTATAGTAAATAGTGGCTATTGTGTGACTATATGTAGTATATATAAATTATTTACTTGTACTTTTGTTACATTCTAGTATAGGAAACAGATAAATAATTTAATAAATACATAAATTTGATAGTGTTTTAGAAGGTGATAAGTACTATGGAGAAAAGCAAAGGGGCAGAGTGGAAGACAGGTATGTATATTTAAATAGGGTGAGTCTGGGCTACATGAGGAAAGAGTGTCCCTAGGTACTGTTAGGGGGGAAGGCTAGTGCAAAGGCCCTAAGATGAGAACAGGCTTTAAGTGTTTTCTTAGTAAGATCAAGGAGGTCAGCATGGATAAATTAAAATGAGCAAAGGGACACGGGGGATGAGATCAGAGAGTACTAGGGACCAGACTATGTGAAGCCTTATAAGCACTTTGTAAGCACTTTGGCTTTTCTATAAGTGAAGTGAAAAGAGTGGAGGATTGTGAACAGAAGAGAGACATGATTTGATTTATCTTTTAAACAATCACTCTGACTACTCAGTTGAGAATAAATTGTAGACAAGCAGTGATAATAGTGGGGATATTAGTTAAGAGGCGTACGCACCACCATAGGTAGGGAAGTTGTGAGAAATGTTGGATTCTAGCAACGTTGTGTAAGATAGAGTATGGATTTCCTGATGGTTTGGATGTGGAGTATGCAAAAAAGAAGTCCTGATTTGAGGCCTGAGCAATTGGAAGGAAGGAATTGCCATCTATTGAGTGGGAAGGGGGGAAGATCCAAGAGTTCCATCTTGGATGTGGAACTAAGTAGAAATACGGGGTATACAGTTGAATATATTCGTTTGGAGTTTAGAGGAGAGGTGCACATTTGGGAATCATTGTAAACAGGTGGAATTTAAAGCCATTAAATTGGATGAGATCCCCAGGGAGGGAATGTAGACAGAGAAAAGGACTGAATATTGATGCCTGGAGCATTCCAGCATTAAGAGGTCAGGGGCAGGAGGAATATGTCACAGGTAAGAAAGATTTTCCATTGAGGTAAAAAAAAAACACCAAAATAATGTAGAGTATGCTGTTCTAGAAGCCAAATGGAGAAACAGGTGATCAGCTATGGTGCTATAGATCAAGTAAAATGAGGAATAAACATTGACTATTGCATTGATATGTGGAGGCCATTGACCTTGACAAGAGCTGTTTCTGGTGATATGGTTGAGAGTAAGAGCCTGATTGGAATTGGAATGGTTTAAGAGAATGGAATCCTAGCACTCTGGAAGGCCAAAGCAGGTAGATTGTCTGAACTCACAGGTTCAAGACCACCCTGAACAAGAGCGAGACCTTGTCTTTAAAAATAGCTGGGCATTGTGGCAGGCCCCTATAATCCCAGCTTCTTAGGAGGCTGAGGCAAGAGAATTGCCTAAGCCCAGGAGTTGGAGGTTGCTGTGAGCTATGACGCCAGGGCACTCTACCAAGGGTGACAAAGTGAGACTCTGTCTCAAAAAAAAAAAAAAAAGAATGGGAAGAGATGAATTGGAAACCGTGAATATGGGTAACTCTTCAGGGGAGTTTTAAAAAAAGGATCAAAGAAGTAGATGATGACAGCAGAGGTTAGGCTAAGAGATTTTTTTTTTTATGATTCTTTGGAAAGCACACCTTTGATACAGGGGAGTTGGAGAGAGGATTCTTGTAGGAGTAGGCAAGAAGGAAAGGAATCTAATAGAGGGATAGGCTTTAGATGCGGTCATAGATAGTTCCTCTCTGGCAGGGTTCTCAACTGTGGCACTTTTGGCATTTTAGACTAGATTATTCTTTGTTGGCGTGGTTGTCTTCTGTATTGTAGGATGTTTAGCAGCATCTGGGCCTCTGCCTACTAGATGCCAATAGCACTACCATCTCTAGTTGTGACAATCAAAAATGTCAGTAGACGTTGCCCCATGTTCCCTGGTGGGCAAAATTTGCAGTAAGTGGGAACAGAGTATGTGGGTGCACATATCAGTGATACAGTAATGAAGTAGTGCAAGTACTCTTTGATTGCTTCGTATTCTTAGTGAAGTCACAAGTAGTCATTGCTTGGGAGTCATGAGGTTGAAGAGTGTCTTCAACCCCCAAGAGAGTGGGACAGTGAGTCAACTCAGTCTGTGTAACACACTTGGTAGCATTAAGGGCACCTTGAAAGGTCATAGTGATTAAAATGAGATCAGTCCAAATGTTTGGGTATTTTTCCTTCATCAGGTTTAGCAAAATGGGTGCAGGAAAGGGGTGGGCAAGCAGTTTTGTTTACCCAGAATTACAATTTTGTCCAATAACAAATATGACAGTAAGAGAGGGACAAGGGAGATAAGGGAATCGAAGCCTTTAAGGAGAAAAAGACAGGGACATGTAGTAGGATAGGTGATTTACGAGGTCACAGCATGTTTGAAGGGTTGTTGGGTCTGAGAGTCTAGAGAAAGTAAGGTGCAAAAACAATTAGATAAATGTGAAGATGATGGGACTCCCAGGTGTGCCACTGTGCCTGGCTAATTTTTCTATTTCTAATAGGGACAGGGTCTCACTCTTGCTCACTTAGGCTCGAACTCCTGAGCTGAAGCAATCCTCCCATCTCGGCCTCCCAGAGTGCTAGGATTATAGCTGGGAGCCACTGCGCCCGGCCAGGCTGGGGTTTCTTGATTGCTTGGGTCTTAATCTATCTGGAACATTTTTTCCCTAGCACAGAGCAGTTGATTTATTTTCAGTGTAGTTAAAATAAATATAAATTAGATACTGTTCTTTGCAGCGATGGTAATTATCATTTTGATAATACTGTAGCATTGTCCTTATTTATGAGGAAACCAAAGAACTGAAAATGTTAGTGATTTTCTTTTTTTTTTTTTTTTTTTTTTTGTGACAGTCTCACAATGTCACCCTCAGTACAGTGCTATGGCATCACAGCTCACAGCAACCTCAGACTCTTGGGCTTAAGCCATTCTCTTGCCTCAGCCTCCCAAGTAGCTGGGACTACAGGCGCATACCACAATGCCTGGCTATTTTTTGTTGCAGTTGTCATTGTTGTTTAGCTGGTCCAGTGTATGTGGCTGATGCCATAACTACTGTGCTATAGGCACTGAGCTTGTTAATGGTTTTCTAAACAAGTTGAAGTGATTAACATTCTATGTAAAATCTGGATAAATGGAAACTATTTTCTTTTAAAAAACAATTCATTCTGGCTGGGCATAGAGGCTCACACCTATAATCCTAGCACTCTGGGAGGCTGAGGCAGGTGGATTGCCTCAGCTCACTGGTTCAAGACCAGCCTGAGCCAGAGCGAGACCCCATCTCTAAAAATAGCCAGGTATTGTGGCAGGCACCTATAGTCCCAGCTACTTGGGAGGCTGAGGCAAGAGGGGTCACCTGAGCCCAAGAGTCTGAGGTTGCTATGAGCTATGACGCCACGGCACTCTACCAAGGGCAACAAAGTGAGACTCTGTCTCAAACAAAAAAATTCATTCTGATTATGAAAGTGTAGACATAATAGACCCACTTGGCAGAAAATTGGAAAATTAAAAGAAGTACTGTGCTATATGTAACAATTCATATTATTTTGAATTATGACTGGAAAGTAATACAAAATATTAAGACATAACATATGCAAAAAAAAAGACATAACATATGCAATAAAAGTGTATTTGTATAAATTTCTCCTCCCACTCTGCTCCATCCTCCCCCATACAAAAAAAAAAAAAAATCAATGAAGTACAGAAAAATTTCAAAACTGGGCCAAGTGAATTATAAATTTTATATTCTTGCCACATGGTGGTACAACTTTTGCTGGTAAATAGAAAATATTAATTTTTGTTAGGATTAATCTTGAATTATGTGTTTTGAATTATGCGAGATCTTCAATTATGCAGGGGTAAAGAACAATTGAAAGCCACCTATAATTTCACTACTCATACATAATTGCTATTACTGTTTTGATAAATGTGCATAGAAATACATTTTAATGGTATTTTACGTACCATTTCATCCGGCTTTTTTGCTTAGCAAAAATACATGATGACTATTATTACATAGTAATGATTATAACTGTCCTGTGTAATAGTCTACCATTTTTCTACACCACAACTTGACTACCATAAAAATAATAGGTGATTTCCAATTTTTTTCTTTTTTTTTTTTTTTTTGTGGTTTTTGGCCGGGGCTGGGTTTGAACCCACCACCTCTGGCATATGGGACCGGCGCCCTACTCACTGAGCCACAGGCGCTGCCCCAATTTTTTTCTTAATAGAGATATTTATAAATAACTTGACAAATGAATATCCTTGTATATACGTATATGGGCACATCCCTTATTATCTTTCTAAGATATATTTTTGAAATAAAGTATAATGGGTTGAGGACATAGGCATTTTAAAGGATTCAAAGGATGGCTGGAGATCATATTGCCAAATTGTTTTCTAGGAAGGTTGTACTGGTGTATAGTTCTGCTCCTGAACTGGACAGTTGTTCCTTTAAGATCTTTAGCTTGTGAGATTATCAGAGGATTAGAAGCACCTAAAATACAATGTGATAAATGGTGATAAAAATAACAAAAATTCAAGAAAACTTATTATTGAGTTTTTCTATACAATGCAGAAAAAGTTTGATTCTGTTATATTAACAGAGTAGATATGAGGACATACATATGTACATGTACACACATATATGCATGCATATGTGTATATATATCTCATATATAAGGAAAAGTGTTTTCTATCATTCCTAAACATTTTCTTGACAAAATATTGGGTCATTATGTGTTTTTCTATTATATCCTAGACAGTACAATGTAGATTATAAGCTGGAGACTTACCTGAAGATTGCTAGGCTATATTTGGAAGATGATGATCCAGTCCAGGCAGAGGCTTATATAAATCGAGCATCATTGCTTCAGAATGAATCAACCAATGAACAATTACAGATACATTATAAGGTAACAGATGAGTTGATTTGGAATTAATTTAATTTTTAAATTTTATTTATTTATTTTGAGATAAAGTCTTACTCTGTTGTCCTGGGTAGTGTGCCATGGTGTCATCATATTTGACAGCAAACCTCAAACTCTTGGGCTTGAGTGATCCTCTTGCCTCAGCCTCCTGAGTAGCTGGCACTACAGGCGTGCACCACTCTGCTGGCTAGTTTTCTTTTTTCTATTTTTTGGTAGAGATGGGGTCTCATTCTTGCTCAGGTTGGTCTTGAACTCCTGAGGTCAAGCAATCTGTGCAGCCTCCCAGAGTGCTAGGATTACAGGCGTGAGCCACAGCACCCAGCCTGGAATTAATTTTGTATTGGAGAGTGGCACCATATTAAGATGCTCCAGAACATTTGATAAATTGCTCTTAAGTATTAGAAATTCTTTCTCTCTTTTTCATGTTTCCCCAATTGAAACATTTTCCCTCTATAGGTATGCTATGCACGTGTTCTTGATTATAGAAGAAAATTCATTGAAGCTGCACAAAGGTACAATGAGCTCTCTTACAAGACAATAGTCCATGAGAGTGAAAGACTAGAGGCCTTAAAACATGCTTTGCACTGTACCATCTTAGCATCAGCAGGTAAACACATAATTCATACTTAAATGAACAGTTATCTTAATGACTTCAGGTTGGTTACTATTGGAAAACTTAGCAAGGAACTATTCTTCAAAAAATACCTTCTTAATACAATTATGGTAAATTTAGTTAAAGCATTAAACAGTTAAAAACAGCAATAAAATGGTTTGTTAAAAAATATGCAGCTATCAGTCTATTACCTTTATGTGTTAGGAATAATTTAGAGAATAACATAGTTTAATTCTAAAATTCCACTGAAGAAATGTATATCATATTAAGTAAGAATTATATAGAAGGAAATAATTAAAATCTAGAGCTCCATGAAATTATAATGTACTGTTTTTTTAATTATTTTGTTTGTGTGTTTTTATTTTAACCTTGAAGCCTCAATTTTAGACCTGGCATTCATTCTTTCTTTCAATAAATATAACAAACTATTCTTTTTACTAAATTACAGCATGTGAATCATTCAACTTGTAAAGTATAAAGAGCATTAAGAGGAAATGCTAATTCTAAACTATGACTTTTTAAAAATCATTCTAGGGTTTGTTTTTATACCACCAGTGCAAATGTCAATGCAGTGAAAAAGGCAAAGAATTTCTTATGTTATCATAAAAATAGTTTGCACTGATCTTAATTTTGGGGACACCTTTGAGAATTAACTGCTTCAGGGTTTTATTTTTTACCTCATGTTTCCTCCTGTTCACTACCTCTAATTCCTACCTTCAAGAGTATTCACTAGTTTAGATTAATTTTGCCTGCTTTTTATTTCAATTTACCTGTAAATCTTAATTATTTGAGTTTATTTTAGCATAAGAAATGAGATAGGGATTTAACTTTTTTTCCCTGAATAGGTAGTTATTTGACCTAGAATCCTTTATTGAATAATTCATCTTTTCTTCCTAATTAATTTGAAACATATTATAGTAAATTTATGGACATAGCATTCAGTTTCATGAACTAGCTTATCTGTTTATGAATATACCAGTATTAAGCTCTTTGAATTATTATAGCTTTATAATATATAGGGCTACTCCCTCTTCATTACTATATTTCTAACTTTTTTGGCATTTTATAATATTTACTTTTATGTCTTTTTTCTTTTCTTTTCTTTTCTTTTTTGTGTGTTTTTGTTTTTTGAAAAAGAATCTCACACTGTTGCCCAGGCTAGAGTGCCTTGGCATTGGCCTAAATCACAGCAACCTCAAACTTCTCAGTTTAAACAATCCTCCTGCCTAAGCCTTTTGAATAGGTGAGACTACAGACGTGTACCACCATACCTGGCTACTTTTTTTTTTTTTTTTTCCTATTTTTAGTAGAGATGGGGGTCTCTCTCATGCTCAGGCTGGTCTTGAACTTCTGAGCTCAAGCTCAGCCACCTCAGCCTCCCAGAGTGCTAGGATTATAGGTGTGAGCCATTGTGCCTGGCCTTACCTCTCTTATTTATTATTTTTTTTTGTAGAGACAGAGTCTCACTTTATGGCCCTCAGTAGAGTGCCGTGGCCTCACACAGCTCACAGCAACCTCCAACTTCTGGGCTTAAGCAATTCTCTTGCCTCAGCCTCCTGAGTAGCTGGGACTACAGGTGCCCACCACAACGCCCGGCTATTTTTTTGTTGCAGTTCGGCCGGGGCTGGGTTTGAACCCGCCACCCTCGGTATATGGGGCCGGCGCCTTACCGACTGAGCCACAGGCGCCGCCCCCTCTCTTATTTTTTGATGTGTCATTTTAAAGTAAGTTGTATGGCATCATGATGGTCTCACCTTATAGATCATTGTGCATCTCCTAAGTATAAGGACATTTTTCTACATGGCTACGATACCTTATCTCTAAGAAAATTAACAATGATTCGGCTGTAGAATCTATCATCTGGTCCATATTCTTAATGTCTGGTCGTTTTAGGAATATCTTTGATAGCTACCTTTCCCCCTCTGAACAGGTTCATGCATGGCATTTAGCGATTGTCTCTTTAGATTCGTTTGGTCTAGAATAATTTCCTCACTTAAAAAAATAATACTAACCTTTTGAAGAGTTCAAGGAATTTGTTGTGTGAACTGTCCTTCGTTCTTGATTTGTCTGATACATATTGTTTACTTTTTCCTTAATCTCATATATTCCTTTGAACTGGACATTAGTCAAAGGCTACGTTTAGATTCATGTTAAGTTGTTCTAGGACGAATACCTCACACTGATGCCATGTACTTTTGCTTGTAACATCAGAGGGCTTGTAATCTCAGGTTGTCCCACTATTAGTCATGCTGAGTTTTGTCGTGGGTTAGAGACTTCATTGTAAAGGTACATTTTCCTCCTTGTATTTAGTAAATCAGCTGTGGTGTTATGCTTTGAAACTCTACAAAAATCC
This sequence comes from Nycticebus coucang, assembly GCF_027406575.1. Lineage (NCBI taxonomy): Eukaryota > Metazoa > Chordata > Mammalia > Primates > Lorisidae > Nycticebus > Nycticebus coucang. The sequence continues at coordinate 12,807,244 of NC_069780.1, forward strand.
TGTGTCCACTACCTTTCACATAATAATTTAGTATCAGTAATCCTTGTCTGGGTCATTCATTACATTGTATGTTGCAAAATGATGATCTGCCAATTCTGTTCTTGTGCATGAACTTTTCCTTTTTCTTTTTGTTTTTTTGAGACAGAGTCTCATTATGTCACCCTCGGTAGAGTCCTATGGCATCATGGCTTACAGCAACCTCAAACTCTTGGGCTTAAGCGATTCTCTAGCCTCAGCCTCCCAAGTAGCTGGGACTACAGGCGCCCGCCACAATGCCCGACTATTTTTTGGTTGTAGTTGTCATTGTTGTTTGGCAGGCCTGGGTGGGATTCGAACCCACCAGCTCCAGTGTATGTGGCTGGTGTTCTAGCCGCTGAGCTACAGGCACCGAGCCCCTTTTTCTTCTTTTTATTTAAAGTATCACTATGTATTATTTTCTCCTTATTCATCTGTTATATAATAAACACTCAGAAAAGTGCACATATCAAAAGGGTACTGCTTGATAAATTTTCATGCACTGAACACTTGCATATAACCGGCATCCAGAACAAGAAACAATATTGCCAGCACCCCCTTAAACCTCCTTTATGCTTTATCCTAGTGACTAGCCTCAATTCCCCACCCCATAGAACAATCACTAGAATATGTGATCCTGCTCCTTATTTTTATACAAATGAAATCTTATATTTATTCTTGTCATGCTTCTTCCGCTCAACTTTATGAAATGTATCCATACTGTTATGTTTAGTTGCATTTTCTTCATTTTCATTGTTATGTGGTAGTCCGTTGTACGAATCTTATTATTGGCAATTAGGAATAATACTACCATGGACATTCTTAAATATTTGACTCAGCTTTTTATTTATTCAATGTATTACAATAGGCTGGACGCCTGTAGCTCAGCAGCTAGGGCGCTAGCCACATACACCGGAGCTGGCGGGTTTGAACCCAGCCCAGGCCTGCCAAACAACAACTATAACCAAAAAATAGCCAGGTGTGTGGTGGACACCTGTAGTCCCAGCTACTTGGTAGGCTGAGGCAAGAAAATCGTTTAAGCCAGCAGTTCTCAACCTGTAGGTAGCAACCCCTTTTTCCCATTTGTAACTACGAGGCAATTAGGAAGGTTGAGAACCACTGGTTTAAGCCCAAGAGTTTGAGATTGCTGTGAACTGTGCTGCCATGGCACTCTACCAAGGGCGAGGACAACATAGTGAGACTGTCTCAAAACAAAAAGATCAATGTGTTAATATAAATTATAGTTGTTCTTTTGAAGTTCAAATTGTTCCAAATGTGACCCAGGTCATGTCTTACTGACTTGGCTTCATTAGTCTTTGCATACTTTCCTGTGAATTAGCATAAAAAGATGCCTTGGGTTTATCGTGTATAATACTTTCCCTCGCCTAGACTTGGAATCAGCTATTTTTCAAGGATCACTAGTTCTATTTATTTATTTATGGAAACAAAGTCTTACTTTGTTGTCCTTGGTAGACTGCCTGGGGATCATAGCTCACAGCAACCTCAAACTTTTGGGCTCCAGCGATTCTCTTGCCTCAGCCTCCCATTCAGCTGGGACTACAGGTGCCCCCCACAACACCCAGCTATTTTTAGAAATGAGGTCTTTTTTTTTTTTTTTTTTTTTCCAATTTTTGGCCAGGGCTGGGCTTGAACCCACTACCTCCAGCATATGGGGTCAGCACCCAACCCTTTGAGCCACAGGCGCTGCCCTCACTCTGGCTCAGGCATTCTACCCACTTTGGAGTCCCAGAGTGCTAGCATTATAGGTGTGAGCCATGGCGCCCAGCCCCCTAGTTCTTTTTAATAGGATACCAAGATTTGGATGCTAGGTAGGCTCATTGCTACTGGGTGTCATTACAGTTAGGCTTTTTCAGTATACAGAGCTAGAAATATATGAAAAAGAAAAGGATTATTGATGGTACTTTTCCACTAGTTTTTTTTTTTATGTCATCAGTTGTCATGTGAAACTGAAAGTATAAATTGAAACTATGAATATTAAGTTTCCTAACAGATAAACATTAATTTTTATAAATTATTATTATGTATTTATTTATTGCGCGTTATTGCCCTCAGTAGAGTGCTGTGGCATCACAGCTCACAGCAACCTCCAACTCCTGGGCTCAAGTGATTCTCCTGCCTCAGCCCCCTGAGTAGCTGGGACTACAGGCACCCACCAAAACGCCTGGCTATTTTTTTGTTGCAGTTTGGCCGGGGCTGGGTTTGAACCCGCCACCCTCGGTATTTGGGGCCGGCGCCCTACCCATTGAGCCACAGGTGCCGCCCAATGTTTTATAGATTATTTTATTAGCAAATTAATACATATTCATTATAGAAGTACAAGTAAGCAAGAAAAAGAAAATAGAACATCACCTGTACTTCTCAACACTTACCACATTTTGGTTTCCATCTGGGTCTTTACACATGAATGTACTGTTGATTCTCATGTGGATTCCATGTTTGTGAATTTACCTACTTGCTAAAACTGTATTCATTACCCCATAGCCAAAATTTGCAGTATTCACAGTTATTTGTAGACATGTGCAGAGTAGCAAAAAATTTGAGTGACCCAGTGCATTTATCTTCACTGGTTGAACATGCTCTGCTCTTTGTTTCAGCTCTTATATTATAAACAGGTATCTTTCTCGTGGTATATTTAATATCATGTTTTCCATATTCTTGTGCTTTGATCAGCTATTTTCTTGTTTAAAATAGCTCATGACCATAGTGCTGAAGTGCTGTCTAGTGTTCTCAAGTACCTAAAGAGCAAATTTAGTGTTAGATAAGCTTCATTTAGTTATGAGTTGTAGTATTGGTCGTAAGTTTGATGTTAATGAACCAATAAGATATATATTTTTTGAGACAGAGTCTGAAGCTGTCACCCTAGGTAGAGTCTGTGGCGTCACAGCTCACAGCAACTTCAAACTTTTGGGCTTAAGCGATTCTCTTGCCTCAGCCACTAACTGGGACTGGGACTACAGGCGCCTGCCACAACGCCCGGCTATTTTTTGTCGTCGTTGTTGTTTTTAGCAGGCCCCGGGCTGGGTCCGAATCCACCAGCCCCAGTGTATGTGGCCAGGGCCCCAAATAGTATATATTAAATAAGATGTATTTAAACAGAAACACACATTAAGCAAGGTTATAGATTGATTGGCTGACAAAAATATTGTGACCCAGAGGCTCACAGAACCTAGCTCTTTTTTCCCATTGGAGTAGCTGTTGAATATTTGCTAATGCAATGTTTGCAGCAATTTTATAGACCAGTAGCAACTGTGAATAATGAGTATTGACATATATTTCCTAATGGTAGACAAAAGTGGTCTTAAGATAGTTTTTATTAAAGAAGAATTATGGAAATATTTGATGCTGACTTGTTTCTCTTAGGACAGCAGCGTTCTCGGATGCTAGCTACTCTTTTTAAGGATGAAAGGTGCCAGCAACTGGCTGCTTATGGGATCCTAGAAAAAATGTACCTAGACAGGATCATCAGGGGAAATCAACTTCAAGAATTTGCTGCCATGTTGATGCCGCACCAGAAAGCAACTACAGCTGATGGTAATGATCATGTCTTGTACATGGTGGTAAATATTTGGGTACAGACGCGTAGAAATGATGTTAAATAAGAAGCATCTTGCTATCTTTTTATATTTCTGTATAGCACTTCCTCATAAAAAGAAGAAGAGGAATATTATATCAGAGTTAAGTGGCATACACAAACATGGGCTTCCAATATAAAAATAGCCCTATCGTAAAGCATTTCGTGAAGTAATGCATTTTTTAGAAACTATAAGAGGAGAAAAATTATAGATTATGTTATAATGCCTGGTTTTTTTTTTGTTTGTTTGTTTTTGTAGAGACAGAGTCTCACTTTATGCCCCTTGGTAGAGTGCCGTGGCATCACACAGCTCACAGCAACCTCCAGCTCCTGGGCTTAAGCGATTCTCTTGCCTCAGCCTCCCGAGTAGCTGGGACTACAGGTGCCCGCCACAGCACCCAGTTATTTTTTTGTTGCAGTTTGGCCGGGGCTGGGTTTGAACCCGCCACCCTCGGCATATGGGGCCGGCGCCCTACTCACTGAGCCACAGGCGCCGCCCAATAATGCCTGGTTTTTAAAAAAACTCAAACCATTGATAAATTAATCCTAAGTATCAGGTTGTAGTAGAATAATTCTCCCATCTTGTTTTACATAGACAAAAATTTGGCATAGCTCGCCCCAAGGTTACTCAGGGTAAAGTGTTGCCAATAAGAATAGAACTAGGTGTCATATTTCCTAGTTAAGGGAAATATCTGCTTGAGTCAGACTGCCTTTGCCAGGAAAAGTTTTTAATAATTGCTTGTTTGTGATATTAATAATTTTATGTACATTTGTCTAGAGAGGCTTTTGTTTGTTTGTTTGTTTAGAGACAGAGTCTTACTTTGTTGCCTCGCCCTCATTAGAGTGTTATGGCGTCACAGCTCACAGCAACCTCCAGCTCTTGGGCTTAGCTGATTCTCTTGCCTCAGCCTCCCGAGTAGCTGGGACTATAGACACCCGCCACAAAGCCCGACTATTTTTTTTTTTTTTTTTTTTTTTTTGCATGATTTGGCTGGGGCTGGGTTTGAACCCACCGCCTCTGATATATGAGGCCAGCGCCCCATTCCTTTGAGACACAGACGCCACCCCTGCCCAGCTATTTTTTGTTATTGTTGTTGCAGTTTGGCCAGGGCCGGGTTCGAAACCGCCACCTTTGGTATATGGGACCAGCACCCTACTCACTGAGCCACAGGCACTGCCCTGTCTAGAGAGGTTTTAAAGAAGCTTGTAATGGTAACACACATGATAATAAAAATAGAGATGTAGGCTCAGAGCCTGAAGCACAATGGTTATCGCACTGGCCACATGCACTGAGGCTGGCAGGTTTGAACCCAGCCCAGGCCAGCTAAGCAACAATGACAACTGGCAACGACGATGACAACAACAAAAATAGCCAGGCATTGTGGCAGGCACCTGTAGTCCCAGCTACTTAAGAGGCTGAGGCGAGAGAATCACTTAAGCCTAAGAGTTAGAGGTTGCTGTGAGCTGTGATGCCATAGCACTGTAGTGAGGGCAACATACTGAGACTCTGTCTCAAAAAAAAAAAAAAGAGAGAGATGTAAATGATCAGAAACATGGAAAAGATCAAGTTAAACATGCAGATTAGCTGCAAAGTCTTTAGGTAGGCCTGGCTGAAAAGTATACTTCATGCAATCTTACTGTTAAGCCAGACCAGTGTGAGAGGATTGACCTCCTTTTGAATTTCTTTTATTTAATCGCACTTTAAGAAGCAATTCAGTTTATTTTCATGTTTTATTCTCAAAACATTTTTTTTTCCATAGGATACTCCAGATGTAGAACCTCAGGAAAAATTCGTTCATGGTTTTAGGATTAGTTGTGTTTCTTCTGAGCAATTAGCTTTTACCTTATTTACTCACATTGTAAATTGATAAACTGGCTAGTTTTAATGGGCTGCTAGACAGCTTAAAATTAAATTTATACAGCATCTGCAAGTAACATTTATGTGTTTTGATTTTGCTACTCTTTTTTTGAGACAGGGTCATGCTGTGTAGTTCAGGCTTGAGTGCAGTGGTATTGCTCATAGCTCACTGTAATTTTGAACTTCTGGGCTCAAGTAACCCTCCTGCCTCAGTCTCCAGAATAGCTGGGACCCCAGATGCATGCCACTATCCCTGGCTAATTTTTTTATTTTCTTTAGAGACAGGGTCTTGCTATGTTGCCCAGGATGGTCTTTTTTTTTTTTTTTTTTGAGACAGTTTCACTTTGCAAGTGAAAGCATCTTGCTATCTTTTTTCTCTTAGGACAGCAGCACCCTCAGTAGAGTGCCGTAGCATCTAGCTCACAGCAACCTCCAACTCTTAGGCTTAAGTGATCCTCTTGCCTCAGCTTCCCAAGTATCTGGGAGTACAAGAGCCCACCACAATGCCTGGCTATTTTTTAGAGATGAGGTCTCTCTCTGGCTCAGGCTAGTCTTGAACCTGTGGACTCAGGAAATCCACCTGCCTCAGCCTCCCAAGTACTGGGATTACAGGTGTGAGCCACCACACCTGGCCTTTAATTTTGTTTTAGAGACAAGGTCTTGTTCTGTTGCCTAAGCTGGAGGTCAGTGGCATAGTCATAGGTCGTTGCTGCCTCAAGCTCCTGGGTTCATGTGATCCTCCTGCCTTTAGCCTCCCAAGTAGCTGGGACTATAGACACATGCCACCATGCCTAACTAATTTTTTTGTTTGTTTGTTTTTTTATGGAGATGTGGTCTTGCTGTGTTTTCCAGTACTTAAAACATTTTGATCAGAAATTGATCAGAAAAATAAAGATGATGCTTTTAATTATTACATATCTAGAAATTTTCAGAAAAAGTGTCTTTAGAGCAGTGGTTCTCAACCTTCCTAATGCCACAACCCTTTAATACAGTTCCTCATGTTGTGGTGACCCCCAACCATAAAATTATTTTTGTTGCTACTTCATAACCGCAATTTTGCTACTGTTATGAATCGTAATGTAAACATCTGATAAGCAGGATGGTTTTAGGCAACTCCTGTGAACGGGTCGTTTGACCCCCAAAGGGGTCACGACCCGCAGGTTGAGAACCGCTGTTTTAGAGTGTAAAACTAGTTTCAAACTTAACAACTGTCTTATTTATGTTTACTTAAGGTTCCAGCATCTTGGACAGAGCTGTTATTGAACACAATTTGTTGTCTGCAAGCAAATTATATAATAATATTACCTTTGAAGAACTTGGAGCTCTTTTAGAGATCCCGGCAGCTAAGGTATTTTCTTGATTCCAATGTATAGAAAGGAAGTTAAGAGACAAAACTAGTGAAGTGAAGAAAAGAAATATATAATTGATGAATGTTAGCAGCTACCACAAAAATTATACATAAAAAGCCTCAAGTAAATGGAAATAAATTATTTAAATGTTAAATAGTAGTGTAATGGAATTGTCTTAATGTTTTGGGCTTTTTAAATTATGTTTTGTGATAAAGTAACCTAGAATGGAAATCTTGAAGTTTCAGGTTATGACACCCATTTCGTGAAAATATCTTTGTTTAGTGTCTACGTCCACTTCATAGTGGTTTCTCATTTCTGACTAATTTAAGATTTTTTTTTTTTTTTTGAGACAGAGTCTCATTATGTCACCTTCCTGTGGCGTCACAGTTCACAACAACCTCAAACTCTTGGGCATAAGTGATTCTCTTGCCTCAGCCTCCCAAGTAGCTGGGACTACAGGCGCCCGCCACAACGCCCGGCTATTTTTTTTGTTACAGTTGTCGTTGTTTGTCAGGCCAAGGCTGGGTTCAAACCCACCTGCCTTGATGTATGTGGCTGGCGCACTAACCGCTGAGCTACGGGTGCCCAGCCATAATTTAAGATTTTGACACTTGCTTTACTTCTTTTTTCTGCCCTAGATTGACTCAAAGGTTAAGGTTAAATATTTCATCTCCTTGAGAGAATGACTTTGGTAATGGTTCAGTAATTCTGTTGAGTTACTTGATTTAACTTAAGTTGACTGACTTACTAGGGAATTTAATTTCATTCTTAGTCTTGGGGTTGGTTACTTATGTATAAATTTCCACAAATTACCAATTATCGTTTACAAAACATTCTCTTAATTTTAAATAATATTAAAAGTAAGCAATCAACCTTACCTAACTTGCAGACCTTAAAGCTATCCCTTTTATCTGGTAGTGAAATTTTAGTTTAGAATTTTTTTACAGTTCCTTTACTTGTACACATTCAATACACAATAAAGGAAGTGGAACAATTTGGGAACCAAGGCTTCAGTTGCCATCAAAAGATGCTTTCCTGGGCGGCACCTGTGGCTCAAGGAGTAGGGCGCCGGTCCCATATGCTGGAGGTGGTGGGTTCAAACCCAGCCCCGGCCAAAAAAAAAAAGATGCTTTCCTGACTGGGCATGGTGGCTGACACCTGTAGTCCTAGCATTATGGGAGGCTGAGGCAGGAGGATTACTTGAGGTTGGGCATTCAAGATTAGCTTGAACAAAAGTGAGACCCTGTCTCTACAAAAATAAAATAGTTAGCCAGGTATGGTGGTGTATACCTTTCATCCCAGCTACTCAACAACGACAAAAAACTTTCCTTTTGGTTTTGAGGTGTGATCTCTTGCTCAGACTAAGGGAAGTAAATATCCTTTTGTTGTTGTTAATTTGATTTTTGTTTTGAAACAGAGCCTTGGGCGGCGCCCCTAGGTCAGTGGGTAGGGTGCTGGCCACATACACCGAGGCTGGCGGAGTCAAACCCGGCCGAGCCAGCTCAAACAACAATGACAACTGCAAAAAAAACAGCCGGGCGTTGTGGCAGGTACCTGTATTCCCAGTTACTTGGGAGGCTGAGGCAAGAGACTCACTTAAGCCCAAGAATTTAAGGTTGCTGTGAGCTGATACAACAGCACTCTACTGAGGGCGACATAGTGAGACTCTGTCTCAAAAAAATTTTTTTTTCACAAGGAAAATAGATGCCAATTAACTTAAAATAATGGGTTGTGCCCAGAAATAATTGGGGAAATATCTAGACTTATAAGACTTGTTCTTCTAGTGAATGGCAGATGAACACACATATAAAGTTTGGCTGTAGGTACTTAAGCCAAAAGCTTTCACTTATCTTTATGTGAATGACTATTAGATAATAATTAAAGTTTCTGAGAGTTTTTTGTTTTTTTTTTTTTTTGTAGGCAGAAAAGATAGCATCTCAAATGATAACAGAAGGACGTATGAATGGATTTATTGACCAGATTGATGGAATAGTTCATTTTGAAAGTAAGAGGTTTTTTGCATTTCTGTCATAATGAAATGGCAGTGAGCTGCTATATATTTATGATTAAAACATGCTGAACAATTTCCTTTGATTCAGAATCTTATTACTGGAATGAGCTTATTTCCAAAAGAAACCATTTAAAATAATTTTTAAGAAGTTATATTCATGAATCTACTTAATGCAGAATTTCCTACGTTAAAGGAAAATTTGAAACTTGAATCGTATGAGTTCATTGATTTACTCTTCAAACATTTATTGATCTTGTGTCATGTATCAGGCCCCTAGAAATAACAGCTGCACTTCCTATTCAGCAGCTCATTAAACTAATGGAGGCAGACAGGTCAGGGGATCCCTCAACTTTCTCACTGCCCTGTACCTTCTCAGCTTCCTAGTCTCACCTCATTTATACTCTGGACCAGTGGTTCTCAACCTTCCTAATGCCTCAACCCTTTAATACAATTCCTTGTGTTATGGTGACCCCTGACCGTAAAATTATTTTTGTTGCTACTTCGTAATTGTAATTTTGCTACTGTTGTGAATCGTAAATATCTGATATGCAGGATGTATTTTCATTGTTACAAAGGAGTCGCGACCCACAGGTTGAGAACCGCTGCTCTGGACTTGGCTTTACCCAGAACTGTTCACTTGTAGAATTTTAATATGAAATACCTTACCTTGATTGTAGCCTTTTTCCTGTCTCTCTACTGGTCTACTCTCTACTGGTCTAACTTACTCCCACTCAACTCTGCCTTGTCCACATTGGAGTCTCTGGTCTGTCCATCGACTCTTTTGATTTCTTCCAGTTAGTGTGACCCTTTTTAGTTCTTCCTTCTCTTCCTATTTAGCTGGGATTCCATGCACCTAAATTATTTCATTACAGGTACCCCACAACACTTTTCTGTTGTCCAGCAAAACTTAATCTTGAATGAACTCATTTTCCATCTTTTCCATGTCTATACTCGGGTAGCTAATGTTGATGGAAAAGAGCCAGACATCAGACAGACTGACCTCAAATGATAACAGACTGATATCACTGTAAATTCAAGGTCACAGGTCCGCAGTACTATCTGGGACTCATGGTACACTTATCTAGTCCACTTTTTTTCTAGTTTGGAGCAACTATTTTGAATTTTATTTTTCTTAAATCTCTGGTCTTTTTTCTCCTTCACTCTCAGCAGGAAAACCTTGTTTCCTGTTTCATAGAAAAAAAGCCATTAGTATGAAATATTTTAACTTCTTTATCAGATTTATAAACATCTAAATTTTAGATATAGATCTAAGTCTGTCTTTTTCTTCCTTCTTGTCATACTGGACATGGTTTCCATTTCCCTGTCTTATTCTTCCTGTTGGGCTTTGGTTCCTCTTCCTAACCCCTTAAAAAAATAATAATAATTTTTAGCAACCCGAGGTTCATAATTATTTTTATCTTTTTATCCTTTCTCTCTCTGTTGGCTTTTTTCCATCAATATTTAAACATCCTCAGGACTCCCTCATTTTAAACAAAAATTCTTTTATCTTCGAGGTCTCATCCTTTTCCCCCCATTTTTTCTCTTCTTTTCCTCCCCCACCCCCCACCTCTTGTAGAGCCCTTCTGACCAGTTCTCATCTTAACTTATCGGTATATCAGAGTGTGTTGATTACTCACTTTTTTTTTTTTTTTCTGAGACAGAGTCTCACTGTATCTTCCTCGATAGAGTGCTGTGGTGTCACAGCTCACAGCAACCTCAAACTCTTGGGCTTAAGTGATTCTCTTGCCTCAGCCTCCCAAGTAGCTGGGACTACAGGCGCCCCCCACAAAGCCCAGCTATTTTTTGGTTGCCGTTGTTTAGTTGGCCCGGGCTGGGTTCAAACCCGCCACCCTTGGTGTATGTGGCTGGCATCGTAAACACTGTGCACGGGCGCTGAGCCAATTACTCACTTCTTTTTGAACACCCTCCCCACCCTACCATCTTTACTTCTGTCATCTCTTCCACCCTGTCTTCCTGTTTTCCTCCTGTTTCTCCAAGTATTCTTTGTAATCATCTTTGTAAATTCTGTAGTGCCTTTAAATTTAAATATTGGAGTTACTTAGGGTTTAATCCTATGCCTTTTCCTCCTCACACTACTGAGTTTCCATAGGTAATTTCATCTGTTCCCTTGGATTTAGTTACTATCTCTGTTGTAGACTAGCAGCTCTCAACCTTTTTGCATCAGGAACCAGTTTCATGTAGGACAATTTTTCCAGCCGGGCGCTGTGGTTTACGCCTGTAATCCTAGCATTCTGGGAAGCCAAGGCAGGTAGATTGCCTGAGCTCATGACCAGCTTAAGCAAGAGCAAGACCCTGGCTCTAAAAAAATAGTCAACTGAACCTGTGGCTCAGTGAGTAGGGCACCGGCCCCATATGCCGAGGGTGGCGGGTTCAAACCCAGCCCCGGCCAAACTGCAACCAAAAAATAGCCGGGCATTGTGGCGGGCGCCTGTAGTCCCAGCTGCTCCGGAGGCTGAGGCAGGAGAATCGCGTAAGCCCAAGAGTTAGAGGTTGCTCTGAGCTGTGTGACGTCATGGCACTCTACCCGAGGGCGGTACAGTGAGACTCTGTCTCTAAAAAAAAAAAAAAATAGTCAGGTGTTATGGCGGGTGCCTGTAGTCTCAGATACTCGGGAAGCTGAGGCAAGAGAATCACTTGAGCCCAAGAGTTTGAGGTTGCTGTGAGCTGTGATGGCAGGGCACTTTACCAAGGTTGACAAAGTGAGACTCTGTCTCAAAAAAAAAAAAGTAAAAAGACAATTTTTCTATGGACCAGGGAGCAGGGGGAAAGTTTGGGGATGATCGAAGTGCATTACATTTATTGTACACTTTATTTCTATTATTATTACATTGTAATATGTAATGAAGTAATTATACAGCTCACTATAAGGCAGGATCAGTGCAAGTCCTGAGCTTGTTTTCCTGCAGCTATATGGTCCCAGCGCCAGCATCACCATCTCAGCTCCTCTTCAGGGCACAAGCATTAGATTCTCATAAGGAGTGCGCAGCCTAGATCCCTCCATGTGCAGTTTTCGGTAGGGTTCATGCTCCTGTAGGAACCTAATACCACCACAGAACTGACAGGAGGTGGAGATGAAGTGGTGATGCCAGCCATGGGCCGCCCCTGGGAGGACAGATGAAGCTTCCCTCACCCCGCTGCTCACCTCCTGCTGGCCCGGTCTGGCCTGGGGGTTGAGAACCACAGATACAGATAATGCACAGATGACCTGTGGTTGGGAACCACAGATACAGATAATGCATAGATTACCTTTCTAGTACAAATCTTTCTTCTAAATCCCAACCCTGTGTTTCTACATAATTGCTTCAGGGCATCTTGGAGTAACCGTAACCTAGAACTAAGTTCATCATCTCCCCTTGCTGCACTCTCTCCAGCACTCCTTACCCTTGACCCCGTCTCTTCTTTTCTGCGCGGAATCCTGTCGATTTTACCTCCTTCTTGTATCCGGCGTGGATATATTTTTCTTCATTTCTTACTGTCACCAGCCTGTTCTGAATCCTACTATCATAACCTTGTCTGGTCTTGAAAAATAGCCTTTTTTTCCTCATATCTAAAATTGTTCCTGTCTGTTCCAGGGATGTAATACAGCTGGAGTGATTGTGGTCTTTTAAAAGAGCAAACATAAATGATTCTCTTCCTTGAACTCTAATGTCTTCCCCATTGTTTATAGAACCAAGTTCTACAAAGGCTCCAAAAGGCTCTGCCTGGTCCTCTCTTGCGAAATTTCCTTTGCCAATCCAGTCACATAGGTCTTCTTTTTGTTTTTGGTTATTTGTTTAGTTTTTAGAGATAGGGTTTTACTCTGTCACCTGGACTAGAGTACAGCAGCACAGTCACAGTTATTGCAACCTTCAGTTCTTGGGCTCAAGCAGTCCTGCGTCTCTGCCTATACAGCTGGGACAGCAGGACTGTGTTGCCCAGGCAGGTCTGGAACTCAGGGCCTCAGCCTCCATAAACGCTGGGATTGCAGGCATGAGCCTGTACTGGGCCTTTTAAAAATTTGTTTGCCTTTTTTTATTTTGTGTGTGGGGGGAGACAAGAGTCTCACTATGTCACCCTCAGTAGAATGCCGTGGCATCACAGCTCATAGCAACCTCTAACTCTAGGCCTTAAGCGATTCTCTTGCCTCAGCCTCCCAAGTAGCTGGCACTACAGGTGCCCACCACAGCATCCGGCTATTTTTGTTGTTGTTGTTGTAGTTTTCATTGTTTGGCAGGCCCGGGCTGGGTTCGAACCCACCAGCCCTGGTGTATGTGGCAGGCGCCCTAGCTGTTGAGCTGCAGGCGCTGAGCCCCCTACTGTTAATTATTTTCAATTGTGTAACTAATTGTTTTAATGTTTTTTTCTGCTTCAAGCTAAGTTTGTGTAATAAAACTCTTACTTTCTCTGGTATGTCCAGCATCTGTTTCAGTGCGCAGCACCTTGTAAATGAGAAATATATAAATAAATATTGAATAAATAGAGTATATAGTGAGTCGCAATAGCAGAGCTGTCATCAAGGGAAGAGACAGTTTAATTGATATTAAGTTGATAGAATGTGAAATATTTTTCTTTTTAGTTTTCTTACGTTTTAAAAAAATTACAGTGGTAGGCTCGGCGCCTGTAGTTCAGTGAGTAGGGTGCCAGCCACATACACTAAGGCTGGAGGGTTCGAGCCCCACCCGGGCCTTGTAAACAATGACAACTGCAATCAAAAAATAGTCAGGCCTTGTGGTGGGCACCTGTAGTCCCAGCTACTTGGGAGGCTGAGGCAAGAGAATCGCTTAAGCCTAAGAGTTTGAGGTTGCTGTGAGCTGTGATGCTACGGCACTCATAGTGAGACTGTCTCAAAAAAAAAAACATTATAATGTAAGTATGTTTATAATAACAAGTAATGCATTGCAAGAGTAAATAGAGGAAAAGTTCATAATACCTTTCCATGCCTGTCTCTATTCCTCTAATCCAAGCTCCCTAATGTAACTAGTATTAATTTGACAGCCTGTAGGATCCTAGATGCTTATCCAGATATGTAAAAACAGTTTTTTTTAAGTGAGATTATGGAATTATATTTTAAAGTACATAGTATTGTGTAAATTGCTTTTAAAATTTATTGTGCTATCATATTTTCAAGTCAGTAGATACCAATCTACTTGTTCTAATAGTAGTAAATACTTTATGGAGTCCAACTCTTCATCTGTTGTTAGACATTCAGGTGATACCCTGGTACATACATTTATATACCAGCATGCTTGTTTCTATAGAACAGAGTCTCAAAAGTAATACTGTTATATCAAAGTAATTTGATTTTTCTTTTTTTTTTGAGACTCAAGCTGTTGCCCTGGGTAGAGTGCTGTGACATTACATTATAGCTCACAGCAGCCTCTGAGTCTTGGGCTTAAGTGATCCTCTTGCCTCAGTTTTTCTATTTTTTAGTAGAGAACAGGTGTTGCTTTTGCTCATGCTAGTCTCAAACTTGTGAGCTTAAGCAGTTCACCTGCCTAGGCCTCCCAGAGTGCTAGGATTACAGGTGTCAGCCGCTGCACCCAGCCAGTTATTTTGATTCTTTCTTTTTTTTTTTTTTTGTAGAGACAGAGTGTCACTGTACCGCCCTCAGGTAGACTGCCGTGGCGTCACACGGTTCACAGCAACCTCAAACTCTTGGGCTTAAGCGATTCTCTTGCCTCAGCCTCCCGAGCAGCTGGGACTACAGGTGCCCGCCACAACGCCCGGCTAGTTATTTTGATTCTTAATAGATACTACCAGTCTACTTTACAGAAAGTGTAGCTTTTTACAATCCCACCAGTATGAGAGAATAGGCTGGCCAAGTGGCTCATGCCTATAGTCCTAGCTCTCTGGGAGGCTGAGGCAGGAGGATCACTTGAGCCCAGGAATTTGAGGTTGCAGTGAGCTATGATGACACCACTGCTTGCTACCCAGGGCAAAAGAGCAAGACTCTGTCTTAAAAACAGAAAAAAACAAAAAGAAAATGACTCTTCAACAGATATTACCACTCTTTTTATCTTTTGCTAGGTGATGGGAGAAAAACATTATGTTTTAATGTGCATTGGCACTTGTGAAGTTTAATATTTTTCTATGTGTTGGTCATTAGTGTTTCCTCTTCTGTGAATTAATATTACCTTTTCTTGCCTATTTCCTTCCTTTTTTTGTTTTTTTAATTTTTTTTTTTTTGAGACAGAATCTCACTATGTTGTCCTTGGTAGAGTGCTGTGGAGTCACAGCTTAGAGTGACCTCAAACTCTTGGGTTTAAGTGATTCTCTTGCCTCAGCCTCCCAAGTAGCTGGGACTTCAGGTGCCTGCCACAACGTCCTGCTATTTTTTTGTTGCATTTGTCATTGTTTTAGCTGGCCTGGGGAGGGTTTGGGCTGGGCTCACAACCACTGTGCTACGAGCACCAAGCCTTCCTTCCTTCCTTTATACCTCTCTTTCTGACTTTCCAGCATCAGTTTGTTATAGCTTTTACTATGATAATTTTAACTTTATCTGTTACACGTGTTACAGATATCTTTCCGATTCTCTGTTATTTTTCTAGAAGGCCATGCATACCATAAACACTTTTTTTACATATTTATGCACATAAATATGTTAGTTTTTATTGTTATAGCTTTTGAGTTTTCTGTATTAAGAATGTCTCCTCCGGGCAGCACTTGTGGCTCAAGGAGTAAGGCGCTGGCCCCATATACAGAGGGTGGTGGGTTCAAGCCTGGCCCCACCCAAAACTGCAAAAAAAAAAAAAAAAAAAAGTCTCTTCCACCTTGGGGTCAAACTAGTATTTTCTTAAAATATTTTCTAGTATTGGGTGGCACCTGTGGCTCAGTGAGTAGGGTGCTGGCCCCATATGCCGAGGGCGGCGGGTTCAAACCCAGCCCTGGCCAAACCGCAACAAAAAAATAGTCGGGCGTTGTGGCGGACGCCTGTGGTCCCAGCTGCTCGGGAGGCTGAGGCAAGAGAATCGCTTAAGCCCAGGAGTTGGAGGTTGCTGTGAGCCGTGTGACGTCATGGCACACTACCCGAGGGCGGTACAGTGAGACTTTGTTTCTACAAAAAATATATATATTTTTTTCTAGTATCATTTATTATTTTATATTAAGAAGTTTATCTATAGTTCATTTTTGTGGATAATTTTAAGGTATGATTTAGTTGTTTTTTCTAGATGAATTGGCAATTATGCAATATCATTTATTAATTAAAACATCCTGACTCAGTGCCTGAGGCACAGTGGTTATTGTGCCAGCCACATGCACTGAGGCTGGTGGGTTCGAACCAAGCCTGGGCCAGCTAAACAACAATGACAACTACAACAACAACAACAAAAAATAGCCAGGCGTTGTGGCGGGCACCTGTAGTCCCAGCTACTTGGGAGGCTGAGGCAAGAGAATCGCTTAAGCCCAAGAGTTTGAGGTTGCTCTGAACTGTGACGCCATGGGCAACATAGACTCTGGCTCAAAAAAACAAAAAACAACAACAAAAAAAAAAACCCATCCTTTTACATTATGATCTTTAGGCGGGGCTTGGTGGCTCATGCCTATACTCCTAGCACTCTGGGAGGCTGAGGCAGGTAGATTGCCTAAGCTCATGAGTTCAAGACCAGCCTGAGCTAGAGTGAGACCCTGTCTCTAAAAATAGCCGGGCATTGTAGTGGGCGCCTGTAGTCCCAGCTACTTGGGAGGCTGAGGCAAAAGAATTTCTTTGAGCCAAGAGTTTGAGGTTGCTGTGAGCTATGATGCCATGGCACTTTACCAGTGATGACATAGTAAGACTGTCTCAAAAAAATAAAAATAGAAAAACTAGATGGATGCAGTGGTATACTTGTGGTCCCTGCTACTTGGGAGGCAAAGGTGGGAGGATCTCTTGAGCCCAGGAGTTCGAAGTTGTGGTGAGCTATGATGACACCACTGCACTCTACCCAGGGCGAGCAGGGTGAGACAGTGAGACTGTCTCAAAAAAAAAAAAATAATAATAATAATTTAATATTGGTAAAACAAACACTTATTTTTGTTTTTGTTTTTTGAGACAGAGTTTCATTCTATTGCCCTCAGTACAATGCCACGGCATCACAGCTCACAGCAACCTCAAACTCTTGGGCTTAAGTGATTCTCTTGCCTCAGCCTCCCAAGTAGCTGGGACTACAGGTGCCCGCCACAACACACAGCTATTTTTATTTTTTATTTTTATTTATTTATTTATTTATTTATTTTCGTAGAGACAGAGTCTCACTTTATGGCCCTTGGTAGAGTGCCGTGGCCTCACACAGCTCACAGCAACCTCCAACTCCTGGGCTTAAGGCAATTCTCTTGCCTCAGCCTCCCGAGTAGCTAGGAGTACAGGCGCCCGCCACAACGCCCAGCTATTTTTTGGTTGCAGTTTGGCCGGGGCTGGGTTTGAACCCGCCACCCTCGGTATATGGGGCCGGCGCCTTACCAACTGAGCCATAGGCGCCACCCACACCCAGCTATTTTTTTTTTTTTTCTCTTCTTCTTTTTTTTTCTTTTTTTCTTTTTTTTTTTTTTAAGAGGAAGATTTCTTTTCTTTTTTGGTAGAGACAGAGTCTCACTGTGTTGCCCTGGGGTAGAGTGCCGTGGTGTCACACGACTCACAGCAACCTCTAACTCTTGGGCTTACGCGATTCTCTTGCCTCAGCCTCCCGAGCAGCTGGGACTACAGGTGCCCGCCACAATGCCCGGCTATTTTTTTGTTGCAATTTGGCCGGGGCTGGGTTTGAACTCGCCACCCTCGGCATCTGGGGCCGGCGCCCTACTCACTGAGCCACAGGCGCCGCCCAACACACCCAGCTATTTTTACAGATGTTGTCTCGCTGTGGCTCAGACCAGCCTCGATCTCCCAGAATGTTAGGATTACATATGTGCACCACCTCGCCTGGCCCATATATTTTTACTTGACTTGAAATTTATATGTCATAAAATTAATCATTTTAAAGAAAACAGTTCAGTAGCATGTAGTATGTTCATAACATTCTGCAACCTCCATCTCAGTTGAAAACATTTTCATCACCCCAAAAGGAACGCACACCCTTTAGGAGCTACTCCCCATTCCTTCTTCCCCACAGCCCCTGGCAACTACCCATCTGCCTTTTGTCTCTGTGAATTTACCTGTTCTGGATATTTCATATAAATGGAATCATACAATATGATACAATATATCTTTCACCCAGCATAGTATTTTGGGGTTTCCTTCATGTCATGACATGGAATCAGTACTTCATTCTTTTTTAAGGCTGGATACTTCAAATGTATGTATTGTACAGATATACCACAATTCCACCACTGTTCTTCATTTTCGGAATTACCTTGGCCATTCTCAAATACCAAATTCTTTTTATTAACTTTAATAATATCATCCTTGTAGAAGCAAAATAGAAAAAAGGAAGATTGTCTTTGCAATTTCATTAAAGTTATATATTAAGGAAGAAGGACTGAAATTTTTATATTACTACATATTTCCACCTGGGATTTGTGTCTACAAGTTATTTTATTAATATTTTATAGATTTTGTTTCTCATTGAATGTGCTTATTTTTGTAAGTTTTGGTGCTTTCTGGAATGAGACCTTCCCCTCAGTTTTTAATTTCTAACTTCATATTGCTGGTATAGAGAAAAACCTGGTGGATTCAAGATGACTTTTTTTTTGGTTTAAATGTTACATTTATCTTTCAGAGTCAAATAGACACAGCCTTGAACTTATCAATAGACTTACTTTGCCCAGTAGGTGGCAGTGTCTTATGACTCAGTAAACAGTGATGAACAACCTAGCTTTGGGCACACTGTCTTTTTCTATTACGGTTATGGTCGAGGTTGTTTGGTTGGTAGGTTTTTTATTATTCTCACCAGTTATAATAATATGTATGTATGTGTATTTTTCTGTTGTTGTTTGGATACTTTGTATCAATGTTTTGAGTACTTTTCTTAACTACTGCTTAATTAGCTTAATTTTATTAGACAAGATTTTTAGAGTAAACTTTTAAATGATTAATACTATTGTATTGGGCAGTTCCTGTGTCTCAGTGGGTCGCTGCCAGCCCCATATACTGATGGTGGTGGGTTCAAACCTGGCCCCCGCCAGACTGGACGCCCATAGTCCCAGCTACTTGGGAGGCTGAGGCAAGATAATTGGCTAAGCCCAAGAGCTGGAGGTTGCTGTGAGCTGTGACATCACTGCACTCTACCAAGGGTGACAAAGTGAGACTCTGTCTCAAAAAAAAAAAAAAAAATGCTATTGTATTGATCTTTAACTCACATTTGCTATGAATCCAAAGGGGTAATTGCTATTTTGTACATTTTTTTTCCTTTAGCACGAGAAGCCCTGCCAACATGGGACAAGCAGATCCAATCCCTGTGTTTCCAAGTGAATAATCTTTTAGAGAAAATCAGTCAAACAGCACCAGAATGGACAGCACAAGCCATGGAAGCCCAGATGGCTCAGTGAATCCTTGCAGAACTTCTGTGCACACTATGTTTTTTCCCCATGTTGTGCAGATTTATTTCACTCTCTCCAAAGCGTTTGCACCATATATTTCAATCCCTTTTATGCTGGACTCCATTTGAAGAAGACATTATTAAAGCAGGAAGTACAAGCATTTAAAATACCTAGTTCCCATATATGCAGGGTCTCTGCGTATTAAGCTGTCTCAGATGTTTTGAAAGCTTTTTCTTTAAACAGAGTAGGTAAGATATCTGTGGCTAAAAAGTTTGGAATTTGTGATAACTTTGTAGTCATATAAAACTTAAGTGCTTTGTGCCTCTCCAAATGTGGTTATTCTAATAAATGGAGAAATGAGCCAAGTAAAGGTAGTACTTTGTTTTTAATTCATGAAGAATGTCTTGTTCCTTTTTCCTTCAATGAAGCAATTTATATCATATGCTGGAAATGCAAAGGTAAGTCATAATACCTGCTCTCCAAGCATTCAAAGAGTCAGAAAGCCAAGAGACAGTATAATAGTCCCCGTTGTACCAGGTGCTAGAGCACATAGTAGCTCTTCGTTTAGCAGGGGAAAGTCAGGGGAGGCTTCTTAGAGGGTTATGGGGAAATATTTTAAAAATAGGTGGCTCAGGGCAGCACCTGTGGCTCAAAGGAGTAGGGCGCTGGCCCCATATGCCAGAGGTAGCGGGTTCAAACCCAGCCCTGGCCAAAAAAAAAGGATTGGCCCCTGTGGCTCAAGTGGCTAAAGCGCCAGCCACATACACCTGAGCTGGTGGGTTCGAATCCAACTCAAGCCCACCAAACAATGACGGCTGCAACCAAAAAACAGCCAGGCGTTGTGGCAGGCGCCTGTAATCCCACCTACTTAGGAGTCAGAGGCAGGAGAGAATCACTTAAGCCCAAGAGCTGGAGGTTGCTGTGAGCCGTGACACAACGGCACTCTACCCAGGGCAGTATAGCGAGATTCTGTCTCTAGGGGGGGAAAAAAGTGACTTGGCTCAGCCCCTATAGCATAGTGGTTACTGCACTGGCCACATCCACCAAGGCTGGAGGTTTCGAACCCAGCCTGGGCCACCTAAGCAACAACGACACCTGCAACAGAAAAATAGCTGGGCGTTGAGGCGGGTGCCTGTAGTCCCAGATACTTGGGAGGCTGAGGCAAGAATCACTTAAGTCCCAAAGTGTGAGGTTGCTGTAAGCTGAAACGCTTATGGCACTCTACACAGGGCGACAGAATAAGACTCCGTCTCAAAAAAAAAAAAAAGGTGACTTCCAGTTTCAGCTCTGACATCTACAGAGCTTGGAAGTTATCAACCCGTCCTCACAATAACAACTACAAAAGGCTGAACAGACTGGAAAATCAGTGGATTTTCTTAGATCCATTGAATCGAAGTCAGAGGGCAAACTACCAGCCATGCACTGGAGAGACAAGCAGACGCAGAGACTCGCAGTTGAGATCAGCTTATTGGGAGAAAAAACTGCTGGAATTAGAAACTGGTAGGAACACTAAAATCATAACTGACAGTTACTGGAGGCTGAGTGAGAACTAGCTTGAGTTGAAAACTCTTGAGGGCCTACTCTAAAGGAGCCTACATTACTGAAAGTTGGGCACTTGTCCGTGAGGCTGCATCGGAAAAACAAGGACAAGTGGTTTGAGGGGAAGGAAAGAAAAGTTTATTAATTTTCTGGGAATAAGGGTGTTTGGCAGATGCATGTCTTGAAATACCAACGTCCTGCCTCTGAACAGAAATACAGAGCTTTTTAGCTTCAGGCTATTGCTGTCCAACTATAGTTGATGGATCTGATTTATCCCATCTTCAGCTAAGACAATCTCAGGAAGTCCATCCTGACAATGCTCCTGAGCTATCTTCTGTGGAACAAAGGACACTCACTGCCCCTCTAGACCACTGGCTTGAAGTAAGGATGTAGGTTTTAATTCTTAAAAAGGATGGGTAGGGGATTTTAGAGACAAAACATTTCTACCCTTTTTCAGGACGTCCCCCCCCTTACATACTCCCCACTGTCAATTTTACTCTTCCATATCTTTGGGAGAAAGTATGACATAGTCTTTTAGCTACTTCCTGCTGAATCGGGGCAATTTTTACATGGAAGTTTTTGTTTGTTTTTTTTAAGACAGAGTCTTACTCTGCTGCCTAGGCTAGAGTGCTCTGGTGTCAGCCTAGCTCACAGCAATTTCAAACTCCTGAGCTGAAGCCATCCTTCTGCCTCACCTTCCCAAGTACCTGGGACCACAGGCACCCACCAGAACACCCAGCTAAAAGAAAAAAATAATAAAATAGATTACCAGACAAAAAAGGGCATAAGCAACCATCACTATTGTGAGGATTGACAGTCTGAATGGTGGAGAATACCTGATAAGAGAATTTTTATTTATTTTTGGCAAAAGTTATCAAGATTTTCAGTTTTCCTTCCTCTTAAACAGGTCACTTTTCTGTTTGGGGGTTGTTTCGAGCACTTCAAGGGCAGCTCTGAGTTATTTGTTATATCATTTGCTGTAACCAGGGTCCTCTTAATTGAGGTCCCACCAAATCCATTAAGGCATCACACTCAGAACATGTCCATTCATAAGGGCCAAACCGAGACTTCAGGTAGAACAGGTTCATGAGAATTCTGTTTCCATTTAGCTGTGTCGTCCCAAGTGTCAAAGCCTCAATCTTTTGCCCTTTTTTCATCTTCATCTGTGTAGCGGGGTTTATGTTGATCTAAATCCAACTGGGCTAACAAGGCTCCAAGGAACATACCACTTTTAGCAGCCTTCTTAGCAGCCCTGTCGGCAGCCTGATTGCCTTTTTGCATTTCGGTGTTCCCTTTCTGAGGATCCGGACTGTATGAAGGCCACCTGCTTGGGCTCAGCCATGGCCTGTATCTGGGCCATTATTTCAGTGTCATACTATCCTTATTGCCTGCGTCATGAGTCCCCTTTCCTTACGAATGGCACCATGAGTATGCACAATCGTAAAAGCTTATTTAGAGTCCATATGAATTTTACTTTTTCCCCCTTTGGATAACTGAAGGGCTCTGGTTAAAGCAATCAGCTCAGCTTTCTGGGCCAAAGTCCCAGGTGGCAGTGCCAATGCTTCCAGTATCCACCGTTCTGTGACCACTGCATATCCAGCCCTTTGCTCCTCCCATCAGTGAAAAGCTCCCAGTTGGGTTCTGGTATTGGCTGATCTGACATATACATCCTGCTAGAATAGACAGCCTCTAGAACCTCTAAACCAGTTTTTTCTACCTTTTTTATCTCACGGCATACCCAGACCTAGAGTTAAACTTCTGCATCACACTTAAATTACGTTGATTCAAAAAAAAAAACAAGTAAAAAAAAAAAAACAGAATATACTTACTGTGCTTTGAAATTCTTCCAAAAATAATTTAATTAATGATCTTCAAAATTTTCATGGCACGTCTGATATGCTCTCACAGAACACCAGTGTCCCGGCACACTGGTTGAAAATCCCTGCTCTAAACAGTCCAACTATAAAGAAGCTCATTCTCTTCAGCTGATAACGGGGTGGCAGGATTAATGTTGGGATTATCTGAAAGGATGGCCCTGTGTTTTCCCAGCTTTCCTGCAGTCAGCCAATACCCTCCCTTCTGTTCTAATAAAGTTAGAACCTGGTGGGCTGAATTTTTCAGCCTCTTGCAACAGTAGCAACTTCTGCCCAGAGGCAAGAAGTATCACCCAGCTGCTTTGACAAATATGTCACTAAAGTGGGATGTTTCCTAACATTTGGTACAAGGAGCCAAGAGTCCGTTCCTTGTTTTTCACAAATGTATACTTTAAACTCTTTTTGCAAGTCAGGCAACCCCAAACTAAGACCCTGTGTTAGTCTCTCAAAGCCATTTTGACACTCAGTGGTTCAGATCAGGGGTTCTGAATCTTTCCCTTTAAGGGCTTCATACAAGGGCTTTGCTATTAGTTCAAAGTTTGGGGTCAAAAGGTGGCGCCTGTGGCTCAGTGAGTAGGGCGCCAGCCCCATATACCAAGGGTGGTGGGTTTGAACCCTGCCCTGGCCAAACTGCAACAAAAAAATAGCCGGGCATTGTGGTGAGCACCTGTAGTCCTATTTGGGAGGCTGAGGCAAGAGAATTAATTGCCTAAGCCCAAGAGTTGGAGCTGTGACTATAGGTGCTCACCACAATGGTGCTGTGAGCTGTGATACCACGGCACTCTACCTAGGGCGACAAAGTGAGACTCTGTCTCAAAAAAAAAAAAAAAAATACACCACAAAACAAAGTTTGGGATCCAGACAAGACAGCCCTGCCATTCGAGGAACATTCACAGTTAACTTTTATTTCTGGGCATAAGATTCAAGATGGTTTGCTTTACCATCTGACATTAGGCTGCAGGTTCACTTGCTAATTTGGAATTCCTTGTAAGTACCTTACTGTTTGCAAAGCTGTGCCTTTTTCGGTGACACTTAATAGCCACATGAGGCTAGGTGATTTAGCACAGCCACTCTATTTGTGAGACAATGATCATGATAGGGCTATGAGAAAATCATCCACATGTTGTAATAAAATCCCTTGATCCAATTGCCAGCTCCACAAGTCTTTTGTCAAGTTCTCACTAAACAGGGTAGGGGATTTTTTAAACCCCTGAAGCAACAGGGTCCAGCACTATTGTGATGTCATCCTAGTCTCAGGATCTTTTTATTTGACCTAGGGAGCGGGAATAATTTGTGGCTGCTGCTTTGTCCATTAGCAGACATTGAAACCAGGGAGCAGTTTCAGATGGGGCCTGTAGGTGAAGCTGTTGCTTCTCTGGAGAGAAGGTTATTTGAGCATTCACCTTGCCTAACCAATCTCAGCCCTGGAGAGGGATTGGGCAGTCTTATGTGAGTAAGAAACTGTGCCTTCATTTCTGTTCCCCCAGATGGCACTCCAGAGGTTGGAGCATGGGTCATTGCTGGGGCTGACCAGTCACCCCAACAACTGCCACCTTGTCTTTGCAAGGGGAGTTACTTAGAGTTTAGGACAGAAAAGGTAGCTCCAGTGTCAATTGAAAAAAATCCTTCAAACCTACCAGGTTTGAACCCAACCCACCACCTCCAGTATATGGGGCCAGCGCCCTACTCCTTTGAGCCACAGGCACTACCCAATATCATTCTTTCTTTAGGCATAGGTTCATGGCTGTAAGTTGACCATTCAGCCAAAATTCTTTCCAATGGGCTTTCAGGTGGAAGAGAAATGGAGCCTCCCATGTTATGAGAAAATGCACAAACACAAACTATATGGAATTCCCAGCACAAACAATCAAAAATGCCAAGGCCTGTCAATCAAATGGGAACAAGAAGGAGAAAAACACCACCCTAAATGGTGCCTTGAAACAAATGCCCTGGCACAGTGTTGCAGGAAGACGAGGCCCAAGGGAGGAAAAAGCTCACCCAAACATCATGTTCATAAGAGGAGGGACTTTTATTTCAGCCAGTGCTTACAGTATAGAATTTGAAATGGCCACACTCTCCGACCGTGTAGGTTAATATTTAGAAATAAACATATCCTACATCAAGCACACAAAGTGCTATTCTTACAGAGGCTTAAGGGACCTGGGCCCCCCTGGGACACACTCAGAGTTAGCTTGCCTGGAGTTAAAATTCCACAAGCCAATTCTCTGAAGTTGTGCACCCCGTTAAGCCTGAGGCCAAAGGGCATGCCACCCTTCCTGAGTGATATGCGACTGGCTCGGTCTTTCCCTTTTTATCTCCAGTCAAAAAGTTCCAACCCACAGGTACCTTTCTCATTGGTCAGTTTGAATCAAGCAGGAGATGCTGTTCCAGCCCCCACAGATCTATAGAATTTCACAGAAGTGGAAAGTTCCAGGTTCCAGGAAGTCAAATTTACAAATTCCCAAGAGCTGAGTCACCATGGAGAGGACTCTACAGGATATCCTTGTGGTCTCCTTGAGAAGACCTGTTCTCCTGGACCTCACCCTTCTCAGGTATCCCCTCTAAATAGGGCTGGAAAGTTCAAAACTCTTCCCACATGGGTGGCCTGGTACCCATGTTCCCTGGGAACCATAAATGAGCTCCATGTCCAGACTAGGTTTCCTGGTTCTACTTAGCCTTTTGATTTCTACCCCAAATGGTGCCACCAAACAAATATTCTTCTGTAGGGCTCCAGATAAATGTCCTGACTCAGGGCTGGAGGGTCCAATCCTCCCCCTCCTGGATGGAATCAAGGGTTACAGTGTGCATTCCAGGGAACTAGCTTAACCACAGGGCCCAGACTATCGGGTGTTTCCAGTCAGGTAGCTAGAAGCTTCATCTGATTCTAGGGAAGGAGAAACAGAAGCTCCCCTGGAGTTAAAACAGGCTCCAGCAGCCTGCCTCTCTCACCTTCTCCCAGCAGAGACCCACCATTTGACCCAGGGCTGTTCTGGGCCTGTCCCAGCCATGGCTGCAGTCACAGGGTGCCATTCCACTGAGGTGCTGATGGGCCTACCCAATGACAGCAACTTCTGTTACTGAAAGTTCAGCACTTTTCCCCAAGGCTGCATCAGAAAAACAAGACAATTTGAGAAGGAAAGAGAGGTTTATTTATTTACTTTTTCTTGAGAAAGAGTCTCACTTTGTCACCCTTGGCAGAATGCCGTGATGTCGTAGCTCACAGCAACGTCGAACTCTTGGGCTCAAATGATTCTTAGCCTCGGCCTCCCTAGTAGCTGGGACTATAGGCACCCTCCACAATGCCCAGCTATTATTTATTTATTTGTTTAGCAGGCCTGGGCCAGGTTCAAACCCACCAGGCCCGGAGCACGAGGCCGGTGCCCCACCCACTGAGCTACAGGCACCCTGTAAGAGAGGTTTATTAATTTGCCAGTGAAGGAGCTAAGGAAATTTCACCCCAAAATATGATTCCTTGGTATAAAAAATATTTTAAGTTAAAAGGACATTTTTGATCAGAAAGTACTGACCATCACTGAGACTTTGGGTCATTGTTCTTGTGGTTCCCCCCAGGCTCACGGTATTTGGAAATAAACCTTTCTCTTATTAATCTGCTATAATTATGAGTTGATCTTGGCAGGTTTTGCCGTGATCCCTACACCAGCAAATGAAGAAACTGTTAGACTCCTATCTTAATAACATCCTGCCTCTGAACAAAAATAGAGAGCCTTGTTTTTTTTTCTGAGACAGAGCCTCAAGCTTTCGCCCTGGGTAGAGTACCGTAGCATTACAGCTCACAGCAACCTCCAACTCCTGGGCTCAAGTGAGTCTCCTACCTCTGCCTCCGAAGTATCTGGGACTACAGGTACCGGCCACAGCTCCTGGCTATTTTTTTTTTTTTTTTGGTTGCAGCCATCATTGTCGTTTGGCGGGCCCGGGCTGGATTCAAACTCACCAGCTTGGGTGTATGTGGCTGGCGCCTTAGCCGCTTGAGCCACAGGTGCCAAGCCAAAAATAGGGAGCTTTTAAAGGGGAGGTTTTCAGCTTCAGTCTATTGCTGTTCAACTATAGTTATGGTTCAGATTCATTTCCTTCTTCAGCAAAGACAGTCTTGTGACCTCTGCCTGGACAATTCCTTTGCGCCATCTGCTGTGATACAAAGAACGATGGATACCCCCCCTCCCTCCTGACCCCTGGCCAGGGGCAGGGATGCAGGTTTTCATTCTTAGAAAGGGTGAGGGAGGTTTTAGAGAGGAAACATTTTTACCCTTTTTTCCATTCCTCCTGTTACACCTTTACACTTTCTAGAGTTTACCCCCCAGGAATCCTACCAGGGTCTCATGGTTAAGATCATGGCAGGGGTGGAGAATCTGGGGTTTGGGGGCCATGTGTGGCCTTCTGGATCCTTGACTGTGGCCTTTTGACTGAATCCAAATTTTATAGAACAAATCCTTGTATTAAAAGGGGTGCAGCCCAGAAAGATAAGGCTTTTCTTGCCTCCCTTGGTGCTTAAAAAAAAAATCTTGATATCAGAAGGCCAGAGGTCGCCTCCACACCCTCTGTGGGTGGGCCTTGTGTTTCCGGCAGGTGTGTTGTGGAGGAAGTAACAATTTTGAAATACACCCAAGGGAAGCAGCTATTTTAAAATACACTGTGATGATTTTCCATAACAAAGACCTGCCCTGTAAGGGAAGTTACCTTATTAGAGCCTATTCTCACCTTGAGAAAGGGTAGAAAATAACAGTCTTCTTTAGCATGTTTATCTCAGGTGAGGGGAAAGAAGAAAAATACTTCTGCAAGTCCCAGCCCAAGGACTCAGGCCATCTGAAAAACAGAGTTATAAAGGTTATAGACTGTTTCCCAGACACCTCACCACTACATCAACAGGGTTCCAATATAATGACAGTGGATTATGACAATAAGTGTTATAAGACACAGACTCTAAGAAGGAATTGTTAGAAAAACCCAAAAGAGTGGAAAAAAAGGGAAACTGGAGCCACTGGTACTTAAATTAAAAAAAGAAGAAACACAGACTCTAGTGCCAGGAGACCTACCTTACAAGGAATGGTAAAAGAGCTTTTCCAGAGAGAAGGAAAACTATATGAGTTAGAAATTCACATCAACAGCGGCGCCTATGGCTCACTGAGTAGGGTGCCAGCCCCATGTACTGAGGGTGCAAAAAAATAGCCGGGTGTTGTGGTGGGTGCCTGCAGTCCCACCCAGCTACTTAGGAGGCTGAGGCAAGAGAATCGCCTAAGCCCCAGAGCTGGAGATTGCTATTAGCTGTGACACCATGGCACTCTACCGAGGGTGACAAAGTGAGACTGTCTCTAAAAAAATAAAAGATAAAAATTTTTTGAGACATTTTCAACTAAATGAAAACACAACTCATCAAAATTTGTGAAATAGAGCAAAAGTAGAGCTATGAGGGAAATTTATAGCATTGAAAGCATATATTAGAAAAGTAGAAAAGATCTAAAAACAATACTTTAAGCTTTCACCTTAGGAAACTAGACAAAGAAGTACAAATTAAACACAAAGTAAGCAGAAGAAAAGAAATAATAAAAATTAGAGCAGATTGGGCAGCACCTGTGGCTCAAAGGGGTAGGGCACAGGCCCCATATGCCAGAGGGGGCGGGTTCAAACCCAGCCCCGGCCAAAAACTGCAAAAAAAAAAAAAAAAATTAGAGCAGATTATAGTGGAAGTCAATGAAACCGAAAGTTGGGAATAGAGAAAATCAGTGAAACTGATGGTGCCCGTAGCTCAGTGGTTACAGCACTGGCCACATACACCGAGGCTGGTGGGTTCAAACCCAGCCCGGGCCAGCTAAAACAGCAATGACAACTGCAAAATAAATAAATAATAGCAGGGCGTTGTGGCAGGCACCTGTAGTCCCAGCTACTTGGGAGGCTGAGGCTAGAAAATCGCGTAAGCCCAAGACTTTGAGGTTGCTGTGAGCTGTGATGTCACAGTACTCTAGCAAGGGCGATAAAGTGAGAGTCTGTCTCAAAATAAAAACACCTCAGTGAAACCAATAGCTGGTTCTTTGAAAAGATTAATAAAATTGGTAAGCCTCTAGCTAGGCTAACTAAGATAAAAACAGAAAAGCCAAATTATTAATATCAGAAATAAAAAGAAGGGCCATCACTACAGATGCCATGAACAGTAAAGGGGTAATAAAGGAATATTTAGACTGAATCTCTTTGGCCTAAAACCCCTAAAATCTAAAATCCTTAATGTCTAAATTCCCCTAAATTACAATCCTGAAAGATTTAAATCCCAAATGTTGAAATTCTGAAAATCGAATTCCAGGGAAGGAGTCAGCGCGATTTTGGTTGTATGCAGGAGAGTCTTATCATGTTAATTGCATCATGTTAGATGGAATGATTAACTTCTTAATGCACTTATTTGGGAATATGAGTAAGTAAGTATGAGGGAGGGGCGAGTGGGCACCAAGTTGGGAAGGGGTGGACTTGGGTGCTTAATTTTAGGTGTCACCTTGACTGGGGATTAAGGAATCCCTAGAAACCTGGCGAGGCATTTTTCGAGGTGTGTCCTTGAGGGTGTCTCCAGAGATTAGTGTGTGAGTCCAAGTGCACCAGGTGGGAAGAGCTCCCTCAGTGCTGCTGGGCACCATCCCATTTGACAGGGGCCCAGAGAGAACGCAGACAGAAGGCAGATTGGTGTCTCTCTGACAGATTGTCCTCTGCTGCCTTAGACACCAGCGTTGCCGATCTTTAGACTCCAGGACTCCTATCAGTGGCCCGCTGGGTCCGGAGGCTTTCAGCCTTGGACTGAGAATTACACCATCAGCTTCCCTGGAGCTGAGGCCTTTGGTTGTGGACGGAGCTATACTACAGTATCCCTGTATCTCCAGCTTGCGGACGACTTGTCCTGAGACTTCTTAGCCACCATAATCATTTGAGCCACTTCTAGTAAATGCCCTCTCGTGTATCCATATGCTTATCCTATTAGTTCTGACTCTCTGGAGAACCTTAACTGACAGAGATGTGGAATTGGGGGAGCTGAGTATCGTTTCTTCTTACTGTGCTCTTTGCAACAATGGAATATACGTGTGAAATTGTTCCCTCACAAAAAGGTTGTTAAATGCACAGGGATATTTAATGGTGAAAGATAAATATTTAAAAGCTAATTATTATTTGTGTCGTAAAGGCAGAAAATCACTTCCTTGTGACTGCCGGGCAATAACCAGACTTTAAAACAGACAGCGCCTACTTACAAACTTTGTAGATCAGGACGACTCTCCGAAGACAAGTGCAGCAAGTGTTTTTAAGATGATAGACATGCGGAAGGGAAAAAAAACCTAAGAAACCTCCTCTGCCAAATTATTTATTGTCTCTTCACACATAATACCAATTTGCTATGCTGTGTTTTTCATCTTCACCTCATTGCCAATAACAAATGTACAAATTGTGTAAAGACTTCTAGAGTTCAATTTGTTGTATGCACTTTACATACAACAAAAACTAGAAATATTAAGTTTGGAGTCCTCTTGACACACTGAAGGCAGTTGATGCTGTGGGACGAGGTGATGCCATCTGAGAAGAACGTGAGATGTGAAAGGGGCGCGAGATGGAAACCGGCAAAGCACCTTCAATCTACAAGCCGGAGAACAAGCCGAGGACTTGAGTTTGCAGAGTGCCTACTGAGGACTTGAGTTTGCAGAGTGCCTACTGACTCCCGGTGCTTTGACATCTTGTCTCACTGAAATTTCACAACAGATCTATAAGGCAGATAGTTTTGCCTCTCCTTTCCCTCAAAGTGAAACGGACTCAGAAGTCCAGGGGAACTAGGGGAAATTAGGAAGTGGGACGTTCATCAGGGCAAAATGTGTTGCTGGTGGATTGAATAGAAGAAACGTGAAAATAGTTGTTTCACATGTTGAACCATCAATATTTAACCACAACTGAGCCACACTGAATTTGGTAATTGATTTTTTTATTACCTCGTATTTGAAAGGGAAAGAAAATCAACACAGTGTAAACAAACCCTTCAGGTATGCAGGTGGGAAGCAAGAGGAGTGTGTCCTTTGCATAAAGTCTTGAGTGGTCAGCATTAATACAGGCAGCATGAAAAAAAGCCAAAGTGGGGCGGTGCCCATGGCTCAGTGAGTAGGGCGCAGGCCCCAAATACCGAGGGTGGTGTGTTCAAACCCGTCCTGGCCAAACTGCAACAAAAAAATAGCCAGGCGCTGTGGCAGGCACCTGTAGCCCTAGTTTATCAGGAGGCTGAGGCAAGAGAATCGCCTAAGCCCAGGAGTTGGAGGTTGCTGTGAGCTGTGACGCCACGGCACTCTACTGAGGGCAACATAGTGAGACCCTGTCTCTAAAAAAAAAAAAAAAAAAGAAAGAAAGAAAAGAAGCAAAAGTGTTGGTGAAATGTACCATAACTGTCTAGGAATAGTTATCTGTTGCCATTTTCTCCCCTACTTCCTAACCTAAAGTTCTTAGACGAAAGAAAGCTGAATATCTATACCAAAATCTCCCCCTAAAAACCCAAGGACGAGAACAAAATTATGACATTGACCCTTGGAGTTAACTAATGACAAAGACCTTTTACTGAGAGCAAAAACACAGAATCTTTTTAGTAAAATCTTTTACTTGGATTATATTTTAAATGTAATTAAAAAAATTATAAGCCAAGAGATATAATAATGTGAAAGCAAGGAGAAACTAAGCTGAATTTAGGAAAACTCAGGGACAGGATTAACTTAGAAGTCTTGAAAACACTTGATTTTCTTCACTCCATCAACTGTAATTAAAAGATCTATCATATTTCAGTTGCAAAAGATGGTGAAGTATTCAAATTGAAGACGTTTCTGATGTAGGTGCTTTAGTAAGAGGTCTTCACCTGTAAAGAACACACAAAGAACAGTTTATGTTTTCTCAATCTACTTTTTTATTGTTAATAAATTTTTAATCGCAGAATCATTTTAGATTTATGGAAAAGTCTCAAAGATAGCACAGAGAGTTCTCATATACCTTGTTTCCAGCTTTGCGGTTAGGTAACATCTTAACATTTCTATGGTAGGTCTGTACAACTAAAGAGCCAATGTTGATCCATTATTATTGTTATTCCTCAGATTTCACTTTCATGTTCTTTTTTTTGTTTTGGGGACAGAGTCTCATTATGTCACCCTTGGTAGAGTGCCATGACGTCACAGCTCACGGCAACCTCAAATTCTTGGGCTTAAGTGATTCTATTGCCAAGGAGCTGGGACTACAGGCGCCTGCCACAACGCCCGGCTATTTTTTTGGTTGTAGTTGTTATTGTTGCTTGGCAGGCCCAGGCTGGATTCAAACTCGCCAGCTCCGGTGTATGTGGCTGGCACCCTAGCTGCTGAGCTACAGGCCCCAAGCCTCACTTTGTGTTCTTATTCGTTCCAGATCCCATATAGGATACCAGTATATTTCCTTAGGCTCTTCTGAACTATGACGAGTTTCTCAGACCCTCCTTGTGTTTAATGACCTTGACAATTTGAGGAGTACTGCTCGGGGTATTTTGAAGAATGTGTCTCAATTTAGGTTTGTCTGATGTTTTTGTCAAGGTTACACTGGAGTTAGGGGGGTGGGGACAAAGACCACAAGGGTAAAGTGCTATTTTCATCACATCCTATCAGGGGCACGAACTATCAATATGATTATCACTGAGGATGTTAATTTTGATCAGCTGGCTCAGGTAGTTTTGTCTGGTCTCTCTTGCCCCCCACCCCTTTTCCTACTGTACCTTTTGGAAGGAAGTCACCTTGCAAACTCACACTTAGGGGGAAGTACACTGATCTCCTGGGGAGAGGATTATCTACATAAGTATTTGGAGTTCTACATGGGAACTCTGCCTCTTCTCCCACACAGAAATCCTCCTGCCCCTCTTCACTTTCAAAATCCCCAATTTTCCCTGCCTTCAGCGCACATATGATTTCCAAATTTCAAATTTTATTCAACAATTTGTATTAGTATGAACTTATAGATAACTATTTTACACTTTGGGTTATAATGTAATATTACATTTATTTATTTACTCAAATTGTTCCAGCATTAACTATGAGGGGTTTTTTCAGTTGGTTCCTATGCCCCTTTTTCTCAATTTATTTTCAAGTAAATCACGTTGTTGTTCTTTGTGTTTTTTTTTTTCCTTTGAGATAGTCTTACTTTGTCCCCCTCGGTAGAGTGCTGTTGCATCACAGCTCACAGCAACCTCAAACTCTTGGGCTGAAGCGATTCTCTTGCCTCAGCTTCCCAAGTAGTTGGGACTACAGGCGGCTGCCACAATGCCCAGCTATTTTTTGGTTGTAGTTGTCATTGTTGTTTGGCAGGCCCAAGCTGGATTAGAACCCGCCAGCTCTGGTGTATGTGGCTGGCTACTTAGCCGCTTAGCTACAGGCACTGAGCATGTTCTTTGTGTCTTGATTCTCCTGTTTCAGATATTTGTATGTCTGGAGTTTTATTATCAGTAAATAACACAGAATCCAAACTCATGAGCATGAGTCAGGAAGAGTAAGATATTTTAAAATAGTTCAAAGATTCACTGAGATCCTTTTTCTTGCGGTTAAAAAAGATTAGTTCAGATGTCAGGATTCATTATTATGCATCTGGGGGTAAATACTTTATCTAAATTGATTTATGTGTTTATTTAAACAGTCTTGC
The DNA here is from genome assembly GCF_027406575.1 of Nycticebus coucang. NCBI lineage: Eukaryota > Metazoa > Chordata > Mammalia > Primates > Lorisidae > Nycticebus > Nycticebus coucang. The sequence continues at coordinate 12,840,593 of NC_069780.1, forward strand.
AGTAGTTTAACTCCACATCTTTGCTTCTGGCCTCATCCTGCCTACTCTGTACTGTGTACCATTATAAAAGTAATATTTCTTTCTTTCTTTCTTTTTTTTTGTTTCAGTTTGGTGGGGGCCGGGTTTGAACTCACCACTCGGTATGTGGGGCTGGCGCCCTACCCACTGAGCCACAGGCACCGCCCTAAAGTAATATTTCTAAAGTGTAGTTCTAGGCCGGGTGCAGTGACTCACGCCTGTAATCCTAGCATTCTGGGTGACCAAGGGCAGTGGATTGCCTGAGCTCACAAGTTCAAGACCAGCATGAGCCAGAGGGAGACCCCCGTCTCTAAAAATAGCCAGGCATTGTGGCAGACACCTGTGCTCCCAGCTACTCTAGAGGCTGAGACAAGAGAATTGCTTGAGCCCAAGACTTTGAGCTATGACACCATAGCACTCTACCCAGGGTGACAAAATAAGACTCTGTCTCAAAATAATAAGTTAATTAAATAAAGTGTAGTTCTAGTCACAGCCTGTAACAACTTCCTGATGACTAGTATTTGCACCATCACATGTCAACGTTCCAACTCACTTTAAAATATCTTTTATTTTTTATTGTTTTTCCAGCCAAGTTGGACCTAAGCTTATAAAGATGTTTTTCCTTTTTTTTGGCCTCTATAGTTTCACTAATGTTGCTGCCAATTAGAAGCAACATTCCATTTCTATGAACAAAACTTGCATCGGTGTTAGTGAACTTCTGTTTGCTGCATCTGACCCAGGCCCACCTTGACCACCTGCTGTATGCCCTGAAAGGCTGACTTGTGGACTAGAGTGAGAATTCCCTGTCCTTTGCCTTTGTGATGGGGTCAGCCCATGGGAAGCTCAGAAGGAGATCAGAAACTGCAGTCAGCACACTCCTTCCATTCTGTGCTCATGTCCCCTGTTGCCAGGATACTGCTCCTCTCAGGGCAGCCTTCTTCACACACAGCTCTCTCCCCAGAGATTCAGGTAACTGCTTCTTCCTCTCCTCTCTGGGGCCTCGATGTTGCCAGGCAGGTTATAAATCATCCCCTAATTCCCTACATCCCTTCACGCACACCGTTACAATTAGTCTTCATTAGATCCTTGAATTATCACAATTGGAGTGCCATCTATTTCTTGTTGTGAACAGATACACACTTCTTCAGCATTAAAAAAACCTTTCAAGAAATTTCAAGGGCCGGGCCTGGTGGCTCATGTGTATAATCCTAGCACTCTGGGAGGCAGGTGGATTGCTTGAGCTCATGAGTTCGAGACCAGCCTGAGCCAGAGTGAGACCCTATTTCTACTAAAAATACAAAAAAAAAAAAACAAGAAAACCTGAGGCAAGAGGATCACTTGAGCCCAAGAGTTGGAAGTTGCTGTGAGCTATGATGTCGTGATGGCACTGTACCCAGGGCCATAGCTTGAGACTCTGTCTCAGAAAGAAAAAAGAAATTTCAAGAGTTTTTCACTCATACATTTTACCAGATACGATCCTTTCCTCTTCTGACCATAAAATACCACTTTCTCTGAAAGCATTAGTCCATCGCTGCATTTTTTTAGGGGCTTGTCTAATCCCCTCTCTTTAAGTATAAAGCCTCTAAAGCAGTGGTTCTCAACCTTCCTAATGCCGTGACCATTTAATACAGTTCCTCGTGGTGTGGTGACCCCAACCATAAAATTATTTTCATTGCTACTTCATAACTGTAATTTTGCTACTGTTATGAATCGTAATGTAAATATCTGATATGCAGGATGTATTTAGGCGACCCCTGTGAAAGGGTCATTTGACCCCCAAAGGGGTCGCCACCCACAGGTTGAGAACCGCTGCTCTAAAGACAGAAGGACCGGCTTATTTAGACCTTGTCCCACACAACATCTTGCAGTATCTCACAGATTACCAGATACTTGATACCTTATCTGTTAAATAAAAGAACATTTTATTTATTTATTTTTATTTTATTTATTTATTTATTTTTGTAGAGACAGAGTCTCACTGTACCGCCCTCGGGTAGAGTGCCGTGGCGTCACACGGCTCACAGCAACCTCTAACTCTTGGGCTTACGCGATTCTCTTGCCTCAGCCTCCCGAGCAGCTGGGACTACAGGTGCCCGCCACAATGCCTGGCTATTTTCTGTTGCAGTTTGGCCGGGGCTGGGTCCGAACCCGCCACCCTCGGCATATGGGGCCGGCGCCCTACTCATTGAGCCACAGGCGCCTCCCTATTTTTATTTTATTTATTTATTATTTATTATTATTATTATTTTGAGACAGTCTCACTTTATCGCCCTTGGTAGAGTACCGTGGCATCTTAGCTCACAGCAACCTCAAACTTTTGGGCTCAAGTGATCCTCTTGCTTCAGCCTCCCAAGTAGCTGAGACTACAGGCATTCGCCACAACACCTGGCTATTTTTTAGAGTTGGGGTCTCGCTCTGGCTCAAGTTGGTCTCAAACTCGTGAGCTCAGGCAATCCACCCACCTTGGCCTCCCAAGTACTGGGATTACGGTGTGAGACACTGAGCCCAGACCAATAAAAACATTTTAAAAACATATTTCCCAAGAATTGTCTTTGTTAACCTCTACAGAGTCCTTGCTCAGTTAAGAAAGGAAGTGGGATATAGTACAGAATGGAAAAATGTTTTCTTCCCACAGTCGACATACATTCTACAGAAGACTGGCAAAATCATGTTGATTTCTACTTAACTACATCCATGATAGCTCATAGTGAAAAATTGGTAGAAAATGGCCTGTTTGAAGTTAAGATGGTGAAATTCTATGTAACATTTCCAAATATTCTAAATTCTACATCCACCCCTTTCAAAGTTCGCTTTTTTTAATGTCATAAAAATCCATTTATTTATTCCTATTTACTTACATCTTTATTGTTACTTTACACTTTCTTTGCAAGACATCGAAGTTCACTTTTTCAACTGGACTTTTCTGTTTCACTTCACCTAGCTATGATAGACAATTTACACCACAATCAATCCAAATATTACAAAATGCATAATTTTCATCTGCTCTACTATTTTATAAGTATTTGCCAGTTTATTTTGTCAACTTGTTTGGCTTAACAGGGAACATGATTACTACTTCTTGCTTCGTGAACAGACCAACAGAATTCTGAGTTTAGAGAATTCACCTTTCCTTTAGTTACTAAAATACGATTTCAAAGCATAGAGTTATCTTCTCCATAAGAAAGAATAAAAATCAATTTTTATATTAAGATAGCATTTTGGGGGGATTTAAAAATTATTATAACTGTATTATTACCCAAAACAATGACTAATTAATAACACTCTTAATTATATTTCTAAAACTCCAGAGAGTCTAGGAAGGATGTTTGCATTGACTCACCATCACTTTTTTTAGAAAGTCCGCATGGCTCTCCTTCTGTTGATATCTCTCTTGATTTGGCAGAGAGAACAATAAGGACAGCAAAGGGTCACTAAATAGTCATCACAAATAGATCCCTGTGTGAAAATAAAAAAGAAACAGAAATATAAAATTCACCTATTTGGTGTAATGACTTGCAGGTTTTCAGACATCTTGAAGAGAAACCAAAGACACTTGTCTTTTAGATTCAGAGTTTGAATGGATACATTTAACAAAATGTTAATTCATGTTTCCATATAACTCTTGTCTTTTTTTATGACATAAAATGTGTTCCCGTACTTTATAATTCTGAAAATAGAAAAAGATATCTAACCAAGTATCAAGTATGAGGGTAGAATAAAGAATGTCAAGGCCAGATGTGGTGCTGCATCTGGTTTCAAACTCCTGGTCTCAAGCCATCCTCCTGCCTCAGCCTCCCAAAGTGCTAGGATTACAGGCATGAGGCACCACATGAGGCTGCCTTCATTCCTACTGTATCTGTTATGGAGATCCGTGATCTGTAATGTTGCTATCATAACTATTTTGTGTCACCACAAACTGTACAAGATGGCAAACTTTGATTGCCAAAATTGATAAGTGTTAAGTGTGTTCTGACTGTTTCACCTCCCAGCAATTTCCCTGTCTCTCTCCTTCACTTCAGCCTATTTCTGAGACATAACTATATTGAAATTTGACCAATTAATAACCCTACAATGTCCTTTAAATGTTTAAATGAAATGAAGAGTCACATTAAATCAAAAGCTAGAAATGACTAAGAGTTATGAGAAAGGCATGTTGAAAGCAGAGATAAGCTGAAAGTGAAGCCTCTTGCATCAAACACTTAGCCAAGTTGTGAACACAATGGAAAAGCTCTTGAAGGAAATCAAAAGTGCTGCTCCAGTGAACATGTGAATGACAAAAAAGCAAAGCAATTTTATTGCTGATATAAAGAAAAGTTTTAATGGTTTGGATGAGAGATCAAACCAGCCACAACTTTCTCTTAAGCCAAAGCATAAGCCAGAGCAGAGCCCTAATTCTCATCAAGTCTATGAAGGCGGAGAGAGGGGAGGAAGCTGCAGGAGAAAAACCTGAAGCTGAAAGAGGTTATTAGTGCCTGACATTTAACGAAAAGCCATCTGCGCCACATAAAATTGCAAGGGGATGTGTCATTACTGATTTAGTCATTGCTGATGTAGAAGCTGCAGCAAGTTATCCAGAATATCAGTTAAGTCATCGGTGAAGGTGGCCACACTATACAACAGATTTTCGGCGCAGATGAAAAAGCCTTATCTTGGAAGTAGAAGCCATCTAGGACTCATCTCAGAAAGGAGAGGAGGAGCAATGCCTTGCTTCACAGCTTCCAAAGACAGGCTGACTGTTAGAGGCTGCTGCAGCTGGTAACTTAAAGCTGAAGCCAGTGTTTATTTACCATTCCGCATATCCTAGGGCTCTTAGAAATACTCCCAAAGCCTGGATTTCAGCATGCTTTACCGGATGTTAAGCATGCTGTTGAGAACTACTGCTCAGAAAAAAGGATTCCTTTCAAAATATTAATATTACTGATCATTGACAATGCACTTTGTTACCAAGAGCTCTGATGGAGATGTGTGAGAGTCGTATGTTGTTTTCACGCCTGTGGACAGAACATCCATTCTGCAGCCCATGGAGCAAGGAGTAGTTTTCCTTTTTGAGTCTTATTATTTAAGTAATACATTTTGTCAGGCTGTAACTGCCATAGAAAACAATTCCTTGGGGTGAAGCCTGTGGCTCAGTGAGTAGGGCACCGGCCCCATATACCAAGGGTGACAGGTTCGAACCTAGCCCCAGCCAAAAAAACTGCAACCTAGCCCCAGCCAAAAAAACTGCAACAACAACAACAAAATAGCCAGGCATTGTGGTGGGCACCTGTAGTCCCAGCCACTTGGGAAGCTGAGGCAAGAGAATCACATAAGTTCAAGAGCTGGAGGGTTGCTGTGAGCTGTGATGCAATGGCACTCTAATGAGGGCAAAAAGTGAGACTCTGTCTCTAAAAAAAAAAAAAAAGAAAAGAAAGAAAATGATTCCTCTGATGGATCTAAGCAAAGTAAATTGAAAGGGTTCACCATTCTAGATGCCAATCAGAACATTTGTGATTTATGGGAGGAAGTAAAAACATCATGATGCAGGGGAGTTTAGATGAAGTTGATTCCAAACCTCATGAATGACTTTGAAGGGTTCAAGATTTCAGTGCAGGAAGTAGTTCCAGATGTGGTAGAAATGGCAAGAGAACTAGGAATAAAAGTTGTGCCTGAAGATGGGACTGAATTGCTTGCAATCTTGTGATCAAACTTGAACAGATGATGAGTTGCTTCTTAGAGATGAAAAAAGAAAGTGGTTTCTTGAAATGGAATCTACTTTTGGTGAAGAAGCTGTGAACATTGTTTTTTTTGAGACAGAGTCTCATGTCACCTCGGTAGAGTGCCATTACATCACAACTCACAGCAACCTCAAACTCCTGGGCTTGAGCAATTCTCTTGCCTTAGCCTCCCAAGTAGCAGGGACTATAGGCGCCCGCCACAATGCCTGGCTATTTTCTGTTGCAGTTTTCATTGTTGTTTAGCTGGCCCAGGCCAGGTTCGAACCTGCCAGCCTTGGTGTATGTGGCTGGCGCCGTAACCACTGTGCGTCAGGCACCAAGCCACTGTGAACACTGTGGAAATGACAACGGAGGATTTTGGAGTATCACAGGGTTTCAGAGGATTGACTCCAGTTTTGAAAGCAATTATACTGTGGAACTGGGCATGGTGGCTCATGTCTGTAATCTCAACACTTTGGGAGGCAGAGATGGGAGAATCATTTGAGGCCAAGAGTTCCAGACCAGCCTGAGCAGCATAGTGAGACACCATCTCCACAAATGAATAAATGAATACGTAATACATAAATAAAATAGAGTTTTATTATGGAGATGTATAATGCCATCAGACAACATCGGGTGCTACAGAGAAATCTTTCATAAAAGGGAAAGTCAATGGATGCAGCATACTTCACTGTTGTCTTATTTTAAGAAATTGCCACAGCCACCAGATTTCAGCAATCAGAGGTCTTGAGGCAAGACCCTGTACTAGCTAAAAAAGATTACAGCTCCTCGAAGGTTCAGGAATATGACTGTTAACATTTTTTTAGCCATAAAGTATTTTTAAATTAAGGTATATACATTGCTTTTTTAACCACAATGCTATAGACTATACACTATAGCACAGTGTAACTATAACTCTTACAGACACTTGGGAACCAACATAGTCATGTGACTTGCTTTATTGCAGTGGTCTGGAACTGAACCTCAAGGCATTCCTGTATATGTGGAAATACATCCACCTTCCATCCTAGTGCTAGTTTCTCTGCAGAACCCCTACTATATACAATGAAGCATGTGTAATGGAATGGCACGTATGAAAAATTAGACTTCAATATCGACTCCCTCTCTACTCTATTGTATAATCGTTGGGTGAATTACTCCACTTCTTAAAATTGTGAAGTCTTCATTTGTAAAATGTTGTGACCTATCCACCGCAGGAGATGGTGTGAGGGTTAAGTGAGGTAACAAATGTAATGCATCTGGGGCATAGTGGGTTCTCAATAATCCTCTTCCATTGTGTGACATACATTGCAAATATGAGAGTTTTTTATTTTCTGGGTTTTTCAACAGAAACCTAGGAAGGAGGTTCCATAACCAAAGAATCTGTGGCTACAACTGACGACAAGGTTGCCCATGCTAGGAAATTCTCATCAATCAAACTCAGATGATGGATGCCGTGAAAATGGTCTCCATGTTTATGACCATTATTTTGAATGTGGCTGCATATAGGATTGATACAGTATTATAAGAGACTCACAGGGATGCCATAGCGGGTGCGGTAGAGAGTCCTCATCGCCACACTTGTTCCACACAGACAGCATTCATTCATGTCAGCTGCAATTTGACATCCAAGGCACAGGAAACAAAATGTGCCACAGAGGCCTGGACACAGCAAACCAGAGGTATGTGTTACTCCATTCTGCCCCACCACAGTGGAAAGTTAGTTTGCTTTCACGAATGGCAGTTCAAATCATGGGGGAACACCTTTGTATGTTTCTGTTTGGCTTTGCATCAGATTCTCCCCTCACCCTCAGATCATTTCAGGAATGAGTGCTCCTTGGAAAGTATGTGGTTCGTTTCATAGCTCTGCTAGTTTCATAGTTCATTCATGTACTCATTGATTGACTGAAACTTGCCATGATCCAGACATCATTATCCTCACTACTGACAGTGCCCCTGAAGGAACTAAGGAAAGTTCATGCCAAAATATGATTCCTTGGTATAAAGAATATTTTCAGTGAAAAGGCTATTTTTTGGGGGGAAGGACAGAGCCTCAAGCTTTCACCCTGGGTAGAGTGCGGTGGCATAAAGTTTACAGCAAACTCTAACTCCTGGGCTCAAGCGATTCTCCTGCCTCCACCTCCCAAGTAGCTGGGACTACAGGCGCCCACCACAATGCCCAGCTAGTTTTTGGTTGCAGCCATCATTGTTGTTTGGCGGGCCCAGGCTGGATTCGAACCCGCCAGTTCAGGTGTATGTGGCCAGCACCTTAGCCACTTGAGCCACAGGCACCAAGTCAAAAAGGCCATTTTTTATTAGAAAGCACCGGCCTCTCCCTCTATAATGCCTGAGTAACCTGATTTAGAATCAGAAAAGGGACTTTTGGACTCTTTACCACAGGCTAATAGACCTGGCCCTAAGGTCATTTGAAGTACAATATCTGTCTCTCAGGTTAATCTACTAATCAGTCTGTTTCCCTCCATCTATCCAGCCTCCTTTAGCAACCACTTGCTGCACAGATACTTACCAGTTTCTCTCCCCACTCCCTTCTAAAAGGCATCTTTAAAAGCCACTATCACTGAAACTTCGGGAAATCATTCTTGTGGTTCCCCCCATGCGTATGGTATTTGAAAATAAACCTTTCTCTTATTAATCTACTATAACTGTAAGTTGATCTTTTCAGCAAACCAACCTAGGGGAAAAGAGCAAGTTTTCCCAGGACTCCCCAACCCTGACTTAAGTCTATTAGGGAAGACAGATAATAGGAAAAGTTCTTCAACAGAAACCTGCTCAAGATGCCAAGTGTCACCCACAGAAATGGGGCCTACCTGGTTCTTGAGTAGAAAATGCTGTTTGACCTGAATATCAAGGGCAGTTAAGGCCTGGTGCAGTGGCTCACGCCTGTAAATCCTAGCACCCTAGGAAGCTGAGGCAGGTGGGCTGCCTGAGCTCACAGGTTCAAGACCAGCCTGAGCAAGACCAAGATCCCATCTCTAAAAATAGTTGGGCGGGCTCAGCGCCTGTAGCTAAGTGGCTAGGGCACCAGCCACATACACCAGAGCCCAGCCCAGTCCTGCCAAACAACAATGACAACTACAACCAAAAACTAGCCGGGCATTGTGGTGGGTGCCTGTAGTCCCAGCTACTTGGGAGGCTGAGGCAAGAGGATTGCTTAAGTCCAAGAGTTGGAGGTTGCTGTGAGCTGTGACGCCACGGCACTGGACCTGGGTGACATAGTGAGGCTCTGTCTCAAAAAAATAAATAAATAAAACAAATAAATAAAAAATAAAAATAGCTGGCATTGTGGTGGGTGCCTGTGGTCCCAGCTACTTGGGAGGCTGAGGCAAGAGAATTGCTTGAGACCAAGAGTTTGAGGATGCTGTGAGCTGTGATGCCACAGCCCTCTACTACTCTACCGAGGTCCACAAGTGAGACTCTATCTCAAAAGAAAAAACAAAAAAGACAGTTAAGTGCTTTAAAAGTGGACAAAAGGTCAAAGAGCCTCTTTGAGGTGTTTTGGCCTATCCCAGCAAAGTTCATTGGGTACAGCCGGCGTCCCAGGATGGAATGGGGACTTAGCTGGGGGGCAAGGCAGTCTGAGGATCAGCTGATGAAGAACCATGAGTGTTCGGGTTTGTCGGGAAGTCATGAGGAACCACTGCTGTGAAGCAATGAAGCTTGTATTAAAACTTGTGTGTATATCTGGTTGGGCGGTAACTGTCACTTTGATTTGTGGAGGTTGAACTACTGTCCTGAGATGCTTCAATAGTCACCCAGATGATCTCCTAAGATGAGAGCAAATAAACAAACTTAATCACTCCATTCTCTAGGTAATTTTCCCTTTCTATGCTTTTCAGTGTGATTATTAACTTGATCATTTCAAAGTTCAATTTTAACTGGCAATTTAAAGGTTCATGTATTTTCTTTCCTTGTCCAAGAACCCTGTGTGGACTAGAAGACAGGTAAATAGACTTCAGAGCAAATTTTCTGTAGGTAGGTTTGTTTCTTAGTATTAAAACTAAGCACCTCCTTCCTCTCTGCACCCCCCATTCTCCTCCCAAACTTTTCTTCCTCTGAGTTCACTTAGAAAGATTTCTAAGTGAGAGATGTCTTACAAAGACCCCATTTAGAGAGCTCTTATGATAAGAAAACAGTCAGATATACTTTTCCCAATGGCAAGCTAATAGCCTTCAGAACTCTTTAGTATGTATAAAAAAATCTAAATACATAAATTAAAATATGTGTAAAAATTCTGTGAGCTCATTCTGAAACCATGGATGAAAACTGTCCTAGGCACTGGACATAATGTAACTATAAAACAGTGAGTAAAATTTACGTGTAACAAGAACAGTCTTTTTTAAAAAACCAAGTTAGACTTGAAATTTTTTTTTTCTTTTTTCAGACAGTCTCGTTTTGTCACCCCCGGTAGAATGCTGTGGCATGATAGCTCACAGCAACCTCAGACTCAAGGCATTTTCTTGCCTCAGCCTTCTGAGTAGCTGGGATAAGAGGCTCCCACCACAACAAACGCTCAGGCTCAGGCTTGTCTGGAACTCAAAAGCTCAGGCAATCCATCCACCTTGGTCTCCCAGAGGGCTAGGATTACAGGCGTGAGCCACAGTATCCAGCCTTAGACTTGAAAAAATTTTAAACTAACATAGGTCTATTTATAATCATTAAGCCAGACCTGTTCATTGTTAGAATCAATTAGCTCTTTCACTGTGATCTTTACTCTAGAATTTGTTTATGTTTGAAGGGCTAGAGAAGAATTAACTTATAATCAGCACAGAGCTTTTTTGATTAACTATACAGGGTGCCTGTAGTAAGTTAGAAACTTCTACTAACACAGTTAGGAAGCAAGGAGGGAAGGATCTGGTCACTGGTAATTCACCTCATTATCAATTACGGGGACCATTTCCCAGGGCCACTTACAGACTCCACAGTCGCTGAAGCAATCACACATGCCTGTCTGCCAGTTGGAGTTTTGGGGCGCAGGGCCATATCCAGGCTGAGTCACAACGACCACCGGGGACTGAGCTTGCATCTCCAACGCAGGGTTTTAAATGATATGATCTGAAAAGGGAAAAGTTGGTGTTAGCCCCTCAGGGTCGCTCTGGAAGGTCCTTTGTGGTGCTAGGCTGCACTGGCTAGTGAGGCAATTTAGAGGAAGTGGATGTTTGAAGAACAGAATTTCTATCTCCACCCCTCACAAGGCAGAGGCCCTGGGGGCAGGGGGCTGACATTCACTGAGCTAGTGAAGTGAACAGTTGCTTCTCAGGCTGGGCGGAACAGGGTTGCTCGTGGCCTGTTTTTAGTCAGGTAGGTGGTATCCACACAGGACAGGGAAATAGGTGACCTGGTCACTGGTAATTCACCTCATTATCAATTACGAGGAGAGAAGCCTCCTCTAAAACCGCACCATCCTAAGCTTCTGTGTATGCCCCTTTACCACATACCTTTTTGTTTGGGGCTTGTATCTGCTTAGCAGTGCTTTCCAATCTGCACACACTCTGTTCCCTCACTTAATTTACTGGGAGTCCTGTCCCTTCAACAGGGCTGGCTTGAGGGATGCTTGCCACGTGGTAGGGGCAAGCCCTGGTAGGTGTCCCAACATAATTCACCATAAAGTGCATTTTATGAGAGGCAGTGTGGGGTCACTGAACATCAGTTAGATTCGGAGTGAGAATGTCTTTGCTCAAATCCTGGTTTCTGAAACTGTGTGATCTTAGACTAGTCATTTAACTAGTCATTTGAATTTCCACTTATCAGCACAGATTAGTAAACCAGAAATAGTTTCAGACCTACCCACCTCACGTGCTCATTCTAAAGAATCTCTATTTGTAAATTGCACCACAGACTGCATTCAGGATAGTTGAAGCTTATTTTAAATTTACCAGATTTGCCGTTTTATAGACATTAAAGGAGTTTTGATTCCTACTTTATTTTTAAAAACGTACCACAAGGGCCTCTTTTCCAATGAAGGACGGGGATCCTTTTGTGTGGATCTTACAGAAAACAAGCTTTTCCTCAAAGGAAGGTTCTAGTAAGTGAGGACAAACTCAGACTGCGCGCTGTGCCCACCGTCCCAGGCTGGGCTTCCCACCTGGCAGGCCCGCTGTGGGCTCAGGGTGGTGACTGTGTGTCCCCCCAGGCCCCCCGCCGACGTTGCTGTGTACCCGTGTGTCGTCTCTGCTGGACAGACCGTATATGCCTCTGAATTCTCAGAGCGGCCCGCACAGAGTCCTCCCAGGGGAGCCGGTCCCTGGGTGCAGGGCGCGACGCGGGCAGGACATGGCCCGCGGGGATTCGGGGTGAACGGCTGGAGGCGCGAGGCGGGGTCGAGAGACCCCGGGCTGCGCCCCGGCCCGAAAAGAAGAACAAAGGGAAGACTCTCTCCCTGCGGATCTGAGCACCTGTCCAATGGGCCCCGGATTTCCGCCTGCCAGGACGTGTCCCCTTCCCATCTTTGGAGCAGTCCCAGCTCGCTAAAGAAATTCGTTCGGCCAAGGTCAGGGACTAGGAAGTCAAGAAAATGCTTGGTTTCGTCGCCCACCCCCTTTCACGGTGATTAACTTGGCTGTGGGAAAAGTAAGTCCCGAGTCACAAGGGAAGGGACTTTGTGGGCTGCGTTCACTGACGCATTTCAAAACCATAGCGGGCACCTGGTCCACCGTGGGTGCTGCTGAGCCCGCCGGCCCCGCCCCGGCCCCGCCCCCGGCCCCACCCCCGGCCCGGCCCCGCCTCCTGAGCGCGGAGGTGCGAGGAGCAGGTGGACCGCTGCGCCCGACCCCGCTGCCGCGCAGCCCTGAAGCGGCTCATGCCGCTTCCCGGGGCCCTTCAGACCCGCACCTGCACCGGGGTCCACGTCTGTCCTCCATCCCAAACTCCACTGCTAAAATGATAGAAACTGTATTTTTGCGTGCCGACTTCCCACATATGGAGCTTTGGAAATGCTAAAATATGTGTATTCCAATTTCTTTTGCATTTCCTTTTAATAATCAAATGCCAGGGAAAAAAAGAAAAAAAAAAGCAGCTAATGTCAGGTGGCTATCCCTGGAGATTGGCTGGTAGATTTTCTTTTATCTTTGTGATTTTTTTTTCCCCACCCCCGATTTTTTTGTATTATCTGAAAAATAGTTTTAATAAACTAGCACTTATTTGTTTTATCTTCAAAACATCTTTTTTCAGAAACAAAAAAGCAAATCTACTGAAAAACGGATTTTTTAAAGAGATCGTGCTAGTGATATTATAGCTGTTTTTTCCCCCCTTTCTTGGCCCCTCGCCAGTGCCTGCCAGGCAACTGGCATTCAATAAATAGAAGATAATCCTACACCTCTTTCAAAGGAAAGACATGTTCATTTATTATAACTCATTTATTTTGTAAGAGGCCTGCACTTTTTTATATAACAGCAATCTGAAGATTTCAGAATAGAAAGCGGCTGTCATTTACCTAATGATCCTGTCCTTTAGCTGACCATCCTCAGTCAGCATATGGTATATGTATTTGTATATTCAAATTGGCTATTGTTAAACTTTCCAGCAGCCCGAGACCTGGAAACTGTGTGTGTTCCTTTGAAGTCCATTCACCGGTGATCTCTGTGTGCTGCAGCAAGCAGCCGCACCCCAAATATACACATGCTAGCTGCCACTTAGCTTGTATGAAAACTTACTTCCTCCATGGAGTGGCCTAAACAGTCTTTTACCCAATAGACAAAACTATGTCTCTCTTGCTAATTTTGACTTCCTCTTTCGAATGTGAGAAACTGTGGGAACTCAGGTGTTTCTGTGAATATTAATGACTACCAGGAACTAAAGCAGAGTGTGAAGCCCCAGGAGGTGTCTAATTTTATTTGAAGTTCCTTTTTAGCACAGGTTACACAGCAGTAAAGGCTGTTCTACCCAGCCCTTCTCACTCTGCACAAAAGAACAGCCCTAGAGGGAGCCAGCACCCAGGAGTGCCTTCTGACTTCCAGCATGAGATTTCTTACCCAAGGAAGTATCTTCTCAGAGGTAGTTACAAACTGAGAGGAGAAAGCACACACTCAGCTCACTCGTGTGCAAAGCTGTGATCATTTCACAATTCTACGTATGTTTCGCGCTTCAGCATAATATAAAACAGAAACAAATGCAAAATGTCCCCAACAACTGCAGTTCTCTTTGCTTCAACCACTGAGTATTCGGTGGTCTTTAATCTTAGCTATTCAGTGTAAAAGATCAACAAACAGCAAGTGGAGGAAAAAAACTTCCTGGAATCTCCTTTGTGCTGGGTGATGTTTTTAAAATTTTCTAGGACCTTAGGTATAAGGTCCCCTTTCTTTTCCTCAGTGCTCCTCAAAGCTTATTATGTGTAAAAACCCCACAGATAACTTTTTGGGTACTATCCTCAGAGAGTGGGCTTTGGGTGGGATGCTCTGAGGTCCAGGAATCTGTATTGAGCACCTGCTGAGCTGCTGCCTCTGTGCCTTGGACCCGTCTGCATAGACACAGGGTGCTAAGCATGTGGCTGCTCTGGGGAGAATTCAGCAAACAGCATCCTCTTCTCCAGGCAGATGCAACCCGTGGCTGCCACTGAGAAGCACACTCCAAACCAGCCCATTGATCCCTTACCTGCTGCTGGGGCAGCAGCCTTGCCATCTCAGGAGATTCCATGCCAGATACCGAGCAGAACACACTTTATGAACCATGATTGTAGGTTTTTTAAATTTCTCTTTTGTTACTAATTTAATGATTTTTTTTTTGGAGACAGAGTCTCAAGATGTTGCCCTGGGTAGGGTGCCATGGCATCATAGCTCACAACTCTTAGGCTCAAGTGATCCTCTTGCCTCAGTTTTTCTATTTTAGCAGAAATGGGGTTTCGCTTTTGCTCAGACTAGTCTCAAACTCATGAGCTCAAGCAATCCACCTGCCCAGAGTGCTAGGATTACGAGTGTGAACCACCACGCCCAGCATTTTGTTATAAATTTAACTCCGCAAATATTTACTGAGCGCCCAGTGTGTGTAGAAGTCTTGGTAGGATGCCATCTTTGATCCCATAAAAGCAGAGAAGAGGGGTGAAAACATTGGCAGGGGCCACTTAGGAAAAAGGAAAAACAAGGCAGAGGAAATGAAAATGGGGATCTTGGTGAACAAGCTTTGAAGAATGAAACTATCGCACCTTTTTTTAGAAGGTTCTTCCCGTGGAATGGCCTCAATTACAGGAAATCTTAGTATTTGGTTCATGTGTTTAACATCTTAATCTTCGTTAGTCTTAGTTAGAACCACCTTGTACATGTCTTCCCTGTCTATAAATACCTCACTCTTGAGGACAGCCCATTATCATATTAAAATGAACTACCATTAAAAGGCTGGGCTCACAGCTCAGCTCAAGTGGCTAAGGTGCCAGCCACATACACCAGAACTAGTGGGTTAAATCTAGCCTGAGCCTGCCAAACTACAATGACAACTACAACCGAAAAATGCCAAGCTTTGTGGCCGGTGCCTATAGTCCCAGCTACTTGGGAGGCTGAGGCATAAGGATCACTTGAGCCCAAGAGTTTGAGGTTGTTATGAGCTATGATGCTACGGCACTCTACCATGGGCAACAAAGTGAGACTCTGTCTCCAATAAAAAAACAGCTACTATTATTAATGTATCATATTAATTATATCAGCATTAATAAATATTATGAATATTGATTAATACAGAGACTAGATATATTCTGAAACATTTTTCTCTCCTTCCTACTGCTTATTGATGTTAAATTTCATTTTTTTTAGTTCGATTAAAACTTTTTCATTTCATTATCTCATAAGCTACATAAAGGGTGACATTTCTCTTTATACATATCAATGAAGTGCCAGAATTTAATCTTGAAGCATTCTAGTCCATTTTTCTTGCTTTTATAGTGAGAATTCAAGGATTCTTATAATTCACTGGCTAAATCTACAACATCTCATCTCGTTTCTAAATATTTTGAATGGATAAAATATTTTCAAAGTACAAAGAAATTTAGAAAAAAATTTGTTTTCTAAGCTTCCCTGGGAAGTGAAGCACAAAGCAGCTAAACTATCCCAAGTAAACAGACCCATGTATTGACATAATGGGTGAAATTAATGATCATGTTAGTAAATACAATGCATAATGTGAGTGGAAAGCAGTATTTGATGAGTATTCAAAGCTGAGATCTTACACTTCTTTGAAAAGCATGGCATCTAGCAAAGGGCTTAGGGCATAATTGTTGAATTCTACTGAATTTACTAAATTTAAAGCAATTAGATAAGAAAATATCAGTAACAGCACATATAGCATGTTGTGCGAAGAAAACCCAAGAAAATCAAATAACTTTTAAATAAAACTTTTTTTTTTCCTATGCTAAGATAAGGTTTTTAAGAGGTTCTTAATTTCGAAGTACTTACAATTAAGAAATATGTTCCCAGCAGGAAATGTCTCTTGGCCTGGGAGAGGATCTCAGCAGAAGTGAAAGCCTGTGGAGGAGAGGTAACCACGTTTCTATGGGAGTGGACGGGACAAAGGACAGTGCAGAGGCGTTTATTGGCCAGTGAATGCAGGAAGAGGTGGTTTTCAACCTCCTATTTTGAGAAGGACAATATAGCCGAGAAGTAGAGTAAGGTGTGTTCCTTCTCCTACATTGTGTTAGGTACACTCATGCATCTGTGGGGGGCGGGGATGTCATGCGTTATATAATGTGATTGGGTTTACATGCCTGACAGAGCTTACTGACTTTTTAAAATAAAATTTACTTTCTCCCTTTAATACAATACATCACTTCTATTTAATGTATATTGATTGCCGTCTTTTTATTGCAGAGCATGTCGGTAGTCTTTAGGACAAAGCAGGCTATCTGAGATTTCATACCTGATCGGACATTGCCATTTCTTTCTCCTTCTTTGGACCCCTTTGTTCTCCCTAACATTGATGGAACACCTACTGTGTGTCAGGCACTGTCCTAAAACTTTGCAGTATTAACTTTTTGAATTCTACCCACAATTCTGTGGGGCCAGGTACGATTATCCCTCCCCCTCCACATTTGACTGACAAGGAAACTGAGGCCTGGAATGGTAAGTGGCTAGTAGGCAGCAGCTGGGAATTGGCTGAAACGGGTGCTGTGCCCAAGCTGCCACATGTTCTGACTGTACTGTCTGACACAACAGAATTGTCCTACTGGGAAAGGTTTCCCATCCCAAACAACCTCAGAGAGAAAGACAGGACAGCTGGCACTCTCATTAAAGGTTTTATCAAAGTTTATGGAATGCCATTGTTTTGGATAGGCCTCCTTCCCTGGGCCCCGTAGACCAGATCATAGCAGAATGGAGTCACTTGAGCTAAGTGCCACATAATCAAACTGCATTTTAAAATGGGTCCATTTCAAACAACAACAACAACAACAACAAAAAAGATTCCAGTCAAACCGAGTCAGCATAATAAGGAAGTCTCTTTTATTTTAACTGCATAAGGAAAGTAGCTTTAAAACAAGCAATCTGCCTTGTGTTTTTGTTTCCGCCTTCCTCAGCCCTTTCTTTCAGTCTATAAAACCAACCTCCTATCCCCAGCTCTTTAGAATTCTAGAACTGCAAATAAAAGCCAATTCTATCTTTATATTATACCATGGTTTCTCTTCTGATCATGTAAATCTTTCCTCTTTTATTATCTTTAAATTAAATTTGTTGTAATTTTATCTTTTGACAGATTGAATTATGGAATCGGAAATTCAAAGGCTGTGGCCGGGCACAATGACTCACGCCTGTAATCCTAGCACTCTGGGAGGCCAAGGAGGATGGATTGCCTGAGCTCATAAGTTTGAGACCAGCCTGAGCAAAAGTGAGACCCCATTTCTATTAAAAGTAAAAAAACTGAAGCGTGAGAATCACTTGAGCCCAAGAGCTTCAGGTTGCTGTGAGCTATGACGCCACAGCACTCTATCCAGGGCACTAGCTTAAGATTCTGTGTTAAGGCTCAGTGCTTGTGGCTCAAACGGCTAAGGCACCAGCCACATACACCTGAGCTGGCGAGTTCGAATCCAGCCCGGGCCTGCCAAACAACAATGACAGCTGCAACCAAAAAATAGCCGGGTGTTGTGGCAGGCACCTGTGGTCCCAGCTACTTGGGAGGCTGAGGCAGGAGAATCGCTTAAGCCCAGGAGTTGGAGGTTGCTGTGAGCGGTGATGCCATGGCTCTCTACCCAGGGCAATAGCTTGAGGCTCTGTCTCAAAAAAAAAAAAAAAAGGCTGTGAAAAACAAATTCAAAAGGTAGAAATGATGATATA
This sequence comes from Nycticebus coucang, assembly GCF_027406575.1. Lineage (NCBI taxonomy): Eukaryota > Metazoa > Chordata > Mammalia > Primates > Lorisidae > Nycticebus > Nycticebus coucang. Next base: position 12,858,567 of record NC_069780.1, read on the forward strand.
GCACAGTGGTTTCGGCGCCAGCCACATATACCGAGGATGACAGGTTCGAGCCCAGCCCAGGCCAGCTAAATAGCAATGACAACTGCAACAAAAAAATATCCCTGGCATTGTGGTGGGCACCTACATGTAGTCCCAGCTACCTGGGAGGCTGAGGCAATAGAATCAATTAAGCCCAAGAGTTTGAGGTTGCTGTGAGCTGTGACGTAGTGAGACTCTGTCTCAAAAAAATAAATAAATAAATAAATAAATAAAAATAAAGATATAAAGATACTGGATGTGAGACTGAAAAAGGAGCTGAGCTGATATGACCTAAAATCCTAGGTAAATGACTTGTTAGTTATGTGACCTCTGAAAGTCAGCTCAAGAATCTGAGCTGGATCTCCCACCTCTAAAACTGGAAAAATAAGGCCCACTCACCAAAGTCATTAAAGAGTCATTGATAATGCTTGGCCCATTTTAATGTTTAATATATGTAAGCTAATACCATTGAAGGATTGTGGGATGCCAACTATTATATAACTTGAAACAATAATGATCTTTTTTTCCTCCACAAAAATGACATCCAGTCTCGACAAAGTTTTGCAAAACTGATAGACTGGTTGATCTGGGTGGCATTGTAAATTGGTCCTATCTTTTAGAAAGGCAGTATTAGCTATAGAGTACACAGAAGAATAAAAAATGCTTATTCCTTGGCCCTGCAATTTCACTGTGAGCGAGCACCTTCTTAAGCATTGTGGCTATAGCAACCTTGATTACTTCACCCGAGTCCTGGCCTTGAAATGAATACATGAAAGAAAGAGATAAAATTACATATTTGGTCAAGGTCAAGTCCGCATTTAGCACTGTGCCACCCAGAGTGGGGAATAAAAATCCTTAACTACCCAGTCCATCCCTTTAAGGCACGCTGGGAGCGATTAGGGAACAGCATAAGAAGAATGTCTACATTGTAGACAGCTAGACAAGGTGGCTAGAATACAAGGTGATAGGAATAAACTATTATTGGTAAGTCTCCCCCTTGATGGGAAATTACATGAATTGTTTCTGTATGAAGCAAACCTTGGAAGACAGGATTTGAAGTGAAGATAAAAAACGTGGAATAAAATGAGCAAAGATGAAGGGAGAGAAATCAGCAGAAAAGTCAGGTGACTACTCTAATGCTCCAAAATCTTGATTTATAGAGACAATGCGATAGAGCTGAAATAGGGACCATTCCATAACTGTCCACTTTACATATCTTTGAACATGAAAATACTCAAATTAGAACCTCAAGTTTAGCATGTCTCTAGTAAAACCTTCAATTCTTCCCCTCTGTCTCTCACACCTCCTAACCTTCCCCGGTAACTGAGGCCCAAATCAGCTCATTGCTTAAGGCAAAAGCCTAGAAGTCATGCCTCATTTCCCATCCAACCCACTGGCAAGAGCTGCTGATTCTCCTTCTGAGATGTAGACCTCACCATCATACTTCATAATGCTCATCCCAACTGTTACAGAAACCTCACCTCTTGATACTATCACAATGGGGATTTTTTCTTTTCTTTTCTTTTTTTTTTTAAGACAGAGTCTCACTTTGTTGCCCTTGGTAGAGTGCTGTGATATCACAGCTCACAGCTACTTCAAACTCTTGGGCTCAAGTGATTCTCTTGCCTCAGCCTCCCAAGTAGCTTGGACTACAGGCACCTGACACAAAGTCTGGCTATTTTTTTTTTTTAAAGAGACAGAGTTTCACTTTGTCACCCTCTGTAGAGTGCTGTAGCATCACAGCTCACAGCAACCTCCAGCTTTTGGGCTTAGGCAATTCTCTTGCCTCAGCCTCCCAAGTAGCTGGGACTACAAGAGGTGCCCACCACAAGGCCTGGCTATTTTTGTTGTTGTTTTTGCAGTTTGGCCAGAGCCGGGTTTGAACCTGCTAACTCGGTATATGGGGATGGCACCCTATTCATTGGGCCACAGGCACCACCCACATTTGGCTATTCTTAGAGACGGAGTCTCACTCTGACTCAGGCTGGTCTTGAACCTGTGAGCTCAGGCAATCCATCTGCCTCGGCCTCCCAGAGTGATCACGCTAGGATTACAGGCATGAGCCATCATGCCTGGCCCACAATGGGGATTTTTCTTTTCTTTTTTTTTTTTTTTTGTTGAGACAGAGTTCCACCCTATGCCCTGAGCAGAGGGCAATGGCATCGTAGCTCACTGCAACCTCAGACTCGGCCTCTGGGCATCCTACTGCCTCAGCCTCCAAAGCCGCTGGGATTACAGGCGCTCGCCGCGGTGCCCGACTGGGTTTTTCCATTTTTTTCCATGAGTCAGGGTCTCACTCTCACTCAGACAAGCCTCGAACTCCTGAGCTCAAGCCATCCTCCCTCCTCAGCCTCCCACAGTGCTGGGATTACAGGCGTGAGCCACCGCCACCGGCTACACAATGGGGATTTTTCAACAGAAATTTTGAAGAGACACAAACATTCAAACCATAGCAGATAGTATGTATCACACTTTGAGCAGTGATTGTCTAAGTTAGGCAGAAGGTGATTGTAGGGTTAGGATGAAGGCAATGTATTTGATTAATCATAACAGCATCTATTTTCAATTGCAAAACAGGGATACACATATGTGCATAATGTCACCTTCAAGTCCCAGTGCTGTGTTCATAGGTGTCTTATTTCTAGTTCCCTCAATACTATAACAATAATCTGAGGTCCCAACGGCAAGATGCCCAGGCATTGACTAGGTTCCCATTCATTCTGCAAGTATTTCTGAAAATCCTGGAGGAGTCTACAAACTGTCCTGGTGGTGGCTGGTCCCCTGTGCTAGCTTTTCAGCTCCAGATCACCCCATGGTAGTTTGATACCCATGAACATCCACTTAAAAAAATGCTAAAACAAGCTTTTCTTTAGCAGAAATTTTACATCGTGGTTGGGTGTGGTGGCTCACACCTGTATTCCCAGCACTTAGGAGGCTGAGGCGTGTGGATTGCCTGACCTCACAGGTTCAAGACCAGCCTGAGCAAGAGTGAGACCCCCATCTCCAAAAAATAGACAGGCATTGTGGCGGGCACCTATAGTCCCAGCTACTCAGGAGACTGAGGCAAGAGAATCGCTTGAGCCCAAGGGTTTGAGATTGCCGTGAGTTAATTTTACATCATTCTTTTTCTTCTCCAACCTGTATTTCATTTCTGCCCCCCTCTGAATTTTATCCTAATGTAGTTATTTTTACTTATGAAAGTCTTTTATTTGATCACGCTGTCATAATTTTTTGCAACAAACGTAAATTAAGCCCTGTTTCTTTTCCCTATTTCCCATGACCTCAAAGATCTAAATATGAAAAATTTATTCTAGTTTATCATTACGATGACTCTTAGTATGTAATTACTCAAAGCAATGTATCTTATTCTACAATCGTTTGTAAGTAATTATTAAATACAAATTATTCATTACTTTGGAAAGCCTGTCCACCTACATTACATATGGTTCAGGTGGTTTGGTGCAGAACCCTATCCGAGCTCTGGGGAGGACACGGGTGCCAGGTTGGTTAAGCTTTTGAAACTTTATTGAAGGGTAACATCTGTGAAAAGAAAAAAGGAAGAAGGATTGGGCAGGGGAGCCACCAGAATGTCATCGCACAAAACCTATCAGCTAACCACAGAGTGGTGCATTTCAATGCTAGCAATGTATGTGATCCAGGCTTAGCTAATCATAGAGCTCTATATCCTGGAAACTGATTGGACCAAAAGATTGAGTGCATGACCTAAATAGGGCCAATTAAAATTCTTCCTTAAGATTGCCATAAGGAGGCTGAAGGAAAAGACTCTTCTCTGCTGGAATTGTTTACCTGGAGTGAGTGCCTAGCCTTGCGGGTGGCCATCTTCCCTGGCCAGTGGACGTCCAATTGTAGCAGGTAGAATGGTTCCAATGTGCAGGCAGAGGTGAGAGAGTCACAGGAATGTTGAGATTCCACTCCTCGCCCCAAGGCCCTGCCTTTTGATAATTCCTTTGATTCTGGAGCTGCCATCCAAATCCTCACAGTAACATAAGCCAACAATTACCAACCTCCACCTGCCCGTGGCTGCTTTTTTTCCTTTGCTTAAAGTTGAACTAATTAATCATTAAAGACAGGGTCTTCACTGGGTTTTTGGCCTTTGTCCCTCAGTTTTTAAGAGTTCTTTATATATTCATGATATTAACCCTTTGAATGTGGAATATATAGCAAATATTTTCTCTTAGTTTGTTCTTTTGTCTTTTAACTTTGCTTTTTGCCATGCAATTAAAAAATTTAATGTAGGCTGGGCACAGTGACTCACCACTGTAATCCTAGGTACTCTTGCATGGCTGAGGTGGGAGGATTGCTTGAGCTCAGTAGTTTGAGACCAGCCTGAGCAAGAGGCAGACCCAATCTCTACTAAAAATAGAACAAATTAGCCAGGCATTGTGGCAAGTGCCTGTAGTCCCAGCTACTCAAGAGGCTGAGGCAGGAGGATCTCTGGAGCCCAAGAGCTTGAGGTTGCTGTGAGTGAGGCTGAGGCCATGCACTCTAGCCTGGGTGACAGAGTGAGACTCTTGTCTCAAAAGAAAAAAGAAGTTATGTAATCAAATTTATCAATCTTTTCTTTTATTGTCTCTGGGTTTTGTTATCATTTAAAAGACTTTCTCGGCTCTGTTGCGCAATGGATAGCGCATTGGACTTCTAAAAGACTTTCTCCTGCCCCAAGATTAATGAGAAGTTCAACCATATTTTCTTCTAATATGTTTATGGTTTTATTTTTTACTTTGAGATCCCTACTCCATCTGAAGTTTATTCTTATGTATGATGAGATGTATGGATTTATTTATTTATTTATTTGAGACAGAGTCTCACTGTGTCACCCTGGGTAGAGTGCTGTGGTGTCACAGCTCAGAGCAACCTCAAACTCTTGGGCTTGAGTGATCCTGTTGCCTCAGCTTCTTAGTTGCTGTTGTTGTGGTTTAGCAGGGCTTGGCTGGTTTGAACCTGCCAGCCTCAGTGTTATGTGGCTGGCACCCTAACCACTGAGCTATGGATGCTGAGCTGCTCAGACTGTCTTGAACTCCTGCCCTAAGTGATTCTCCTGCTTCAGCCTCCCAAAGTGCTAGGGTTACAGGCATGAGCCACTGTGCCTGCCTCCAAAATTCTTTTATTTTAAAAAATTATTTGATAGTCTTTTATCTAAAGGTAAGATCTAATACTGTTACAGTGGTTTTGGAGTATGTCTGGCAGATTTTCTGATAAAGCAAAGATAAATAAATAAATGAAGTAAAGAAATGTGAAATCTGTGTTCTGTCTCTGTGGATGGGGACTCTGTAATGGCAGGTTTGTGAGCAAAATAAATGATAACTGGTTTAAGCCTCTAAATCCTGGAGTGGTTTGTTTTCAGAAATAGATAATATATAGAGCTTTGAGCAAACAATACAATATAGATTTAAACAATTTTTTCATTGTAAAAAAGGGGAATTTCGCACTTAAACACATTTCCTCCTACTGACTCCATTTCCCCATGAATGACAGCCTTAAGAAATGACATGAATATTGAAAAGGGAAAGAACTCACCCTGTATTATTACCCATTTCTAAAAAAAACAATAACATATTTTTTTCTATCCTATCCAATCTGTGATCTATATTCACATAAAGCATTTTTACACTATTACAAATAAAAATCACCTCTTCATACTCTGAGTCTGATGCCAGTACAGCAGGTGGCTGCTATATCTATACCCTCTTTTGTACATATTGTACTTTAATTCCTTGTCTCATTTCCTCCAATGTGTGTTTTCTTTTTTTCAGACAGAGTCTCACTTTGTCACCCTTGGTAGAGTGCTGTGGTATCACAGCTCATAGCAACCTCAAACTCTTGGGCTTAAGTGATTCTCTTGCCTCAGCCTCCCAAGTAGCTGGGACTACAGATGCCCACCACAATACCCAGCTGTTTTTTGGTTGTAGTTCTCATTGTGGTCTGGCAGGTCCGGGCTGATTCAAAACCGCCAGCTCCGGTATATATGGCTGGCACCCTAACTGCTGAGCTTCAGGCGCCGAGCCAATGCCCAGCTATTACTAGAGACGAAGGCTTGCTCTTGCTCAGGCTGGTCTTGAACCTGTGAGCTCAGGCAATCCAACTGCATTGGCCTCCAAAGTGCTGGGATTACAGGCACGAGCCACCTTGCCCGGCCAATTTGTGTCTTTGTATGTGCTTGTATATATAGCATACCCTTTTAATGCTAAAAGGTATTCAATAAATGTGAAATGATCAATGAATCTGTGAGTAAGAGCAAACATTACTAGTAGATGCACTATTTATCAGCAATTTATTCAATTCCCTGGTTTCTTTTGTTGTTGTTGTTGTTGTTGTAGTTGTCATTGTTGTTTGGCAGGCCCCAGGCTGGGTTCGAACCCACCAGCCCTGGTGCATGTAGCTGGTGCCCTAGCCCCTGAGCTACAGGCGCTGAGCCGATCCCCTGGTTTCTAACTTACTGATCCTCGACACACATAAGAAGGTACAGTGTAATATTTAATTTATTGGGGTGTGTGGATCAGGAGAAGATTCAAATGCAAAAGCTGTGAACTGGCATAGATTAATGGTTGCCAAGGGCTGAGGGGAGAAGGGATAGGATGTAATTGCTAATAGGTATGGGTTTTAAAAAAGTGTTCTGGAGGGTGGCGCCTGTGGCTCAGTTGGTAGGGCGCCGGCCCCATATACCGAGGGTGGTGGGTTCAAACCCAGCCCAGGCAGAACTGCAACCAAAACATAGCCAGGCGTTGTGGCGAGCGCCTGTAGTCCCAGCTGCTCGGGAGGCTGAGGCAGGAGAATCGCGGAAGCCCAAGAGCTAGACGTTGCTGTGAGTCCTGTGACATCATGGCACTCTACCGAAGGCGCTAAAGTGAGACTCTGTCTCTACAAAAAAAAAAAAAAAAGTGTTCTGGAATTAGATAATGGTGATGGTTGCATAAATTTGTGAATACACCAAAGCCACTGAATTATACTTTAAAGGGGTGGATTTTATGGTATGTGAATTATATCTCAATTTTTTAAAAGCTGTGGCACAGTGGCTCATACCTGTAATTCCAATGCTTTGGGAGGAAGGGTCACTTAAGGCCTGGGGTTTGAGACCAGCTTGGGCAACATAGCAAGACCCTGTCTCTACCAAAAACTTAAAAAATTATCCGGGGATGGTGGTATATGCTTGTACTTCTTGTTACTTGGGAGGCTGAGAGAAAGGGTTGCTTGAGCCCAGGAGTTTGAGGGTATAGTGAGCTATGATGATGCTACTGTACTCCAGGCTGCATGACAGAGCAAGACTCATTTCTTAAAAATAATAATAATAATGATAACAATAACAATGAATTTGGTTAAATTAAAAATAAAAACTTGTGAGTTAAAATTCATTTTTTCATTCTTTAAAAATATTAATGGCTGGTGTTAAACTCTATAGTCAATGTATTTTTTCTAATTGAGATCTGGAACAACCAGAATCATAATTTCTTTAAGAAAAAGCCCAGGCCAGGTGCCGTGCCATACACCTGTAATTCTAGCACTCTTGGGGAACGAGGAGGGCGGACTGCTTGAGCTCATGAGCTTGAGACCTACCTGAGTAAAAGTGAGACCTTGTCTTTACTAAAAATAGAAAAACTGAGGCAAGAGGATGGACTGGGACCAAGAGTTGGAGGTTGCTGTTAGCTATGACGCCAAGGCCCTCTATCCAGTTTGACAGACTCTGTCTCAAAAAAAAAAAAAAAAAAAAGCCCAGTTTCTTGTGAAATTATGAGCAATTAATATTCTTCCAATCAGAGAATTGGCCAGTATATAAATATTTTCACAGAAAAGTTAAACATTTCCAGATGCAAATAAAGGCAAAATATTTAAATTGCTCATCAGGCTTATTTATTTATTTATTTTTGAGACAGTCTCACTATGTTGCCCTGGGTAGAGTGCTGTGGTGTCACAACTCACAGCAACCTCAAATTCTTGGGCTTAAGCGATTCTCTTGCCTCAGCCTCCCAAGTAGCTGGGACTACAGGCACCCGCCACAACACCCAGCTATTTTTCTGTTGCAGTTGTCATTGTTGTTTAGCTGGTCTGGGCTGGGCTTGAACCTGCCAGCCTTGGTGCATGTGGCTGGTGCCGTAACTACTGTGCTATGGGTGCCAAGCCTGCTCATCAGGCTTTTTTTTTTTTTTTTTTTTGCTCATCGGGCTTTTATCGGGTTATGTGCAAATGAATCTTAATTTCCTTTGCTTGTACTCTGGACCCATTGCTATAAACTTTGCTGGAAATCATGGCACTTCTCCAGATGAAATGATATCTTGTCCTAAAAGGACTGTAATGCCAAAGCTCACTTTAGTTTATTATCCTTTGTTTTTTTTTTAGTTAAAGCATACAAACTAAATACACATCATTAAACTTTATGGGACTAGAAGACTAAAGAGTCTGTGTCCTCCAAATGTTGACCAGCCAGCTTCGACAGTAAGTGCAGTGCGGAGTGACATAGATGTTCCCTTGCCAAGCAGTCTCTCATGGGGACGGAAATGAAACAAATCCAGACCATATGATTTACAACTCACTTGGTAAAGGAGAAGGTAAATATTGCAAAAGTAGTATCTGTAAAAAAAACCTGGCTCTGTGAGTAGGACCTTGTTCCCTTCAAGCTCATGCCAGCAACTTAAGTCAGGATATGTCTGATGGAAATACATTCCTAGAAGGTTACAACTGAGAACATGGCTTTATGATCATGAGTATGTGCTACAGAAGAGGTTGTGTCATTTGTTTCCCTGGATAAATTACAAGTGTATTTTTTTTTTTTTTTTTGAGACAGAGCCTCAAGCTGTCGCCCTGGGTAGAGTACCATGGCATCACAGCTCACAGCAATCTCCAACTCCTGGGCTCAAGTGATTCTCCTGCCTCCGCCTCCCAAGTAGCTGGGATTACAGGCACCCGCCACAATGCCAGGCTATTTTTTGGTTGCAGCCGTTGTTGTTTGGCGGGCCCGGGCTGGATGCGAACCCGCCAGCTCAGGTGTATGTGGTTGGCGCCTGAGCCGCTTGAGCCACAGGTGCTGAGCCAATTACAGGTGTATCTTTATTGTGGAGCCCCTAACAACAGATTAAAATCCTGACCACCTGCAGCTAGATGGGAGACTCCATTTCTTGGCGGGTGGTGGGACCACACTGTCTCCATATTTAACAACTAGGAAGTTGTAGGCAGGCTGAGCTTTCTTCATGAAATTTGGGAACGCTCATTAGGAAGAGACTAGAAAATAGAAACCCACTTATCCGCTTCTTGCCCTCCTCCCAATTAAAACAAAAATGAAACAAGAACCTGAGGGTGTGACTATAAATAGCCCCAACAAGTGACCAGAACCAGGAACTTGAACAGGACTGGGACTCAGTGTTTGCCACATTTGTTCTTTCTAATTGCTGACTGGCTTTTCAGAAATAGGCTTCTCTGAATCAGGCCCTGGGTAAACACAATTCACATAAAATGTCACAATTCCTCTCTATGAGCTGGAGCAGAAACTGTAGTTTCAACCTGTGACAGGCATGGGCTTGCCCGACACTTGGGAGAGGTATAAAGCAGAATGCACATTGCCCCAGTGTCTTCCCTGCTCCTCGTCTATTGGCTCCTGGGGTCTTAGCTGTGTGTTTTTGATTCACAGCATCAGTATTGCGTCCCTCACACTGTTGGACTCAGCTCTGTTATTGGGCCCTTGGACCCTGCCAAGATTGTGAACCTGCTCCCCAGTATCAAGGAAGACTCTTGATTCTTCTTAGCTTCCTCCACATTCCGGCTGGGAAAGAAAAACACTGTGTATGTGAGAAACTGTAGCTATGGTGGAAGCTTCCAGAGAGAGACTTTAGTTATCGTGCAGAAAGTTGTAGTTATTGTGCAAAACTGCCAACTCTTGATGAAGGGGGAAAAAAGAACATGCAATTAAAATAGTGACATACCAAGGCTTCAGGCCTCCCTAGGAAAACTAATAATTTGGCACACATTAAAATTTAAAAATGTTTGCCAGGTCTGATGGCTCTCGCCTGTAAACCTAGCCCTCTGGGAGGCCGAGGTGGGTGGATTGCCCTGCGCTCAGAGGTTTGAGACTAGCCTGACCCAGAGTGAGACCCCTGTCTCTACAAAAAAAAAAAGAAAAAAAAGGCCGGGAATTGTGGCAGGTGCCTGTAGTCCCAGCTACCTGGGAGGCTGAGGCAAGAGAATCGCTTAAGCCCAAGAGTTGGAGGTTGCTGTGAGCTATGATGCCATCGCATTCTACTAAGGACCACAAAGTAAGACTGTCTCAATAAAAACAAACAAACAAAAATACTTAAAAATGTTTATTTGTTCAACATTCCAACCTCCTTCCTACATCATGGAGAAATGTAGTCTTTGTTTAAGAAGTTGAAAACGGGTGGGTTTGGTGGCTCACTCCTGTGATCTTAGAGCTCTGGGAGGCCCAAGTGAGAGGATCATTTGAGCTCAGGTGTTCAACACCAATCTGAACACGAGGGAGGCCAGGTCTGTATTAAAAATAGAAAAATTAGGGTGGCGCCTATGGCTCAGTGAGTAGGGCACCGGCCCCATATACCAAGGGTGGTGGGTTTGAACCTGGCCCCGGCCAAACTGCAACAACAACAAAAAAGCCAGGTGTTGTGGTGGGCACCTATAGTCCCAGCAACTCAGGAGGCTGAGGCAAGAGAATCTCCTAAGCACACGAGCTGGAGGTTGCTGTGAGCTGTGACACTACAGCACTCTACTGAGTGCGACAAAGTGAGACTCTGTCTCTTATGAAATAAAAAAAGAAAGAAAAAAGAAAAATTAGCTGGTCACTGTGCCAGGTGCCTGAAATCCCAGCTACTGGGGAGGCTGAGGCAGGAGGATCTCTTTTGAGGTTGCTGTGAGCTGTGACCCTACGGCACTCTATCCAGGGAGACAAAGTGAGACTGTCTCAAAAAAAGAAAAAGACGTCAAAAACTATTTGAGATGCTAATGATGGCAAATTATAGCAACTACTTAAGAACTTGACAGTTGCAAAATTTTCTCTAGTAAAATTACAGATATATACTTTATTTTTTAATTTTTATTTATTTTTTTGAGACTTTATTTTTTAATTTTTATTTATTTATTTTTGAGACAGAGTCTCATTTTGTCACCCTCAGTAGAGTGCTATGAATCATAGCTCACAGCAACCTCAAAATCTTGGGCTCAAGCAATCCTTTTGCCTCAGCCTCCCTAGTAGCTGAGGCTACAGACGCCCATCACAATGCACGGCTGTTTTTAGAGATGGGGTCTCCCTCTGGCTCAGGCTGGTCTTGAACTGTGAGCTCAAGCAATCAACCTGCCTCGGCCTCCCAAGTGTCCCCTGAAGTTTCTACTCATTTTTTTTTGTCTTGTTACCTTACCTACTTTAATTAGTTTCAAATCTTTGGAATTCTGTTTTCTCTGGATGACTACTTCCTAAAACCTCTACCCTCTAGTTCCAATTTGGGTCAACTGTTAGACCCATGTGCTTCTGTCCATCTGAAAGTTTATTTTTCCTGGGTTAAGATTCCTGCTAATCCTCATTCACGGTTTATTGTCTCATTTGGCTGGATCGCATTCGAATGTGAATCCCTAAGGTGGGAGTGGGTAGAAGGTGGGGAGTGCGTTTTTTGAGTCCTTCAATGTCTGAAATATTTTTCTTTCTTCATACTTTTCTGGTTTGATTAGATTCCTAACTCTATGTTTAAAAACATTTCCACATGGTGGGGTGGGATAGAAGGTGGAGCTCAATCAACCCTAAGCAAGACAAAGAAACGGAAAACCGAAATAGAAACGGAAAACAACACAGCAGAATTTTCTCTTCAAACACAGCAGGAATCACATTAAATACCTCAGATATTCCTGACTGTCAGAAAATGCAAATCAAAACCACCCTGAGATCACCTAACCCCAGTGAGAATGGCCCACATCACAAGGTCTCAAAACTGCTGATGCTGGCGTGGATGTGGAGAGAAGAGAACACTTTTACGCTGCTGGTGGGACTGCAAACGAATACAACCTTTTTGGAAGAAAGTAGAAAGAACACTCAAAGAACTCAAATTAGACTTCTCATTTAATCCTGCAATCCCAACACTAGGCATCTACCCAGAAGAAAAGAAATCCTTTTATCATAAGGACATTTGCACTAGCTCAATGTACAATTGCCAAAATGTGAAAGTAACCTAAATGCCCACCAACCCAGGAATGGATTAACAAGCTGTGGTATATGCACCATGGAATACTATTCAGCCATTAAAAAAGTTGGAGACTTTACATCTTTTGTATTAACCTGGATGAAGGTGGAACACATTCTTCTTAGTAAAGGATCACAAGAATGGAGAAGCAAGAATCCAGTGTACTCAATGCTAATATGAGGGCAATATGATCTAATACATACCTTCACAAGAGAAAACTCAAATCAATTCAAAGTGGGAGGCAGGGGAACAAAGGAGTGGAGAGAGGGAAGGTGGGTGGGGGATGGGGTATTATGGTGCACAGCACACCTCTTGGGGGAGGGGACACAATTATAAGAGGGACTTTACCTAAATGCAATCAGCATAAGCTAATTCTTTGTACCCTCCATGACTCCCAAACAACAAATAAAAAAAAAAATAACCTCAAAGGCGCAGTGGCTCATGTCTGTAATCCTAGCACTCTGGGAGGCTGGGGTAGATTGCCTGAGCTCAGGAGTTCTAGACCAGCCTGAGTAAGAGTGAGACTCCCATCTCTAAAAATAGCCCGGCTATGACAACATGAGGCTTTACTGAGGGCAACAAAGTGAGACTCTATTTCAAAAAAAAAACAACTGGGCGGTGCCTGTGGCTCAGTGAGTAGGGTGCCAGCTCCATATACCAAGGGTGGTGGGTTCGAACCTGGCCCCTGCCAAACTGCAACAAAAAATAGCTGGGCGTTGTGGCGGTTGCCTGTAGTCCCAGCTACTCGGGAGGCTGAGGCAAGAGAATCACCTAAGCCCAAGAGCTGGAGGTTGCTGTGAGCTGTGACGCTACAGAACTCTACTGAGGGCAACAAAGTGAAACTCTGTCTCAAACCCCCCCCCCCCAAAACCCCACCTCAGTTAAAACACAAAAGTTGCCAGGCACTGTGTCTCGTGCCTGTAATTCTAGCACCCTGGGAGGCCGAGGGAGGGAGGATCACTTGAGCTCCGGAGTTCAGACCAGTCAAAACAAGAGTGTGACCCTGTCTCTACTACTAGGCGGCTCCTGTGGCTCAGTGAGTAGGGCGCCAGCCCCATATGCTGAGGGTGGCGGGTTCAAACCCAGCCCCTGCCAAACTGCAACAAAAAAATAGCCAGGCGTTGTGGCGGGCGCCTGTAGTCCCAGCTGCTCAGGAGGCTGAGGCAAGAGAATTGTGTAAGCCCAAGAGATAGAGGTTGCTGTGAGCCGTGTGACGCCATGGCACTCTACCCGAGGGCCTGTAGTCCCAGCCTCTCGGGAGGCTGAGGCAGGATCTCTTGAACCCAGAAGTTTGAGGTTACCGTGAACCAGGCTGAGGCCATGGAACTCTAGCCCAAGCAACAGTGTGAAAATTAAGTCTCAAAAAAAAAAAAGAAAAGAAAAGAATAAATAAAGTAAATAAAACCCACAGAAGTTGCCAGATCAGATTTTTAAAATAAGCAAATAAATCTAGCTATATATTCTGATCAAGACTTCCTGGAGCTTAACACACAGAACCTTTATAAGTCAAACAATAAAGATGATAAATAAGGCCTGTCAGGGAATTAACCCAAAGCAAGCTGTTGTGACTATATTAATATCAAACAAAATAATATTACAGTGCAGTCAAAGTAAAAGAAACCCAGCTGTCTGAATAGACATGAGTATTTTCAAAAACATAGCAATGAGTGGGAAAAAAAAGCCCGAGGAGTATTTACAGAAATTCCATATAACGAATACATGTTATATGATTTTACACACACACATATATATATATATATTTTTTGAGACAGAGTCCCAAGCTGTAGCCCTGGGTAGAGTGCCATGGCATCATAGCTCACAACAACCTCCAACTTCCAACTCTTGGACTCAAGCAATCCTCTTGCCTTAGTTTTCCTATTTTTTTTTTTTTTTGAGACAGAGCATCAAGCTGTCACCCTGGGTAGAGTACTGTGGCATCACAGCTCACAGCAACCTCAAACTCCTGGGCCCAAGCGATTCTCCTGCCTCTGCCTCCCGAGTAGCTGGGACTATAGGCACCCTCCACAATGTCAGGCTATTTTTCAGTTGCAGCTGTCATTGTTGTTTGGCGGGCCTGGGCTGGATTCGAACCCCCCAGCTCAGGTATATGTGGCTGGCGCCTTAGCCGCTTGAGCCACAGGCACCAAGCCCCCTTTCTATTTTTTTAGTAGAGAGGGGGGCCTCGCTTTTGCTCAGGCTGGTCTTGAACTTGTGAGCTTAAGCAATTCACCCTCCTTGGCTTTCCAGAGTGCCAGGATTACGGGCGTGAGCCACTGCACCCTGCCAATAATATATATTTCTATTTTTATTTTTATTTATTTATTTATTTTTGAGACAGAGTCTCAAGCTGCCGCCCTGGGTAGAGTGCCATAGCATCACAACTCACAGCAACCTCAAACTCTTGGCCTCAAGTGATTCTCTTGCCTCAGCCTCCCAAGTCGCTGGTACTACAGGTGCCCACCCCCAAACTTGCCTATTTATTTTTCTTGTTGCAGTTGTCATTGTTTTAGCTGGCCCAGGCTGGGTTCAAACCCACCGGCCTCAGTGTATGTGGCCAGCGCGCTACCTACTGAGCTACGGGTGCCTCCTGATAATAATATATTTTTAAACCAAAATTATATTGATCAGAAATATATGCACATGTGGTGAAACCATAAAGAAAATCGAGGAAATTACTAATGCAAAATTTAAATTGCCTCTCAAAGGGGATGAGATCAGGGCAAGACACTCCAGTGTGTCACAGGTGCTGGCAGTATATCTTTAGCAAAGTGGTGGCATTGTAAAAAAACTCTGTCCATTCCTATTCTCTTAGCACAACAGTGATTGACACACGAAGACGTCTGTGACCAAATGTAGATGGCGGGTTTCTCTCTTCCACCAAGCCAGCAATGGATTCTGCAGCGGACAACAGCTGGGTGTCGGCCAGTTCAGTTTTGTGACACCATCTACCTGGAGATAATGTCAGAGGCCACGTCTGAGGCCTCCTCCAAACTGCCCCACCTTCAGACACCAGTATGGGCCTCTGAAACTTCTGACCCAAAGGCTTCAAGTTGGGTTTCCCATAACCCCCTCTTCAGGTCCAATTAATTTACTGGAGTGGCTCACAGAACTCAGGGAAACACTTACCTTTACCCATTTATTATAAAGGACAACAGATACAGATGAAGAAGTGCCCAGGGCGAGGCCTGTGAGAAGGGGCTCAGAGCTTCCTTGCCATCTCCTGGGTGCACCACACTCCAGGAGCCTCCTGGTGTCCAGCTATCCGGAAGCTCTCTGAACCCTGTCCTGTTGGGCCTTTTATGGAGACTTCATTGCATAGACATGATTGACAACCACACAGAAATCTGATTGGATAAAAAAAAGAATGATCTAAACTCAGAAATTTCTGTACAGATTCTTCTTGGCCTCTTAGTGCAACAACATTCCTTCCTCAAGGTGTGGGGCAGGACTCCCTCTGGAATGAGGTGAAAGGAGGTGAGACAGAGACTCTGTTGACAATAACAAGGGCTCGGGGGTTCAGAGCCAGGAACTGTGGACAAAAACCTATACCTAAATATCAAAATATCACGGGGAGCTCCTGGGTGTTCATTATATTTTTAAGCCGTGCTTTTACACCGTGTGCACTCTTACCTATGGATTTCCCTTAGAATTTTGAAAGGATCGTTCTGAGGTCTCCTACCATCCCAGGTGGCTGATGAGAAGTCATTTGAGTTATTATTCCTTGGGAAGCTGTCTTTGTTTGGCAGCTTTTAGAATTTTCTTTTTTGTGCCTTTATTTCTGAAATTCCACAGTGAGGTGTCTGCTTATCCATTTCCCCCCTTTTACCCTGCTAAGTCCTTTGTGGACCTTTGTACTCCAAAGACTCGTGTTCTTGAGTGCTGGGAAAAATCTCTTATATTCCTTCTTTCTGTGATTGCTTCTCATTCCAGTACATGTTTTAATTCCATCATCCATTGTTTTCAATGTTTCTAAAGCAAAAGTTTCCAGGGTTTTACAAGAAAGAGTTTCTGTCCACTTCTTTCTGTCCTCCTCTATAAGTCTACACAGGCTCTAGAATATACCTCCTCTGTTTTTTTCTTCAATTACCATTCCTCCACCTCCTTTATGTTTTCCAGAAATTCACTGAATTCTGTCTCGTCTGCTGGTGACCTGCCTCCCATGTCTGCGGAACCAGAAGTCTCCAGGACTGTTCTGAAAAATGCCGTAATCTAAGCTTTTCATCTGCTGGCTCTGCCGTCTGCAGCTTCTCCCTCAGTTTTCCTGAGATGCAGAGAGAGAGGCGGATGTCAGAGCACCTGCTTTCCCTCCACAGCGCCCTGCACACGCTCCTCCCCTTGCCGCCCTTCCCATTCCTCCTGGTTGGTTAATTCCTAGTTGTCCTCTAGATCCCAGCTCCACTGTCATTTCCCCTGGAAGCTTTCCCCAACCTTGACCACATCAATCCTGCTACTGTCAGCTCTCAGTGAGGTGATTCTTGACTTACCATGCGGTGACATCTCGATAAACCCATTGTAAATAGAAAATGCTGGAAGCTGAAAATGCACTTAATAGCCCTATAAACCCATCCTAGAGTCAAAAAATTGAAAGTCGAACCATCCTGAGTCGGGGACTGTCTGCGCCGTGTGTTCATAGCCCTGCTGTTCGCACCAGCGTCCGCCGCTACATTACTCCCCATGGTTCTATTCGATCACCTCTGCACAGACTGCTCCCTGTTTCCGCTCCAGTGCCCCCTCTTCCCGGTTCAGTTTTCTTCTGTATCAAGTGCGGGACCCTAGGTACGTTGCTGACCTAGGCACCATCTTCTTGCTGACAAAGCCTTTTCCGTTTAGTTCTTCTGATTCAATGAATTCTCTCTCTTCTAGTATTCTTTGCTGACCATTTTTATTATTTGTCTTCCTAAATATCATGTTATTTCCTTGCAAAGGATAATATACGAGCATGGTTCAAAATTCGAAACTAAAAATGGTGGTCAGTGAAAAGGAAGCTTCCTTCCCTGTCCCATGCCCCAGGCCCCCTGTGTGTTCCCCTTTGTGGAGGCATGCACCAATGCCAGTTGCTTTTGTCCCCTTCAGAGATACTGTGTACACTTCAAGTGAGCCCATCCAGATATGTTATTTTTCTTACACGTGATCGCTGCACCCTATTCGGGGCCTTATTTTTTTTCCATTTATCAATGTATCCTAAAGACTTTTCCTTTTTGCATGTTTAAAGCTACCATAATTCTTTTTAAAGACAGTGTGTCCTACTTTTTTATGAGACAGAGTCTCACTTTGTTGCCCTGGTAGAGTGCCGTGGTGTCACAGCTCACAACAACCTCAGACTCTTAGGCTCAAGCGATCCTCTTGCCTCAGCCTCCCAAGCAGCTGGGACTACAGGCGCCTGCCACAATGCCTGGCTGTTTTTAGAGACAGGGTCTCGCTCTGGCTCAGGCTGGTCTTGAATCTATGAGCTCAGGCAATCCACCCACCTCGGCCTCCCAGAGTGGTTTACAGGTGTGAGCCACTGTGTTCTATTTTTTTTCTCAATGAAATCAGATGTACAAACTGAATCCAAATATGCACAACCATTACTTTCTTACAAAGTACACTTTTCCTCACACTACTGTTTGAATTAACGTTCTTTCTTTATTTTAAAACAACAAACTAATATCACTTTGCAACTGGTGTGTTGACTAGTTCTGTTCACTGCTGTATCCCTAAGGCACATCATAGGCACCTTCATAATAAATATCTGTGAATGAACAGATGGCTGATAAGTCCTCATGGTCATCATTAGGGCTCAGAGTTTGAAACTGAAGGAACACAAAAATTACGTGAGTATAGGATTTAGAACTGGCCATGAATGTCAACTGTGTCAAGGTCGTAACGATCCCGACGGGATACTCGCTAATCTGGGTGTATGTGACAGCCTGGGGGAGCCCTCTCCTCCTGCAGTCATTCCCTGGGTTTACAGCCAGACTGAAAAGGCTTGATGTGCCTGTGTCCTGAAGGGGAGCAAACTGGGACAATGCTGGGATAGGGATAAAAGAACACAAAGGAACCATTATTTAGGGGACAGTGTCTTGGTTTTGGTTCTTCAAATTTAAAAGTAGAGAAGCATGTGGCTCAGCACCGCAGATGAACACTTCCCTTGTGTTTCAGTCAACAAAAGATGAACAATGAGGCACATTCTTGGTCATACAAATGTAAGACCAGTTCCCCTCCCTCCCCCCACACCCTATGTTTGGGGACTTTCTGGATTTTATGAAGTTGTCCAAAGGCACACACCACAGATTAGAATATTAGATCTGTTGTTTAATAATCTAGAAGTTTGCTGCCTGCTGGAAGTCTGCAAGCCTGGAGTATAGCAGGGAGACCTTTTTTGGTGAGATGCTGTGAGCAGGATGGGAAGGGGAGGAGGAACTTTGGGAGCCTGAGCCTGGGAGGGGGAGAGGGAAGAACAGAGCTGCGAGACCTGGCTTTTATTTCTCGCCACTAAACCGTCCTGTGTGGAGGCTTACTTCTGAAAGCAAAGACATGCTGCTGGTAACTTATTCCTGCTCAGTTTTAGGCTTATGCTGTGGGCCGTGTGGCTTTGAGGGCAGGCTTGGTATCTCTGCTGACATCACATGGGCACTGACCACCCACATCCCCAGCACCTAAACACCTGTCATTTTGCTGTCAGGCCCTCTTTGTGGCCTGTGGTTTCATGAGGAAAGAAGCAGTCGGAATTCTCCTCCAGGCGCAAACATTCCCCCCTCACTCTGACACCTCTCAGAATTTGATTCCTTCCCTCCTGCCAGCTCCAAATTCTTGTTAGTAACAAAAGATTATAACCTGACTGATAAGTCCTTTTGCAGGCAAAGTCCACCATGCTGCCAGGCTTTGCTGTTTCATAAAGATAATGCTGTGTGTTTATTTCTTTTTCTTTTCTTTTTTTTTTTTTTTTGAGATAAGAGTCTTACTCTGTCTCCTGGGTTGGAGTGCAGTGGCATCATCATAGCTCACTGCAACCTCAAACTCCTGGGCTCTAGTGATCCTCCTGCCTTGGTCTCCTAAAATGTTGGGTTTACAGGTGTGAGCCACCATGCCTGACCTTTTTACTTATTCCTATTCCAAACAATTACTGGATCTCTGGCTGCGCTATCATTGTGCCCTCCCCCACCCCCCTACCTTGTGGCTAATGAGTAAGATCAGTGCTCACCGAGGCTTTCTGTAATGCTGTGGGTATAACAACTAGTGCGATGGAGCCCAGTTCCTTTCCCTTCACAGGGGACAAGACCAAACCCAGGTGAGCTCTCAGACCCAAGAGATTACTGACGAACACTGTTCCTACACAAATCCACTGCCTCCTTTGAGCCTTCAAATGTAGGGAATAGCAGGATGGACTTCTCCCCTTTAGTGGTGAGGAATCTGAGGCTGAGAAAGGCCAGACTGTAGCCACACACTGGCAAGGGCATCTCGGGGTCTTGGATCTCCGTGGGCAGCGCTGAGTCTTAATGCCCCTTGGGCTCTAACCTGTGTCCTCTTCTCCACACTCTCACGTGCCCCCAGCTGTCTCATCTTCCTGCAAGTTTAGCTATCAGCTAGGTGTTGACTGCTGAGCCTGTATCTCCACCCCCCAGACTACTCATTTGAGCTCTTATGCTCAAATGCCAGCTGACTGTTTCTACCTGGGCGTCTCATGGAGTCTCAACATGTCTCCAGTCCTTCTTTCCTCCCTCCCATATTTCCTCCCTTCTCTCTCATTCTCTGGCTCACTCTTTCTTTCTGAGAATGTAGGTTTTTCTGCCTGATTATTTTTAGTTTCAACACAGAATGTAATAAATGAGAAAATATGTCATTTTTCTTTAAGAATGGTAGAAAGTAAGCTGGGTGCCGCGGCTCACACCTGTAATCCTAGCACTTTGGGAGGCTGATGAGGAGGCAGCATTGCTTGAGGCCAAGAATTTGAGACCAGCTTGAGAACATAGTGAGACTCTGTCTCTACAAAATATAGAAAAATTTGTTGGGCATGTTGATGGGTGCCTATAGTTCCAACTACTTGGGAGGCTGAGGCAGGAGGATTGCTCAATCTGAGGAGTTTGAGGTTTCAGTAAGACTGGGAGACACAGCAAGATCCTGTCCAAAAAAAAAAAAAAAAGAAAGAAAGAAAAGAAAAGGAAAAGAGAAAAAAATAGCAGTAGAGTGTACAAACAATTCATTTGAGGACAAATAAAGCAATACCTTTAAAGTCCATATTGATTACACCCTTCAAATACTTGATAAAAAGTAAATTGACAGTCATGGAAGAAGCCCAAGTGCCTATCGACCCACGAATGGACTAGCAAATTGTGGTACATGTATACCATGGAATACTATGCAGCCTTAAAGAAAGATGGAGACTTTACCTCTTTCATGTTTACATGGATGGAGCTGGAACATATTCTTCTTAGCAAAGTATCTCAGGAATGGAAGAAAAAGTATCCAATGTATTCAGCCCTACTATGAAGCTAATTTATAGCTTTCACATGAAGACTATAACCCAACTATAGCACAAGACTATGGGGAAAGGGCCAAGGAAGGGGAAGGGAGGGGGGAGGTTTTGGTGGAGGGAGGGTAATGGGTGGGGCCACATCTATGGTGCATCTTAGAATAGGTACAGGCAATTGCATTAATGTACACAGCTATGATTTAACAATAAAAAAAGAAAAAAAATAAGTAAATTGACTATGAAAATACTGATTTGGAATTTGAATACAAAATATTTATCAGTATAAACTATGGGAAAGTGACTACATTTATATGTTAAATATATAATGTTATATATAATGCATTTATATTATATAGCATATAATATATATTAATGATGTATATAACATATAATATGTTAAATATATAATTATGTTATATATATTAAATGTTACATTTATGTGTAACATTTAAAAATGTCTATGTATCCTCTGTAGAGCTGCCCTGCCCTGCACTTTAAATTCTGTGGGAAGAAACTCTTTTGTTGAGCAGAAATTTTGTTTTGTCTGGTATTTTTTGTACCTGTCTTACCAAAAAGAACTCTTTTGTTCTTGTTTTTGCCTTCTGACATTGACTTTTTAGGGTATAAACTTTATTCAGATCTGAAAATCTAAACAATGCAGTGACTATTGTCTGTGTGAAATGGGAAGGTCATTGGGATGGGGGTCTGGAGAAGAAGACAGGGATCCCGCCTTGCTGTGAGAGTTGCCCTTGGGCATTGATAGTTTGTGTTTACTGATCTCCTCTTACAAATGTTTCATGATGGTTATAGATCCTGGGGACCCAAAGTATGGAGGGGCCCTGTGGCAGTGGGGAAATAAACAAGGAAAGAGGAATGGTACAGGGACCATATCAACTTCCATGTCAAGGTGAAGGTAAAATACAATTGGTCTTTGTCCTTAGACCCAAGGACTAAGAAGGAAGTAAAAAGGACACATTTAAACATTTCAGTTCTTTTCTTTTTTTTTGAGACAAGAGCCTCAAGCTGTAGACCTGGGTAGAGTGCTGTGGCATCACAGCTCACAGCAACCTCCAACTCCTGGGCTCAAGAGAGTCTCCTGCTTCCGCCTCCCAAGCAGCTGCGACTACAGGCGCCCACCACTACACCTGGCTATTTTTTGGTTGCAGCCATCATTGTTGTTTGGTGGGCCAAGGCTGGATTCAAACCCGCCAGCTCAGGTGTATGTGGCTGGCGCCTTAGCCACTTGAGCCACAGGCACCGAGCCACTTCAGTTCTTTTTTATTAATTCTTTTTTCTTTTTTTGAGTGACAGAGTCTTGGGATGTTACCCAGGATGGTTTCAAACTCCTGGCCTCAAAAGATCTTCCTACCATGGCCTCCGAAATTCCTGGGACTACAGGTGTGAGCCAGGCAGAACACTCTATTTTTAAGTACCATATTTTTTGGTGTTGGAAAATGCCAATAGGGCGGCACCTGTGGCTCAGTCGGTAAGGCGCGGGCCCCATATACGGAGGGTGGTGGGTTCAAACCCGGCCTCGGCTGAACTGCAACTAAAAAATAGCTGGGCGTTGTGGCGGGTGCCTGTAGTCCCAGCTACTTGGGAGGCTGAGGCAACAGAATGGCTTAAGCCCAGGAGTTGGAGGTTGCTGTGAGCTGTGTGAGGCCACAGCACTCTACCGAGGGCCATAAAGTGAGACTCTGTCTCTACAAAAAAAAAAAAAAAAAAAAAGAAAATGCCAATAAAAAGGTAAATAATAATAATAATAATAATAATGTCAATCAGTGATTCAGGAACATTTTATAGTCTGTTTTCCAGGAATTAAGAAAGCCCTGGCTGTGTTATATGGGGAATTTATTATTGGGCGGCGCCTATGGCTCAAAAGAGTAGGGCACCAGCCCCATATAATAGATACTGGAGGTGGCGGGTTCAAACCCAGCCCGGCCAAAAACTGCAAAAAAAAAAAAAAAGAATTTATTATTACTTTTTAATATTTAGGGGGATAAAATACAACAAATAATTATATTGAGGCAAGAGGATCACTTAAGCCCCAGAGTTTGAGGTTGCTATGAGCTGTGGATATGTTCTGCAATTAGGCAGCCAAGTACTTGTTGTCATTAGAAATAAAGTGTTTTAGTTCTGAAATAGCACTTTAATGGAGCCTGTTGAAACCCTAAATAATTATTAACCAGCTCTCTAATCTTGTCTACCTTTTTCAGGGCATATTTTTTCTTTTTTTTGGCCGGGGCTGGGTTTGAACCCACCACCTCCGGCATATGGGACTGGCGCCCTACTCCTTGAGCCACAGGCGCCACCTTTCAGGGCATATTTTGGGTCTTCTGGAAAAACGATTATAATCTTGCTATCTGGGTATTCAGCCAGAATTCTTTTTTCCAGCCCACATATTTTATACAGCACTTATAAAGTGGTGTGGAGAAGCAGATGCTGTGTTTCATCTTCTGGATTTGAAGCTGTGTAAAGCATTCCACAAGCATTACAGGAAGTGGCTCCAAAGTGTTTTTGTCCTGAGTCTATGATCAACTGTTTTTCACCACCTTTCTCTGCTTCTTTTAGTTTCAAGTCCTTTGGAATTGTTATCTTTAGACTTGGGCCAAGAGTGATTTGGTGGTGTCTCCTTGTTATACTGCTCTGAGAGAGTTCAACCTGGAAATTTACCATCTTGTATTGATTTTTGCTTGACTGAGCAGAGTCGAAAGAGCACTAGTTTTTTCCACTGGATTTTTCCCCAGCTCGGATTCCAAACATAGGCTGAAATTCTTATCTGATACTGATTCAAAAGAATGTTTTACCTAGTTATCCAATGGTTGGTTCAGGAGAAGATTTTATCTGATTACCCAAATGACAATTTTTAGGAGCCTTTTCTGTGGTTTTATTAATTTCAACTGTAATTTTTTTTGTAATTTTTTTTTTTTGAGACACAGTCTCAAGCTGTTACTCTGGATAGAGTGTCATGGCATCATCATAGCTTACAGCAACCTTCAACGCTTGGGCTCAAGTGATCCTCTTGCCTCAGTTTTTCTATTTTTAGTAGAGATGGAATCTTGCTCTTGCTCAGGCTGGTCTTGAACTCATGAGCACAAGCAATCCACCCGCCTCGGCCTCCTAGAGTGCTAGGATTACAGGCATGAGCCACTGTGCTCGGCCTCAACTGTGAGATCTTTAATTTGAACACCTTCAGAATTTCTTTCTTTCATCTTTTCCTGCTAGCATTCTATACTTCTGTTACATGGTTTTATCCCTAAAAATGTACCTTTAGAAATGATGCATTTCTAAAACTGGTGATGAAAATCTGGTTTGGAGTAAGCACAGCTCTGGGCAAACTTGAAAATCCAGTTTATTTTGCTGCAGAGAGTTAAATTTTGAGAGTTTAATTTTAGTTGAGTTGAGGTTCTTCTTAGCTGAGCTGTTTATTCCATTCCATACATACTTCACAGCTTTTGTTTTTATACCGGGCAAGAAAACAATCACATTGCCCATCCCGATTTGTTTCCTTCTGACGAGGTATTTGCCTCTCAACATTGGTCTCTTCCAAGTTTACTTCTGCAGGCTTCTCCTCCTTGACACTCTGCATTTGTGAAGATCCTTTTTTTACCTCTGCAGTATCTGACTCAATTTCACCAGTGATTTCTTCACCGAGCTGTAGGATACTACCTCACCTGCTCTCGCCTCCTTGCTCCAGCTGGTGATCTACATCAGGCACTCATGGCTGGGGACGTTTTAGGGATTTTGCATTAGGATTCACTTGTGTAACTGACTTCATCCCACTCTTTTTGAGACCCCTGAAATAGCCATTTTTGATCTTTTTATCTCAGGAAGAGTTACAGGCACAGGTTTCACTTCCTCTTTTCTAGTAGTCTTCTGAAGACACTTTTCAGATCCTTGAATGCAACAAGAGCTACAGGTGTAAGTCATCTGATGTTCAACTTTGTGTTTTTTCCCTTTGGGGGAATTTATTAATGTAAATTAATGTAATTTCATGGATCACAAGATTCTCATCCTCTTTGGAGTCGGTACTTTTCTCTTCACATGTGTTTGTTTTAACTTTTCACATGTGTTTATTTGTATTGCCACAGTGCTCTTTTCTTATTGGTGGCAAACTCTGTTTAACGGCTTAAACTTGACCCTGAATTTCTCCACTGTGCAAAGACCACCTTGAAACCTATTAATTGTTGTAGTCTTTGTGATCTCAAAGTTAAGCTGTTCCTCTGCTTTAAAGTTTCCATGCACTAATTTTTTTTTTTCTGACATAATTTCTGCTTTCTTTTTTGAGACCAAGTCTCACTATGTTGCCCTTGGTAGAGTGTTGTGGTGTCCCTGCTCACAGCAAACTCAAACTCTGGGGCTTAAGTGATTCTCTTGCCTCAGCCTCCCAAGCAGCTGGGACTACAGGCACCTGTCACAATGCCCTGCTATTTTTTAGAGATGGGGGTTTTGCTTTTGCTCAGGCTGGTCTTGAACTTGTGAGTTCAAGAGATACACCCACCTCAACCTTTCAACTGCTGTGATTACAGGCATGAACCACCACCCAACCTACTTTCTTCTTTTTTGGAGATTCTTGTTGAGAATGTTTCTTCACAGTCACCTTATTTTTATTAATGGATTGGATGGCTTTACCATAGGATGGTACTTTTGCTGACCTTGTATTCGTCATGTACATTCCCAATTCAGGTTGGTTTATTTTACTTTCACTGAAATATTTAACCAGTGGATCTGGTTTCCTTTGGATCTGATTGTTTTGCTGGATTCTTTTGAGAATCTTGGATTTCTGTTTCTAAATTCTTATCTTCACTTTTTAAAGTAACTTTGGAGGAATTTTCTTTTGATTTCTCCTAAATGGACATCATTCCTGAGTAGTGTCTTCCTTTTATGAGCAGTTTTTTTTTTTTTGTAGAGACAGAGTCTCACTGTACCGCCCTCGGAGAGTGCCGTGGCGTCACACGGCTCACAGCAACCTCTAACTCTTGGGCTTATGCGATTCTCTTGCCTTAGCCTCCCGAGCAGCTGGGACTACAGGCGCACGCCACAACGCCCGGATATTTTTGTGTTGCAGTTTGGCCGGGGCCGGGTTTGAACCTGCCACCCTCGGCATATGGGGCCGGCGCCCTACTCACTGAGCCACAGGCACCGCCCTATGAGCAGTTTTTGATAGGACTTTTATATCCTGGTAGGTGTGAACGCTGAATGGCTAGTATTACTAATGAGGAGCAGGTCTTAATAATCAACTTTAACTGATGCTAAAATGTTTCAACAAAAATACTACTTTGCTTCGAATAAGGTTTCTATTCTTCTTAGGACATGAGAAAAGCTGGCATGGTGCCTACAGATCTTTGCTTTACTTTGGATAAGGCAATAGAAACTTGAGGAGAAATGAGTTAGATATTCTTACAGGCTTTTTTATGAAAAATTTAATTCAGCTTCATATCTGTTTTGTTAATTTTTAAGTTAATTTTGGTTTCGGGCCTAGCCCTATTACTAGAGGAGTTATTTATCACTAGCCGGTCTATTTTGATAAAATTTTTGAAAACATTTATCTTCTGATGTCCCGTTACTAGACTTCGATTCATCCCCAACACATTGTAAGGTTAATATGTTTTTCTCCTTGTTTGCTGCATCTGTTGGTTTGCAGTTCTTACCTAACTTCCTTTGTTTAATAAAATACTCTATTGGCAGCACCTGTGGCTCAAAGTGGTAGGGCGCCGATCCCATATGCTAGAGGTGGTGGTTCAAACCCAGCCCTGGTCAAAAACCACACACACACACACACACACACAAAATAAATAATCAATTCTATAAATAAATAAATAAATACTCTATTAAGCTCAGTGCCCGTAGCTCAGTGAGTAGGGTCCCGGCCACATCCACCCAGGCTGGTGGGTTTGAACTCGGCCCGGGCCTGCTAAACAATGACAATTACAACAACAACAAAATAGCTGGGTGTTATGGTGGGTGCCTGTAGTCCAAGCTACTTAGGAGGCTGAGGCAAGAGGATCACTTAAGCTCAAGAGTTTGAGGTTGCTGTGAGCTGTGACGCCATAGCACTCTACTGAAGGCGACATGGTGAGACTCTGTCTCAAAAAAAAAATCTCTATTAATATAGATGTCCTTTTGTGATATCATTTACTTCCTTTCTCACAAGGCACAATGGATATTTCAGCCACCCTAATTCATGAAAATTTGACAAAACCATTCCTCATAATATGCACTTTACATGCTACACAGCACCTTAGTGAAATGGAAATCATATATCACCTTTTTCTTTAATTATTTAAGTTGACAACGTTTCTAGTTGTTTCCTGTCTGTTTTGGTCAATCTCAGAAGGAGTGTCTTGGAGCCTCCTCCCTCCCCGGGTACTTGAGGACCCAGGACCCAGTGATTGCTATTATCTAAGCCACTCAGCAGCTAGTGCAACCCCCATGGGAGTGGGACCCACAGGGATAATGCCCACCCTGAAAGTGAGACGCATTCTCTCCTGTCGTTATTTGCTTTGTAAGTTTCTGCATTTTCTTTCTTTTTCCTCCCTCACTTCCAGCTTCCTCAGAGAAGCTGCAGACTCTTTACCTCTAGTGTGAAGTAGCATTTAAGGAAGATTTTGATTGGAGGGCAGTAGCGTGGTATGTGGGAGCCTTAGGCATTTGGAATTATACTATAGAGCATGATAGCAACAGTGAGAGAATGAGGCTGAAATAATAACTTTTCTCAGCTAGACCAAAGATTTTTTTTTTTGTAGAGACAGAGTCTCAATTTATGGCCCTCGGTAGAGTGCCGTGGCATCACACAGCTCACAGCAACCTCCAACTCCTGGGCTTAAGCCATTCTCTTGCCTCAGCCTCCCGAGTAGCTGGGACTACAGGCGCCCGCCACAACACCCGGCTATTTTTTAGTTGCAGTTCGGCCGGGGCCGGGTTTGAACCCGCCACCCTCGGTATATGGGGCCGGCACCCTACCGACTGAGCCACAGGCGCTGCCCTAGACCAAAGATTTTTTAAAAAAATACCTTACTGGTGGTAACTTCTATGTACAAACATATGTACAGCATGTTGTAACTTCTGTCTCTTTTTCTTTTCTAAGTTGGAAAACCATTTATTTCACGGGAAAGAAAAAAGTGATACAACTCTATAGGTCTAGCTTTGGGGCCAAAAAGAGACCCAGAAGCAGCAAAACTCTCACCAAGGCCACCCCCAAATCCAACACCCACTGGAGGCAGAAAGCAGGGAGGAAGCACAGCCCCCCCACGGTCTCTGCACACAAGGAGGCCTGCTGGGAGAGCAGAACACACACGGGAGGCTACAGAAGGAGGAAAATGGGCAGGAGGACAGGGAAGGAAGAGAAGGTCTGAACTCACTCAGCACGGTAAATCAAGGTCCATGGCTCCTGAGGGACTGAACGCATGCAGCCGAGAACGTCGCAGAATTGGGGCACCAGGAAGGGCGTATTCTCATGCACAACAGCCCCCACACATCCCACCTCAAGCTTTAAAAGGCTGAGTACCTTGCCATCTGCATACGGCTTCCTGCTCACCCCAGGCCATGCCCTGCAGGGAATTCCGCGCGGCTGCAGAAGCTCGGGACAGCTCAGTCTCATGCACATAACCGCAGCCCTCTCCGACAGTGGGGCCTGGGGCTGTGGGGCGACGCAGGGGTCTCCGCCACGGGTTGTATGAAGTGGGAGCTGCAGTAACTGCAGCAGCAGCAGCCTGAGGTCGGAGGGGGGTGGAGATGGGTGACTGGCCATGGTGTGTTCTGAACTGGGGCAGCAGGGCCAGGGTCTGCTCTGTGGAATTATACACGGAGGCAGCCGCAGCCGCCACTGCCTCACAGGCCCGCAGCACCGAGCGCTCCGTGCGCCTTGTTGTAATACACGGAATCCCCACAGCTCGCCGTGTAAGGGGTACGCGCTGCTCCGTGTTGCTCGTTATATTGCTCAAGTCTGCCACCCGGCCTGGACCATCTATCGGACACTCTTTGGGCCAGTGCCCCTGTTTCCCCCACGACAGCAGCCGCCTTGGTCTCCCATCCCCCGTGCAGTCCTGAACCGGCTGGTGCATTCGTTTTTTGCCTTGAACCTCTGTTGTTAAGGCCCCCAGATGACTGATGTTGCCCACGGGCAACTTCCTTGAGGTTTTACTCTTATTCTTGCTGGCTTCCACAACAGCAGAATTCAACCCCACCCTTTCTCCCTTGACGCCTTCCCCTTTAGTCCCTTTCCCCAGTGAGATCTATTAGTTCTTACACAGCTACAGGGGAGGAGATTGCCCTGCATAAGAAAGGGATGTGGAGACCTGTGGTTGGCTTGCTGCCCCAGATAGACTTTGGGGAGGAATGAAATTTTCATCTCCAAAGTGACATTATTTGGACATAGAACTTTTGGAGGCGCTTAGGCCATGAGGCCAGAGTTCTAATGAATGGGTTTAGTGCCCTTATAAAAGGTCCCTCACAGAGCTCCCTCCCGGCTCACCATGGAGGATATAGCCAAGAGCAGGGGTCCATGGATGAGAACTCAGGCCCTGTCCAGACACTGCACCTGCCGGCGCCTTGATCTTGGACTTCCCAGAACTGGAAGACATTCTTGTTGTACATAAGCCGCCCAGTCTATGGTATTTCCTTGTAGTAGCCCAAATGGGCCAAGACACTCAGTAAATGCATCCCGGAGTGAATTTACTTCACCAGGATGTAAGGAAGCACCAAAGGCCGTTTCAGGCTCCCAAAGACAAAAGCCCACAGGTGCCTGGAGTGAGGAGGCTGCCTGTGGCCATGTGGGAGCACACAGAAGAACACCTGGCCTCCCAGTGGAAATGAAATCCAAAATAATAAAAGCCTCTTACCTGGCATTTAAAACCTTTTTATTATGGACATTGCAAGCGTATATGAAGGTACACAGACTAAAGAACCTCCACATAACCAACATTCAATTTTGATAACATTTTGCCAATGTGGGGTTCATTTTTAAAGGAAACACATTACAGCTTTGAAATTATTATTATTATTATTATTGTTAGAGACAGAGTCTCACTTTGTCACCTTCAGTAGAGTGCTGTGGCATCATGGCTTACAGCAACCTTCAGGTGATTTTCCTGCCTCCTGAGTAGCTGGGACTACAGGCGCCCACCACAGCGCCCCATTCTTTTTTTTTTTTTGCACTTTATGGCTGGGGCTGGGTTTGAACCCGCCACCTATGGCATATGGAACCAGCGGCCTACTCCTTTGAGCCATAGGCACTGCCCAACACCCTACTTTTTTGTTGCAGTTTGGCCAGGGCCAGATTTGAACCTGCCACCTTTGGTATATGGGGCCAGCGCCCTACTCACTGAGCCACAGGTGCCACCCAACTTTCAAATTATTAAGGAAGTTAATTTTTAAAATGGTGGAGAATGGCACTGGAAATGTATTTTTTTCAAAAGGAAACTGGGCTAGGTATGGTGGCTCAGGCCTATAATTCCACTTTGGGAGGCTGAGGTGGGAGGATCACTTGACGCTAGGAGTTCAAGATCAGCCTGAGCAACATAGAAAGACCTGTCTCTACAAAAAATTCAAGAATCAGCCAGCAAGGCATTGTAGTTTGTGCCTGTAGTCCCAGCTACTCAGGAGAGAAGGCTGAGGCAAGAGGATCCCTTGAGCCCTGGAGTTTGATGGTACAGTGAACTGTAATAATGCCACTGCACTCTAGTGCAACAGTGAGACTCTGTGTCTAAAAACAAACAAACACTGAAAAACAAAAGAAACTGAAGTCCAGAGCAGGATCTTAAACTTGCTATTTATTTGCAGAAGCTTCTCAGTTATCCTGGGTGCAGAGAACTCAGCTATTTGGGGGCTGATGAGGGCTGTCTTAATTATGGTTCTTTGATTTCAAGCAACGGAAATTCTAACTAACACAACCCCAAGAAAGGATTTATTGGAAGTAATAAATCTGATTAAGTGTTAAACACCAGGCTGCTGGAGTAAGGTGGGACCAGGATTGGGCCTGGAAGCCACAGCACCAAGAGTGGGTAGGCCTTGTCTGTGGAAAGCTGACACAGAGGGGTCCTGTCTCAGGCTCAACAGCTTCTGGACCAGGTGCGGTCGCTCACGCCTGTAATCCTAACACTCTGGGAGGCCAAGGCGGTAGATTGCCTGAGCTTACAGATTCAAGACCAGCCTGAGCAAGAGTGAGACCCTGTCTCTAAAAAAATAGCTGGGCATTGTAGAGGACGCCTGTAGTCCCAGCTGTCTGATAGGCTGAGGCAAGAGTTTGAGGTTGCTATGAGCTATTATGCTACAGCACTCTACCAAGGGCAACAAAGAGAGAGAGATGGAAGGGAAGGGAAGGGAAGGGAAGGGGAAAAGAGAGAGAAAGAAAGAAAAGCCAGATGGACGTGCAAGCATCTGCGTGCTGGGCACTTGCAGTGGTCCTGCTAGGCCCTCAGAACACCCATCGTCTTTGACCCCTCTTTATTTCCATATTCACTCTAGCTTCTATGATAGCTTTGTGGAGGCATAAAATAGTTTTCTGGCTATTGACTTTGGATTCATATCTGTTACATTTGACCTGGTTTTCGCTCTGTGAAGTGCTGGTGGTCGGTTCCTGCACAATTCCATAGCCCATTCCTTGCTCCAGCTAGGTAAGCCCTTCCCATCTGTGAACTTGCCTGGACATGAGGATATTAAATGCTATCTTGTGGCATAAGAAACAGTCATCACTCACAGCCTCCATGCAATTTCTCCCATATGCCACCTTTTTCTCTATCCTTCCCAGACTTATCTCCCCCCACCCCCAAAACAGAAACCTCTCAAAATGATTTCTGTCCTCTCGCTGACATCTCCTCTTTATTTTACCTTGTGTTATTATTTATTCTAGTCCCAGATTTTTCACTTATATTCAGCAAGCCTGGAATGCCTCATCCATAATAAATTATTTCTCCTTCCTTTAATAACTTATCTCCTGTGGTCTGTCGCCATGAAGTGATATAGAACAGATGTGGTGTTAGGACTAAGACAGAAGTCTAGCCAGGGGTGGTGGCTCACGCCTGTAATCCCAGCACTTGGGAGGCTAAGGCAGGTGGATTGCCTGAGCTCACAGGTTTGAGACCAGCCTGAGTCAGAGCAAGACCCTGTCTCTAAAAATAGCCGGGCCTTGTGGTGGGTACCTGTAGTCCCAGCTACTTGGGAGGCTGACGCAAGAGGATCACTTGAACCCAAGAATTTGAGTTTTTTGTGAGCAGTGACACCACAGCACTCTATTGACTAGGGTGACAAAGTTAGACTCTGACTCAAAAGAAAAAAAAAAAGAAGTCTATTGTGTAGTATTTTATAGAAATTTCTAGCCATCACCCTTATCTGATTTCCTATTTCTGTGGCTACTCAAGGGAATGACCCTTCCTTGTTCCTTTTTTCCTTTCGCCTAGATAAACACAGGTGCATAGTTCTGGCTAATGGCTTTTCAGGGGAAGTGGCTTTGTTTCTTCTAGGTGAATGCCTTAAATTACTGGTGTGAATCTTCTTGAACTGCCCACCTTTCTCTTGATGACGATGGAGTCTGGACTGCTTAGCTGTAACTTGGAAGACAGCTGCCCATGTCTGTGGCAGGCTTTGTGGTAGAAGGAAACTTTCATTGTTTTAAGACACTGGTATTTTGGGGTTGATATTTTACTGTAGCATAATCCAAGGCTACTAATGATAAAAATACAAAAGATATCCTAGAAAGTTTGTAAATGATATCAGTTTACATAATTATGGTTTGGTTTTTATCTGTTATTCACGTATAGAATCATATAAAGTTACACTTAAACAAATGCATCACTCAGTGTTTAGAAAATGCCCTTTGTTGTTTGCTGTTTATAAATGTGAACACTTATGAAATATTAATAAATCCACTGAATGCTTTTTTACAGGGATTCCTTTTGAAGCCATTTGACTAGTTTGAATTAGTTTCTGAAACTTGAGGTGAGATGGCACTGAACAGATGCAGTATTTCATTCCAGCCTTTTTACCAAAATGTGAATTTGAGCTGAAGAAAAAAAAAAGTGGAGAGGGGAGAAAAAAACGAATGAGTGAACAGATTAAGATTTATCAGCTCCACCTTTTTTTTACATTATCATGTTCCAAATATCAAAACTTCCATTCCTTCCCTGCCCTGCTAACAAATATTTAAAATCTAGGTGATGGCTCAGCACCCGTAGCACAGTGGTTATGGTGCCAGCCACATACACTGAGGCTGGTGAGTTTGAACCAGGCCCAGGCCTGCTAAAACAACGATGACAACTGCAACAAAAAATAGCCAGGTGTTGTGGCGGGCGCCTGTAGTCCCAGCTGCTTGGGAAGCTGAGGCAAGAGAATTGCTTAAGCCCAAGAGTTGGAGGTTGCTGTGAGCTGTGATGCCACGGCACTCTACCGAGAGGCAACATAGTGAGACTCTGTCTCAAAATAAATAAATAAATGAATAAATAATAAAATCTCGGTGAAATATGGTTCAGTACAATCTATGAGAAGGAGTCACCACTATCTGAGACGCAGGTGACTGTCCCAGGTTAGGCCTCATTAAGCTTGAAAGTTGCACTCACTCATTCATTCATCCTTCATTATTTACCAAGTGCCTCTTATGTGTCAGACACTATTGCTGGGTAGTGAGGTGACCCAGTAGAATGACCTATAGGTTGCTAGAGAGTTAACTTCTGTTCTGAACCCTCAGACATGCTAAGGTAAGAGTCCCCAAAAGGGAGAGAACTGAAAACAGTCTCTTTCATTGACTGGATGACCAGTGAACTACGACATTCTAATTCCCTTAGATTCCTTTGACATCAAATTCGGGGTCAAGTTGATATCATAGCCCTTGAAAGAAACATCGTTACTTGGGAAGGGCAACAATAGTTGATTCTCGTGAGGTAGGGTACAGGGAAGGGAAGGAATACTGAGAATCCCCCTAACCTGACTCTGCTGAAAGGGAGTAAAGCCCTTCAGTCTCTGAGCAAAGCCTTTAGAAGCAATCAGAAGACAAATATTGGGAAACTGTACTTGGCACTGAAATGCAACATCTTGAGGTCTGGTTCATGAAAAGGACATTATTTTGTGCTACATGTAGCAAAAATATCTCAGAGACATGTCAGACCAGGGTCCACTAGTCATGTGAATGTCCATACCATCCTGACCAACTATTCTCAAAGAGCCCTGGGAGACAGGATTTTTACAGAGAACAGACATTCCCAGGTGAAAACTAAACTAAATTCTAGGGAGATGGAGAGGAAAAGACTGAAGTGAGGACAGAGGGAGCCATTGCCTTCTCACCTGAGAGAAACAAGGGGAACAGGGAGGATTAAAACGTGATTGGGGGAGGGGCCTGGGGGGATGGTGGCTAAGGAGACCAGGCACGTGAGCAGCTGTCCAGCATTGGCACTATGTTTATCGAATCTTAGTGACTCTTCTCTGTAGTGGGAGCTTTGGGAATTTGGCTAACTGGATGAATTGTCCACACTTCATTTATAGAGACCAATAATCGTTTCCTATCACTTTGGAAAATGAGTTACTATTCTAATATTGTGGTGTTGACTGGACATTGTAACTAGGCATGAGACAAAGTCACACTTAGTATAGCATCTCAGTTGGTTAGCAGTGGACCTGTGGTCTGGGCTTAGGGAAATCAATGTCTTGTTGTACACGTATATCTACTACCTTTAAGTCATGATATAGTTAAGACAGACATGGTTTTTTTTTTTTTTGAGACAGAGACTCAAGCTGTCGCCCTGGGTAGAGTGCCGTAGCATCACAGCTCACAGCATCCTCCAACTCCTGGGCTCAAGCGATTCTCCTGCCTTGGCCTCCCAAGTAGCTGGGACTACAGGCACCCGCCACAACGCCTGGCTATTTTTTGGTTGCAGCCGTCATTGTTGTTTGGTGGGCCCGGGCTGGATTTGAACCCGCCAGCTCAGGTGTATGTGGCTGGCACCTTAGCCGCTTGAGCCACAGGCGCCAAACCAAGACAGATACGGTTTACACGTGACACATTTATTGGTACTTCACGCAGCCTCCTGTGGCAGACATTTTAATAACAAATCACAGAATTCTTTCCTGCTCAGTCAGGCTGTAGCTCTCCCAACTTAGACTGTAGGAAGCTGATTACCAGCTGATTGGTGTAGGCCGGCAATTAAAAACCATTTGCCCTCCATTTGTTAAGGGATATCTCATGGGGTTTCTGAGGAGGTACCAAGGATAAAAGATGTCTTTGAGAATTTGCTCTGATACCCCTAAATCAGCAAAAAATTCTCACCAACTTACCAAGCATCTTTTATAAAGCATTCATTGCTTTTCTTTTGTCAATATCTCGCTTCAGTTGACACACAGCACATGAAGAAAAAAATGTCCACCACAACCAATCATTGCACATAGATCCCTGTTGGAAAAACAGATCACCATGTAACCTATAAATAATGTCACATATTCCTTGTATTTGCATATTTTCCCAGCTTCTTTTTTTTTACTTTTTTCTTATTTTTTTCCCAACTTCTTTAAAATATACATTTCACGTCACTCATTTATCATGAGAATTCTGTGACATTATCACCATTTTTCTGGTGACCCAGTGAAATGAAATGACTTGCTAAAGTCACATGACAATTT
The DNA here is from genome assembly GCF_027406575.1 of Nycticebus coucang. Classification (NCBI taxonomy): domain Eukaryota; kingdom Metazoa; phylum Chordata; class Mammalia; order Primates; family Lorisidae; genus Nycticebus; species Nycticebus coucang. The sequence continues at coordinate 12,893,823 of NC_069780.1, forward strand.
GTGGCAGACCCTGGTCTTTCCTTTTCAAGCCAGTGCCCTTTTCGTCCTATTAGACCATTTCAATTGATCTATAGGTTATAGTCATAGCCCCATTCTCTCGCAGTTCTAAAACGGTTATTCCAGGCCAGGCGAGGTGGCTCACACCTGTCATCTTAGTGCTCTGGGAGGCCGAGGCAGGTGAATTGCTTGAGCTCACGGGTTCGAGACCAGCCTGAGCCAGAGAAAGTCCCTGTCACTACTAAAAAGAGAAAAACTGAGGCAAGAGGATTGTTGTGATGATAGAGTGCTGTAGCGTCACAGCTCACAGCAACCTCAAACTCCTGGGCTCAAGTGAGCATCTTGCCTCAGCCTCCCAAGTAGCTGGGACTAGAGTTACCAGCCACAACGCCTGGCTATTTTTAGAGACAGAGTCTCAATCTGACTCAGGCTGGTCTCGAACCTATGAGCTCAGGCAATCCACCTGGCTTGGCCTCCCTAATGCTGGGATTACAGGCATGAGCCACCTTGCCCGGTCCTAATTACTTTTCTGTTCCAGCATTTCTGTGTTTGTTTTTTACCTCAGGTAGTTTTTAGGGAGAAAAAAATCTCACTACTATTTGCTGAGAAACCTAGAAAAACCTGTAGAAAACATAATCCTGATTCTAAGTCTGTTTCCTAGTATGTGTGTATCCACACATACAAACAATAGAATGTAGAGAAGAAAGACGATTCTTCCACACTAGAAGGAAATGACCAACAGGTGAATACCAGGCTGAAGTCGGTAAGGGACAGAAATGTCTTTCCGCAATAAGTTCTCAGGAAAGATGCTGTATTAAATACTCAGGTTAAAGAGAGCTGTTGTTTTACTTGTTTGCAAGATGTTTAAAAAGTCATGTTGGGCCAGGTGCAGAGGCTCACAAATGTAATCCTACAACTCTGGGAGGCTGAGGCAGGTGGATTGCCTGAGCGTATTATAGGTTCCAGACCAGCTGGAGCCAGAGCTAGACCTTGTCTCTAAAAATAGCCAGGCATTGTGGCGTGCACCTGTAGTCCCAGCTACTTGGTAGGCTGAGGCAAGAGGATTACTTGAGCCTAAGAGTTTGAAGTTGCTGTGAGCTATGACACTATAGCACTCTACTGAGGGCAACAAAGTAAGACTCTGTTTCAAAAAAAAGAAAAGTCTTGTTATGAGCACTATTTGCAGAATCACAGGTGGAGTGAGTAAATGAATGAATCGTGGTATATGGCTGAATATATTTACTCAGGAAAGCATGACGGTGAGGTGGGAAAAGAAACAGAGCTTTTGAATTAGTCAGGAACTTGAGTCCATATTCTGTGACCTTAAGCCCTCTGATTCATGGTTTCCATATCTATAAAGTATAGATAATCCCTAGAGCACAAAGTGTTCGTGAGTAGGAACTGAGCAAATACGCCTGAAAATAATATACCAGGACACGGAAGGAGAGAAATCCATGGTCGTTTCCTTCCTTTCTCCTTACCCCTGCAGAAGTGGTGCCGCTGGCCAAAGAGATGCTCTCTTGGCTCCATTCATGGAGGAAGGTACAGAGCAAGGGGTTGCGTGGTAGCAGCCCCATGGGAGTTTGCATAGATGTAAAAAGGGAAGCAAAGCAGAGAGCCTGAGTTACATAAATTAGTCCTAGGCATCTGTTCTGAAGAGGAAGGACAGAGAAACACTGTCCGTAAGTGCACTTACTGAATCTAACCTAGACGTGCCCTTAGATATCATCTTGTAGAGCTTACTCATCACAGAAGAGGAAAAAGTGATTTTGCCTAGTGACTTCTTGGAAGGTCATAAAGTTAGCTATTTGCTAATCTGTTCTTGGAAACTCTCCAGAATCTAGCTTTGTGTCCCTTTGGGTCATGGCTAACTTTGGGAATCTCACCCCCACACCCCATAGGCATAACTACATGTACATGACATGCTTTGTAATCAGTTTCAGGAGGCTGGTGTTCTAGCCACAAAGTTAAGAATCAGGCCAACCTGATATAATCCTAGCATTCTGGGAGGCCCAGATGGGAAGATTGCTTAAGACTTAGAAGTTCAAGACAGGTCTGGGCAAGTGTGAGACTGGGGGCTCGGCTCCCGTAGCACAGAGGTCTCGGTGCCATCCACATACACCAAGGCTGATGGGTTTGAACCCGGCCCGGGCCAGCTAAGCAACAATGACAACTGCAACAAAAAATAGTTGGGTGTTGTGGTGGTTGCCTGTAGTCCCAGCTACTTGAGAGGCTGAGGCAAGAGAATTGCTTAAGCCCAAGAGTTTGAGGTTGCTGTGAGCTGTGACATCATGGCACTCTACCAAAGGCAACATAATGAGAATCTGTCTCAAAAAAAAAAAAAAAAAAGTGACACTTGGATCCAGCCACAAAGTTAAGAATCAGGCCAGGTGCGGTGGCTCAAGTCTGTAATTGTAGCATTTTGGGAGACCAAGGTGGGTTGATTGCTTGAGCTCAGGAGTTAAGAGACCAGCATGAGCAAGAGCAAGACCCCTAATCTCCAATAAAATAGAAAACTTAGTTGGGTGTTACGGCGAGTGCCTATAGTTCTACCTACTTGGGAAGCTGAGGCATGAGGATCAATCACACCCAAGAGTTTGAGGTTGCTGGAGCTATGATGATGCCACAGCACTCTACGGGTGGCAGAGTGAGACTCTATCTCAAAAAAAAAAAAAAGGGAGACCCAGTGTAACAGGTTCTTACAATTCCCTGTAAGATCCTTATTCATTAGAGAAAATAGCTCCTTCACAGTAGAGAATTACAGCAGACATTACCTTAACCAAGCGATCAAAGTTCCTATTTTGGGGGGGAGGAGAGGAGAGAGAAAAACCTACCTAACAGGTACTATAAGGGACTGTATGTGGGTGATGGGCACACTTACAGTCCTGACTAAAGCATACGTTATCCATTCACCCATAATGGGATAACTTGACGTCATGTGCCTTGTGCATGGCAAACACAACTGCACTTCTGTGAGTTTCTGCCACAGTTGCATAAGCTAAATCTGCCTATTAGGAAATGTATGAGAAAACAAACAGGGATATTCTACAAAATAATTGACCTGCATTCTTAAAAAAATGTCAAAGTCATGAAAGAAGAAAAAAACCAAGAGACTAAAGACGCCTGACAACTGAACATACTGTGTGACCCCAAAGTGATTTTCTTTCTTTCTTTTTTTGAGACAGAGTCTCAAGCTGTCTCCCTGGGTAGAGTGCCATGGTGTAATAGCTCACAGCAACCTCCAGCTCTTGGGCTGAAGCAATCCTTTTGCCTCAGTTTTTTTTTTTCTACTTTTTAGTAGAGATGGGGTCTTGGTTTTGCTCAGGCTGATCTCGAACTGGTAAGATCAAGCAATCCACCCGTCTTGGCCTCCCAGAGTGCTGGGAATACAGGCGTCAGCTATGGCCCCAATGTGATTTTCTTATAAACATTTGAGAAAGTTTAAATAAGACCCATCACTAGCTAATAGTATTGTAGAAATGTTAAATTCCTGATTTTGATATTTGTGCTGTGGTTATCTAAGAGGTTTTCCTTGTTTTTCGGAGGTACACACTGAAGTATTCGGGAGTAACAGCATCAAATTTGTAATTTACTGTAAAATGTCTCAAAAAAAAAAAAAAAGAAAAAGAACAGATAGACATATGGGGAGAGAGAAGCGGGGGGGGTGGGGAGGTGGGGCTGGGATAGAGCAGGCATGGCCAAACTTTTATATTTGGGGAATTGGGGTAAAGGATATTTGAGAATTCAAGAATTCTTTGTACCATATTTGCAACTTTTCTTTAAGTCTGCAATTATTGAAAATAAAAGCTTACTAGGCTGGGGTGGTGCCTGTGGCTCAGTGAGTAGGGCGCCAGCCCCATATACTGAGAATGGTGGGTTCAAACCTGGCCCCAGCCAAATTGCAACAAAAAATTTAGCTGAGTGTTGTGGCAGGTGCCTGTAGTCCCAGCTACTTGGGAGGCTAAGGCAAGAGAATCGCCTAAGTCCAAGAGTTGGATGTTGCTGTGAGCTGTGATGCCATTGCACTCTAAAGAGGGTGATAAAGTGAGACTCTGTCTCTACAAAAAAAAAAAAGAGCTTGCTAGGCTGGGTGTGATGGTTCACACCTATAATCTTAGCACTTGGGAGGCTGAGGCAGGAGTGAATCTGGGAGTTTGAGAGCTATGATGACTCCTTTGCTCTCTAGTCTGGGCAACAGAGTGAGCCCCTGTCTCAAAAAAAAAAAAAAAAAAAAAGGTTTACTAAAAGAAAAAAGAATGTAAGCCTATGAAGAAGGGGTTTTGATTTGCTCTGTTCACTGACGTACCCCTAGCACCTGGCATAGTACTTGGCCTGTTTTGTGTACTCAGTAATCTCTGATGAATGAATTAACACTGCCTATGATTTACTATTTAGGCAAATGTACCAGTTATAAGGGAGTTGTGGTTTCAATGTATCCCCAAGGTTCACATGGGGAAAATTCACCTCCCATGCAACAGTGATGAGAGGTGGGACCTTGAAGAGATGACTAGGTCATGATTAATGTTGCTTACTCAGGAGTTGGTTCATTATGGTGAGAGTGGGTTTATGATAAAAGGGAGTAGGGCTTTTGCTTTCTCTCTCATGTTATCTTGCCCACCCACCATGGAAAAGCTCAACAAGAAGGCCCTCAACCAGGTGCCGGCCTCTCATTCTTGAATTTCCCAGCCTGTGGAACTATAAGAAATGAATCTCTGTCCTTTATAAACTATCCCATCTCAAGTATTCTGTTATAGTAGCACAAAATAGACTAGGAGGGAATTCACCATGCACCCCTTTTTATCCAAGGCTAAGAGATCATCCCCCACCCTGCAGATTTGCAGGGTCCTAGGTCTGAACTCTGAGCAAACCAAGGAGAGGCCAATAGTCCTGTGCCACCTTCACTGCCCACTTGCTCATCTCCAGCAGGTTTTTCAGAGACATATCTCTTGAATCAATAAGGATTTTACGTAGTATTATTAAGATATTCCAAAGTTGGGTGTGGTGGCTCACGCCTGTAATCCTAGCACTCTGGACCAGCAAGACCTCGTCTCTAAAAATAGCCAGGCATTGTAGTGGGCACCTGTCGTCCCAGCTACTTGGGAGGCTGAGGCAAGAGAATTGCTTGAGACCAAGAGTTTTAGGTTGCTGTGAGCTATGACACCACAGCACTCAACCCCAGGGTGACAAAGTGAGACTCTGTCTCCAAAAAAAGAAAAGAAAAGAAAAGAAAAAGAAAAAGCTATTCCAAAGTATAGATAGCTGAATGGCCCCTGTTAATCACTGTAAAAATTTAGAATTGTAGTGGCACAAAGTCACCTAACAAAACTAAGGTTAAGCCATGAAGGTGTCAGGAGGGCAATCACAGAGATGGCTATGTTACCGCCACGCCGAGGGTGCTCAGGTGACTCACCGGGATGCCATAGCGGGTCCGGTACAAGGTCCTCATGGCCATACTGACTCCACACAGGCAGCACTCATTCATGTCGGCAGCAATCATGAACGACAGGTACAGGGGACAGAACGTCCCACAGAGGCCTGAGTACAGGGGAAACCACACAGAGGAATTAGTCTGTCGTCTTGGTCTTCATTAAATCACACTGCTTGCAAAAACATGCCACCTAAGGCAATGGCCTTCATGGAGGTTCTGAGGAAACAGTATCATCATGTGGTTCTTCCCATCTTGCTTCCAGAGCCCAGTGTGCAGGCTGAGGAAAGTCTACCCATCATTTACTAGCTCCAGTCTAATTGCAGATGCTCCTGCCCTGCCCATCTGAGCATGCCCAAGGTGTTTTTCTTCTTTGCCCTTGATTACATTTGGTTTGTGCTTGCATAAAAAGTTTATCACATCAAGCTGTCAGAGAAGACCCTGAAAACTATGGGAGGGTGTTTAGGGTGAAAAAAATGGAGAAATCATTAGGGCCGGAAGTGAGAAAAGCAATTGGGAATAGATTCCAGATAGTCATTTGGGAAAAGAGTAGAGTCCTCTGTGATGAGAGGAAAACGAGCAGACGTCAAGGGCCATCGGTATAAAAAGCTTACCGAGCCTGCTACAAATTCACTTTGCAGGATATTTATAAGATAAAAGGGCCTAAAAAAAATAGCAGCAAACAGGAAGTTATGCTCAAATATGCTCTGTGTACTAGTCTATTTTGAAAAGGTCTTGGGTGGAGTTTTAATATGGCTGTATCCTAGATAAGAAAGTTTTTTTTTTAATTGATTGTTTTAAGCAGAAGGTACTCTTCAATGAACATGAAACTTCCTTCATACACATGAAAGGGTGGCTATTAATCAAAGATAATAGAAGGATGAGCCACACAGAGTGTGTTTTCAACTCACATGGGAATAGACTCTAAAATAAGGAAAATTTTCTCCATAAAAATGTGTTTGGCAAAGGTTTTTTAAAAAATGCAATGCTTCTTGAAATGGAACAATTACCAAGTCACAAGAAGGAAAGTATTTTCCTGTTTTCAGTAAGAACTGAAAGCTGGAAAATGCTCAGAATCAGCACTGTAGAAAACAAAAGGGGTAAATAGAAGACAAATTGGAAAAACACACCAAGACCACGGTGCTACTAAAGAGGTGAAAAACAAATTTTTTTTTTTTTTGAGACAGAGCCTCACTGTGTCATTCTCCATAGAGTGCCATGGAGTCACAGCTCACAGCAACCTCCAATTCTTGGACGCAAGTGATTCTCTTGCCTCAGCCTCCCAAGTAGCTGGGACTATAGGTGTCCATCACACCTAGCTATTTTTTTTTTTAGGTCTCACTCTGGCTTAGGCTGGTCTTGAACCTGTGAACTCAGGCAATCAACCTACCAGGCCCCCAATCTCGGCCTCCCAGAGTGCTAGGATTACAGGTGTGAGCCACCGCTCCCAGCCTAAGAGGAGAACATTTTTAAAAGAGCAGGAGAAGGACCACAAACACAAAGCCAGGCAGGTTGCAAGGGAATGAAATAAGTTGGAAAAAAACACAAAAGGGAAGATAGTGAGTGGTAGATATAAACATATCAAACTGCAGAGCGAATATTCCCTTTCATGGGATTAGCTAATACTCAACAGCAGCCAACTCCTGCCATGTGAGAATGAGGACCTGTCTTTCCAGATTTTCCAAAATTTCAAGAAAACCTTTAAATCTACATTGGAAAACTACATTTTTATGTGAAATCTGATTTTTATCTATTTCCTATTATTTTAAAATTAAAGCAAGAAATACATCAAGAGGGTTCATTACGTTTAGGACAAACGAAATATATCCACCCAAGTGCCCAGCTTTTGACTTCTGAGTTAGCGATTACAGCATGGAACCCAACAAGAGGCTAGATAGTGATTTTCCTCATGACAGTAGCCTTCATGATTGTACTCAAGGAGAAGGCATTAACCAGATGGACTCACAAATCTTCCTGTCAGCAAAGCAGTCCCAGGGGCTAGTTTGCCAGTGACTAATGGCCACACTTCTTGGGTCATATGTTGGCTGTGAAACAACTGGATTCATTTTTCAGGCCAAGTTCAGAAGGACACTGCCTGCAAAAAACAAAACCAAAAAGGTATTAAACCCCTAGTTGAAAAGACATTCGATTACAAGCATCCTGGTTTGGGATGGTCAGGCTCAACTAACACCATAACATTTCAGACTAATGTAGATGTTTAAGAATTAAAAACAGGAAGGAATGGAGAGAAAGCTTCCTTTCTCAGGTTTTTGGAATTTTTTTTTCTTTTGATTCGTACTTTTCATCAATAAAATGTTGTTTTGCTATTTTCTTTTTTTTTTTTTTTTTTTGTGGTTTTTGGCCGGGGCTGGCTTGAACCCGCCACCTCCGGCATATGGTACCGGCACCCTACTCCTTGAGCCACAGGCGCTGCCCTGTTTTGCTATTTTCAAGACAATCATCCTGAGTGGTGTTTATCTTGCATTTGAAGTGCATTTATGTTTAATAGAAATTGTATTCTGAGTACTGAGTACTATTGACAGAAATGAAGCCATACTCTGTAAAATAATTTAAGGAGGTTCTTTCTGAGCCAGCGTTGAGGACCATGACTCGGAGCACATCCAAGAAACCATGAGCAAGTGGACTCGGTGATGGTGGGGTTACAGTTTGGTTTTATATATTTTAGGGAGACAGGAATTGTAAATGAGGTCATAAACCAATACGTGGAAAACATACATTTGTTTGGCCAAAAACGGTGGGACATCTGGAAGGGGGGGAGCTTACAGGTGGGTTTAAAGATTCTTTAGCTAACAATTGGCTGGAAGAGTTAGGTTCTGTCTAAAAGACCAGGAGTCAGCCAGGCACTGTGGCTCACGCCTGTAATCCTAGCACTCTGGGAGGCCGACAAGGTGGGTGGATTGCTTGAGCTCAGGAGTTCGAGACCAGCCTGAGCAAAAGTGAGACCCTGTCTCTACTAAAAATAGAAAAACTGAGGCAAGAGATCGCTTGAGCCCAAGAGTTGGAGATTGCTGCGAGTTATGATGATCACAGCACTCTAACCAGAGCAACAGAGCAAGAGCCTGTCTCAAATAAATAAATGGAATTATATTTAATTTTTACAAAGCTACTTCATAGACATTATCCTTTATCTTCTTTTTTAGCCTCCCAGGGTGCTTCTTATGAGAACCCTGTGAGATGGAGAATGTCAATTTTGCAAATGACAGAACTGAAACTCAGTGTTAGAAAGGGATTTTCAATATAGTAAGTGACAAGAAGAATTAATCAGCATGTGAATTAGAAATCAAAGCCAGGCCTTCTGACACCAAATTCCACTCTTTGTACTACATAAATTTTCAGAGAAGGTAAATCCTTAATAGGAGGACATAAGAAACTCCAGCAGTAGCTGTGTACGATGGCTCACACCTATAATCCTAGCACTCTGGGAGGCCGAGATGGGTGGATTGCCTGAGCTCATGAGTTCGAGACCAGCCTGAGCCACAGTGAGACCTCATTTCTAAAAATAGCCAGGTATTGTGACCGGCACCTGTAGTCTCTGCTACTTGGGAGGCTGAGGTAGGAGAATCACTTGAGCCCAAGAGTTTGAGGTTGCTGTGAGCTATGACACCATGGTACTCTACCAAACTCTACTGAGGGCAACTGAGTGAGACTCTGTCTCAATAAAAAAGAAACTTCAGCAATAATGATGACTTTTATATCTCAATAAAATTGTTATCATTAGAATAAGTGTTTCTAGTTAATGTCAGCATTCATTCCATGATTATTAATATCCTGACAGTTGGAGCTAATAGAAGACCTAGTTTATTCCATAAAATGATTAGCTTCCTTTTGTAAAAGTGTCAGACCAGAATCTGAAAAAGAGAGGCTTCAAGGCCTGATAGAGAAACCCAGAGTTGCAAAACCACTGGGAAATAGTGAAGTTCAAATAAAGTGGTGCTTATACTTCTAATCTTTCCCCCAGCAATCAGGTTAAATCTCCTGAGGTCCTATCCAGTCAGAACCCTCAAGAGAAAATGTATTTGGTTTCATGGAGAGTGAAGTTAAAATTTTCTTTTTTGCTATTTCAAATCTCACCACAATGCCGTGCTCTGTTGTTTGGCTGCCAGTCTTCTTCCCAGCTCACTTTTGCCAGCCCCTGACCGCTGGCGGTGGCAAGCTGCCGCCTTAATTCCACCTCTTCCATGTTCCACAACCAGGTTGCGGGGGAAGGTGCCCAGTGCTTTTGAAACCTGGCTGGGCATTAGGTTCACCCACAATGCTTGGTGAAAAACACAGAGGTGTGATCCAGCATCCTGAGCTGGCCCTGAGTGTGTAAAACATTTAAGAACTGATTCTATGGCTCGGCACCTGTAGCTCAGTGGTTAGGACACCGGCCACATACACTGGGGCTGGTGGGTTGGAATCCTGCCCTGGCCTACTAAACAACGACAACAACAACAAAATAACTGGCTGGCGTGGTGGGTGCCTGAAGTCCCAGTACTTGGGAGGCTGAGGCAAGAGAATCGCTTAAGCCCAAGAGTTAGAGGTTGCTGGAAGCTGTGACACCACGGCACTCTACCCAGGGCAACAGAGTGAGACTCTGTCTCAAAAAAAAAAAAAAAAAAGAACTGATCCTGACAGGGCCAACTCTGAGGCCTGCTGCTCATGCCATCTCACTCTTTCTCCATCTTTCCTTCCTCATCAGCCTTCTCAGCGCTTTGCCTCGTCCGCTCTTCCTCCTGACCTCTTGCTTACTCCGGGACGTCTGGCTGTCAGTAATGGAGCCCCATAGATAGCCTCATCCCACCTTCTATCCCACAAAGAAGAGTGGAAGTTCTATGAAATAATAAAATCCAAGGAACTTTGAACCCCCTTAGCATAGACTCCTAATACTTATTATCAAGAGCTCTTGCTTTATGACACAAGGGAAAATAACCCTGACGGAAAAGGCTTTATAATAATGGTCAAATCACACTAGGAATGAGGTTTAAAACTGAGGTATATAGATAAATATTTAACTAGAATCTAAAGGTCTTTCTCCTCTCTGATTAATGGGGAGGGGACTGATGTCTTTGCTAACAACACAGGATATCCTGTGGCCATGCAGTGGTGCAAAGACTGAGGTTCTATCCAGTTAAAACCCTCACAAGAAAGTAAAGAACTGACTGGGGAATCTTCCCACAGTGCCTGGTGCACAGTGGGCCTGCAGTAGAAAACTGCCCAGAACGAGTCTGCAGAGAATGGATAATATTACCTAAGAAATGAATTAAATTTGTAATGGGGCAAGGCCACTTTTAATTTTTGTACAGTAAGAGTGTTCTGTAGTGCTGGCTACTGTGGAGTCTCATCAGTTAAAATATTCCACCTAGCCGATATTTTCCACTGGTTTTTGCTTACAGAGACATTCTATCTTAGAAAACCACTGGCATATTGTTAGCTAACATTTATGGTGTAATTTACCTACTTACAATAAAATACAAAAAAAACCTCACTCACAATGAAGAAGTATTTTTTTTATTTTTCAAATTTCAGTGTGTGTAAGATTCATCTGAGGGGTTTGTTTAAAATGTCTCTGTGTCTTGATGTAGGATGTTTATTTCTAAATATTATCCTACACTCATCCATAGAGATTTGGATTTAGTGGGCCTGGGAAGAGGCTGAGGAAGCTATACATTTAGTAAGCACTCCAAGTGCTTCTTAAGTGGTGGTGGTGGTGGCAGCGGGTTTGTAAGGAGCTGAGAGTGGTGAAGAGCTTCATAACAGTAATCATTGCCCCACGTAGCTGCTTTTAAATCTAAATGCTATTTTTCCAACTCCCATCCCAGACACTGATTCCTCTGAGAACCAAATGAAAACAGAACAAGGAAAGAAAAGCATAGTTTATTCAAAATCCTTTCTTTTCTTTTCTTTTTTTGAGACAGTCTCACTTGGTCACTCTTGGTAAGAGTGCCCTGGCATCATAGCTCATAGCAGCCTCAAATTCTTGGGTTCAAGCAATCCTCTTGCCTCAGCCTCCCAAGTAGCTGGGAATATAGGCACCAGCCACAACGCCTGGCTATTTTTAGGAGGCAGGGTCTCGCTCTTGCTCAGGCTGGTCTTGAACTCACGAGCTTAGGCAATATAACCACCTTGGCCTCCCAAGTGTTGGGATCACAGGTGTGAGCAACCACTCCCAGCCCACTTAAAATCTTTTCATCCAGAAGTTTGGCTTCCTTTTACTATAGCACCAGAGGGAGTTAGACAGAAATTTGAGTTAGAAGGAGAAAGTAATTAAGAAGGGAACTCATTAGGTGGAAATCTCTAGTGGTGAAACAAAAGACCTATAACCACAGAGCTACTTGCATAGTCCCACAGGACAGGTATAGCTGGGAGGAACTGGTGGTATCTAATTTCAATCAAAACAAATCTGTACCAAGAGCATGGGAAGGAGAAACTTCCAGGCAATAGAAACACCTTGCAGAAATGCCTAGGGAAAAGAATGTTATGGAATGTACGAGAAACAGTGAAGTCTCAGCTTCTCGGAGCAGAAGGAAGGGTCAGAATGCAGGAACTGCGATGTGTGGCAGACACACCACAACATTCCCTTCCTGCACATACAGCAGACATTGCTAATTGATTGCAGAACATGCAGGCCGCACATGTATGTACCTTAGAGCCCTTCACGAGACAGTGCACAAGATGCTACTGCCATGTGATTGGAGTTGGCACATGGCATGAACTCAGTCTACTAAGAAGTACTTAGAAATAACTTGGACAGGTGGGGCATTGTTCAATTTTGGTGATGCTGTCACTGTGACTTGGCTCCTCCATATCTGTGGGTTTTGTATCTGTGGATTCAAATAACTGCAGATAGAAAATATTTATCTAGAGATGATTGAAAGTATACAGAAAGATGTGTGTAGGTTACATCCAAATACTGCACTATTTCATATTGGGGACTTCAGGTTCTGTGGATTTTGGTAGGGGGGCTAGAACTAATTCCCTGTGGATACTGAGGGACAGCCATACCTCTGGCCTCACAGATGAAATATCCATTACCTTTTAAAAGTATACTGGAAACATCAGTGTGCACACATCCACACATGCAAACACATGTGCCAGACACACAGAGAGCTCCTGCTGGTGTGGGTATCTGTCACTAAAAAAAGAAAAATGTACCTGTAAGGGGATATTCTTAACAGTAAATGACTTCTTTTGTTTTTCTTTGTTTTCTTTTCTTTTTGAGACAGAGCCCCAACTGTTGCTGGGGATAGAGTGCCATGGCCTCACAGCTCACAGTGACCTCAAACTCTTGGGCTTAAGTGATTCTCTTGCCTCAGCCTCCCAAGTAGCTGGGACTAGAGGCACCCGCCACAATGTCCAGCTTTTTTTGTTGTTGCAGTTGTTGTTTTAGCTGGCCCAGGCCAGGTTTGAACCTGCCAGCCTCGGTGTATGTGGCTGGTGCCCTACCCACTGAGCTATGGGCACTGCCTAAATTACTTCTTTAATAAAAACATTGCTTTGGGGAGAAAAATACCAGTATAGCCCATTAAAACAGTTAACCAGTTAAAACAGTTCATGTCAAAATGAAAAAACTGTTCAATTTCCAGAGGCCCTATCTTAGTACATTTTCTGCTGCTAATAATAGAATATCCAAAACTGGGTATTTATATAGAAGAGGAATTTCTTCCTTTTTCTCCCTCACTTTTTAAGTTTTTTGGCTCATCAAGTGAAGCAGGAGAAGTGGAGAAGGAACAAAGGAATCTGTAACTGGTTGTGAAGGGTTTTATTTCTTACAGTTTTGGAGGTTGAAAAGTACAAGGTTAAGAGGCTGCAAATGGGGGGAGCCTTCTTGCTGGTGGGGACTGTCTGAAGTGTCCTCAGGTGGCACAGGACACAGTGATGGGGCTGAGTATCCCCATCCAAGTTTCCCTATGACTTTTTATAAAACCAACAGTCTCACTCCTGGGATAACCCACTTATCCATTAATGGATTGATCCACTCATGACGGCTCTGTCCTCATGATCCAATCACTTTTTAAAGGCCGCACCTGTCAATGCTGCCACACTGGGGATTTAAGTTTCAGTGTGAATTTGGGAGAGGATACCCAGATCATAGCAGGCTCCAAAGCTAAAAATTTCTCCCGGGCAAAGGCTGTACTTTAAATATTCTTCTTTCCGTGCTTACAACTGTTTGTGTTACAAGGGTCACATATGTTTATTGTGCTGAATAGATTAGAGTAAGGATAAAATTTGGTGTGTTTGATGTTGAAATAATAACCAGTGAGTTGTTTCAGGAATAAGAAGTTTGGGTATAAATCTTGGAATAGATGTATGCTACAATTGCTATCTGTGAAAATCACATCTATCTTAGTAGGTATTGTTATGTTTATTAATTGAATTAATTCAATCCCTAATCTAACACAGGGACTCAGGTCACCTGCTTTTTAAATCCCTAAATTCTCTGTGTTTTTTTTTTTTGCAGTTTTTTTGGCTGGGGCTGGGTTTGAACCCACCACTTCTAGCATATGGGGCTTGCGCCCTACCCTGTTGAGCCACAGGTGCTGCCCAAATAAGGTATTTATTTATTTTTTTTTTATAGTTTTTGGCTGGGGCCAGGTTTGAACCCACCACCTCCAGTATATGGGGCTGGCGCCTTACTCACTGAGCCACAGGTGCCACCCCTAAATCCCTAAATTCTCTTACTAAAAATACAACGTGTAGAAGTGTATTTTTTGAAAACATACTAGGATATGTGCCTGTATGGATATGTGTGTGTTTATTCACAGATTTTTCTCTTCTGTACATTGCATGATAATCTTCAAGTGATTTTCAACAGATGTGCCGTAAGAGCATCTTAGGTGTGCTGGGAAAAATTTTAAAAATCATTAATTAAATTACCTTCAAAAGAAGTTCAAAGCACGGTAAATGCGTTCTTTTTTTAACTCTTTTTTTGATCAACATAATTTAAATGTGCCAAGAAGTTTAACTACAGGTTCAAGTGTGCTGTGAGATAAAAAAGGTTGGAAAACAGCAATACAGGTCAGTGGGTTTTTTTTTTTTTTTTTTGAGACAGTCTCACTATGTCACCCTCATTAGAGTGCTGTGGCATCACAGCTCACAGCAACCTCAAACTCCTGGGCTTAGGCAATTCTCTTGCCTCAGCCTCCCAAGTAGCTGGGACTACAGGCGCCTGCTACAACACCTGACTATTTTTTGGTTGCAGTTGTGATCGTTGTTTAGCAGGCCCCGGCAGGGCTTGAACCCGCCAGCTTCCATGTATGTGGCTGGTGCCCTACTCACTGACCTATGGACGCCGAGCCAGGTCAGATGGACAGGACTCATCTAAGTATCCTTTTAAGAAGTGGATCCAGCCTCGGTGGTTCCAAAGTGGGACCTGAGACTTGCCCTTCTAACAAGTCCAGGGTCCCTGGCCCACACTTAGACTAGCTGGTGTCTAGTTCAAGGTTAGGAAGTGCAGAGACAAGCAGCCTATCTGTGTGGCCTTGGACAAGTCAACTAATTTCTCTGAGCCTTGGTTTTGACATCTTTAAAATGAATATGAGCAACTTGTCTCATTGTGGTGGTGTACTAACGTGACAAGACTGTGTCAGTAGTTTGTCTATAAAGCACTGTGTGTCCTGTGTGTCATGACTTGATGTATCCACTGCTGTCTCTCTTTCAAACTAAATGTTGCTAAACAGTGGGGCCTGTGCCTGATTTAATCAGATGGAAACGTGCCTGGGGTACCTGGAAGGAAATGACAGCCTGGTGGAGTAGGACGGCCAGTGTGTTAGGAATCAGAAGGCTTTCCTCAAGCGGTATTTGGGAGTCTCAAATAAGATCAGGTATGTGAACAGATTTTGAAAACAGCAGATCAATTTATACATGAGAGTCCACGTAGCAGTGCAAGTTGGTAGAAAAAAGCTGAGCAAGATAGGCTGCCAAGAGGAGGATGGTGGCTTACACTTGTGTATGGCGTGATGCTTCAAAGCATTTTCATAAACTTGATCTCTAATAGTCACAGCCAACAAGACTACCGAGGAAATTAAAGCTGATAAAACACTTTTTACTTCAGATAAGAAAAACGAGGCAAAGAAGTTAAGCAACAAGGCCCTGTAAAAATCACCATTACGGCTCCGTGCCTGTGGCTCAAGCAGCTAAGCGCCAGCCACATACACCTGAGCTGGCAAATTCGCATCCAGCCTGGGCCCACCAAACAACAATGACAGCTGCAACCAAAAAATAGTTGGGCGTTGTGGCAGGCACCTGTAGTCCCAGCTACTTGGGAGGCTGAGACAACCGAATCGCTTGAGCCCAAGAGTTTGAGGTTGCTGTGAGTTATGATGCCACAGTACTCTACCCAGGGCCACAGCTTGAGGCTCTGTCTCAAAAACAGAAAATCACGATTGCTAGTCCAACCTCTGTAATCCACAAATGAGGAAATGAAGCTTGTCTCAAAGTGTTGACCTTCGTCCTCTGTCCCATCTCCTCAGCGAAAAACCATGAAGAGACATCACAGAAAATGTTACAGAAACCAGGAAAGCGGACCTAACTGCATAGGCTGGAGGTTGAGAACGTGAATTCTGCCTTTCGACTCCAGCTTCTGACTGACCAGCTGCATCATCTTGGCGGAGCGACTTCAATGCTCTGTGCCTCAGTTTCCTTATCTGTGAAAATGGGATACGAGCAGTCCCTAGCTCATAAGGCTGTCAGGAGGAATAAATGAGTTAATATTTGAAAAGCCCTTAAAATTGAGGCTCATGTGGTAAGTCTCTCATGAATATTAATTAAATAACAGCTAGTACTTGGCCCTGGAGGGAGAAACCATCCTATTCTTCCTTCTCCCTCCCTTCACCTTATCCTAGATCTGCTGTGATGTCAGTGGCTCTCCTACAAGGCTGCCGGAGAAAGGAAGAGAAGCAGAAAATTGGTCCCTTGTTTAAAGAGGCAGAGGGGCAAGGCTGGGGTTGCACTCAGAGCGTTGGCACTCCAAAGCATGGATGCTTTCCATGGAGCTCTGTCAATCATGAGTTATGAATCTTGGCCAGCTGAAACTGGCAAGCCCCACTCAGGAATAAAAGGTAAACCTTTTCCTGGCATGTCCTTTCTAAGGTCAATTTTGGGACTGTAGGAAACTAGAAATATGTAACTAACTTTGCTTTCTCTTTATGTGTTTTTTATTTACTTGTTTCTAATATCTTAAAACCAAAGCTTAGGCTGGGCATGGTGGCTCACACCTGTAATCCTAGCATTCTGGGAGGCCGAGGCGGGTGGATAGCTTGAGCTCACGAGTTCGAGACCAGCCTGAGCAGAAGTGAGACCCTGCTCTACTAAAAATAGAAAAACTGAGGCAAAAGGATCGCTGGAACCCAAGAACTGGAGGTTGCTATGAGCTATGACCCCACAGCATTCTACCCAGGGCAACAGCTTGAGACTTTGTCTCAAAATAAAACAAAACAAAACAGTAGCTTAAAAATTTGCTCTAGAATTCTAGAATGCAGATTTAGATCCCTGGTTCTCAACCAGTGATTATTTTAACCTCTAGGGGACATTTAATCTGGAAATATTTTTGGTTGCCACTGCTGGTGCAAGGGTGCTCCTGGCATCTCGTGGGTAGAGGTCAGGGGTATTGCTAAACGTCCCCCAAACACAGGACAGCCCCTACAATGAAGAATTATCCAGCCCCAAATATCAACAGTGCAGAGGAGAGAACCCTGGCTTGGACAGCATCGACAGGATGCTGTTGTCAACATGAAACGGGATCTGGGGGAGGGAGATTGTACAGATCGTCTAAGCCAGTTTCCTACCAGATGTGTGGTCCCTGCCTACAGCTGGCCTGACAAGCAATCCCAGTGAGAGACAAAAACCAGGATGTTGCTTCTTAGACCCCAAATGTCTAAAATGCAAGTCCTGGAACTCAAGACTCGTTATGTGACCTTGGTCTTCCTATAGACTTGTTCACACCCTGTCCTCCACTTCCTCTGAGTGTGAAATTCTTGCTGGGTCCTCCACCCCTACAACCCACCTTTTTTCTCTTCCTTTTGCTTATTGTTCCTATGGTAACAGTTTAATCTATCCAGTTCTACTACATTTTTTTCTATTATTATTATTATTATTTTTTTGAGACAGAGTCTCCCTATGTTGCTCTCAGTAGAGTGCTGTGGCATCACTGCTCACAGCAACCTCAAACTCTTGGGCTTAAGTGATTCTCTTGCCTCATTGCTGGGACTACGGCCCTGCCACAACAGCTGGCTAGTTTTTGTTGTTGTTGTTGCAGTTGTCATTGTTGTTTAAATGGCTCGGGCCAGGTTCAAACCCTCAGACCTCAGTGCATGTGGCTGCTGCTGTAACCTCTGTGCTACGGGTGCCGAGCCTATTTTTTTCTAGCCAATAAACATTTTTTTTTTTTTTTTGAGACAGAGGCTCACTTTGTTGCCCTCGGTAGAGTGCAGGGTGTTATAGCTTACAGCAACCTCAAACTCTTGGGCTCAAGTAATCCTCTTGCCTCAGCCTCCCAAGTACCTGGGACTACAGGTGCCAGCCACAGTGCTCAGCTATTTTTAGAGACAGGGTCTCATTCTTGCTCAGGTTGGTCTGAACTCCTGAGCTCAAACAATCCACTGGCCTCAGCCTCTGGGAGCGCTCAGATTACAGGTGTGAATCACTGCACCGGCCTTCAATAAACTTTTCATTGAAGTATAATACACATACAGTAAAGTACAGAAACCATATGACTGATGAATTTTCACAAAGGGACCAATCTTGTAACCACAACCTGATTCAAGAGCTAGAACATTGCCAGCACCCCGGAAGCTCTCAGGTCTCTTCCTCACCTTCCCATTGTCAAAACCCTCCACCCAGAGATAACTTCTTCCACCCTATCTACCTAACATAGGAGACTAGTTTTGCTTGAGTTTGAACCCATGTAAAAGTATGTTGAATCTAGATTAATTCTATATTATTTTTTTGATGTGCCTGATTTCTTTTGTTCAAAATTTTTATTGTGAGATACAACAGCATTGTGTGTAGCAATAATTCATTCATTCTTGTCGCTATGTAATATTCCATTACATAAATACACAATTTATTTATCCATGCTACCACTGTAGCATTCCCAGTTTAGACTATTGTGAATGGCATAGTGCTGCTATGAGCATTCTTGTACATATCTTTAGGTGAACATATGTATGTCTTTCTGTTTTGTATAGAACCTGGGAGTAGAATTGTGGGGTCTTAGGCTTAGTAGATAAATCAAACAGTATGACGAGCGGTGGTACCAATTTATACTCCCATGTATGAGAGTTCCAATTGCTCCGTATCCTTGCTAATACTTGGTATTACCACCATCTTTCTTTTCACTCAGAGATTACTACAGAAAAACAGAAAATATGGTTGAATGATGAGACAGAGTTGCCGCATTCAGGAAAACAAAGACAGATCCAGGGTACTCAGTTAAATTTGAATAAGTATGTCCCATACAATATCTGAGGCATACTAAAAAATTATTCATTGTTCATCTGAAATTCACATTTAACTGGGCATCTTGTATGTCTGTCTGGCAACACTATTAAAGGAGGTATGGCAATGACTTTGGGATTGATTATGCAACTTTGTCAGCTACGTGAACACCTGCTCCCCACTTGTCTGCAGGAATGGGAAGTTGGGGGGAGAAGGCAGAACCATGGGCTTCTGTAGCTTGTGCAGGAAGCCCCCTCCTGCCCTCTGGACAGGGATCAGAGACCAACGGGCACTAATAGTGACAGTGATTTGTCCAAGCTCTATCTAAATTCTTAAAAGAGCATTTCCTCTGGGGACATACGTTGTTTATCCACAGACAAAAGAAGAAAAATGGAAATTTCTTGAGCAGCTTCCACTGCCGATCCTGTGTTAAGCAGTCTAATGGATGTTACAGGTTCCAGCCACATGACGGTCTTCTGTTTTGGAATCTGATACTTGGAAAATGTAAGCAGCTCAGTCGGATTCAAGGGCAGGTGAGTTAAAGCCAAAGTCTGTGCTCTTCTCGTCTACCAAGTGCCCCGTCCTTTTATCCTCAGCATGTACTGATAATTGACCAGTCTGCGTCTTGCACAGGGCTCTGTTTCTCTTTCCCCAGCTGAGCTGTCCTGACCAGACCAAGGCAAACAGCAGAAAAACTCTGTCCTTGGCCTTCCGGGTGCCCTTCATTTCCCCTTTGCTCAGCCCTTGCTGTCCCCTCCGCACACTTCCTTCTAGGTTTCAGTTCCCTAAAAAATAATACCATGCGCCATATCAACCCACTAGTTTCTCATTAGGGCTCCTAATGAGAACCTAATTTCTGGAACAAGAAAGTAAATAATGTCAACACAGAAGGACATGCTTTTTGTCACCTGTGTTAGGCCACAGCTGGAGAAAGAGCCCCCTCTCCTTATAGGCTCAGATGAGACAGGAGCTTAGTCACTTACCAGTACTTGACTTCTGGACTCCTACACTTTTTCCGGCCTCATTCCTCCCAGATCGGTTCAGATCCTGCTCCTCTCAAGCGTCTCCCTCCTTCTCAAGTTTTTCTAGAAGCCAGAAACCCCGCAGCAGGCCTTTTAGTCCTGGGATGGAGTCCCCATGGTCAGCCAGTTCCCTCTCTCTCTTCCCCTGGAATCTGGGGGTCTCTTAGAATTCCCTAAGTCTCTGCATCACAATAGGATTCTTCAGAATGTGTTGTTTCTGGAATTTTAGTTAAAAGAATGAAAACTCTCAATTATAAGGAATTAAAAATGATTATGTGTACTTCAAGGTCTGGCATTTTCTAATTTCAGCTAAATGATTTTCTTTTTTTTTTTCATTGTTTTTTTTTTTTTTTTTATTGTTGGGGATTCATTGAGGGTACAATAAGCCAGTTACACTGATTACAATTGTTAGGTAAAGTCCCTCTTGCAATCATGTCTTGCCCCCCTAAAGTGTGACACACACTAAGGCCCCACCCACCCCCCTCCCTCCATCCCTCTTTCTGCTTCCCCCCCCAATAACCTTAATTGTCATTAATTGTCCTCATATCAAGATTGAGTACATAGGATTCATGCTTCTCCATTCTTGTGATGCTTTACTAAGAATAATGTCTTCCACTTCCATCCAGGTTAATACGAAGGATGTAAAGTCTCCATTTTTTTTAATGGCTGAATAGTATTCCATGGTATACATATACCACAGCTTGTTAATCCATTCCTGGGTTGGTGGGCATTTAGGCTGTTTCCACATTTTGGCGATTGTAAATTGAGCTGCAATAAACAGTCTAGTACAAGTGTCCTTATGATAAAAGGATTTTTTTCCTTCTGGGTAGATGCCCAGTAATGGGATTGCAGGATCGAATGGGAGGTCTAGCTTGAGTGCTTGGAGGTTTCTCCATACTTCCTTCCAGAAGGGTTGTACTAGTTTGCAGTCCCACCAGCAGTGTAAAAGTGTTCCCTTCTCTCCACATCCACGCCAGCATCTGCAGTTTTGAGATTTTGTGATGTGGGCCATTCTCACTGGGGTTAGATGATATCTCAGGGATGTTTTGATTTGCATTTCTCTAATATATAGAGATGATGAACATTTTTTCATGTGTTTGTTAGCCATTCGTCTGTCGTCTTTAGAGAAAGTTCTATTCATGTCTCTTGCCCATTGATATAAGGGATTGTTGGCTTTTTTCATGTGGATTAATTTGAGTTCTCTATAGATCCTGGTTATCAAGCTTTTGTCTGATTGGAAATATGCAAATATCCTTTCCCATTGTGTGGGTTGTCTCTTTGCTTTGGTTATTGTCTCCTTAGCTGTACAGAAGCTTTTCAGTTTAATGAAGTCCCATTTGTTTATTTTTGTTGTTGTTGCAATTGCCATGGCAGTCTTCTTCATGAAGTCTTCCCCCAGGCCCATATCTTCCAGTGTTTTTCCTATGCTTTCTTGGAGGATTTTTATTGTTTCATGCCTAAAATTTAAGTCCTTTATCCATCTTGAGTCAATTTTTGTGAGTGGGGAAAGGTGTGGGTCCAGTTTCAGTCTTTTACATGTAGACATCCAGTTCTCCCAACACCATTTATTGAATAGGGAGTCTTTCCCCCAAGGTAAGTTCTTGTTTGGTTTATCGAAGATTAGGTGGTTGTAAGATGTTAGTTTCATTTCTTGGTTTTCAATTCGATTCCAAGTGTCTATGTCTCTGTTTTTGTGCCAGTACCATGCTGTCTTGAGCACTATGGCTTTGTAGTACAGACTAAAATCTGGTATGCTGATGCCCCCAGCTTTATTTTTGTTGCTAAGAACTGCCTTAGCTATACGGGGTTTTTTCCGGTTCCATACAAAATGCAGAATCATTTTTTCCAAATCTTGAAAGTACGATGTAGGTACTTTGATAGGAATGGCATTGAATAGGTAGATTGCTTTGGGAAGTATAGACATTTTAACAAGTTGATTCTTCCCATCCATGAGCATGGTATGTTCTTCCATTTGTTAATATCCTCTGCTATTTCCTTTCTGAGGATTTCATAGTTTTCTTTATAGAGGTCCTTCACCTCCTTCGTTAGGTATATTCCTAGGTATTTCATTTTCTTTGAGACTATGGTGAAGGGAGTTGTGTCCTTAATTAGCTTCTCATCTTGACTGTTATTGGTGTACACAAAGGCTACTGACTTGTGGACATTGATTTTATATCCTGAAACATTACTGTATTTTTTGATGACTTCTAGGAGTCTTGTGGTTGAGTCTTTGGGGTTCTCTAAGTATAAGATCATGTCGTCAGCAGAGAGGGAGAGTTTGACCTCCTCTGCTCCCATTTGGATTCCCTTTATTTCCTTGTCTTGCCTAATTGTATTGGCTAGAACTTCCAGCACTACGTTGAATAGTAAAGGTGACAGAGGACAACCTTGTCTGGTTCCAGTTCTAAGAGGAAAAGCTTTGAGTTTTACTCCATTCAGTAAAATATTGGCTGTGGGTTTGTCATAGATAGCTTCAATCAATTTTAGAAATGTGCCACCTATGCCTATACTCTTCAGTGTTCTAATTAGAAAAGGATGCTGGATTTTATCAAATGCTTTTTCTGCCTCTATTGAGAGGATCATGTGATCTTTATTTTTGCCTCTGTTAATATGGTGGATAACCTTTATGGACTTGCGTATGTTAAACCAGCCTTGCATCCCTGGGATGAAGCCTACTTGATCATGATGAATGACTTTTTTGATGATAAGCTGTAATCTATTGGCTAGGATTTTGTTGAGAATTTTTCCATCTATATTCATGAGTGAGATTGGTCTGAAATTCTCCTTTTTGTTTGGGTCTTTTCCTGGTTTTGGTATCAGGGTGATGTTTGCTTCATAGAATGTGTTGGGGAAGATTCCTTCTTCCTCAGTTTTTTGGAATAATTTCTGCAGTACAGGAATAAGCTCTTCCTTGAAGGTTTGATAGAATTCTGGAGTGAAGCCATCTGGACCAGGGCATTTTTTAGTTGGAAGCTTTTTTATTGTTTCTTTGATCTCAGTGCTTGAAATTGGTCTGTTCAGGAGCTCTATTTCTTCCTGGCTAAGTCTAGGGAGAGGGTGTGATTCCAAATATTGATCCATTTCCTTCACATTGTCAAATTTCTGGGCATAGAGTTTCTGGTAGTATTCAGAGATGATCTCTTGTATCTCTGTGGGATCAGTTATTTCCCCTTTATCGTTTCTGATTGAGGTTACTAGAGATTTTACTTTTCTATTTCTAGTTAGTCTGGCCAATGGTTTATCTATTTTATTTATTTTTTCAAAAAACCAACTCCATGTTTCATTAATTTTCTGAATGATTCTTTTGTTTTCAATTTCATTGATCTCTGATTTGATTTTGGATATTTCTTTTCTTCTACTGAGTTTAGGCTTAGATTGTTCTTCTTTTTCCAATTCCATAAGATCTCTTGTGAGATTGTTGATGTGCTCTGTTTCTGTTTTTCGAATGTAGGCATCTAAAGCGATGAATTTTCCTCTCAAAACTGCTTTTGCAGTATCCCACAGGTTTTGGTAGCTTGTGTCTTCATTGTTGTTATGCTCAAGGAAGTTAATGATTTCCTGTTTTATTTCTTCCTGCACCCATCTGTTATTCAACAGAAGATTGTTTAATTTCCATGCCTTTGGGTGGGGTCGAGCATTTTTGTTAGAGTTGAGTTCCACCTTTACTGCCTTATGGTCTGAAAAGATACAAGGTAAAATTTCAATTCTTTTGATTCTGTTGATATTTGTTTTGTGTCCCAGGATATGATCAATTTTGGAGAATGTTCCATGGGGTGATGAGAAGAATGTATATTCTTTGTCTTTGGGGTGGAGTGTTCTATATGCGTCTATCAAGCATAGTTGTTCTAGGGTCTCATTTAAATCTCTTATATCTTTGTTTAATTTCTGTTTAGAGGATCTGTCCAGCTCTGTAAGAGGTGTGTTAAAGTCCCCTGTTATGATGGTATTATCAGATATCATATTGCTCAGACTGAGTAAGGTCTGCTTCAAGAATCTGGGAGCATTTAAATTGGATGCATAAATATTTAGAATTGAAATGTCTTCTTGTTGTAGTTTTCCCTTGACCAATATAAAGTGACCATCTTTGTCTTTTTTGACTTTAGTTGCTTTAAATCCACATGTATCTGAAAATAAGATTGCAACTCCTCTTTTCTTCTGAATTCCATTTGCCTGAAAAATTGTCTTC
This sequence comes from Nycticebus coucang, assembly GCF_027406575.1. Classification (NCBI taxonomy): domain Eukaryota; kingdom Metazoa; phylum Chordata; class Mammalia; order Primates; family Lorisidae; genus Nycticebus; species Nycticebus coucang. The sequence continues at coordinate 12,917,890 of NC_069780.1, forward strand.
CAACCCTTGACTCGGAGCTTTAATTTGTCTTTTGAAGCCAGGTGTGTTTCTTGCAGACAGCAAATGGATGGCTTGTGTTTTTTAATCCAGTCAGCCAATCTATGTCTCTTCCGTGGGGAATTCAAGCCATTAACATTTATGGAGATAATTGATAAGTGTGGTAGTATTCTATTCGTCTTATTTGGTGAGAGTCCATTGCTTAGTTTTATCTTTTGCATCAGTGTGGAGGTTAGGTTCTGTCCTTTGATTTCTGAGTTCTTACTTTGCTGCTGATCCATTGTGGTGGTCAGTGTGCAGAACAGGTTGAAGTATTTCCTGTAGAGCCGGTCTTGTTGTGGCGAATTTCCTCAATGTTTGTATATCCGTAAATGATTTGATTTCTCCGTCAATTTTGAAGCTTAGCTTAGCAGGGTACAGAATTCTGGGCTGAAAATTGTTCTGTTTAAGTAGATTAAAGGTAGATGACCATTGTCTTCTTGCTTGGAAAGTTTCATTAGAGAAGTCTGTGGTCACTCTGATGTATTTGCCCCTGTAGGTCAACTGGCGCTTACTCCTGGCAGCTTGCAGAATCTTTTCTTTTGTCTTGACTTTGGACAGGTTCATCACAATGTGTCTTGGAGAAGCTCGGTTAGAGTCGAGGCGACCTGGGGTCCGATATCCCTCTGAAAGCAGTGTGTCAGAATCTTTGGTGATGTTTGGGAAATTTTCTTTTATAATATTCTCTAGTATGGCTTCCATTCCTCTGGGGCATTCTTCTTCCCCTTCTGGAATTCCTATAACTCGTATGTTGGAACGTTTCATAAAGTCCCATAATTCTGACAGTGAACGTTCTGCTTTCTCTCTCTTCTTTTCTGCCTCTTTTACTATCTGAGTTATCTCAAGAACTTTGTCTTATACCTCTGAAATTCTTTCTTCTGCATGGTCTAACCTGTTGCTGATACTTTCCATTGCATCTTTAAGTTCCCTGATTGACTGTTTCATTTCCTTCAGCTCTGCTATATCCTTTTTATATTCTTCATATCGTTCATCTCTGATTTGATTCTGTTTTTGGATTTCCTTTTGGTTATTTTCCACTTTATTATCAGTTTCCTTCATTGTTTCCATCATTTCTTTCATTGTTTTCAACATGTGTATTCTAAATTCCCTTTCTGTCATTCCTAACATTTCTGTATAGGTGGAATCCTCTGCAGTAGCTACCTCATGGTCCCTTGGCGGGGTTGTTCTGGACTGGTTCTTCATGTTGCCTGGAGTTTTCTGCTGATTCTTCCTCATGAGTGATTTTTTTTATCTGTTTCCTTGTCCTAATTTTCCTTTCACTTCCTCTTGCTCTTTAAGTTCTTGTGCCTGTGGACTAAGGGTTACAGGACCAGAAGGGTGAGAAGGTTGAGGAGCAAAAAAGGGATGAAAGAAAGGAGGACCGAGTGATAAGAAAAAAAAGAAAGAGAAAGGAGAGGGGGTGGGGATAAGGAATATTGACAAAAAGAAGAGAGGTACAGAAAGAGGGAGACAGGGCAATATAGGTGTACAGTAGGGTACTTTGACACAACCTTAAAAAACCCCACCTTCTGGGGATGCCCAGTTGGGTGGTTCCCTTGAGGTCAGCAGCTCTTTGCTAACCTGATCAGACAAAGTACCCCACCTCCATCAAGTAGAGAGGAAAGACAAAAATGCTATAAATCAAACCAAAACAAGCAAACAGAAAACTTTACGGTGATACAATTGGGTGAAAAACCAAATGATAGGGGTTGAAACACTAGTAAAAATGAAGTTGTAGTTATTAAAAAAGGCAGCAATGGGAAATTATAATTAAACTAGAAAAATTGAGAAAGAAAAAGGGATCTGTATGGAAAAGATTGAAATTAAAAAACAAAAGAACATCAACAACGTCAAAATAAACAAACAACAAAAAAAACCAACCAAACAAAAAAAAAGAAAAAAATACACAACCAAAAACCAAGCAGTTCGTATATGTTATTGAATATTGTCTGGGCAACACGTGGTCTTCTGGGGTATGAGATGTTAGTCACAGTTCTAATACGACTGGAGGCTGCTGATTTCTCAAACCCCAGCAGGTAGACACCCTAAATCTCTCTTCAGCCCACTTAAAAGGCACTTTGAACTTGTAAACTTGCTGAGCAGAAGCTTTCCCAGCTTTCTCGCTGGAATCACTGCTGAAGTGGCTATCCACTTACCCAGTGTGCCAAAACCGGTCTCACTCTGCCCCTGAGGGTTAGGGCTGCAAGGCGGCTCAGACCCCACCCTTAGGCTACTTGGTTGCTGGGTTACAAGCTCCCACCCGTTTCTAGCTCTGCGACCCTGAGGGCGGAGCTTGCCGGGGCAGATCACTGGCAATGGTTCCGTGTGACCCACCGCCAAACACTATTAGCTCCGTCTGGCTCAGCGGCTCAGACTGGGGCCCTAGACAACGGCCAAAGTTCTCCGCACTCCCGCTCAGGCCTTCCCCAGGGCAGTTCAACTCAGTGCCAAATCCAAGGACATCAAAACAGTTCACAGGTAAGGCCTTTCTGGTTTGCAGTCTCGCTGCTACTGAACTTACAGTTGTGGGCGGGTTTAGACGGATTGAACACACGCGACCACTTGCCGGTTTTCCACTGTTTTAGTCCTCCTCTTGGGGTCCAGAAGTCTCTCGCTGACTCCCTGTATCCTCATAGGAGTGATGATAGGCAGTTCCCACCAGCCGGAGATGCCTGGAGTCCTATCTCCCCAGACTCACGGTGCCCAGATGCAAGGAAGCTGTTACTCGGCTGCCATCTTGCTCCACCCTCCTCAGCTAAATGATTTTTATAAACAAAATGCCACTCCAAAACATTTTTCTTCATGTTAAAAACTGTGTTCATCAAAGCAGTCACTTGTGTCACCTTCCCTCTTTCCCTCTCTTCCTGTTACTCTCAGTTTTTATTTGGACCTCTCTGCTTTTTCCTTTGGTGAGTGGGGTCGGGGCTCCAGAGCTCTTTCTTGACTGGAGAGACGGGACAGATTCTTCTTTTAAATGTTTTCATGGCTCAGCCTGTAGCACAGTGGTTATGGCACCAGCCACATAGACCAAGGGTGGCAGGTTTGAACCTGGCCTGTGCCAGCTGAACCAACAAGGACGGCTGCAACAAAAATTAGGCCAGGTGTTGTGGCGGGGGCTTGTAGTCTCAGGTACTGGGTAGGCTGAAGCTTGATAATTGCTCAAGCCCAAAAGTTGGAGGTTCTGTAAGCTGTGACATCACAGCACTGTACAGAGGGCGACACAGTGAGACCCTGTCTCAAAAAAGAAAAAAAAAGTTTTCTTAAAAAACTTTGTATTTTACACAAAAGGACAAATGGGTTTTTTTTGGGGGGGGGATGACAGTAAAATTTAGTTTTTCAACTTCATTAAGGCATAATTGACAAATTTAATTTATAAAGTTATTAAAAAAAAGGTGTCTTGCCAGATAATGGTTAATTTAGGAGCCCTTTCAGAACTATATGTATTTTTTTTTTTGAGACAGAGTTTCAAGCTGTCACCCTGGGTAGGGTGCCGTGGCGTCACAGCTCACAGCAACCTCAAACTCTTGGGCTTAAGCAATTCTCTTGTCTCAGCCTCCCAAGTAGCTGGGACTACAGGTGCCTGCCACAGGGCCTGGCTATTTTTTTTGTTGCAGTTGCATTGTTGTTGTTAGCTGGCCAGGGTGGGTTTGAACCTGCCACCCTCAGTGTATGTGGCCGGCGCCCTGCGGACTAAGCTATGGGCACCGCCCAGTATTTGTATTTTTGATAGTGTAAGACTGAAAAGTTTTTTTGAGCAAAATCTAATTATCCTTCTTTAATCAACAAAGTCAAAGGGACCTGTGCTCATGAAAATGTTTAATTTGGGAGGTGGGGGAGGAATAAAGAGCAGATGACAACTCTGACGCCTCCATTGTCTTTCTGCCGCCACTAAGCTCTCTGGTGACCTAGTTTATTCAGCCTCTTCTCTACCTTGATGCTATGATTTATTAAACTGGTGTCAGACACACATGGTTCTAGGGAAAGTCCACCCATTCACACACAGGTCCTCTAAAGCTTTTCACTACGGTGATCCAGCCCTATTTTTCTGGTCCTTTTGACTTCTGCTTCCTCGCGCGATCCCATCATCACTCTGCAAATAGTCCCTGCAGATTGTCCCTGCTATCATACCTCCTGTCTCCCTCTCTGCTGATAAATATCTCAAGTGCCACTTCCAAGAAGCCATTCCAATCTTCCAAGATGGATTTGCCTCTCCCTTCTCTGAACCTGCTGAACACTTTCCAGATGTGGTGGGGATTCCCCTGGATGGGGGTCAGGACACTGGTCTCTAATTATAGTGTTGATTCTTGGAGACATCTGTGCCTTTTCTCTAAATGACAATGACAATTCTTCACTTTCTTCTTCCTGTGGTCATTAAGAAAGCTACAGGAAGCTAAACTATCTGATTTAGAGATGTGCATTCTAAGCACTTACACACTTTTTTCCTTGAGTTTTTTGCAGGTTTTTCTGAGGGTAGATAATGGGTCTTCTGTCATCTTTGTGTCCCCCAAGGATGGTGGCCTGTATAGAAAATACCAAGTGTTCAATACCAGTTTATTCACTTATACTAGGGTTTTTCAATCAGGGGTGATTGTGCCTCCTAGGAGACATTTGGGAATGTCTGGTGACAGTTCTGGTTGCCATAACTCAGCGTAATGCTTAAGAGATGTACAACCTTCTTTCTCACCAGTGTAGGGACAGAAAAGGTGTGAGACCCTTCCTCACCCATCCTGAGGGTCCTGGCCAACATGCATGATAACAAAAGACAGCTTAAAAAGGAAAGAGCAAATTCATTTATTTATTTACCTATAAATTGATTTAATCTAAGTTTTATGTGAAAGAAGAATCTTCAGAAATAAAGACCCAATGAGTCAGGGAAAACTGATGTGTTTTATGCTTTGGTTCAAAGAAGACTAGACAGCTGAGTAGAAAAAACAACTGGAAATGGGCGTGCTCTAAGGGCAATCCCTGAGGGGGCCACACAGCAAGGCCCGTCTGTTTGGCTTCCTCTTGGCTGCTCTGCACCAGTCCTTTCTCCTGGGTGTGGGGCAGGACCCTCTGGAATGATGGTCTTCAAGGGAGAGGGAGAAAGAAGAGTGACCTTTCTAGGTTTGATGGCTTGCATTTGGGAAGAGGGGTTCTAGTTTCTATGTCATGCTGTGGGGAAGGGTTATTCTGGTTTCTGTGAATTGCTTTAAAGAGAGAGACTTGGGTGGGAAATAACAGGATGGGAGAGTGTCAAAGAGACCTTGCCTCTGAGGCTTTCCACTCTCCTTTAGGTCAAAGTACTCAGCAAGCAAAGTGCCATATTTTGGGGGATCATGTTCTGAGCGCCTTGTATTCCAAGGTAAAGCCCTGGATGGCATAGACAAGAAGAGGTGTTGAAGGATCGGGCAGACCAGACAGTGGCCAATGGCATTTTGGAACTATCTGTCTGGTGCCAGTATGGAGCCTGGATTTCAGAAGGGAAGACACAACAGCCAGCCACCGTAGCGGCGATTTCCTAGGGAGGGAAGGATGCAGGGGCCTGACAGGGGTGGGAGGCAAGAGCATGGATTGAATAGAAAACCATAATGATAAAATGGGCAGTTCTTAGGAACTGGGTGGAGGAATCAGAGAGGAAATGAATCACTTAGTGACTCATTCGATAGGCACATTTGTACAATCCTAGTTTCCAGGATTGCTGACTAAAGATTTGTTAGTTTAGCAGAGGATAAAATGTCCTTCATTTCTATCTATGTGACTCTAATGGGTCATATTTTCTTTCATGACGTTTGAACATAAAATTTGAATGACTCACTTCACTGAAGCCCTGTTTTATGTTCTCCCCAGTCAGGTATGTACAGAGGGAGTTGCTCTGGAGCTGGAAGATGAGTGGAAAAGGTATTCTGTGGTGCTTCCTTATTGCACAGACATTTGCTTAGTCTATTAACATTCACAACCACCATCGAGTTGGAAACTCAATATCAGCATAATAAATGCCATTTTTCAGAAGACCAGTACGTGCGTAACATTCATTTTACATATAGATAAGGAGAGAAAAACCTTCACCTGAGGAAGGTAGGCCCTTTTTGCTTATCTATGATGTCAGCTACCACAAAAATTATGCAAGGACCTTTTGCTTTTGCTCATCAGCTTTCCTTGGTGTTTGTGAATTTTTTTTATTTTTATTTTTTTGAGACAGAGCCTCAGGCTATCGCCCTGGGTAGAGTGCTGTGGCATCACAGCTCACAGCAACCTCCAACTCCTGGGCTCAAGTGATTCTCCTGTCTCCACCTCCCAAGTGGCTGGGACTACAGGCACCTGCCGCAACGCTTGGCTATTTTTTGGTTGCAGCCGTCATTGATGTTTGGCGGGCCTGGGCTGGATTCGAACCCGCCAGCTCAGGTGTATGTCTCTGGCGCCTTAGCTGCTTGAGCCACAGGTGCTGAGCCAGTGTTTGTGAATTTAATGTGTGGCCCAAGACAATTCTTCTTCTTCCATTGTGGCCCAGAGAAGCTGAAAAGTTAGACACCCCTACCCTTCTGTTTAACAATGTATAGCCAATCACTGTTCATTGTGACTGAATATAATCAATGTTATTTCTGTAAACCAGTGAGAATGCCTGATAACTTTGTATAAGCCTATTCACCATTTCCTTTTTTGCCTTTAAAAATCCACTTGTAGGCTTGGCGCTTGTAGCTCAGCAGCTAGGGCACTGGCCACATACACTGGGGCTGGCCTGTTCAAACCTGGCCCTGGCCCACCAAACAATAACAAGTACAACCAAAAAATAGCCAGGCATTGTGGCAGGTGCCTGTAGTCCCAGCTACTTGGGAGGCTGAGGCAAGAGAATCACGTAAGCCCAAGAGTTAGAAGTTGCTGTGAGCTGTGACGTCACAGCACTCTACCAAGGGCAACATACAAAAATAAATAAATAAATAAATAGATAAATCCACCCGTAACTACTATTGATCAGTATATACATGTTTAGGGCAACTTAAATCTATGCTCCCAGGTTGTAATCCTCAAGTCTGGTCTAAATAAACTCTATACTTACAATAATTTTGCTTCAGCTTCTTCTTCTTTGGTTGATATAGGCCACTAAATAAAAACAGTAGGAGACATTACCCCTGTCCTGGAAAAACTCACAACGTGGGAGGCTAGATAAAGTCTATTTGAAAAATATCCTTAGGATCTTACAAAAGGAAAAGGCTTTAAGTTCTAGGCCACTTATTATGTGGATCTTCGGTAAGTCTCTTAATAAAAAAATGCTATGATTTATCGAGTATCTAGTATGAGTTATGTACAAAATCACTTCATTTTGATGAACACATCAATATATATCTTTATCACTTGATGCTCAGAGCAAAATTAGTTGTTGTTATTCTCATTATAAAGATTAGTAAATTGATGGCGGTGCCTGTGGCTCAAGGAGTAGGGTGCTGGTCCCATATGCAGGAGGTGGCAGGTTCAAACCTAGCCCCGGCCAAAAAAAAAAAAAAAAGATTAGTAAATTGAGCTCAGAGAAGGTAAGTAATTTGCCCATAATTCTGTAAATATATATTTAGTCTGGGCAGGTGTGGTGGCTCATGTTTATAAATAATCCCAGCACTCTGGGAGGCCAATATGGGAGGACAGCTTGAGACCAGGAGTTTCAGACCAGCCTGAGCAACATAGTGAGACCTTGTCTCTGTAAAAAAAAAAAAAAAAACATTAGCTGGCTTGCTGGGAGTGATGGCTCACACCCATAATCCTAGCTCTCTGGGAGGCCAAAGTGGTGGATTACCTGGCTCAGGAGTTGGAGACCGGCCTGAATAAGAGCAAGACCCCATCTCTACTAAAAATAGAAAAATTAGCCAGGCGTAGTGGTGGGTGACTATATCCCAGCTACTGGGGAGGCTGAGGCAAGAGGATTGCTTAAGCCCAAGAGTTTGAGGTTGCTGTGAGCTGTGACGCCACGGCACTAGTGCTACCCAGGGTGACAGCTTGAGACTCTGTCTAAAAAAAAAAAAAAAAAAAAACGGCACGAACACAACCTGGCCAGTTAAAAAAACAGCAGTGACAACTGCAACAACAAAAAAAAAAAAAAAAAAAGAGAGAAAGAGAGATTTATTTCTTTACTTATTTGTTTAGTCTTTATTTCCATTTCCTGGCATACAACTCCTGAAATACAATGTGATAAATGTCTTTTTGTATGCTAATGAGTTGACTTACAGCTGGCAGCCCTTAGGTAGCTCAGGATGCTGGCAGGTCACCAGAAAGACCAAGGAAGGATTTGAGGGCTGGGACTTTCAGCTCCACCCCACAACCTCCTATGAGGAAAAGGGCTTGAGGGTTAAGTTGATGCCAGTGGCCAGTGATTTAACCAATCTAGCCTTTGTGCTGAAGCTTCCATAAAAACCCAAAAGGCGTGAGTGGTAGGGGCTCATGCTCTAGTCCTAGCACTCTGGGAGGCTGAGGCTGGAGGACCCCTTGACCTTAGGGTTCAAGACCAGCCGGAACAAGAGCAAAACTTTGTCTCTACTAAAAACAGAAAAATTAGCTGGGCATTATGGCAGGTGCCTGTATTCCTGCTAATCAGAGGGCTGATGCAAGAGGATCACTCGAACCCACGAGTGTGCAGTTGCTGTGAGCCTGGGCAACAGAGTGAGACTCTGTCTCAGAAAAACAAACAAACAAACAAACAAACATGCACAAAGATTGGGTTCAGCAATTTCCAGTTGGGTGACTATGTGGAGGTTCATGGAGGGCACGGAAGTTCCACTCCCACTCCCCTTCCTATACACCTTACCCTATTTCTTCATATGGTGTTCAGCAACATTCTTTGTAATATCCTTTACAGTAAACCAGCAAATGTGTTTCCTTGAGTTCTGTAAGCCACTCTGGAAAATTAATTGAGCCTAAGAAGGGGGTCATGGGAAACCTGCTTTATAGCCAGTCAGAAGCACGGGTCACAGCCTGGCGTTTTCAATTAGCACTGAAGTGGGAACAGTCTTGTGAGACTGATCCTTCAATGTGGGATCTGATGCTATCGTTAGGCACAGTGTCTGAATTGAATTGAATTGAATTGGATTAGGTTGAATTGAATTGAATTGAATTGGAGTCGCATCCCCCACTCCCAGGGCTGCAGACCAGGACCAGCAGGTTAGAAACTAGGCCATGTGCACAAAAGGACATGAACAGAGGGCAAGCAAGAAGCTTCATCTGTTTTTACAGCCATTCCCCATCACTCACATCAGCACCTGAGCTCCACCTCCTGTCAGATAAGCAGTGATATTAGGTTCTCACGGGAGCACAGATCCTGTGCTAAACTGCATTCCAGGAATCTAGGTTGTATGTTCCTTATGAGACTCTAATGTCTGATGATCTGAGGTGATGTAATATGTTTGAATCAGTCCAAAACCAGTCCCTGCCCCCTGCTCTGTCCTTGAAAAAAATCATCTTTCATGAAATCAGTACCTGGTGCCTAAAAGGTTGGGGGCCACTGAATTAGAGGATGCCCAACAGGTATCTGCTACAGAATCTGGTGTCAGAATCAACTAACTGAGGTGTTAGGGGAAAGACCCCCCCACACACACTGGTGTCAGAGTGTTGTGCTGACTTGTCTGGATGGGTGAGAGAGGGTAGAAAAAAGTCACGCTGGTGTCTTTTCCTGACCCTTCTCAGTCTTCTCATTGCCCAAGGGCCCTATAGGGGATAATCTGGATGGTAAAGGTGAATCTAGGAGTAGCTGACACAAAAGCCCACGCTTCCCCACCACTCCAAACACCACCTCACAGGACTGTGGTGAGGGGAAGGACAGGCTGTGGCAGGCAACCTCGACACACAGACGCCATGCCAGGATGCCGCGTGTCCCCGCTCTGTGCCAACCCCGCCCTCTCAGGCCCTCCACCTGCCTCCCTGCTGAGCTCTTTGAAGGGGAGGGAGAGAATGTTGCCCTTAGGACAGCTTTAGAGTAGGGGCCGAGCCAAAGGCAGGAGAGGAATTCAGGATTCCATGGGGGTGGGGGATTGGCATCCACTTGTCTTTAGAGTGTGGTCTATGCCAGCCACATGACACAGGACAAGAAGGCAGAAATCATTCAGAGATAATTGGAGTCTATCGAAACTCCAGGGTTTGGGGATTTTTACTCATTTACCCTCATCAAGCAGTTGAAAAGAGACCCACCGGATCATCTGCAATTGGGACAAAATCAGCCCTTTAGGACCAGAGGCTCAGATTTTTTTTTTTTTCAATCATTCAACGAGTATGTATTGAGTACCTACTGTATGCATACATCGTGCCAATGCGAGGCACTAGCCATACAATGACGACAAGCAGGTTTCCTGCTCTCAAGATGCCCATTTGATTTCATTCTAATAAAGGAGAAAGACAAAAGAAAAACACACTTGAACATGAACTAACCCCAAGTGAGTGTACAGGTGAAACAGATACTACGCAGTAACATACTATTCTAAAGACTTGGAAAGAAAGCATCGGGGGCTGAGACTCTGGTGGGAAGGGGAGCCTGCCTTAGGGTAGGCAGGAAAGGCCTCCCTGAAGAGAGAGGGGCAGGAAGAACAGGTGCGGTTGTGTGGGGAGGGTGGGGAGCCTCCGAGTAGGGGTCAGCAGTCCCAGCACAAGCTTAGCAGATTTGGGGAATGAAAGGGGACACCCTATAGGATCAGCAATTAGTCCAGGAACAGAGGCAGAAATATTTTTACCTGACTATTCAGGAAAGACTCTGAGGAAAGCTGTAGTTTAAAGAAGTCAGACTGGCAGACTGGAGCGGTGTGCATGCGATTTCATGCTGGGAAATTCACCAGCATGAACTGTCTGTCTTCTTGTGACTGAACGGCGTGGCATGCACCGCCCCAACCTAGCTGATGCTGCTTCTTTCTTTGCAAGCAGGCTCAGCAAGCTTTGGGGCTGAGAATAAGTGGATTTAGTGATGGATGACTGATTCCCTGATAAGAACAGTTGGGATGGGTGTATGACTCCTGATGTTGACCAGAATGCTTCAAGGTCATTGACATTTTGAAAAGGACTGAGTAGCTACCCAGGGTAGAGACTGGAGCAAGTTCTGTAGCTTTGCTCTTGCAGGTATCAGCCATTCAGCAAATGTTTGTCTAGACTATAGGGCATTGTGGTGCCAAGTGTGCCTCTGGGATTATATCCCCACTGACTCACTGTAAGACCTTGGAGGAGTTACTCAACATCTCTGTGCTTTGGGGTTCTCATAGGGTTTCTTTGTTTATTTATTTATTGTGAGACAGAGTGTCACTTTGTTGCCTTCAGTAGAGTGCTATGGTGTCATAGCTCATAGCAACCTCAAACTCTTGGGCTCAAGCAATTCTTTTGTCTCAGCTTCCCAAGTAGCTGGGACTACAGGGGAACCACCACAACACCCAGCTATTTTTAGAGACAGAGTCTCGCTCTTGCTCAGGCTGGTCTTGAACCTGTGAGCTCAGGCAATCCACCCACCTCGGCCTCCCAGAGTGCTGGGATTACAGGCGTGAGCCACTGCGCCTGGGCCTCATAGGGTTATTGTCAGGATTAAAAATGTGTGTAAGTTTAGGACAAGTACTCAGCAAATATTTGTTTTCTTCATCCCCACCCCCAAGAGTTAGAATAGTAAAAAAATGAAAAGAAATTGAGGAAGTAAAATGTGCAGACTTGCCCCATAGGACGTGCACAGTGAGGGGCAGGGAAGCGTTGAAGATGGTTCCTGAGTTTCCAGCCGACGGTTGTATCAGTTACTACTCTTTCTGATGCAAGTCACCGAGTATTAAGCAAAAATGTCTTTTTCATGTTATCCCATTTATGAAATAATACGTTGTCATTCTAGTCAAAAAAGACTCAGATGAACTGAATAATATAATGAAATAATTTGATATAAAATACATGAAAGGACTTCTTACATCCCATAAAAATATTTTTTTCATAAAAATTAAAAAGTTGTATGAAAATTTGTTATAGGCGAGGTCACACAAAAAAGCTCTAACAACAATAGATTTTATTAGTCACATTCTCTGATCAAAAGCTGAAAAATTATACATTTACTTTTTAAAGTGACCTTAAAATAACCTTAAATAGTTAGGAATTAAGGAACAAAATTCTTGGTAAGTGTTAGATCAAAAAGGAAATAAAAAGGAACCCACTAAGTATCTAGAGGTCACCAGGAAAAGGATACCACTGCCTAGTGACAACCCAACAGACTCAGAGGAGCACCGAGTTCATGAAACGCCATAATAGTCCCCAAAATAAAGGAACTAAATATTCATCTTAAAAATTTAGGCGCTGGCCCCATATGCCAAGGGTGGCGGGTTCAAACCCAGCCCCAGCCAAACTGCAACAAAAAAATAGCCGGGCGTTGTGGCGGGCGCCTGTAGTCCCAGCTGCTCGGGAGGCTGAGGCAAGAGACTCGCGTAAGCCCAGGAGTTAGAGGTTGCTGTGAGCCGTGTGACATCATGGCACTCTACGGGAGGGCGGTACAGTGAGACTCTGTCTCCACAAAAAAAAAAAAAAAAATTTAGTAAGAGAAATCAGGAAAGTAGAAGTAATAAAGGTAAAAGTTGGAATTGATATAGGGAAAAAAGAAAGAAAACAGTAGGAGGAATAAATAAGTCAAATCTACTAAAAATAACTCCAAAATTTACTGAATTAACTAATAAAATAGACAAACAACTTATAAGTTTGAAGAAGGAAAAAGGAAAAAAAAAAGAGATTAGGGCTGACAAAAGTCATAACCACAGGTATATGAGAGATTAAAAGATTCAGGAAACTTACTACAGGCAATTAATTATACAGCAGTGAGTAGGAAAAGCTATAGGAAATGTGTGATTCCCCAGTGAAATGCAAACTATTTATATTGACCCAAGCAGAGGAAAAATATGAATGGACCAACTCCTCTGGAGGTGATGGTGATGGTAAATCTTACTATGAAAAGACCTTAGGGCCAGACAGCCTCACAGTTGAGTGTTTTGTCTTTTCTCTTTTTAAGATTAATATATAATAGTTGTACATATATTAGTGAGTTTTTTTCCTTCTGATGGTCTGATAATTACAATGTTAAATTATTTAAACTCATGCTACTCAAGGTATGTCCAAGAGCCGGTAGCATCAGCACCACCAGGGAGCAGGTTAGAAATGCAAGCTTAGCTGCTCCAAACCATAGAAAAACCTTTTCAATTTGTGGTTTGAGCCCAATATAATTTTAAATACAAAACTTAAGGGGAAAGTATACATTAATATTTATTAATTAAAATTCTAATATACAAATTTCTGATTTAGAGATAAAAGTTATAAATAAAATATTAGTTTTTATAAGTCTTCCTTATATCAAAAGAATAAAAGAATCAAGCAAGGTTTATTCCACAAGTGCAAAAGTGCTTCCATATCTAACGCCCATTAACATGATTCATTACATTGACAAAGGAAGAAGAAGTGTCAGTAGATGTTCAAATGATAATTGCTAAAATTTATCAGCCAAAAAAAAAAAAATTCATCAGTCATTCCTAACAGAAACTCAAAGTAGGTACAAAAGGAATTTTTTTTTTTGAGACAGAGTCTCTACCCAGTACCGTGGTGTCATAGCTCACAGCAACCTTCAACTCAGTCTCAAGTCATCCTCTTGCTTCAGCGTTTTGTTTTGTTTTTTCTTCTATTTTTAGTAGAGATGGGGTCTTGCTCTTGCTCAGGCTGGTCTCAAACTTGTGAGCTCAAACAATCCACCCACCTCAGTTTCCCAGAGTGCTGGGATTACAGGTGTGAGCCACTGTGCCCAGCTAAAAGGAAATTATTTAAACTGACAAAAGACTATTTACTCAAAATCAATATCAAATATTGTCTTATAGGGTAAGAACAAAAGTATTTCAGTTTTAGGCCTGGCACAGTGGCTCATGCCATTATCCTAGCACTCTGGGAGGTCAGGGTGGGAGGATCGCTTGAGCCCAGACTTTAAGGTTGCTGTGAGCTAAGCCGACACCATAACACTGTAGCCCAGCAACAAAGCAAGACTCTGTTTCAAAACAAACAAAAAGCATTTCAGTTTTAGTCAAGAAACAATTACCACTATTTTAAAATATTATTTTAGATATTTAACAAATTAATAAGACAAAAACCTTAAGTAATAGGTATGCAAATCCTAGTCCTTCCCCTCCTCCTCAGCTGTAAGGCCCCTGGAGCACAGAAAGCAGGTTTTCTCTTTACCCCAGGGTTTAGAAAAGTTTCTGCTGCGTGTGAGGCACTGAGTACGTACTTAACGTAACGACACAGCATTTTCAGTGTCACATCGCGATCTCTGTGTGTGTGTGTGTTGGGTCTTCCCTTTTGGCTGTATGTACCATGAGAGGAAAATGGTATCTTAGACATAGCAGAACGACAGACACGGCTGCCTGACAGTTGTGACAAAATGCTAACACAGGCAGTGGGAATGGAAATGGACCCGAAATTAGCGACAGATGCACAAGTCTTTGTGAAGAGACCCTCAGTGGATTTGTGACTTTCCAGAAACCCAGGTGAAATGAGGAGAAAAGAATAAACGAAAGACTTTGGCCCAGACTGGCCAGAACACTTTTCATTAGAATGAATTTAAGGACCTTTAAAAGCAAAACTGGGGGCCAGGCGCAGTGGCTCACCCCTGTAATCCTACCATTCTAGGAGGCCAAGGCAGGCGAATTACCTGAGCTCACGAGTTAGAGACCAGCCTGAGCCAGAGCGAGACCCCCTCTCAGAAAAACAGCCAGGTGTTGTGGCAGGCGCCTGGAGTCCCAGCTACTTGGGAGGCTGAGGCAAGAGAATCACTTGAGCCCAAGAGTTTGAGGTTGCTGTGAACTGTGAAGCCACCAGATTCTGCTGAGGGTGACAAAGTGAGACTCTGTCTCAAAAAACAAACAAACAAACAAACAAAAAAAAGCCAGTTTTGCTTTCATTTATTTTTTGGGGAGACAGAGTCTCACTTTGTCACCCTCAGTAGAGTACCAGGGCATCATAACTCACAGCAACCTCAAACTCTTGGTCTGAAGGGATTTCCTTGCCTCAGCCTCCCAAGTAGCTGGGACTACAGGCGCCCGCCACAACGCCTAGCTATTTTTAAAGACGGGGTCTTGCTCTGGTTCAGGTTGGTCTTAAACTTGTGAGCTCAGGCGATCCACCCTCCTCGGACTCCCAGAGTGCTGGGATTACAGGCGTGAGCCACTGCTCTTGGCCCAAAACTGGGTTTTGTAGAAGACTAATTGTTTGTGGTATTTTACTTAGGTGACAGACAGTATTGGGATGCTCAGCTGGAAGTATCCAGCAGCTAATGAGGAATGTGCATGTGAAGAGAAGTTAGGTCGGGGGAGATGGATCTGAGAGTTTTCTGCCGAGGAGACAGTCGAGATCATGACATGAGGGAATGAATATATATATATATTTTTTTTGAGACAGAGCCTCAAGCTGTTACCCTGGGTAGAGTGCCGTGGCATCACAGCTTACAGCAACCTCCAACTCCTGGGCTCAAGCCTCCCAAGTAGCTGGGACTACAGGCGTCTGCCACAATGCCCGGCTATTTTTTGTTTTTTGGTTGTAGTTGTTGTTGTTTGGCAGGCCCGGGCTGGATTCGAACCCACCAGCTCTGGTGTATGTGGCTGGCGCCTTAGCCACTTGAGCTATAGCCGCCGAGCCACGTACATCATATTGAATGGCTCTGAACCTTGTGTCCTCAATTACATGAGGGCCAATAATACCTGTCCTCCCATACACTGAGTATTACATATGCCTGACGCATATGTCAGTTATTTATAAAACAGCAAACACTTGCAAATTGAGGATTTTGGTGAAGGATGGAGCTGCCTGCACGTTGATCATTAGGGTTGTGACCTTGCCTCTTCACCTGTCAGTAGACACTTCAGATCTCAGCCCAGCAGCTTCCCTTGAATGGCCCGATGCTCCTAGAATGAGCTGTCATTGCAAGTTGACACTTGTTGTGATGATCTTTTTTTAAATTTTAATTTATTTTTATTTTGAGACAGGGTATTGCTCTGGTACCCAGGCTGGAGTACAATGGCATGGTCATACCTGTGGGCTCAACCCATCCTCCTGCCTCAGCCTCCCAAGTGGCTGGGATTCCATGTGGACGCCACCACGCTCATCCTATAGCTCGATCCACACCCCTCTCCTCTCTCAGTGCACCCCGTGGAAGCAAACTCCACATCCATTTTGCGCCACGTCGAGAGTGTCGTCCCTGGCACAGTATGGACACTGTTAATATTCTCTGAGGGACGAGCAGAAAAAGAAGCAAGTGAGCAAAGGCAGCACGAGGCTGAGTTGGAGAAGGAGGAAGCAAAACCGAAAACCACAGGGCGAGACAAAGCTGTAGAGAAATGTTCAAAAAGGAGACACGATCGGCAGTGTTGAATGTTTTAAGAAGCAAAAGTGACTAAGGAGTTAGAAAAGCCTTGGGTTAACTGTACTTGGAAGTTTGCTGCCTAAAACAAAACAATTGGTCTAAATATGACAAGTGGCAAAGCTGTTGGGTGAAACTAGTTTCTGGTTTCTAAAGAAGGTAAATGTAAATATTTAAAATTCATCCTATTTCTGTTAGGTATTGAACCCTAGGTAGCCCAGTGAGCAAAAAGACAAAATGTTTGTGTGACTTCAACAGAGTAACTTGAACCACGCTGTGGTCTGTAGTTGTTGCTAGAAAAGTTTATAGTGCTGCAATAAACCTCAGTTCAATTACTTTGATCTGCCACTGGTGAAAGAGAGGAGTCAACTGAGGTTCCCATATTTTGTGCAAACACTAGATAACTTCTGCACGCTGTTTCATAGTACAGATACCCGTTTTCTAAGCTCAGGTTTCAACTTGGCAATGGAAGATATTTTCTTATTTGATACTTTTCCTATTTGATCCTAGAGATCTGGGCCTATATCTGTAAGAATTCCAAAGGCGGTAAGAACAACTTCAAGCTTTCTAATGCCATCTGTCATGAAATGAAATGCATGATGGTTTCTTCAGTATGGTGAGACTTCAGTGGTTACATTTTTAAAAATTGTGGTAATTAACACATAAAATTTGCCTCTTAACATTTTTAAGGATATAGTTTGGTAAAGTATATTCATGTTGTTGTGACACCAATCTCCAGAAATTCATCATCTTGCAATAAGGAAACTCTATACCATTAAGCAACAACTCCCATTTCCTCCTCTCCCCAGGCCCTGACAACCACCTTGATCCTTATCTGTTTTCACACAGGCAGTTCCCAGAAGCTCCGCCTGGATGAATGACCTTAACATAGCTCTGGGAAATCAGAATCCAGAGAAATTAGGGAGGTCATTTGGCCAATTCACAGAAGAAATGATTGAACAATGCTAAACAAGAGGAAACAAAATGCAGGGATAGAGTCACAAACACTAGAAGGCAGACAGTGTCTGAAAGTAAAGCGATTGAATTTCCAGGCATTAGTCTGGTGCTTACAGGAGTGGGCTGTTCAACAGCTGGAGGAAATGTAGAGATGACTGGGTCAGGGGCTTGTTCATTCAGTAAATATGTATTGAATATGCCTAGGCTGACCCTGGCTAGGATTTGTCACTCATCAAAAAAACAAAAACAAAAACAACCTCCCCCCGGCCCCATTCCTAGACTCAAGGCACTGGCTGTCAATCAGTCCAGGCAAGCAGGCAAGATAGCGAAGAAAATAATTACGTGTTCACCTGCTGCCACGTCACAATTTCTTACCTGCCTAGGGATATCCTTTCTCTTCAAATAAACTAAGGATGGCAATGATATAGATGGCCATATCCTCAATTTGTAAATCTCATCTTATTGTCCACCATACAGTTATTTTATAGCATTAATGCTAAAATGTTTACCACTGAAATGAATCTGGCTTCTCCCCAGTGAATGCCCCCTAAGGCATTTAAGAGTCCAAAATATCATTTGCTCCATGGAAATGCCTCAAAGGAGAATATTATCATTTTTATTTTGTAGGCGAAATAGAAGCTCTGAGAGGCTCAGTGAATTTTCCAGAGTCACAAAGCTAGAAAGGGGTAGAGTTAGGATTTAACTCAGGTGTTCTGGTTAAATTTAGTGGTGCTT
Source organism: Nycticebus coucang (assembly GCF_027406575.1). Taxonomy (NCBI): domain Eukaryota; kingdom Metazoa; phylum Chordata; class Mammalia; order Primates; family Lorisidae; genus Nycticebus; species Nycticebus coucang. Next base: position 12,935,963 of record NC_069780.1, read on the forward strand.
TTTTTTCTATCTCCATACGTAAATCACAGCTAGAAAGTTGTCAGTCCTTGAGACACACATGTTTGCACACTTCCTGAGCAAGTGAGTGTGATCCCAAAGACTAGTGTCTTACTAAGCTGACATTCTAGTGAGGGAAGGTAGATAATTACAAACAGCCACACAATCACAAACACATGAAGTATTGCAAAGGGCTGCTTTGGGAGGGTAAGGCACAAGAACCCTGCCTAGACAAGGGTGGGGAAGGGGGGTGACAGATGAGAATTTTCCTTCTGAAAACAAAGCTTCAGGATCCTGCCCTTGATTGCTGTTGTTTGCAACCAGACATATTCAAGTTTGTTATTATATGGGAGGATTTAATTACTGCCAGGTGGTTTCAAATGAATTGTGGGTAGACCAGTTGATCCCCACCCAGATCAGCTAAAACCAGTTTTGATGTTTGCCTGGTGTGAACTACACATTTTGTGAAGTTTAAATACATTCAGTTTCGACCAAAAATTAGAATTAACACCTGGGTGGAGAAGTAACACCATTGATTGTGTTAGTATCACTTTAGCCAAGGGAAAGGACAGGCCTGTCCATGTTTGTGGGGGAAACAAAGCCCAGTTTGACTGCACAAATCTTTTTTTTAAATATGGAACACTTCATGAATTTGCGTGTCATCCTTGCGCAGGAGCCATGCTCATCTTCTCTGTATTGTTCCAATTTTAGTATATGAGCTGCCGAAGCGAGCACTGACCACACAAATCTTGAGAAAATGATGACTGCCTGGCTCTCTTCCCCTAGATTGACACAATCATGGAAAAGGTTGACGGGAAAATGTTCAAGACAAAATTGCAAAAGTTAACAGTAACACAGGAAGGAACCCACTTCTCCACTCTTCTTTTCTTAAAATAAGAAACTAAATTTCTTCAGCTATGTGCGTGGAGTATCTGGTGGTTCGTTAGCATTAAATTTTTTTTTTTTTTTTGAGACAGAATCTCACTATGTCGTCCTCGGCAGAATGCTGTGGCGTCACAGCTCACAGCAACCTCAAACTCAAGTGATTCTCTTGCTTCAGCCTCCCAAGTAGCTAGGACTACAGACGCCCACCACAATGCTTGGCTATTTTCCTACTGCAGTTGTCATTGTTGTTTAGCTGGCCCGGGCTGGGTTCAAACAGGCCAGCTTCAGTGCATATGGCTGGTGCCGAACCCCTGTGCTACAGGCGCCGAGCCCACTAGCATTAATTTTAACCATCTTCACTGGATGTCGTCAGAGCCAGTATGCTCAGTGGATCACTGTACCACAGTAAAGTCTCAGCAGTATGCTTTCTGGACTTTATGGAATGGTCCCAGTTTCAGCTGCTCCGTCCATGGTCAACTACAACTCCTTGGAGATGAGGAACTGCTCTGTTTCCTATGTCACTGCGTATCTGTCTCTGGCTTCATAGATTAATTGCATGCCTGGTAATACAGAAATCATCGTCACCACAATTGGGAGTGACATTTAATAAGCCCGAGATGTTACAGTGTCAGTCTACTGGTTTATTACAGTATTGATACAGCAAACAAACCCTTCTTGAGCACCTAGTCTCTGCCACATGCTGTTGTAGCTGCTGGGGTTATAGAAGAAAAAGAAACAGGCAAAAATTCCTGCCCTTCTGGGACTCAAGTGAGGAAAACAGATACGAAAACTAAGTTAAGTATATGACATTTTACATGGTAATAGAAAATATAGAGGAAAAATTGCAATTTTTTTTATTTGAAACAGTCTCATTCTATCAGCCTGGGTAGAGTACCGTGGCATCAGCCTAGCTCACAGATACCTCAAACTCTTGGGTTCAGGGGATCCTCTTGTCTCAGCCTCCTGGGTAGCTGGGACTACAAGCACCTGCCACGCCCAGCTAATGTTCTATTTTTAGTAGAGATGGGGGGGCGTCTCATTCTTGCTCAGGCTGGTCTCGAACTCCAGAGCTAAAGGGACCTTCCTGTCTCAACCTCCCAGAGTGCTGGGATTACTGGCGTGAACCACTGCACTATGCAGGAAGGTGCATTTAAGCAGAAGTCTGGGGAAATTATGGAGAGAGCCAGGCAGGGACCTGGGGAAGAACTCTCCAGGCAGAGATGCTGAGGTGGGAGCATGCCTGATACTTTCAAGGAAGATCAAAGAGGTCAGGGTGGCTTGAGTAGAAGAAATTCTAGAGAGAAGGCGGAGAAAACTGGGCAGATCAGGCAGGGTTTCATAGACCATTGTAAAGACTTCAGCTTTTTCTCTGGGTGGGAAGGGTAAAGTTTGGGTTGGAGGGTAATGATGATGATAGTACAGTCAGGCATTGCTGAATGACAACACATCCTGAAAAATGCACCATTTGGCGATTTTCTCATTGCACCAGTATCACTGAATGTACATACCCAAACCTAGACGGTCCAGCCCAGTATACACCTAGGCCAGAGGGCGCATTATTGCTCCGAGGCCACATGCCGGGGCAGCGTGTAACTGTTCTGTGTACTGTAGGCACCTGGAACACCGTGGCATTTGTGTCTAAACATAGAAAATGTACATTAAAAATACAATATAAAAGAAAAAATGGGCTGGGCACAGTGGCTCACACTTATAATCTTAGCACTCTGGGAGTCCAAATGGGGAGGATCTCTTGAGGTCAGGAGTTCAAGACCAGCCTGAGCAAGACAGAGATCCTATCTCTACAAAAATAAAATAAAATTAGCCAGGCATCGTGACCTGCACTGGTAGTCCTGCCTCTGGGAAGGCTGAGGCAGGAAGATTACTTGAGCCCAGGAGTTTTAGGTTGCAATGAGCTATGATTACATCACTGAGCATATTGGCTGCTCTCCAGCCCCAGGTGGTAGATTGAGATTCTGTCTCAAAAATAAATAAGTAAATATAAAATATGGTGCACCTGTATAGGGCACGTCTCATGAACGGAGCTTGCAGGACGGGAAGTTGCTCTGGGTGAGTGAGTGATGAGTGACTATGAAAGCCTTGGGCATCACTGACACTGCTATAGACTTCATAACACCGCACACTTAGGCTACACTAAATTTATGGAAAAATATTTTTCTTTTCTTCATTAATTAACCTTCACTGATTGTAACTTTTTTTACTTTATAAACTTTTAAAATTTTAAACATTTGGATTCCTTTCTGGCTGGGGCTGGGTTTGAACCTGCCACCTCCGGCATATGGGACCGGCGCCCTACTCCTTGAGCCACAGGCACTGCCCAACATTTGGATTCCTTTCTAATAATGTTTAGCTTAAAACACAAGCCCAGTATATCATTATATCAAGCCCATTATATCCAAAAATAATTCCATTCTATCCTTATTCTTTAAGATATTTATATATATATATATATATTTTTATTGTTGGGGATTCATTGAGGGTACAATAAGCCAGGTTACACTGATTGCATTTGTTAGGTAAAGTCCCTCTTGCAATCATGTCTTGCCCCCAGAAGGTGTGGCACACACCAAGGCCCCACCCCTCTCCCTCCTTCCCTCTCTCTGCTTTTCCTTCCTCCCATGACCTTAATTGTCATTAATTGTCCTCGTATCAAAATTGAGTACATAGGATTCATGCTTCTCCATTCTTGTGATGCTTTACTAAGAATAATGTCTTCCACGTCCATCCAGGTGAATACGAAGGATGTAAAGTCTCCATTTTTTTTAAATTTTTTTATGTAATAGCTGAATAGCATTCCATGGTATACATATACCCACAGCTTGTTAATCCATTCCTGGGTTGGTGGGCATTTAGGCTGTTTCCACATTTTGGCGATTGTAAATTGAGCTGCAATAAGCAGTCTAGTACAAGTGTCCTTATGATAAAATTTTATTTCTTCTTTTACCTTTTAAATTTTTCTGTTAAAAACTACGACACAGGCTCAGTGCCTGTGGCTCAAGCGGCTAAGGCGCCAGCCACATACACCTGAGCTGGTGGGTTCGAATCCAGCCTGGGCCCGCCAAACAACGATGGCTGCAACCAAAAAATAGCTGGGCGTTGTGGCAGGAGAATCACTTGAGCCCAGGAGTTGGAGGTTGCTGTGAGCTGTGATGCCACAGCACTCTATTTAGGGCAACAGATTGAGGCTCTGTCTCAAAAAAACAAAACAAAACAAAAAAAACTAAGACACAGGCTTGGCACTCATAGAACAGGGGTTACGGCGCCAGCCACATGCACCAAAGTTGGCGGGTTCGAACCCCGCTCGAGGCCAGCTAAAACAGCAATGACAACTGCAACAAAAAAAAGCCAGGCATTGTGGCAGGTGCCTGTAGTTCCAGCTACTTGGGAGCCTGAGGCAAGAGAATTGCTTAAGCCCAAGAGTTTGAGGTTGCTGTGAGCTGTGATATCACAGCACTCTACTGAGGGCAACATAGTGAGACTCTGTCTCAAAAAAACAAAACAAAACAAAAACACAAGTATTACATAATGTGCAGAATTGTATGAGCTATATTTCTAAACAACTGGCAATGAAGTGGGTTTACACCAGCCTCACCACAGATACTTGAATAATGTATTGTGCTATGATGTTATGATGGCTACGATGTCACTAGGTGATAGAAATTTTTCACCTCCACCATCATCATCATCATTAGACAAAGTCTTGCTCAGTCTTCCAGGCTGGAATGCATTGGCACAATCAAAGCTCACGGCAGCCTCAAACACCAGGGCTCCTCCGGCCTCACCTTCCAGAGTAGCTGGGACCACAGGTGAGCACCAATATGCCTGGCTAATTTTGTTCTTTTTTGTACAGAGGTCTTGCTAGGCTGCTTAGGTTGGTCTTGAACTCCTGGCCTCAAGCAATCCTCCCATCTCGGCCTCCCACAGTGCTGGGATTACAGGTGTGAGCCATTGCACCTGGATGTAATGTCTTGACTTTAGAGGTGGATGTGTCATGGCCCTCACTTGGAGGGGTACGCAGTTGATTAAGGGAAACAAGGTTGTGAACTGCAAAGCTGTTTCCTAATATAGGCGCTATGAGGGAAGCTGGTGCTCAGAGAAAGGAGTTGTAAACACTATCCAGGGAAGTGAAGGAGACTTCCTGCAGGTGGCTACCTCGGAATGGGGTGATAAAAGGTGCATAGCAGCTTGGGGTGATGCAATGTGGGTGATACAGGATCCCCCACTCAGAACTGGACAGGGATTCCCCCGTTCTCTAGGCCAGGTGAGCTCAGAAAGCAGACCCCCATTTCCAGACACAAACAGGCTGCCTTTTCCAGGCCACGCCCTCTGGGCTGTAATGAGATCATGAACAAAGCAGTCTGAGACTGTTTTTTGGGTGGTTCCACCTTGAATAGGGGGCACACACCCCAGCCCCTTCCCTGAGACAAAAACTGCAAAGACCTAACTAATCACCTTGCCCCAGGGGAGGGACTGCATTCAACTTTGATTGAACTTTGATTCAACTGGTGAATTCATCTCACCAGTCCCGGCTCCTGCTGGCCTTCCTCACACCTGTGACTCCTCGCACCTCCATCCCTCTGCTTGAGGCAGCATCCCCCGATGGTTAAGTCTGTGAAAGGAAATGGATTCTGACTCTTGTTAAACCAGTAAGAAAAACATTTTCCAGGACTGTTGATGAGTGGTGTTTAATGGGTACGGAGTCTTAATTTGGAAAGCTGAAAAAGGTCTGGAGACGGATGGTGGTGATGGTGACCTGCCAATGCCAGTGTGCCTAAAGCCACTGACCTCTCACTAAAAATGGCAGAGATGCAGCTCAGGCAGGCAGGGCCCACCCTGAGCCTGGGTGCAGTGGGAGGGTCCTGATGTGGTGCCACTGGGGGCCCTCACTGGTCCTCCTTACCCCCCAAAGGTACCTTGTAGCTGTACCTTATCAGAAGCCCAGTCACTGGTCAGCTTGCTCACAGGCCTGCCATGCCGTGCCAGGGTCAGGTGCACATTACGGAGAAAAAGCCTCCACCTAGCAATCTGCCTGTGAGGTGCAGCAGTTACAGTGGAAGTTGCCACTGTATGATGAGGTTATGAGGTTATGATATACAATAATCCACTCTCCAGGACCTGCCCATCTTCCGCAAGGGCCAAATAGGCCTTGTGAGTGCACCTTGAGGTGATGGCCCCCTGCCAACCAGGAAGAGGATTCCATCTGACCATGTTGACACTCCAGCCTCTATAATTGTGAGAAAATATTTTTAGTTGCTAAAACCTCAACAAGTAAGAGCTAAGATGGTGAGTTTTACGTTATGCATATTTTAACACACGCACTATCCTTGAATGCTACCCCTTCGGGGGTCCTGATTCTAAAATCTGGGGCTTGGGAGCTGCATTTTTAACATGCAACTGGGAGGATTGGGGTTTTGTTTTTTTGAGACAGAGTCTTAACTTTGTCATCCTGACGGTTTAGTGCCATGGTGTCATCACAGCTCACAGCAACCTCAGACTCTTGGGCTCAAGTGATCCTCTTGCCTCAGCACTCCCCCCCTCCAGTAGCTGGGACTACAGGCGCCTGTCACAACACCTGGCTGCAACTGAGGGGATTTTGATAGGGGTAAACTAGAAAAACGAAAAGATAAATTGTTACTCAGAATCCGGGAAACCTCTGAGGAAGTTGAACCACCCCACAGAGCTCTAAAAGAGACCAAGAGAGTCTTCCTGGTGCCCTGCTGCACCCATTTTCTCATTTTCACTTTGTGGTTCACTGTGGTTGAAGTACGTGGGTGAGAGGGGCTGTGCTAACTCTGGGTTGGGGGTGGTGGTGGTGGTGCAAAATCTGGCTTTTATCTGTGTGTGTGTGTGTGGGGCAACACAAAGTGTAGAACCCAGGATCTCAAAGGGACCCTGGGTAACTTCTAGCAGCTCAACTCATTTCCTCTTCTCTTGTGGAGATAAAATGAGATAAAAGGTATGAAAGTGTTTTCATTTTTTTAATCGATGGTTCAGTTTACATTTAGGGCAAGTGCTTAAATCTGGGCTCCATAAAGTGCAGGGGCAAAAGTTCTCAACCGGAGTGCAGGTGAACGTGGCCTGAGGCTGTTCTAAATAACACCCATCTGACTCCTGCCTGCCCAGGTTCTCCTTCGGTTGGTCTGAGGAGGGGACTGAGCTCAGGTTTTTGTTTTTTTTTTACAGAACCCCCCAGGTTTCTCTACTGGCAGGCAGGGCTGAGGGCTACCATTCCTGTGAATGGTGAATTCCAACTGGGAGGATGGACAGGGCTTCAGGGAGGAGACCTTGTCTGAGACAGGCCTTCGAAGGATATGGAAGATATGGGGAACTATATTTTGGGTTAGGTAATATGTATACATGATATGAAATTTAGAGGGATTTATCACAAAAAATGTATCTTCAGGTGGTGCCTGTGGCTCAAAGGAGTAGGGCACCGGCCATGTATACTGGAGGTAGTGGGTTCAAACCTGGCCCTGGCCAAAAAAAAAAAAATTGTATCTTCTCAGATACTTCTCCACCCAGAAGTAACACCATTGATTGTGTTAGTATCACTTTAACCAAGGGAAAGGACTGTCCTCCTTGTCTCTCCTAGTCCCCTGCCCTGTCCCCCTGTCTGGAGTCTGGAGGCAACAACTCCGGCTGGTCTTGTGAGTGCTACTCTCTTTCCCTCTTTACAGCTGCTATTAAGGATCCTTTCAGATTGGCTAGGGGAGAGAGAAGGGAGGAACAGCTACCATTTTCTGTTCCCCAACCTTTTACCAGCCATGGCATGACCTCTACATAGGTACGGCTTCATTGAGGAACTGCCGTGAAGGAACAATAAAAAGTTGATTTTCAGGGTAGGGTTTTCTTCCCCTTCTTTTTTATTTTTATTTTTTTAAATTGTTTTGTGTTTCCCTTCTTTTTAATAGTTCCCCCCTTCTTTTTTTGTATCTCTGCCCCACAGCAAGTTCTGAGCAGTTTCTATTTTTCCATTAAGCTGTTTACCTCGAGGTAATTGCACATCCAGTTGTAAGAAATAACACCAAGAGCTCCCACACACCCTTTGCTTAACTTTAATTGATTTTCATGACAGCTCTAATTAAGGTACTTCACATCCCAGTCTCTGGTTCTGTTCTGGAAAAGTACTACCCGGAATCGAGAGAGAGGTTGCAGGGAGGGTGGAGGTGTGGACAGTAACGTGGCTTTGGTCTTTCCTCTTGGTTTCTGAGAAAGCAAAACTAACCTGCCAGTGTGTCTGTGGCACAGTCCAAGCTGGGGTTTAACTCTCTATGGCAACAGGTGCCGCGCCCTCCTTTTAACATCCTCCTCTGGGTGTTGTGGGAGTGGGGCAGCAGGGAGAGGAGCTTTTTCTAGCAACTTCAAACCAGCAGTTTCTACCTTTGTGCGGACTCTGGGCCAGGCATGAAAGGGTGCTGTCGTCCTGTTCCCCAGATTCACAGGAGCAACGAGAGGCAGCTAGGGATTCCCACCTCTCTGGGTTCTAGTAGCCTCTGGATTCCTCCTGGATTCCTGGATAACCTCCATCCAGAGCCATTCACAAACCCAGGCCACATGGTTTCGTGGCCATTTGCTGCCTCTTCCTTTGGTATGCTTTGGCAGGAAGGAAAACCGGGTCAAACAGGTGGCTGGAAGTAGAGTTTTAACCTTTTTTCCAATTCAATTCATTTTCCACTATTTACCTGTGTTCTGCATACGACAGGTGGCCTACTGGTTGGAAATGCAACCATCAGGCTTGAGATTTTGTGGGTGAGACGATTACTGGGTTATGTGTTTCCTCCTGTGGATATTTTGGGCCCAGAGTTTGGCTCTTATGCTAATGTCATTTGTGTTAGTACTTCCGGATACAATGACACTTGGTATTTTGTGTGGTGCTTTGGGGGGAGTGGGTACAGACACACTGGGCTTCATCATATAGGTTATTTAAGGTATTTAAAATATACAACACAGGGGAAAGAATAGGACCCAGCCCCAAGCCTCTGTCATGGTGTGAAATAGGAAACTATGCATATGTGTGAAAGTCAGGCCCATTATCTTCTATATTGTTAATAACTACCATTTTATTAATGTAATCTGAGCAGAATGTTAATTTTTGTTTTGAGACAGCGTCTCACTCTGTCACCCTGGGTAAAGTGCAGTGGTGTCACAGCTCACAGCAACCTCAAACTCTTGGGCTCAAGTGATCCTCTTGCCTCAGCCTCCCAAGTAGCTGGGACTACAGGCATGTGGACCATGCCTAGCTAGTTTTCTATTTTTTTTTTTTTTTTTTTTGGCCGGGGCCGGGTTTGAACCCACCACCCTTGGCATATGGGGCCGGCGCCCTACCGACTGAGCCACAGGCGCCGCCCTAGTTTTCTATTTTTAATAGACATGGGATCTTGCTCTTGCTCAGGCTGGTCTCCAACTCCTGACCTCAAGCAATCCACCTGCCTCGACCTCCCAGAGTGCTAGGATTATTGTCATGAGTCACCACGCCTGGCCAGAATGTTAGTGTTTTACTTGGATGATCTTACTTAAGTTTTATAAGAAGTCTGCCATATATGCTGTTGTTATCCCCAGTTTATTGTTGCAACAATAATGTCTGGAAATGCGACATTATTGCTCAAGGTCTCACATGGCTGATGGGCAAGGCGAAGTTCGAACCCACATCTGTTTGGCTCTAGATCTGTTTGGCTCTGGAGTGGGGGTGGATTCTCTACCTACTTGTGTTTTATACAGCAGGTGAAGCCTTCAGACCCTGTCTCAGAATAATGTTTTTAAAGGAAAAAGATACAATATATAGAATTACAAAGCAAAGCAACTCTACTGAAATGCAATAATCAAGGCTGGGTGTGTTGGCTCATGCCTGTAATCCTAACACTGGAGGCCAACTTGGGTAGATTGCTTCAGCTCAGGAGTTCGAGACCAGCCTGAGCAAGAGCAAGACCCCATCTCTACTAAGAACAGAAAAATTAGCCAGGTGGTAGGGCAGGTGCCTGTAGTCCCAGCTACTTGGGAGGCGGAAGCAAGAGAATTGTTTAAGCCCAGGAGATTGAGGTTGCTGTGCACTATGAGGCCACGGCACTCTACCCAGGGCACAGAGTGAGACTCTGTATCAAAAAAAAAAAAAAAAATAAAAATAAGTAAGTGACTTTTTATATACATGTCTAGGGTCCAGGAATTAAAAAAACAAAGAAATACAGTAATCAACTGTGATAGGCATTTGCTGGGAAGTTTCTCCCATGATCTTCCTCTGCCCTCCACCAACGGTGTTCAGAGAATTATGTGTTCTGTCAAAACTCCTGGAGTTTCTTGCCTACATTCATAATTCAAATGCTATTTTTTTTTTTTTTTTTACTATGTCACCCTTGGTAGAATGCCGTGGTGTCAAAGCTCACAGCAACCTCAAACTCTTGGGCTTAAGCGATTCTCTTGGCTCAGTCTCCCAAGTAGCTGGGACTACAAGCACCCTCCACAATGCCTGGCTTTTTTTTTTTTTTTTTTTGTTGTTGTTGCAGTTGTCATTGTTGTTTAGCTCGCCCGGGCCAGGTTTGAACCCACCAACCTCTGTATATGTGGCCTGTGCCATAACCACTGTGCTGCAGGGGCCAAACCACAAAATGCTAAATTTTATTTTAAGGTTAGTAAAAATAAGAATATGTTTTTTCCCATCCTGGACCCAGTTTAGAACCCTGTCCTAGAGCCGAACCCTCAGCCACTGCAGTATTTTCTTTTCCATGGCCAGGAACTAAGACAACAGTGAACTATCTCATGGCTAGAAGTACCTGACCATGGAAAGGCCAAAGATGAAAGACAACAAGTCTATTTTCTTTTTTTTTTTTTTTCTTTTCTTTCTTTTTTAAGAGACAGAGTCTCACTTAGTCACCCTCAGTAGAGTGCTATGGCATCACAGCTCACAGCAACCTCCAGCTCTTGGGCTTAGGCAATTCTCTTGCCTCAGCCTCTGGAGTAGCTGGGACTATAGGCACTTGCCACACGCCCGGGTATTTTTTTGTTGCAGTTTGGCCAGGGTTGGATTTGAACCCACCACTCTCAGTATATGGGGCCAGTGCCCTATTCACTGAGCCAGAGACACTGCCCTTTATTTTCTTTTTTTGAGACAGGGTCTCACTTTCTCTACCTCAGTAGAGTGCTATGGCATCACAGCTCATGGCAACCTCAAACTCTTGGGCACAATTGATTCTTTTGCTTCAGCCTCCCCCTCCCTAGTAGCTGGGACTACAGGTGCCCACCACAAAATCCGACTCTTTTTAGAGATGGGGGGTCACGCTTTTGCTCAGGCTGGTCTCGAACCTGTGAGCTCCAGGCAATCCACCTGCGTTGGCCTCCCAGAGAGCTAGGATTACAGATGTGAGCCACTGCACCCAGCCAACAAGTCTATTTTCAACAAAAGATTACAATTGAGAGAAATGTAGACATTCCCAAATTTGTAATTGTTCTGATAGTTCTATTGCATACAGGAGAGTAATTGTGCCAGGGCTGATCTGAATTATTGCCAGTAGGGGAGGAAGCTGGGTGGGGGTGCAGGGCTGGGCATGGCCAGGGCTCCATTAAGACCAGTAGAGACCTTGAGCTCTGAAGAGATTTCTCCCTTCTTTCCCCACCAGGTAACTGAAAATGACACCTATGCCAAATCATAAGTAAGTATAAGGAGGTCAGACAAAGCTCTGACTATTCCTATGCTGACAAATTTGATACTTTGGGGGAATATTTAATTACCTTACCAAATAAAATTTTTGGATGCCCCTGCTTTATTACTAGTGTTAAAATAAGTTAAAATGGAGAACAGGTTAGAAGAATTTCTAAGCAGACCAAGCCAGTTAAGCCAGGGAGTCAACCTTGACCCTGCCCGATTTGCAAACATAAGTGAAACTTAATTTGGGCTGTTTTTTTGTACATGCCTTTATTAAAGTAAAATGAAACTTAATCTCAACCAATCAGAAGCCACCAACTAAATGAAAGTTATATACCTAGTAGAATAGACCAGGCAACTGTATAGCTGTAACCAATAAAATATTTTCTTTGGTTTATGCTATGGTTTGAATGTGTCCCCCCCCAAAAACATAAATTGGAAAATTAATCCCCAATGCAATAGTATTAAAAGGTAGGAATTTGAGGGGCTGATTAGACCATAAGGGCTCTGCCCTGATGAATGGATTAACGCTGATAATGAAAGGGCTTGAGGTCGTAAGTTGGATAGCTTGCCCTCTCCCACTTTCCTGCCCTCCCATCTTCTGGCGCAAGCTGACGCAGGAAGAAGGCCCTCAGGAGATGACGGCACCTTGACACTGGCCCTTCTGGCTTCCAGAACTATGAGAATTAATTTCTTAATTTCCTTTCCTTTCCTTTTTTTCTTTTCCCTTTCTTTCCTTTCTTTTTTAGATAGAATCTCACTCTTTCGCCATGGGTAGAGTGCTGTGTATGGCTCACAGCAATCTCAAACTCTTGGGCAATCCCCTTGCCTCAGCCCCCTGAGCATTTAAGACTACAGACACTGGCCACCATGCCTGCTAGTTTTCTATTTTTGGTAGAGATGGTGGACTCACTCTTGCTCAGACTGGTCTTGAACTCCTGAGCTCAAGCAACCCATCAGCCTCAGCCTCCCAGAGTGCTAGGATTACAGGCGTGAGCCACCACACCTGGCTCAGAAGTGAATTACTTTACACATCACTCCTAGTCTACAGTATTCTGTTACAGCAGCACAAATTGGACTAAGATACTTTGCTTTCAAGTTCACCCTATCCAAGCCTTCCCCTTGCATTCCTTGGTGGATCTCCAAACCATCTCCAGTTTGGTGTCTCTTGATTCATAAATTATTGTTTGCTCCAATAAATTCTTTAAAATCTCACTGTGCTTCAGTTTTCCTTTTAACACCGGTCAAAATTATACTTTGTCTGACTGCTGGGTAATTCAGCGCTGGTTAAGGTATTGCCAGGGAAGGAAATACACTTTCATCTTGGAGCCCAGTCAAGCTCCCTGCTCAGACCTTGCAGTATTTTGTCCCAATTGAAACAGGGCTTTGGTCTTAGCTGTCATTGACTCTCCTTGGCCTCCAGTGGCATTTCTGCTTGACTTGGGACTCTGCGGGGTGACGAGGCCTTTTGAACTTTTTAGTCTCATCTGAGTTTCATAGGCGATTCCTACTGAAGGATACTTCTATTGTCTCAGGAAACCTTCCCAGGCTCTGCTCTGAACAGCCCACTGGGCATTGGTTTTTTATTCTAGACCTTTCTCTTGGGATTGAGTTATTGACTCCTCAGACGAGGTCCTTCATGTCAGAAGCTGGTCTTATATGTTCTACCCTAGGCCCGCCCTTCTCATCCTCGAGTCAGACCTCAGATCCTGAGTCCTGGCTTGGTCTGCACCAGGGCCTCATTACTAGAGGAGTTGAAGCAAAAGATGCTAAATCTGTGAAAGCCAAGATTTCTTAGAAATTTACAAACAGCATTTGAAAAAGATGCAGTGAGGGCTGGGTGTGGTTGCTCATGCCTGTAATCCTAGCACTCTGGAGGCCGAGGCAGCTGGATCACCTGAGGTCACAGGTTCGAGACCAGCCTGAGCCAGAGCGAGATCCCGTCTCTAAAAATAGCCGGGTGTTGTGGTGGGCTCCTGCAGTCCCAGCTGCTTGGGAGGCTGAGGCAAGAGAATTGCTTGAGCCCAAGAATTTGAGGTTACTGTCAGCTATGACACCATAACACTCTACCAAGGACAACATAGTGAGACTCTGTCTCAAAAAAATAAATAAATAAAATAAATAAATAAATAATAAAATTACCATGCTTCAGGGCAGCAGCAATTTTTTTTTTTTAATTAAATGTGAGTTTTCTCAGAAATAGAGGAAGTAGGTACCAAATGCTGGCCACAGAAAGAAACTGGTCAGAGAAGTGGAAGTAGCAGGAACCCTTGGGGGAAAGTGATCGGGTTATTCTAGTTCATGACAGGCAGGAGGGGTGGACATCATCAGGTATATATCCTAGACTTTGGTAAAACAGGTTGAAACATTTTTCATAAATGGTTGGATTTCCTAGACAAGAGACTCCCAAAGGGAAGATGACAAGTGTTTGGGAGAAGTGCTTTGAAATGAAATTCTAAATCTTGCAAATAAGATGACATTGGAGGATGGGTGTGGTGACTCATGACTGTAATCCTAGCACTCTGGGAGGCGGAGGTGGGAGCATCACTTGAGCTCAGAGGTTTAAGACCAGCCTAAGCAAGAGAGAGACCCCATCTCAACTAAAAATAGAAAAACTAGCCAGGTGTAGTCGGGGGTACCTGTAGTCTCAGCTACTCAGAAGTCATGGTCTTGAAGTATGGGCCCTGAAATCCAGGTACATGTTCTTTGACTCAAATGCCATCAGATGAAACTTAGGCACATAACCTCAACTGGTTGTTAGGTGGGCTGGCCATGTGGTATAGCCATGCACTTGAGGAAGGAATTTTTTTTTTTTTTTTGTAGAGACAGAGTCTCACTTTATTGCCCTTGGTAGAGTGCTGTGCCATCACAGCTCACAGCAACCTCAGCTCCTGGGCTTAGGCGATTCTCTTGCCTCAGCCTCCCCAGTAGCTGGGACCACAGGCACCTGCCACAACACCCGGCTATTTTTTGTTGCAGTTTGGCCGGGGCCGGGTTTGAACCCACCACCCTTGGTATATGGGGTCGGCGCCCTACTCACTGAGCCACAGGTTTTTTGGTGGATAGCTCGTCGTCTCCACCACAGCACATTGCTAAGTGTCTTCCATGAAAGGGTTTATCCAAAGATAGGCAATAATATTCGAGAGGCAAATTAAGCGTACTAATTACTAAGAAGAAATAGCAGAATTTTCAAGTCCAAATCAGAACCTGAGCTAAGAAGACTACTTTGAAAGACATAGGCCCCTGGGCTTGTAAATATTACATACTTTTATACACATAAGGGCACAGTGCCCCTATCATATTGCTAATTAATTCACATATATTAAATACTACAAATTTTGCCAATTAAAAACTAGGCCTATCACTTTTAAGGCATATTGACAATCAGTATATTAGGGCCAGGTGTGTGTTGGCTCATGCCTGAAATCCTATCACACTGGGAGGCCACGGTAGAAGGAGCCCTTGAACTCAGAAGTTAGAAACCAGCCTCTATCACAAATAGAAAAATTAGCCGGATGTAGCAGCAGGCGCCTACAGTCTCAGCTACCTGGGAGGCTGAGGCAGAGGCAGAGGCAGGCTAGAACCCAGGAGTTTGGGGTTGCTGTGAGCGAGGCTGACAGCACGGCACTCTAGCCTGGGTGACACAGTGAGACTCTCAAAAAGAAAAAAAAACCTAGCATATGAGATAGCAATAAGTGAACCACTTACAGTAAGTAGGTCCTCTGGAACATGGAGACCTGAGAAAAGCATTTCAAACATACCCTGGAGGGTATAATCTTCATTAGGGAACTTCAAATGCTACATTGTCATCTCTAGATTAAAACTAACAGCTAACACACATCACACTGTCCGAGCCCTGGATGTATATTGAAAACATTCACACACACACTGTGAATAGACAGGGCACCAGAACAGAGATGATTATCGTCAGCTAGGTCCATTCTGTGCAGCTACGGACATGTAAATATTCCCTGAAGGATTCTATAATTCAGGATTTTATGAATAAGACGAAAGAAGTGAAGAATGAACCCAGTCTGAACTTTACACAGTTCTGGAAATCCTGAGGTCAATTTCTACTTCTTCTCGAAGGAACTGACGGTGACAATTCACCTCTGGGTCTGGGGAAGTATCCATTCCTTTTCAGAGTCCCACACTGCCCTCATACCACACAGTATAGGGCGTCTACTTCCTGCATCTGGGTCTTTATTGAAAATGAAACTGATTCTTTTTTGCTTTGGCAAAATACAGTCCTCAACTACTGAGTCTCTATCAATTTCTTTGCATCTGATTGCATTACTGCCTGTGGAAACTGCAATATAACTGAGATTAACTCAGAGATTAAAAGCAAAGACTACAGTTTCTCCACCTGAAATCTGAGCTGACAGATGCAAAGTCCTTGGGACAGCACCTGGCACCCAGCAGCACTCTGGGGTTCGCCTGTTATTACTTCCCTAGTATCACTTTGTCCCAGCAGACCTTTAGATGGTGGGGCTTTGAATCTTCTCTGCTTTAGAAGGAAACCACTGGCAAACACTTTTACATTTTTCTGTTCCTCTTTGTATCTGTTTGGTTCCTCCCTGTGTCAAGGCTGATGCACTTGCTGTTAACGCACCAGCTGGACCTGTTTTCCAAATGCAGAATGCCCTTCTATTATTTATTTATTTATTTTTTGTAACAGAGTCTCACTATGTTGCCCTCAGTAGAGTGCGGTGGCATCACAGCTCACAGCAACCTCAAACTCTTACCTCTACAAACTGGGAAAAGCAAGGACAAGAACTCCATCTACTGAAATAATTTTCAGCCTTTCGCAAATAACAATGTAATGTGGAATTGAAAAAAAAAGAATTTACCTTTCTCTTTCACCTGCTAACTTATAAACAGTTTTATTGCTTTGATTATAGATTGCCAAATTGCTCTCCAAAATGCTATATAAAAGGCAGCAGCCTTTACTGCCAACAGAGAGATGATCATGCCTGCTTTCCTACATCCTGTTAACCCTGGGTATTATCATTTAAAAACTTTTTTGTGCCAGTGTAATCAGTAGAAAACTCACCCTGATTATTTGTTTTGTTTGTTTGTTTGTTTTTTTAGAGACAGGGTCTTGCTGTGTTGCCAGGCTAGTCTTGAACTCCTGCCTAGCCTCAAGCAATCCTCCTGTCTCAGCCTCCCAAAGTGCTGGGATTACATAGTGAACTACCACACCTAGCTGAATTTTATGTTCTTTGATCTTTGCATTTTATTTCATTTTATTTTTGAGACAGAGTTTCACTTTGTTGCCCTCGATAGAGTGTCATGGTGTCATAGCTAACAGCAACTTCAAACTCTTGGGCTCAAGCAATTCTCTTGCCTCAGCCTCCCAAGTATCTGGGACTATAGATGCCTGCCACAACGCCAGGCTATTTTTTTAAAGACAGGGTCTTTTTCTTGCTCACACTTGAACCTTGTCAGGGCAATCTACCTGTCTCGGCCTCCCAGAGTGCTGGGATTACAGGCATCAGGCACTGCACCTGGCCTCAAAGAGCTTTAAAAATGATAGATCTCGGGCAGTGCCTGTGGCTCAAAGGAGTAGGGTGCCGGCCCCATATGCCGGAGGTGGTGGGTTCAAACCCAGCCCTGGCCAAAAAAAAACTGAAAAAAAAAAAAAAAAAAAGATAGATCTCTGGGCTGGGCACAATGGTTCACACCTATAATCCTAGCACTCTGAGAGGCCGAGGTGCATGGATTCACTTGAGTTTAGGATTTCGAGACCAGCCTGAGCAAGAGCGAGATCCCACCTCTAAAAGATAGCCAGGTGTTGTGGCAGGTGCCTGTAGTCCCAACTACTTGGCAGGCTGAAGCAAGAGAATCACTTGAGCCCAAGAGTTGGAGGTTGCTGTGAACTATGATGCTGCAGCACTCTACTGAGGGCAACAAAGTGAGTCTGTCTAAAAAACAAACAAACAAAAAAAATAGACCTCTGTACAAATTGGGGTGGTCCCTGACTTGTGTAATATTCAGAGAAGCCAGCCTTACTGGTCTACAAGCAATTTAGGGAAAAAACAAAAAACAAAAAAAGGAGCATGAATTTAAGTAATTTCATATTATAATTTAGGACATTAATTTTGCAAACTACTTATTTCCTTAAAGTATTTTTAAAATTCTCACTAATGTATTGTTGGCATATACATAGAGATTCTTTTCTTTCTTTTTTTGGGACAGAGCCTTAAGCTGTTGCCCTGGGTAGAGTGCTATGGCATCACAGCTCACAGCAACCTACAATTCCTGGGCTTAAGAGAGTCTCTTGCCTCAGCCTCCCAAGTAGCTGGGACTATAGGCGCCCACCACAATGCCCAACTATTTTTTGGTTGTAGTTGTTATTGTTGTTTGGCAGGCCCAGGCTGGATTTGAACCTGCCAGGTGAGGTGTATGTGGCTGGCGCCTTAGCCGCTTGAGCGACAGGCACTGAGCCCATAGAGATTCTTTCCCACCTGCCAGCCTCCCAGAGTGCTAGGATTACAGGTGTGAGCCACTGCATCTGGCTGAGATTCTTTTTTTTTTTTCATGCCTCAAACTACTTTTTTTTGCAGCTACATGATTTCACGCAATTTTTCTAAACAATGACATAAAATAGATCTCCTTTTATATAAATAACTTACATAAAGCTCCATAAAGTAAATGCTCCATAAAGTAAACGCTCAAAGGTGCTATAAAGATCATCTACTCCCACGGTGTTCTTGTATTCATGCACAATATATAAATACTCAAGTCCAATATTAAAAACTCAGGCACTTGGGCGGCTCCTGTGGCTCAGTGAGTAGGGCGCCGGCCCCATATGCCGAGGGTGGCGGGTTCAAACCCAGCTCCCGCCAAACTGCTACAAAAAAATAGCCGGACGTTGTGGTGGGCGCCTGTAGTCCCAGCTCTTGAGACGCTGAGGCAGGAGAATCGCGTAAACCCAAGAGTTAAGAGTTAGAGGTTGCTGTGAGTCATGTGACGTCATGGCACTCTACCCGAGGGCGGTACAGTGAGACTCTGTCTCTACATAAAAAAAAAAAAAAAAAGGGCGGCGCCTGTGGCTCAGTGAGTAGTGCGCCGGCCCCATATGCTGAGGGTGGCGGGTTCAAACCCAGCCCCGGCCAAACTGCAACAAAAAATAGCCGGGCATTGTTGCGGGCGCCTGTAGTCCCAGCTGCTCAGGAGGCTGAGGCAAGAGAATCGCGTAAGCCCAAGAGTTAAGAGGTTGCTGTGAGCCGTGTGACGCCACGGCACTCTACCCGGGGACGGTACAGTGAGACTGTCTCTACAAAAAAAAAAAAAAAAAAAAAAAACTCAGGCACTTGACTAACCTTGATAAAGTTTCCCAAACGATATCAATATATCTAAAGTGCATATATATATATATATATATTTTTTTTTTTTTTTGTAGAGACAGAGTCTCACTTTATGGCCCTCAGTAGAGTGCCGTGGCATCATACAGCTCACAGCAACCTCCAACTCCTGGGCGATTCTCTTGCCTCAGCCTCCCGAGTAGCTGGGACTACAGGTGCCCGCCACAGCGCCCGGCCATTTCTTGGTTGCAGTTTGGCCGGGGCCGGGTTTGAACCCGCCACCCTCGGGTATATGGGGCCGGCGCCTCACCGACTGAGCCACAGGCGCCACCCGCATATATATTTTTAAGAAAGATTATTCTCTATAACTTCTATAAAAATAAGTTTGCTAGTTTGGTCCATCTAACTTCACTGCTATTAGTATGAACTTTTAACTTTCAGTGCATGGTGAGGTTTATTCTACCCTTCTCTCAACATGACACCAACAAAATCAAAAGAAGCTAGTGAGGTGCTAACGTGAGGATTTTTATTTTTTATTTTTTTTATTGTTGGGGATTCATTGAGGGTACAATAAGCCAGGTTACACTGATTGCAATTGTTAGGTAAAGTCCCTCTTGCAATCATGTCTTGCCCCCATAAAGTGTGACACACACCAAGGCCCCACTCCCTCCCTCCCTCCCTCTTTCTGCTATGAATCCTATGTACTCAATTTTGATATGAGGACAATTAATGACAATTAAGGTTATGGGGGGGGGAGCAGAAACATGTGAGGATTAATCCAGTGATTCCGGGTCACAGTGCATTCCAGGAAGAGGTAGCCATGTCACTGGAATTGGACGGTATGGTTTATTCTTCCTTCCCTGACTTGGATCACCAAATGGAACACGAGGAGGGTGGTGGTTCTGATGGCCATTCCCTTAGTACATTCCTGGCTTTTTTTCTGGGCAACAGATGCCACATTGGAAGAGGTGGGAATATCAGTTCTGAAATCTGGTACACGGGGCTTGGTGTTGCAGTCACCGAATTGGGTTTCACTTCCACTTGCTTACTTGTTTCTTCATCTGAGGAAGAAGATCCTGAATGATAATCAGAGGTAACTTACTGGGAGATCTTGTCCTTGTTCTCATCCTCATTTTCAAAGCTGGCGATAATGACTGCATTGTTTTTCTCCCCCTACCGACAGCACACCTCACAGAGGTCTACCCAGAGGCTCAGCTCCTTTGGCAAGCCCAGGTCCCTGTACAAGATGCAGCCTCCCAGAGGGCTAGGATTACAGGTGTGAGCCACTGCACCTGGCTGAGATTCTCACAAGCTTTCAGGACATCAGGATCAATTCTCTGAAACGTATTGACACGAACGCATCGTAAGCCTGTCCTTTTGATGGTTTTTCTGGATACCAGTGATTGTTGTATTTTTCTTAAAGTATTAGAGTCAATTTCTCAGCAAACCTCTCAACTGCCTCTTTTTTCAACTTATCGAAACTAGCCTTGTGAAAGGCTAGTTTAACTTTCGAACTAGCCTTGTGAAAAAGAAGGCAACAGCAGCAATTTCGTTCTTCATGTTTTTCTCTTGGTCCAGCGCGCGCGGCTCCCGCGCCGTCTGGCGGCGGAGCGCGCGCTCAGAGGACTGGCTGGCAGGCGGGCGGGCGGGCGGAGAGCGCGCGCACGAGCGAGCGCGGCCCCGAGGCTGCGCGGCTCCCGCGCCGTCTGGCGGCCGAGCGCGCGCTCAGAGGACTGGCTGGCATGCGGGCGGGCGGAGAGCGCGCGCACGAGCGAGCGCGGCCCCGAGGCTGCGTGCAGCAGGCTCGCGGCCCCGAAGAGGGGAGGGGCGATGATCCCGGAAAAGGTCCACGCCGTGCGGGCCTGGCTCGCGCACCACAGGGGGAGGACCTGGCTGAGATTCTTAAAAAGTATAGTATAACATCAGTTTTATTAAAAATGTTTATACGCCTATTGAAAGCTGGAAGACTGTCACTCTGCAGTGCATATGTTTGAATAATGCTATTATAAATGATTTTCATGTTGCATTTGAACTTCCCCCAATGTACATGTAGGAAAAAAATGCAGTAAATATTATTTTTTAGAGTTAGAAGAGAAGAAAGACATGGGAACTTCTTATTTCATGTTCTTTATAAATTGCTGAAGACAAGCAAGGTGATATTGCTATTCCTGGTCATTGTTCTGATATGAACAAGGTGTGGTAACCTATTACCCAGCATTATAGGAGGCCTTTTGACGTCATTAGGGAGCTAGGTGAGACGGGGATGGGACAGTTTCACAATGTGACTTCCTGGTAGCCAAAGGGATATTCTCACTTTAGGGCTCTGTTGGGGTTGGTCCTCTGTCTTACAACTGAAATTCCTTTTCTGAGGTAGCCAAGGATTATGATCAAAGGAAGACAGGGAAGTCTCAGGCCATAATTGTAGGCCTTCTTCTAATATTCAGACCTAGTTTTTACTTTGGAAAGGGCTTATGAAAATAATAATAATCTTCCTACTTCTGTTTTTATGGTGGCTTCATATAGGTTATCTTAACATCTATTATAAAAATGCAAATATTAAAAAACACAGATTATCTTATAAGAATTAAAGGTTACTTTTAAAGATTAATTTGATCCTGCAATCCTAATATTAAGCATCTATCCCGAAGAAAAAAATATCCTTTTATCATAAGGACATTTGTACTAGACTTTTTATCGCAGCTCAATTTATAATTGCCAAAATGTGGAAACAGCCTAAATGCCCACCAACCTAGGAATGGATTAACAAGCTGTAGTATATGTATACCAGGGAATACCATTTAGCCATTAAAAATATGGAGACTGGCTGGTCATGGTGGCTCATGCCTGTAATTCTAGCACTCTTGGAGGCTGAGGTGGGTGGATTGCTTGAGCTCATGGGTTCAAGACCAGGCTGAGCCAGAGTGAGACCTTGTCTCTAAAAACAGCTGGGCGTTGTGGCAGGCTCCTGTAATCCCAGGTACTTGGGAGGCTGAGGCAAGAGAATTGCTTGAACCCAAGAGTTTGAGGTTGCTGTGAGCTAAGACACCATACCACTCTACCATGGGTGATAGAATGAGACTCTGTCTCCCCCACCCCCACAAACAGATGGAAACTTTACCTCTTTTGTAATAACCTGGATGGAGGTAGAACACATTCTTCTTGGTAAAGCATCACAAGAATGGAGAAGCAAGAATGCAGTGTACTCAATTCTAATATGAAGGCAGTAGATGAGCTAATACAAGGGTGGGGGGTAGGGGAATGAGGGAGCCAGGAGAGGAGAGGAGGGAAATGGGGGGTCACGGTGTATGGCACACATCTTGGGGGCAGGACACAATTATAATTGTTAGATATACTTTATCTAACAAATGTAATCAGTGTAACCTAATTCTTTGTACCCTCAATGAATCCCAAACAATAAAAAAAGATTAAAGCACAAAATTTAGAGCCAAGGCCCTTTCAATTTTTATTACAGAGTGATATTACAACCTATGCTACTTTCGAGATAACTTTTTCATTTGTTTCTTTAGCCTTCATTACCTATGTTTTTGCATAGTTCCAATGATATGTACATGAAAATATTTTTATTATGGTGTTATGTTGTCAACTTTTTTATATGTCATCAAATGACATTAATAATTTCTATTACTGGGTTGGCACCCATAGCTCAGTGATTAAGGTGCTGGTCACATACACTGAGGCTGGCAGGTTTGAACCTGGACCCAGCCTGCTAAATACCTGCAATCAAAAAATAGCCCAGCGTTGTGGTGGGTTGCCTATAGTCCCAGCTACTGGGGAGGCTGAGGCAAGAGGATCGCTTAAGCCCAAGAATTTCAGGTTCCTGTGAGCTGTGATGCCATGGCACTCTACCGGAGGGTGACATATGAGACTCTGTCTCAAAAAAAAAAAAAAAAAGTTTCTATTACTGCCCCTAACACCAGGTCTGATAATTAACTCAAACCTTAGATTACTTGACATACAATAAGTTATAAATGTTTACTTTTAAACTTACAGTGTGGTGCATGGAGGATATTTCAATGAATAAGACATCCAATGTCCTGAAATTTACATGCTGATGGGAGAAAGAAAATTTTGAAAAAGTATTTATTGTGAAAAAGGCATTTAATTAATTAATTATTATTATTTCTTTTTATTATTTTTTTGAGACAGAGTCTCACTCTGTGCCCTGGGTAGAGTGCCGTGGGGGTCACAGATCACAGTAACCTCAAACTCTTGGGCTTAAGTGATTCTCTTGCCTCAGCCTCCCAAGTAGCTAGGACTACAGGCACCTGCCACAACTGAGCTACGGGCACCAAGCCTAAAAATGGATTATTATTCCTATTTGAACATTTGAATCACAGAGGGGTCAGAGACTAACTTTTCCAAGATCATCCAAATTGTAGGTGTTAAAAGTACAGCATTCCAACCTACGCAAGCTGCTTCTTCACTGGTCCAACCAAATGTTCTGGGAATTCAGAGAACAGATCAAATAGAGCTGGAAACGTTTTAGTTTACTAATGGCTGCTATAACAAATTATCACAAATCTAATGGCTTAAAACAACACAATTTATTACCTTACAGTTCTGGAAATCAGAAGTCCAAAATCTTTCACTGGGCTCAAGTGAAGATGTCAGCAGGGCTGGGCATGATGGCTCTTGTCTGTAATCCCAGCACTTTTGGAGGAGGCCAAGGCAGGAGGATCACTTGAGGCCAGGAGTTTGAGAATAGCCTGAGCTATAAAACAAGACTATATCTCTACAAAAAATAAAAAAAGAAATAGCTAGGGCCCAGAGTGGTGGCTCGTGCCTATAATCCTAGTACTCTGGGAGGCAGAGACAGTGGATCCCCCGAGCTCAGGAGTTCGAAAACAGCCTGAGCAAGACCAAGACCCCATAACTCTTCTAAAAATAGAAAAATTAGCTGGGCGTTGTGGCAGGGGCCTATGGTCCCAGCTACTTGAGTGGCTGAAGCAGGATTGCTTTAATCCAGGAGTTTGAGGTTGCTATGAACCAGGCTGATGCCATCACACTCCAGGCTGGGCAACAGAGTGAAACTCTGTCTCAGAAAAAGAAAAAAATTAGCCAGATGTGATAGTACACACCTGTAGTGTTAGCTAGTCTGGAGATTGAAGTGGGAGGATGGCTTGAGTCCAGGAATTACAGGTTATAGTGAACTATGATGATGCTACTGTGCTCCAGCCTCAGCCCATGACAGAGGTGAGACCCTGTCTCATTAAAAATAAAACAAAAAAAAAAAACCTTTTTGTCAGGTGTCAGGGTGGTTCCTTCTGATGGTCTGCAGGGAGAACCAGTTTCCTTGTGGCTTCTAGAGGCTGCCTACCTTCCTGGGCTAGCGCTGCTTTCCTCCCACCACTTGCTTACGTTATGTCTTCTACTGCGGCCTTTCCCTTCTCATCCCACTCTAAGGACGCTGGGAACTGTACCGCACCCCTAGACAAACCCTCTTCCTAACTCAAGATCCTTCATCGTATTTGTGAAGTCCCTTTCCCCATGTAAGGTCACGTATTCCCTGGCTCTGGGGATTACAAGGACATCTCTGGAAGGCTTTATTCAGCCAAACTGTTGTGGGCACTGGGAAGGTTAGACTTGTGCTTTGGAACAGAAAGAAGCGGGATATGGGGGGCTTTCCCGCAGGCTACATTGGTAGACCGTCTTTCTCACGGCAGGCCCAGCACCAAGGGCTTGGTGTTAGTTTGCCAGGGCTGCCCTAACCAAGTACTGAAGACTGGGTGGCTAAAAAGAATAGAACTGTTTCCCCAGGATTCTGAAGGCCAGAAGTCTGAGATGAGCGCTGCGGGTTCAGCGGCTTCTGGGGCCTCTTCTGGGCTTGCAGGTGGTGTCTTCTGTACTCAAACGTTGTCTGTGCCCAGATTTCCTCTTCTGGAAAGGACAGTTGTTCTGGACTAGGGCCCATCCTAAGGGCTTCATTTTAACTTAATTACCTCTTTAAAACCCTATTTACAAAAATTGTTTAACTCTGAGGTACTGAGGGTTAGGATTTCAACATAGGAATTCTGGGGGGATACAATTCACCTGGAATAGGCTTAAGTCACATGCCAACAACTGCTGACAGGAGCTGGCAGTCGGAACGTGGCTGACAGTACCTCGCCCCTTGCCTAGTGTCTCCCAGATGTCAAGTACGAAAGGGAGATTCTCCCCTAGCCTGCCTGCTCTAAGAGCCAGGCCGGGGATGCCAGGGCAGCTGTGATGGCAGAGTGTGACTGTGGATGCCACAGACTAGCAGAGGGTGGAGGGTGAACTTTGAGTCGCCAGAAAGAGCAGAAACACAGGGTGGGGTCGGATCATGAAGGCCTTTACAGTCTGGCACAGGCACTGAGCAATCTAGCAATGAAATCAGGGATGAGGGAGAGGCAGCATTTCCCCCATCAAACTTTAACTAAATAATCGTCCAGTTAAAGTTCTTACAAATTGACAGTGACTCACAAACAGACGAGGGCAAGGTTCCTCTCCACTCAACAGATTCCCCAAGGCAGCCCTTGTCATTTTGACTCCCACCAGCGCCTGGTGATGCCTTCTCAGCTTCCCTGCAGACAGCCAATCCTGGCATCTCAGGGGTGACCGCCACACTTCTTTCCCACCCAGAATTGTTTTAAGTTCCTCGTTTTTAGAGGCTGATCTACTTCATCTTTTTCTTTTTTCCTATCTGCCCTTGCCTATTTATACTATTTTTTTTCAGCCTTTATACTGGGAAAAGGAGAAATGTAAAAGAACTGAAATAATTCAATGAAATGTAAGCAGCTTTTTGAGAGGATAACCTATAAATTCACTTTAAGATATACGAGGTAGGGAATGAGTGCCATGATCAAGCTGATTAATGCAGCCACACCTTACATGGGTACCTCTTCTAGGTGCAAGTGTATTTAAGGTCTATTCTCTTAGCAAATTTCAAGTGTATAATTCACATACCTATGAATTAACTTTGCATTCTCCTAATCCACAAAGGTTGCAGGATTTTTACTGATTCTAAGATTTGCTCCACTTTTTCATCTACTAATTTAGGAACATGAAATAAAATTGCAACACACTGCATTCACCATCCTTTAATGGAAACCAATGCTAATGGGTTAAGATGTTTTAAGGATTTTAAAATATAGGGTGAGAACTGTACAAAAACGGAAATCAGCGTAGATTTAAATTCTATCTATTCTGATGCAGAATGAGAATTAAATAAAATCAAAGTCAATCATACTTCCTTAAAAGTAGGGTACCAGCTGGGTGCGGTGGCTCATGCCTGTAATCCTAGTACTCTGGGAGTCCAATGCAGGGAAATCACTTGAGTTCAGTATAAACCAGCCTGAGCAAGACCCTGTCTCTACTGAAAATAGAAAGGTGGTTCACACCTGTAATCCTAGCACTCTGGGAGACCAAGGTGGGTGGATTGCCCTGAGCTCACAGGTTTGAGAACAGCCTGAGCAAGAGCAAGACTCTGTCTCTAAAAATAGCTGGGCATTGTGGCAGGTGCCTGTAGTTCCAGCTACTCAGGAGGCTGAGGCAAGAGAATGGCCTGAGCCCAACAGTTGGAACTTGTTTTGAAATATGGCACCATGGCACTGTACCGAGAGAGACAAAGTGAGACTCGGTCTCAAAAAAAAAAAAAAGAAAAATTAGCTGGGTGTGGTGGCGGGCTCCTGTAGTCCCAGCTCTCAGGAGGCTGAGGCAGGAAGATGGCTTGAACCCAGGAGTTTGAGGTTGTATTCTAGCCTGGAGACTCTGCCTTATAAAAAAAAAAAAGCAGGCTACAATGTTCCTATTTGTTTCCTCTTTTGCTCACTGTTGCTTTAGCAGAGTTACAGCTGCTATTACTGTGCTAAGTCTAAACCCTGACTCTCAGTGGGTCAGTGTTTGCTGAATAAACAAATATGTCTTCCTGTGCTTATCAGAGGTGCACATATGTAAGTGCTCCGTGAGCTGCATCATCACCAGGCCATTCAGTGTTTACTGCTGACCACTGCCTGTGCACTCTGTCTCCCTACACCCCATTGACAGTGAGAGCCATTTAAATCAAGCAAAATACATTTTAGATTGGAGTGCTGAACGGAAAAAAAAAACAAAAAGGAATAGCAGGTATGGGTAGTGTTTGTATATAAAATTTTAGAAAGAAAAACTTCCTTGAAAAGGTACATTTAAGGAAAGACCTCCAGTGAAGGTGGAAGGCATAATTTGTGGAGAGCACTGCAGGCAATGTGAACAATAAATGCAAAGGCCCCCGGGCAGGAAGAGCCTGGCCAGTTAAGGAACAGGGAGGTGGCCAGGCTAGCTGGAGCAGGTCCAAGTGTGAAGAGCTGTCAGAGATGAGGGCAGATCATGGCAAGCCTGGCAGGTGGCAGGCCTTTCAGCTTGTACTGAGTGACCTAAGGAGATTTTGGAGGGTTCTGGGCAGAAGAATGATAAGGCCTATGTAGGTTTTAAGAGAATTACTCTGGTTGCTGTGTTGTAAACATTCTGATGGGGGCAACGGGAGAAATACTGAATGTTTAAGCACTGTGTCACTATGCTATAAATTATAATTAGATTAAGATAAAAATAGAAATTAATCTCTGGTGACTGTGACTCCACACAGAAACCAGATTTCCCAAGCATATGTTAGGGTGGTACATGTAACTGTAATAGGCCAAAATATTTATTTGCCTAAAACACAAAAAATAGAAGTTTCCGTGATTAGTTTTGGGCAGTGAGTAAAGGTCACCATAAAAAACAATAAGCCCCAAACTTCCGTAGCAGCTTTGATTTTTTCCCTTAAAAAAAAAAAAAAAGAGTGCATTTTGAGACATTCATTTAAGTGAGATACACATCGGGTTTTCCCTAAAGTGCCAAAACTCATACAATTCCCATAACTGCAATCAGAATTATAATGGACTGAAGAATTCATCAAGTTAAATACTCAGGGTTATCTCAACTCCTGAAAAGTCCCTGGTTTCTGTGACAGGGAAGAATTCTGCTAACAAATAGTTGAATTAAAATCCCGGTAAGAATGCTCTAAATCTTCATCTTTGGGATTTTCTTTGTAAAAATTTGTTTTAATAGTTCCTAGATAAACTTCATTCACTAATTTTCTATTCTACTCTCTGTATTTTTCTTTATGTCATCTGTCTTCTTTTCTTTCCACAAATTCCCAAGGACAATTCCTAAAAAAATTATTAGTCCTATTGTTCGGTTGGAGGTAAATTTATCCCAGCAATCCTCTGGTCTGTGGATGTCTAGAGTGTAAATCTGGAAGAGAAGAAGGCAACACCGCATTAGTACCTGATCTGCACTTGGGGACATACATAGAAACACGGCAGTACAGAGGGGAAAACAGCATTTTGTTACAGAATTTTAAGCAACAGGAAGCCCTTATTATAGTGCAAAATGTTTCTGAATGTAGAAAAATTTACCATACTTTCCAAGATGTGTCCCCATAACTTCCAGTTGAGTTCATGAATGCTGTGAGAGGCAACCCATTCTATTTTCACTTCTATTTAGAAAGCTCTTCCTTACACTGACTTATTTAAAAATCTGCTTCCCTCAAAGCCCCTACTTTGCAATTCTAGCTTTCTTCTCTGTTTAGTCTTCTCAGTGAAGAGCAAATCACAGCTGGGCAGGACGATTCTGTTGTGCAGGGCTGTCTAGTGCCCTGAGGGACGTTCACTGGACGTCACACGCTGAGTACCTGTAGTGCTTCCTCCCACTTTATCACGATGGCCAGAAATACGTTTACAAATCTCCCTCCCATGCCCACATACAGAGGGGAACCTAGAGACCTGCTGCGAGCAACCTAGAACAAACACACTCCTTTTCCCCGTGGGTAGGCCTATAAATGTTATCACGGAAGTCTCATGTTCCTACCTTCCTTTCTTTCCCGAAGCTTAAAGAACTAACTTTCCTTTATTATATTTAAAATCATCCTGATTTACTTCTATTCAAATTCTAGAAGACTGCGTCTACCTTCAAATGCTATGTCAAGAATTCAACAGAGGATCAGAAAAGCAATTTGAAATATAAAGTATTCCAAATATTTATTGTATTTGTGGTTGTCCTTGTAACTTTGCCTTCTTCTGCTAATATTCGGATGCTTAACCATCACTACATATCCATTATCCAGACCACAAGATGACAACCCACATGGAACTGAATTATAACCAAGAGGGGAATCTGAGAAATTCTGAAAAGGAAAGTGGTAACATCTTGGAGAATCACCAATTTTTACCTTTTAGCTCTCATGTAAGGAAAACAATGAAGGGGATACGGGCTTACTTTAAGAGACATCATCATTTTTTTTAGAGACAGCATCTTGCTGTCATCCAGGTTGAGGGTGCAATCATAGCTTACTGCAGCCTTGAACTCCTGGGCTCTAGGGATCCTTCTCCCTTAGCCTCTTGAGTAGCTAGGGCTATAGGCACACACCACCATGCCTGGATAATTTTTTTATTTTTTTGTAGACATGGGGTCTTGCTATGTTGCCAATGCTGGTCTTGGACTCCTGGGGCCTGGCAATCTTCCTACCCTGGCCTCCCAAAATGCTGGGACTACAGGTATGAGCCACTGGTCCAGACCCTAGACAGCAGATTTTAATTTCCTTCATATTACCTTGTGCACGTCTTACCCATGCTAGGAAGTAATTTGCAATAATCTGTATGAAACAGATCATCTAAAAACAGGTTTCCTAACATCTTTTTGATTCTGTTTAATGATAGTAACAGTAAAATTGATAGAAAAATATACTTCATTTAATTAATATTAGATCTAGTTGATTGACTTGCAAGTCAATAAGGTAGATTCTCAGTATAAGCTTGTGGGGCAGGAGAAGCAGGGCTGGGTGAATGCCTCAAACAACAGTTTCCTGCTGTCTAGGTAGAACCTTGACATGTTTAGTATTTCACATCTTATCTGACCTTGGTCTCTGTACCAGTGGAGCCTAAATTTATAAATGATTACTTTAACCACCACTAGAAACCCAGGTTTAAAAAAATAAAGTTTTACCAATTTGTTTTTGGAATAACTCAACTCAAACCACAAGCTTCAGACATTTTTCCAGACATGAATCAGAGAGAGAATCAAAGGGGAAAACCCCAGTTTAGGGTTATGTTTTTTCTCTAAAATAACACGTTCACATGGCAAGTTGGAACCGGGAGGGGTGGTTTGAGGTAGTAGGAGCAAAGTAGTTGTTTAAAGATGTTTCTGGCCTGGTAAACACAAAGGGTATTTTTTTTTATTGTTGGGGATTCATTGAGGGTACAACAAAGGGTATTTTTAAAAAATTATTTTTGCAATTTATACCAAAGAAAAACGAGGGATAAATAAGAAACTATCAAACCTGGTGAGCCAGATGTGCTCCGACGGCGAGCAGAGCAGTGTAGTAGGGAGCAGTCTGGCCACTGCTCACCCCCACCAGGCTCAGCGCCCCCAGCATAGCAACACTGAAGCCACCCAGCCACTGCTTGGTGTTTTCATGGAACCGCAGGGCTGTGGACTTTAGACCAATCAGAGCATCGTCACTTTTGTCCTAATACAGGAAGTAATAATAATTGTCATTTTGGGGGATTTAATTCACATACTCCGTATCATAAAATTCACATTTTGAAATGTACAATTTAGCGGTTTCTAGTACAGTCACAGAGTCAACCACTGCCACTATCTAACTGCAGAAGAGATTATCTTCCAAAGAACATGTGGATTTACCACCAGCTGTGAAAAATGACAGTAACTCAAAGCAGGTCATTTAGTAATGAATTTGCAGGCCGACCAAAGTTAAATGTCACTGCTAAAACCACCATCTAGCTCTATTTCTACATTTCACTGTATTTCTTATAACACTGTAATGGCTTTTAACTATTAATACTTTTAAAATATAAGGATTAAAAAAATTTTTTTTTTTTTTTTTGGTTTTTGGCCGGGGCTGGGTTTGAACCCGCCACCTCCGGCATATGGGACCGGTGCCCTACTCCTTGAGCCACAGGCGCCACCCTAAAAAATTTTTTTTTTTTTAATTTTTTTTGAGACAGTCTCAAAAAAGTAGAGTGCCATGGCGTCACTGCTCATAGCAACCTCAGACTCTTGGGCTCCAGCAATTCTCTTGCTTCAGCCTCCCAAGTAGCTGGGACTTATAGGTGCCTGCCACGAAGCCCGGCTATTTTTTAGAGATGGGGTCTTTCTTGCTCTTGTGCTCAGGCTGGTCTCAAACCTGTGAGTTCAGTGCAATCCACCCACCTTGGCCTCCCAGAGTGCTAGGATAATAGGCATGCGCCACCGCGCCTGGCCTCCTCATAGTTCTTAAAACTCAGTAATTGCCTATATATTTTAGTTTCAATCTTGCTAAATCACACATGTAGAAAAATGCTCACTACCACTCACATTCCACTTTGAGCTCAATTTATTCCTTGCCTTTCTTATCAAATCCTGGTTATGCAGCTGCCTGGCTTCCTCTAGGGATTTGAGTTGTAAGCATTGCCATGTACTGTTGAAATAATGGTTGTGCAGTATCAGTGGCTGCACACTGACCTGCAGGTAGGCAGGCCACCTTTTTGGGTACAAATCCAAATAATAATGAATGTGTGGTTAGTGTATCTATCTTTTTCTTTCATACTACAATCATTTTTGGATTATTATATCTTTAGTTACAGGAATCACAAAAGTGTCTTGAATATGTGGTGTTTTGGTGAAGAAGTTAATCTCACTGGAGTAAATTTATCCTAACCACTGGCTCCAGACTTTCTTGCAAAGAGTACAGGCATCTCTTCTAAGCTGCAAGTCAAATTTCACTTCACCTTTTTTCCCCCTCTGTCCCACACTTGAAGAAGAGTTGTTTTGGGCCACACATTAAATACACAAACACTAAAGAAAGCTGATTAGCAAAAAAAAAAAAAAAAGGTCTGTGCATACTTTTTATATCTGACATTCATAGATCAGCAAAAAATAGTTCTCACAAAATTAGCATGTAGCATGCAGGTTAAACACCCCAGGATAGGGGGTTTGTGGAAGAAAACAGGAAAAAATCCAGACATGTTCTTGATGTAGGGTTTGAGACCAGCCTGAGCAAGAGCGAGACTCAATCTCTAAAAATATCTGGGCCTTGTGGCAGACACCTGTAGTCCCAGTTACCTGGGAGGCTGAGGCAAGAGAATTGCTTGAACCCAAGAGTCTGAAGTTGCTGTGAGCTGTGATGCCATGGAACTCTACCAAGGGCAAAAAAGTGAGACTCTGTCTCAAAAACAAACAAAAAAAACCTTTAAGTAAATGATTGAGAAAACATGATCTTATTTCAGAAAAATACCAAGAAAAAAACTTTTAAAATGTTCATAAATGTATTCTTAGCACAGTTCAAAAATGGTCACTATTGTGATAGATGTGTTAATTAATTTGTAGTAATTATTTCATAATGTATACACATATCAAATCACCATATTATATACCCTGGACATACACAATTTCTATTTATCAGTTATACATCAGTAAAGCTGGGAAAAAATTTGATAAATGTAAAAAGAAAATTAAGGCCACATAAGAAAGAGAGCAAAAAAGGAGTTTTACAGATAAACTTATAAAAGACAATATCAAAAACTGTAAAAATGTTTATAGCCTCTAACTCAGTAATACAATTTCTAAAAATTTACCTGAAAAACTCATATTCATGAATTATTAGAGATTAGAACAGTATTGTTTATAATTGTGAAAATTTAAACAAATTTTCAAAACAGATAAATTGTTAAATTTTTAAAAGTTATGACATGTTAAATCAATGGGCTATTACACATTCTTTAACTATAAAAAATAATTGGTAAAGGCTCGGCACCTGTAGCTCAAGTGGCTAAGGCACCAGCTACATACACCAGAGCTGGTGGGTTCAAATCCAGCCCCGGCCTGCCAAACAACAATGACAACTACAGCCAACGAATAGCCAAGTGTTGTGGCGGGTGCCTGTACTCTCAGCTACTTGGGAGGCTGAGGCAAGAGAATCGCTTAAGCCCAGGAATTGGAGGTTGCTGTGAGCTGTGATGCCACGGCACTCTACCCAGGGTGACAGCTTGAGGTGCTGTCTCAACAAAAAAAAAAAAAAAGAAAAGAAAAGAAAACAAATAGTTGGTAAAAACATGGGAAAATAGGCTTGGTGCCTGTAGCTCAGTGGTTAGGGCGCCAGCCACATACTGGGGCTGGTGGGTTGGAACCCAGTATGGGCCTGCTAAACGACAATGACAACTATAACAAAAGAATAGTTGAGTGTTGTGGCAGGAGCCTGTAGTCCTAGCTACTCAGGAGGCTGAGGCAAGAGAATCGCTTAAGCTTAAGAGTGAGACTCTTGACAAAAAAAAAAAAAAGAAAATGTTTATTATCTAAGTCAAGTAAAAGAGCTGCATAATACAGTGATTAGGGGGCTGGGCATGGTGACTCATGCCTATAATCTCAGCACCTGGGAGGCTGAGGCTGGTGGATTGCCTGAGCTCAGGAGTTTGACACCAACCTGAACCAGAGCGAGACCCTGTCTTTAAAAAATAGCTGGGTGTTGTGTGGGTGCCAATAGTCCCAGCTACTTGGGAGGCTGAGGCAAGAGAACCGCTAAGCCCAAGAGTTGAAGGTTGCTGTGAGCTATGATGCCATGGCACTCTACCATGGGCGACAAAGTGAGACTCTGTCAAAAAAAAATACAGTGATTAGCGGCACACGCAGAAGGGCAGGGGAGCACAGTGGTTAGAAACAGAATCCCTGAACACCATCTGGGCTTGACTCTCAACCCTGCCACCCACTAACTGTATGACACAGTAAGTTACTTCTTCACATGTTTCCTCTTCTCTCAAATGAGGATAATAAAAGAACTTTCCTCACAGATTCTTGTGAGCATTAAATAAGCATTTGTAAAGTATTTAAGACAGTGTCTGGCATATAGTAAGTACTATACAAGTGCTTGTAAATAAACTAAATGAGCTGAACTCTTTGGTAAACATACATAAACATGAAACAGAAATACTTTGCTGGAGCCACAGAATTATGAATGACTTTCTTTTAAGAAAAAAATACTTTGGACCAGTCCTGCTGGTCTGCGCCTATTGTCTTAGCTACCTGGGAGGCTGAGGTGGGAAGATTGCTTGAGTCCATAAGTTCGAAGCTACAGTGAGCTATATTGATTGCATCACTGTACTCCAACCTGGGCGACAATGCGAGACCCCATCTCAAAAATAAAAAAACAAGCAACAACAACAACAAAACTTTTCCCTGAATTTGTTTCTTACTTTACAGTTCTTAAAAAATAACAACTAAGGCAGCCATATGCATCCAGGCTGGCGGGTTCAAACCTGGCCCGGGCCAGCTGGACAACAATGACAACTGCAACAACAACAAAAATAGCCAGGCATTGTGGTGGGTGCCTGTAGTCCCAACTACTTGGGAAGCTTAAGCCCAAGAGTTTGAGGTTGCTCTGAGCTCTGATGCCATGGCACCAAAAACAAAAAAACTAAGGCTGGGAGTGGTGGCTCATGTCTATAATCCTAGCACTCTGGGAGGCTGAGGTAGGAGGACTGCTTGAGCCCAGGAGTCTGAGGTCTCAGTGAGCTATGACACCACAGCATTCTAGCCTGGGTGACAGAGTGAGACTATCTCAAAACAAAACAGAACACTCCATACAACTAATCCAAAGTTAAAAAAAAAAGATACCATTTCTTTACCTGATGGGCATAAATAGTATCATATATTAGTGTCCACATAACTCCAGAAAAATACAGCGGCAGGCAAATAGCTGGATCACAGGAACCCTTGACAGCAGACCATCCAAGCAATGCTCCCCAGTTAAATGTCAGCCCTATAATTAGTAAAACACAAAAAGGGGAAAGCCTGAACATACTTTAGAATCCCAAGGAGACCGGCATCAGCATTTGTTCAGTGCTTCCTGCGTATCAGGCTGTGTTTTCTGTATGCACCTTCATTAAATCCTCTCAGCCCTCTGTGGTAACTAACTCCCTTTCACAAAAAAGGAAACCTGCTCAGAGAGGATAATTAACAATTAAAATAACACAACCAACAGAAAGACTAATATCCCCCAGTAAAATAGGAGGTTTAATGAGAACATTTATCCTAGCTAGCATGGTAGACAAATGGAGATTCTGAGTCTGAATTTGGACCTAGCTCACTCAAAAACCTGTGTTCTTTCCATCCCTACTCTACCTTCCGTATATGCTATAGCAACAGAATTTGCCAGGGCCGGGTTTGAACCTGTCACCCTCGGTATATGGGGCCGGTGCCCTACCCACTGAGCCACAGGCGCTGCCCGGTAATAGATATTTTTGCAATAGATTGTGACTTACCTACCTATCTCTCCTCAACAAATATGTATTGAATACCTGTGCTATCCCAAGCACTATAGCTGGTGGGCTATAGATGAAGAATACTTTATCTTTTAGTCATTTACAATTTATTGATGGGAAACACAGGATGTCAAACACCTCTTCATGAAATAACTAGATTTTTTAAAAAGTATTTCAGAAAATAATAATGATCATAAATGATGATCTTCATAAATACACAAGATTTCTTAGTAAATATAAGTGGCTAAATGCCCTCCTTTAAAATCTGAAATTCTATTATGACTGATTTGACATTTCATCTCTGCCTACCTACCTATCCATGTACAGTTTGGGCATATCAAAGGAAATACTCAAAGTTGTTTCAAGCTCACCCAAGGCTAATTGAGGCCAGTATGTAATTCTTTTCATTAGTGGGTAGGTGATGACAAGAAGTAAGGATGCTGCTCCCAGAGCTATACTGAAAACAAGGAAAGCCAATAAAAAGATTATCTCTGAGAAATACTAAATACTTTAAGACAACATTAGTAATACCAAGTTGAAGATACTGTTTATCTTAAATTATATTTTTTGTTATGTAAATTCTCTTCTTACACTTTGACTTTTCCTATTATAAAGGATGATCAGAATATGTAAAATGTTACAAAATAATCATACAAAGTAACAGCTAACACACAGTACTTTAATGTAACAGGCACTGTTCTAAGGGCTTTACCGTTAACTCCTTATAATCTTTACAATTACCCTAGGACCCTCCTTTTTTCTCCTCCTTTTTTGCAGATGAGGAAAATGAAGTAATCTGCCAACTGGCAGACCGCTGGTCAGCAGGATGGCCCAGATTCAAACCTCAGGCAGCCTGGCTCTAGAGTCTACCCTACTAACCATTTATGCCAGCAGTATGCAACTTTTTTTTCTCTCTACTGTACATTAGAAGAATAAGAGCTGTCTTGGGCCACACATTAAATATACAAACATTGAGGAAAGCTGATTAGC
Organism: Nycticebus coucang; assembly: GCF_027406575.1. NCBI lineage: Eukaryota > Metazoa > Chordata > Mammalia > Primates > Lorisidae > Nycticebus > Nycticebus coucang. The sequence continues at coordinate 12,972,100 of NC_069780.1, forward strand.
AAAATATAGGTCTATGCATGCTTTTCGTGGTATCTGATACCACAGATAAGCAAAAAAGTATCCTCATAAAATCAGCATGTGATCCATGGGGGTACAAGTTAGACACCCTGGCCATATGCAGTTGCTTATCTTAACTCCATTTACAAATATTAAGGCATCTAATAAACTCAGACATCCCGAGAGTTAGTAAGATATCCCTCTTCATATGTAAAACTGGAAGTTACTTCTCTAGACAAGGAAAGCACCTGTGAAAACATGATAAATAAGATGTTCTTAGGCATCTCAAAGTTTATCTAAGACTCCCTCCAAGAGTAACCTCCCAAAGATGTTCTCGTGTTATTGATGCTATCAGGACAAGGCATGCGACTGAGTCTAGTCTCTACAAAGTAATACTTATTTCCTGCACCTCCTTCCCTTTGTCTTTTTTCTTTCCTAATTGATGCACTTTGTAAGCAGCCATCTGATGTACAGAAGTTTAGTTTTGTCTCTATCTAAAACAGTGGTTCTCAACCTTTGTAATACCGTGGTCCTTTAATATAGGTCCCGTGGGTTGCGACCCACAGGTTGAGAACTGCTGATCTGAAAGATACAGGAATGAGTCCTGCTCCTTTTTCCTTCTGGCATTGATTAGTAACATGACTCTGAGAAAGACGCAGTTGCTTTCTGCAAAATGAGTATAATCACTTCTTTTTCCATCTACTTCATAGACAATATCAGCATGAATAAAATAAAATTGTGCATATACACACAGATACACACAGATCCATGCACATACTCAGAAAACCTAGGAGTGTCTTGTGCCCTGTAAGGCTGTAGTACCAGACCATGGCCTGTCAGGAACTGGACTGCACAGGAGCAGGCGAGCAGCCCAAAGCTTCATCTGTATTTATAGCTGCTCCCCATTGCTTGCATCACCACCTGAGCTCCACCTCCTGTCAATCAGTGGCCGCATTAGATTCTCATAAGAGTGCAGACACGACTGTAAACTGCACATGAGAGGGATGTAGGTTGTTTGCTACTTATGAGAATCAACGCCTGATGGTCTCAGGTGATGATGCTAGTGCTGGGAAGCAGCAATACAGGTTATCATTAGCAGAGAGGGTTGATTGCACAGAGACCATGATAAGTCAACTGCTTACAGATTTATATCGAAACAATCCCCACCTTCTCTCTGTGGAAAAACTGTCTTCCATGAAACCAGTCCCTGGTGCTGAAAAAGTTGGGGACCATGAGGGGCAAATACTGAAGGTGGCTCAAAATAAATGAAATGCTGATCTCTTAACTTCTTTGGCTGAAAGCAGTTTTGACGCAGAGTATACCTGGTGCAGTAAGTTATTTAGATACTTGATAGGTAGCCAATAAACTTTGTGAGAAAGATATTTCAGTTTTATTTTATTCCTACATTTTCTGGAAAATTTCAAAAGAGAGCTTTTATACATAACTATAGAAAACACACTTAATATACCTGTAATAATTCAGACACAGAAGAACACCCAGTGCCAAGGTCAGCTGTCCTCCAAGAAAAACAAAGGATTGAAAAGTGGAGATGTCTCCAGCAGCTATTGGGCGATTTGCTGTTCTTGTAACCTTAACACATAAAAACAGATACCTTAGCTTCATGTTAAAGTTACTTATTTAAACATTTAATCAAGAGAATGGCCCATGGTAGGCCTTAAGGCACAAAGATGAATAAAGAGTGAAATCAACATTTGAAGTACTACCAAGAATCAAAACTTCCCATTTAGGATACCTTTGAGAAGAACTAAAAATTCCCATCGCTCATTCCCTTTTCTCCCTTCCCCACATCCAAACAAGCAAAACAAAGCAAATTCCTTATCTAGCCATTTAGCTACACAGCTTATCAAGTGTATGTTCAATGTCCAAAGAAAAAGCCTAAAATATCTATTTACTAACTGGTCTTCTACAGAAGAAGTTTGCTGATGGATTTATGTCACACTTCACTGTGGGACAAAGCAGCTTATCAACAACTGTGAGTAATGAGTCATCCAGTTTCAAGTACCAGAATTGGATCTTTTATTCCTAATTTGGTTCCTATAGTTTGAAATTTAAAATAATACTTGCTTCGGGTGGTGCTGGGGGCTCAGTGAGTAGGGCTCCGGCCCCATATACTGAGGGTGGCAGGTTTGAACCAAAACCTGGCCAAATTACAACAAAAAATAGCCAGGTGTTGTGGCGGGCGCCTGTAATCCCAGCTACTTGGGAGGGTGAGGCAAGAGAATCGCCTAAGCCCAGGAGCTAGAGGTTTCTGTGAGCTGTGACGCCATGGCACTCTACCGAGGGTGACAAACTGAGACTGTCTTAAAAAAAAAAAAAAAAAAAAGAGAAAGAATAAAAGAAAATATTTGCTTCAAGATCCTAGCGTCATTCTAGCTAGTATATGAGTGTTTATTCCAAGAGCTTTAATTGTATCGTATCATCAAATCTTAGTGACCCTGTGTTTCAGCCAGTCACAAGTTCTTGCCATTTCTAATGTGGGTAAAACTCAGGCAAGGGCTCAGATCTTTCCAAGGTCACAGATGCTAACGGGTAGCACCAACCACAATACTGAGGGGAAGAATGCAATCCTTCACCTATGTAGCCCTAGAACCCGTTACTGAGTCTTACATACAGCAAATAATCAATAAATATTTTTGAATTAAAAATATTGAATTAAAATATTTGAATTAAATATTTGAATTAAAAAATATTTAGGGCGGGCGCATGGCTCACATCTGTAATCCCAGTACTTGGGAGGCCAAGGTGGGTGGATTCCCTGAGCTCACAGGTTTGAGACCAGCTTGAAGCCAGGTCTCAAATGGCAGGCACCTGTAGTCCCAGCTATTTGGGAGGCTGAATCACTTGAATCCTAGAGTTTGAGGTTACTGTGAGCTAAGATGCCACTCACTACCAAGAGTGATCAAATGAGACTCTGTCTCAAAAAAACAAACAAAAGTATTAATATTTAAAAATCATCAAACATTAACACTGTTCTAAAAAATTATTTTTTAAGTGTGCCTTGCTTAAGGGAAATTCAGACTATGTGAAAGGCAAACTGGGGTGATTATTTACTTTATCTAAGTTTATATAAGATTATTCACTTTATATAAGTCAATATGGGTTTCTTTTAAATTCAAAGTTCCCTTGATTCTTTACTCAAGCACTGAATGATCCTGTATTAATCATGGCATGGCCTCTGGAATAAAAGTCAAGTAAGTGCTGGTTACAGTGACTCACCCCTATAATCCTAGCACTCTGGGAGGCCAAGGCAAGTGGACTGCTTGAGCTCACAGCTTATGAGTTCAAGACCAGCCTGAGCAAGGGATCCCTTCTTTACTAAAAATAGAAAAATTAGCTAGGCATGGTGGTGCACACCTGTAGTCGCAGCTATTAGAGAGGCTGAGGCAAGAGGATTGCTTGAACCCAGGAGTTTGAGGTTGCTATGAACTATAACTTCATAACATTCTATACAGAGCAACAGAGTGAGACTGTATCTCAAAAAAAATTATATATATATATGTATATATAGAGAGAGTAAATGCTGATAAGGCTGCCTTGGTTCATTTAAATTAAGATTTGATTATATAGGGTGGTGCCTGTGGCTCAGTGAGTAGGGTGCCGGTCCCATATGCCGGAGGTGGCGGGTTCAAACCCAGCCCCGGCCAAAAACCACAAAAAAAAAAAAAAAAAAAAAAAAAGATTTGATTATATAAGAAGAGTTAGGGCTCTAAAATACATCTCAAAGTAAGGGATGACAGATCTTGAACACTCAAAGGTTCCGGATGAATTTTCACTTTAACTCCTAACCTTTGACTCTTTGACCTTCAGTCTTCCAAATTCTTAATTTACTTTGTAGAAATGAAATACACACCTTGCCCCTGGGGCCACTCTTGTGTTTAGAAAGGAAATACTGTACACTGCACTTTGCAACAGCTATTCTTCTGACACCAGGACCTCTCATGGCATTCAAAAGTGATATTATTCTGCAGAAGTGAGAGGAAATCCTCTACTGTTTTCCAGGACAAAACTACCTTTTTATCGTATTCCCGGTCCCACATGTCATTAATAGTACAGCCTGCTCCACGCATCAGAACAGCTCCAGTGCCAAAGAGGGACAGCATGTACCAATCTGGAAAACAGCCTGGTTCCGCTGCCAAAGCAATGCTCCAGGTACACGGCAGATACAGCAGCCAGGTTCCTAAGCAAAAAAAAAAAAAAAAGACAAGACAAAAAAGGTGCAAATTCTAATCAATTAACTGTCTTCATTTGTTTAAATAGCATATCCCAAAGAAGTAAAGAACACTATTAGCAAAATCAAAAAGCCCACAACAAGACTGGGAAAATAAATTTGCAATTCTTATCACAAAGGAATATTCTCCCTAATGTGTAAAGAGCTCCTAGAAATAGAGAAAAGATCAACAGTCCAATTAAAAAATAGGCAAAACACACAATAGAAGTTAACAGAAAAAGAAATATAAATGCATACATGAAGAGATACACAACTTTGAGAAACACACTTTTTTATTTTTTGGGACAGAGTCAAAAGCTGTCACCTTGGGTAGAGTGCCGTGGCCTCATAGCTCATGGCAACCTCCAACTTGGGCTCAAGCCATCCTCTTGCCTCAGTTTTTCTATTTTTAGTAGAGATGGAGTCTCTCTTTTGCTTAGACTGGTCTCAAACTTGTAAGCTCAAGCAATCCACCTGCCTTGGCCCCCTAGAGTGCTAGGATTACAGGGATGAGCCATCATGCCTGGTCCAAAAACACACATTAAAACTACCTTGAGATAATATTTTTCACCTTTCAGATTGACAAAATTCAAAGTCTGACAACACATCCTAATTAGGGAATTGAATATTCTTACGTATTTCTTTCTTTCTTTTTTTTTTTTTTTTGAGACAGAGTCTGACTCTGTCACCCTAGGTAGAGCAATGTGGCATCATTATAGCTCACAGCAACCTCAAACTTTTGGGCTTAAGCAATCCTCTTGCCTCAGCCTCTGGAGTAGCACCTCTAGGCCTGGCCAATTTTTCCATTTTTAATAGACCTGGGGTCTCAGTCTAACTCAGGCTGGTTTTGAACTCCTGAGCTCAAGTGATCCACCCACTGCAGCCTCATAGAGTGCCACCACACCTGGCCCTTATGTATTTCTGATGGTTATAAAATGGTCCTACCATTACGGAGAACAACTAAAAAATTTCGAAAATGTTTACAGTAAATATACACACATGTGTACATATATGTAGACACAATGCACGTGAATGTTAAATACTCACAGACCATGTCAGAAAGGATGCATTAGAGACTATTAACAATGGCTGCTTCTGAGGAGGGAAACTGCACAGACAGAAGACAGGGGTGGGAGATTTACTTTGTACTCTATACCCTGGTACATTCTGAGTTTCATATTATAGACACATATATAACCACCTACTCAAAAAAGTTAGTAAAAATTTCCTTTACTGTTAGTACAAAACACTAAGGTGGTCTTTTTTTTTTTAATTTAAAATTTTATTAGAAATTTTTTATTTCTTGTCTTTTTTTTTTTTTTTTCTGAGACAGTCTTACTATGTCGCCCTGGGTAGAGTGCTATGGCGTTACAGCTCATAGCAACCTCCAACTCTTGGGCTTAAGTGATTCTCTTGACTCAGCCTCCCAAGTAGCTAGGACTACAGGCACTTGCCACAACGCCTGGCATTTTTTGGTTGTAGTTTCATTGTTGTTTGGCAGGTCAGGGCTGGATTCGAACCCGCCAGCTCCAGTGTATGTGGCTGGTGCCCTAGCCACTGAGCTATAGGCACCAAGCTGCTAAGATGGTCTTGTGTTTGTTATTTTGTATTGAATATTTGGCAGATATATGTACAAATAGGGTTTGTTTTTAGTACTTAATCCACAAACTGTATGGTATTAAACTTAAAGCAAATAGATTATATGGATAAGAGACTTCACAGGTGAACTGTGATAGTCTCTTTCTAAAAGAAAGTCTTTGAACTAGGGTTTGACATAGTGTTTATTAGAAAAATTCTGAGCAGTCCTTCCCTATTTAGGGATCTAAGAGGAAAGGGATTTGGGTCTAAAGAAAGATCAGATCCTGCACGAAAATGGTCAAATGATTAAAGTCTTTATAATCATGTTTAAGCTTCAAATAAGCTTCAGGAAACATACACACTGTGCCAAGAGTGTGCTACAAACTGCAATACAATGGTGACTAAGAGAAAGCTGGCTTCTGCTTTCATGCAGCTTATAAATCAAAAGAAAGAAATGCAATAAAAGACCAATCTAACAATAGGATAAGAATAGGGTCCTACAAAGGCACAGAACAAAACTATCCAAGTTAACTGAGGAGGAGCTGGAAAGGAATCAGAAGACTTTCCCACTGGGGCTTAAATTGACACAACAGAAAAGGCAAGGAGAGAGAGAGAAAAAAAAAAAGGTAAGTAGAGACCTCAAGTTAAAACCTTGAGAAATGGCTAGTCCAGACCTGAATTCAATTCGTCCTGGACAGACTTACATTTAGTGGGCCCCACATTAACAGCAGCTAACATCGACTGCGTTCTCAAAATGGCAGGCGGTGTTCTAAAGGCTTTAGATGTATATACTTTTACCCCTACTGATTCCAGCAACATTTTTTTGTTTTCCCTATGATGCTATCATTCCCTATGTTCTCTGCTATGAAGAAAGATGCAGAAGTGGTGAGGAGAAAAGATATGTAGGTTACAGAAAGAAATGTTTATTGTAGAAAAACAAAGAACTCTCTGGAAGATGAAATAAAATGACCAAGATCCGAGGCATGATGGCAAATCAAAAAACAGGTTTAAGATTCATTCAATACTTACAGATTATCTTTAAGACAACATAATCACCTAAAAATGCAATGAAACAAAAAAAAAATTACATTGCCAATTTAGTGGAAAGAGTGCCACCTACTGAAACTCCCTGAAATAATGTAGGTTGACCCATTTCAAACTAGGTTGACCCACTGTATTGCCTTCTCAAAAACAATGAAACTAATTATTGGTTTATGAAAGTAGTAAGATGTACTTACTACTATTTAACAAAGCAAAACAATTAACATACCATTATCCTACCAAAAAATTATTTACTTATTATTATTTTTTGAGACTATGTAGACCTGGGTAGAATGCCATCGCATCACAGCTCACAGCAACCTCAAACTCCTGGGCTCAAGAGATCCTCTTGCATCAGCCTCCCAAGTAGCTGGGACTACAGGTGCTGGCTACAATCTCCAGCTAGTTTTTTTATTTTTAGTAGAGACAGGTTCTCGCTCTTGCTCAGGTTGGTCTCAAACTCCTGACCTCAAGAAATCCACCTGCCTCAGCCTCCAAAAATGCTAGGACCATGCCCTGCTCAAAAAAAAAAAAAAAAAAAAAAAAAAATTAAAGAAATGTCAAACCTGGAATTCAACTACTGTTAATTATCATTTCTGGTATATGGTAGGGGTTCAAAAATGTTTGTAGAATGCATTCTAATGTAGTATAGGTTTTCTGCAAAATCCTTTAATCATCACCTTATTTAGAACTGAAGCATACAGGCTGGTATTTTTTCTTTCTTTTTTTTTTGAGATAGATTCTCACTTTGTTGCCCTTGGTAGAATGCTGTGGCATTACAGCTCACGGCAACCTCAAACTCCTGGGCTTAAGTGATTCTCTTGCCTCAGCCTCCCAAGTAGCTGGGTCTACAGATGCTCGCCCACCACAATGCCCATCTATTTTTTGGTTGTAGTTGTCATTGTTATTTGCCAGGCCTGGGTTGGATTCAAACCTACCAGCTCTGGTGTATGTGGCTGGTGCCCTAGCTACTGAGCCACAGGCGTGGAGCCTAGGCACTGTTTTAATGACTTAACATATATCAATGAATTTTCATGACACCTTATAAAGTCAAAATCATTAGTTATCATCATTTTATGAATGAGAAATAAATGCACAGAGAATTGAGGTAATTTAACCAAGGTCCTTCAAACGGGAAGATGGAGATTCAAATCCAAAAGTCTGCCTCAGAGCTCTGCTCATAGCTCCTTTGTAGCCTTCTGTTACCAGAGGTTTAACTGTGTTAATAAGGATAATGGCATTTGTCCATCTATAAGCCTACACTACAGTTCCATGATGCAGACTCCAAGAACAGAATTACAGTCAGGCTTCAGATTAGAACTGGGCTTGGAAATTTATGCCTGTCAATCTGAATCTGGCCTGAAAAGGTAAGGGGTCATACATGACCTCCGGATGATGGCTGCCTGTATCTATAGCTTAACGTGCTTTTACACTTTGTCAATTGTTATAATTTAGTGCTCTAGAATACCAAAATCAAGGCCTAACTTGGGCCTAGAATGGGCAAAGGTGGAGTGAATGCATGTGGGCATTTGAATGTATTGATACGTCTACGCACTGCAATGGTAAATGTCATCAACTAGATTAGCTGGAGCTCAGCCTCCATCCCTCCCTCCTCATTATCCACCTTACTTACTTTCTTATCCAGCCCCATCTTCCATTTTCTATACCCACTTGATGTTTCAGGTCAGACTCATATTCTTTTTTTTTTTAAGTTCTTGGCTGGGGCTGGGTTTGAACCCTCCACCTCTGGCATATGGGGCCAGTGCCCTACTCCTTTGAGCCACAGGCGCCATCCCAGACTCATATTCTTAGTGTTCTAACAGGACACCCTGGGTCTTTGGGAAGTTATCTCTCCCACCAAGGTCTCTTCCCTTTTCTGCAAAAAAAGTATAATTTCTTCTTGAAACGTTTTCCAGCAATAGAGATTCACAGTAATTTCTTTTTCCTGTAGCAGTTACTATCTGTACCAGATTCGATAATTTCCCAGCTCACCAAATAGTTTTTTTCAGCGACTGAAGTTCCTGGAAAGCAGGGAGTTTCCACAGCTTTTTCTATCTCTAAGGCTAAACAATGTGATAGGAATTTATTAATTCGTTTAATATTACCAAAGAAGTCAATCAACCAGTACGTGCACAAGGTTAGTTAGTGGTGAGCGCTATGAAGAAAGATAGGGAATAAGGGGTAAAGAGTGAAGTCGATAGGTATTAATTAAAACGGGAGTGTCAGGGAAATCTTCCTGTAGGGAGCGACTGTGAGCTGACGGGCAGTCCACAGCACCTCATCTGCTGCGTTCAAATGAATTAAATTTTTGCTTTAAGAGTGATGCAGTTAAGAACTTTAGACTCAGCATCAAAACACGGTGTTCTTCTGGTTTGGCTCTGAGAAGCCTTAGTTTCCTTAGCGTTTTAACTTTTTTTTTTTCTTTTGCAGTTTTTGGCCGCGGCCGGGTTTGAACCCACCACCTCCGGTATATGGGGCCGGCGCCCTACTCCTTAGAGCCACAGGCGCCACCCGTTTTAATTATCTCCCTTCGAGGACAAACCTACGATGAATGTTGTGCTTCAATACTGTAAATCTGCAGGGCCACGAGAAAGCAATGTTCTTTTAGGTTCACCATTCAAATAATTTATCTGTGGAGTGAGTATTTTACCCGCTTCGGTGGCTCACAATACAGACCCGCGTGAAAACCAATCTCCCCTTCGGTGACTGTCCGACCTGGTGTCCCGAGGAGACCCGTAGCACACGGCAGCCACGCCCTGACTTTCAGTCTCTCACTTCCCTTGCGCCAGGGCCGGCCGCCGCGGACAGCTCGGGGGGCCCGACTCCGAGGCCCGCGGGTGGCCGACCCGGGCTGCCGCGCCGCGCGCGCGCCCCACTCACCAATGGGCTTGTCCAACCGCATGAGGCGCAGGTAGGGCTGCAGGGGGCGGGGCGCCCAGTCCACTACCGCGGCGGCCGACAGGCTGAGAGGGCGCCGCGCCGGCCTTGCTGGGGACTGCCAGTTCCTGCGGCGGGGCGCCCCTGCCGCGCGCGCCAGAGCTGCGGGGCGTCCCGGCGAGCCCCACAGCCAAGCCTGCGCCACAGCCCGCAGACCCCGCGCGCCCCGCGCGCTCCGCCAGCCCAGCATGGCGCAGGGGAGAGCGTGCACCCGCTCAGGCTGACGTCGTCCCCTGGCGTCGAGTCACTGCGGGCATGCGCAGAGCCTGCCCAGAAGGGCTTTGGTGTGGGCTGGACCTTTCCAATCGCGTCCTGGTCGGTTACCCTGCTAGGGGACATACTTACGTAAAAGGAATTCCTGCTGTCAAAATACAAAATTAACGTCAGTTTGAAGATCGCAGTTGGCATTGTGAATCTGGAATTGGGCAACGCTTCATTCTATAAGCCTTATAGACAGAAAAAGGGCAGAAGAAAGCAGAAACAATGAACAAAAAGCGGATTAGTCATTTCAAAGTTACTTTCCTAGTAAAGTGGGGATGGGAAAACAACAACAGAGAAACAGTTGGTTGGTTAACATCAGGTTACTTCAGGTTGAGGATTAAACAAGGAATTTCCTTATCATGCTTGCTACAGATTGAAAGTGGCTTCTTTGGGAAATTGGCTGTCAGCTCTCCTGATTTCTCCCCGAAGTTTTAACCCGGTTACATGGACCTTTAGCGTGGGTGACTTCATTTTGATTTTTAGTCTGGCTGGTGGGGTCTAGTGCAGGAATTTATTCCGAAAACAATGACCTCTTATGATTTTCATTTAACAGTGTCGTTGGTTTCGTAATAGATGGATAGTTTATTCCTATGGAACAGTTGTACCTGAAAAAAGAAAGCCTTGACAAACCTACTGAACCCCCAAATAATAATTTGCATCCAGGTATTTTCTTATTCAAGGGCACCAACCAGCCAAATCCAAGAATGTAAATTAAGGCTGGGCAAGATGGCTCATGCATGTAATCCCAGCACTCTGAGAGGCCGAGGTGGGAGGATCACATTGAGCTCCAAAGTCGTAGACCAGCCAGGGCAATAGCAAGACCCCTCTCTAAAAATACCGGGGGCGGGCGATGCCTCTGGCTCAAAGGAGTAGGGCGCCAGAGGTGGCGGGTTCAAACCCAGCTCCGGCCAAAAACTGCAAAAAAAAAAAAAAGAAAAAAAAAGAAGTAGCGGGGGCTTGTGGTGGGTGCCCAGTCCCAGCTACTTTGGAGGCTGAGGCAAGAGGATTGCTTGAGCCCAAACGTTTGAGGTTGCTGTGAGTTACAACGCCAGGGTACTATACCAAGAGCGACAAAGTGAGACTGTGTCTCAAAATAATAATAATAATAATAATAATAATAATAATATCAATTAAAACTGCATCCAAGGGTAAGGGACAGTCACTACACAAGTGAAAACTTTAGATTTGACATTCATTCTAAGGAATCTGTATAATCAAGAGTCCGCCAGCGTGTGTAATGCTAAGAGCCCGCAGCTACAGGGTCTTGCCAGCCCTCTTAACATAGGCAGTCCTGTGTACTGCTGAGGGCCAGGTACTGTGCCAGGCGCTCTACCTGTAGTATCCTCCTTAACCCCAACTGAGTAACCCTGGGCAAGTCACTCATTTGGATTTTACCTCAGCCAGGTTTCAAACGTGAATGCTCTTTTATGCCATTAAGTGACACATTCAAACCCTGCCCAAATAGGGAGGACCCGCCTAAAAGAATCACCCCCCTACCCTCTCCCACTGGATGTCCCACCTGGGAAAGGTAAGTGGCCAACCCTTCACCTTTACAACAGATGTCCAACCCAGGAAAGGGAATGCCTTGACCCCCACCTTCCTGACCTTTAAAACCCCTGTTCACCATTACCCACGTGTGGATTTCATCCTGGTCTGGTTGGAAATCTTACCCCACCTGCAGCCAGGTGGAATAAAGCCATTTTAATTGCACAAACCAGGCCTCCGTTTTCCTTTCATCTTGCGCCTCAGAATAATCTTTCATCTTTGGCTCCATAACTTTATTAAGGAAATAGCATAGAAGAGCTTTCTATGAGGGGTTACTGTGTGCCAGAGAAGATGCTAATTACAGGGAATACAAAGATGATTGAGGTATCATGCCTGCTTCTTATAAGCTTAAAGTCAAGTGAAACAGATTTATGGACATGATTAAAATGCATCGTAAGTGCCACTGTAAATCTACAAAGGGCTATGGGAGCAAAGAAATATGATGAAAGCCCTGTGCAGGACAGAGGAATTATTGAAACTTATGTGTGAGCTGGGTTTTAATGAACATGAAAGTTTGCCGCCGTGAGAGGATTCAAAGGAACTGCACAAACATAGGAAGAAAAGGTAAAAGAGCATGTATGTTCGGACTTCTCAACTCGTGTGTGGTTGGAGAGGAGAATTCATGGAGGGAGTGAAAAGAGGTGGGCTTGAAGAAATAGGTGCAGGTTTAGGTTGGGACCTTCTGTCCCTATAAGAAATGGGGAGCCATTTAAGAACTCTTAAGGAAAGTCAGGATGAATAATTAGGAGATGGTTATAATAACATAAGTAAGAAATTAGGCCTCAAGTGGCAAAGGGGACAAGGAAAAGAAAACAGGATGACTTCAATCTTGATTGAATCTTTGGGGTAAGATAAGAAACAGTGTTTGTGCCCAATGGTCTCTTTTCCTTAAGGTCAAATTCTTTTGGTGCTGGGGAGCCTGAAAGGACAAATAAAAGTAAGAGGGATAAACAAAGCAGTAAGAAAACAAGGTTTCCAAATAGAGGAGTTGTAAGCTTTATTTTATTTTTAAAAAATGCAATATTAAGGTTATAAAAATTACTTTATTTCGTATGTGAAAATATAAAAACCACATATAAAGTTTAAGGGTATTGAAGCATCCAAAATTTTAACTTTAGGCTCCTTATAAATGTACTTACATTAATCAATCAATTAATTAATTTGTATTTTGAGACAGACTCTCGCTTTGTTGCCCTCAGTAGAGTACCATGGCGTCATAGCTCACAGCAACCTCAACTTTTGTCTTTTTTTTGAGACAGAGTCTCACTTTGTCAATCTCAGTAGAGTGCTATGGCATCATAGCTCACAGCAACATCAAACTCTTGGGCTTAAGCAATTCTCTTGCCTCCTCCTCCCAAGTAGCTGGGACTACAGGCGCCCACCACAATGCCCAGTTATTTTTAGAGAGGAGGTCTTGCTCTGGCTCAGGCTGGTCTCAAACTCCTGAGCTAAGGCAATCCACCTGCTGTGGCCTCCCATTCTGCTAGGATTATAGGCATGAGCCACCACACCGGCCTTAAATATACTTAAATTTGAGACAATATTTATAGTAGGCATATATATAAAGAATATTAATCTTTAAGTGGATTAAAGTCTAGGGGGAAATTATACATTCTGTCATATGCAAAAAGCACAGAACTGTAATGTTCAGTGTTGTAGACCCACCAACACACTTTCCACTCCAAAGGACTATTACTCAGAGACAATTAGCGGAATCTCAGTGTTGTTGGCAGTGATTGGGGAAATGGCCACATGACCCTCTCCTGACCAATAAGACTTGCAGAGATGCCAGGCTTGGTGGTTCATGCCTGTAATCTTAGCACTTGGGAGGCTGAGGCAGGTGGATTGCCTGAGCTCACTGATTTCAGAACAGGCTGAGCAAGAGTGACACTTCATCTCTAAAAAATAACCAGGTGTTGTGGTGGTCACCTGTAGTCCCAGCTACTTGGGAGGCTGCAGCAAGAGGATTGCTTGAGCCCAGGAGTTTGAGGTTGCTGTGAGCTGTGACGCCACAGCACTCTACTGAAGGCAACGAAGTGAGACTCTGTCTCAAAAAAAAAAAAAAAAAAAGGCTTGAAGAGACATTGTGAGAGGTTTGCTAAGACGACCTTTGAAAAAGAGTTCTTCAAGTCTGTGAAGGAGACAAAAATTACTCATTTACTTCATCTGGCTGCTACCAGGTCTGAATGGGTCCATGGAACAGCTGTAGCCAGCATGCTACCACAGTCTGTGAATGAAGCCAGCACTAAAGATGACAGAGCAGAAAGGGGAAGAACTTGGATCCTTGGTGATATACTGAGCTGCTTATACTTCTTATGTGGGATTATAAATTTCCTTATCACTTAAGCTATCTGAATTAGGGTTTTTACGTTACTTGCCGCCAAAAGCTTCCCAATTGAAATAAGAACTAAAGGTAGAGAAAAGGTAAATATTAACAGATGGTTATAATGTAATAGATGTTTTCTTTCCTTTTATGAGACAGAGTCTCACTATGTTGCCCTTGATAGAGTGCTGTGGCATCACACCTCACAGCAACCTCAAATTCTTGGGCTAAAGTGATTCATCTTAAGTGATTCTCCTCAATTTCCCAAGGAGCTGGGACTATAGGTGCCCACCACAACACTATATATTTTCTAAACTTTTTCCTTTTAGTAAATCAATTTCATTTACAGTCTTTTTTTTTTTTTTTTTGAGACAGAGCCTCAAGCTGTTGCCCCGGATAGAGGGTTGTGGCATCACAGCTCACAGCAACCTCCAACTCCTGGGATTAAGTGATTCTCTTGCCTCAGCCTCCCAAGTAGCTGGGACTACAGGCGCCCACCACAATACCCAGCTATTTTTTGGTTGTAGTTGTCACTGTTGTTTGGCACATCTTGGCTGGATTCAAACCCACCAGCTCTGGTGTATGTGGCTGGCACCTTAGCCGCTTGAGCTACAGGTGCCAAGCCTACAGTCATTTTTAAATTTCATTTGAAGTTTACATAATCTTTCCCCTCTGAACCATTTTTTTGTATTATCACATCTAACCATCTCTTCTTCTTCTTCTTTTTTTTTTTTTTTTGAGACAGAGTCTCAAGCTGTCACCCTGGCTAGAGTGCCGTGGCATCAAAGATCACAGCAACCTCAAACTCTTGGGCTCAAGCAATTCTCTTGCCTTAGCCTCCCAAGTAGCTAGGATTACAGGTGCCCAACACAACCTCCAGCTCTCTCTCTATATATTTTTTGGTTGCAGCTGTCGTTGTTGTTTTGGCTGACCTGGACTGTACTCGAACTCACCAGCCTCTGCGTACGTGGCTGGTACTCTACCCACTGAGCTGGTAGGGCGCCTCCTAACCATCTCTTCTGTCACATATTATTTCTGACAAAGGCCAACAGAACAGAGGAAAAAAAGCAGCAGCTGAATCTAGGTCTCTGTTAAAGTGCCAAGAGGTAGTTTTTCTTCTATTTGCAACTTTCACAAGCAGTTTTCAAGGTTGTAGCAGTAAACTTTTTCCCATGGGAGCGCATAGAAATGGCCCATGAAGGAAAGAATCTGACGATTTTTTATAACTATTTTTTAAAATAAAAACAACTAAGCTCTATCTTAAAACTATTATTACATCCTTCACTTATTTGCCTCTGGCCATGTTAGCATTCATATACATTTTTAATGAACTTAGATAAAAATAGTACATGCAGAGTGCTAAGAATAGTGTTTGAAACCAGTTAATATTAGCTATTATTATTAACAGTGTTCTACTTAAAGAGATCATAATACTGTGCTAAATCTAGCACTGGAATTGTCCCAATGTTTCTGAAGTTCCTACTGGTTGATTTGTAATGTATCCGCTTGCCTTCTTTCTAGAGTTTGAGTTGCTTTACTCTTACCAATAAATACATTTGAAAAATTTAATCTCAGAGTTAGTATATGCCTTTGTTTTTCAGATGCAAGCAGCAGCTTTGGCATTTCTTATCACAAAGAATCCATATGAGAAAGCTGGCAAACCCAGTGAACTTCCTGGGCGGAGAGGTTTTTCTGTCAAAGCTGGCAGGGTTTGATCATCCACCATCTTCAGAGTTTGACCATTGAGTTGGACAGATCTGCCAAGAGAAAGACAGGCAGAGTTAGCCAAGTTGCGCATGCTCCTTTCACCTCCTGTGAAAGTCTTAAGATCTTTTTTTAGACCAAAACAATTATTTCTGTGGCAGCCTATATTATATAACTCGCATTTCAACATTGTTTCCATTAGGTATTTGACCTACGTAACTTTTTTTTTTTTGGTAGAGACAGAGTCTCACTTTACCACTCTTGGTAGAGTGCCATGATGTCACAGGACTCCCAGCAACCTCCAGCTCTTGGGCTTTTCGCAATTCTCCTGCCTCAGCCTCCTGAGCAGCTGGGACTATAGGCGCCCACCACAACACCTGGCTATTTTTTGGTTGCAGTTCAGCCAGGGCTGGGTTTGAACCCTCCACCCTTGGTATATGGGGCCGGCGCCCCACTCACTGAGCCACAGGCGCCACCCTACGTAACTTTTAAGCTACAGTGGTAGGGTAGTTGTGACAGATACCAGATTGTCCCAAATCCTGAAACATTTTCTATCTTCCCTTTACAGAAAATGGAACACATACAATCTATGCTAGGCAATATGATGGAAGTACAGGGTGTCCATAAAGTTCATGTTGAAATAATTTAACATAGTAAATTGCACATGAACTTTATGGACACCCTATATAATAAAGTGACATAACTTCCGGAGTTGTGGCTGTTTTATTTGATGGCCAATAATTGAAACCATTTTTATATACACACACACATAGAGAGAGAGAGAATGGAATGGCATTTTCATGAATTTAACATAATAATAGCACTCAATGAAATTTCCCACTTACAACTATGCCTATTAACTGTCTAATTCCCCTCTTCTTCCGGGAGGCATACATTCATGTTCTTACTGTTGTTAAGATATTTTGGTAGAATGTATATGGCTGTGACAAAACAAAAACAACTTTGGCTAAACCACATAAAAAATTATGTTTCCTGTGTATTTCACTGTTGGAATTCAAATTAAAAAAAAAAAAGAAAAAATACTTAAGTACAAGTATTATTTCTTGTACATACTTGTTATTTAAATCAAGTCGATGCATGCTCATAGCAACAAATCCAATGTGGACAAAAGCTTATGAAGAAAAGCGTTGGTCTGCTTTTGTTCTACTGTTAGTTACTTCCATCATTCCAAGCAATGATTCTATCTTTAATTTTTTTTCTCAAAAAAAAAAATTTTTTTTTTTTTTTGAGACAGAGTCTCAGTTTGTCACTCTCAGTAGAGTGTTGTGGCGTCACAGCTCACAACAACTTCAAAGTCTTGAGCTTAAGTGATTCTCTTGCCTCAGCCTCCCAAGTAGCTGGGACTATAGGCGCCTGCCACAGTGCCTGGCTATTTTTTAGAGATGGGGTCTTGCTCTTGCTCAGGCTGGTCTCGAACCTATGAGCTCAGGTAATCCACCCACCTCAGCTCTCAAATGTTTTTTATATTATGGAAAGAGTAATTTTTAATTATTAAAAACTCACAAGATTAGTTACTATCAGAGTTATATTTATAGCATTTATGTCATTAATGTATGTAGGACACATATACCAGTGCCTTGCATACGGTAAGCTTTGTAATGATGTATCTATCATCATTATTCAGATAAATATAATAAAATTAATGTAACTATCTAAATCTGATGTATATTTATTCCTTCATCTCATTTCTATATGTGGAGGCTAAGGCAACTCCATTTTGGATGCTAATCCACCACGTTGCCTCCAGGTTAACCCCTGTTCTGGGAATGCCTGTAAGATTTCTACTCTGTCTACAGTTACTGTAAGTCCTGCCCTTATGGATGGCACCTGTGGCTCAGTGAGTAGGGCACTGGCCCCATATACTGAGGGTGGTGGGTTTGAACCTGGCACTGGCCAAACTGCCAACAAAAAAATAGCCGGGCGCTGTGGCGGGTGCTTGTATCCCAGCTACTTGGGAGGCTGAGGCAAGAGAATCACCTAAGCCCAAGAGCTGGAGGTTGCTGTGAGCTGTGACACCTCAGCTACCGAGTGAGATTCTGTCTTTGAAAAAAAAAAAAAAAAATCCTGTCCTTATGTCCAAATAACCTTGATGATAAATCCTGCCATTAGGCAGATTCACATAGCATTCTTGCCTTTCCCTGAAGGGTGGATTTCAATGGTCCTACATATTCCTTCCCTGTGGAGTATAAGCCCTGAGTGGAGATGAGAGCAGTAACATGACCCACCATCTCTTCTGGGCTTGCCACTACTCAAGCCGTGAGCTTTGATTTGGAAGCCCCTATTAAATGTTTTCTTCTGTGAGAAATAGAACTTGACTAGAAATAGAACTCTTTCTGCAGTCTCTCAGCTTCCTTAGATGTTGGTTTGCATGGACCCACTCACCGTGGAACACCTGTATACACAGTCAAGCCGCATGGCAATGTTTCCGTCAACCACCGCCGGCCGGTAAGACAGTGGTCCCATAAGATTATAATGGAGCTGAAAACTTCAATTTCCCAGTGACTTTGTAGCCATTGTTACTGACTGGGGATGAAAGGATGTTAAAGGGGCTAACCGGGGGAGGTGGGAGAGGATAATGCCCTTCCAGATAAGAAAGTTGGAAAGGACCCGAAGCTAAAAGAGAAATTTTGGGTGGGTGTGACCTAGTTAACCAAGTAGGTATTGTTCCTGCAAAATATAAGTTCTAGCCTGTGACCCATGTCCTCTAGCACATGAATGATGCCCCCATAAAACAGAGACAATGGGCCAGGCAAGGTGGCTCACGCCTGTAATCCCAGCACTTTGTGAGGCTGAGGTGGGCAGATCGCCTGAGCTCACACGATTCAGACAAGCCTGAGCTAGAGCCAGACACTGCCTCTAAAAATAGCCAGTGTTGTGGTGGGCACCTGTAGTCCCAGCTACTCGAGAGGCTGAGGTAAGAGAATCGCTTTAAGTCCAAGAGTTTGGGGTTGCTGTGAGCTGTGACAGCTCAGCACTCTACTGAGGGCAACAAAGTGAGATTCTGTCTCAAAAAAAAGAAAAGAAAAGAAAAAGAAAAAGAAAAAAATCTGTACTACTTTTTGGTGCTACACTGGAGTCTCCTCTGCCTCACTGTCCACTCCTCCAGTTTCTCACCGTCCCTTGACTCAACTGAACTTGCTAGCTCTGCTGGGTGAACCGAACCAGGTCCACAGAAGTGCTCAGAGGTGAACTCTCAGCTCCAGCAGTTACAATGCTATAACATTCCTGTTCTGTGTGTGACTACGTGTACATACAGAATACTTACCCTGGTGCTACAGTCGCCCATGGCATGCAGCACAGTGATTGGCTGGTCAGGTCAGCAGCGCAGGAGTGGCACTCTGCTGCTTCACACAGCCAGGTGTGTGGCGGGCTGTGCCACCTAGCCTTGTGTGCATGCACCCATGATGTTCACACCGCCACGAACTCTCCTGACAGCGCACCTCTCAGAATGTGTCCCCAGTGTTAAGTGACATGTGACTGTGCACATATGTTTGTGCTTACATAAGAATAGGTATACTGTACGTATTTACTTAAAATTTGATTCTCCCTAGCGCATCCTAACATTTGCTCACACCATTAAACCTTCATCTACCACCTTATTTTATTTTATTTTTATTTTTTTTTAAGACAAAGTCTCATTATGTCACCCTCGGTAGAGTGCCGCGGCATCACAGGTCACACAAACTCTTGGGCTTAAACAATTCTCTTGCCTCAGCCTCCTGAGTAGCTGGGACTACAGGCGCCTGCCACAATGCCCGGCTATTTTTTGGTTGTAGTTGTCATTATTGTTTAGCAGGCCTGGGCTGGGCTCAAACCCGCTGGCTTCAGTGTATGTGGCCAGCGCCTACTCACTGAGCTATGGGCGCCAAGCCTACTACTTCATTTTAATGGCTGCACAGGATTTCATGATGTGTGTATGCTAGTTTATTTACTTAGTCCTCTAATATTAGACATTTTGTTGATTCCATGTAACATTATTATATTATTTTTCATTATTAAAGATCTCTTGGCCAGGTGGAGTGCCTCACACCTATAATCCTAGCACTCTGAGAGGCTGAGACAGGAAGATGGCTTGAGCTCAGGAGTTCAAGACCAGTCACAGCAGGGGTGAACAGAATCTGGCCCTGCTGGGACCCCATCTCTACTCAAAAAAATAGAGAAATTATCCAGACATTGTGGTGGCCACCTATAGTCCCAGCTACTTGGGAGGCTAAGGCAGGAGTTTGAAGTGGCTGTGAGCTAGGGTGATGCCACAGCACACCAGCCTGGGCAACAGAGTGAAAGTAGGTCTAAACAAACAAAAATAATAATAAAGAAGAAAAGAAGGAAGGGAAGGAGGGAGGGAGCAAAAGGAAAAGAAAAGAAAAAAATAATTAAAAAAAAGATCTCTTAAACTCTGTTCTCATTAAGCAGTAAAACTGGTTTCCACTCAACCTTGGTAAGAACCTTTGGGTTCTGAGGCTTAAGACGTATCAGTAACACACCATGACTATGCCAGAGGCTATGAAGCCTGTGTGCAGTTGTACTCAGTCTACACACATTGCTTTTTGTTTTAACATCCATATCACATCAATTTTTAGAGGGTGTGAGGGAGGAAATACCATGACCACCATTAGGAAACCACAAACAAAAATAGGTCTTAAAAATATGTCAAGGTGGCACCTGTGACTCAGCAGGTAGGGCGCCGACCCCATATACCGAGGGTGGTGGGTTCAAACCCGGCCCCAGCCAAACTGCAACAAAAAATAGCTGGGCATTGTGGTGGGCGCCTGTGGTCCCAGCTACTGGGGAGGCTGAGGCAAGAGAATCGCCTAAGCCCAGGAGCTAGAGGTTGCTGTGAGCTGTGATGGCACAGCACTCTACCAAGGGCAATAAAAAAAATATACAAAAAAAAATATATATATATATTTTTGGACATATATATATGTCCAAATGACAATGGTTAAGAGACTATCTGTGTCACATTAAGGACCTTGCAGGAACATGCACACACTAGTCTCGGATGTGCTTTTGGGGAGGGTATTTGCTACAGAGTTTCAAGGTAAATCTGATCACTGTGATTGATAATGTCTGGGTAAGATGAAGAACATGGGCAAGACACTATACCACCAGGCTATATGTCTAATCAGCTGTCTAATCTAAATACAGGTGCCATACATATTCCGAGTGTAAGCCTAAAGTATGCTGACAATTTTCAGATCAGGCTGGACAATGAGGGTGGGGTTTTATCTGAGGGTAGCATCTTGTTTTACATTTTGTTGTTTTTTTATTGTCTCACTGTGTCACCCTGGGTGACCACTGGGTAGAGTACCGTGGTGTCATAGCTTGCAGCAAACTCAAACTTCTGGGCTCAAGCAATCCTCTTGCCTCAGCCTCCTGACTGGTTGGGACTAAAGGTGTGTGCCATAACTAGCTAGTTTTTCTTTTTTTAGTCGAGACGGGGTCTCACTCTTTGCTCAGGCTGGTCTTGAGTTCCTGAGCTCAGGCAATCAACCCATCTTGGCCTCCTGAAGTGTTAGGATTATAGGCGTGATCCATCGTGCCCGGCCTTGTTTTATACTTTGAAGTCAATAACAAGATGAGAAAGAAATAGAAGACCTATTTGTCAACTTTCAGAGGAAATAAAACTGGAAGGAATTAGCAAGCAACAGATTTGGCAGAATTAGGGATGCTAAGCAAAATTTATCTGAGATAAATCTAAAATACTGCTTTTATATTAAAAATGTTAAATTTTTAGGGCAGTGCCTGTGGCTCAAAGGAGTAGGGCACCAGCCTCATATGCCGGAGGTGGTGGGTTCAAGCCCAGCCCTGGTCAAAAACCGCAAAAAGAAAGTTAAATATTTATTAAATACTTACTATGCAGGACCCTCCATAGACACTAAACGAGTTGCTAATGTGAGAAATCATTTGTAAAGGTGGCCATTGTTTAACATTCTGAAGTCATTAAGGTGAGTGAGCGTTCAGACCTTTCATTCATAAACATACTGAGAACGTTTTTGCCAAATTTTAAAGAGAGAAGAATATAGGTAATAGGCACTCATTAAAAGAATTTTGGAGAATAAAACATTAACCATAATTTCTTCCTTTCTCTCTCTCTCTCTTTTTTTTTTTTTTTTTGAGACAGAGTCTCACTCTGTTGCCCCAACTTAGAGTGCTGTGGTGTCAGCCTAGTTCACAGCAACCTCCTGGGTTCAAGCAATTCTCCTGCCTCAGGCGCCCAAGCAGCTGGGACTAGCCACCCTAATGCCTGGCTAATTTTTCCACTTTGTTGAGTAGAAATGGGGTCTCATTCCTGTTCAGGCTGGTTTTGAACTCCTAAACTCAAGCCATCCTCCTGTCTCAGCCTCCCAGAGTTCTGAGATTACAAGCATGAGACACTGCACCTGGCTCGTTATCTGTAATTTCAATTTTCTAATTATAAAACATGAAATGTGTGATCAGAAAGCAATAGGGTCTGTTGACTACAGCAAAAAAAAAAAAAGGTCACTGGAGAAACTAGGAACAATTAGCCTGAACAGAAGACAATCCAATTTTCCTTAAAAATTTTGAGAGTTATCCTGGAGAAAATAAGGTATTCACCATTCTCCAGACTAGCGGTGCAAAACTCAAATTCCACAAGGGCCAAGGAAGTTATATATGCAAGTACAGTCGGACAGGCCTAAGATAACAGGGTGAAGTAGAGACTGTGAACTAAAAACTGAATCACCTGCCTAAAGTAAATAACCCCAATTCAATTCCAGTTAGGTAGAAACACTAGTCCAAAATTGCTAGAGCATCCATTTTTAAAGAAATGCTAGAAATCCAGTTATTTTACTAGTTATCTTTTAAAATATATATACTGGTCTTGCGCAGTGGCTCACACCTGCAATTCTAGCATTCTGGGAGGCCAAGGCAGGTAGATCGCCTGAGCTCACGAATTCGGGACCAGCCTGAGCCAGAGTGAGATCCAAATCTCTAAAAATAGCTGGGCATTATGGCCGGTGCCTCAGCTACTTGGGAGGCTGAGGCAAGAGAATTGCTTAAGCCCAAGTGTTTGAGGTTTCTGTGAACTGTGACACCGTGGCACTCTACCAAGGGCAACAAAGTGAGACTCTGTCTCAAAAAAAAAAAAAAGAAAAAAGAAAACAAACAAACAAAATATATATATTTATTTTCTTTTTTCCTTATTAATTATTATGCATGCATAATAGTTATATGTATATATATATTGAGATACAGTCTCACTCTGTCACCCTGGCTAGAGTGTCATAGTATCATCATAGCTCACAGCAACCTCAAACTCCTGGGCTCAAGTGATTCTCCTGTCTCAGTTTTTCTATTTTTAGTAGAGACGGGGTTTTACTCTTGCTCAGGCTGGTCTTGAACTCCTGAGCTCAAGAAATCTGCTCACCTTGGCCTCCCAGAGTGCTAGGATTACAGGCATGAGCCACTGTGCCAGGCCAATAGTTGTATATCTTTATAGGGTACATGTGATGTATTAACATAGGTATACAATATGATTTAATCAAATCAAGGTAATTAGTGTATCCACTACCTCAGAGATTTATCATTTCTTTGTGTTAGGAACATTTCAATTCTACTGTTTAAGTTATTTGAAGGTATACCATAACTTATTATTATTATTATTATTTGAGAAAGAGTCTGACTATGTCGCCCTGGGTAGAGTGCTGTGGCGTCACAGCTCACAGCAACCTCAAACTCTTGGGTTTAAGTGATTCTCTTGCCTCAGCCTCCCAAGTAACTGGGACTACAGGCGCTTGCCACAATGCCCGGCTATTTTTGTTGTTGTTGTTGTAGTTGTCATTGTTGTTTGGCAGTCCCGGGCTGGGTTTGAACCCACCAACTCCCTTATATGTGGCTGGCGCCCTAGCCGCTGAGCTACAGGTGCCGAGCCGCCTAACTTATTATTGATTATAGACACTTTGTTGTGCTATCAAATGTTGTTGATTGTATCCAGCTATCTATTTGTCCACCTGTTGACCATACCCACTTTATGGACCCTTCCCTGCTACCCTTCCCAGCCTCTGATAACCGTCCACATGTAAGTGAGGACACATGAGATAGTAGTCATCAATTGTTACATGTTGACAATTATAATGATTTCTTTTTCTTAGAGACAGGGTTTCACTCTATCACCCAGATTGGAGTGCAGTGGCACAGTCACAGCTCACGGCAATCTTGAACTCCTGGACTCAAGCAATCCTCCTGCTTCAGCCTCCTGAGTAGCTGAGACAACAGGCAGATGCCACCACACCTGGCTTATTTTTTAAATATTTTATAGAGATGGGATCCCACTAGGTTGTCCAGGCTTGTCTTGAACTCCTAAGCTCAAGCCATCCTCCCACTTTGGCCTCCCAAATTGGTAGGATTATAGGTTTGAGCCACCACACTCAGCTTATTGACAATTAATTAAAAATAAAAATGAGTTCAAAATGCATGCCAACCTCCTCCATCACAAAAAGTGTGGGGACTCTTTCAAACCCACTTGTCTATATGAATGAGGTATAGTTTCCAACTTCTCCTCTAGAGACTAGAACGAAGAGTAGCAAGGAAAGGCAACAAGTGGCTTGCTTTGTCCTTGCCAGAGAGAACAATCACCTTGAGAGGCTGTGTATTACAAGACAGGGATAACTGAATAGAGCCGAAGGGCTTTCGGTGGGTGGTTTGACTAAAATGATCTCTTAAGACACTTCCAACTCTACAACTATTATTCAATGACTTCAGAAAAAAAAATTTCCCAGCAACAAACAGATATGCTAAAAAAAAAAATCCATTTCAAAAAGGCTCAGAATCCTAAATAAAGAAAAGTATCTGTTACCCAAAGACACACTACCTACAAGGGGGGTTTGGGAAGGGAAGAGATTTAAATAGCAGGAAAATGGTTAAATAAATCATGCTAGTATTTTATAAAACATTCAGCCTATTAAAAATGTCTACAAAGACTGTGTATGGAAAGGCACTTGGGAAAACTTTTGATCTCCCAAACTTTTTTTTTCCATTAGAAACAAGTTATATGATTACAGTTGCAGTAAAATAAAGCAGTTGGGCAGGGGATAGAAGAACAGTGTCCCATGTTAATAACACTTGTGTGTGGGGACAAGAATTTGAAGAAAGCATGCTTCCTGTACCTTCTCAAGTTCTGATGTTAATGGTCACTGAAAATATCATGTAGCATTTGCAAAGATGGGAGGCGAGGGTGAGAATTTTGTAAACTCTTAATTTTTTATGTTCTGATATGAGAATAGATAGAGATAGATAGGAGAAACCTTGAAATGTATATATGCCTAACTCTCAGTTTTTGGTACTCTGTTGATTATGGGCTTTTATAAGACATATTTAATGATTGGTTTTTAAAACCAAAATGCAAGCTGGGTATGGTGATTCATGCCTGTAATCCTAGCACTCTAGGAGGCCAGAATGGGTGGATTGCTTGAGGTCAGGAGTTTGAGACCAGCCTGAGCAAGAGCAAGACCCCAGCTCTACTAAAGACAGAAAAACAAGCTGGGCATTGTGGTGGGTGCCTACAGTATCAGCTACTCAGGAGGCTGTGGCAAGAGGATCACTTGAGCCCGAGAGTTTGAGGTTGCTGTGAACTATGGTGATGCTACTGATTTCTAGCCTAGGGCAACAGAACAATACTCTGTCTCAAAAAAAAAAATACATACATATATATGTGTATATATATACACACACATATACATATATATAGATATACATATTACATATATATAGATGTATATATATATGCCCATATATATATTGATATATGGACTCACTTCAAATAATCCACCTAGAAGTACATTTTGGCCATTTTCTTTTCTTACTCTAACCAATAAAAAATTGCTATATGAGAATCACACCCATCTCATGTGGCATTATATTTTATACCAATCATCATGCCCTAATAGTAATTATATACAGGTATGTTTTGCTTTAGTGACTGTGTTATCAAGTCTTTCTGCAGTAAGTAATGTAAATGCATCCAGTGGATCTGAATATATCAAGTTACTCTGAACCACAAACTGTTCTTTAAGACAGCTGCTAGTTTGCGTTAATATTCCTCTGCTTTGGACTCTCAGAGTTACACTTGTACAAATAAGTTTTCATATATAAACTTCCTGCAGATTAAGAATTATAAGAACTTGAAATAGTTCACTTTTTTCCTTATCAAAACTCTCTATTCTGATAAATACCAAGAATTTATTGAAAGTTTGAAATGACTAAGAAAAATTACTCACTTGGAAAGTAATCCATCAGGTCCTGAAGGTTTCACAAGGTATTTGTCCACTTCTTTGTTAAATAAATGATAGGGCAATTGCAGGTACTTGGTGACATTATGGAGGTTTATGGCATACAGAGTTAAATCTCCTTCTTTATACCTTGGGCTAAAAGCAAATAGGTTAACTCAATAAATAAAAATATTATCTAATTTAAGCAACTAAAAACTCAATGAGAAATGTGATCATGGATACTAAGTATTAGCATCCATAATGATGATGGGACCTCTTAGTGCCTTTGCTTTTATGATAGTATCAGACATGATAAAACATGTTAAACATGATAAAAAACATTGCGCTTCACACCACTGTTTTCTGGACTAGAACACCTGAGATCTCTGCTGCTTGGCTGGGTGAGTTGGTAGAAAGTTAAATGATAAAATACAAATTTTGTGGGTTCATGTGAATTTCAAATTATAAACTATATTAACAGGGGCTTTTCCTAGCCTTATAAAAAGACCAAAACAAATAAGAAAATTAAATCTATTGACACTTTTTAGAATTTATCCATTCAAGCCATCTCCCCACTAATTCCTACAGGTGTGTTCTTTATCCATAGAGCTCTCAGTCTCCAGAAATGGGCAATGGTAAGGGGGTTATTTGAGCTATAATTAGTATTTTAGTATCATCATATCGGGAAAGAGAGATTAATACTAAAAAGAAGAGAAAAACCCTGAGGTTTAGAAACATTCTTTGCTATCTAAAGGAAGAGTATGAGGCTACAAAAATCTCTATGGCATTTCAACTCCAGAAATTGTGGCTGCAACTTTTGAGGATATTATTGTTGGTGTTATTTTCCTTCTTCTTTCAATTCTTCTTCCTTATTAAATTTGTCAGCTATGATGCAAGGAGATAAGTCTATTACATTGATTCACATTTATATTCATCCATAGTCCTTCAATGAATTAATTGTTCATATAAAAATAGTAACATTTTCTTATATTTATACTATTTATTAAAAAGTATACTATTTATTAAAATTCAGGGAATATTTCCATTATAGATTCTGGCAATCGGAATCATCATATAAATCTTTTCTGGACTGCATATACTTTTATTTAAGCAACATTTTTTTTAGTTAGATTTGACATCATACATACATATAACTATGAACACAAAAACAGAACAGAACAAAAAAGAACACAGACCCATCTTAGACCCACTGTATACATGTAGATACTTTGCAAGAGAGTGCTTGAGTAGGAAGCTACATGCTTTACCAATTAAAACTTGCTGATTGGTAAAGGCCATGGTTCATGCTTACCTTTTGTTGATGTTTGTGCAGTGAAGGTATACTCGAAGCTTACTTCCAACTGGACCTTTCACACTTGCCATTAACACATTGGTGCCCACCAATTTCTTGAACAGAAGAGATAGCCAATAATCCTAGTTGTGATGGTTGGGGAGAGGAGGAACAAAAATGGATCATTACTTATTTTGTTTATTAACAAAATCAGTGGTAAGCAAGTAGTTATCCTAGAAAGAGTGTGATTGTTATCCTGGGGGTATTTAAATATGATTTGTCCTTTTTGGGGGGTGGGGTGCGTGTGACCACCATAAATCTGAGGGCAATGTTTTTTTTGATGCTTTTTCTCACTGAAAGACCCTATGTCCATAATTCAGAGGGCCACAGCCACTATGAGATACATTTCAAGAATGCTGTCCATTGATTAGACAAGAGAGTCTAAATATTCTTGGCTATTTTTTATCCAAGAATTCAAAGCAAAGCTTAAAGCCAAACTTTTAGACATATACCCCCAGATAAATGAAGCTAAGTAGTATTTGAAATAAAACTTTTCTGTTTGAAAGACAATTTCATTTAAAATCCTAATAAAGTAATGGATTAGTAATGATCGTTACTAGCTATCAAGGTCAGAAAGAGACGATCAGATATTATGTTTTCCTTAATGGATGCACACAACATAATTTGTGCAGAATTCTTGCAAAAAACCAAAAATCTAAAAACTCGAATAAGCTCAAGCTTCTAGGTATATGACTACCAGTTTACAGGAAATACAGGTGACAGGGGAACATGCTAAATGATGTTATGGGAAAAATTGATCAAAATCCAGATGTGGAAAGTACTATAGAACAAATTACCTGATTTCCTTAGTAAATTACAAGAGACAGAAGAATGTGGGGAGGAACTTAAATAAGAAAAGATTAAGAGACATATCAAGGAAATGCAATATATGGGCCACATTTGGATTCTGGTTTGAATAAACCAATAATGAACAATATTTTATTTTATTTTATTTATTTATTTATTTTTAAGACAGAGTCTCAAGCTGTCACCCTGGGTAGAATGCCATGGCATCATAGCTCACAACAACCTCAAACTCTTGGGTTTAAGCGATTCTCTTGCCTCAGCGTCCCACGTAGCTAGGACTACAGGTGCCCGCCACAACGCCTGGCTATTTTTTGTTGTTGTTGTTACAGTTGTCATTGTTGTTTTAGCTGGCCCAGGCCAGGTTTGAACCCACCAGCCTGGGTGTATGTGGCCGGTGCCCTACCCACTGAGCTACAGGGACTGCCATATCAACAATATTTTAGAAAATAAAGAAAACATAAAACACTAAATAATTTGATGATCCTGAGGAATTACTGTTAAAATATGATAATAAATTGTGGTAATGTTTTTACAAAGGCAATACATACTAAAATATTTATAGATAAAATAATATATCTGACATTTGCTTTAAAGTAATCCCGTAAGTAGGAGGTGAGGAGTGGGTAGAATTATTAATTAAACAAGATTGAGGTGTACAGAGGGGAAAAAATTAATCTTCCCTCTACTCTAAGTTCTTAGCTGGGACGGATCTCTATAACAAAAAACAAGAGTAAAACAAAGAGAAGTTTATTAACATGTATATTTCATATATACATGAGAGATAACCAGGAAATGAGTAATTCTCAAAGGGGTGGCTTAGAACTATCATTTATATTCAACATCTTTAACAAAGAACAGTATATTTTTAGACAAGTGTCAAGAGAAGGGAAAAGGATTTCGAGTCTATAAGGGTGTTAGATTGTGGGAAGCATAATAAATGAGTTGGTGGTGTAGATTCTCCGGCTGCCATCTCCAGACTGTGAAGGGTTTAAAGTTGTCTTCAGCCACTAACCTCAGTTCTGCCAGGTAGTGAGGGGAGGAGCGACACTCTGTAACTTTATGTCCTGCTTTTTAGGCAAATGGGGGAAGGACAGAGAGCTGTCCTTGTATCTGCTTCTTCTCAATTGCTTTCAGTTCAAAATATCCTTATGCCAAAGTGGGATAGTTTGGGGCAGCGTATTCTCGTCTCCTACGCGCCAGTGGTTTCTTTGTACTTTGTACATGATTGAAGTTTTCTATAACAAAATTTTTGCATGTGTGTTTGTTTGTGTTTTTAGAGACGGAGTCTCACTGTGTTGCCCCAGCCTAGAGTGCCGTCAGCATAACGCACAGCAACCTCAAACTCCTGGGCTCAAGCGATCCTCCTGCCTGAGCTTCCCAAGGAGTTGGGACTATAGGCACCTGCCACCATGCCTGGCTAGTTTTTCTATTTTTCTTTTTTTTTTTTTTGAGACAGAGCCTCAAGCTGTCACCCTGGGTAGAGTGCTGTAGCATCACAGCTCACAGCAACCTCCAACTCCTGGGCTCAAGCGATTCTCCTGCCTCCACCTCCCAAGTAGCTGGGACTACAGGCGCCCGCCACAATGCCCAGCTATTTTTTTTGGTTGCAGCCATCATTTTTGTTTGGTGGGCCCAGGCTGGATTCGAACCTGCCAGCTCAGGTGTATGTGGCTGGCGCCTTAGCTGCTTGAGCCACAGGCCCTGAGCCAGTTTTTCTATTTTTAATAGAGATGGGGTCTCACTCTCACTCTCCCTGTTGCTCTTGTTCAGGCTGGGAAATTCTTGAGCTCAAGCAATCCTCCTGCCTTGGCCTTCCTGAGTGCTAGGGTTACAGGTGTGAGTCACCTCTCCCAGCCACAAAAGTTTTCTTAAAATCTAACTTGGTATATACCCCAACCCTCCTTTTTAAGTAGAGGGAAAGTAGATTCAACAGGACAAACAGCGTTTGTTTCTCTGCTTAAATTCAAATTTTTCACGGGAGACAAGACTGGAATCAATTAAATGTTTTCGAAGGAGACATAACTTTAGCATAGTTCAGTAAATGGTAACTGAGGCTGGAAAGCATGCTGGCCTCAGAGGCAGGATTTGGGAGGGATTCTTTAGAGCAATACAGGACTGCAGTGTGGCTTCCAGCGAATCATACAACCTCTTTTCAATTTGAACTCCTCATCTGAAAAATGGATCCAAATGCCTGCCTTGCCACTTCACAGGACTGCCATGCAAATCCAGTTAGAAATCAGACATGTACAGTGGGGTTAAGGCCAATTCTCTTAGATCCTATAGGGATCAAGGGTGCCATTTACTCTTGCAAGTTTTCCCAGCTGCCTGAGAACCTTAGGAAGAAGCATATTTAGTGTATATACAACGCGTTCTTAAGCCAAAGGTTTATGTTTGGGCCTGGGGAGGATTTGGGTAACATGATAAATAACTGGTATTATTTTTAGAGTAACAGGATAGCTAGCTAATTTTTTTTTTCAAAGAGAAAAAATTTTATTTGTGTTGTAAAACGCACTTATAAAATGTCCACAGAAAGCATGTCATTTTCTTTGATACTATATAAATTTATTGGGAATAGGTTATTCACCATCTACTTATAATGCCACCTAAAACATACTGTAAACGATGAGTTATACTCTATAACAAATGCATCACTGATTTTCAGCAATCATTGGTTTATTAATAATTAGACTATATAATCACATCTATATTCTGCAATGTCCATGTAGTGTTGTGGAATTTGGGGCATAATTGCACATGGATGGTAGAGAAAAACATTCACTACTGGATTATTTTGTATCTTCGTGACAGGTAACATTCTTCCTGACTGAAACAACAGCTTCAGCTATGGTCTGCCACATAGCCCCAGGATTCATAATGCAGTAATTTGTGTGTGTGTGTATCTATGTGTGCACCCATGGAAGAACTTAAAGTGTATCTTTAGTAAACAATGCAACATTATTGTTGATGACTTTGCATGATTAAATATTATAGTCTGATTGTCTGTAAACAAAACTCCACACAAATACTCTAAATTCTATTTTTAAAAATCTGTCAACCCATAGTTATTCTAACAGATTTACTTACTTGAACACACACTGAATTTCTGAAAGGTGCATATATTACCTTAGACAATAAGGTTTAGAAATGAGTGCTTTATACCATGAAATGTGCACTTCTGATATTTGTTTTATGCAGCACAGGGTTTAGATCAAGAAATAACAAGTCCTGGATCCCCACAGTTCATTTAGAAAATGCCTCAAAGTTATGGCTCTTGCAGCAGGTTTAACAGATTAAATATGAAGTGTTCTAGCTCCATTTCAAGTGTTAAAGAAATATGAGGCTCAAAATCTCTCTAGGTTGTAATTGAAAATGCAAAGCTTTAAAAAACAGTAAATATATTTGGAAGATATTAATTGAAAAAAGATTCTCAAGGTGTTTACTTGTTTTAGGCTGATAAATACTAGGACCTTAAAAACATCTTAAATGTGAATATTTGCTCAGAAGTGATAAAGAACACAATTTGCCTATAAATACATGTTTGGGGAGAGAAATGTCAATCTTGATGTTTAGAACTATTTCAATAATTTATCTTAGTTTTGTTTCCTTTTGAATTATATTAAATTTTAATCTGAGCATAAACATTTGGCCCCATCGTATTACAATGAAATGACTTACTTTGGAAATGCAAAATTTTTAAAGCACTAGAGAGAATTTACTAAGGCTGTTCAAACTCTTTCAATGTCATCAGAAATCCTGCAGGACAGGAAAATATCTGGTATCCTTCAAGTTTCAGAGAAAGCTGATCTTCTGAAATTTCAATGCCACTAAAAAAATCAAAAAGGTCAAATAGAAAAGACTGCTGCAATAAAGCACTGTTTCTAAAAGCTGCAGATGTGATCCTACAATCTGACAGAGTTAGCAAAGCTCCTTGGAAGTAAACAACTTCCCACCTTTTCCTAGGCACACTGAATTTTCACTTAGAAAATAATCTAATCTGGTTCTTAAGATATTAAGTAGTGTGAATATTTTAAGGTCTTTCTGTCTCTCTTAAAAAAGAACTCAGATATTTCACTAAAATGTAATAAAAAGTAAATCCTACTTGGCGACCATTAAACTTCCTGGAACTAGTCAAACTGTATAAAATGGAATCAACATTCTATGAAAACAGTGTGACAAAATTAAACAATATGTTGAATCCTTTTCTAGCTTTAACTCAAAAATAGAAATCATGAGTCTTTATATGACATTAATTTTAAAAACACACAGAGGTGAAAAGTGCTATTTTTAAAAAAGTACAATTTTTTCCCTACTATTTATCAACATGGAATGATTTCAGTTCTCCTGTACTAAAAGCTGAACTTTAAAAAAACTAGTATTGCAATGTTTAATGTATAGATTTTAATCAGTAGTGGCTTCAGTTTCAGCTGGACCCCTAATTAGTCTCTGAATTCCTCTTTTTCCTGCAGGACCTTTTGGTTTTGCAAAACTTTGCTTTTGCGCATGTTGCTTGGGATGCACTTCTTCATAAAGGAAGTCTGCAGTCAATTCATCCCCGTTGTCTATCGCAATCTTTCTGATTACATCCATTTGTAGTTGCCTTTCTACGATTTCTAGAAGAGGGCTCTTGCAGCTAGAATACAACATCCGTTCTCTGAACTGCATGTGGAGTCTAAATAGTCTCCTTCATGGGAATGTTTATACAGAAAAAAATGGTAACGTGCTGAATCCTTGGGAATCCTCTTTGGCAAATCTTTTAGTTCTGTGTTTGTTGTGTTGACCAAAATTATAACTTCATTTTTTATATCTATTTCCAATTGCACATAGTTGAGCTGTCTGTTATTCAATTTTTCCAAAGCCTGAAAAGCGTCTCGAGAAATAGGAAATGCTACCCTTGGAGTGTCTGATGCTTAGTGTCCACACTTACGTCAGTTTGTACCTCATTAATTTTAATCTGTCGTAATTCTTCTTCAGCTGCAGTCAATGGGGCAGGGGAAGACTGTGACAGCAAATATTTTTTATATCCATGTAATGATACATCTTCCTTTACTGATCCAAATAATTCATCTTTATTGTGGCCCCCTCCAAACTCCTTTTTCAGAGTTGCTCTTGTGGCTGCATACATTTTTTGACGAATATGAGAATGATCTGGAGACCACAAAATGACTATCCATTCATAACCCTGGGCATTCTGAGAATCTAACCTGAATAATATATAACATGGCTGTTTGTCTTCCAACAGAGGTGAAATGAAGGAATCATAATCCTTATCCCAGGAACCTGAAGGCTGACTCCGCAATCCAATCACAAGTTGCTCATTTTCCATAGATATTTTCAGAGTCTGTACTTTCCATTTCTGGCTCTGGCAAAGATATCTTTAACTTCTTCACTTGCTTGGATGCTGGTCTGGTGGGACATGGCGGCGGCGGGCTCTCGGCTCCGGCGCTGAGTGCTGCTGATAGCTAGCTAATTTTTATACATTGTACTCAAAGTGAATTTTACGAAATAATTTATCTTCCTTGTCCATTTAAGAAAAGGCCAGGGGTAGATTTCGAACATTTGTCTAATGGTTTAACTCATAGATGACATAATATGCTTGGGGAAAGATACATTTCATTTTTTGAAAGCTCACCTTTTTTTTTTTAAGATTAAATCGGCTGGGTGTGGTGGCTCATGCCTGTAATCCTAGCACTCTGGGAAGCAAAGGTGGATGGATTGCCTGAGCTCATAGGTTTGAGACCAGCCTGAGCAAGAGCGAGACTCCATCTCTAAAAATAGCCAGGCATTGTGATGGGCCCCGTAGTCCCAGCTACTCAGGAGGCTGAGACAAGAGGACCACTTGAGCCCTAGAGTTTGAGGTTGCTGTAAGCTATGATGCAATAGCACCCCACTGAGGGTGACAACGTGGGACTGTCTTAAAAAAAAAAAAAAAAGATTAAATCATTTGTATTGAATCATTTCCCTATCTCTCCATTGCTGATATTTCTTGGTACTTTTCTCATTTTATATCCAAAGCCAAGGCATATTCCCAGCTCTTGATTCCTTTTAAATTTGAAGGCACATTTCAAAACACACAAATGTAAGTTGTGACCCATATTTCATTACAAATCCTTTCAACACTGCATTTCTTTATTGATTGGGAGCTAAAATAATCTCCCATATGCGTGAGTGTTTATATATACATACACATACATACATATATATAAAACATGTTTATGTCAAATGTCATTATTTTATTAAGTTTAATTTCTTTTATAAATCCTTTTAAAATGTCCTCACAATTTTAGTTTGTAATTTTATTGATGTTTGCT
Source organism: Nycticebus coucang (assembly GCF_027406575.1). NCBI lineage: Eukaryota > Metazoa > Chordata > Mammalia > Primates > Lorisidae > Nycticebus > Nycticebus coucang. Next base: position 13,006,430 of record NC_069780.1, read on the forward strand.
CACAAAGCATTGATCCCTGAAATATTTTCTGTTGATTTCAAGTCAATCAAGAGCAGGGCTTATGTTCTCTGTGGGCCCAAGTGACCCCAGTTATAGAACAAGTTAACTTTTTTGAGAATTTTCTTTTTTTTTTCCTCATTCAACATCTGCATGAGATTTTCTAAGAATTTTCTAAAATAAACATGAGTAGTATACTCCACAAGCTTAGACTACTACAGATAAAAAGGTATTTTGTTGGAATTTCTTTTGTTCAGGCTGGTCCCATGAGCTCCTGAGCTCAAGGGATCCTCCCTCCTCGGCCTCCAATAGTGCTAGGATTACAGGATTAAGCCACTGTGCCCGGGGAAGAACAATATTTCTAAAACAATTCATTCTTTTTTTTTCTTTCTTTCTTTCTTTTTTTTTTATTTTTATTAAATCATAGCTGTGTACAATTATGCATTCATGAGGTACAATGTGCTGGTTCCATATACAGTCTGAAATATTTTCACTGAACTGGTTAACATAGCCTTCATGGCATTTTCTTAATTATTGTAAAACAATTCATTCTTACAAGAATTAATTTGAGACACCTGTCAAAGACGTCCACAAATCACAAAAGCCTAGCTTGTATTTTGGCATATGCTCTTTGGAAAATGTCTTAGCTTTCCTACAATATTTAAATAATCTCTTTAGGAATTATTTTTAGAAAATAGATACTCAAAAATGCCATTTTAGATTACAAAAATCAAGGTCATACTTCTCCAGGCTACATCTTTTATTATCTCAGTTTTTAGACATATATATCTTCCAGGTGGCTTTTTGGATAGAAAGATTTCCTGATTTAGCACCAGATCCACTTGGAGGTAGAGTGAAAATGAGACTTTGAAGATTATTAACAGAATAGTCAATTCTAAGGCTGAGACTTAACAAATGCACAGTACTGGCTAATGTTAAAGTTAAAAAATTATGACTTCATGTCATAAAAAGAGTTTAGAAGCTTTGGATACCATAAGCAATTTTAACTTTGATTTACTTTGCAAAACATTTTTAATCCAAGTTTGTTATCTTGTAAAATGAGTCATAAAATTTTAAATTATTCCTTTAAAAAAATACACCCCAAATGGCCCATATTTAAAAAGTTACTCTGGCCTCTTGATTACTTCTCTTGAGACAAAGAAATGTTAGAATGGATCATCTGTTTCCTTCCAACTCATCCTCATGTGATCTAGCTATTTACTGAGAGGACCCACTGTTCTAGGAGGTTTATGCCAGGGCTCCTGAGTACACGTTACTCTAGAAATAGGAAAACAATGGTCACTCACAGGTAAAGGTTGGAGGTTTTCATCCACTAAGTGGTAGCTTCCGGCTCCAAAGAACACTTGCCTCATTACCACTTCTACGCCCATCCGGGCCGACAGGCCCAGTTTATCCAGCCACCTGTGACACAGAGAGCCCGAGCTTTCTTCAGGTTTGGAAACAAAAATCACTGAGTGGTAATTACACACTTATCCTGCTTTATTCCTCTATGTGGGAAGAATTAACAGGAAGCCAGAAGAGCAGCATTAATTCTGACTAAGTCATGGCGACAGCCAGTAGCAGCAGAATCCCTCGCCCTCTTTTCCCGCCCGTCAGCATGATCACCAATCGCAGGAGACTGTTGGCCAGAGGAGTCCCTGGCAGGGTGAGAGGACTTCCACAACGCAGAGCAGACACATCCCCTCCCCTATGGACAATTCCTCCCCCTGTCGCCTTCTGCCCCCCACCCCCAACAACCTCTGCAGTGAGGGCTGAAGGGAAGGTTGTGGTCAGCAGCTGTAGATGTGAAACAGGCAGAATCATCCTAGAACTATCCTGAATACCTCTCCCCCATTCTCCTCTGCCCCCCCAACGCAAAGCTTTAGTTAACTGCAAAACAAACATCTCCTCATGCCCCCAGGAGCATAAAAGATTTTTGCTTTATTCTGGGGTGATAAGAATGAGGATGGGAGAAGGAAGAGAAGAAACCCCCTCAGGGTGAGACCAAGTAAACCCAGAGTTCCAAGCAATCAAGTTCGTGCCCCTGGAGAATGAGGTGACTTAGTAAATCTTTAAACTCACTGATGGCCCCTCGGTGTGACCCCACACTTCAGGCTCTAAACTTCTTGGGAAACTATGAATATAGTTACATATACTAAGTGTCCTTCTCTGAGCCAAAGCAGTAGATGGGCATGTTTTTTTGCAATGTACTTCTTTAAAGGAAAGACACCTATATTTATAGGCCATAATGAAAGAATAATACTTCTTTTTTTCTTTTTGACACCTGTTACCCAGGCTAGAGTGCTGTAGTGTCAGCCTAACTCACAGCAACCTCAAACTCCTTGGGCTCAAGCAATCCTCCTGCCTCCGCCGCCTGAGTAGCTGGGACTACTGGCACCTACCACAAAGCCTGGCTAATGTTTCTACTTTCACTAGAGACAGCGTCTCACTCTTGCTCAGCCTGGTGCCATGAACTCCTGAGCTCAAGTGATCCTCCCTCCTCGGCCTCCAATAGTGCTAGGATTACAGGATTGAGCCACTGTGCCCGGCCAAAAACAATATTTCTAAAACAATTCATTCTTACAAGAATGAATTTGGGATACCTGTCCAAGATGCCCAAAAAGCTTTAGCGAATTATTTTCTTGAAGAATTTAACATGACTCTTGGGGCTGGGACTCGACCACCAAAACCATCTTTCATCTGCTTTTTGGCTGAGGAGCTACCTCATCTGAATAGAAGGGGGGGAAGAGCAGATCCCTGGGGTCAGTGCTGCTTCACTCACATAAAGCCAGCTGCAAAGGTGTTGGAGAGCAAGGGTGCTCCGCCCCCGTACGCAGAGCTTGTCTCTCCTAACCAGACCTTCTTGCTGGGTCTGGTCTCCTCAACAACCTGTGGAAAGGAAAGTCTCCATGGTAACCACAAACCAGCTGACCAGCTGTGGTGATGAAGATTTCCTAGATCCACGCATCCTATAAAGTTACAAAATACTTTCACAATCATTTAGGTCTCAGGCAATTTTCTTTTACCGGAATACTCTTGATGTGGAAGGAATGGAAACAAACCCATTGTTATGGTCTGTGGTTAATTAATTCTACTGAAAGGTTATAGAAGTATTTTTAATTTCTGATCAACGTACATGGGTGAGAACAACTGCTAAGGGGGGACCAATGGTGAATAAGTCACAGTGCTTGTTCTCTAAAATTATAAAAACATGTAAATATATATAACTACGGAACTTAGAACTAGACTATGAAAGACGGATTCTGGTTTTGCATTAAAAATTTTATAAAGACTATTACCTGGAAAATTTTTTGCACAGATAAAATAAAAGTGTCCAACACATCAGGGTTTAGAAAATCTTCTTTGGTAGCAATTCGTCCGTTCAGATAGTAGCTAAATTATTCAGAAAATATACAGAAAAAGAAAAGAACAAACTTTACTTTTTGCTTGCGTGTTAATTGCCAACCTTATCCTATTTTTCCTATTCTCCAACCTCCTTGTTATAAAAGAGGCAGAAATTCTACTAGGGAAAGACCGATACCGAAAGGGAATATTCACCAGCACATTAGAACAACATAAAATTTTTGCTTTTTTTAATATTTAAATTCTACACTGCTTCTTTTTTTTTAGACAATCTCCCTCTGTTGCCCAAGCTAGAGTGTCGTGGTATCAGACTATCTCACAGCAACCTCAAACTCCTGGGTACAAGCAATCCTCCTGTCTCAGCCTCCTGCATTGCTGACACGACAGGTGCCCACCACAACACCTGGCTAGTTATTTTATTTTTAGGTGAGACAAGGTCTCACTCTTGCTCTGGCTGGTCTCAAACTCCTGCGTGCAAGTGATCCTCCCCCATCAGCCTCCCAGAGTGCTGGGATTACAGGTGTGAGCCACCTCGCCTGGGTTCTACGTTGCTTCTTCAGACACTGTTTATTTGTAGTTCAGAGTCAATTAACAGTTAAATGGAAATAATTTTTGAAAACTAGGTAATGAATAAAGCTAGCATTACTTTCCCAGTATTGAGAATAGGAGACATACTTACTGATGCCATGTAACTGAATCAATCACGTCTCCCCCAGCCTCCAGGAAACTAGGGGGAAAAATCTCTAATGTTATTACTCAGTCATCATACGCACAATATGTACACGTGTAATATATTCACAGGAACTTTACTCCCTAGAAATAGGCTGGTTACTACTTTAAGATCAGGTAAACACACACTTCCCAATTCTGAGAGCAGGTTTTATCACAGATGCCATTTGCCTCAGAATCCTTGATATTATGAACTAATTAACATTTCTTCTTTTGGTAAGCTTGTCATCTGGCAGCAAATTGTTTAGTAACCTGTGTCTATTGAGGCTGCTTCACCAGCGTGGGATGTTTACTTTTAAGAAGTGAGGGTGGCTCCTGTGGCTCAAAGGAGTAGGGCGCCGGCCCCATATGCCAGAGGTGGTGGGTTCAAACCCAGTCCCTGCCAAAAACTGCAAAAAAAAAAGGAGTGGCTCAGGGTCTTTCAGCTCATACCTTTTCAGCATCTTAACAGTCTTTCCCCGAGGCTGACCCACGTCAGGACCATAGAGTTTTGCATTTTTGAAAGTGGACTTTCTTAGAAGTTTATGCAATTTAATAAAGTCTTCTCCTAACTGTAATCCATCAATGAAAATACCCGCCTTCTTCCGGAAACTGTTGGGCTCTGAAAGACAGCAATTCTCAAAATAACACCCACCTAGAAATGTTTTATTTAAAAGCAAACATACAGCAGTATATAAAAACAAAACATTTTCTAAATTACAAAAGCTTAGAATTCAAAGTCAAGAAAAGTAAACTCTCTAGTAATACAGAAGGTATTCCAGCAAAACACAAATTCAAACTATGTAACTAAGGTCCGAGAGGCATAACAATTCACAGTTAATAATGGGACTAATTACTAATTGTTAGTTTAATAACAATCCAATGGATCTTTGTCAGATAGAATGCAGTATCCAATAACCTAATTTACCTTAAAAAGAGTTTGGGTGGGAGGAGTACACAGCTCTGCCGTATTATTACATCTCATTTCATGGCTGATATGTGGGAAAGTGCTATAAATATGTTTTGAATAAATGTGGCTAATCATTAATACTGAAGTTGGAATTTATAAGTTCCTTGCAAAAAAGCAAAGGAGACAATAAGGAGCTCTGCCCAGGTAAGATTCTGCACCAGCAAGTCCCAGACAGCTTGAGCACGCGGTGAAAGTTGGAACGAGGTGCTGAGATTAACTGACAAGCTGAGAAACAGGGATGAGGGAAACCAAAGTGCCAAGGGAAACCAAAGTGCCAAGTTGTGTTGAGTCTAGCCTGACAAGTGTAACAGGGGGAAGTGACTCTGAAAATTCCAGGTGGACCTGGGAGCTGGGAAGATTGCTAGCTGCAACTACTCGTTCTCACCTCAAATGTAAGAAAAACTGGGATTTGCAACTCGAAATAGGTTCTGGGATATATTATAAAGGAGTTTTCTGCCATATCCAGTTCCAAACATTGCACTGTTGAGCACTTACTAGAACGTGCCCCGGCAGGAGTATATTTGCTAACATTATGTGTAAAAAGAAATGTCAGAAATAGGAAAACAGTAATGCCAGTGAGGTACTTACCATTCCCCAGTTCCCAAGAAATGTTATAATTCTTGGAAGAGCAGTAGTCCAGGAGCAACTGAGCATTGGAACTGTTCCACTGCAAATCTGCTGTTCTTAGTAATGCATTCAGACCAAAGATCAAGTCCAGTCCTGAGCAATTTGCAAAAGTGTATAGCATATCCACTGAGCTTCCTAGGAGAGAAAGGTCGCAACGTTAGGTTAGGTCAGCACTTCTAATGAAGTCTTCTAGATTTGCTCGTCATGGTCAGTTAATATTTCTTTTTTTAAATGGATCTCTATTTCTAATAAGTGACTATAATTATGTCTAAGGAACAACACAATTTGGACAGGCAAATTAAAAAAGTCAATCTGACTTCATTTCTTTCAGCAGTCGAATGGAGTCCCAGGGAAGACAGAAGAAACTCTGGTCTCCTGCTTCATTCAAGTGACATCAGGTGAACTGGGGAAACCACATTCATGGCTCAGTGCTCAACGTGCCCAGCCAGACTGTTATTAGTTGGCATGGACTCTGCTCTTTGTAATCAACTATCTCTTCAAACAAAATGTTTTGGTAATTTTAATTGTATTTAAAACAATTTTTAAAAGGCCCATACATGATTTATCAATTTAAAATTAGAATTTTACATTAAAAATTGGCATAGGACTATAAGATCATGGTTTCCAAACTACATGGCAAGGTGGGGGAGCCACCATGAATTCAGGCATAGAGTTGTAGGATTTAGCAAATAAAAAGCACAGGACCCCTAGTTAAATTTGAACTTCAGATAAGTAATGAATCATTTTTAAGCTCAGAAGCGGCAGATCACATCTATAATCCTAGTACTGTCGGAAGCCAGGGTCACTTGAGCTCAGGAGCTTGAGATCAGACTGAGCAAGAGCAAGATTCTGTCTCTATTAAAAATAGAAAAATTAGGGCGGTGCCTGTGGCTCAAAGGAGTAGGGCGCCAGCCCCATATACCAGAGATGGTGGGTTCAAATCCAGCCCCGGCCAAAAAAAAAAAAAATGCAAAAGAAACAAGAAAAAAAAATGCAAAAAAAAAAAAAAGAAAAGAAAAGAAAAATTAGTTGGCTGTCATGGCAGGCACCTGTAGTCCCAGCCACTTTGGAGGCTGAGGCAGGAGAATTGCTTAAGCCCAGGAGTTTGAGGTTGCTGTGAGCTATGATGACACCATGGCACTCTAGCCTGGTTAACAGAGTGAGACTCTATGGCAAAAATAATTAATTAATTTATAGGGTATGTCCTATGCAATAGTTGAGAAATACTTAATGCTAAAAAAATAGAGCGGGGCCTGTGGCTCAGTGAGTAGGGCATTGGCCCTATATACTGAGGGTGATGGGTTTGAACCAGGCCCCAGCCAAAACTGCAACAAAAAATAGCCAGGCATTGTGGTGAGTGCCTGTAGTTCCAGCTACTCAGGAAGCTGAGGCAAGAGAATCGCCTAAGCCCAAGAGCTGGACGTTGCTGTGAGCTGTGATGCCACACCACTCTAATGAACTCTACTGTGACAAAATGAAACTCTGTCTCTTAAAAAAAAAAAGCTAAATATATTATTAATATTTAATCTTAAATTCAAATCTAATCAGGCAGATCTATTCCTGGGGCACTGTAAGATCTTTCAACTTTGCAAGGGAAACGTAATTTATTACTATTAAATTATTTACACTTAACAATTTAATAATCAACATGCTAAAAAACAAATCAAAAACTTTAGCCTAGGTAGGCTATTAAAAAAAAAATTCTAAGACACTAAGGTGCCACCAAGAGTTTGGAAACTTATATGGTCTGCTTTTTAGACTTTAGTCAATCTATGATTCCTTTTTGAGAGTGTCAACCATATGGTTTTAAGAGTTGTTTTTAAATCCATTATCATATGCATAAGTTCTTGAATTTTTTCATGTATACTTAGAGTAATTTGTCAAATGGTAATTCACTTTTGAACTTCCCTAGTTTAGAAAAAGAAAACTTTCTTGAACATAAATGCTTTCTCTTTAAAAGTGACTTTGTCTTGTTTCTAAATCTCTGGCCTGAATTACTTGAATAACCATAGCATCCAAGTAATTCCTAGATTCTGACAAACAGAAATTACTCTAGCAAACTGCTTTAGGTGTGAGTTTTTCTTGAGACAGGGTCTTGCTCTGTAGTGGAGGCTGGAGTGTAGTAGTATGATCATAGCTCACTGCAGCCTCAAACTCCTGGGCTTCCCGGGCCTCAGCGTCCTGAGTAGCTGGGAACCACAGGTGAGGACCATCATGCCTGGATACTTTCTCTTACTTTTTTGTAGTGATGAGGTTTCATTATATTGTCCAGGTTAAGTCTTGAACTTCTGGCCTCAAGTCATTCTCTCACCTTGGCCTCCTAAAATGCAGGGATTACAGGTACAAGCCACTGTGCCTGGCCTGCTTAAAAAGTGTTTGGATATTTGCTTTGTTCCCTGGTTCTGCAACTGCTGCCTACACTCAAGAAGTGACAGATGTTGGGTTTGAAAAGCTGTCAGAGTCCTGTGACTCAGGATTCTACTGGATCAGAGAGTCACAGTTTGAGACAAAATGGATCCTGCCCCAAACCACCACCCTAATTTTTTTCTATGTGGAAATCGAGATTCAAACAAGTGCTTTGACCAATATCACACAGCTATTTGGTGGTAGTGCAATCACCAGAGCCTGCTACAAAGGGGTGGTGACTCAACTGCCCAAGTCACAACTATTTTGCAGCTTCGTGTATTGCAAAATCATGTTGTAGAAGCTGCCCGAAATCAAGAATTGTAGACCTGAGCTCCAGGTCTATCTAGCTCTTCCACTTATAGACTGAAATATAATCAGGGGTGACATCTTACAGACTGAGATACAAACAGGAGCCTCAGCTATGGCTCAACAGGCCTGGAACAAGCACTGGCGGTCATATGCGTACCCCACAAAACTGAGGTTAAAATGACACATGTGAAAACTGTAAATCACAAAAATCCCTTATGGACATCCACACTGTTGTGGCCCACCCCTTTACAAAGATCACAGCATCTTCAGAAACCCAGAATGTTTGCATTTTAAAATATTTATCCAACTCATTTTACCCTTTCTCTCTCTTTCTTTCTTTCTTTTTTTTTTTTTTCCTGAGATAAGGTCTCACTCTGTCACCCAGGCTAGAGTGTGGCATCATGATAGCTCACAGCCACCTCAAACTCCTGGGTTCCAGCAGCCTTACTGCCTAAGCCTCCTGGGTATCTGGGATGACAGCTGTCCACCACCACACCAGGCTAATTTTCCCTTTTTTTTCTTTTTTCCTTGAGACAGAGTGTCACTTTGTTGCCCTCAGTAGAGTGCCATGGCATCATAGTTCACAGCAACTTCAAACTCCTGGGCTCAAGTGATCCTCTTGCCTCAGCCTCCCAAGTAGCTGGGACTACTTGGGCACCCGCCACAACTCCTGGCTATTTTTAGAGATGGGGGTCTCGCTCTGGCTTAGGCTGGTCTCGAACCTGGGAGCTCAGGCAATCCATCTACCTCAGCCTCCCAGAGTGCTAGGATTACAGGAGTGAGCCACTGTGCTCGGCCTTGAATTTTTCTATTTTTTGTACAGATGAGGTCTTCACCTTGCTCAGACTTGTCTTAAACTCCTGGCCTCAAGTAATCTCCTAAAGAACCAGGATATAGGTGTGAGCCACCACAGTCTCTTCTATTTTTTCAGTTTTCCAGATGCACTTGGAATTTATGTAGCTTGAAATTTACTATACACATCTTATAACATAATAAACAGTAATATTTCCTACAATAAAGGTCATATAGGACTGAGTTTAAAGTTACTCTCAAAAGAAAAGAAGAGCCACCGGGCCCACTTCCTCCCCAAAGAGGAAGTAGAAAAACCTTATAATTAATTATCCTATTCCTATTTTCCAAACTCTTATCTTCTACTCTCTGAGAGTGTGAAGAGATCCTTGGGATGAAGATAACCCAGACAGCACATTTTTAAAAATAGCAGACTCTTTCCCTTGGGTTATGCCATGTAAATTTATAGAATGTGCCCACCGCCAGCATGGGACTGGGTGGAGGGGTGGAAGAGGGGGTGACGAAGGAAAGAGGTAGAGAAGAAGGAAGGAAAATAATTAGTTCATTAAGTACGATTCTTGTACTAAGGGAGTTCTCCTTTCTGCAGTCACACCCAGAATTATATCTGTAACCTTGCTTCCTTTTCTTGCCCAAACCAGTTTACAATGAGTCGACATTCTCAGGAAAAACGTTTTCGTCATCTTCTACTTAAGATGGTGGAGTACACCACCTACTTTCTGTACTAGAAAACTCACCTGTCATCTTCTAGGGCGCAGACTGCTAAGGACTTAGCATGTCTTTGCCACAACGGACTTTGCTGCATCTTCCTTGTAGGATGCCCCCCAAGTTACTCGGCCAAAGATTCATCACAACATGTGGAAATGCCTACTGGCTTCTGAAATATTTTTTCACTATGGTGAGTAGTTACCTAGACTGAACACAGCAGGTTTTTGTCTACGTTTCCACGACATGCCATGAAAATGGAAAATTTCAAGCCAAAACCCGAATGACTCCAAATACAAATAAAACATGTAAGTTGCTTACATATTTTTAGCATTGACAGCAAGGTGGCTGGAGTTGTACTACTAACACAGTTGCACAGTTAGCAAAGGAAGGCATTTCCCCTGCTACAAGAACCATTAAGGCCCAAGTCCTAGAGGCAGGCAAAGATGTTAGAAATGTATTATTGTGGTGACAGAAAGATCATATGAGGTGGCAAACTTTTTTTAGAAATCAAAGATGAACTGGAACAATGTTTAACATGACCAACAAAACTGGGAATCCACTAATTGCCTAATACCATGGGGGTTTCTCGTAGTAAGCCCATATCATAATGATTTATTATAAATGGGTGAGGTGATTCCCTTAGACTTTCTGTCATTCTTTTAACAGGATCTGAAATGGCCCTGTCTCATGTCAAATTCCATTTAACAATAAATCATGTTTATTAAAGTATTAAGTTGTTTTTCCCCTCTTAAAAATGAAAAATACTAGTTTAGAGAAATACATTAGTTACTAGCATATAAGCTATTTTTTAATTTCTGTGTGAAAACACAGACGTTTTTCTGTGCCTCATAAACATAAATATTATATATATATAAATTAAAATATATCTCATACACTGAAATTCAGGTAGTGTACAGTAAAATCTTACAAAGATAAATAATTTATTTTGTATAATGCACTTTAAATAATGTTGACTGAGCCTGGGTGCGGTGGCTCATGCCTGTAATCCTAGCATTCTGGGTGCACCTAAGGTGGATGGATTGCCTGAGCTCACAGGTTTGAGACCAGCCTGAGCAAGAGGGAGACCTTGTCTTTAAAAATAGATGGGCATTGTGGTGGGCACCTACAGTCCCAACTACTAAGGAGGCTGAGGCAAGAGAATTGCTTGAGCCCAGGAGTTTGAACTTGTTGTGAGCTGTGATGCCACGGCACTCTACCGAGGGCAGCAAAGTGAGATTCTGTTTCCAAATAAATAAATAAAAATAAATAAATAATGTTGACTAATTTAAAGTACAGTGACTTTAAGATAATCTATTTTTCAAAAGTCAAAAGAAGACAGTTTTAGTGTATCTGAGCAAGTCAGTTCCTTAACTGAGAGCTGGGGCAACATCATCTTTTAGGGGATAAAGAGCAACTTTCAAATAAACATGTATTTCATAGTTAAATAAGAATCACCAGTTTCATTTGCTTTAAAGCCCTGTGTGACGATGTTAACCTACTCGGAATGGAAATCCATGCCTGGTTAGCTGAACTAACCGTGTGTTTGCAAAGCCATAGAAGAAAGAAATTGACAAAGCTGCTTGGTGGCCAAGACTGGTGTAACCCAGGATTCCCCTGTCTAATGACACAAACCAACGCAGACTAGGGGTTACTTGTGAGAGAGGAATTTAATTTTACCCTTTATGCTTTTGCATTTTGTTTTCATATGAAAATATATTTGTGTCTTCCTAGCTCTTCAAAAAGCAGTGAACGTCATTATTAGATCATGAATGATTGAGTTCTATCTTTCACTCTGTGGCCAGCAGGCAAAGTGAGATGGAAAAAAAGAAAAATAAACCAAGTGGGGCATGATGGCTCATGCCTGTAATCCCAGCACTCTGGGAGGCTGAGGTGGGTGGACTGCCTGAGTTCACAGGCTTGAGACCAGCCTGAGCAAGAGCGAGACCCTGTCTCAAAAAATAACCGGGCATTGTAGAGAGTGCCTATAGTCCCAGTTACTCAGGAGGCTGAGGCAAGAGAATCGCTTGAGCCCAGGAGTTTGAGGTTGCTGTCAGCTACGATGCCACGGCACATTACCAAGGGAGAAAAAGTGAGAATGTCTCAAAAAACAAATAACAAACAAAAAAACAAAACAATAAACCAGCAAGTTTTAGGTTCAGGATTTCCCATTAACTCTTGATAATGTTTGGGTATTGTACAGCTTTTCACATGTGCTGTAGCACTTACTGAATTCAAGCCCACGTGCAACCTATCCAAATATTTTTGGGGGCAGACACCTGCAAGGTGCTTTTCCCTTCTTACTTGAGTAGGTGCTGTTCTTGAACTCTTTCTGATATTGTTCTCTGAGCAGCGTTTGCTCGTGGAAGGGCCATTCCAACTCTAACTTCTTCTGCACATCAGGAGGGATGGACCCGTATTTGCAAATATCTGTAAGTGGAAGAGATCATTTAGAGGATTTCTTTTCACAGAGAGAAGGCTGAAATTGTTTATACATATTTAGTTAGCTATTTATATGACTAAACCAGGATAATTAAGTTTTTGGGTATGGGGTGTGAGATCAGAGAAAGAAATACTCTGTTAACACATGACAACTTTATGGGCTCATCAATTACTAGACACACAACACAACACACCACCGGGCAGGTTTCCTTAGAAACACTGGATGCAAATACATTGGCCATAATTTCAGAAGCTTCACTTTGCCAGAGAGCCCTAATGAAGAAACAGCTCAGTTTTCTTTCTTTCCTTTCAGAATACATAGAAGTTGTTTCACATGGACTTCATCTGCATAGTGATGATTTTTTTCTTTCTTTTTGGAAGACAGGAACTAGAGACTTTTTTCCCTTTAAATTTGGTACCATCAAAGCTTCTGGAACCGCAGTGTGCACACTTGGAAAAATCCACCACTATCCTGTCAGGCAGACCATTACTTTGTCACAGGACCACAGGGTCACCAGGCTCTTGCTGCCAGGACAGGCTGACCCGCCGCGACTTCCTTTCTGGGAAGCTGTGCTCTGTGACTTATGGGAGGCCACTGCCTCATCCATCCGGTGCTCACGAAAGACGTTTCAGAGGAACTTGGATAATCCCAATGCCCTGTCCCCGACAGGATGAAGAAGACTAATGAGCAAAGGACAGTTTCCTGCCTAAACCTATCAGATGTCCTGGACACCCATGACTGGAGGGAAGGCACCAAGTCTAAACCTAAAGTATTCCTTCTTACTCAAAGAAAACCTTCCTGCCTTTTTTCTATTTTTTCCAATTACTATTTTATCGATTTTGGCCCACTGACAGATGAACTGTTCTAAATACTTGCTAACTGGAGATAATAAACAGAAGAAAATTATGAAATATATGAAATAATTAAATATTCCTCATGAATGTATACACGGTACACACTTTGGTGTGGTTCCATGATGTATACAGAATACATTAGTAATATAATGACTCAGCTTCCACTTAGTGTCTGATAGCACCTCTGAAAGACACAGGACCATCCTAGTGCAGGTTTTTGGGTGACAACCAACATCAGAATCACCTTTTTCAACTTGCAGTCTAAGTTGGAGCACAGAAATCCAAATATTCACACTCACCCAGGTGGTGACGGATACTCCATAAAACCTGAGAACCACTGCCCAGTAAACTAGTGTACTCTACCTTTAGAAGCGGAGTATTATCTCTGCGTGCCCTCGCTCTATCTTTCATTCAGGTTCTATTTCCTGAATAAATACGCTTCCGTCTCCCACCATGTCTTCTCTGGAAATACTCTCTCCAGTACGACACATTTCTACCCATTGTGCCCTCCAAGCAGCTCTGTCCCTCAGCTATAATCCTTCTGTTTACAGCACAATTAACTCTCATTTATACACAGACATCTTTTCTTGTAAAGTCTCACATTTATGAAAACATCATGAGGAAGAAACATGCACACTTGTTTTTGTTTGTTTGTTTGTTTTTCTTTCTTCTTTTATTTTTTGAGACAAAATCTCACTCTGTTGCCCTGGGTAGAGTGCCGTGGTGTTACAGCTCACAGCACAACCTCAGACTCCTGGGCTCAAGCCATCCTCTTGCCTCAGCCTCCCAAGTAGCTAGGACTCCAGGCATGCATCCCTATGCCTGGCTAATTTTTTCTATTTTTAGTAGAGACAGGATCTTGCTCTTGCTCGGGCTGGTCTTGAACTCCTGAGCTCAAATGATCCACCTGCCCGGGCCTCCCCGAGTGCTGGGATTATAGGTGTGAGCCACCGCAGCCACCTGCCCCCTTGTTTTGTTTAGGTGTCTCCATAGCTCAGCTGGGGGAGGGGGGCCCTTATTACTTTCTTACTGCTGGGTGTGAGCAATAGCCATTTTCTCCAAGTATTCTCGTGACTGACTCAAGTTAATTAAATCGTTCATGTTTTACCCCGGTTGACTTGAGATTGCAGGTAACTTCTCTCTTCAAAAGTCGGTTCCTTCTTGGGATCAAAAATTAGGAAGTCTGTCTTGGTGCCACCAAATCTCAGGTATGCAGGAGACAAACCTCTGGCCAAGGTACGTAGCTTTGGAGAACTGTTATGAAGACAAGCAAGGAAATAGATTTATTTTTTCTGAGACAATCCAGTCAGATGTTCTCATTTCCTTTTCCAGTGGAGGGCCTATTCCCTAACATCTAACTGTGCAGGACGTGGAGGGGAATCACTTGAATCTGAATCTTTCTAATTGCAGGACTATTATTCTCATCACCTGCAGGCAACTTGGAGCTCTAATTTGGGTGAGAGTTTTTTTATTTTTATTTATTTTTGAGACAGAGTCTCACTATGTAGTAGCCCTTGGTAGAGTGCTGTGGGGTGATAGCTCACAGCAACCTCAAACTCTTGGGTTTAAGTGATTCTCTTGCCTCAGCCTCCCAGTAGCTGGGACTACAGGCGCCCGCCACAATGCCTGGCTATTTTTTGTTGCAGTTGTCATTGTTGTTTTAGCTGACACAGGCTGGATTCAAATCTGCTAGCCTCGTTGTATGTGACTGGCACTGTAACCACTGTGGTACGGGCGCTGAGCCTATTTTATTTTGAGAAGAGGATGTCATACCTTACTGCAGCAACCTCAAACTCCTGGGCTCAAGTATCCTCTGGACCATGCCCAGCCTAGAGCTTATGTTTTACCTTGACAAGCATGATCGTATTCAGTACTTTTTTTTTTTTTTTTTTTTTTTTTGAGGCAAAGTCTCACTTTGTCACCCAGGCCAGAGTGTAGTGGTGTCATCGTAGCTCACAGCAACCTCAAACTTCTGGGCTTAGGCAATCCTCACTAGGAGTGAATTCCAATGTAAATATGGACTTTGGTGATAATGACATGTAGGTTCATCACATGGCACAAACGTCCCATCCTGGTGGGGATCTTTACCTGGGAGAGGCTATGCACGTGTGGGCACAGGGAGTACACAGGGAAATCACTGCACCTCCTAGCCAATTTTGCTGTGAAGCTGAAACTGCTCTGAAAAAAATAAAGCCTTTTTTTTTTCTTTTTTTGAGACCAGAGTCTCAAGCTATCACCCTAGGTAGAGTGACATGGCGTCATAGCTCAAAGCAACCTCCAACTTGGGCTCAAGCAATCCTCTTGCCTCAGTTTTTCTATTTTTAGTAGAGATGAGGTGTGGTGCTTCCAGGAGGCTGTATAAATTTGTTAGGGCTGCAGTAACAAAGAAGCACAAACTGATTGGCTTGAACAATGGGCCAATCTTTATTTTTGTAAAGACTTTGGTCTTGTTAAGTTGCCAAGTCTGGTCTTGAATCCTGGCTTCAAGCAATCCTCCCACCTCAGCATCCCAAAGTGCTGGGATTACATGTGTGAGCCACTGTGCCTGGCTCAAATCCCTCCACCCCTTTTTTTTTTGCAGTTTTTGGCTGGGGCCGGGTTTGAACCCACCACCTCTGATATATGGGGCCGGTGTCCTACTCCTTTGAGCCACAGGTGCCGCCCACAAATTTCCCCTTTTTATAAGGACATCAGGCCTGACATGGTGGCTCATGCCTGTAATTCCAGCACTTGGGAGGCCGAGGCAGTTGGATTGCCTGAGCTTCCAGGTTCGAGACCAGCCTGAGCCAGGCGAGATCCCGGCTCTAAAAAGTAGCTGGGCGTTGTGGTGGGTGCCCGTAGTCCAGCTACTTGGGAGGCTGAGGCAAGAGAATCTCTTGAGCCAAAGATGTTGAGGTTGCTGTGAGCAGTGATGCCATGGCACGTATGTCACAAGGGTGACATAGTGAGACTCTGTCTCAAGAAAAAAGGTAAGGTATGCAGTTTGTTGGGTTTTTCAAGAACAGAAGATCATTGATGATGTCAGAGGGATTGGTTTTAGTGACACAATGATGGTGACATTGTAAGGGCGAAATAGGAAGGAACAAGCTCTAAAGAAGCTGCAAAGGGTGGGGGGAAGACACATGTGCAGAGAGGTGCCTGAGATGGGAGGACTTGGAGATGTTTATACGTGAGGAAGGAGGTAACAAAAAAGGAGAGGCTAAACAGAGGAGAGGGCTGGGCCTCCTACTACTTTGGGAGGCCAACATGGGAGGATGGCTTGAGGCCAGGACAAGCCTGAGCAAGAGCAAGACGCCACGTCTACAAAAAACAGAAAGATATCCATGCTTCTAGTCCCAGCTACTCGGGAGGCTGAGGCAGGAGGATCACTTGAGCCCATGAGTTTGAGGTTGCTGTGAGCTATGGTGACACCACTGCATTCCAGTTTGAGTGAGAGTCTCAAAAAAAAAAAAAAATAGGGAGAGGAGAGAGAAGAGATGAGTGACACAGTAACGTCCTTGGGAGGCAGGAGAGGATGAGGTCCAGAGCGGAACTGGAAGAACTGTCCAGAGATGAGGGAAAGGGCCAAGCCTGGACACAGACAAACAAGAGCTCATTTTCTCTGGGAGCAGAATTACAGTCAGGTGCTAAGAGTGAGGAGGTGGAATCAGAGTTTTTTTTTTTTTTTTTGAGAATGAGAGAGGTAGGGAAATGAAGAGTTAGGGGACATTGCAAATAAGTCTGGAGATCAATAAGTTATGGTGAAACATGGCTGGGAGGTTTTTCACTCCTTCCTTCCCCTAAAAGCTCAACAGCCTAGCTATGCAGGGTGGCCCCTAAGACTGGAAACAGGAAAATGCATAAAAAATGGTTTACTCGTATGCATTAATATTCATGATTAAGGGTGGTGCGCTCGTAGCTCAGTGAGTGGGTAGGGCACAGGCCACTTACACTGAGGCTAGTGGGTTCCAACCCTGCCCGGGCCAGCTAAACGACAATGACAACTGCAACAAAAACATATCCGGGTATTGTGGCAGGTGACTGTAGTCCCAGCTTTTTGGGAGGCAGAGGCAAGAGAATTGCTTAAGCCCAAGAGTTGGAGGTTGCAGTGAGCTGTGACATCACAGCACTGTACTGAGGGTGACATAGTGAGACTCTGTCTAAAAAAAAAAAAAAGTAATACTTTTCAATTTCCAGATTTGGGGGCCACCCTGTAGATTCTAAAGAGAGAAAGTATAATTGGACTAAGCCAGGTTTGGAGAATTATCAGGAAGAACAATGGAACAGGGGCTTGGAGATATTATTATAAGAGTGGTTCAAGACACTCAAATCAGATACGACAGAGGCAGAGAGAAGAGGCTGCTATTCAGTAGATGAAATTATAGAGTAAAAGGCCTGAGAGGGTAAGCAGTTGTGGTCCAAGAGTGGAAGGGTTGAATTTCAGATTTCAGATGCTGAAAAGTTGGCATTGAAAAGGCACAGCCATGGCATTAGGTGGTGGAGATGGAGTGAAGCAGCGTCTGCTGATAAGCGCTCTCTCTCTCCTATTTATTAGTGTTCGCCCATTTCCATGGTGTAAATGTTCTTACTGCAGCTGGTTTCAAGATGCCCTTGGGACATCAGTGAATGCAGAGTTGAGAAGGAATGTACAGTTGGTGCAAGCTGGCTCCGTTACAACACTGAGTGAAGATTACCAAAAAATATCAGGGGTGAAGAAATTGAGAGAGAGTTTAAATTTTCAGCACTTGCTCTGGTACTTATCAAATCCTCATAATAATCCCACAAGGCAGGTTTTAGAAATTCCATTCTACAGGTGAAGAAATTGAGACTTGGAGTGGCCAAGAACTATGTAAAAACCAAGTTATCCAGCTGGGCCTCGGCCAAGCGGGTGGTGTGAGTGGTTAGGGATGGCAGCCTAGACAGCCTGTGCTCAGGAAGGGCAGTGTTTGACAATGGTGAGATAATAGGATTTCCTCCTGTCTGGGCGGCCCGGTTGTGGCCATTTCTGGAGACTCCTGAGGCCTAGATAAGTGGCTGAGAAGACCTGGGATTGTCCCTGGGGCCCTCTGCTGCCCCTTGGGGTCTGCACGTCTGGGACAGGAGCCCTGAACCTGTACCAGGGTCATTCTTCCCGGGATGAGAAAAAAACCTGCAGCTGACAAAGCAGCACCACATTTTGCAGCCTTCTTTTGGACAGATACCAGGACTGTAAGTCACGCAGTGGTTTTCTAGTCTCGTTTAGTTCGTATTTAGACTTTTATTCTTCTCTCTTAAAGTCTTTTCCACCTGACTATTTAAAAAACAAAACCAAAAAACCCCTTTCTAACAGAGTTTAAAAGACAGAAGCCTGGGGCTGCTGGGCCACGGTGGCTCCCACCTGTAATCCCAGCACTCTGGGAGGCCGAGGTGGATGGACTGCTTAAACTCAGGAGTTGGAGACCAGCTTGAGCAAGAGTGAGACTCCGGGCTCTAAAAACTTTCCTGGGCGTTGTGGCACGCGCTTGTACTCCCAGCTACTCAGGAGGCTGAGGCAGGAGGATCATTTGACCCAAGAGTTTAAGGTGCTGTGAGCTATGACGCCAGAGCTTTCTACCAAGCTCGCGGCAAAGTGAGACTCTCAAAACATAAATAAAATAAATAAAAGACAGAGTCCTGACCCACAATTGGACTTATCCTTCTCTGCGCAAATTCAGCGCTCCCAGCCCGCCAGGCGCACTTGCCCAGGTCCCCTGCCGGGGAGGTGCTGGAGCAGGTGTTAGTTCCTCTCCCCAAATTCTCCTGGACACCTGGCCCCGGGCGCTTCTCGGTCAAGCTTGCTGAGCGAACGAATGAGGAACGGAAGCGCGGCTTGGGGCTGGACGCAGAGAGGGGAGAGGAGTGGAGGACGGGTGGGGGGTTCCGGGTGGAAGTTTTTTCAGTGCCCGAGAGAGGAGACTGGCTGGCGGGGCAGGCGCGGGGTCCGCAGGACCCGAGAGGGGACAGGACCCGGATTCCGGCGCTTACCCCAGGAAAGTGAGGAACCGCGGATCCGTGGCCAGGTTGGCGTCGATGGTGAAGGACAGGAACGCGGGACTGACCAGGCGCAGCGGCTGCTCGGTGAGGAAGTCCAGCTCCACTACGTCCTCCGCCTCCGCGGGTCGGAGCAGGGCGCCTGGGGAGAGGGCGCGGAGGAGCAGCAGCAGCCGCGGCAGCCGCAGCCCCGGACTCGAGCGCGGCAGCATCGCGGGCTCACCTGGCTGCTCCTTGCAGGGCGCCGCGGCCAGGACGCGAGGGCAGCTGGCGCACTTCCTCCCGCCGGGCCACCGCGCCCGCTCCGGCTCGGCTCTCCTCCCTCCCTCCTCCTCCTCCCCGCGTCCTCCTCCCCTGCCCGCCCTCCCCCGCCCAGCCTCCCCGGCTCGCTCCCACTTCCTCGGTTTCTGTCCCCTCCGTGGCAGATCCGTTCCCTTACGAAATCACCCACACCCATTTGGAGGGTGTGGAGACGGCCGCGATCCCAGCGCCCGGGAGGCTGGGCCGGCCACCCCGGACTCGGCTTCCCGATGCCCCGCGTGCTGCGCGCCGTTTCCCGCTGCCAGCTCCTACCCGGGGGCGCCTGGTCTTCCCGCCGACCGTCCCCCAGAGCCTCCAGCTGGGCATCACCACTCCCCGCCCATCTCGCTGAGCGGCACTTGCTTGTCCCTTGAGCCAGCCCCAGCCAGCCCCAACCTGAGTCACCCGTGTCCCTGACCAGGCGGCTGGTTCAGGTCCCTTACTTTTTGCCTGAAAACTCTGACCCGGGCATGGGCTAAACTGCAGCTGGAAGGAGGCGAATCGCCAGAAGTGCCTATCAGCCTCTCGTGAGGACAGTGGTCAGCAGATACACCGTGCCTGGTGCTGCGGCGTCTGAAATCCAGGACGTGAGGCTTCTGTACCAAGTGTGGGCCCTGACTTCCCTTTATTGGAGCGTTTGCCACATTTCTCTTCTGTGCTTGGTCTGCAGGTGTTGGCCGGACATCAGCTTTTCTTCGATACTTTCATTGCTTTATAATTACAGCCAACACCAGGCGCTTCGAGCCTCCTGTGGGCCTAAAACTGTGAGGTGCTTACCTGCGGCTCAGCTCATCCTCCCCGCAGCCCCGCCACGTGCGCATTTTCCGTCTTTCACACTGGTGAACTCCGGCTCTGAGATGGTCACTTGTCCAAGTGTCAGATTTGAGATGTGATCAGTTACACCACCTCAGGTGGCAGTCTGCCTGAGCCCACACGTGTCTTCCTCAAAGAAGCTTTCTCTGCCTCTCCAGGCAGCAGAAGTCTCACCACCACCACACACATTCTCACAGGGTCCCGAATTTGTTAGACCTGAGCCTGTTTGTCACCATTGCGATGTCGCTCAACATTGGCGCACCTACTAGATTATACTCTCCACAAAAGCAGAGACAGGGTTTGTCTCACACACCGGGAGATAGCGCAGCCCATGCGCACAACCCTGCTTGGCTCTGAGTAGACACCCAATAGGTATTAGTTGAGTAAACAAAAATGCCAAAACTCCTAGGTTTTTCCGCTTAATTGTACCACCAAAAAACAATAAATAAAAGCTGACTGTTTTGAGATGCATGTCTGATTTGTATAGATCTGTCTATTCTTAAGCAACTTAAAAGTTAAGTGTTTGATTTTTCAACCTGAATCAGGTTCTTATCCTACAATTACTATGATACATGCATGAACACGTATATATCCACACGCTGTGATACCGGGAGAGTATAATCATGGGCAGACCGGAGGTGGAAAAGCAGAAGATGAGGCTCTTTTTCTACCTTTTTTTTTTTGGAGGGAAGGACAGAGTCTCACTCTGTCACACTGGCTAGAGTGTCTGAATCTTTTTTTTAATCTTTGTCCTGACTTTGATCCCACATCTCACCTCATGCCTCTGCCTCCTGTTGCCATGGGGCAACAGTCACACCAATTTCTTTGAAATATTTGGATGATTTGAAAAGTGGATCATTGCAAGTTTTCTGAGTAGTGAATCCTCACGACATCCTGAAATGTGGGCCAGCGCAGTCTACGCGCACTTACCACAGTGTGGGAACTGGGAAGACAGAAATGAGAAGCAGAGAAGCAACTTGCACACAGGATCATCTGTTGGCTAAGACTGGATGACTTTCTGGCTCCTGAACCTAAGTCGGTTTCATCCATTATGTTGGATAAGAGGACTCGACGGGAGCACAGACAGGAGGATATATGGGGATATTAATAGAAATTGTCACTTCAGACATATTTTATAATAAGGCACTTTACTTTTTTTTATTGTTGGGGATTCATGAGGGTACAAGAAACCAGGTTACACTGATTGCATTTGGACACCTTACATTTTTCATGGCAAGTTACAGCTACATATATCCTAGCCCTGCTGCTTGGTAGGGTGTAGTTATCTTGGGCCAGTTTGTCAACCTTTAAGAGTATCAGTTACTTCATTCGTAAAATGAAGAAAAATATATCTTGTAGTCTTCTTTGTTTGGAGACAGAGTCTCACTTTGTCCCCCTCAGTAGAGTGCTATGGCATCATAGCTCACAGCAACCTCAAATTCTTGGGCACAAGCAAGTCTCTCGACTCAGTCTTCCAAGTAGCTGGGACTACAGGCCTCTGCCACAATGCCCAGCTATTTTTTTTTTTAAGACACGAGGTCTCACTCTTGCTCAGGCTGGTCCCAAACCTGCGAGCTCAGGCAATCCACCCGCCTTGGCCTCCCAGAGTGCTAGGATTACAGGCGTGAGCCACTGCGCTCAGCCTTTTGTAGTCTTTTTTGAGAATTGACTTAATATATGTAACACAGCTAGCTCCATCTGTAATATGAAGTATGTGTTTAATAGACGAATGCTTCTAAAAAAAAAATTACACCCCCCCCCCTTTTAATCTTCACAGTACTCTTGTAAAGTAGGTTTAGATCCAGCTTTCTGATTCAGGAAAGTCCAGGGTCTTTCCACTATACATGTATCACCCAGGTTTGGTGACTCAAATTATGTATGATAATGAATTAGAAATAAAAATTTTCAAATGAACCAGGGCAGTTCATGTGAATCATTTAATAATCATAATGTGAGGTCATTCTCGTAGCGTTTGGACTGATATTCAGTAGTGGCAATGGGTTCTGAGGGATTCACACAAGATTTCCATGGGCAAACACTCAGGGCTTGTGGGACAACAGGCTGATTTCAGAGTGTTTTCAGAAAATAATCTTTTCACTTGTCTTTCAAGAAAATTACAATTTTCTCAATGTAGAAATCTATTAATGGGAGCAACTTTTATATCTACCTAAATATGATAGATACACCCTGTGTTGTTTTGAGTTACTAGATTATGACTTACTGAAGTTAGCAATAGTCAGCTGTATGTTAACAGTCATATACTGTGTACATAGTTATGTACTGTGTTGTTTTGAGTTGTTGGGTTATGAAGTCCTACGGTTAAGGTTTGATTATTTAGTGATCAAACTATAATCTAAAACAAGTTTAAACTAAACGAAAATCTTTGCCAGGTGCTGAAATGAAGGGAGTTACGTCTGCTGAGTGCTGCTGTCTAAGGTGCTTTCCCATATTCATCTGTTCATCTGTTCCCTCAGATATGTACCAGCTGCCTGCTATGCACCAAGCACTGAGCTGGGCACCAGTAAGCAGCGGCAGGAATGGCACCTGTGCTCTGAAGTCTTACTTACTAGAGAAGATGCCAGAGATTAGAGGTATTTTAAAAATCACACAAAAGTCAAATTGCAAGTGCAAGGTGCTCCCCGGATGAGCGTGATGCTTTGCACATGCGTGATGAAGGATATAAATTTGAGGTGTGTGGAGGGGGAAGGAGTCTTTGAGGATGTGACTCTCGATTTAAGATCTGAATGGTACGTAGACAACTAGCAAAGATAGGAGAAATCATTCAAGTCTGAGGGGATGGCATGTGCAAAGGTCCTAGGGAGGGAGGGAGCATGGGGGATGAGAGGACTGAGAGAAGCGGGGGTCATCTGGGTCAAAGAAAGCAAGAGGACAGCTGGGGACAGAGGGACAAACATTGAAGAGCCTAGAACTATCCTTGGAGCAATAGGAAGCCATTGAAAGGGCTTAAAGTCTGGGGTAGATAGATGACATGATATGATCAGATTCAGATATATATATATATATATATTTTTTTTTTTTTAGACAGAGTCTCACTATGTCACCCTGGGTAGAGTGCCATGCCGTCACATCTCATAGCAGCCTCCAACTCTTTGCCTTAAGTGATTCTCTTGCCTCAGCCTCCCAAGTAAGTGGGACTACAGGCGCCTGCCACAACACCTATTTTTTGTTGTGTTGTTGCCTTTCTCATTGTTGTTTAGCTGGCCCAGGCTGTGTTCGAACCCGCCAGCCTTGGTGCATGTGGCTGGCTCATCCAGCTATGGATGCTGAGCTCAGATTCCTATTTTTAAAAGGAAAATTAGGCCAGGTGCACTGGCTCAAGCCTATAATTCTAGTACTCTGAGAATTTGAAGCAGGTGAATTGCTTGAGCTCAGGAGTTTGAGACCAACTTGAGCAAGAGCAAAACGTCGTCTCTACTAAAAAAAAAAAAAAACAGAAAAAAATCAGCCAAGCATGGTGGCAACGCCTGTAGTCCCAGCTACTCCGGAGGCAGAGGCAGGAGGATTACTTGAGCCCAAGAATTTGAGGTTGATGTGAGCTATGATGTCATGGCACTTTACCCTGTCTGGGAAAAAAGAAAGAAAGAAAGAAAGAAAGCCAGGCATGGTGGCTCATGCCTATAATCCTAGCATAGGATTGGGAGTCCAAGGCGGGTGGATTGCCTGAGCTCACAGGTTCGAGACCAGCCTGAGCCAGAGCAAAACCTCATCTCTAAAATATCTGCTGTTGTGGCAGGCACTTATAGTCCCTGCTACTTGGGAGGCTGAGGCAAGAGAATCGCTTGAGCCCGAGAGTTTGAAGTTGCTGTGAGCTGTGATGCTGTGGCGCTGTGGCACTCTACTGAGGGTGACAGCATGAGACTCTGTCTCAAAGAAAAAAAAAGCCAACTATAAATGTTGTTTCCTCTGTCACATAGATATCTATTTATTTAGATGTGGATGTGCATTTCTCTGTAGATACAGTTTCTAATTTTCTTTTATTAAGCTTAAATATATGTGTCTATATCTTTATCTATCTATATATACACATACATACTATAAATATGTATTTCTCTGTGTCTGTTGGAAAGTGGGTACTGGGAACCAGTAAGTAAACTAGAGGGTATCAGAGAAAACAAGATGTGTCCCTAGAATAAGAACTTGTAAGCGCCAGTGGTCACACAGTATAACAGGTAGATTATTATAATATAGGCTGAGGGATTATTCAGCAGTTCCCAAAGAGCTGAGTGGCCAATTGTGGTTGCTTGTCTTTGGGATAAAGAAGGCCCTGGAAGACCCTACTAATTATACTGATTCCCTAAAAGCATAATAAAGTAAATTAAATGGGATATTATTTATTGTACCCCTAGGTTCTATAAGCAGTGTGAGCAAGGTAAACACAGGGCAGAGAAAGAAGACCTCGACCAAATGCATTGGAAATAAGGAAGTGGCTGAGGTGGGGAGATTGGGCAAAGATACCCTATCCTAGTATTATTTGTAGGCTGGACTTTCTATTACGTTCTTGACTTTTGGGGCCAGATATCGGTTTTGGATTTTCTCAAGAAATATGTGCTTGGAAGTTGGGCAAAAGTATTTCCTGTGGACTAGAGATCAGTAGTTAAGAAGGAAGAGCCCTGTGTGGGAATAGCCCTGTGATAGGACTCATTTATCACTGGCAACTGAAGCCTTGTAATGACACTGTTTGCTCCTAGATGTTGGCAAAGTGCGTTTGCCGTGGTCACAGGGCGGGGTAGGCAATTGCTTCTACAGCATTTATTGAATTGTTGGTCCAGGCATTGCTGCAGTTTGAATGTGTCCCATACAAAGCTTATGTTGAAATTTAATTGCCACTGTAATAGTATTAAGAAGCGGGACCTTGGGCCAGGGATTGGGCTTGAGCAATCCCCTTGCCTTGGCCTTGAGCTCAGAATCGCTTGAGCTTGAGCTCAGAAGCTTGAGACCAGCTTGAGCAAGAGGGAGACCTGGTCTCTACTAAAAATAGAAAAACTAGCCTAGCATTGTGGCTGGTCCTTGTGGTCCCAGCTACTTGGGAGGCTGAGGCAGGAAGATCACTTTAGCCCAGGAGTCTGAGGTTGCTGTGAGCGAGGTTGATGCTATGGCACCCTAGCCTGGGAAACAGTGAGAGACTGTCTCAAAAAAAAAAAAAAAAATTATGAGACAATTACAGCCACAGGGATGGTGGCTCTCTGTAATCTTAGCACTCTGGGAGGCCAAGATGGGTAGATTCCCTGAGCTCAGGAATTTAAGAATAGACTGAGCAAGAGGGAGACCTCATCTCTACCAAAAATAGAAAAACTGACTGGGCTTGTGGCGCATGCCTGTAGTCCCAGCTAGTCAGGAGGCCAAGGCAAGGGGATTGCTCGAGCCCAAGAGTTTGAGGTTGCTGTTGTGGTTGCTGCGAGCTATGACACCACAGCACTCTGCTCAGGGCAACAGAGTGAAACTACAAAAAAAATCTTTAAGAGATGATCAGGCAAGGGGGGGCTGTACCCTCATTAATAGATTAATGCTGTTATTGTGAGAGCGGGTTAGTTTGGACAACTTTGGTTTCTTGCTCACCTTCTCCTTCCACCTCCCATCACTGATGACACAGCAAGAAAGGCCCTCGCCAGGTGCAGGTGCCTCTGTCTTGTACTTTTAGTCTCCAGAATTGTGAGAAGTAAATTTCTGTTCATTATAAGTTACTCAGACTCCAGTATTCTGTTAGAGCAGCACAAAATGGACTAGACAGGCATGATCGGCCAATTATTTATTTTATTAGACTTTGTAATTATTTCATAAAATGAACAGGAAAGGCAAATGCTATTTATAAGAAGCACGGGTCTCATTTCCTTACTTCATTTGCAACCAGGTAGGAAATCTTTAGGGGTGCCGATAGAGACAAACCTTTGTCTCCTATCTGATGCTCTTCAGATTTAAGAAGGTGAAATGTACATTGTCTACTGAAAAAAAAAAAAAACCATAAAGAGCCTATTGAAGAAATAGATTATCTCAATGCCTACTCAAACAAATACACCTTATTAAAAAATATTTATGAGTGGCTGGGTACTGCGGCTCATGCCTGTAATCCTAACACTCTGGGAGGGCGAGGCCGGTGAATCGCTTGAGCTCAGAAGCTTGAGACCAGCTTGAGCAAGAGGGAGACCTGGTCGCTACTAAAAATAGAAAAACTAGCCTAGCATTGTGGCTGGTCCTTGTGGTCCCAGCTACTTGGGAGGCTGAGGCAGGAAGATCACTTTAGCCCAGGAGTCTGAGGTTGCAGTGAGCGAGGTTGATGCTATGGCACCCTAGCCTGGGAAACAGTGAGAGACTGTCTCAAAAAAAAAAAAAAATTATGAGACAATCAGGGAAACATAAACTGGATATTGAATTTTATCAAGCGAGTTATTGTTATATTTTTGAGGTGGGATATTAGAATTGTAGCTATTTTTTCCAAGATCTTTATCTTTTAGAGATACCTGCTGAAGTGTTTGTGGGTAAACTGATATGACATTTAAGATTTGCTTCAAAATAAAGCCAGAATGGGGAGGGAAGTAGGTATAGGAATGTATGCAACAAGATTGACCATGAGTGAACAGTTATTGAAGCCGGGTGATGATATTGGCAGATTTTATTTTTTGACTGTGACAACAATGTTTTCCACCTGCATGCTCTTCTGTATTTTGACCTTTCCATCCTCCCTTACAAAGTGAGGCTCTACTCCCCCCCACATCTTTGAATATGAGGCAAGTGTACACCCCTTTAGTCAATAGAGTTTAACAGAAATGACATAACATGACGTTGGGGCCAGCTCATAAAAGGCCATGTAGCTCCCACCTGATGCTCTGGGTATACTCGCTTTCTAGACACATCTGCTTTGGGTGCTCTCTCTGGGAACCAGCTGACAGTGTGAGAAGCTCCAGTCAGCCGGAGGGGCCCTGTGTGAATGCTCCGTCCCTGGTCCCTGCTAAGCCCAGCCTTCAAGTTGTCCCAGCCAGGAACCAGACACATGAGTGAAGAAACCTCTAGATCAGTGGTTCTCAACCTGTGGGTTGTGATGGCGTTAAAGGTTTGCGGCATTAGGAAGGTTGAGAACCACTGCTCTAGATGATGCTAGCCCCAGTGATTCAAGTCACACCAGCCAGGCTAGTCTTTCTCGTTGAAGTCCTAGACGCTGTGGAATAGACACACGCCATTTCTACCACACACTGTCCAAATTCCTAGCCTCGGGAATCCACAGGCACATGGCTCTTGTTTACATCACAAATTCGGGGTGGCTTGTGAGGCAGCAAAATATAACTGAGATAGAGGTGCATCGTTCCATCCTGTCTACTTTTGTATGTATTAGAAATTATAATTAAAAGTTTAAAAAAATGTGTTTTAAAAATAATGCCAGAACTACAGTATCAGATTATCAAATGGGCAAGATGTGATCAGGAATTTTATGATGGTTTTAGCTCTCTGGAATCCTAGTGCCCCTCACAGATCCCCTGCTCATGCACACAGAGTGTGTGTGCAAGCTAAAGACTTGTGTGTGCAAGCTATAGCGGCCAAGTTGACTTGGGTTAAGTCAAAGAAGGGAGACCATAGTGAGTAATCAGTAGGGAGACCCCAATTTCAGAGTGAAGGGCTCAAGTTAGAGTAAATTGCAGCTTCTAGGGAGATTTCTAGCAGCTCAAGCCCCTTATTTCTTCTTCGTGGATTTTGGGATTAGAGACAATCCCGCCCCTACCTCATCATGGTTGGTTAACTCCCCAGACATCCTGCAGGAGGGGCTGACTAGCTAAGTCAAAGACCTGTCTACAGCCAGCTAGCTCCTTCTCTTTGTTACCTGTGCTTTGTGAGAGAGTAGGATTTCTTTCCAAAATGGAAATGTCTTTATTTTATTTCTGTTTATAAAGCGAATACATGTTCTTTTTAAAAAGTTAGTATGTGTAGAAACATTAACTGTCCATAGAAGGATAAAAGGATAAATAAAAAATGGTACATACATACAATAAAATATTATTCAGCATTAAAAAGGAAACAAGTTCTGACACATGCTATACTATGGGTGAACCTTTAGGACATTATGCTAAATAAAATAAACCGGTTACGGTGCCAGCCACATATACCAACGCTGACGGGTTTGAACCCGGCTTGGGCCTGCTAAACAACCATGACAACTGCAACACAAAATAACCAGGCATTGTGGTGGGCACCTGTAGCCCAGAAACTTGGGAGACTGAGGCAAGAGAATTACTTAAGCTCGAGAGCTTGAGGTTGCTGTGAGCTGTGACACCACACTCTACCAAGGGTGACATAGTGAGACTCTGTCTCAAAAAAAAAACTGGTCACAAAAAGACAAATATTGTATGATTCCACTTACATAGGTATCTAAGGCAAATACATAGAAACCGAAAATAGAATGGTGATTTTCACATACAAGAGGTGAAGGAAAAGGAGAATTGTTTGTTGTTCAATGGTTATGGGGTTTCAGTTTTATAAGATGGAAAAATTCTGGAGATCTGTTTCACAATAACATAAATACACTTGCACTACAAGAGATTATTCACTTAAAGACGGTTGAGGTGGTAAATGTTATGTTATATGTTTTTTATAACAATAAGAAAGTTTTTAAATTTAGTAGGTATAGAGAAGGAATAGGGAATAAAATAAATATTGTGATAATCTTTCTTTTTTTGAGATAGAGTCTCACTTTGTTGACCTTGGTAGAATGCCATGGCATCATAGCTCACAGCAACCTCAAACTCTTGGGCTCAAGCAATTGTCTTGCCTCAGCCTCCCGAGTAGCTAGGACTATAGGCACCTGCCACAATGCCTGGCTTTTTTTTTTTTTTTTTTTTTTTAAGAGATGGGGTCTGTTCTTGCTTGGGCTGGTCTGGAACCCATGAGCTCAGGCAATCCAACTACTTTGGCCTCCCAGAGTGCTAGGATTACAGCACTCTCTAATTAAAAAAAAATTTTTTTTTTATAGATTTGGGGGTATAGATGCAGTTTTTGTTCCATGGATATATTGTGTAGCAGTGAAGTGTGGCCTTTTAGTGTCGCCATCACCCAAATACAATACATTGTACCCATTAAGTAATTTTTAATCCTTCACCCCCTCAACCTTACCCTCCCACCCTCTGAGCGTCATTCCACACTCTATGTCCATGTGAACAGATGTAAGTGAGAATGTGGTATCTGACATTCTCTTTTTGAGTTATTTTACTTTAGATAATGGCCTCCAGTTCCACCCATGTTGCTGCAAAGGACGTGATTTCATTCTTTTTTATGGCTGAGTAGTATTCCATGGTGTATGTGCAGGTGTGTGTGTGGGGGGGCAGGTGTGTATACCATGCACATTTTCTAGACAGACCCTTAGGTTGATTCCATTTCTTTGCTGTTGTGAATAATGCTGTAATAAACATAAAAGGACAGGTATCTTTGATATATATGTTTGCCATTGGGTAGATGCCCAATAGTGAGATTGCTGAATTGAATGGTAGTTCTATTTTTAGTTCTTTGAGAAATCTCCAGTTTTCCACTAGAGGTTGTACTTAGTAACTGTCTCAAAAAAAAAAAAAAGATTATCACAATATTTATTTTATTCCCTATTCCTTCTCTATACATACTAAATTTTAAAACAGTGTATAAGCATTCCCTTTTCTCTGAATCCTTTTCAATATCTGTTATGTCTTGACTTTAAAAAAATAACCATTCTGGCTGGTATAAGATGATATCTCATTGTGGTGTTAATTTGTGTTTCTCTGATGATTAGTGATGTTGAGCATTTTTTTATGTTTCCGGGCCACATGCATATCTTCTTTTGAAAAATGTCTGTCCATGTCCTTTGCCCATGGTTTTTTTTTTTTTTTTTAATTTGGCCGGGGCTGGGTTTGAACCCACCACCTCCGGCATATGGGACCGGTGCCCTACCCGCTGAGCCACAGGCGCCGCCCAGTTTTTTTTTTTTTTTTTAATTAAATCATAGTTGTGTACATTAACGTTGCCCATGTTTTAATGGGTTTATTTGTTTTTTTTTTCTCATTGAGTTGTTTGAGTTCCTTATAGATTTTTGATATTAGTCCTTTGTCAAATGTATAGTTTGCAAATATTTCTCCCATGCTGTATGTTGTCTGTTTACTCTTGACTATTTCTTTTGCTGTATAGAAGCTTTTTAATTTATTTAGTCCCATTTTTTTATTCTGTTTTTGTTGCATTTGCTTTTTCAGTCTTAGCCATGAATTATTTGCCTAGGCTAATGTCCAGAAGAGTTTTTCCTAGGTTTTCTTCCAGAATTTTTATGATTTCAGATCTTTAATCCATCTCATATATGTTGATAGAATAATCTTAAAAGTTTTATCAACCAGTCATTATTTTTTCCATCATTTTATTGTAAAAATTGTAAACATACAGAAAAGTTTGAAGAATTGTACAGCAAATACCCATATAACCACCACCTGGATTCTATAATTAACATTTTGCTATGTTTGTTTTATTATGTGTCTATCCATCTAACCATCCTCTATTAATCAATCCATCTTGTTTTTTAATAGAGATGCAATTTTTTATATACTAAACTCGCCTTTTTAAAAGTGTATAACATTCAGTGGTTTTA
This sequence comes from Nycticebus coucang, assembly GCF_027406575.1. Taxonomy (NCBI): domain Eukaryota; kingdom Metazoa; phylum Chordata; class Mammalia; order Primates; family Lorisidae; genus Nycticebus; species Nycticebus coucang. The sequence goes on from NC_069780.1 coordinate 13,037,320, forward strand.
GCATATTCACAATATCGTGCAATTGTTTCTATTATATAATTCCAGAACGTTTTCATCGCCCCAAAGGGAAACCCCCGTCACTGTTCACTGCCATTTATTTTCTCTCTGTGTGGATTTGCCTGTTCTGGATGTTTTGTGCAAAAGGAATCACGCAATATGTGGTCTTTAGTTTTTGGCTTTTTTCACTTAACAAAATGTCTTCAAGGTTCATTCATGTTGTTGTACAAATCAGTGCAAAAAGTATTTTGTGGCTGAATAATATTCCCTTAAATGGATATACCTCTTGTGTCTGTTTATCATCGATGGACTTTTGTGTTGTTTCCACGTTGGGGCTATATGTATAATGCTCTTACCAACATTCATGTACAAGGTTTTGCGTGGACATATGTTTTCAGTTCTTTTGGGTTTGTACCTAGGTATAGAATGCTGAGTCATATGATAACTCTGTGTTTAACATTTTGAGGATGTCCCAAACTGTTTTCTACATTCCTGACAGCAATATAGGAGGGTTCCCTGTCCTCCACATCCTGTCAACCCTTACTGTTGTGTGTCTTTTTTATTATAACCATTTGTAGGGTAGGAAAGAACTTCCTTTTGTCCTTTTAGGTTCTGGTGGCTGGGCCTCAGCATTAAACTGATGTAAGTCATATCAGCAAGAGGAAAACACACAAATCGATTTAATGTTTTTATATGTACGTGAAAATCTTCAGAAGAAAAACGAATGCTCATATACCTTTGTACACAAAACACGATACATTGTGGAGATGTAACAAGACAAAGGGGCTTTAGGGAGAGGCAGTAAATTGTGGAGGGCTGACTAGAAAATATATATGAAAACTAATGGAAGACAAAGGTTATTTCAATAGGTTTGTTTATATAGGTCCATTTTAGGGTCAGCTCCCAGTTTCTGGTGATAATGATGTTATTTCTCCTTGGTGCAAGAAAGGCATCTTTCTCTTTTTTTTTTTTTTGTGGTTTTTGGCAGGGGCTGGGTTTGAACCCGCCACCTCCGGCATATGGGACCGGCACCCTACTCCTTCAGCCACAGGCTCTGCCCAAGGCATCTTTCTCATAGGAAATTTATGGGCTGCTTTTAGGTAGAGAGGAAGAGGGCGGAGAATCCTTCTTGCACTTGCTGTTTCTTAAGTGCCTTCAGTTCAAAATAATCCATGTGCAAAAGCGGCATATTTTGGTGTGGTGTGTTCTGAACCCCTTTACTATCCTAGGGAGTGTGAATTGAATTAATATTTCATTGTGGTTTTGACTTTCATTCCCTAATGACAAATGATGCCAAACATTTTTTTTCATGTGTTTATTGGCCATTTGTATATCTTTGGAGACATAGCTATTTTTATTCTTTGCCCATTGTCTTATTTTGTGTATAAGCTGCGGACATTGGGATACTTTATTCTTAAAGCCTTCAACAATCATATTATTAACTAGAGTTCAACATTTATTTATGATTCTTTTTGCTTTTAGGCAAAATTTACATACAATGAAATGCACAAATCTTAAATGCAACATGGATGAGTTTTGACAAACACATACACCCAAACCTCTATCCCTCCAGAACATTCCTTCAAGCCCTTCTCAGTAAATCCCTGCCCCCATCCCCAGAGGCAACCACTGTCTGACTTCATTCATCATAAAATAGTTTAGCTTGCTCTAGAACTTCAGAAAAAAAAAAATGACAAAAAAAAACCCAAAACGGAGATGCTTATAAAGAACCACATCTCACATCCCCTTCTTTTTCCTTTTCTTTTCTTTCTTTCTTTCTTTCTTTTTTTCTTTTTTTTGAGACAGAGTTTCACTATGTGGCCCTGGGTAGAGTGCTGTGGCATCACAGCTCACAGCAACCTCAAACTCTTGGGCTTAAGTGATTCTCTTGCCTCAGCCTTCTGAGTAGCTGGGACTACAGGCGCCTGCCACAACGCCTGGCTATTTTTTGTTGCAGTTGTTGTTGTTGTTTAACTGGCCAGGGTGGGTTCGAACTCACCAGCCTCCATGTATGTGGCCGATGCCCTACCCACTGAGCTATGTATGGGCACTGAGCCATATACATCCCCTTTGTGTAGAGTTTTTGAAATTAATTTAGGCTCTGTATATCTGAGTTCATTCTTTCCTCTTTTTTTTTCTAAGTAGTTTTCATTGTATGAATACATCGTGGTTTGCTTATCTATTTTCCTATTGATTTGAGGCCTTTGTCTTTTTTTTTTGCTATTGTGAATAAAGCTGTTAAGAACATTCTTATCTCAGTCTATTTGTAGAACTGTATTTTCATTTCTCTAGGGTAAATAGCCGGGAGGGGAACTGCTGGGTCATAGCATTGATACAAAACTGCCAAAACCTAAACCAACATTTAGTGCTGCTAGTCTTTAAAATTTTAGCAATTCTAGTAGATATATAATCCTATGTCATTGTGGTTTTAATTTCATTTCTCTTATGAGTGATGATGTTTTCATTTGCTTATTTGCCACATTTGATTAGGTTCCTTTATGAAATGACTGTTCAAATTTTTGCAAGTTGAACAGCATTTAAAATTATGAGGGTTGCATGCCCTTCAAGATAGTAAAAATTGAAAGCAAATGTAGAATTCTGTGGCCCTGAGCCACTCTGCCTAGTGGATAAGTCAGTCCTGTGAGTGATCACACCCTCTTTTAGTTATGGTATAAGAAACTATAGTAATTATAAAAGGGACCTCTTAGGCCAGGCCACACATCTGGTTGTCCCGCCACTCTCAAACATCTGAGAAAGCAATCCCTAGGAGTGTGGATTGGCCCAGGAGTTCAAGACCAGCTTGAGCAACATGGCAAGACCCCCTCTCTATAAAAGAATAGAAAAAAGTAGCCAGGTGTGGTGGCACACACCTGTAGTCCCAGCTACTCGGAAGGCTGAGGCAGGAGGATCACTTGAGTCCAGGAATTCGAGGTTGCAGTGAAATGTAATGATACTACTGCACTCCAGCCCAGGTGACAGGGAGAGAGAGAGAGACCTTGTCTGAAGAGAGAGAGAGAGAGAGAAAAAGAGTGTGGATTGACACATTCTTTCCCTTGGTGGGTAAACATCTCTTAGCCCAGAAAACACTTAGGAGGAGCAGTCCCATACATGCATGTTTGGGGATTAAAGAAACTGTACATATTTGATGTGGAAGTGTTTTAAGATAATTTAGCATGTTAGAGTGATGCAGCTTTGTAATTCTTAATTGTGTTATTGAGCAATTGATTTAGCTCATGATTTTAAGTTGAAGTGTTATAAGTTGAATTCATGAGACACTAGCCTATCTAAGAACATGGGACAGTTTGTTTTTAATAGAGATGGGATGGCTCAGTGTTGCCCAGACTGGTGTTGGGCTCCTGGCCTCAAGAGATCCTCCAGCCTCAGCCTCCCAAAATGTTGGTATTTGGGGCATGAGCCACTGCCTGTGTCCCAGTTTTTGTTGTAGTTGTTGTTAAACAGTTCTTGGGAGGAAAATCAAATATGTTAAATGTATAAGTATAGCTGGAAATAGTTAAGGGAATTTACTCAATTCAATTAAAAAATCTTTAATGTGAATGTTGAAATTGACTAGATTTACAAAGGGAATTATATGTTTTTAAAAATTGTGGCTTCTTAAAAGCTTCAGAAATAGGGGCGGCTGTGGCTAATACTGTGGCTCAGTCAGTAAGGCGCCGGCCCCATATACTGAGGGTGACGGGTTCAAACCCAGCCCCGGCCAAACTGCAACAAAAAAATAGCCGGGCGTTGTGGCGGGCGCCTGTAGTCCCAGCTACTCGGGAGGCTGAGGCAAGAGAATCGCTTAAGCCCAGGAGTTGGAAGTTGCTGTGAGCTGTGTGAGGCCATGGCATTCTACCGAGGGCCATAAAGTGAGACTCTGTCTCTACAAAAAAAAAAGCTTCAGAAATAAGTAGGTTTTGAATAATTTGAATGCTAATTTTAAAAATAACTTTCTGTGCACAAAAATCACTCATGCCCTGACAATATATTCATATGTGTCACACTGGAGAGATCATTCTTTAGATGAGCCGTAAGGAAGGACCGTTGAGAAAGGTAGGGATACCGGAACCAAGTGAGAATAGCAGTCTGCTCCTTTTGCCCAAACCTCGTATTTGCCATTTTGGGGTCTCAGTCCCAAGCTCAAATTCAGCTTGAGCTATGAATTTATCTGGGAATTCACATGTCACATGCCCTAGTGACTGACACCTTACTGTCAAAGCCCCATGTCAATCAATTTGCTATGATCACCTTTCTGTAAAACACAATCTAAAATTTGCCATCAGTACCTGATCTCTCAAATATGGCTTCCACCTGGGCCCAGACTCAGTTTTTGCATTATTTATCTGTCTATTTGGTCCACCTAGATTCTTCCTTGTACTCCCTGGGTGCAAAATTAGAGCTTTTGGAAGCAGCCGCAAACTTTCAGTCACTGGGGTCCTATTTATGCTCATTTACCAGAGTAATAATTCCTTAAATGGTGCCCTAGAGGCCTGAATAAATGGATGCCCCTGTTGAATTGCCCAGTTTGCATCCTGAGCACGATTTAACCACCCAGCAAAATGGAAAATTGTTTTTATTTATCTCATTAATTAACTTTCTACTTACTTTGATAGCTATTCTCAGACTAGCAAGGTCATATTGCTTGGATAGGGGAATGCTAAAAATGCTGAGCTAACATGGGCTATTCCAAGCTGCTGTATGAGAACACAGTCCTTCCTGTGTGTCCATGGGGGTTGGTTCCAAGATCCTCATGGATACCAAAATCCACGGATGTTCAAATCCCTGATATAAAATGGTGTCATATTTGCGTATAACCTGCTACACACATCCTTCCATATGCTTTTAATATCTCTAAATTACTTATAATACTCAAGGTGGTGAAAATGCTGTCTATATGATTGTTATACTATTTTACGTGTTGTTGTATTGCTTTTTTGGTAGATTTTATTGGTTTTGGGATTTTTTTGTGAGTATTTTTAGTTGAATGGGACCAGTTGGTTAGTCAATATGGAGGACCAACTATACATATTCATATGTAAACAGCATTAATTTTTAAATGTGAAGGTCATGATTTTTCTATATGCAGTTTAACAGTTATATTAATTTCACATTAAAGTTACATAGTCTTTGTTCCCTGTAGTATTGTCACCCATATATTTTGTTGTGTTGGCTCTTCTTTGAGCCTCCAAGAACTTCTCCTCCCACCCGTCCACAGAGTTGCCTCTGTGTGGTAAATTTGTACTATGTGATGGCCAGTGTTTCCTGGCCACAGTTGATTGACTAAGAATGAAAATCTAATTTAAGCTTGGTCATTGCTTTCTGGGAAATTTTGACTTAAAGACTGGAGAGAGTGCCTGTTGATGTGGAAATGTCGTCCTGTAAGTGTGGCTCTGAGGCTGCTGTTGTTGTGCAGCCAATCTCCCGTACCACACATCTGTAAGGGCCACGAGTCTGCCTACAGAGAGAGAGAATAGGGCAGAGACTCCGGCACAGTGAAAGTACACATGGGCCATGAAGCACAGCAGACACAAAGCCTCTGGTTTCTTTTTTTTTTTTTCCTTTTTTGAGACAGAGTCTCACTTTGTTGCCCTCGGTAGAGTGCTGGCATCATAGCTCACACCACCCTCAAACTCTTGGGCTCAAGCGATTCTTTTATCTCAGCCTTGGGAATAGTTGGGGTGTCTGCCACAATGCCTGGCTATTTTTAGAGACGAGGTCTTGCTCTGACTCAGGCTGGTCTCAAACTTGTGAACTCAGGCAATCACCCACCTTGGCCTCCCAGAGTGCTAAGATTACAGGCGTGAGCCACTGCGCCAAAGCCCTTGGTTTCTGACAGCTTTCTCATTCCTGTCACCAGGACCTTGTGCTCCTATCAGGGACCAGCCCCAAATATGCTTTGGGTCCCTCCCAGGGGCTTGGCAGAAATGAGAGGACAAAGAAAAAATGAGGAGACAAGAGACTAGATAAAGTTTAAGAGGTAGCTGGGCCGGGAGACTGCATACCTTCTTCGTGAGGATCAACACAGTATGCAGTGTCTTGCTCCAGGCTAGCTCCGTTTTTATTTCATACACCACTGTTTTAATCATAAATCTCATGAGGGAAAGGCAAACATTATGCTATGGTTCTTACTGCACTTGCACTTTTCTAACTAAACTATTTCTTTAACTGACTACATTAATTGGATGAGTTTACTTTTTACTTTTATTTTTCTAAGGTATTTATGATCTTTAACACAAACCGAACATGGAACCATGAAAAGAGTCCAAGAGCAGGATGTCAGAGAAGACCCCAATTAGGCCATGCACACAAAGCACAGGAATGACAACTAATACTCAAGAAGCTCTCTGCTCAGACAGACAGACGCTTCTGGTTATACCAAGGTGACAGAATAAGAGAAATTTTTTATCTCCTTGCCTAGTTTGGAGCAAATCTTGCCTTCTTTAGCAAAGTTTATACATTCTGCATATCCTAACTCCACAAAAGCACTCATTGTTGGGCAATGCCTGTAGCTCATTGGGTAGGGCGCTGGCCACGTGCACCAGGGCTGGTGGGTTTGAACCCAACCCAGGCCTCCTAAAACAAGAAAACTAGCTAGGTGTTGGGTGGCGCCTGTGGCTCAGTGGGTAGGATGCCGGCCCCATATACCCAGGGTGGCGGGTTCAAACCCAGACCTGCCCAGCTAAAACAGCAGTGGCAACTGCAACAAAAATAACTGGGCGTTGTGGCCGGCGCCTGTAGTCCCAGCTACTCTGGAGGCTGAAGCAAGAGAATTGTTTAAGCCCAAGAGTTGGAGGTTGCTGAGAGCTGTGACACCATGGCACTCTACCAAGGGCTACAGAGTGAGACTCTGTCTCAAAAAAACAAAACAAAACAAAAAAAAAAAACTAGCTGGGCATTGTGGCGGGTGTCTGTAGTTCCAGCTACTGGGAGGCTGAGGCAAGAGAATCGCTTGAGCCCAGGAGTTTGAGGTTGCTGTGAGCTGTGACATCACAGCACTCTACCCCAAGGGTGACATAGTGAGACTCTGTCTCAATTAAAAAAAAAAAAAGCACTCACTCTCCCAGAGCAGCCCTGCCCACCCCACTGTGGAGCCTCACCTGCCTAGAGACCTCGGCAGCCAGCGGAGTAGCGCTGGCGGAGGGGTGAAATTTCAGCAAGATGCTTCTTGAGTTTGAAAGGCACGAGGCCTCCAGCAGTGCCTTTTTCACTGGGTTTAGGGTTTCTCAAATCCAATTCTCTCCTGTTTCTGTTTTCCTTTGCCCATCCTCTGCGATCATTTTCTTAATTCAATTCCTAACCTACTTATAACTAAAACTTGAATACTGGTTTTAAGTTTATAAAATCATTATTGCTAGCAATGCAAGCACATTAAGATATGACTCTTTCCCTTAAGTACTCCCACATGCACCCACGTGCTCTTGAGTGTACATCCTGTTCTTGGAATCTATGAAGTACCCCCACATTTTACAATAAAGCCTCTGTTTCATCCCGGGTCACTTTGCATGGATTTCTCTTACTTGTAACTCAAAGAACTTTGACTAAGAAGTACAAGCCATTTACTAAAAATTAGGCATGGAATCTAAATATTTAAAAAGAAAAAACAAACTTACTTAGGAGAAAAATAATGCCACCTTTAGTGAAAAAAAGATTGTGGCCTAAACAGTTATATTAGGTTCTACACATTTACAGTTTCCATTCCCAGCTCAAAACAAATAAAGTGCCCAGTAAGTTCACCTAAAACACCAAACTGAACACATGTAGAAACAACCACATTGCAATTTGCCCTTGATTTCCTCATAAACTTTTACTTTCCAGCAGAGATCTATGGAGTCTACAAAATAATATAGCTTGCTTAACAGCTCGGTTCAGATCCTTTATCAGACACTTAATGAGGATATACTAGATTGTGCCCATAGTGGAGATACAAAATGACCAAGAATGGTCTCTGGCCTCTGGAGGGAATGTCCAAGGCATACATAGAGAACGTCAACACGATATACTGAATATCTGTATTCCTCCAAAATTCAGACACTGAGACCTAACACCCAAGTAATGATGCTATTAGGAGTGGGAGCTTTGGGAAGTGGTTAGGTCATGGGGGTAGAGCCTCCAGGAATAGGATTGGTGCCCCTATAAAGTGGTCCCCAGAGAGCTCACTACCCACCCACCATATGTGGACCAGCGAGAAAATGCCGTCTGTTCACCAGACACTGAATCTGCTGGAACCTCCATCTTGGGTCTTCCAACCCCCAGAAACTGGAGGAATAACTATTTGTTGTTAATGAGTAGCCCAGGCTGTAATACTTTGTTACACCAGTCTGAACCCACCAATATAGTCGATAAATTACATGCAAGTTCTTTTCCTCCCATTTCTGCTGTTGGGGATCCATGGAGACGGATGGGAGAGACCATAGGATCAGTTAGCTGGTCTGGAAAGGTCACATTCCTTAGGGCCTGAGCTAATAAAAATGTACCCAATAGGACAATGGAGACCCGGGTTCCAGGCTGGTCTTTGCCAACACCAAGAGCTCTGTCTGTGGTTTCTACATCCAGCCTGCAGAAGCCTTTTCCTAAACTAATCTTCCTGTCTATTTTCACAACTGGAAATGGAGCAAAGGCAAACTGAGAGAGAGGTTCACACAGGTAGATCACTCAGGATTCAGTTGTAGGAAACAGACACCGTTCCACATGCTTTAAAAGCTAATGAAGGGAGGCGGAGCAAGATGGCAGCCGAGTAACAGCTTCCTTGCATCTGGGCACCATGAGTCTGGGGATATAGGACTCCAGGCATCTCTGGCTGGTGGGATCTGCCTATCATCACCCCTGAGAGGATACAGGGAGTCAGCAAGAGACTTCTGGACCCCAAGAGGAGGACTAAAACAGTGGAAAACTGGCAAGCGGTCGCGTGTGTTCAATCCGTCTAAACCCGCCCGCAACTTCCACAGGCACGAGAACTTAAAGAGCAAGAGGAAGTGAAAGGAAAATTAGGGCAAGGAAACAGATAAAAGAAATCACCCATGAGGAAGAATCAGCAGAAAACTCCAGGCAACATGAAGAACCAGTCCAGAACAACCCTGCCAAGGGAACATGAGGTAGCTACTGCAGAGGATTCCACCTATACAGAAATGTTAGGAATGACAGAAAGGGAATTTAGAATACACATGTTGAAAACAATGAAAGAAATGATGGAAACAATGAAGGAAACTGCTAATAAAGTGGAAAATAACCAAAAGGAAATCCAAAAACAGAATCAAATCAGAGATGAACGATATGAAGAATATAAAAAGGATATAGCAGAGCTGAAGGAAATGAAACAGTCAATCAGGGAACTTAAAGATGCAATGGAAAGTATCAGCAACAGGTTAGACCATGCAGAAGAAAGAATTTCAGAGGTAGAAGACAAAGTTTTTGAGATAACTCAGATAGTAAAAGAGGCAGAAAAGAAGAGAGAGAAAGCAGAACGCTCACTGTCAGAATTATGGGACTTTATGAAGCGTTCCAACATACGAGTTATAGGAATTCCAGAAGGGGAAGAAGAATGCCCCAGAGGAATGGAAGCCATACTAGAGAATATTATAAAAGAAAATTTCCCAAATATCACCAAAGATTCTGACACACTGCTTTCAGAGGGATATCGGACCCCAGGTCACCTCAACTCTAACCGAGCTTCTCCAAGACACATTGTGATGAACCTGTCCAAAGTCAAGACAAAAGAAAAGATTCTGCAAGCTGCCAGGAGTAAGCGCCAATTGACCTACAGGGGCAAATCCATCAGAGTGACCGTAGACTTCTCTAATGAAACTTTCCAAGCAAGAAGACAATGGTCATCTACCTTTAATCTACTTAAACAGAACAATTTCCAGCCCAGAATTCTGTACCCTGCTAAGCTAAGCTTCAAAATTGACGGAGAAATCAAATCATTTACGGATATACAAACATTGAGGAAATTCGCCACAACAAGACCAGCTCTACAGGAAATACTTCAACCTGTTCTGCACACTGACCACCACAATGGATCAGCAGCAAAGTAAGAACTCAGAAATTTAAGGACAGAACCAAACCTCCACACTGATGCAAAAGATAAAACTAAGCAATGGACTCTCACCAAATAAGACGAATAGAATACTACCACACTTATCAATTATCTCAATAAATGTTAATGGCTTGAATTCCCCACTGAAGAGACATAGATTGGTTGACTGGATTAAAAAACACAAGCCATCCATTTGCTGTCTGCAAGAAACACACCTGGCTTCAAAAGACAAATTAAAGCTCCGAGTCAAGGGTTGGAAGACAATTTTTCAGGCAAATGGAATTCAGAAGAAAAGAGGAGTTGCAATCTTATTTTCAGATACATGTGGATTTAAAGCAACTAAAGTCAAAAAAGACAAAGATGGTCACTTTATATTGGTCAAGGGAAAAATACAACAAGAAGACATTTCAATTCTAAATATCTATGCACCCAATTTAAATGCTCCCAGATTCTTGAAACAGACCTTACTCAGTCTGAGCAATATGATATCTGATGATACCATAATAACAGGGGACCTTAACACTCCTCTTACAGAGCTGGACAGATCCTCTAAACAGAAATTAAACAAGGATATAAGAGACTTAAATGAGACCCTAGAACAACTGTGCTTGATAGATGCATATAGAACACTCCATCCCAAAGATAAAGAATATACATTCTTCTCATCACCCCATGGGACATTCTCCAAAATTGATCATATCCTGGGACACAAAACAATTATCAACAGAATCAAAAGAATTGAAATTTTACCTTGTATCTTCTCAGACCATAAGGCACTAAAGGTGGAACTCAACTCTAACAAAAATGCTCGACTCCACCCAAAGGCATGGAAACTAAACAATCTTCTGTTGAATAACAGATGGGTGAAGGAAGAAATAAAACAGGAAATCATTAACTTCCTTGAGCATAACAACAATGAAGACACAAGCTACCAAAACCTGTGGGATACTGCAAAAGCAGTTTTGAGAGGAAAATTCATCGCTTTAGATGCCTACATTTGAAAAACAGAAAGAGAGCACATCAACAATCTCACAAGAGATCTTATGGAATTGGAAAAAGAAGAACAATCTAAGCCTAAACTCAGTAGAAGAAAAGAAATATCCAAAATCAAATCAGAGATCAATGAAATTGAAAACAAAAGAATCATTCAGAAAATTAATGAAACAAGGAGTTGGTTTTTTGAAAAAATAAATAAAATAGATAAACCATTGGCCAGACTAACGAGGAATAGAAAAGTAAAATCTCTAGTAACCTCAATCAGAAATGATAAAGGGGAAATAACAACTGATCCCACAGAGATACAAGAGATCATCTCTGAATACTACCAGAAACTCTATGCCCAGAAATTTGACAATGTGAAGGAAATGGATCAATATTTGGAATCGCACCCTCTCCCTAGACTCAGCCAGGAAGAAATAGAGCTCCTGAACAGACCAATTTCAAGCACTGAGATCAAAGAAACAATAAAAAATCTTCCAACCAAAAAATGCCCTGGTCCAGATGGCTTCACTCCAGAATTCTATCAAACCTTCAAGGAAGAGCTTATTCCTGTACTGCAGAAATTATTCCAAAAAATTGAGGAAGAAGGAATCTTCCCCAACACATTCTATGAAGCAAACATCACCCTGATACCAAAACCAGGAAAAGACCCAAACAAAAAGGAGAATTTCAGACCAATCTCACTCATGAACATAGACGCAAAAATTCTCAACAAAATCCTAGCCAATAGATTACAGCTTATCATCAAAAAAGTCATTCATCATGATCAAGTAGGTTTCATCCCAGGGATGCAAGGCTGGTTTAACATACGCAAGTCTATAAAAGTTATCCACCATATTAACAGATGCAAAAATAAAGATCACATGATCCTCTCAATAGATGCAGAAAAAGCATTTGATAAAATCCAGCATCCTTTTCTAATTAGAACACTGAAGAGTATAGGCATAGGTGGCACATTTCTAAAACTGATTGAAGCTATCTATGACAAACCCACAGCCAATATTTTACTGAATGGAGTAAAACTGAAAGCTTTTCCTCTTAGAACTGGAACCAGACAAGGTTGTCCTCTGTCACCTTTACTATTCAATGTAGTGCTGGAAGTTCTAGCCAATACAATTAGGCAAGACAAGGAAATAAAGGGAATCCAAATGGGAGCAGAGGAGGTCAAACTCTCCCTCTTTGCTGACGACATGATCTTATACTTAGAGAACCCCAAAGACTCAACCACAAGACTCCTAGTAGTCATCAAAAAATACAGTAATGTTTCAGGATATAAAATCAATGTCCACAAGTCAGTAGCCTTTGTGTACACCAATAACAGTCAAGATGAGAAGCTAATTAAGGACACAACTCCCTTCACCATAGTCTCAAAGAAAATGAAATACCTAGGAATATACCTAACGAAGGAGGTGAAGGACCTCTATAAAGAAAACTATGAAATCCTCAGAAAGGAAATAGCAGAGGATATTAACAAATGGAAGAACATGCCATGCTCATGGATGGGAAGAATCAACATTGTTAAAATGTCTATACTTCCCAAAGCAATCTACCTATTCAATGCCATTCCTATCAAAATACCAACATCGTACTTTCAAGATTTGGAAAAAATGATTCTGCGTTTTGTATGGAACCGGAAAAAACCCCGTATAGCTAAGGCAGTTCTCTGTAACAAAAATAAAGCTGGGGGCATCAGCATACCAGATTTTAGTCTGTACTACAAAGCCATAGTGCTCAAGACAGCATGGTACTGGCACAAAAACAGAGACATAGACACTTGGAATCGAATTGAAAGCCAAGAAATGAAACTAACATTTTACAACCACCTAATCTTTGATAAACCAAACAAGAACATACCTTGGGGGAAAGACTCCCTATTCAATAAATGGTGTTGGGAGAACTGGATGTCTACATGTAAAAGACTGAAACTGGACCCACACCTTTCTCCACTCACAAAAATTGATTCAAGATGGATAAAGGACTTAAACTTAAGGCATGAAACAATAAAAATCCTCAAAGAAAGCATAGGAAAAACACTGGAAGACATTGGCCTGGGGAAAGACTTCATGAAGAAGACTGCCATGGCAATTGCAACAACAACAAAAATAAACAAATGGGACTTCATTAAACTGAAAAGCTTCTGTACAGCTAAGGAGACAATAACCAAAGCAAAGAGACAACCTACACAATGGGAAAGGATATTTGCATATTTTCATTCAGACAAAAGCTTGATAACTAGGCTCTATAGAGAATTCAATTTAATCCACATGAAAAAAGCCAACAATCCCCTAGATCAATGTGCAAGAGACATGAATAGAACTTTCTCTAAAGATGACAGACGAATGGCTAACAAACACATGAAAAAATGTTCATCATCTCTATATATTAGAGAAATGCAAATCAAAACAACCCTGAGATATCATCTAACCCCAGTGAGAATGGCCCACATCACAAAATCTCAAAACTGCAGATGCTGGTGTGGATGTGGAGACAAGGGAACACTTTTACACTGCTGGTGGGACTGCAAACTAGTACAACCTTTTTGGAAGGAAGTATGGAGAAACCTCAAAGCACTCAAGCTAGACCTCCCATTTGATCCTGCAATCCCATTACTGGGCATCTACCCAGAAGGAAAAAAAATCCTTTTATCATAAGGACACTTGTTCTAGACTGTTTATTGCAGCTCAATTTACAATCGCCAAAATGTGGAAACAGCCTAAATGCCCACCAACCCAGGAATGGATTAACAAGCTGTGGTATATGTATATCATGGAATAGTATTCAGCCATTAAAAAAAATGGAGACTTTACATCCTTCGTATTAACCTGGATGGAAGTGGAAGACATTATTCTTAGTAAAGCATCACAAGAATGGAGACGCATGAATCCTATGTACTCAATTTTGATATGAGGACAATTAATGACAATTAAGGTTATGGGGGGGAAGCAGAAAGAGGGAAGGAGGGAGGTGGGTGGGGCCTTGGTGTGTGTCACACTTTATGGGGGCAAGACATGATTGCAAGAGGGACTTTACCTAACAATTGTAATCAGTGTAACCTGGCTTATTGTACCCTCAATGAATCCCCAACAATAAAAAAAAAAAAAAAAAGAGAAGAAAAAAATAAATAAAAAATAAAAGCTAATGAAGCACTCACAAAGTTGCTGGAGGGACTAGAAATAAGGGCTCTAGGCTGGGCCTCTGGGATGATTTTCAAAGTTTATGTCAGAATTGGCCCAACAAGGAGTCAGAGTCTCGAGCAAGATGTGTCAACTTCAAGGACACAGCCCCATAACCTGATCCAGGACAGCTAACTCTAGATATCACGAAGCCGATGATGGATACCAGGATCCTGCTATGGAAAACCCAAATGGATACAGGGCAGGACTTGCCAGGAAGATTGCATAGCAGGAAGGAAGGCCTCTGCCTTAATTCCACCTTCCAAACAACAATGTGATTATAATAAAGCTAACAATTATTAATCCTAACTATGGATTAATAGGCTAAGCAATTTGCATGATTAACTCACTTAGTTCTCATTAAAAACTCTTTGAGGTAGATGTTGCTGTTATCCCCATTTTACGGACGTGAAAACCGAGGTAAAGAAAAAGTAAGCATATCCATGTCACATGGGTGATAAGTAGCAGTACAGACATGCATGCAACTCATTGGTATAATTTATCTCATGTCTAGAATTTAGCTGCAAGGACGTCTGGGAAGAAAATGTGGTTTTTGGTTTTCCCCACTCTGTGGCTCCCAAGGGCACACTAGGAGGAGTTAGGATGACAGAGGTGTGGCTGTCCTACCACATCCATCCCCAGGGAACAGCTGCAGACCCAGGGCTGTCCACGGCAAAATGGGCACAGGAACAGTGAACAGCCATTCAAGGCATCTCTTTGTCTCTGCTGCCCTAAGATTAGCTCACCACAAAACCCTATCAAAGCAATACACATGACTTCTAGATTTTATCTGACATATTGCTGTTTGATCAAGCGGCCATCTTTCCCGCTATGCTGTCTTCCTCTGGCAAGTCCTGCCCTGGATCCAACTCTTTTATTGTCTGTCTGTTTTATGGATACAAAATTATAAAACTTTAGCTTATGTGTTTCAAATTTACTCATTTTTGGAAAAATATGATGTCTTTTCTTTAGAAAAAGCAAACCAACACTGCATAATAATTACATGCTGGCTTGGCGCCCATAGCATAGTGGTTATGGTGCCAGCCACATACACTGACTGAGGCTGGCGGTTTCAAACCCAGCTTGGGCCAGCTAAACAACGACAACTGCAACCAAAAAATAGCCAGGCATTGTGGTGGGCGCTTGTAGTCCCAGCTACTTGGGAGGCTGAGGCAAGAGAATCACTTAAGCCCAAGAGTTGGAGGTTGCTGTGAGCTGTAACACCATAGCATTCTACTTAGGATGACATACTGAGACTCCGTCTCAAAAAAAAAAAAAAAAAAAAAATATATATCTATATTACATGCTGATCAGATGTCAACAGTTCTTAATTTCTTAGGACCAAGTTCAAATGTGAAAATTTCCCTTCCCGTTTTGAATATATGCTTTTGTTTATTAACTATTCTCTTCTGCAAATTATTTATGTCTGTGTGCTAGGGTGGCCATAGCAAAGTACTGCAAACTGGGTGGCTTATCTAACTGAAATTTTTCACAACTTGGAGGCTGGAAATCCAAGGTCAAGGTGCCAGCAATAGTGGTTTCTTCTGAGCCCTCCCCCTTGGCTACCTTCTCCCTGTGTCTTCACATGGTCTTCCCTGTGTGTGTGCTTGGGTCCTAATCTCTTCTTATGGATTAGGGCCATTCTAATAACATTATTTAAACTTAGTTACCTCTTTAGAGACCTTATCTCCAAATATAGTCACATTCTGAGGCGCTGAGGGTTAGGACTTAAACATGTGAATCTGAGGGAGGACACGAATCAGCCTATAACAGTGTCCTCAGCCAACTGAACTATTCCACTTTAAGCATTTTTGCTATCAACTGACATGAGCAATTTTGATAAAAAATACACTAACCCTTTGACTATCATATTTGCTACTGAAGGAGTTTAGTACATGCCACCCAAAACATACCACTCTGGCATATTGACTATCTTGAGTTAGAGCTGTGGTTCTCAACCTTCCTAATGCTTTAATACAGTCCAAAGGGGTCGCGACCCACAGGTGGAGAACTGCTGAGTTAGAGGCACTCAACAAAACAGCAGGTGTGAGAAGGGTGCTCCAACCTTTCTTCTGTTTCCTAAGAGCAGGAGAAGACATTCCCATGCGGAAGATGTTCTTCCTGTACCAGAAGGAAAGTATCGTTCTTATCATCAGGGACAGGAAGTTGAGGCAGAGGGGAATCTGTACAAATGAACCTTATGAAACTAGCCCATATCTTCCTAGTCTCTACTCCACTCAGTTAACCCCCCTGGCTGGAGTCCCTTTGCCCTGGCAAGTGTTCTGACTTCCTGCCCTTTGTCTGATTGATTATATAAATGCTCTGCTCTCACTGAGTCTGTGTAATCTTCATTTCCTTGTGAGAACTCCTGTGCCACGTAAGACTTGCATTAAATAAATCTGTACACTTTTCTCCTGTCGATGTGTCTTATGACAATTTAATTGTCAGGCCAAGTTGAAACCCATAAGAGGATAAAATTTTCCCTCCCCTACATTATAAAAAATTTTTCTAATCAACTTATATTTTTATATACAGGAGTTAAAACGTTTATGTAGTTAAATATGCCCATTTTCCCCTCAGTTTATAGTTCCTTATTTTTAAAATTGTAGTTTCTTATATTTTTGTACTATTTATGTATACACTTTTTTTTTTTTCCGAGACAAGGTCTGGATCTGTCACTCTGTGTAGAGTGCAGTGGTGTGATCATAGCTCCCTGCAGTCTCCAGCTCCTAGGCTCAAGCAAGCTTCCTGCCTCAGCCCCCTGAGTAGCTAGGACTATGGGTGCATGCTATCACACCTGGCTTTTTTTTTCTATTTTTAGTAGAGACTGGGGTCTCGATCTTGCTCAGGTTGGTTGCGAACTCCTGACATCAAGCGGTCCTCCCTGCCTTGGCCTCCCAAAGTGCTGGGATTACAGGTGTGAACCACTGCACCTGGCCCTATTTACATACCTTTAAAGTATCTTGAGCTTATTTTGGTATTATTCAGGTAAGAACCTAACAAGTTTTTCTTTCTCTAAATTTTTAACCAATTATTCTGACACCACCATTCTTTCTTCACTTGACCTTGATAATTTGTCTTTCATAACAACTGGATTCTAGTCTGGGCACAGATTAGAATCTTTCTACCTGCAATCACAGCACTTTACCAGGCTGAGGTGGGAGGATCACTTGAGGCCGGGAGTTTCAGGTTACAACAAGCTATGAAAATAAAATAAAATACGTAATAAAATCAAATAAATAAATATAAAAATTATATTTGTATGTAACTCTCTTACTTTGCATCTGAGACCTGTATATAGTCCAGACCATTACCGGAAATAACTGCAAAACATTTCTTTCCATTTTTAGCTAGATCCTCCCTCTGGACCTCCAACTTAGGATGGTCTTCTGTGAGCCTACTTTCCTCTTTCCTCTGGTCTCCTCTACTTTTCCAGGGTCCAGACTCCCTTTCTAGGGTTGCCGCTGTGAAATCATTGACCTTTTGCTTCTGAGACAGGTAAGACAGGTTTTTCTGTGCCTCCTGGAGGGTGACAGAACATTATACACTTCCGGATCTGATGGGTGTGGAGGTTTGAAGTAGCCGTGAGCTGGAGAGGGAGCTGACCAAAGAAGTATTGTGATTTCTGGGCAGGGCTGGAGCCACGGAGGTTGGGTTATCCTGCTGCTCCCTGCAGTGAGTGTCCTAATAGCTACCGGAGACACTTAACCCCTTTGTACACAGACTGAAGACGATGGAAAGCTCTCTGTTTCAAAAACAGAAAGATTGGCTTTGCACAGAGAGAAAACACGTCACCTTCTCAGAAGGGAAAGGAAAAGGTGTGTGTGCTTGTGCGTGTGACTATGCGGGTGTGTGAGCGCGTGAGGACGCAGGGCTGTGCAACCCTGGAAGAGCTGTCCCTGCCTGGCCCATCACAGAGCCCTCCCCGCTACTGTTGCTGGACCAAGGAGTCTGCCCACCTGTCACCCAAGCTAGTCCGTGGAGAAGCGGAGAGATCAACAGTTTCACTTTTATTTACAGAAAAGCAGCGATTCCGGAGAGCAGCGAGGCCATCTCCTCAGAGACAGAAACAGCCCCCTTGTTTCTCCTTGTCAGTTTTGTGCCCTCACAGCACTAGCCCATACCTCAGCAGTGTTATTAATTAGTACAGGGCAGCCCCTTTATGGATTACAGAGTCAAAATATCTCTTGTTTTGAAGATGGCTGTATCTTCCAAGCGTGCCTAGTTAGACTAAATTTACAGCCAGTTGCAGCTTCACTGGGTGCAGAGTGCCCTGGGTCCTTGACCAGAGCCACGGAGTTCACCGACTTACTTGTGCCTGTAGCCTGGGAAGTGAGTAAACAACCTCCAGGTGTCGGCACGGCACGGAGGCCCATCCGGCCTTGTCAGGGCCTGCCCGGCAGCGCCTAATGAAAAGGCCGTTCAGGTGAACAGTGGCTGGTAATGTTAATGTGGAAGGAGAATTCAGAGGGTACCTCTCTCCTGGGGCTGTGCAGCCAGGGCTGGGTCGTGGGTTCCAAACTCTGCCAGTGTGATGCTCCCGAGGGACTTTGAATCTGGAACAAGTGACACAGAGTGGTTGTTCATGGCAGCTGCGTGACACTCTCTTGAGTTGGCAGCAGAGTCTGGTGTCACAGTATCCCTCCCAAAGACCAGCTCTGAGAAAGACTTATTCCCTTCCCCCTCTTTTGTTCTCTGGAGCTGCCTTTGTTCTAGCTAATTTTCCAGGTCTGGGCCTCAACTTCAGACTAATACTCTGAAGTCTGTGCTACCTCCTGTTGTAACTGTCAGAGTCAGTTTCTGGTAAAAAGTATAAGCGGTGGCATCCAGAGAGGAGGCTGCAGCAGACACCATCAGGCCAGGTGTATTGCAAGGGAAGGGTGACCTTCCTCTAACTGGGAGGAAGTTAGAGACCTCTTTTACCTGGGGCCTCAGGAGGTGGGCAAATTCCATAGCTTCCCCAGAAAGTTAGGGTCTTGGGCAAACTTGGGGTGGGGAGGCTAGCCAGAGCCTTTGTGTCTTTGTCTTAGGAGGAGAGGAGGAGGAGGGGAGAGGGTTCATGTGGCTAAACAACATTCACCACCCGACTGAGGCTTGGGGGTGAGCTTTGGAACTAATCGTGGAAAGCAGGCGGCACCCATTATTCAGTGGGTAAGGCACTGGCCACATACACACCAAAGCTGGCGGGTTAAAACTTGGCCAGGGCCTGCTAAACAACAATGACAACTACAACTAAAAAATAGCCGGGCCTTGTGGTGGGCACCTGTAGCCCCAACTGTCTGGGAGGCTGAGGCAAGAGAATCATTTAAACCTAAGAGTCTGAGGTTGCTGTGAGCTGTGACACCATAGCACTCAATCGAGGGTGACATAGTGAGACTCTGTCTCAAAAAATAAATAAATAAATAAACATGGAAGGTTTTAATTTCAGCCCGGGCACTAGCACTGTGGCCTTCAACAAGATACTTAATCATTTCTAAGCCTCGATTTCTCTCATTTTGTAAAACAATAACAATAATACATACCTTACAGGATTGTTGTTAGAATCAAATGAAATGATAAGGGTAAAATATCCTCAATAATATCTGAATTGTTGTAAGATCTTGATAAAGGACTTATTCCTTTACAAAATGCTTTCTTAGATATAACCTCGCGTGACCTTCACAGCAAGGTAGGGTTGAGATCCCCAGTTTACAGATTTGGAAATTGAGGTTCAGAGAGGCAAAGTGACACCCATAGGCCCACAACAGGAGTGAATAAATCTAGGGTTTAAAGTCAGGTTTTTTGATTGATGGTCCCGTTCTAGAGTCCTGGCTGCGAGCACATAGATATGAGAGTTTCACTGATGATCATGGAAACCTTTAGGGAAAGGGAATCTGGGGGAAGGAATTAGGAACCTATAACCAGCGTAATGTCTTCAAATCTTATAATTATAGTGAAGAGGAGGAGGGTGAGGACTGTCTGGCATACGTCCAAGTGGAAGGGGAAAGGGGAGCAAACGGAGGTGTGGAGTAGTGGGCAGAGAAGAGAATCAGTGCCTTTCAAACACCTGAGAATAAAGAAGAGTGTGGGACCCGCTGACAGAATTGGCCACTGCAGAGGGGTCAGGGAGAGTGGGGACCGAGAACGGCCCACTGAATATGGCTACAGAGAAGCCACCACTCTTCAAAGACACCAGAATATTACGCAGTCGACCTGCCCATACTTACCCATAAAAGGAAATACAGTAGAACCTCTGCAAGTTGACACCCGAGGAACTAGACCAGACTGGTCAGGCTACGGAGGGGGCAACATAAGGAACCAGGCCTGCTGGACCGACACGTACACGTGGTGCATGTCCCGTCTCTGAAAATTAAGTCAACGGCAGCAGGCGGCCAGTGTAGGAAGGCGGTCAGCTGAGGAGGTTCTACCATCTTATACGGCATTTCTTTCATTTACAAAAGTAGACACAAATAAATAGAATAACATTACTGATACTTTGCATTAAATATGCTGTATCGTGCTCTGCACTAGTTACCATTAAACCTCTAAATGGTAATGTTCCTGGAAATGGAAGAACATAATAATAATAATTTCTAAAATCACCCCATAAAGATGAAGGCAATCGCTGATTTTCAGAACATTTCTATTGATCACTGGAAAAAATGAATAGCTTTTCTGATACATGTAAGAGCACAATTAAAACACTAAAAAAAAAAAAAGAACTCCAGCGATATGAGTAATATAAAGCTATTTCCTAATATAGAGGAACAGAAAGTGGGTAATTCTGGTGAGCGGCTCAGATTTCTTTTGCAAGGTTCAGGAGTATAAAGGAGCTCTGTGCTTGATGGTTCACTCAGCTCTAAAGTCGTAAGTTAACGCTGAGCACATTGCTTGAAATCAACTCTGAAGATGGATCAATACAGGCAGGAGAACAGGACAAAACCTGTGGTGCCCTGAGTGTTCTCCTCTGTACCCTCCTGGTATAGCAATGACGCGGTGTTCTCTTTATGACAATGAACAGAATTACAATATATGAAAAATACAATGATTCTATTTACTTTGGCTAATTAAAACATTATTTTTAAACATGTTAACTTAAAATATGTAAACTATAGGCAGCGCCTGGGGCTCAGTGGGTAGGGCGCCGGCCCCATATACCAAGGGTGGTGGGTTCGAATCTGGCCCCGGCCAAACTGCAACCAAAAAATAGCTGGGCATTGTGGTGGGCGCCTGTAGTCCCAGCTACTTGGGAGGCTGAGGCAAAAGAATTGCCCAAGCCCAGGATTTGGAGGTTGCTGTGAGCTGTGATGTCACCTCACTCTACAAAGGGGGATAAAGTGACACTCTGTCTCTAAAAAAAAAATGTAAACTATACATTTCTAATGTAAAGAAAATAAAAATGTAAACTAAAACTTCTTACCTTTTGTACAAGGCCAAGAGAGAGACACCAGCTACTTTGACAACCTAAAAGCGACTCTAGGAATGGCAGCAATAGCATGATCTTTGTAACCAAATGCAGCCAACAAAACGTCATCATTTTTCTCAACAGAGTTGGAGCTGCCATGATTGCTGGAACAGCTGCAGGGCAGAAAGCACCTGTTTGGAGTCTGCCGTGGCTTTACGTGGAAGGGCCTCCTGAGGAGCTGGCTGTGAGGGCTGTGGCCAGGTGGGTTTTCTCGTGTGGTTTCTTGTGCCACCTCGAGTCCTGCTGGTGGCCACAGTTCTCTAAGTGTGCCTGCCAATTGTCACTATATTGCTGCTCAACTCAAAACCCACTTTCTATTATCAGCTCTGTGATAATGAAACACTCCCAAGTGTTTCTCCTCCGCAATGAATACTTTTTTTCTTTTCTTTTTCTTTGAGGCAGAGTCTAACTCTCCACCCTGGGTAGAGTGCTGTGGCGTCATAGCTTACAGCAACTTCAAGTGCTCCTCTTGATCAGCCTCCCAAGAAGTAGCTGGGACTACATGTGCTCACAACAATGTCCAGCTAGTACTTTTTTTAGTAGAGACATGGTCTTACGCTTGCTCAGGCTGGTCTCAAACTTCTGAGCTCAAGAGTCCACCCGCCTTGGCCTCCAGAGCGGTAAGCACTTTGCTAGGTTTTTTTTTGCAGTTTTTGGCCGGGGCTGGGTTTGAACCTGCCACCTCTGGCATATGGGGCTGGCGCCCTACTCCTTTGAGCCACAGGTGCCACCCAACTTTGCTAGGTTTTATCAGTAGAGGGTTCTAGATGGACACTGGAGGAAGAGGGGATTCTCTGCTTCTTCCATCCCCTTCCCACCCAGGCAGGAGAAGCCCCCCACTGCTGTAACAGCTCTCAGTGCTGGTGTGGGTGGTGCCTGCACCCACCCCGTCCCCAGCTGCTGTGCATATGGGCTAATGGCACACTTCCTGACTGAAGAATTCAACTACAATTTGGACTTTGGACTTTACCTTCCAAATACAAATAATGTAACCTAAGCATATGTACACTCATATTAACCTGGAAAAAAAGATAAAAACAAAACCCGAATCTGAAATAAAAGAAAAAAAACAAAAAACCAAAACCCTGGGCAGCAGCGGCCCCCTTTGCTGGGGAATTGCCTTCAGCAACTAGGAGTTGCCTTTATCTGCCCAGGAGGCTGTGCCAGGCTCTCACCCACGGGGCAGGGACAGAAGGCCAGCCCCCGCCCAGTGTCTCCATTTGTGCCCCAGAGCATCTCCGTGGGATTAGGCTCAGCTTTATCCCGGGGTCCCACCCTGCTTGCTCTGGTCTGCTGCTCCTGACAGCATCTGCCTGTGAAGCATGGAAACAACTTTCATCTCGGGTCTGGTTCCAGGAAGCCCTGTTACATTTACAGAGCAGCAGAGCTGGGCAGCAGAGGGGCCCTCTGAGCAGCATTCCCAGAGGGAAGCAGGAAGAGGCCGAGCTGGGCAGGAGCCCTGTTCCTGACTCCAGGCTCAGCAACCACAGTTCACTCCTCTGCTGGGGAAGAGGGAGGGGCAGGGGCCTTGTGCTGGTGGAGCTCCCTCCATCCACCGGAAGAGAAGATCAGGGAGGGTGAAGAAGTACGCAGTGTCACCACCAACAATAATCACCGGGTTATTTTGTTTAAATGTGACGCTGTTGTATTTATTCCCCAGGGCTGCTATAATGAAGTATTAAGTATTAGGTGGCTTAAAACAACAGAAATTTATTCTTTCACAATTCTGGAGGCAAAAAGTCCAAAATCGAAGTGTCAGTAGAGATATCTGAGTAAATCACACATTTCCATGAAAGTGGACCCATTTTACTTTTAGTCAACAATGAGTGAGGGAACCCGAAGTGGAAGATGTTGTAACCAAGCATTGAGGATGCAAAACCAAATAATAAATTGCTGCTGGCTTGAATTGTGGTTTGTAGACACATCACTCCCATCCCTGCCTCTATCATCAGGTGACATCTCCCCCTGTGTCTTCGTGTTGTCTTGTTACAAGGACACATGTCCCACTGGAGTCAGGGCCCGCCCTACTCCAGTATGAATCTTAACTGATTACACCTGCAGCTTCCTATTTCCAAGTAAGATCACATTCTGAGGGACTGAGGGTTAGGGCTCCATCACGTCTTTTGGAAGACACAGTTCAACCCATAAAACTTGTATATAGGTCAGGCTTGGCGCCTGTGGCTCAAACAGCTAAGGCGCCAGCCACATACACCTAAGCTGCTGGGTTCGAATCCAGCCCGGGCCTGCCAAACAATGACAGCTGCAACCATAAAATAGCCAGGCGTTGTGGCGGGCACCTGTAGTCCCACCTACTTGGGAGGCTGAGGCAAGATTATCACTTGAGCCCAAGAGTTGGAGGTTGCTGTGAGCTGTGATGCCACAGCACTCTACCCAGGGCGACAGCTTGAGGCTCTGTCTCAAAAAAAAGGAAAGGAAAAAAAAAAAGAACTGTATAAGTCAAATAAGATATGTTTGAAGCCCAGATCCAGCCAGAGAACTGTCAGCTGGCTGAGGCAGGTGTCCGACTACGGGTTTCTATGACACGGCCCTCTGTGTGCAGAATACCCGTCTCTGTCACAGCACCTGCCCAGTGCACAGTATCGTCAGCCTGCTTTGATTTCCCTTTAGACTGCAATGCCTTCAAGCCAGCAGCAATTTATTATTTGGTTTTGCATCCTCAATGCTTGGTTACATCTTCCACTTAGGGTTCCCTCACTCATTGTTGACTAAAAGTAAAATGGGTCCACTTTCATGGAACTGTGTGATTTACTCAGAGCCCAGAGCCCAGCCCAGCGCCAGGCATTAAAAAGCACGAGCTTCCACTTGCAGCTTATTCCCCTTTGAAGGTGTGGGGAACCCACTTGGAAGCCCAGCGCTGCTGTAGAGATTATTCTGAACCAAAGGCATTTGAGATACAACAGATGCAGAAGGAAGCCTACTTGAAGCTCCCCTTACCTGACTTAAAACCAAAACTTTGTTTAGTTCCTGCCGTACATTTCTTTGCGGCATTTTCTACTAGGAGAGAAACCAAGCCTAAATCTATCATAAATATCCTCTCCAGAGGAGTTTTATGGCCTGAAAGAAGATGGAAAGATCATTTGCACCTATAAGACAAACATTATTGCAGATTCCCTTGTCTTCCATTTGTCTTTCCCAAGGAAATCTTATTCTTCTTCCCACAGACGCCTTCCCTCGCTCCGCTCCATTTCCTCTACTAACCTCAACCATTTAACAGGCCAGCTTCTTCTTTTGTTGGCTCCTGTGTGCATATAAATAAAACTTTTCCTCCTCTTACTCTATTTTTGTCAGTGTAATTCACAGGTCTGAGCTACAGAGTATAAAAGGGCAGAGGAAAGCATTTTTCTTCCCCTACAAAGCCTTTCAAAAAGATCTAATTTTTTTTAATCTGTGGTGTGTGGCTCTACAAAACACAGACTTTCCGAAACCTTATCTTGACAAGGGGAAATGATTTTGTGAAGAAAAGACAAGATCGTTATATTCCCATCAGCTTCTAGCGACTGCTGTCCTATGTCTGAACCATGGGTGCCCATGGTGACACCTCTGACCACATGTTCCAGTACCTTGTTAAACGTCTATGTTTTCAAGGGAAGGCAGGAAAATGGTATCCCAAAGAGTCAGCATGAATTATTTCTGGATGGGGAACTTTTTTTTTTTGAGACAGAGTCTCACTATGTCGCCCTTGGTAGAGTGCTCCGGGCGTCACAGCTCACAGCAACCTCAAACTCTTGGGCTTAAACTATTCTCTTGCCTCAGCCTCCCCAGTAGCTGGGACTACAGGCGCCCACCACAACACCCAGCTATTTTTTGTTGCAGTTGTCATTGCTGTTTAGCTGGCCCAGGCCGGGTTCGAACCACCAGCCTTGGTGTATATGGCTGGCTCCATAACCACTGTGCTACAGGTGCTGATGGGGAAATTTTTTAATTAACTTTTTTTTTTTTTTTTAGAGACAAAGAGTCTCACTTTGTTGCCCTCGGTAGAGTGCCCTGCTGTCACAGCTCAAAGCAACCTCCAGCTCTTGGGCCTAGACAATTCTCTTGCCTCAGCCTCCCGAGTAGCTGGGACTACAGACGCCCACCACAACCCCCAGCTATTTTTTTGTTGCAGTTTGGCCGGGGCTGGGTTTGAACCCACCACCTTCGTATATGGGGCTGGTGCCCCACTCACTGAGCCACAGGCATTGCCATTTTTTAATTGGCATTAATTAATTAAATTAATCTTTTTAAAGATTTTCTTTATTTTCTAAGTTTCCAGGAGTAAATATTAGTTTTATAATAAGAAAGCTCTTTCTTTCATAATAAACATTAATTAAAAATCAAAAATAGGGCGGCACCTGTGGTAACAAAATCGCTCTTTGTGTTCTGATATTTTTGTCTTTTTTAACCTTGAATCCAGACTTGACATTGCTGTTTAAGCACTTACACATACCAGCACTCCCTGCTGTTTGGATGGTTACACATATAGCAGAAGAGAGATTTTCCTTTGTGATTTTGCAGCCTCTGTAGGGGTTCAACATTTGCCTCCTATCCTGAAATCAGAGTCCATTTTATTTTACTGTTTTTGGCAATTGCACAGGTAATCACTACTTATGCAGGCTCAGCTATAGGACTTATTTTTATTAATATTAAGCATAGCCCCTACTAATGAAAGATAGGAGGTTTTTTTAAATTTTTTTTTATTAAATCATAGCTGTGTACATTGATAGGATCATGGGGCATCATTCACTAGCTTCACAGACCATTTACCAGGTTTCACATATACCCTTGTAAGATGCACCACTGGTGTAATCCCACCAATCCCCTTCCCTCTACCCCCCTCCCCCCTCCCTCCCCTCCCTTTCCCCCTTCCCCCTATTCTTAGGTTGTAACTGGGTTATAGCTTTCATGTGAAAACCCTAAATTAGTTTCATAGTAGGGCTGAGTACAGGAGGTTTTTTTTAAAGAAAGAAATTAGTAGAATGATGTAGGGAAGAAAAAGTATGATCTTTCCCTCACTCCTTGCAAGATCATGGCTGACACTCCTACAATAAAAAACATATTAACAAGTGAATAGCATAACAAATTTATTTAACAAAAATTTTATGTGACATAGAAGCCTTCACAATGAAGACTCAAAGAAATGGGGGTGGGAGGCACAACCGTGTATTTTTATGCTTAAGGTTTGATGAAGATCGAAAAGTTGTGGAGAAACATAATGGGAAAAAGCTGGTAGGATCTATTTGTTTTTTATGCCGATCACTAGATGATCAGAGAACAGGAATTATTAATGGTAATAAACTGGGGGAATTTACATTTGTCCCCGTGTCACTGTGTCTTCATTCTTTTCCTCTGGGTATAGGGCAGGACACCTGTCACACAAGGGTCTCAAGATCTACATTCAGAGAATGTTTGTGGTCAGTTCTCACATAGAAAAGTCAGGACAAGGTCAGAGAGTGACCTTTTTACTGTTGTTTTCTCAATTTCCAAGGTGCTTTTTTTTTTTTTTTTTTTGAGATAGAGTCTCAAACTTTTGTCCTGGGTAGAGTGCTGTGGTGTCAAAGCTCACAGCAACCTCCAACACTCGGGCTCAAGCAATCCTCTTGCCTCAGTTTTTCTAATTTTAGTAGAAACAGGGTCTTGCTTTTGCTCAGGCTGCTCTTGAACTTGTGAGCTCAAGCAATCCACCTGCCTTGGCCTCCCAGAGTGCTAGGATTACAGGTGTGAGCCACCTCGACTAGCCAAGGTGCTATATTTTGGAAAAGTGTGTCCTGAAATCAGTCTATGGTTTCTTGGGAAAGAATGAAACAGAGGAAAACAATCACCTTTTGAAACAAAGTGTTTTTTTGTTTTTTTGAGGGTTTTAGAAATTATTTATTCTCTGCTTATTCAGATAATTTGTGCTCTTTTCAGACAATTGACGAAATAATGATAGAGAAAGAAATTTCACTCAAATCCCACCATCTATAAACAATTTAAAACATTTTACCTTATTTCTTTCAACTTACAACATACTTTACCTATGTTTATCTACAATTAGAAGCATGTTATATGATCTATGAGTATTTTAGAAAATATTTAACTTCAAGAAAACTTTTTTTTTTTTTTTAACCCTTGGAGGAGCTAGACATAGATAAGCATCCCTGGGAGCAGAAACCCACTTTTATTTTTATAATTATTTTTTAATTCTAAATTTTTATTAAATAATAACAGTATATTAATGCATTTATGGGGTACAATGTGATAATTTGATATACAACGTGGAAAGCTTACATCAAACTTGTTAACATAACCAACGCCTCCCTTATTTGTTGTGGTAAGACATTTATACTCTACTCTTAATAGTCTTAAAATGTACCATTGCATTATGTGCAATAGATTTGGTCCCACCAAATACCTTCCCTCCTCTCAGCTTCCCCCCTCCTCTCCCCTCTCTCTCCTCTTCCTTTTTTTTCCTTCTGGACTATAGGTTTGTTTTATCATTCATATGAAAGTGTGGGGGATTATATATTAGTTTCATAATAGTATTGAGTACATTGGATACTTTTTCTTCCATTCTTGAGATACTTTACTAAGAAGAATATGTTCCAGTTCCATCCAGGTAAACATAAAATATGTCTCCATCTTTTTTATGGCTGCATAGTATTCCATGGTGTAACATACCACAATTTTCACTGCTCCCATGACTTGGCAACTATGAATTGGGTGGCAATAAACATTCTGCAAATGTCTTTGTTGTAAATGATTTTTGATCATCTGGGTATATACCTAGAGATGGAATTGCAGGATTGAATGGCAGGTCTACTTTAGTTCCTTGAGTGTTTTCTAAACTTCTTTCCAAAAAGAACATATTAGCTTGCATTCCCACCAGCAGTGTAGAGGTGTTCCCTTCTCTCCACATCCATGCCAACATCTTAAGTTTTGGGATTTTGTGATGTGGGCTAATCTTACTGGAGTTAGATGATATCTCAAAGTGGATTTGATTTGCATTTCTCTGATGATGAGCATTTCTTCATGTTTGTGGGCCATGCGCCTATCTTCTTCAGAGAAAACTTCTGTTCAAATCTCTTATTTTTTTTTTTTTTAAGACAGAGTCTTGCTATGTTGTCCTCAGTAGAGTGCCGAGGTCTCACAGTTCACAGCAACCTCAAACTCTTGGGCTTAAGCGATTCTCTTGCCTCAGCCTTCCAAGTAGCTGGGACTACAGGTGCCCACCATAGCACCTGGCTATTTTTTGGTTGTAGTTGTCATTGTTGTTTGGCAGGCACGGGCTGGATTCGAACCCACCAGCTCTGATGTATGTGGCTGTTGCCCTAGCTGTTTAGGTACAGGTGCTGAGCCAAAACAAAAGTGATTTTAAGATTACATGCAATTTATTTGAAAACAATGCTAATGTTCATTATAATTTGGTTAAGGACAAATTTTAAGAATATTTAAACAACGGAGAACTTAAGCCAAATCAAGATTAAATAAGAAAATAAGAATAGCTTGGTGTTAATTAACTGTGAATTAAATACAATCTTAAACACCCCCCCCCTCCAGTTGATTGAACGAACCCTCTCTTGGCCAAGAGGACCCCAGAAATACCCTAAAGCTGAGTTGCTGGCCATGAGAACAGAGGTCAGACATGCCTTCTCATGCCCGGTTCCTTCTTAGAGATATTCTTTGCAACAGGCCTAAGGCTATTCAAGGCAAAGCTTAAATCACACCCGCAGGTCATCAGTATACTCAACAGGTCACTTGAGTCTGGGTATATGGGATTGTCTCTGATTAGCAGACTTCTTTATCTTTACTTAAAATATTCCAAGCCTTTATACTAAGCTTCATCTCTTTAACCAATTATGAATCAAAGAATCAGCAGGGCTTGTTGGATTATGCCTGTAATCCTAGCACTTTGGAGGCTGAGTTGGGAAGATCACTTGAGCTCAGGAGTTTGAGATCAGCCTGAGCAAGAGCAAGACCATCTATATTAAAAATAGAAAAATTCCCAGAACTCTGGGAGGCTGAGGCAGGTGGATCACCTGAGCTCATGAGTTTGAGACCAGCCTGAGCTGCAGCGAGATCCCGTCTCTAAAAACAGCCGGGCATTGTGGCAGGTGCCTATAGTCCAAGCTGCTGGGGAGGCTGAGCCCGGAGAATTGCTTGAGCCCAAGAGTCTGAGGTCACTGTGATCTGTGATGCCAGGGCACTCTATTGAGGGTGACAAAGTGAGACTCTGTCTCAAAAATAAAAAAAAAGTCTAAACAATAAAAATAGAAAAAATAGCTGGGCCTGGTGGTGTATGACTATAGTCCCAGCTACTAAGGAGGAATCTCATTAGCAGGAGGACTGCTTGAACCCAGGAGTTTGAGGTTGCTATGAGCTAAGCTGAGGCCATGATACTCTAGCCAAGGTGACAAAAGAAGATGCTGTCTCAAAACAAAAACAAAAAACAAAGAATTTTTAAACCCATCTATAACCTGTAATCTCCATTTAGAGATATCTACATGTAATTCCCCTGACATGTGTAAAACCAAACTATAACCTAACCACAGAGAGCCCACTTGTTCAAGGCTTCTTGATCATGGCTCCAGGCCATGGTCATTAAACTTGACTCAGAATAAACCTCTTTAAATTATTTTACAGAGTTTGGGTTATTTTTTGGTGGATGTAGCCTATCAAGAAATCATGAAAAAATGTGTGTGTCCACATCTTGGACAGATTTTTGCCCTTGAACCACTCTAATAGATTGGCATTTGTTAGGGAAATATAATTAAAAATAAAATATCCCATCCCCCCCAAACCTATCCACAAGGAAGAGAAAAAAAACAACATGTGACTGAGCAAGCATTAAACCAGAATGTGATGTGAGTCTTAGGCAATCCATTAAAGAGATTGCAAAGGCAGAAAGAAACCTCACTCGCCTGTAGCTGAGTGGCTATAACGTAACACATCAGATAGGTTTCGCAAACTGGAGGGTGATAGCCAAAGGCGGCCATTCCTCCCAGGAGGATGGGAGACAGGGTATCACTTCCTTGATGACTATATTTCAAAGAGAGGAAATAGTCCTGAATTATGGAACTGCCAAGGGGCTTATTTAGCTATTAAAAGGTTTACATACATTTGAAGAGAACTGATAAAAGAATTCTGAAAGAAAAGGAAAAAAAGTGGGGACATGAGTTTCTTCTTTTAATTTCCACAGGGAGAATTAAGTCACTTATTTGCCCTTCCACACACTGTAGGGTCATTGTAAACTCATTTAACTTGTGTCAGATAATGAGGTAAAAAAGGTAATTTAGCAAATGTCAAGTATGCCATTTTCCTTTTTGGCAAAGTAGCAGGAACACACTAACTTTTCTAATTGCCTAGCCAGGATTTTTCAACTTTTCTTCTACCCCTCTTAGGGGTAGGTTCATTGCCTGGAGGTACTTGTAACAAAAGACAGATTGACAAGAAAAGAAGCATCACAATTTATGTAACAAGTTTTTACATGACACAGGAATCTTCTTGAGGAAATGAAGACCCAAAGCAATGGGGTAAACCTGAGTATTCTTGCTTGACTTGATGGAGAGTAGACAGGTGTGGAGAAACACGACTGGACGAATGGTCTGATGGAAGGGAACTTAGTGAGGCATGTGTATTCAGATCCCTCTGTGTCCCTGCGGCTTCCAAGATAAGGATGTTCCTTTTCTCCTGAGTAAAGGGAATCTCAAATTCCTTCCACTTAAAATATTCAATACGCCAAGGTGTCCTATGTGGGAGTAGCATGTCCTGAATCCTACAGCTTTATTAACATTTTGGGGGGCCAACAATTCTCTGTGGTGGTGGCTGTCCTGTGTATAGGATGTTTAGTAGCCTGCCTGGCCTCTTTCTGTTGTGGAACCCCAAATTCAGGCTCAGTTAAAGGTAAACACTGTTGACACTGATGCCTGGAGACAGGGACAAGTTTATTTGATTTGGCCAAACAGAAGACAGGAGAGCAAATCTCTCAGATCCACCTTGTCACAGATGTGAGATTGGGGGAGGTTTCTATGGTGGGGAAGGGAAGCAGGTCCCAGGGACTGGGAGTGAAGTCTGTGCTCCCTCAGTCTCAGAGCATGTTGACCAATCAGACTTCTAAGCTAACTACATCAAAGGTATTCATTCTCACTGCAAAACAAATGCATAGAGTTTTCTTGTGACCCTCATGTTGTCTCCTTCTGCTTGACAAATAACAAACAGTAAAAGCAGGAGTTCATAATTACTGTGAGGACCACGGCTATTGGGCAGGAGGCAACTGTGTCAAGGACCAAGGGCTTAGTCCCATTTTACATTATTTTAGTCATTAAACAAATGTCAGGGTATTGGCTGGGCATCATGGCTCATGCCCAGAGTGTAATCCCAACACTCTGGGAAGCCAAGGCAGGAGAATTGCTTGATATCAGGAGTTTCAGACCGGCCTGAGCAAGAGTGAGATCCCAAATCCACTAAAAATTGAAAAATTAGTTGGACATTTTGGTAGGCGCCTGTAGTCCAGCTACTCAGGAGGCTGATGCAGGAGGATTGCTTGAAACCAGAAGTCTGAGGTTGCTATGAACTAGGCTGTTACCATGGCATTCTAGCCTGGGCTAGATTCTGCCTCAAACACACAAATAACAACAACGAAAAAACAAGATACTGAAGTCTCAAGAGGCCAGGATGTCAGTAGGACTGTTCCAGCCCCTACCCGTAACAAAAAGTGTTTCCAGATTTTGTCAGATGTTCCCAAGGGAGGGAGTGGGAATTTCCCTCCTTTGAGAAACACTGGGTACACAAATCATCAAAATACACAAACCAGTTAGTTGAGCTTAGAATGGGGCTGGGCTGCGTGTGGTGCGCCTTCGGTCCCAACTACGCAAGCGAGTCGCCTGATGTGTGTTTCAGGACCACCAGGCGATGCGGCTCTTCACAGAGGAGCTTAGAGTTTTCAGTGGAAGACACCTGCGCATATACCAGCCTCAGAGCTGGTCTCATTTTCGGGGGGTAACAGTACCTTGGTATCTTTCTCAGTCCTCGTGATATGGGCATGAGCCCTAAGAACCAAACCAGTGTAGCTTCATGGTTTGTCTTATAACTAAGTTTTCATCAATCGTAATTTATTCTTCTAGCCATCATGAGAAGGATGAAAGAGGAGTTCTTTTTTGGAAGGTTTTGCTTAGCTCTGAGGATGAAATCTCCTATATAGAAGTAAATTAAGGCCATAAGGCAACAACTGCAGTAAACATTTGACTTCTACAGAAGTACAGACATAGCTAACAGTCACCTAGCAATTGTTTCAAAGCTTGCCTTCCTGTAATTGCTTACTGCTTATGAGCCATGTATCTTTGACTGGTGTAAGATTTGTGACTTCCTCAATCACTATCGTAAAACCGAAGACTGATATTTGAAATATCTTCCAGACTCTGCATTTGGGGGCACCAATTGATATCACCTAGGCCACTGGCCATGTGTGGGAACTGACCCAGTGGGTCCTGCAACCCTCTACCCAGGAACAGTCTCAGCCAAGAAGATAATTTCTGCTTTTCAACCCTATGAGCTCATCCCTAGGCAATCAGGAGATCTAATTCCCTAGCCCTTTGCTCACCAAACTACCTTTAAAAATCTTAGCCCCCAAATTCCCAGGAAGATGGATTTGAGACACTTCTCTCATCTCCTCACTTGGTACCTTGGGATATTAAGTTCTTTCTCTGCTGTAAGCCCAGCTGTCACAGTGGATTGGCGTCCTCCTGGGCAGTGGGCAAGGAACCCGCTTGGGTGGTAACAACCCCCTCCATTTCCCCTTTCCTTAAGATAAAAAGGTGCCTAAAGTTTGTACTAACTTAAAATGGTCTGTCAGGACACTAGCCTGACACCCAGGGCTGTTGGCTCCCAAATAACAGCTACTTTCTTCCTCGCGACACCTTGTCTCTCACCTTACTGGCTGTCCTGTGATGAGTGGTACCAGCTTGGCCTCGATTATAATTTTCAACACCCTCTTTTCATCTCCTTCAGCACTGTGTTTCCACCTTCTCCCTTGAATTCCTCCTCTTACCATTTTCGGTGCATTTATTTATGAGAATCCTGTCTCTGCTGCTAAGCTGCATGTCTCTCAAGGACGGCGCCCTATCAAACCCACCTTTGCGTTTTCTGCAGTGCACAGGAAACCCCACAGAGAGCGTGGGCTGCCTGGAGCAACCGCAAACAGGCACTAACCTCTGTCTTCCAGGGTCTCAAATTGACTTTCTGGTTTCCGCAGTAAGACTAGAGGAGTTTCAGCAGTGTTCAAATTCTAGAAGCAGGCCTGTTTCCCCCGCTCAGCTTTCTGGATACCACCTTTCCTTTCCCCGAGTTATTCCTCACTGGCATCATGAACACACACCATGGCAAGCAGCCCGATTCTCTCTCTGCCAGCCAGCTGGCTTATCCAGTTCCCACTGTCCTTCAAGAGCACCAGTATGTTTTTTCAAAATATTCCTTTTTGACTTAAGGATTATTTTGAATTAGGACAACTGAGAACCAACAGATGAAGGAAAAGCTCTTTATCTCCCCCAAACTGCCTAAAAACAAAGTATTTAATTTTTGTTTTCTGAAAAGCAAATGTACATTTTTAAAGGAAATTTCCATTTGTAAAGATCTCTCCCTTCCAAGAATAAAGCTACTCTGGGGAGATAAGTCTTATCACTGGATGGACTCTGATCTGGATGATGTAACAGTCCTTATTTACCACACACTTCCTCCCCAGATGGGTGATAACTTGCCTCCCCTGCTCTAAAGCCCAGCCCTTTCCCCCTTGTGGAGCCTTGAGTCTTCCTACAAGCGTCAATCATAGGGCCATCTCCTTGAGGTATTTCTTGGTGAACTCTCATGTACATGTATGTAATTAAAACTGTTTTTTTCTCCCATTAATCTCTTTTTTTTTTGAGACAGAGTCTCACTCTGTCACCCTCAATAGAGTGCCATAGCTCACAGCAACCTCAAACTCTTGGGCTGGAGAGATCCTATTGCCTCAGCCTCCCGAGTAGTTGGGACTACAGGCTCCCACCACAATGCCCAGCTATTTTTAGAGATGGAGTCTCGCTCTTGCTCAGGCTGGTCTCAAATTCCTCAGCTCAGGCAATCCACACACCTCAGCCTCCCAGAGTGCAGGGATTACAGGTGTTAGCCACCATGCCCAGCCCTTATTAATCTGTTTTCTATCAGGTTAATCCCTGGGTCCTAGATATTGAACCCAGGAAGGTGGAGGGAAAAGATGTTTTCTCCTACATCCTCAAAATCTAATTATCTCCTGTCCTTGCAAAGCGTTAAAGATGACTGGCATTAGAAAAGCTCTAATGGTGATGAGGAGGACCACACTGTGACTACCTGCTTTATCAGAGAGGGTCCAGGTTGGAAAACAGGGCTTATCTCAGATAATTCAGTGGAGAGAATGTAATGTGGGGGACTAAATACAAATGTGTAGAGAGAGTTGAAAAGTCAAAGGACGGGGGTGAGCCAGGTATTATCAATAGCAGAAAGCTGCTGTGCCTTGCAGGACTTGAGAGAGCAAGCGAGAAGGTGGCCTTAGGAGTCCGGGGCCTGTGTGAGGGGCTGAGACTGCAGAGGGCCCGTCTCACAGAAGCTGGATCCTTGGAGGAGCAGCAGCCAGAGAAGCTGCCCTGTCTCCAGTGGGCACCTCCCATCGGCCTGCCGAGGAGGAAGAACTTTTTCTTCATCCTCTTAGGTTCAGTAGCTCACATCCTCTTAGGTTCAGTAGCTCAGGGCCTGTGCGTTGAACTGACAAAAGACAGCTTAACGAGAAAAAGCAGAGTTTGTTTGTGTGTACAATGTGCAAACAGTACTAGCAAGAGGCTCAATGATAAATAACCACACGTGATGTAGTGGGTAAATCTGGAGCTGATACAGCAAAATGTGTAGGATAAAGGGAAGGAGGAGAAAAGGTTCCTAATGGAAGAGCAAACATGTTTCTTTAGGAGAGACAGATAGGTTTTTAGGGGGAAAAAACCTAAGAGATAAAGTTTACCATAATGTTTGTCCATGCAGGTCTGAGTCATCTTTCTGTCTTCTTCTTGGGGAGAAAACTCAGGAGACTGGAGATTTCCTCTTGGCTTCACACCTGGGAGTAGACCTGCCCCCAGGCTGACTTTATGGCAGCCTTATTGAGAAGTTCCTGCATTTTGTCAGATGAGGGGAGCTCCCAGAAGGCTTCTTTTAGTAACTATTGAATCTCAAGCGTCTTGAGCTTAAAATAATGTTTATGTTGTCAACTTAAATAACAGACGGAGAGAGGCTCTCTAACGGAGTTTGTTTGGATATAAGGCATTGCAGTGGAATTCTCACAGCCATGGTAATCTACACTCGAGGAGGCAAAGGAAGGCAAATGCTTGTAAAGAATGGGGAGTAGGAGGGGCGGCGCCTGTGGCTCAAGGAGTAGGGCGCCGGTCCCATATGCCGGAGGTGGCAGGTTCAAACCCAGCCCCGGCCAAAAATCACAAAAAAAAAAAAAAAAAAAAATAAAGAATGGGGAGTAGGAATACATCATCATTTTCAAATATTTATAATTATCCTTGGCTACAAAGATCAATAACAAGGGTGAGGCTAGTGTGAGGTGGACAGGCAATTGCTGGGCAGAAGTATTTTTTTGTGCACGAGTGTGATGGCCCTGGTGCAGCCCTTGTGCAGTGCTGTGATTTCTGTAGTCTTTTCGGTTACCAAGCATACGAGCATGAGAACCTTCTCTTCCTGGCCTTCCCCAAGCTCACGTGTCTGAGTTTTCTTAACATTGCTAACTCCACTGTGATTCTGACAATTTTCCCAGCACAAGCTCTGGTATTCAAAGTGGGTCCCTGTGGGCTAAAGTGAACTGAGCACCAGGTGGACAAGGTAGACAGCAAATGGAAGTGTCCAGACTCCAGCCCCTGCAGTTCAGAAAAGAAAGGAGCAGGACATGGTTCAGACACACAACCAGCCCATTTCTTTTTCTGTGCTCACTGGTGATACAGCATGTGGCCCTTATGGAGAACTCTGTGATCTGAGAGACCAAAACTGTTGCCCCCTTTATCAGTTACAGTTAAGACAGGCTGTATAGTTAAGGAAACAAAAATTACCTACGGGTCAAGGGTTCTGGACTTGGCATGGAAAATTTCTAAATTTTTGTGGGTACAAGAAAAACATACTCTTGCTAAACTCCTTATCAGGCAAATTATCCTAACTCTGATTAGGATAACAACACAGACCACTACAACTCTGATTGGACATTGGACTGGCTTTACAAACATTCTTTTCTGAGAAGCAACTGAAGACTTTAACCCAGTTATAGCCAGTGTAACTGGCTCTATAAATGAATTTCAATGACCCCTATATATTTTTTAATAGTCTTTTCCCTTCACAAACTACTCGATCTTTTAAGTTCGAGTTCCAGAAATGGTGGATTTTCTGCAAGAAAAAGGAGTTGGGATTCTGAAGGCCCAACATTTGTCCTCCCCTACAACCTGCCCCCAGTGGCTGTAGCCCCTTGTTAGTTTCACCACAACTGCCCCAAGGCATGTGGCCCCTCCTTTAAAAGCCCAGGATCTCAGTTAGTTGGAGAGACAGACTTCAGTTGGCTTCTCCCAAAAAGGTGTCTGTTGTATTAAAAATTCCTTACTTCCATGGGAACCCTCATCTCAATAATTGTATCTTTGTGCGCAGAGCAGCTGAAGGTAGATGGAAGCCCCCTTGCTATTTAGACAGCACCAGCTTAGAGAGGCTGTGCACTATCTTTGTGCCTATCAATTCACATTTTGATGCAAAGAGCCAAATTGGAATGCTGAAATCCTGCCCAGCAGTGAACATGTGATGCATGTTACATGTGTTCAC
The DNA here is from genome assembly GCF_027406575.1 of Nycticebus coucang. Lineage (NCBI taxonomy): Eukaryota > Metazoa > Chordata > Mammalia > Primates > Lorisidae > Nycticebus > Nycticebus coucang. The sequence goes on from NC_069780.1 coordinate 13,074,788, forward strand.
CCGCTGTTCATGCACGCAGTTCCACTCGTAAATGCGTACAGCTTTTCCCCAAGCCTGTTGAGTAACAGGGATTCTGCAAGGCATAAAAACTCAAACTGGCTCTCCCCTCCTTGAAGAAAGAGCATCTTTGGTCCACAGGGAGACTATCTCTTCCCAGTTTGCAAATCAATACCACTAATACATCTTTCCTTTCTACTGTCACCATCCTGGTGGTCTTTCTGGGTGAAATTTCCATCGTGAAAGAAGGAAACAATGCCCACCGTGGGGTACCAAGCCCCACAGTCCACTTCTGAGTCTACTTCAACCACTGCCTTGATGGTGTTGCCTACCGAGCAGGGAGTTGTTTCTGAGAGACCTCCACCACCTCCAATAATCACACACATGAAACTTCTAACAGGGTGGTTTGTAAGTCACACCAAACTGAGGCGCTCAAATAAAATCACCCTGAAGCTTCTTAATTTATAATACAAATGGGGCAAGTGTTCCCAGAGATATGGAGAAGAGATCATTTAAAGCCACCTGAATTGCCTGTGCAGCGATTTCCCTACAATTCTAGCAGACGTCAGCCAGGGCATCTGTTACCAAGGGTGGAATCAAAACTTCTCATTCAACAGAGATCGCTGACGTTCACTAAAGAAAGCAGAAATCTGGAATGTGTTTCTCTGGTCTTAGCCCACTTAGTGGCCTCTCTCTGACATAGGAACCCAATCAACCATTATTTATGAATGAAATCATAGCCATTACGAATCAGTAACATGCCAATTATGCAATTTGGAATAAATAATGGGAAAGATTCTTTCTCATCGCTGAATTGACAAGAAAGAAGTTTTGACAGCAACTGCTCATTTTGAGACAACAAATTAGGACACGTAGCAAGCTTGTAGGGAAGGGGCGTCCACCTGAAGTAAGCATGGCCCACAGTGAGGGGCAGACACAGCCACTGCCAGGCTGCTTCTACCTGCAATTCTATTTAATGAGTAGCAGGTCATTCGTACTTTTTTCCATATGTGAACTCACATCTTTCTTTTGTGCTTCTCTCAAGGACTTTCAGTGTCTTCTGAAAAAGCATGTGTTCCTCCAGCCCAACATCTTGGCAAAGGTGAGACTTTTTGGCAGCAGGGTCATTAATGATAGTAGGTGCTGGAATGAATGTAGGCAGCCAGGACTGAGGGGAAGGCAGTGACCCAAGTACTGACAGCTGTTAGAGCCTTGTTTCTGTGCATTTTAGTGTCCCCAACAGAGTGGCACTGACACCATCATTAACAGTTAATTTTGATTTGGTATGTCTGCCCAGGCTGGGGCAACTGAAGTGCAGCCTGCCCGCTGCCCATAAAAGCTCAGCCCCCTAGAGGCCAGTCTGAACTGCACCTGCTCAGGCCCAAGCCATGGGTGGAGGAAGCTTTTCAAGGTCATTCTGGTTTCTAAAGTCTTCAGCCTGGTGCAGGAGTTTTGGAAGATGAATTTAAGAGCTACACTAAGAGCTAAATAACTTATGCAAAATTGTCTTCCTCCTTTCTTGTGATCCTATCAAGAAAAAAACCCAAGAACCAAAATCAAATCAAAGACTAAGACCCAAACAACCAAACAGCAAACTCAGAAGGTGTCTTTTTAAAGTGAGCTGAGTGGAGCCTTTTGAACAAATACAGAGGGTGCCCCAAAATGTATACACATTTTAATAAAGGAAAAAACTATTAAAATTGTAATACTCAATATTTACCAATAACGTTTGTTATCTTGTATATTGTACCTTGTATCTCTTATAATCGCAAAAGTCAAAAGTGACTTGAGTATTACAATTTTAATATAGTTTTTTCCTTTCTTAAAATGCTTATACTTTTTTTTGGCAACTTTTGTATAGAAAGGTTAGAGACTCTCTTCCTGATTGAACTTTAGAAAGGCTCCTCTGACCCTCTTTCTGACAAAGCCTTAAATGACTTCATCCATTCTACCCACCCTGCTACTAAAAGCCTTAAACAAACACTAAGGTGGCTTCTTTTCTTCTTCTTCTTCTTATTTTTATTTCCCTTCTTCTGCCAATCCTCCTCATCCTTCCTCCCCCCCCATCCAAGGTAGTTTCTAACAGCTCAAGGCTACATTCTAAGATGACCCCAGTTCCCCTTAAAGTGTCCACCTGAGAATGCTGAAGGCTGCTGGGAGAATTGCTGCTGTTTATTCCAGCCAGAACCTGGTAATAGACAGACAGCCCCTGAACGGCCCCACCCCCACCTTAGAGCACTTCCTGTACAAAGCAGGTGGTTGTAGATGCTTCCTCTCCTAGGTGTTGTTGGTCTTCTGACACCTAGACTGTCTTCTCAAGGACTGCAGCTGTCTCTTTGGAATGCAAATATTCAGGGGAACAGCTCTGCTCCCCCTCCCGGCCTTCCAGGAGGGGAGCTCCTTGCTGGATTTTGGATTTGCCCCACTAAGTCCTGTCATAGAGATAGAGGAGAAGTCTGCTTTCCTCCAAACAAGCACCAATTCACAAACCCAGTCTCTGCCCCGGCCCCCTCTAGTGCCCCTGCCCACTCCCTCATTCTCCCTTTCAAACACCCAGTCACCTCTGCATAAATCCAAGCTGAGCTCAGTTCACCCCCACCTCTGCCCATTGCAGTGGTTACCATGGAATAGTCTACCCACTAGCACTTCAACTGGTGTCTGGCTTTGTCTTTGACAAAGGTCAGATGCATTTTCTCTCTGTCACAGGGAGCAGGGGTTAATATATACAGACAGATCACAGAGCTAACAAGGCCAAGGTTACGAACTTGATCTCCAGATGGCTCTGCCCTATGGCGCTCCCCCCCCCCGCATTCCCCACCCCGTGCACACCTCTGTCAGGCACCTCGCACATGCCTTTCCTTGGTCACAGGGGAGCCCAGATGAGAAAGCAGCGATGGCTCAGCACAGGTCGTGCGCTGCTGCTCTTTCTTTCTCAGGCCTGCTGTAAGCGCTCAGACACAGATGATGAGGCCCTACCTCTTCCTTACACCCGGGCAGGGACAGCACCTGTGCCCCCAGGTGCCCTTCTCTCTTCACTCTGGCATCCCCATTTCTCCCGTCCTTTCAGTGTCTAGCTCATGTCCCCCGTCCACAGTTCTTCGACTCTGCCTCCCATGTTGTTCACTCTTGCGCCTTGAGCATTGTCTTTCATACTCTGTGTCTCATTTTGTCACCATCAGCTGCTCACGGTTTGTGCGTTTGTGCTTTGCTACTCCTAAAAGAACCAAGGACCAAATATAACCCGCCCCTTGTTCTTCACCAGTGTCTGGCATCAGGCTGAGCATACCGAAACCACTCAGTAAAATGCATTTAAATTTTTCATTGAGCTTTCAATCGGCTTTGACAAATTTCAGCCAAATAATGCCGAATTTCCTCATGGTTTCTAGGATGGACAATAGAGTTTCATTATAACTCTTCAAAGTGCTTAAAAATGTTTGCAGAATCAAAGTAATATATTCTATTGCCTGTGGATTTCCCCCCAATTTTATGTGTGATCATACAGTAACATTACATTTACCATAAAGTAAAATCATTTAGCACATAGCATTATTAGTGTAATGGCTAGTTATTTACACTTAGTTAGCCTACATTATCATAACTATGCATATCTCTTTATTATAATATACTTTTGCCCATTATAAACAGAGAAAGAATGCTTTGGCTTATAAACTCAAACAATAGGTTTGGCTCCCATAGCACAGTGGTTATGGTGCCAGCCACATACACCAAGGTTGGCAGGTCTGAACCCGGCCCCGGCCAGCTAGACAACAATGACAATTGCAACAAAAAAATAGCTGGGTGTTGTGATGGGCGCCTGTAGTCCCAGCTACTTGGGAGGCTGAGGCAAGAGAGTAACTTAAGCCCAAGAGTTTGAGGTTGCTGTGAGCTGTGACACCATGGCACTCTACCAAGGGTGACATAGTGAGACTCTGTCTCAACAACAAAAACAACAAAAAACAAACTAAAAACTCAAAAAATAAAAAAAATTAAAGAAAATTAAAACTTAACATTTCAAACTTTGAATTCTCTGTGGATTGGATCTCTGCTCTTCCCATCCCCCACACTCCCTTCCTTCCCTCTTTCTGCTCTTCCCTTCTCCCTATAGTTTGCTTTCTTTTTTTTTTTCTCTAGGTTTATCTGGAGTGTTATGATTTTTTTTTTTACAGTGTGTCTAGGTATTGGTCAGGACTTGGTGAGCCCTTTCAATGTGTTTTTCGTCAGCTCCAGAGAAGTTTTATCTCGTTTTCATTTGTTTTATCCCAGTTGGACTCAGTTCTCTTCTTCTGATAATGCTTACTAAGGATACATTCAAATGTCTGAATCTCTCCTCTGTGCCTTTTATTGTTTTTCTTTCATCATTAGCAATTTTTTTGTTCTTGGGAGATGCAGCTCAGAAGGATTCTTTAGCTCAAACTTGGAAATCACTAATCAGCTCTCCAGCTCTGACAACTCATGCCATTGGACCCATTTATTGAATTTTCTGTTTTGATCAAAACATTAACTTGTTATGTTAATTTGATTACTTATATCTTCTATCAAGTGTCCACTTTAAAATGTGAATGGTGTTTCTAAAACCTTGATCCATTGCTCTAGTACTTGTTTCCTTGGACATGAATTCTTCTGTTCATTGAATTGTTCTCTTTTTATCCTGTTGACTTTATTCATAAATCTTTGGTATTCGTGCTTGTCTGTGCAACTTAGTGCCAGGGAATCCTGTTCTCTGCATTTTTTGTCATCAGATTTTGGTTAACATGGTGAGGGCTGTGCCAATCGCTTTTCTCATAGGTATGGAGAGGTTATCTTGTTCCTTTTGTTCCTTTCTGGACCCAGCAAGATGACTCCCACGACTCCCACGACTCCCCAGGGACACTGTTTTGGCCTTTGCAGGAAATGCTACTTGCGTGTTGTTCTGCATCAGGGGGGGAGTGAACACAGCCTACTGGTCTAGGATGCCCCACCTGGCTCTGCAGTCATCATAACCTTGTGTGTTAGTGCCAGTCCTCCTGGTTTTCTGTATTATTATATATCTATTATATATGGGGCTTTAGGCAGGAGGAAAGGCTCCGCCTGCCCTCTTAATCCACTCCTTTCCAAACACACGCAGGATAGCTGCAAATGAACACAACCGAGAGCAGAATTATCAGTGTGATCAAGTGTGCATCCAGGCTCTGTCACTTGGTAAAAGATGATCCTGGACAAACCACACTGTCTGCCTTTGAAGTGTGGGGTAAAGAGTAACATAGCAGATGGCTATAAGGAGACAGAAAATGCATGCAGTGTTTAGCACACTGCTGGCTCAAGCCCTCAATAATAGTAACTTATTATCATCCTTATTATTTATCATTGAGAATAATAAAAGAAATATACACCTGTCAGTATGATTACAAATTACTGGATTGTAATTTGTAATTATAATTACAAAAAAATTAACAAATTGTAATTTGTAATTACAATTACAAAAAAATTAACAAATTACAAATTGTTAAAGAAAACCAAGCATAAGAATGGATATGTATTTTTGATGTTACTTCTTGTCATAATGGCATAGGAATTCAAAAGCTGCAGTGGCTGGGTGTGGTGGCCTGTTTCTGTAGTTCCAGCTACTCAGGAGGCTGAGGCAGGAGGATCCCTTGAGTCTAGAAGTTGGAGGCTATAGTAAGCTGGGATCACACCATCCAGCCTAGGTGACAGAGTGAGACTCAGTCACTAAAAAAAAAAATGTAAAAGCTGCAGTAATGTTTGTGTGGAAAGGCCCAACAGGTAGAACCATAAAGCATAAAGGAGGGTCTTACACTAGTCTTAACAGTTCCTGAAAATATACCAGTGTGGAGATTTGTTGAAAGGGTAAGTAGGTTTGAAAAGGCTTAGGTGTATTTCAAAAGAAAAGTCTTCTTGGGGGCACAGGTGGCTGTTAGCTTGTAGTCTAAAGTAAAGGAAGCTTGGAATTAGAAAGATCTTGATAAAGTTAAGCATCCTAGAAATGGGCAAGCTGGCTCATAGCTTGAAATGAATAAACAAAAAAAAGGAAGAAAGAAAGAAAATGTGAAACCCACATCAGAACTGTTGACATTTTAGTGTTTTTGGTTTTTTTTTTGAGACAGTCTCACTTTGTGTCCATGGTAGAGAGTACCATGGCTTCACAGCTCATAGCAACCTCACTCTTGGACTTAAGCAATTCTTTTGCCTCAGCTTCCCAAGTAGCTGGGATATAGGAGCCCTTCACAACATCTGGCTATTTTTTAGAGATAGGGGTCTCGCTCTGGCTCAGGCTGGTTTCAAACTCGTGAGCTCAGGCAATCCACCCTCCTCAGCCTCCCAGAGTGCTGGGATTCCAGGTGTGAGCCACGGCGCCCAACCGCATTTTAGTGTTCTGAAACCTGATTTAAAGCAACTGCAAGTATATTCTTCGAAGCTTCAGCACAATCAGAGAATACCTTAAAAAATTTCACATTTAAAGCTAGGTGCAGTGGCTCACATCTGGAATCCCAGCACTCTAGGAGGCCGGTGGATCAGCTGAGCTTAGGAGTTTGAGACCAGCCTGAGCAAAGCAGAGCAAAGCAGTCTCTACAAAATAGAAAAATAGCCGGGCGTTGTGGCAGGCACCTGTAGTCCCAGCTACTTGGGAGGCTGAGACAGGAGGATTGCTTTCGCCTAGGAGTTTGAGGTTGCTGTGAGCTATGATGCTACGGCACTCTACCTAGGGTGACAGAGTGAGACTCCTTCTCAAAAAAAAAAAAAAAAAAGAAAAATTTACATTCAAATCTTTAGTTTACCTAACATTTAATTTGTTTTAAGGAGACAGGTTTCTCCATGGTGAGACAGTCATTCGTTCCACCCCATTCACTCAGTGGCCCTCTTTCCCACTAGCCATGGTTTTCTCTGCCTACCATGCCATCTGTCTTCTAAAAAAGTGTAATGCTGGACTCTGGCCACAGGGGTGGGGAATGGACTTAAGCTGGACTAATTGGATATTTCTCAAGGATTTTTCTAACTGGAGTTGGTAGCAATTATGAGAGAGAGGTATATTCAAACATTATCCACAGTTCTTAATGTATAATTAAAATATATATTTTTCAATTTATAAAGTATAAGGAATCTTGAATAAGACATATGTGCAATAAATAATTCATATTTGAAAATGCTCATCAGATAGCTTCATGCCTTTTCAACGGGAGAAGCCACAGCACCAGGAAGGTCGGAGGGCAATTTCAATAACTCTTCGACTTCTTCCTGCAAAGCCTCTGCTTTTTCATGCAACAGCATCTACAATAAAATGTCGAGACATAAGGACAAAATACGCATTGCTAGAGAATCGCCAGTTTTACTACTACCTATTGGACACCTGAAACCTTATACATCAGTAATCTGTACATTAATAACGAGATTGAAAAATGGCCACTTAAGAACAAGTGATTACAGTAAATGGCGCTGAAGCATTTAGTTAAAACCATTTTAGCTGATCACTGCATTAGTATACCAAAAATAAAAGGAGCTTTAATAGTCTCAAAGATTTGTTTTATTGAAGACTCAGCCACTTAAAAATTAACTTTTAATCTATAAAATCTAGACAATTTTGCAAAAATTTAATTAGCTCTTGAAAATGTTCTTTATATGTATGCCTTTTATTATTCCTCAAAATTTAGTATGCTTTAAAAAACCCACCCGTATTTCAAGGAAAAGTTTTATTCAAGCTTCTAAAGTTAAAATGGTTAATTTCAAAAGCAACATGAGCAAAAATAGTATTTGTAAACTTGGTATGTAGAAGATGTCAATGAGTGTTTGCTGAGTAATGATTTTTTCCTCTTTCTTCTAAAAATCAGAAAAAAAATATTGGCAATTGTTGAATCTGGGTTTTTTATATGTAGAGGTGAAGTATTTGCACTATACTTTTGTTTTAGAATATTTATAATAAAACATTTAGCGAAATCAGAAAGGGGAAACAACCTTGAAACTGACTAAAAGTAAAAAAAAAAACACTCTTTACCAATTTGATAAAGCATAGCATTACAGAGTATTATATAAAAATGATTAAATTGTATTTAGGTAGGCTTAATGGGTAGAGTGCCCTGGCGTCACAGCTCACAGCAACCTCAAACTCGGGCTCAAGCGATTCTCTTGCCTCAGCCTCCTAAGTAGCTGGGACTACAGGTGTCTGCCACAATGCCCAGCTATTTTTAGAGACGGTTTCGCTCTAGCTCAGGCTGGTCTCAAATCCGTGAGCTCAAGCAATCCACCTGCCTTGGCCTCCCAAAATGCTAGGATTACAGGTGTGAGCTACTGTGCCAGGCCTGAAAGCTATTTTCAAATATCTGAGAATCTACCATATAAACTAAAGAATAGACTAGTTCCAGAGATGGTACTCTAATTGCAATGGTAGAAATTTTAAGAAGGCAAAATTTAGCTTCAGCACATTGGGATGATTTTTGTAACACTAAGAGCATCTGAGAATAGAACAACTTAATTTCTGATGTTGCAAGCTCCTTTTCAGATGGTGCTCAAAGGTGAGCAGACCAGATGTTGAGGATACTGAGGAAAGAATTTCTGTGAAGGACGTGTGAGGAGGCAGAGCTTGATGACTTCCATGGTTTCCTGTATTTCAAAGAACACTTAAAGTTGTTTTTGATTTTTAGGAGGTCCTTCTCTTTTAAACAAGATTTGTGTCATATGTCATAATTGATGCGTTATTTTACTCACAGATTGTGAAGACATACTTTTTTGTCCATAGAAATAAACTATTATGCAATGCTGTATGTGTTTGTTCTTATGTCTAAAGTATAAGGAGATGACACTACAAAATACCATAAAGGTTAAATAGTGGTTTTCTTACCTTTGCTGACGAAATAATTTGCTTGGCCTGGCGCCTTGATAAGTGATCAACTGTCCTTATCAGCACTTCAGGATCTGCATTAGCTAAGTGCGTTAGGCTTTTGTAACCTGCATTGTATAACTGCTTTGCTCGACCCTGAAAAGTGAAAAACAAGTAAGATCAGGGTTTGGGATTAAGAAAAAATGAAGCATCTTATTGAAGGGAAAAATCTTACATTAAAAGATAGGGATACACTAAGATAATAAAATAAATATGAAGAGATAACACATCAGAATCTTGAAGAATTTCTAAAGACACACTTGGGTGGCTCCAAGCCTACTGCAAGCTGCTTTCTATGGAACTTCAGCCAATTAATGGGCACTGTGATCAGGAATGAGGAGTCCATCAAGGCACTTGGGTTGGTGGCAGTATTTCAGGTCTTTAGGCAAAATGTTCTAGTCCAATATCCTTAAAATTATTTTCACCTTCTGCTCACTGGGCCTTTAGTGTGTGCATATGTTCTCTAAGTAAAACTCTTCAGATTCAGGAACTGAATAATAAGGAATAAACTGAAGCCAAGGGTTGAGTTGAAAGTAGGAAAAGATGAGGGTGGCGCCTGTGGCTCAAGGAGTAGGGTGGCGGCCCCATATACTGGGGGTGGCAGGTTCAAGCTCGGCCCCGGCCAAAAATGAAAAAAAAAAGAAAATAGGAAAAGTTAAAAAACCAGTTGAGGACACATTTGAGAATGACCCTTGATTCCACTGAATCACACTGCCTTACACAAGCACTGTGTCTGAACTGACAGAAGGCCATTCTTCACTGGTGTGGAGACAGAAAGAGAAGTTAAGGACAGGTGGGAGCAACACAGACTTGGGGAGAATCGCCCCTATACTCCTGTTATTTCTTTTCACAACTGAGATTTCTCATCAGTTCTGCTTTCCAATTAATAGTGGTCTTCTTGGAGGCCATGGCAGCAATTTATTTTAAATAAAAGACTCCCATGACAAATGAGTAACAAGGCTCTTGTCATTACTTACCCTGTAGTAAGACTTCACACTATAGTAGAAACCTGATTTTGTGTAATTGAAATAACCTGTGCAAACTGGGAAGCTACTGACCTCTAAAACTCCAGTCACTTCCATAAGAGGGATTAGTTCTGCCTTTACACAGTAAGTTAGCTTCTTGGTAAGTTCTACCAACAGGGCTCTATAAACCCAAAACTCCTCAAGTTCCTGCAGAACACAAAGACATAGGCGCAATTTAAATTTTGTTAAGTTATTTTGAAGTTTAGTTCATGTGGTAGGGGACTCAGGATGTTCCCTTATGTCAGTTCTGTAACTCAAGCCAGAGACCAAAATTATTATGAGAAAACATGGTGGAGACCCAGAGGAATTTGATGAATTGGTTTTAGGATGAAGAAAAACATTGAAAATTGAAAAATAAATCAATAAGAAAAGTTTCATTCATTTTTAATAATAACACCAGGAAGTGAATGCATAGTTTTTCTTTCCCAAGTGACTAAAAACAATTTCAACCTCTGGGAGTTTATCTTGAAGACAAAATACTAAATATGTAAAGATTCAAATGTAAGATGATACTCAATGCAGCATGAAAACAATAAAAATACTGGAAGCCATTGGTCAATTAAAGCTGGGTAGGCAAATGGGAATTCAATGTTATTCTGTCTTCCTTTATATGTGTTTACATTTTTCATTATAACAGCTTCTTTTATTTTAAAGGTCCCTTCCTAGCCTTTGGGTATCACTTGAGAGTTCACACTACACGAGACAGCATTAGCTAGCCATCCTGGGGCCTCACAGGAAGTAGCCAGTGCAGTAAAGACGGCAGTAAAAAGAAGAAAAGAAAACCTGTAACAGAACTACTGAACTAATCAACCCTGGAGCTGCCTTAGCTCTGGTGTGCTTGTTATATAAGATAATCTTTTTCTTACTGTTTAAAGTTTTATGAGTTTTTTGCTACTTGTTAAAAGTATCTTAATATGGGCGGCGCCTGTGGCTCAAAGGAGTAGGGCACGGGCCCCATACACTGGAGGTGGTGGGTTCAAATCCGGCCCTGGCCAAAAAAAACCCCCACACAAACAAACAAACAAACAAACAAAAACTTAATATGATTGGTGTACTATTTTGTACTACTTATATAATTTTGTAAAAGAAAAAATACTTAGAAATATTAAAAGTATATTTGTTAGAGAGCTTAAGTTGTCAGCTAGATTTTTCTTAGGTTCAGTCATCAAATTATAGTTGTTTTTCAAGTTCTACATATAGATTCTTTTACTCGAACAATTCTATAAGGCTTCAAATCCTCATAATCCTAAATAAAACAAAGGAAAGGAGTATTATGGAAAGCATGACAAACACAGAAAAGATAGGAAAAGGTATTTTAAAGGCTAGCTTTTCCTTATCACTCATTTTTGTCTACTGTTTAACTAGCACAAACTCAGGGAATGTGAGCTAACATTTAGAAATCAGCGTAAACAAAAGATACTTATAAGGTAATTTGCTAAAATAATTGATTTAATCCAGTGCCAAAGATATTTGTATCATTTATTCCCTCTATCAGCACATATAATATAATTAATTTCCATATACATACACAAAATATGAAGGTTTAGGAACAAATGAATCAAAGCTTAAATTTAGAAAACAGAATTTATGGGAACAAGTTTTTAAAAAATTGAGTTGAAAACAATATGAAAAGGATTACTATGCCACTCAATAAGAAGACATTTAAATGCAGCAAAAATGACTTACATTATACATTCATAAAACATTATCTGGATAGAAAAGTCTGCTAAGCTTTCCTGTATTATTCAAGGAAATTCTGAAAGTTTCTTTTAGTAAAGCCTTAAACAAATCTATCTCACATGCACATACATGAAATACAGTTTTCTTTTTAAACCTTAAAATAAAATTTGATATAAAAACCTAGAGTAGCTGCCTGACACTGGCAGCAAACTTGTAAGCTTCAGTGGCAATCAAGAGAATATGGTATTAAGTAATCATGTGGTAGCTTTTGGAAATTGGTAACTTATTAATCAAACACTTGACACTTTTATCACTCATAAGAAAGACAGTCACACACACAAAATCTACACAAATGAAGAAAGATTAAGAATTTAATTCCAAATACCTGGAAGTATTAATGATGGTTCTAAGAGTTGGGTTAACTTGGTACTTTTTATTGATATTTATTCATTATGTCTTTTAGTTGATTAATTTTTGTATCTTTACTATGAGTATATATTTAGCACTTTTATAAGCAGATGAAAACAAAGATCTATTTTAAATAAATTTTGAATGGTTTGTAATAATAGAGTAAGTCGACAATGAAAAAACAGTGATATCCTAACTGGTTTATGAGTTTAGTAACAATTAAAACACATAAAGTCCATATCATGTATTTAATGAAATTACCTCGCAGAAATGTAACACACAAGATGAGAATGAGGCAGCTCCAGTGAGAAGATTTTGTATATATCCTCGGGGCATATTAAATTTTTCAGACACAGTCCAAATGTTGGTCTCTTTAAGCAAGGTATAAAGAACAAAAGACAGGTAAAGTCTGTTGACAATGTCCTTGTCCACCTTCTAGAAAGACAATCAAATAAATTTATGTAATGGACCTGCTTAAAAGTATATGTTATATTAAATTTAGACAAGCGGTACACTAAATAAAGTTGTGCTGTAGGATAGCAAGGACAGAATAATTCCATAGAAACAAAACTAATTTCTAACATAGATACTTTTGGTTAAGTCAAATTGATTTGCATTTTTCCAAAACAGAACACGTCAAATTGTTTCCAGTTTAAATTAAACTTCATTCTATATGGAGTGTAATGGGTTGAACTGGGTCCCCTGCCCTCCCCAAAGAAATAAATGCTAATCTCCAGTACCTGTGAATGTGATCTTATTTGGAAATAGGAGATTTGCAGATGTAACTATTAATTGTTAAATATCTGTAGGTGAGACTATCCTGGATTTACAGCTATTTTACAGATGTCTAAATTCAGTGATGAGAACCTTACAAGAAGTGATGAGGATACAGAGACACGCAGAGAAGGAGGCAAAGTAGGATGGAGGCTGAGATTGGAAGGATTTGTGTAGAAGCCAATGAACGCCAAGGATCGCTGGCAACCACAAGAAGCTAGGAGCGAGGCACAGGATGGTTTTTCTCAGAGCCTCTGGGAGGAACCCTCAAAGCCAACACCTTATTTTGCACTTCTGGCCTTTTGAACTCTGGGAGACACTGTCTGTTGTTCTAAGTGACCCAACTTGTGGTAATCTGGTGCAGCAGCCACAGGAAATGAATAGAGGAAGAGAGCGTTGGGAAGATGTTTATATCATTTACTGTGACATTTGTAAATTGTACCTGTCTGTGATTGCTCTTATAAATTAGACTAATGCATTTTAGATAAATATTAAGAAGCCTGTCTATGTTGTAAACTAAGAGTAATTATCAAATTCTATGATTTCCACATGATCATGATAAATGATTGTTTCCAAAGTTAAAATACTGAGAGTTGTCAGTTTCTGTCCTGTGCACCTGCTTTTGCCCCTGGTGCCTAAAGACTATATTTTTGCATAAAGTATTTCATAGTTAGTATCAAGCTAACTTAGAAAGTAACTGATGCTTAAAATCAAACTGAAAAAAGGATGAACTTGAGAGACAAAAAAGGAGGTAGAAACTAGTACAAAATTATATCCTCTACGACAGGAAAAGAATGAGGTGAGACTTCGGGTGAGACTTTGGATGACATATTGAAGGATGTATGAGCTGCAGATTCTTCATCTTGATACTAGGACACTCTTTTTAAAAGCATTGAGCTGAAAAAGCATGATAGTTGAATAGTGAGGAGAAGGTGGCTATTTAATTTCCCAATTTTAGTGGTCCTTCATTATTAACTATAAATTGGGTTAACATTGGATTTTGCTTATAATATAAGATAATGCTTTATGTCAATTTCAAAATCTTTTGAAAGTTGGAGGTCACAGCAACCTCCAACTCTTGGGTTCAAGGGATCCTCTTGCTAAGAAAAGGGGGGAAGGCTTTTTTTCAACGTGAAACAATTAATTAGATTTTAACTAAACATCATGTTCTCTAGAGTTGCAAAAAAGGATACCTACAAAACATTAAAGTAGTGACTAATCCATCTGTAATTAAGATAAACTCATATCCATACTATTTAAATACTTGATTGTCAATTTAACAAATATTTATTGACAATATCACATAAAATGTAACAAAAAATTTGGAATTTAACTTAAAAAGATACATTATTCTAATAAAATTTTGCATGTTTTTTATTTAATAAAGAGTTCCAAATTAATTTTGTCTTTATTTCACATTTCAGAGTTTGATATAAAGGTTTTAAGAAATATTTCTATTTAACATTTTACCCTAATCTAAAAAGTGTGATTAATGTGAAAGCATGGATACTATATAAATATTTTTATTTTTAATTTTTTTTTAGAGACACTAAAAACACTATGTTTCTCAGGCTGGTTGGCCTTGGACTCTTAGCCTCAGGTCCTCCTGCCTCAGCCTCCTAAGTAGCTGGGACTACAGGTGCACGCCACTGTGAAGATTCTTAGATATTTTAAATTTTATGAATGGTGCATGAGACAGCTACACCATTCAACGTAAGTGTAAGTAAACACCATTTTACATTAAAAAAAAATGAAATCAGTATTGTCTACATAAATTTAAAAGATATGGGGCTTAATGGTAGGTGAGATAATTAGGTTTTAATGTACATTGGACTATTAAAGAAAAGTAAAAATGAAAAAAAAGTGTATATAAGGAGAAAAAAGACATTAACTTAAGGAATTTGAAGGCTTGGTTAACAAAGGATTATTTCCACTTCTCTCTCTCTGATTTGATATTTGCTTCTTGCCTGTTGACTGAATACCAAAACATAAGACATCACACAAAAGTCTATTAGCTTATTAACTTTAACATTGTAAACTGTTTTATGCCTCCTACTACTGCACTTGAGTAATCTTTAAAAAAAGAAAAAGAGAACAAATAAAATGCATTATGTACTGCAAGTACTAGACTGGGAATTCTTTGAGGATAACAAAAAACCTAGATAGATGGTTTAGATGGGTTCTATCTTAGAACTCCTGATTTCGAGTAGAAAGCCAAATATAGTTTCTGCAAAATATATTTCCTATCTTGAACTGAACTTATTTCAGGATTACATAATATCATGAAAAGATTTTATAAATATTTTATAATTTTTATAATATAAGCTATAAGTAGCTTAAGAAAAATAGAATAGTAAGATTTACTTTTTTTTTTTGAGACAGAGTCACACTATGTTGCCCTGGGTAGAGTGCTATGGCATCATAGTTCAGCAAACCTCAAACTCTTGGGCTTGAGCGATTCTCTTGCCTCAGCCTCCCAAGTAGCTGGGACTACAGGTGCCCGCCACAATGCTCGGCTATTTTTTTGTTGCAGTTGTCATTGTTTTTTAGCAGGCACAGTCTGGGTTCGAATCTGCAAGCCTCAGTGTATGTGGCTGGTGCCCTAACCACTAAGCAACGGGCGCCGCCCAAGGTTTACTTTTCTTATGATAAAAGCTTCACATGCTCATGATAGTACCTTTCTTTCTTTCTCTCTCTCTCTCTCTCTCCCCCTTCCTCCCTCCCTCCTCCCTTCCTTTCTTCCTTTCTTTTTTTTTTTCTTGAGTCAGAGTCTCACTATGTCGCCCTTGGTAGCGTGCTATGGCTTACATCAACCTCAAACTCTTCGGCTTAAGCGATTAACTTACCTCAGCCTCCCAAGTAGCTGGGACTATAGGTGCCTGTCACAACACCTGGCTATTTTTTGTTGCAGTTGTCATTTTTGTTTAGTAGGCTGAGGCTGGGTTCAACCCCCCCAGCTCCAATGTATGTTTGTGGCCGGCACCCTAACCACTGAGCTATGGTGCCGAGCTATGATGACAGTACATTTCATTTGTTTGTTTGTTTGTTTTGTTTTGAGACAGAGTCTCAAGTTGTTGCCCTGGGTAGAGTGCCATGGCATCACCATAGCTCACAGCAACCTCCAACTCTTGGGTTCAAGGGATCCTCTTGCCTCAGTTTTTGTATTTTTAGTAGAAACAGGATCTCGCTCTTGCTCAGGCTGGTCTGGAACTCCTAAACTCAAGCAATCCACCCACCTTAGCCTCCCAGAATGCTGGGATTATAGGCGTGAGCTACCATGCCTGGCCTCATGACAGTACATTTCAGAGATACAACACTGCCAAAAAAGGCCATCACACCACACAGAAAAGAATGTTGTTTCAAATTGTATATAAAAGGAGCACATTGTACCCCATGATTGCATTGATGTACACAGCTATGATTTAATAATAAAAAAAAAACAGAACTCATACATTTCTGGTGTTCAGGTATGTTTTAAATAGCAGAATGAGAATTATATTAATTTAAATATAAAATGTGAAACCAAAAGATCAATAAAGGAGATGGTACAATGATATTAATTTTGTTGAGCAAATTTAGTTCATAGTTTAGGAAGAAAAAAAGATATGGTACCTTCCTGATGGCTTGACCTGATGCTTTCTTCCCAATAAAGCTTTCAGAGACTCCAAGAAGAGCAGCTACATTTTGTTCTGCTGGACTGAGTTGGCTAAACTACACAGAAAAAGAGTAAATACATGGAAAAATCAAATTTCTAAAAATTTGTCATTTGAACCAAATCTATTATTTTTTGACATCACATTTTCATAATTTTAAAGGATATGAAACAACAAACAAATTTATTTCAAATATTGCACATTCAAAAAATACATTATTAGAATATAACATGCTGTAATAAAATTACTTCAAGGCATGGGCACACGTACTGGTCTCCATGGACTGTGTGGTTACGTTTAACACTGGAGATGGCTGAGGGGAGGGTGAAGAAGGGAAGGTTTTGACCGTAACTTCATTAACTTAAAACACCTTAGAGTAATGGTTTAAAAACATAACATTAAAAGGAAGTAAATCTCCTGTGATTGAAAGCTATGAATTGTTTCTACCTAATATGTTTCCATGTAGTTAGCCTGTTCACAGTAAAATCATAATAGACAAGCAGGGCTATTTCCACTTAGCTAATGGTTATAAAATAAATAATTCCTTTTCAAGTATTAACATTACTGGGTTTAGTGTATTATTATGCTTGACTCTTAATAGAGCTTTCACAGAATTAAACTCTTGATTATGAGCAGCAGACTTGACTGTCTCCTTTACATTCTAGGCTTTACAAAATGCAAGGATCAAATCCTAACAGTAACTGTCTTTGGTGGAATGGGATCAGGAATAATATTTTTTTCTTTTTGGTACCTTTCCTTATTTATTTATTTATTTTTTATGGTGAAAAGTTACATATTTAGAACTAGCCAGCTGGACTTGGTTTAGATGATCCCAGTTTTGTTGGCAACATCCAAAGCATTGTAATCGGGAGCCAAACACATGCCTTCTTCTCTCTGTGGGGCTTGATGGGGGTTGACCTTGGCCACATCAATGTCAGAAAGCTTCTTCATAGCCTGTTTCATCTAGTGCTTGTTGGCTTTGACATCCACAACAAACATGAGTGTGTGGTTGTCTTCTGTCTTCTTCATGGCAGACTCAGTGGTCAGGGAGAACTTGATGGCACCGTGGTCTTGCTTGTTTCTCCTGGGAGCTCATCCGAGGATATGTGGGCTGCTGCTGGGGCTGCAGTGTCTTCGCCAACGAAAGGTGCTGATGTATGGATCTTCTGTTATGTATGGATCCTCTGTTTTCGTGGCTGTGGATGCCTCTTGGCACTGCCTTCCTGGCCTTCAAAGCCTTTGCTTTGGCTTTGGCTTTGGCTTTGGGAGGGGCAGGAGCTTCCTTCTTCGCCTTCCACACCATCTTGTGAAAAGTCCTTATTTTTTGATAATGAATTTATTTATATTTAACAGAGAGTACTTAAGCAATGCTGTTGCTCTATTAATATTGCTAAAAAGTGAAAGATTAAAGACTCAGTTCAAAACGTATTTTAATACAGGAAAAATGTGAATAATCACTTGACAAAAATCATATCATCTTTAATAAATTAGGTAGCCTAAATTGAAAAATCTTCTATTCTCACCTGCCTGAAGTAGATCATCCAATTAGGTTCACACTGAGCAACCAGATCATAGGGGGTTGTCAGGTAGATTAGATGAAGTAGGCTTTCAAGCACAAGTCCTTCGAGACCCTTCTTTAAGTCTCTATAGAGAATGTTACAATAAGCTAAATCTATAGATCCTAAAAGAAAGACATAAATATTTCAACTTTCAAAATTACCAGAAAGGGAAAGAGGTGACTTTAAGTAATTTTATTAATAAATTATCTAAATACAGCAAAAAGTCTTCAAAAGTCTCTTTTATGTAACTCTTTGAAGGTTATTTTGATAGTATTCATCAATATTTAGTAAGTACATATTTTCAGACCCAATTGTTCTATTTTGGGGAATCTAGCTCAGGGAAATATTTCCGTATGTATCCCAAAAGTAGAGATGTTCACAAGGTCTTGTTTGTAATCGAGAAAAATAAAAAAACAAGGTAAATGTCCATCCATGAGGTAATGGTTAAATAAATTATGGTAGAACCATACAAAGAATGACTACAGCATTAAAAGAAAAATGAGATAGATTTAAAGGGACTGATTAGTTAAGATGTTCATGATATTTTATAAATGAGAAAAGCAAATTGCAAAGCAACATTTATACCAGGATTTCATAAAAAAAAAAAATGTGGATATGCATATATA
Source organism: Nycticebus coucang (assembly GCF_027406575.1). NCBI lineage: Eukaryota > Metazoa > Chordata > Mammalia > Primates > Lorisidae > Nycticebus > Nycticebus coucang. Next base: position 13,093,376 of record NC_069780.1, read on the forward strand.
TGTATATATACACTTATAGGAAGGCTGTCTGGAAAGTATCCAGCCACATAATATGAAAAATATTATTAACCATGGCTGAGTACTTTCCAGACAGCCCTCATGCACAAATACAGATTTGGAAGAATACATGTCAAATTGTTATCAGCAGTAGCCCTCAATAGAGTAGAAATGGAATAGGAATATAAGACTTTCCTTAACATAATTATAAGTGCTCAGGTTTTTCTGAATAGATATGTATTAATTTTCACTAAGTAAGTGATGACATTGCCATTAAGAAAGAAAACTATTCACTGTCATGGAACGATCTCTAAGATATAATATTAAGAAAAAAAGCTAGTTCAAGAATAATATACATCATTATTTGTTTAAAAACAAAAACTTAAAACTATATATGTTCATGTATTATGCACTGAAATGAAATGTAGAGAAAAGATCTGGATAGATTATATACCAAAGTGTTATTCTTGGTAGGACGTTAAGATTTGCATGGTCGCTGCAGGAGAGCTGTGAAGGGGTGATGTCTGTCTTTTTCTCTATACACTTCTGCAGTATTTTAATTACTTAACATTCAGAACATTTTTCAACTTTCAAAAGTTGAAGTAGTTTATCAGCTCATAAGAGAACATTAATGTTATTAACATAAAATTACAAATCCAACTTAAAGAAAGAATGATTTAACTTCTGTTTTTTCAGTGTATTTCCTCAGATTAGTAATGAGATTTAGGGAAACTCTTACCCTTAAAAGAAGCTCGTCCCAACTTTGTAATATGAAAATTACATTGGGCCTCTTCTTCAGATTTACAAATTGTGTCTTTTTGTAGGAGCCCTTTTTCTGTCAGGTAGCTCAGTGATTCAACTGTTATTTCCCAGAGACTTTTTTCTTTCAATAAAGTCTTTTGCTGAACACCAAAAAATGTACCATTCATAAACTTATAGATGTGACCAAGATTTGTTGCAATCTGAAACAATTCAGAACACTATTAGAGCATATTCCTTAATTCAAGGCATCATTCTGAATGCACATTGATCAAGATGATGACTCATTTTCTTTCTTTCTTTTTTTTTTTTGAGACAGAGCCTCAAGCTTTTGCCCTGGGTAGAGTGCTGTGACATCACAGCTCACAGCAACCTCCAACTCTTAGGCTCAAGCAATTCTCCTGCCTCCGCCTCCCAAGTAGCTGGGACTACAGGCGCCGGCCACAACGCCCGGCTATTTTTTGGTGGCAGCCGACATTGTTGTTTGGTAGGCCCGGGGCGGATTCGAACCTGCCAGCTCAAGCGTATGTGGCTGGTGACTTAGCCACTTAAGCCACAGGCGCAGAGCTAATGACTCATTTTCATACTTCAAAGCTATTTAAATAAAAGATTAATATAAAATTTACACAGTTGCGTACATTTTATAATGACAATTTAAAATTAACAAGAAGACATTTAAAGGAGAAGACCGTTATTAATTATATTCATGCTTTTTATGAAAATGTGCATATTTTTCATTCAAAAAGTCCTTTGAATAGGTCTTTGGCTAATTTCTCACAATATCTCCCAAGCTGTGCTCTGCTTATTCCACAACCAATTTTCACTAACTTCCACTCAGCCACATTCATAGATCTTCCCTTCACTCTTTTTCATGCACCTGTGAAAGCATCCTTTCACTCTAAAAATAGCATCGAAAGAAAAAAGAAAACAGAAAACAGAAGGACAGACTCCACTAAAACAGAACCAGGCAATGGCTTGCTTGAAATGTTACCTAAAGATAAAAATAAACAGTCTATTTCTGCCTGTTTTTGTCTCTTTTTCATCCCATCTGTTTCCTGTTCTTTCACAGCCTTTTTCTCTCCCCCTATTCACTATTTACAAGTTACAACAGCAGTCTTGAATAATACTTACCCCTTGCTTGGTATTCAGATGTAGAGTTGACTCTGAATTAGAATAATCTCTTATTAGCCAATTTCAATGAAATCAGCAGATTAGACTAAAATACAGATAATCAATAAGTACATTTCTCTCTCTTACAATTCTGATGCTATTTCAACTGGAAATTTTAAGTACTTAATTCATAAAACCAATATAAGGGCTAACAAAAATATATGGGGCACAGACATTTTCTATTGCTTCTGCTTCCTTTTGGTAAAAAGCATTCTAAATATAGTATTCAATTAAGCTAAGATTACACTTTTCAGTTTTGAGAACTGATGCTCAGTTTGTGTATTATCAGTGTATTTCATTTTTGTATTTTTTTCCTGCCTGAGTACAGCTAACACTGGGGCACATGTGGGTGGCGGACCCTTCACCTGATCCCCGTACCTACCATCAGGTTATCATCTACCCTTTCCTAAAGAACTTTCTGATGTAGTAATTTAAACCCGCCAGGCCAACCTCTGTCTTTGGCCTTTCTGTTTAATGAGACTTGTTTTATGACCTAGAGTACTGTCTATCACGGTGTTATGTTTCATGTGAACTTGTTGAGTGTCCCACGTACACAATGGCACACTGGAAAAAGTATAGGCTGCCTCGTTGGAAGGCTGAGTTATAGTCCCATCATAGCCTTAATTCACTGAATGACCTTGGATCACCATTTCTCTAGATTTGCCATCTTATCTGATGTACAAATGGATTAAGACTTGGCCATCTTTGTGATCTCCCTACATTCTTTATTAATCCCTTGGCTTGCCCTACTCGAGGTCTTTATCACATTATACGTGGATCACTACCAATGTGTCCAGACTAGTCCTGCAATACTGCGTACTATTACTACCCCCGTTTTATAGATAAGGAGACTATCAAGTTTAGTAACCTGCCCAGGGTAGTAAGAGATAGATCAGAACAAGGACTCAGGTATGTGTGATATCAGAGCCCTTGATCTATATAACCACAGAACTAACTCTCCCCTAATGAGTGACCACATCACAGCAATTTAGACTGGTCTTTCAGCATGCTCGCATATCTTCCCCAAGCTATAACACATGCTCTGGCCCCAACTTTTTCCACCAAACTTCTATTCTTCAACATCCTCAGCCCTCCTCTCTAGAGCTACAGAGTTAGTTCATTTTTACCTCATATCATCTTAAGCTTTCTTATCTTTCACTCTGTTTTAAGTACCTGAAATGATTTGCCCCTTCCCTCTCCTTATTTATAACCTGTATTTCGTTCAAAATGCAGAACTAATTCCTTTTCTTCTTCTAGCCTTTCACTCTTCTAAGTAGTGAGGGAGTATTATGAGTATACCATTTACCTGCAAGATAATCAAAGCTAATCTTGTGCTATCTTTTCTATTTACTGGTCACCTTTTGTGCTTTTACTCAAACTGTTCATATAAATGAAGCCAGACTATGTGATGAATTAAGAACTGGGGTTTGTAGCTAGACAAAGTTCAATCAAACCCTGGCTTTAACACTTTGTGACTGAGTGACCTTGGGCACAAAGTTATAATGTAATTAACCCAAGGATAACCCTGAGGGAGAGATTTACCTGATGAGTACTCCTGGAAAAGAAAGCTAACATAATTTTCTATGTATAACGTACACTTTTTAGCCCAAAATTTTGAGGGAAAAATAAGAATGTGCATTATATGTTGGTAGTACGGCTAGGGAGAGGGGGAACTCTGCTCCTCTGGGGTCACCAGGCCCTCCCACCTGGGCCCACCAGGTACATAGCGCTCTAGTCTGGAGGATCTGGGATCCAGTGGGAGTAGGCCAGAGTGGCCTCTGCCAAGAGCTGCAATAAGGGCAGAGGGCAGTGGTGGGGCTGGTGATGTGAGCCATGGCTGTGTGGAGGGGACTGGGAGAGTTGCCACAGGTCCCAGGGTCCCACCTGGCTGCTCATGGCCCAGCAGCTTCAGAAGCTTGCGCTCTGCTGGCCACATAGGGGGCAGAGAGGGAAGGGTTCCTGGGAGAGAGGGAAGGGGAGCCTTCATGGAGGAGGTGGCTGTGGAGGGTGGTGTGATCTCCATGTTTACCAGAGAGCATTAGGGCTCCCCAGATGTGTCTCTCCTGGCTGAGGGCCAGCCACTTTCTTAAAGGGGCAAAAATGTGGGTGCACATTATACATGATAGTGCATTTTACACGGCAAACACGGTTAATTTAGAGTATTAGGAAAGAGAATATTTCCCTATTGTACCTCATTTCCCCCTACCTGATAAGGGCAATACTGATCTCCCAAATGTTGATAAGATCTTAGAATGGTCACGGAATTACAGGTGTACCTCACTACTACTAAGAGGAGAGCTGCTGGATTTTCCACATCAGGACCCATAGCTTTATAATTTCTTGTATCTTCCATAACAGCCACTAAAGTCTTTTAATTGTGATAGATCCCAATTATAATTTGATTTCTCACATTTCCTGTAACTCAAAGGATTAAAAATATACATATAAATCCAGAACAAGATTTATCATACATCAGATTAGAAGTTACCTTTTTTTAAACGCTTTATAGTTTGAATAACTTTTTTTTTTTTTTGTAGAGACAGAGTCTCACTGTACCGCCCTCGGGTAGAGTGTCGTGGCGTCACACGGCTCACAGCAACCTCTAACTCTTGGGCTTATGCGATTCTCCTGCCTCAGCCTCCCAAGCAGCTGGGACCACAGGTGCCCACCACAATGCCTGGCTATTTTTTTTTTTGTTGTTGCAGTTTGGCCGGGGCTGGGTTTGAACCCGCCACCCTCGCATATGGGGCTGGCGCCCTACTCACTGAGCCACAGGCGCCGCCCCTAGTTTGAATAACTTTTTAACCTCTATTACCTCAGGTGACAGTAATAAGATTCAAAAATAATAAAAATACCTTCAAGCCAACCAAAGAGAGAAACAAAGTTTGAATTCCCTTGGTGAATTCCTGAACAAGATGGCTGTAACAGTTTTCCAAAGGTCCAGTTATTAACTCCAATACCTATGAAAGGTAAAGCAATGCTTTGTGTTATTAAAAGTAAATGATGTTCCATATAAATATTTTACATTTTATGTAAATCTTATGGAGCTAGGAGGAGGCAAAAAATATAAAGGCAAAAAATAAGAATTTAAAATTTGTCCTCACAAAAATGGGAGAAAGATAAATGAGGAAAATACTTTTTTACTATCTAAAATATAAAAATTTTCAAACTACTCTTTCTAATTATTTTTTTTACTCTTTCTAATTCTTAATCATATAGGAAAGGAAGCATCATTTAAAGGGAAATTAATAAATAACTTTAGAAAGATCATCTCATAAAAGGGCTAATGACCAAGAAAAAGAAGAGAAAACCAGCCAACTAGATTAAGTATTACCTGTTGTTTGTCTTTCTCTTGCAAAATAAGGATACTTTCCCCAATAGTATCTATGCCAGCACGACCAGCTCTGCCAATCATCTGTTTATATCGATTCCTCTTTAAAAATTCCTTAGCAACATAGGGAGCTCTTAAAATAACTCTGTGGAATTGATAAAATTAATTAAAAGACACATCATCTATTGCAAGCAGATAGCACCTTTTAAAAAATTTATTTATTTATTTATTTATTGTTGGGGATTCATTGAGGGTACACAGAACCAGGTTACACAGTGATCGCCTTTGTTAGATAAAGACCCTCTTATAATTATGTCCTGACCCCCAAAGGTGTAACACACCCCTTATACCACCCCCAAGCCCCTTCCGTTTCTCAGCTCTCCCCATTTTTTGTTTATTTTTTGAGACAGATCCTTGCTCTATCTGCCTGGCTAGAGTGCAGTTGGCATCATACTAGCTCATTGCAACCTCAAACTGAGGCTAAGGTGGGAAGTTTAAGCGATCCTCCTGCCTCAGACTCTTGAGTAGCTGGGACTATAGGCACATACCACCAGGCTTGGCTAATTTTTCTTTTTTTTGTGGAGATGGGGGTTTGCTGTTGCTCAGGATGGTCTTGAACTCCTGAGCTCAAGTGATCCTCCTGCCTTGGCCTCCCATAGTACTAGGATTACAGGTGTTAGCCACTGTGACTGGCCTGTTTTCAAAACTCTTAATTTCATTTAGTCATATTAAATTTAATGACATAGTAACTAAAAATAAAAGGTAACTATTATTTACCAAGAATATATGATGTTCTTTACATATATCATCTGTAATTCGTATAAAACTCTTAGTAATAATATTCTATTTTATTTTTTTGAAACAGATTCTTATACTCTTGCCGTGGGTAGAGTGCTGTGGCATCATAGCTCACAACAACCTCAAAGGCTTAGGCTCAAGCACTCTTCCTGCCTCAGCCTCCCAAGTAGCTGTGACTATAGGTGCCTGATGCAATGCCTGGCTCTTTTTTCTATTTTTAGTACAGATGGGGTCTCACTCATGCTCAGGCTGGTCTGGAATTCTTGAGTTCTACCTGCCTCGGCCTCCTACAGTGCTAGGATTACAGGCATGAGCCACCATGCCTGGCTATACTTTTCAAAATTTTATTTAATTTTATATTTTTTACAAAGGCGTTAACTAAAGCTCTGTTAAGTGGCTTGCCCTAAACTACCAAATCAATAATTATGGGAATAGTCATTTGAACTCAAGTCTGCTATCTACAAGACCTATGATCAATCTATAGCAGTATTTGCCAAAGTTTTTTGATTTTACACTTCATAAATAAAAAATTTGACCATACGCCACTAGTACAGAATTTATGCATAGAATTATTTTGAGGTATGTTAAATTTAGATTTCAACTGTTGTTGACCCACAATGATGGCGATTTAAGTTGTGCTCGTGTATACAGATGTCTGTAGTCGGCTTGTCTGTCCCAAAGGGAGAGGAAATCTATGTCACTTATCTATACAAATCAACCTACTCTTTTATTTATAATTATCAATAGGCAGCCAAGATTATCAAACACTTGAAGAAAATTAACAACACAAAAGAAAAACAAGAATATATAGAATAAATGACTTTTTTAAAATAAAAGACAGATAAAACAGGGTACAGAACAGAACTTAAAAAAATACTGATTAGTACCCACAGAAAAATTCCACAGAATAGTATTGTCACAATTTGAAAGCAGACTATTATAAAGAAAGAATAGCAGAAGAGAGTTCTTGGGAATTAAAAAATCAAAAATTCATCAAAAAAATTCAATTGACATCTGGGTGCTGTGGCTTATGCCTGTAATCCTAACACTGTGGGAGGCCAGGGCGGGTGGATTGCCTGAGCTCAGGGTTTCAAGACCAGCCTGAAAAAGAGTGAGGCCCTATCTCTAAAAATAACCAAGCATTGTGGCAGGCACCTGTCGTCCCAGCTATTTGGGAGGCTGAGGCAAGAGGATCACTGGAGCTCAAGAGTTTGAGGTTGTTGTGAGCTATGACACCATAGCACTCTACCCAGGGTGACAAAGTAAGACTCTGTCTCAAAAAAAAAAAAAATTCAATGGAGGAATTGAATGATAAATGGAAATAGTTAATGGATATAGTTAAAAACTGATTTTTTATGTGGAAAGTAAAGTTGAAGAAATCACATAGCTCAAATGGATTGAAAAATGTATAAGAAAGAGACACGCAAGCTCAATCTAAGAGGACTCAACCCTGTCTAACTGAAGTTACAAAGCTGAGAACAGAGATAATGAGAAGAAATAACAGAAAAAAATTACTTAAAAAAGAATAAAGCTCACAGTAAGAGCATCTATTCAAGTGCTGGGCCCTATGAGTGAAAAGTGGGTATGTCAGGATGGCAGAATCAGACTTCCTGGGTTCAAACATTGGCTTTACAACTCATTAATTACGTAAGTTATTAAACTGTTCAGTGCCTCAGTTTTCCCTCGCATATGATGTGGACAATAAAATATAACTTCTCACAGAATTGTGAGGTCTAGTAAGTCAATGTATGTAAAGCTATTATTACGTGAAGGGGGAATGCAATAACTACATTTATGATTATACACCATGATGAAAATTTAAGATTAAAAGAAAAGCCTAAAAGCTATTGGAGAGGAAAAAAACCAGAAAATCCATGCAAAAACAAAAATAAGCAACACTGGTCTCTAGAAGACATGGATTAATATTTACAATATTTCCCTAGAGGAAAAACATTTAAGACTAGAATTCCTTTCCTAGCAAAGTGTCAAAAGTGTGAAGGAAAAAAAAAAAAAAAGACATGTTCAGCTGTGCAAAGATGCAAATTTTTTTTTTTTTTTTTTTTTTCTGATACAACTTCTCACTGTTGGGCCAGAGTGCAGTATCATAGCTCACTGCAACCTCAAACTCCTCAGCTCAGGTGATCCTCCTGCCTCATGCAGAGTTTGGTTTGTGTGATTACCTTTAAAATTTTGTTTTAGAGCAATTTTTGGGAAACTATGGATAAGTCAAAAATTCGTATCATTTTCAAATCTGAGTTCCATTGTGGAACCAGTGCAGTGCAGACAGCTCAAAATGTCAACAAAGTGTTTGAGAAGGATGTGAACACACATGAACACTGATGGTTTGAGAAGTTCCCTTCTGGTGATTTTAATCTTAAAAATGAGTGGGTGACCTGAGACCAATGTGGATAACGATGAGCTGAAAGCTGTAGTGGAAGTGAATCCATCTCAAACTATGTATGAATTAGTCAGGTTTGACATTACTATTTCAACAGTATTGGACCCCTTGAAACAAATCAGTAAGGTAAAGCAACTGGATAGATGGGTTCTGCATCAATTAAATGAACATCAGAAGAGAAATCAGCTCAAAGCTTGCCTTTCATTGCTGTCACAACATAAAGGCAAACCGTTTCTACACCTTATGGTTACCTTGGCAATCACAAGCATTCAGCACAAAGGATAAATACGAAGTGCCGAAACACAGCCAAACCCAAGTATTCATCACAGAAAACTAATGGTGCCTGTTTGGTGGTCCATTGCTGGTATTATCCACTTAGAGCTTCATGAAACCTGGTCAATCACTTACAGCAGATGTCTACTGCAAACAACTGGATGAAATGATGAAGTTGCTTGTGATTAAGTAGCTGGGATTGGATAATAGAAACAGGCTAATCCTTTTGCAAGATAACACTTGACCCCACGTTGCACACACTATGTTGCTCAAAGTACCAGAGGCTGGAGTTGGAAGCAATCTGTCATTCACTGTCTTGCATGAATGTCTTGCACAGACCTTGCATGAACTAACTACCACTTCTCCCAGGATTTGCACCACTCCTTGCAAGGAAAAATACTTAATTGTCAACAAGCTGTGGAAAACACCTTTCATGATTTCATAGACACTTGCTCTCTAGGCTTCTTCACTGCTGGCATAAACAAGCACCATTAAGATAGCAAAACTGTGAATAGTTTATTGCATATTTTGATTATTTGTACTGCCTCCTGTTTGACATATAATAAACTAAACTCTTGATTTGAAATCAGACATTTATATCTAGTTATCCGATATATTGATACAAGGTATAACTCAGTAACAAGATATTTGAAGTAAACCTTTGTATACATAGTTTTGAAATATAAAAAGCAAAAATTTCTAGAAATTTGACAACTACATAAATGACAACTACATAATTAAAGTGGGAGACTATGACAGTTCTCTGAAACTGACAGATCAAAGAACCAAAAATAGTAAGAAAATAGAGGAGCTGACTACACAATTAACAACCTGAACTCCAAGAGATGTGTAAGTCTGCATATGCAACAGAAAATACATGTATCTTTTAATCCTCGTGGAAAATTTATAAAAATTGATCACTTACTAGAAAAATACCCCATTGTTACAAGTGATAAAGACCAGAGATCAATTATATAGTCCCATTGCTTTGGACCTGCTCTAAAAATGATAGATACAAGACTCAAATGTCTTTATGGATCAATTCTCCAGGGTTTCAAGGAGATCCCTATGTTAAACTCTTTCAGACTGAGGGAGGCAGACTACTGCGAGGTGGCACCTAGTGGGACCCTCTTCGCAGCACTGGGGTTTGAATCAGTAAGGGGAGGACCACATCTTCTGGGCCCTGCCAGGCCCCAGAAGAAAAAAAACCCCATACAGAGCTTTCCCGCCTTAACTGGATAAACCCCGCCCCAAAGAACATTCTTGCCTTATTAATGTTATTTTTCATTTCAGAAGATATTTATTTAATATTCATTAAAATATCAAAGGAAGTAAACCAAACAATTAATTCAGCAAATACTGAAAAACATTTGATAAATTCTTAGCCACAACTAGGAGTGAACAGCAAAACTCCTTGCAAGCTGGGAATGGAAAATAGTTCCAAGCCTGGTCTGTACCAGGCCAGCAGTTAGTTTACCCCTCACCTTCGAGCTGGCAGGTTGACGCCTGCCGCGAGGGTGGAAGTGCAGGTAAAAAGGCAGAGAACCCCCGTGGAGTACGCCTCCTCCAAGAGCTTCCTTTCATCACTTGTTAAACCACTATGATGATAAGCCACTCCAAAGGGGATGGTGTGTTTTAGAACAGGACACAAATTGCCACTGCTCATATTCTTCAGGTTCTTAATCACCTCATTTTTCTCTTTCTCCCTGTGTTTCAGATAGGCCCTAGGAGAAAGATCTGTTAGAATATGAACCCTTGATCTCATAGTGACAAAATGCCTATGACTTTCATTCTAGTAGATGTCACATAAACATTTTTAAAAAATGTACTACTTTTATGGATGTAAGTATACAAAACATTCTTAGAATTTTGATTCTGACTTCATTAACTATTAGGCAGCCTCCTAGTCTACTTGTAGGTCACAGAACCCTGTTGAGAATCTGATTAAAGCTAAGGAAAAATACAACTATTCACACAAACACAATATTTTACATAGAATTTTAGAGGGTTCAGAGATTTCCTGAAGTTAATTTCTGTACTTCCAAGAATCCATGGACGCTAGGTTTAGACCCTTGCTCTAGATGTTATAATGATTTTTTTCCTGTACAACATACATCATTATTAAAGGTGGTTAATTTTATTTTAAGGTATACATTTTTATCTCTCAAGATGGAAAATTTATATTATTAAATCATAGTATATAGTGAATACTGTCTACACCCCCAGCACTTTAGAAACCTCAAATAATATCTCACAAAAAAAGGGCCGAAAAGAAATCTGAAAAGGTGATAAAACTAGACATGGGACAAATAGGGGCAGGAAAACTGAACTATATATTATTTAAAGTCACATCACACTTTTATCTATGGGTATGACAAAGCTGACATCAAAATATCATAAAACTATAAACCAGTACATTTTTTACTTAGGAAACTAAATTCAAATGTCCACATGACTTAAGTGTGAAGTTTACTAAGAAAACAGAAGTACCAGTATTTGATTAAAGTGATGCTTAAGCTGAAGATAGGCTCTGTCCCAACAGTGATTAGTCTTAGCCTTTTGACTACCTAAGCCAGTGGTTCTTAACCTTGGCTGATGTTGGACTTGCCTGGGGAGCTTTACAAAATGATGCGTGGGTGCTACTCCCACAGAGTCTAATTTTAACATGTAGCCTGAACAATGAGATTTTTAAAAGGCTCAAGGATCATTCACAGTGCAAAGTATTAAATCACTGATCTAAGCCATTATGTTGGGTATGACAAAGCTTTGTCATACCCAATATAATCTCATACCCAATATAAGGATTAAATATAACCTTAGAATTTTTCTTTGGCTACTTACGTAAATTTCACAGTTAAGTTTTCTTTCTTCAAAGTTAAGGCCTTGAGAATGTAGTGTAACAATTTAATATAATGTTCTGCAGGAAGTAGTATTAGCTCAATAAATGTAATATACAACCTGGAATTCATAATAAAAATAAAACAATGTTTTTCAAAGATTAACCTACTTGCTTAAAAATTTGCATATCATTTCTGCTATGTTTTCACAGTTCTTCTTAGTGGGACAAAAAACCAAACAGGAATAATTGGGAATAACTTCTGTCACCAATGCGACTAAGTGATCAGGATCCATCTTTTTCAGGGTATCAGAATACTGCAAAACCATAAGATGTAGAGACAAAGGAGTCAGTAACCATGAAACAGTATCAATATTTCACTAGTGTGACTTGAAAGGTGTGACTTAAAATAAACATAATTTTGAACTTCTCATTTATTTATCTATTTTTATTTGTTTTATTTTTTTTGAGAGACCGAGTGTCACTATGTCACCCTCAGTAGAGTGCTGTGCTGTCATAGCTCACAGCAACCTCCAACTCTTGGGCTTAAGCGATTCTCTTGCCTCAGCCTCTCAACTATCTGGGACTATAGGCACCCGCCACAATGTCCAGCTATTTTTTTGTTACAGTTGTCACTGTTGTTTAGCTGGCCCAGTCCGGCCAGCCTCGGTGCATGTGGCCAGTGCTGTAACCACTGTGTTACGGTGCTGAGCCTGAACTTCTCATTTAATAAAAGAAAGATAAAATCTGTATTAAATATCAAATTGTTAAATTCTACATTTTTCTTAGGTTATTTGGGTTTTATTAGGTATGCTTAGTCTGAAAAACTGGAATTAAGCTAAAGAAAATTAAAGGAGTGAAAATAGCTAATGTTACTAATAACCCCACTACATACCCATTTCACCAAAGCAGAACAAAAAATTCCACAGAAAGACAGACAGAACCTAATAATTGTCAAAGGACTGCATAAATAAGATATACCTTTTACTGAATTCTGGCAATTTTTGCAATACTAAGCAGGCACAAAAAACTCAAAGAACACAGAGAAAACATCTGAAGTTATTTAAAAATCTCAGTTCCTTCAAATTTAGTGAAAACTAATTAAAATATAGATTTAGAATAATATACCTTCATGGAATTCTAAAACTGCTGTAAAAATCTTTCTTTCCTTTTAAATATCCTTCATATGGCTTGGCACCCATAGCTTAGTGGTTATGGCCCAGTCATATACACCAGAGCTGGCAGGTTCTAGCCCGGCCTGGCCTGCTAAAGAACAATGACAACTGCAAGAAAAAAACAGCCGGGTGTTGTGGCGGGCGCCTGTAGTCCCAGCTACTTGGGAGGTTGAGGCAAGAGAATTGCTTAAGCCCAAGAGTTTGAGGTTGCTGTGAGCTGTGACTCCATAGCACTCTACTGAGGGTGACATAGTGAGACTCTGTCTCAAAAAAAAAAAGCCATTCATATGGTCATAACACATTAATATTAATATAGTAGACATTACATTATTATATACCAATATCTGAACTACCTGATCCTTAAACTATTCTTTTATTGTTGTTACTGAGTGAATGAACACTTACAAAAGAGATTTCCAAATTTTCTTGGTCACAGGGCCTCAATGCCAAAAGAACAACTTAACAGTTTTTGTTAGTTAATTAGTTAGGTCCAAACAAGTTAAGATTGGACTTCTGATAATCCAGACTGACTTCACATGGTATTTGCTTACAGCAACTACAAAAACCCCAACTTCACAAAGATATGATGTCTGAGAAAGGAATATAATTTATCTATTGCTGAAATCAGAAACTAGCTTTTTTCAACCAGTAGTTTGGTGTCCAACAGATGTCAAGCATCAGTTATTTCTCTCAAAAATTTAAATTATCTCATAGTACCCACTGGAAACTTCTGTGGTGCTCCAGACATCTGGGCACAAAGTCTGGGTGCCTGGGACTTAAGGGTTATTAGCCTTACCGTATAATCAAGGAGGCGTGAAAAAGTCATGCCATTCTCAGCTTTGCTGTCAACTTCATATATTGTATCATTTATTTTCAGATATTCTTTTAATTCAACCTTTAATTAAAAGGACATTTGCAATTAATACCACATATGAATTCCTCTTTCCAGAGCTTTACATCTTGTAAAGTATGTCGTAAAGAAAAAAAGCAGAGCTATACAAAGATTTTAGCTTTTCTAAGATATGTGAAGCATGCTTCAACTTAGAAGCTTTTGCTTTGCCATTTCTCTTTTTTTGGCCTCTTTTTCTCTTTATATAAAAATAGGAAAAAAATGATAAAAAAATAGGGATTAATATTCTCAGAAGAAATACTTTTAAACTGAGTAGTCATATATCCAAAAGAAAACCAGACACTTTTATTTGTCACAAAAATTATGAGTAATACTTTTTTTGGCGAAAGTGTTGTCTTCTCGGCCAGGCAAGGTGGCTCACGCCTGTAATCCCAGCACTCTGGGAGGCCGAGACAGGCGGATCCCCAGACCTTAGGAGTCCAAGACCAGCCTGAACAAGAGGGAGATTCCCATCTCTAAATATAGCCAGACATTGTGACAGGCGCCTGCAGTTCCAGTTACTGGGGAGGCTGAGGCAAGTGGATCACTTCAGCCCAAGAGTTGGAGGTTGCTGTGAGCTATGATGCCACAGCTCTATACTTAGGGTGACAAAGTGAGACTCTGTCTCAAAAAAAAAAAAAAAAAAAGTATTGTCCTTTCAAGAATCTAAAATGTCTTAGCAGAGTGGGCACATGGCTCAAGCCTGTAATCCTAGCACTCTGGAGGCCGAGGCAAGTGGATTGCCTGAGCTCAGGTTCAACACCAGCCCCTGCCAGAGGGAGATCCCATCTTTAAAAATAGCCGGGCATTGTGGTGGGTGCCAGAGATACTTGGGAGGCTGAGGGAAGAGAATCTCTTGAGCCCAAGAGTCTGAGGTTGCTGTGGGCTATGATGCCATAGCACTCTACCAAGGGCAACAAAGTGAGACACTGTCTCAAAAAAAAAAAAATCTTATTAGTCATAAGTTTTTTTTTTGGTTTTTGGCCGGGGCTGGGTTTGAACCCGCCATCTCTGGCATATGGGACCGGTGCCCTACTCCTTGAGTCACAGGCGCCGCCCAGTCATAAGTTTTAATTCTGATACTACCATGTCATTTTTAATTTAAGTATTTGTAGACAAAAATAGTTTATAAACATAGCTTACTGAGTTTTTAAGAGAACAGTATGTAATGTCACAAGTCAGAAAATATCTCTTGAAAATTTTCATTTTAAGTGCAAATGTAAAAATATCAAATTTCAGATTAAGATTTGGAGATTTTCAAAAATTATTTCCTGAAAACCTGTTCAGACACAGAACATGCATACTGGTACTGCAGAGAGATAGTATATTACAAGCTACTTCCAAATAACTACAAATTAAGTTTGTTTACTTTCGTCAAGCTGTTGCAGAGAAGTTTAAATCCATGTGAATCTTAACTTATGAAAAAAGTACTATAACTTCCAAAGCAGAGGTATTTGAATGCTTTTTAACTTCAAATTTTTAATATGGCAATAACTCAAAACATGTCCCACTAAATTTTGGCAAATGAAAAAATTTACTTTAGAGAATTAGAAGTGAAAAAACAGAATGGCTCTAGAAAACTTCAGCCAATAAATGTTCACTGAGGGCCCATGGGCAGGTACTGCTCCTGCTGCTACAGATGCACTACTGACCCAAGCCAAGATCTCTGACCTGTGCACAAACACTCAGCACGTTGCCACGGTGAGTAAAATTATGCCCCTTCACTACTCCATAGAATTTTTTATATGTTTAGTACTTTTATTTCTAGGTAAGATGAATATAAAGCAAATCAATACAGTGCAAACCTGAGGTACATACTGGTCTGAATTGACTGGTGTAATATTCTGCATGAAGGAAATCCTGTAGATCTTCAACATTGTTTAATGTTGCACTCATACCAATGACCTGAGTTGTTGCTAAGGAGAGAAAAAACCCCAAAGTATTAAGAAAAATGTGTTATTTAGTATATCATAAGTAATTCGTCATGTGTCAAGTATTAGTATATCATGAATAATTTTGGCAAGCTCTGAATTCTTCCTGAGTGATTTGGGAAAGGAAAGAGGAGGTAAGGAAGAGAAGTAAGAAAAATACCAGAGTAGGTCGGGTAAGGTGGCTCATGCTTATAATCCTAGCACTCTGGGAGGCTGAGGCAGGTGGATTGTCTGAGCTCACAGGTTCAAGACTAGCCTGATTAAGAGTGAGACTTAGTCTCTAAAAACAAACAAGCAAAAATAAATAAATAAATAAAAAGTAGCTGGGCATTGTGGTGGGTGCCTGTAGTTCCAGCTACTTGGGAGGCTGAGGCAAGAGAATCGCTTAAGCCCAAGAGTTTGAGGCTGCTGTGAGCTGTGACGCACAGCATTGTACCCAGGGTGACAAAATGAGACTGTCTCAAAAAAAAAAAAAAAAAAAAAGAAAAGAAAAAGAAAAATACTAGAATATAAATCTGGCAATCAAAGAATGAAATGTTTCTGGTATCTTGAAAATTACTACTTAGAAGTTTATACATGGAAGTCTATTAAATTTCAAACAAATTTTCAAGTTTATAAAATTGGCAAAGGTAGGATATTTATTAAAACTTTTAAACAAAAATAAGGAGCGTAAGTATGCTTATGGCTGTCTGTCTCGATCATCTTTATGCTGGGTTGTGGATACGTTCCACAATGAGTCCCAAACTCTTGCCCCATGAAAAATCCTTTAAGTCCTTTAAGGGATCTTGCTGTCAGGCTAGTCCACCCCCTTTTAAAGAAAAGTGAACTGAAGCTCAGGAAGCCACATGAATCCCTGAGCATTTAGTTCAGTATCTCATCCTAAAAGTTTTTAAATGACAGACTTAGTTATCAAATCAAAACCAAAAAGGACTTCGTAGGATATGTTTCTTCACGGCTGCTATCTTATGTCCTGCAATGTTCAAAACATCACCTAAAAGAGGAATAAGTGCTGGCCCCTCCCAGTCCCCCAAGGGTAGACCAGGAAGCTGAAGAGGTAGACGGGGAGAGAAATCAAGAAAGGCTGTGCTAAGAACTTTGGATTTGTACAGAAAGCAAAGTGGAGCTATTAAAGACAGGTGAATGGGAAAGTAAAGTAACTGCATTTCCACCTGGGAAAGATCATTCTACCTGCAGTAGAGAAGACGGATTTAGTTGACAAAGGGCAGTGGTGGGGACCAAAGTAAGATGGAAGAGCTTGGTGATGTCTGCGGCAATCCACGTAAAGAAAGGATGAGATACTAAACTAAAGATTCAGTAGTAAACAGGGACAGGAGGGAAATAATTATATTAATAATTATCTTTATGAGGTAAACCAGATAGGAATTGGTTGTTGATAGAAAGCTTAAGAGTAAAGAGTTAAAGATTCTGGCTTGGCTGGCTGGCTGGTGATTGGTGGCTAGGAATTCAGACTGAAGGAGATAAATTAGGCTCAGATGAAGCCTCGGGTAGGTTTAGCTGTCCTAGAATATTCAAGCAGTGCTGTTTGGCTGGAAGATGGCATTACTCAGCAGAGAGGTATGAGTGGGAGCCATCAGCGTACAGCAAGTACATCAGGTCATGAGGACGGATGAGAATAAGCAGAAATAAGATGAATCTTGTTCAGTGTCCACATGAATAAGCTTGGGAAGAGGTGTCACAGAAGAAAAATAAGAAAAAACTAAAGGCATGCATTTTATTCAAATACCTATTAAGTGTAAGGCACTGGTGATAGAGACATTAACTACAGACCAGCAGTAAACATATGTCCATTATGTGGAAGGTGCGATGCCAGATGTTTCACAAAGATTCATGCCATCTTTGCAGCAATTCAGTGAGGAAAGTTCTGTTACTATCACCTGTATTGACACCTAAGCAAACAGGGGCACAGTTAATGCAGTTTGCCCAAGGTTGCATATCTATAAAAGAGAGCCAAGGTCAGACTCTAGTTCCAGAGTCTGTTCTCAGGCATTATGTATGCTGTCTCAAGGCTAAGACATGATTCCTCTACAGAGAATGATGCTCCCTCGCACAAAGGAGAAAAGCACAATCAGCAGTCAAATGTTGAAGGAAAATAAAGACAAGGATAGTCAGTATACACTGGATTTGACAAGTAGGTGATTCTTCTTCTCTCTTGCTTTAAGTTCATAGAAGTTGTCACCATTTGACACATTATTGTTTTCTTGTTTATTTGCTTACCACTTATTCACTTTCACTAAAATATATACTTGATGAAGGCAGGAACTTTGTTTCATGCACTGATGTATCCCTTCACTCAGCATTGTGGCTGGCACACACAATAGATGCTCAATAAGTACTTTTGTTTAAACGAATGATAATACAGTGCTACAACTTGCCTAAATACCATTGCTACTGAAATTTTAAAAAATATTTTTAGTAAGATTTGACCTTAATAATGAATAATTTTTCCACATATAATGTATTATAATACCATATCAACAAATAGTAAAGACAACATTTAGAATAAATATTTCGTGTACACTTAAAGTCTGATATTGCAAAACAGCACCTTAAAGTGACTACTTAACTATATGGCTTTATTGGCGTGATAATGACGACAGGGGCAGCGAGCCCTCTACTGAGTGCTGTGTGCCATCACTGCTGACCGCTTCACAACCCTTCAGGTCAGCATTTTCATTTTTTTTTTTTTTTCCTATTGAGACAGAATCTCACTTTGTCACCCTTGGTAGAGTGCTGTGGCATCATAGCTCACAATAACCTTTAACTCCTGGGCTCGTTGTTTAGCTGGCCCCAGCCGGGTTCAAACCTGCCACCCTCGGTTTATGTGGCTGGCGCCATAACCACTGTGCTACAGGCATCGAGCCATCAGCACCTTCATTATCCTGAGTAAAGAAATAGAGGCTTAGTGATGGGCCTAAGGACACACAGCTAGTATGTAGGGGATAATGATAGAAGACTTCCTCAAATACTAATCTTCATTTACCTTTATAATCCTACTCATTAGGGATTTTAAAACAAAGGTAAAAAGCTTAACTATTTTGCTCTATGTTACACAATATAGCTAATGATAAAGTCTTCTACAAGTCTCTTGATTATAAATCAATTAGTGACCCCATTAAACAAAATACTTACTGCTAGTGTAGAGGATTTTTGCTAGCGTCATTTCCAGTATCGCTCCACGGCTTCCTTCACCAATCATATGCAACTTGGAGATTAAAAAAAAAGAGAAGCAAATCTTCATGTAATGCCCATGCAAAACATGCATATATTTGTATGAAACCGATGTGTCCCTGGCATCATAGCTCACGACAACCTCAAACTCTTGGGCTCAAGAGATCCTCTTGCCTCAGCTTCCCAAGTAGCTGGGACTATAGACACCCACCGCTATGCCTGGCTAGTTTTTGTATTTTTAGTGGAGATGGATCTCAATCTTGCTCAGACTGGTCTTGAACTCCTGAGCTCAAGTGATCCACTTGCCTCAGCCTCTCAGAGTGCTAGGATTATAGGTGTGAGCCACCATGCTCAACCTTTGCCTTCTACTTCTTAAATGTTTTATATATAATAACGTTAGTACATATACATTATTTATCTGGTGTTTTAAGTTTGAGCTTTCAGGCAATACCCTGATAAATCTAAGATTCATAAATATTACCACATACATTGTAAAATTATATACCACACACACACATATTTACACTTCAAGAAATACTTGATACCAAACCAAATTTAAGATTACCAACCATCAAATGTCTTACATGTACTGACTTTAATATAAAGTACTTACAGAGGTACCAAGCAGATCCAACTAGTAAGCAGAATAAATAAGTTAATATAATAAAAATATTAATAAATTACAACAGTAGTAACCTACCTCATCTACAACAACCAGACCCAGACTGCTGATCCTGTCAGTTTCAATCAAGGAGTTCACCAAGCTATGTCCTTTTTCAATAGTGGCAATATATAGTGATTTCTTTTCCCTTCTTTTAGTTGGAGGAAATCTTCCTTTGCTTCCAGCATATTCTTCAACAAAGAAACCAAGTTCTATACCAAAACTTGATAAACCTGAAATCTAGATTAGTTAAAATAAATATAAACACAAAAAAAGATAAATAAAAATTCTAATTATTAAGTGCTTACAGGGATTAAAAAAAAACCAAAAAACGCCTAAAAGCAGCATTGGATACCAATCAATGGGAAAATAGGAACTAGGTTATACATAAGTCACACTAATCTAAGAAATGCCATAATGTGTTAATCTTTGTAAAATAAATACAACCTTTAAAATATATGATATGAAAGTAAATTTCAATTATTTTCTTTGGTATCAAAAAGTATTCAGAACTCACTTATTTTTATAAAATAATTGGTTAGTTTCTGTTTGAAAAAGCAGGCTAAATATTAATAGAATACACACTAAGATGGAATTTAATCCACCAGTTTAGAAAAATAATAAAACTTTCTACAACAGATAATTAGCATCTGAAGAGATTTTAGATAAGTACTCTATACTACTTTTACACAGCCTAAAAATATTAATTCTTTATCATTAAGAGGCACTTCTTCTCGGTCAATAAAATGTTATAGTCAGTCTAGCTTGTCATTTTATCTCAGTCAATAAAATGTTTGTATGCTAGTATTTTATTTATTTATTTTTTTTGTAGAGACAGAGTTTCACTTTATTGCCTTGGGTAGAGTGCCGTGGCGTCACACAGCTCACAGCAACCTCCAGCTCTTGGGCTTAGGTGATTCTCCTGCCTCAGCCTCCCGAGTAGCTGGGACTACAGGCGCCCGCCGCAACGCCTGGCTATTTTTTTTTTTTTGTTGTTGTTGCAGTTTGGCCGGGGCTGGGTTTGAACCCGCCACCCTCGGTATATGGGGCTGGCGCCCTGCTCACTGAGCCACAGGCAACGCCCAGTATGCTAGTATTTTAATCTTAAGGTCAAAATACTATTTGTTTAAAGAAACTCATATCTTGCAATCATTGTAACCTAATTCTTTGTACCCTCAATGAATCCCAAACAATAAAAAACAAGACAAAACAAAACAAAAAAAACTTGTACCTTTTCTTGGACAATTGCCACATATGGAAGGATCATTAAAACATCTTTCCGCCGGCAGAGCAGCTCTTGCAGCATTAAAATCTCAGCCACAAGGGTTTTTCCACCACTTGTTGGCAAAGAATATATTAAATTTTTTCTTTCTTGCACAGAATTCAACGTTAAACAAGTATGCTGCCATTCTGTGGAATTAAAACAATAGGTATTATTTTTCCCTTCTGTACTTTAAACCTTAAAAAAGTTGTTTTTTTTTTTTTGAGACAGAGTCTTACTCTGTAGCCCAGGCTAAAATGCTATGGTGTCAGTCTAGCTCACAGCAACCTCAAATTCCTGGGCTAAAGTGATCCTCCTGCCTCAGCCTCCCCAGTAGTTAGGACTACTGATGCCTGCCACAATGCAAGGCTTTTTCTAGTTTTAATAGAAATTAATTCTATTAATTTCTGGCTCTTGCTGGGGTTGGTCTCCAACTCCTGAACTCAAGTGATCCTCCTCTTGTCTTCCCAGAGTGCTAGGATTACAGGTGCGAACCACTTTGCCCAAAATCTCAAAAAAGTTTTCTGAGAAAAAAATCACATCCATCCCTGTGTGGCAATCGTCTCATAACAGTCAATGTAATTATAATCAATGTTAAACGCCAAAAAATCCCAAATATGCGTGAACATAGCCAGTAAGAGTCCATTTCGAGCTTAGTGAGGTAGGCAATTGCCTATCTATTCACCAGCTGCAGACTTGGGCCTAAGTCCCCACCAGGGCAGGCAGCAGCCTGGTCAACAAGGAGTATCACTTGAGACATAGGAGGAGCAAAAGGACAGTACAAGGACTTGTGTTAATTCTAAAGTCTTCCTCCTGTGTTTTGCAAAATTATGTAAATTTCCCTCTCTTATTCACCCAAAAGCCTTCTTAGAGAGAATTAGGGAAAGGAGAGAAAAAAAATCTATGAGGTTTTTATATAAACCAATAAAAACTTCAACTAGCTCTCATGGGGGTCTGAACTTTGAATGAATTGAAAACCATTTTAATCTGATAAGACTGTTTGTAGGATACTTTCACAATGTGGATAATCAAGTCTTAAAAACGTGAGTGCATCAGTGTTTTAGGGTAAAATATAAGACATTTCTGAGCAGGAAGAAATGCAGATAGCCAATAAATACTTGAAAAGATGCTCAACTGTTCTCTACTGGGTTAGTAAAATAAATAAAATAAAAAGCAAATAACTACCAAAAAATAAGCCCCACACACATAAAATCCAGAGCTGATGAGATGGGAACAGCCATTCTTATGGATGGTTTTTAAGAACATAAATTGTTACAATCCTTTTGGAAAGTAATCTAGTAGTATAAAAAATAAAACTGCACATTGTCTTTCATATGGCATTATAACTTCTAGGACTTTACATTTACAGAAATAAAAGCTAGCCAGGTGGCTCAGCACTTGTAGCTCAATGGTTAGGGCACCGGCCACATACACGGGGCTTATTAAACAATGACAACTACAACCAAAAAATAGCTGGATGTTGTGGTGGGCACCTGTTGTCCCAGCTACTTGGGAGGTTGAGGCAAGAGAATTGCTTAAACCCGAGTTGGAGGTTGCGGTGAGCTGTGATGCCACAGCACTCTACCGAGGGCGACATAATGAGACTCTGTCTCAAAGAAAACAAAACAAAAAAAAAGCTAGCCAGGTGCTGGTGGCTTGCACTTGTAATCCCAGCACTTCGGGACACCGAGGTGGGAGGATTACTTGAGGCCAGGAGTTGGAAATGAGCTTGGGGAACATGGTCAGACCCCTTTCCTTACAAAAAAAATTTTTTTTAAATTAGCTGGCTGTGGTGGTGAGCAAACAGCTACTTGGGAGACTAAGGCAGGAGGATCACTTGAGCCTGGTATTTTGAGGTTGCAGTGAGCTATGATCACACCACTGTACTTCAGCCTGACAGAGTGAGACCCTGTTACAGAAAAAAAATAAACAAAAGAAGTATCAGCCAAAGCACATGCATATAGAGCTTATATGCAGGAATGTTCACTGTTTGCAGATAAGAAAATGCCATGAGGGGGAGTAAAAGTTGAATGAATTATTATAAAATCATATGATGCAATTCTTCACAGATTAAAATGTCTGGGTAGATGGATTTATATGTGTTTATAGTTAAATAATAAAGCAGATAAAAAATGTTTGTTGGATAGCATATACCTAATTTGTACAAATATTAGAAAGACTACACATGGATGCCCAGAAGAGTTAAGCTTGAATATGTTTAAAACTTTGTTAAATGACTAAGAAGATATGTTAAAAAGGCACTAAAAATAGTGATGTCTGCATGAGTTACTAATAACTTTAATTTTTATTCTACTTTTCTGGTACTTCCCAGATACATATTTTTCTTTAAAAATATTTCAAAACTACTTAAAATTAATATTTAATACTTAAATTAGTAACACTTTAGTTATGAAATTGTAGATGTTTATGCCAAAATACAACTTAACCATATCCATGATTTATTCAATCCAGATGTTTTCAAGTATAAAAATATACATATATACTTAAGTATAAAATGATCAAAATAACTTATAGGAATATCATTTATCTTCACTCATTAAAAAATAAAAATTAAGCATATAAAACACATAAAGCATGCAATTCTACAATGAAAAGATAAAGATAACAGTATAAGGTTGAGCTTCTTTAGCTAAGTGATTCACAAACTTTTGGGGACATCAGAATCCTCTGTAGCCTTGTTAAAACAGATTGCCTGGTCTCACCCTAAGAGGTTCTGATGCAGTAGGCTTGGTACTGGACCTGACTACATGCATTTCTACAAATTTCCAGCTGATGTCAGTGCAGTCCAGGAACTATATTTTGAGAACCACTGCTTTAGCTTAATAAAAATGGGCATATAGGGCTGGGGGACGGATCAGGCCTGTCTATTATCCTAGTACCTGGGAGGCTGAGGTGAGAGGACTGCTTGAGCTCAGGAGTTCGAGACTAGCCTGAGCAAGAGAGACCCCATTTCTACTAGAAATAATAAAATTATCCATGTGTGGTGGGCACCTGTGGTCCCAGCCACTTGGGAGAATGAGACAGGAGGATCACTTGAGCCCAGTTTCAAAAGTAAAAAGAGGGAAAGTTATTTACTGAAATTCTTACGTAGAAGCTAGCAATGTAATTGACAATCATCACCCACATCTAATTTGGCATGTCTTTGATACAGAATCTAACTTGCAAAAAAATTATTTCAGATAAGGAACTAAGGTTCAAAGTGCTAAAGCTGTCTTTCAGTGACAGGCCCAGAATTTATAAAGCTAATAACCCCCAGCAGTTGAGAACCTACTGCAGTGTACTAGCCACAGTGCTAGTTATGTAATGAAATGCTGAGTTAGAGCCCTGTTCTCAGGGTATTTGTTCTGGCAGGAGATAAAGAACAAGGTGGAAGGAGAAAAGCAGAAGGAAGTCACCATCTACTTCAAGGGTAATACACACTGTAAGTTCTTAAACCATGAACTTCACAAGTTAGAAGTGAACTCTTGTAGTCTTGTATTAGACTTTGATTGTTACCTGTAATTCTACTTCTCCGGCTTGATTGTCTTCTCCCTAAGAACTCATGCTTTCATACTGTTCATAAAATTCTAACAGAAGTTCCAGAAATACTTATGAAATGATAGGTTTACGGGCTGATCATATAGTGTGACAACTGTTGAGTGTATAAATGACACATATTTGAAATACCAACAAGGATAGGATTTTTAAAAAAACATTATAAATTACATTATTATTACTATTTCTTTGCATGTAAATCTTAACTGCAGATATCTTTATTTAGTCTTAACCTGTGGTTTTACTAACATTGACTTCTTTCACTCAAGACATTGTAGCATTGAAAAGAATTTCAATAACTTAAGTTTTGGCAGAGAAGACAGAACCAGCCAAGGAAACATCAGCTAAGAAAACTGAGGAATAGCGGCTAGTCAATCAGCATAAAAACCAGGGGAGTGTGTCAACAGGTCCTGAAACAGGAGTTTTAAGAAGGGTGTGGTCAATGGCCTCAAGTTAGTAACTGAGAAGTCATGTAAGCATTAAAAATTCCACAGATTTAGCCTCCCTAGACATCACATGCTAAGCAAAAGCATAGAACCCAGAATTACAGTGGGCAGAGGAATTTTTTGAGGCGAGGAAAGAGAAAGGATAACTGGTTTGATAAGTGTAACTGGGAAGGGAAGGGAAGAAGTTCAGTTGTAGCAGGATAGGCCAGAAGAATGAGAGACAACTAATATACTGATTTATTTTCAAGAGACATGTGACCACAGAAGCATATGCTTCTATTGATTTGCACTAATATTAATGACAGAAAATTTTTTTTTATTCCAGCAAAAAAGTATTACCATATAATTTTTCAATTCCTTTGAGTTGAATATAAAGGTCTCTCACTTTGCTAGGTAATGAATAAAATGGACCAAGGTCATTTGATGATGACTCAATTGTTTTCTTAGCAACAT
Organism: Nycticebus coucang; assembly: GCF_027406575.1. Classification (NCBI taxonomy): domain Eukaryota; kingdom Metazoa; phylum Chordata; class Mammalia; order Primates; family Lorisidae; genus Nycticebus; species Nycticebus coucang. Next base: position 13,118,498 of record NC_069780.1, read on the forward strand.
TAATTTCTTCGGATAGGAGAGACTCTTTGAGCTGCTTACTCCTAGAAAATATTGGTGTTTGGGCTGTGGCATTTCCAGTCATGGCACTTTTTAGATGATCTTTAATGCTGCTTCTTCTATTTATATCTGAACTAGTTCTGACTTTAGTTGATGAATCATCATTTTGCTGGGGTTGCTCTACGAGATTACGGGGCAATTCCTCATTCACAGTCTTGTGAGAGGATGAATTCCAATTTCTCTCTTTAGTAGAGTGATCGCCCAAATCATTTGAAGAGTTCTGCAAATTTTCCCAGTATAAAATTTGTGAAGAAGGCACATCATATAAAAGATCAGCTTCAGGTTCAGTAGTGATATCTTCATGCCCACTCTGGTTATCTGTGTGGTTATCAGTTTTTAGTTCTGTAAAGGGTCCTACAGGAGCAATGCTGAGTTTGTTTGTGATGTTTTCTGAACAAAGATCTTCAGTAGCAAATTTTGTAGCATGTTCCCTATGTTCAGGAAGTTGCATATATTTTTGTTCCAGATCATCAACTTGCGCTAAAAAGGAGTTTTCAGTAAAGCTATCATAGTCACCAAACATGTCCTCTTCACTGTCATTATGCTGGAAAGAAAACAAAAATATTTATGGAAATTCTAGTTTCTTTGAGAACAAAAGCTCCAGCCTAGGGCTATATCGAGCATACAATTATATGGTCACATGTGGATCATACACCTATATGTGTAAATGAAACAGATTATTATTGTTACCAATTTACAGATGAAGAAATGGAGGCCGAGAAAGTTTAAGTGACTTGCCTAAAGAGCATTGGGTGGAGTATTGTAGTAATACCGGGATTCTTATTCATAACTCTGTGCTAAATGCTGAAAATGGTAGTAAGACCAACAGACATCTATTGAGATGACAGCTCACAAGATTGTGTTAACGGCAGTGCTCCCCACCCAGACTCCAATCTAGAAACCGGCCTGTAACAAAATCGTGGTTGTACCGCACTCTAAGCAATTCCTAGGAATTTGGAATTGAGACTGAGAATCTGCACACTGACCTTGGGTGGTCTAGTACACAGAATAGGAGTCAATACAGTGAAGTGATTAAGAAAACAGAAATTGGAGTCAGAATTGTAGTATCTCAGCTTCTCAGGGCCCGATTACTGTTCTAAAATTCTAGATCATTAATAGTTTAACGAAGTACCCAGCACATGTGGGTCTTCAATACATATCAGTGTTTCTACACTACCTGCAGCAGTAATTTTGAAATCTATATTTGCATTTCGATCATGCCCCTACGTTTATTTGCTGCGTTTACTACCTTTTACATCTCAGGGTCTATATTTCATAATACAGGGTGGCCATTTGCACACGAACTTTATGGCCACCCTGTATATAGAAATGGGGATAACAAGCGCCGATTAACAGTGGTAACAAAGAGGAGAGAAGCAAATGAAGGCTACCATACAACTGATCATTTGTTTACCCCTGGAAGGAAACTGACAAAAAAGCTTGCAGTTTCAAGTTCTAAGCCCCAAAAGCCAGGTCTCGCGACATCTCTTTAGGGTGCGCGTGGGAGGCAAGGGAGGTCTGGGACTGCGGGGGGCGTGGGGGGCGTGGGAGGCAAGGGAGGTCTGGGACTGCGGGGGGCGTGGGGGGCGTGGGAGGCAAGGGAGGTCTGGGACTGTGTCACCGCCTCCAAGGTGGGTTAGTGGGACGAGACGCTCGGGGCTGTACCTCGACCTGCAGCTCGCCCACGGTTTTCCGCCGCCGGCTCTCAGCAACCATTTCCTCCTCATCTCTCTCCTCCTCTCCGGCCTGGGGCTCGGCCTCGGCCCCGGTGGGGGTGATAAAGACGCACCCTAGGCTTGAACGGTTCCTTTTGCGGACAGACACCCGCCGGCGGATGCGGGAACCTCCTTCATCCATGGCAGGGGCTGTGCCAGCCCCGAAGTCGTCCGTAGTGACGAGCCGCTAAACTGAAGTGGAGAGGACAGCGGGAGCCAGCGCGGAGGTAGCAATGAGGGAGTGCGGGAAAAGTCCCCACATTAATTCCCAGAGCGCGGGGACAGTCAGCAGACGCACGTGCGTAGTCGCCCCTTTCCCCTTCGCCAACGCGAAGCTGTGCGAGCGCGAACGGAAAGGTATTGCGCAGGCGCGGAAAAGCCCGCTTGCTGTTTAGCTCGTCTGGCGCGTTCGTCGGCGGAACCTTTGAACGTAGTGCTGGCTTTGACAGGGGACGAGCGCCGGAAGGGACGTGTCGGAGCAATTTGGAACGAACGGAAGAGGAGGAAAGGGGACTCATGGCAGCTATGGTTTGCAGTGTTCTAGGGAGGAAAAAGTTGACAAGCTTGGTAGCGGCTTCTGTCTGTTTCACGCATCCTGGCACTCACTCAGGTAAAGTTTCCGTGTCCTACGCTCCTCTGTACCAGTGCAGCTATTGCCTTAGTTCTAGTGGTCGGTCGAGTGATCCCTGTTAGCAAAACATTCCCATTCTTCAAGATGGGTGGGATGTCTAGGTACCTCATCAGAGCGAACTTGTGACACAGGCCCTCAGATCCCTGATTTCTGCAATTTTATGTTCTCTGTGCGTCTGTTTCAATAACAACTCTCTGGAGAGGGTTTGTTACTCATTTTCTTTTTGGTATGATAGTGCCATTCTATTGCTTCTCTTGTAAGTACTTGCATTAAAATCTTTTAACCATATAGTGAAGGGAAAATTAATGTCAGGAAGAGAGCAGGTGAGAGGTTATAGAGCGGGAAAATGCTTTCCAGAGCCCTAGAAAGCATACCCATTTTAAGTATTATTCTGTAGAAAAACTAGCTGGGCGTGGTGGCTCATGCCTTTATTCCCAGCTACTTGGAAGGCTGGGGCAAGAGGATCGCTTGAGCTCAAGAGTTTGTAGTTGCTGTGAACTAAGATGACGCCACGCACTCTACCCAGGTAACAGAGTGAGACTCTGTCTCAAAAAAAAAAAAGAAAAAAGTATTACTGTGCCCTAAATCTAAATGAAAGATTTTTAAGTTATTGTGAGCATAGTAAATATAAAATTTCTATTTTATATTGTGAAATTTGATACATCTTGCCTCCATGAAAACAAAGCTTTTGTTTACTCAGCTAATAAAAGTGATTTATTGCTGTTTCTGTTTAATTGTAGTGCCGTGGAGCAGAGGTTGTTCACAGTATAAACAGGTAACCAGCAATGAGGACATGGTAAGAATTTTTTTTCTATTAGTAAGTCATTTCCTAATATGACCAAATACAGAAATGTCAAAACAATTAAGATAATCATTACTGTATGAGTTTGGAAATTATAACTCATTATAGTTCCCTAAGTGAGTTTTGGAGTAAGAGAATTCAATTTCTTGATTACTAACAAGAAGCATGGCTTCTGTAATAGCATTTTTTCTTCCTTGATCTTAAAGATACGCGATTTGAGAATTTTAAAAGGCAGTTTTAGGGGGTAGAATAATTGTAGGTAATCGAAGGGATTGTACAAAGCTTAGCTATAGGTTGGCTCTCTTGTCCATTTTGTGTTCACATTTTTCATAACCTTTGTCTTGTCACTTTGGTATGGTGTTGGTATGGGTTTAAAGTACTAGCATGGACCGACTTGGGTAGCACAGATTTTCTTATTACATGCAAAGATAATTTGTTTGACACTATAATGAAATAATACAAAGAGCACTCAGCCCAGTGTCAAGAAGGAATGCAGGGGTGTCCAACCCATGGCCCTCAGGTGGCCTAGGATGGCCATGAATGTGGCCCAACACAAAATTGTAAACTTAATACATTATGAGATTTTTGTGTGTGATTTTTTATTTTGTGAAACTATTGTGCACTTCTTGAACCTGATGTTATGTTGCAGTGTCATGTGAAATAAACATATGCAGTGTCATGTAAACATACATAGGCTGTTGCTATTTATATGCATGCACCTTCTAGTGTGTTATCTTCCAAGTGCAGACAATCGAACTGACACTATCAAATGGTACATGTGCACTTGGTGAGACAGCAGTTATCAATAACCTACCATTGCATTAGGTGTTTAATGTTACTTATAAGTTAGGTAAGCATTCTTCCATTATTAAGGGTACTTCCACACCTTTGTGGCACCTCACACGTGGCCTGCCTTGCTTTACCATCAGCCTGCCTCTTCACCCTGCATTGCATCAGCAGCCAAGATGTGAAAGGGCCCAAATCTTGCTTTCTAGTTTCCTGTCCATTAATTTCCATACTAAAAGTAAATATAGTCCCTTACCTATTATTATTTTTTAATCCCAGCGTGGCTTCTACAACATCTCAAAAGAACACAGAACTCAAGAAAAACTATGAAGGAAGATTGTTCAGTGAAAAGTGGGCAAGCTTGGTGTCTGTAGCTCAGTGGCTAGGGTGCCAGCCACATATACCGGAGTTTGGGGGTTCGAACCTGACCTGGGCCTGCCAAACAACAGTGACAGCTACAACAACAACAAAAATAGCCCGGTGTTGTGGCAGGCACCTGTAGTCCTAGCTACTTGGGGGGAGGCTGAGGCAAGAGAATTGCTTGAGCCCAAGAGTTGGAGGTTGCTGTGAGCTGTGATGCCAGAGCACTCCACTGAAGGCAACAAAATAAGACTCAGTTTCAAAAAAAAAAAAAAGAGAAGGCAGATGACTACTTTTTTGTTCAGGCAAATAGTAAGACACTGCTTAATTTGTAGGGAATTTGTGCAAGTTTTCAAGGACTATAATTTGAAAAGACATTATATGTAAAAACATGCTGCCAAATTTGATGTGTGTGAAGGATTGTGTCGTAAGGACAAAATAGTGGAACTAAAAAAAGTCTGAACAAAAATTATTTTTAAAGATCATAATTCAGTTATGTGGTAGCACATTTAATAGCAAAAAATCAAAAGCACATACCAAGGGTGAGTTTATTAAGTAATGTACAGAAAGCATGGCAGATATAATTTGCCCTGGAAAAAAATACAGATATTTCTAAAATCAGTTTGTCTCACCAGACTATAGCTAGGTAAAATGGGAAAATCTACTGAAAGAAGTTTGGATAGTACAGTTGTTAATTTTAAATTTTATGCTTTGGTGATGGATGACAGCATTGGTACTATAAATCCTGCTCCACTTACCATTTTTGCTAGAGAAATTGATGACAAATACAACGTCACTGAAGAAATAGCTTCTTTAGTGCCATTAAAAGACACAATTAAATCAAGCGATTTATATGAAACAGTAGAAATACCTATGTTAAAAGTGATTTTCTTTGTCCATGTCAACATATCTGGTACAGTTACTGATGGTTCTCTAGTGATGGTAGGCAAAAGAGAGGGACTTGTAAAATTAATAGAAGACAAAGCAATTGTCACCCAAAACTCATGTTTGATGAAGTATGATTGCATAGTACTTCAAAAAAAATGTATGTGCAAAAACTTTAAAAATGGATAACATCATGCAAATTGTCGTGGATAACATCTTTAAAAATGGATGACATCATGCAAAATGTCACTGTTTGAAATTCATCAAGACTGTTTGAAATTCATCAAGACTGTTTGAAATTCATCAAGACTGAATTTCAAAAGAGCCAAGGGATTGCATCATCACCAATTCCAGGAAATTGTTAAAAGTATTGATGCTGACTCAAGTGACATCATTTACCTTTCAAAAGTAAGATGGCCAAGTGGAGGCCAGATGTTGAAGAGATTTTATAATTTGCGACATTATAATTTGCAAACAACAAGTTGTTTATGGTATCAAAAACCAAATTTGTGCCAGAACTTTAAATGAGTTAAACATAGGGTGGTACCTGTGGCTCAGTGAGCAGGGCGCCGGCCCCATAGGCCGAGGGTGGCGGGTTCAAACCTGGCCTCTGCCAAACTGCAACAACAACAACAAAAAAAATAGCCGGGCGTTGTGGCGGGCGCCTGTAGTCCCAGTTACTCAGGAGGCTGAGGCAGGAGAATCGCCTAGGCCCAGGAGTTGGAGGTTGCTGTGAGCTGTGTGACGCCACGGCACTCTACCAAGGGTGATAAAGTGAAACTCTGTCTAAATAAATAAATAAATAAAGTTACAAAGCTCTAAATGAGTTAAACATGCATCTTCAAGGTGAAAACCAACTTATTGGCACCGCGTGTCAGATCTGGAAGCTAGCGGCCCTAGCTTCTCCCCCACCCCCCCAAGGCTGCGGGAGCTAGTGAATTGGAAGAGCCTCGGCCTGGGCCTTGTGTCCCCTCCGACCCCTTTCCAGGATCTGCTGAATGTGAGTTCCCAGTTCCAAAGGGCTCCAGAAGGTGTCAACTGCTCTCACCTCATGAGCTGCCTGAAGTCTGCGGTGCAGGTGGGCAGAGCTGAGCCTGCAGGAGGCAATTCAGGATGATGACTTTGAAATTGAGTGCCCTCTGGGCAAGGGGAAATTTGGAAATGTGTACCTGGCTCGGCTCAAGGAAAGCCATTTTAGTGTGGCCCTGAATGTTCTTTTCAAGTCACAGAGAAAGAAGGACTGGAGCACCAGCTGCACAGGGAAATTGAAATCCAGGTGCATCTGTAACACCCCAATATCCTAAGGCTGTACAATTACTTCCATGTTGTTCCGGTGTGTATCTGATTTTGGAATGTGCTCCAACGGGTGAGCTGTAGAAGGACCTACAGAAAAACCACACACTTGGTGAGCAGCAAACAGCCATGGGCAATTGGGCAGGTTTTACTTTCAGATTGCCTTTTCTTTGCTCATTCAGATAATGGAGGAGTTGGCAGATGCCCTGATAAGAAAGTGATTCACAAGGATATTAAGCCAGAAAACCTGCTTCTGGGTTTCAGGGGTGAGTTGAAGATTGCAGATTTTGGCTGGTCTGTGTACACCCCCTCTCTGAGGAGAAAGACAATGTGTGGAACACTTGACTACTTGCCCCCAGAAATGCTTGAGGGGAGGACATATGACGAAGAGGTGGATCTGTGGTGCATTGGGGTGCAGTGAGCTCCAGTGGTTCTGGGAAGATAAGAGCCTGGATGCAGGCTCTCTTCTTGTCTTATAAGGAGCATCCAGTGTGCAAAGAGCCATCATAACATGATGGAAGATCCAAGAAGATTCACCCACTTGGCCTGTCGTGGGTATGCCCTGCTTCTCCACTGGCTGACATTACTGGGAGGTGGAAGTGGGAGAGATGAAGGAGTGGTCTCCGGGTGTCTGTAAGGAGTCGGTTGACAGAAAGCAGAGGGATTTATCCTCTGAGCATGGCTTCTGTATCATTAGCATGAAGGGAGGAGCAATCTGTGCCAACATCATCCCAGAAGGTAGAATTCCTTCAATCCCTGGACTTCAGCATGTGGGAATTTTCCTGGATGTTCAGATGGAAGAAGTCAGGTTTTTCAATGTTGGAAATGATGCCCTCATTTATATATATAGTCCCCTCTCTTTGGAGCCTTTTTGTCCATTTTTCCTTCTTGAGCTGCCAGGAGGTGATGGTGGTGTGTGCCTGTGAGATAATCATCTGCCTGTGGGAAATTGAGCTCTTCCCAGAAGCTTTTTAAAGAAGTCAAAAAGATCTTTGGCCTGAAAAAGGTCAGAATGATCAAGGACGAGACAGATGCTGTAGTGCAAAGATTTGTTAAATATTGAGTGCATTTTGTAGACTCGGCAGCAACAATTTTATAGATATGTTTGGGGCAAATTTTTTAGGTTTATAGCTAAATATGAGGTATTTGGGAATGTCATTAAGCACTTTAAGCCTCAGTTTTCTAGTGGCTAAACCGGGATGAGTGTCTCAGCCAAATAGCTGTGGTGATGAGAGACAATACTGTATTAACATTTGTAGTAAATAATGAATGGAGGTTTTAAGTTAACTGGATACTAGATTTTGTGTATAGAAACTCTTTGATTTCATGGCTTTTTTGGTACAATTTCTGATGAGAATCCTGTGTGGACAATGAATCAAATAGAACCAATGTGAAATGCTTTGATAAGGCATAAAATTTCAGAGAGCTAAATAGATAGGTTCTGGGGAAAACTAAGTTTCTCATTTTTATTTTCTTTGAAACACAGTTTCTTGAGAGATAAAGAAGTTTGAATAAGATGTATTGATAGTGGTGTTTCATATTCTAATGGGAATTATCCTTTGCCCATTTCAGTAATTGACCTGTTGTGTAGTTGTCAGACTAGTAGTGCATACATGATAGGCATAAAGATGTCAATAGGTTTGATAATGTCAAAAAAAATTAGATAATGTCAAGTTTATAAAATAGCAAAAGATTCAGAAACTTCTGGAATCAATTATATAAAGGAGGAAATGACTATTCTGAAGACTGGATCTCTGAACTTCTGTCCAGCACTGTAAAACTCCCTGGGTTTTCTGAGATGAAAGGACATGTCCCGGCAAGCCCAAACTTCAGACCACTGTTCCTAACTTTTTTGATTTGTAAGAATTATCAACCATCTTAACTCATTAATGTGTATTCATCATAAATTTGTTTTTTAAGTTATTTTTGGATTTATTATTTGTAGAATGTACGTTTTCTTGAAATTAAATGTATAAAATGTCTAAAAAAAATCTAATCTAGGCAACCCATTTGGGCAATTTTCTTATTAGACTTGAATTTTTTTCTTCCATAAACCTTTTTGTTCTACAAAGATTGTACCTTATTCCAGAATCCTCGAGTTCCCCATAGCCAAAGTGAAACAAAATAAAGGGCTTACACAAAATATGAACCCAGTAAGAAAGGTATAACTAATCCTTTGGATAGATTTAAATGTAGTATAGTAACTTTAAGATTTAATTATTTTAAAATTAACATACCAGATTTTTTTTCCTTTATCTTAGCCTGTTGCGATGGAAAATCCTTATAAGGAGCCTCTTAAGAAATGTATCTTGTGTGGAAAACGTGTAGATTATAAGAATGTACAGGTGAGATGTGGTTTTATTTCCCTGATTTTAGGATTTTGTTCTTGCTAGTCTTGCTTAAAAGAGAATGAAATCCATTTTATAGGTTTTTGTAGGCAACTGTTATAAACTTCCTAGTTTCAAATCTGGTTATAATTCTGTGTATAAGGTTGTATCTGTACTTTATGCAAATAAGACCCCCAGTGGCTCTCCCTTATTTACTATTATTTCCACTTAGTGTTTCTTTTTTCTCTGTCCCAAATGTCCTAATAGTAAGTCACTATGGTGGTGATTTTCAGTTGGTGAGGATGAGTACTTTGGACAAAGCTCCTCCCATATCACTGTTTCACATATAATCTAACTGTCAGCATATTAGAAGTGGCGAAATTGGGGGAGTGAATGGTGCTGGAGTTACATATACAGACAATAATATAAAGTGACAATTGCTTTTGAGGGAGAAAAACTAAGAAATTATAAAAACACAAATAGTAGGAAGATTATGTAAAAGGCCTACAACAGTGCCTTTCTGCCTTGAAAGCCCTAATGAAGTAAAGTCATAAAGCATAAATTATAGCAAATGGCTCGATGCCCCCATACCTCTTGCAGACCTCAGTGTACTCTGATAATTTATCTTCATGATTATGTGATAGCCTGTCAGGATAGATGGGATGTTTTAATACCTTGTTTTAAGCAGCAGTATTTTAGAAAAATGTCTGTGAAAGTCAAGAAAACAGATTTAGTACTGAGAGAATATGGTAATTACTGTTATTTAGCTGTATGTAGATTTTTGACATACTAGATGATATTAACTTTGTTATTACTTTAATAAGGCTGGGAGTGGTGGCTCACAACTGTAATCCTAGCACTCTGGGAAGCTGGGGTGGGTGGTTTGCCTGAGCTCAAAAATTTAAGACCAGCCTGAGCCAGAGTGGGACCTCATCTCTAAAAATAGGTGGGTGTTGTGGTGGGCGCCTGTAGTCCCAGCTACTTCGGAAGCTCAGGCAAGAGAATTGCTTAAGCCCAAGAATTTGAGGTTGCTGTGACCTGTGACGCCATGGCATTCTACTGAGGCAGACAAAATGACACTCTGTCTCAAAAAAAAAAAAAACAAAAATGAAAAAAGACTTAATAGGCTCAAAAAAAAAAAAAATGACTTAATAGGATAAACTAGTTAATTTTCTCATCTTATAAAATGTCAGAAATTTAGTGAATTTTTATATTACAAAGGTGGTTTGTTTTTTTTTTTTTGAAATTTATACTTTCAGGGGTTGAATAACAAATATATTAATTTATTTTCCTCCCCAAAAGCTTTTGTCCCAGTTTATTTCTCCATTTACTGGATGCATTTATGGAAGGCACATAACAGGTATTTTGTTTTTTATTCCAGCAATTTATATGTAATAAGAATTGTGTGAATTGACTCTGTCATTGAAGAAAACTGGCAAATTGTCAGATTGTGCCATAAATCATTATTAATCCAGATAATACAAGGATTAGATTTAAGTTTGAGAAAACCTCTTCTTAGGCCAGAAGGATTATAATTTCGCACATCTTCTAACGTTCAATGTTAACTATATGCTGACAACATATAAAAAACTTAAGGCTTAAAAAAATTGTGTTCTGGTGGCACCTGTGGCTCAAAGGGGTAGAGCGCCAGCCCCATATGCCAGAGGTGGTGGGTTCAAACCCAGCCCTAGCCAAAAATTGCAAAAAAAAAAACCAAAAACAATTGTGTTCTTGGGCGGTGCTTGTGGCTCAGTGAGGGCGCTGGCCCCATATACTGAGGTGTGGCTGGTTCAAACCCAGCCCCATACGAACTGCAACAAAAAAATCGCCAGGCATTGGTGATGGGTGCCTGTAGTCCCAGCTACGTGGGAGGCTGAGGCAAGAGAATCGCCTAAGCCCAGGAGTTGGAGGTTGCTATGAGACGTGTGACCCCAGGGCACTCTACCGAGGGCGATAAAGTGAGACTCTGTCTCTCTAAAAAAAAAAATTGTGTTCTTAATCTGAAATTAAAAAAAATTATGTTCTTGATGTTTTGGAGCATACTATAATCATTCCTAGACTGATACTTAAAAGCTTGATGTCTGCACACTATGGCTAATATACCAAATTTGACCGGCCACGGTTTTGTTTTAGTTTTGTTTACATAGTACCATTGCTTTTGAATTGCAGCAGAGTAGTTTTGATGGACACTATGTGGTCCACAAAGCCTAAAATATTTACTATTCTGCCCCTTGACAAAAATATTTACCAACCTTTGACTTATAAAATTGTTACAAATGGAATATTGGCATTTTTTGTGAAGAAATTTCTTTTATAGGTCTTTGTGGGAAGAAACAGAAAGAAATCACAAAAGCGATTAAAAGAGCTCAAATAATGGGTAAGAGAACCTAGCAACTGAATTGAGCTAGTGACAATTTTGCTCATCTTTTGTTAAGAACTTTAATTATCTCTTTACAGGGTTTATGCCAGTTACATATAAGGATCCTGCATATCTCAAAGACCCTAAAGTTTGCAACATCAAGTATCGGGAATAAGTGATACGTTACTACCAATAAACTTATTTTACAGTAAGTGGTTGTATGTTGCCAATATTGACTCAAACAAACCTTTGGGTAGAAAAGTGATTCAGGAGTGAAGCTTCACCTCCATACCAATGAATATCCATTAAACAGATTACTTATTTAAAATGGTAGTATGCATGACATTTTAGATTCTTTGAATAAAAGTGGTACTATGTGATTACCACTTAAATGTGGTCCCCAAATAGTTCATACAATGTATCTTCTGACATTGGCATAGTAAATCGTGAGGGTTAGCTTGTATTAGAATTCTAATTTAGGTCCAGATTCTGTCTTACAGATGGGATTTCGAGGAAATGGATCCACCAAAGTAGAATGCTTATATAATGTTCAGATCTTATGTGACTGTGGAGTTCAAGTTTCTCAGAATGATTTTCTGACTACCAAAAATAAGTGTGCCTGGTTGAGAGTGAGTCTTCCCTTTGTAGAGGTGATAAATTGGGATGGATAGCAGTTTTGTTACAAGAGGATCAAATATATATTCCTGTATGAGTCTAAAACCAGTAGGTGTCCTTTACATAAAGGGATGACAATTTATACATTATCTGTTATCAGTCATCTTTTCGCCCTGAAGTGATAACAAGTAAGGGTTCAGACTGACAACTCTATAGTTTTCCTCCTCCTGTCACATATACTACCATCAAGCACAACCCCAGTAAGTATAAACTTATAATTTGTACCAGTTTCAGGTCTTATGTGGCTTCATAAACACCCTATAGTAATTAATGCATGTAAACAGAAGAGATTTTGTTACCTAGCTATGATTTTCTATATCAAGTAATTTCAGGAAGAGATGGAAAATCAGAGGTCAAAGTATGCACTGAGAATTTCATCCAGTGAGTAAAAAACATACTGAAGGCTTCATGAGATGTATATAGTTTGTAGAAAGTGTGTGAAAAAGACCTAAATATGTCTGCACATACCACAGAAGCTCTCTTATGCAACCTCCACTTAAACTCACTGGATTAAACTGGGGCTTTATGCCCTCCCTAAAAACATGGGCCATGACTCTCCTGTTGAATTTTGCACTGCCAAGTTTCCAGACCTGTGGCAGATTGTTATTGTACTGATGAAGTAGAAGGTGAGAAGAAAGTTAATGTTGCTATGAAAACTAAGTAAATGCTTTGGACCTGCTATGAAAACTAAGTTAAATGTTTTTGAAGGACCTGGTAAAGTTAAGATTTTTAAAATGTTGTCAAGAAGCTGGGTGTGATGGCTCATGCCCATAACCCTAGCACTCTGGGGGGCTGAAGTGGAAGGATCATTTGGGCTCAGGAATTTGAGACACACCTGAGCAAGAGTGATACCTTGTCTCCACTAAAAATTGAAAAATTAGCCAGGCATTGTGGTCTTATCTGTAGGCAGAGGCAGGAGGATTGTGTGAGCCTAGGAATTTGAGGTTGCTGTAATTTGAGGTTGCTGTGAGTTAGGCTACACCAAGGCACTCTATCCTGGGCAACAGAGAGAGAGAGAGAGAGACTCTTCTCTTAAAAAAAAAAAAAAAAAAAAAGTCAAGTTAGGTGTGGTTAGGAGAACTGAAGAAGGGGTAGGTGGGAGGATGCTAGGAAATGGAAAAACCTAGTAGCATTTTGTACTTTCTTTGTTGCTTTTAAGTTTCTATAAATTCTTCACTTTAAAGAAACCAAAACTGGGACTTTAATTAATAGTGATTTATGTAGATGCTCCAATCACTGGACTCAAGACACAGAAAAGTTCCTGGCCCTATGCCAAATGGTTGACAAATGAACACTTCTGCTTTATGTTAAAATGAAAGTTTTGTGATAGACATTCCAATGTATGTAGCATTTCTGAGTCCTACTTTAACTGGCCTTTTTAGTTGCTTGACTCAAAAGTTAACCTCAAAATGCACTGGATTAACAGACTTGCACTGTACTCAAAGTTTTAGATTTGCTCAATTTTGTGCAGAGCACTGCAGACTAAGGGAAAGATTACTGTTTGTGTTGCATTATAGTGTGTCACAGTTAGGGCTGCCAGACTTGGCAAAGGAAAATTACAAGACACCCAGCTAAATTTAAACTTAAGACAAATAATTGTAATATAAATATATCCCAAGTTTTATCTGGCAATCCTAACCATAATGTACTTTTTATTATTACTTAATGAATGAGAATTTTAATGACTTTAGATAAGAATAAATTTTCATATAAACTTTATAGATTTCACATTGAGAAAATAAGTTAGTCTGTCCTTTCCAATTCTAAAGAATGCTGTACAAGTTTAAAAGAATGTATCCATTTTAAGCTTTCCCCTCAACAATTTAGTAAGAAGTGAAAAAAAAGGTTTCAATAAAAACATCTCATTGTTTTTAAAAGTACTTTACAAATGCATTAGAACTTAGGTTTTATTGCAAATATGTGAATGTAGTTAAAACAAATTACCTTATCTATGTATTACTAAGAATAGCTGACTATAGTAAAAACAAAGGAATATATCTGAATGTATTTATGTATTACTGCAAGTAGCTGAACATAGCGACCATAATTTTTTGGGTTAAAAGGATCAAAATGTAGGAGACTGTGGATATTCTTCTGAATCCTTCATTTTCTCAATCTCTTCATCTGTTTCTGAGCTACTTATTGTGGTTGCTTTTTCTTGGTTACTACTATCAGTATCTGTTTTAGATGGGTTTTCTATCTCTAAGAGCCGTGATTTCTTGAATTGACATCCATCATCTGTGTCTAAACATTTACGCTTAACTATTTGTGGTGTACTAGGTGGACTATCTTCAGGAATGTCAGTGTATTCTACCATTAAGGTCAGGTTGTCTACCACATTAAGGTGGTGGTTGGTGTTACAGCTACTTTTAGAAATATGCCTACTTTTCAAAGAGATAACACATGAATGAAGAAGTTCACAATCCGGAAAAAAGGTACGCAAAGCTTGACAAAGAAAAATGTTCTCCTGAGGGTCTTTTTGGACATTCTTCTCTCCTAAACAAAACAAAACAACACTTCAACATGTAGCTATTGTTTTACAGAGCTTTTTATAATTAGCTATTTGTTACTAATATTAAGTCAAAAAGATTTTAACAATTACATCAAATTATCTAGTGAGAACAGTGACATGTATAACTCCAAATTCTAAATTGTATGCCACAATATTCTAAGAGAAAATTAAAGTTATATTCCTTAATATCCACAATACAGTATGTGAAGAGCTACTATAGTACCATGCTGTTTGGTGGGATTTAGGAGTATTAATAAATCTCAAGGTAGATAAGTTTATCATAAGGCAGTTGGCTCATCCATAATTCAAATTAGTGAGAATTTTTTTAAAAGCACATAAAGAAGTGACACGTTAGGTACTTTACTTACGTATTGCTTGAGCCTGTTCTCGTTTTCTTTTTTTAATTTCTTGTTTTAATCTGTTTATATCATTTAGTAGTTTCTCTACTGCTTGCTCACTGTGTTCCACTTTTTTACATACACTCTGCAAAATAATTTAAGGGCATATACAACATTTCAAGTTCTATATTAACAGTCTTATAAAATCCTCAGTGACACAGAATCAAGTACTATTTGTCTTTTACATAAATTTAATTTTGCAAGTCTTAGAGGACCTCAGAAACAAGCACTTGTATGCTTCTTCATAAGTTATAAAATGCTTTTTAGATACATATCTTCTTAACACACAGTTGTGTTATATCAGTTATTTTGTTAATAGTAACTGATACTAACTCACAGAAACAAACTGAAATTTAATTCACTTTGAAACAAATACTGAAAGATGCAGTTATTGCACAAATTTAATATTAAGCAACTGACAGTACATGAAAACAAAGTGACTATACAGTGTGTCTATAAAGTTCACGTGCAATTTAAAATAGTTTTAAATTTTAAATTGAACTTTATGGACACGCTGTATTTTACTGTTTTGAAAAGCCACTGTTCAGGAGCATACCACACCTGTGTGTCAACAGTTTCAAAAGTATGAATACCAATTAACTTTGACCTAGTAATTCCATTTTAGGAATGTATCTTAACTAAATAAAAAATTTTAAGAGATTATGTTCCTTAGGATAGTATCAAATAATTGTTAACTAATTTTGAATAACAGAGTAAATAGTTATTATAGCCAGTTTTGGTGGATACTCTAACTTTTTTGCCCAGACACAGAGTTTTGCCAGTAACTCCTACAGCTACTTTCACTCTAGCTGACCCATGTTCTCCCCTGGGAATCTGGAGACATCACATAGCCAATGGGCAAATCCTAATCTCTTGAATAGTTAGCCATTCTCTGCTCTGCCAGTAGATAAGGAAACAGCAAGATCTATAAATATGAAGAAGGAAAGCAATGTGCAGATACAGACGGAGAGAAAGTTCTGATGACATTCCAGCTTCTGGTTCAAATCCTTCCTAAAGTTCAGCTGCTTTTTGCTAACAGTTCCTGTGTTGTACTTCTACATTCCCCATTTTAGCCTAAGTTGGTATCATTTAACTTCAGAATTCTAATATACTGCTTTGTGAAATATACTGCCATTAAAGTAACTAAAGAATATGTAGCAATATGAAAAATGTTTAATAATATTATCAAAGGAAAAAAACTCAGGAGTGGGGTATGCCTGTAGTCTTAGTCACTTGAGAAGCTGATGCAGGAAGTTTTGAGTCCTGGAGTTGAAGGCCAGTGCCAGGGCAACATCGTGAAACTTGCCTCTTAAACAAACAAAAAAAAATTATGACACAAATTTATATGTTGCCTTAACTGTCAATTATGTCAAAGTATAAATATATATACATTAGGGAAAAAAGAACATGACAGAGTGGAAATAGTTTTATTAAAATGGTGAAACTTTGGATGTTTCTATTTTCTATAATTCCTATTATTCATATTTAAAAGTAGTGTAATATTAGTAATGTAAAAAGGTACTGACCACTTTTCCCTTTAATGTGGTCTATTAATGAGCATGGGAGCCATATCATATACTCCTCATATCTCCCAAGGGGGGAGCATAGCTGACAGCTCTAGCTCTGGATCTACCACTGTTTGCTCCTAAGCCATGCTTCCCCGGGGCTGTTCCTAGCCAATGACTGAGCACCCTGTGGGTATCAGGCCTATGGAACTATTTTGGGGCAACTTTGTTCAAGGACTCCCCATTAGCATAGCTGAACTTTCTTAGAAGGGCACTGCATTCTGGAGCTCTTTGAAACCAATCATCGTCTTACTCCCCTCTCCTTTATCAGGGGTCAAACTTACATTGCAGTCTGAAGGATCTTCTTACATATTCTTGATCCCTTGTCTTTTTTAAATCTTTCTCAGGACTACCCATGTGATGTGCTCTGGCCCATTAAATGTGAGTAGAAGTGACATGGCACTTCTCAGCAAAGTTTAAAGAGCTACTATGAATTTCCACTAGCTTTTTTTACTCTTTGCCTTATACCATGAGAACAAATAAAGGCGGCTCCATTAGCCTAGATCCTGGAATGAAGGTGACTTTGGAACAAGAGTAGAGCTGTAGCCAAGATATAATGTGTGCAAAACTAAACCTTTATTTTTGTAAGCCACTGAGACTGGGAATAGTCATATGCTGCATAATGATGTCTCAACAAAGGACAGCATATACGACAGTGGTCACATTAAAATTATAATGGAGTACATTGTAGGAAAAGCTGATTTTTGATACTTGATACTGGTATTGCAGATCTAGTAGGGCAGATCACTGACAGTAATTATATAAGGACATTTGGATACACACACACATATATACATATACACAATAAAAATACAGGTTGGGCATGGTGGCTCATACCTGTAATCTCAAAACTCTGAGAGGCCCAAGCAGGAGAACTGCTTGGGGTCAGGAATTTGAGACCGGCGTGAACAAAAGTAAGACCCCATCTCTCCCCAAAATAGAAAAAATTAGCCAGGCTTTGTGGTGGGTTCCCAAAGTCCCAGTTACTCACTACTCATGAGGCTGAGACAAGGGTATCACTTAAGCCCAGGAGTTTGAGGTTGCAGTGAGCTATGACGTCATAGCTCCCAGCAACCTCACACTCTTGGGCTTAAGCGATTCTCTTGCCTCAGCCTCCCGAGTAGCTGGAACTACAGGCATCTGCAACAACACCCAGCTATTTTTAGAGACAGGGTCTCACTCTTGCTCAGGCTGGTCTCAAACTCCTTAGCTCAGGCAATCTACCTATCTCTGACTCCTAGCGTGCAGGGATTACAGACTTAAGTCACTGTGCCCGGCCCCAAAGTCTTTTAAGCACTTCCAAATAGTAAACTTGTTTGTTCAGTTAATACAATTTTGTATGAACAAGACTTCTGATATCAAAAAAAGTTAAGTGACATTGATTTGGACTGATGGAACTCTGGAGAATTGACTAGCTTCCATCATGCACTATGATTCATTGTTTGAGAGTTGCATTTAGTACACCCATGTGTCATCACAAGTCATAAAATTGTCCCAAACATTGTCTTGCTTCTCCAAAAGGTCTTGGCAATCTTCAACTCTCCTTTGCTATTGTTCATCCGTGAGCTCCTTCAAGACTGTTTTTGCACACACCTTTCTCATGCCAAGATTTTCAATTAAGATTTTCTTGTTTCTCTATCTATGTTAACTTGGTTTGCTATGCTTCTCACAGCTGACAATTCTGACATAGAGTTCGATGAATATTTGCAATGTTTTCCTCAATTCTGCTGTTTACTGGCTGCCCTCACTTCTCTTCATCAATGCTTTTTCTCCCCCAGAAAAACATTTAATCCATTTGTACACCACTGTTTCCTTTATGGTGTTACCCTTATAAACTTTGACTAACATATCCCTGATTTCACTTCTACTCTTCCAAGTTTAATAAAGAAATTTAGCTGGGTGTAGTAGCTCACACCTGTAATCCCAGCACTCTGGTAGGCCAAGGTGAGTGTACTGCCTGAGATCAGGAGTTCGAGACCAATGGGAGTAAAAATAGCCAGGCATTGTGACAGTGGCTTGTAGTCCCAGCTACCTACTTGAGAGGCTGAGGCAAGAGAAGTACCTGAGCCCAAGAGTTTGAGGTTGCTGTGAGCTAAGATGCAACTCCATGCCATTCTACTGAGGGCAACAAAAATGAGACTGTCTCCAAAAAAAAAAGAAATTTAATGTTTGTTCATTGCTCTAATTCAAACTCTGACATTCTTGTGACAGCACACAAAAACATGGAACAATAATGAATGCCACTCAGCAGAACACCATTACATGTCACAACTGTGAGACACTGGTAGACCATGGTTATGTAACTTTACTGAGTTGTCTGTATAGTATTAACATAACTGTACAGTGGCAAGTTCACAAACTTGTCAGAACTTCATGTGTATATATATCCACACACACACAATTATGCAGGTTTGTGCATATATACTACATGTTCACAAAAAATTGCCTAATGACATTACATGACTATAAATCTAATCAAAATGTTTTCCCTAAAAAATTACTGAGATCAATTTGATAGGCACTCTAGAAATAATCTTTAAGGGCTAGGTATATTAACTTACCTTTAATTCCTCTTGTAATGAAGCATACATTTTGTTTATCTTGTGTACCTCCTTTAAAGATCCATCATCTTCAAAAAATTCAGAGCTGTAAAAAATTACCATTTCATCAGGGAAACATACAGAACTAACTTTGATGATGTGGTGAAAAACTTATTTGTTGTCAAGGAACAATGGAAAATGCTTTTTACTGGCTTTTAGGGACCATAATTTTGTCAACCTACATGTATACACCAAAACTAACCAGAAAGCCTACCTCATCTATCTTCACATTAGCCAACTTTTTAGCTTCATAAGTGCCATTGCCAGGTTGCCAATTAAAAAAAAAAAAAAAAAGGTTTAGTAAAAATAGATGACAACTGCAAGAGGCAGGGGAAAAAGTCTCTTTTTTTAACCATGGGGACAGGAATCAGTTTCTAAAATTATTTTTTTTGTTGTTGTTACAGTTCTTGGCTGGGGCCGGGTTTGAACACGCCACCTCCCGTATATGGGGCCGGTGCCCTACTCCTTGAGCCACAGGTGCTGCCCAATTTCTAAAATTTTTAACTAAATTTAAGTCACCATTAATTGAAAGAGGCACCATTATTTTATGATACACGAAAGAAAAAATATTAAGGTGGCATGATTTGTAAACACAATTCAGAGATAAATGTGCAAAATGTCTCAAAATTAATGAAATATGGTATTTAGTTCTTACATTGCTAAGTACTGTGGGTACACAAAAATAAACCTCAACCCCTTATGCTCATAAGTCATACCAATGTTGCTTGCTATTTGTAACTTTATTCTCTTACTTAATGATGACAAAAAAATTATGCCTAAGGTATTAGTAAGTATTGGGTAAAACCTGGTTTATTTTTCCCTTTAATATCCATTCTAATTTCATGCCTGTAATCTGAACTACTGCTTTAAAAAAATTGTAACTTTAAGGCTAGCTACTTATTCTAATCTAGAATAAATATGCTCAAATTTGCAGGACATACAACAACTTCCCCCTACCACCATTTTGTTATCTTGTAAGCAGAAAAGTGCTATCAGGAAGAATAGACAAAGTAAAAACAATCTAGTTTACTTGTAAGGTGTTCATTATTCAGTTTTCCTTTCATTTTTATTCTGCTGCTGTTTATATAATCAGAAAATTAAAACACATTGACACTACACTAGAAAAAGAAATTTTTTTTCCTTAGAGCCCTGGTGTTTCATTAGGTCAAGACAGGTCAAGAGACGTGTGAATTATATGTGGTTCAAGAGACTCCAAACTAGTGTACATTAAATATAACCTAGATGGTAGTTAATATGTTAATTAAAAAAAAAGGAATAGGAGTAAATTGAGGGGAAAGCAGTTGAAGAATCCTACCTGTGTCTTTTTACTGCTCGGCTAAAACCAGAGGACATACAGGAAGCTGATACTGTTTTATAACCCAGTTGTTCAGACATGCCCAGATTGGTAACCACTAATGGTACCCTATGAAAAAGTCTGTCAAAATTAAAATACAAATTTAGAATGAAGAGATGGATTAGCATCTATTAGAATAGACTACTTTCCCCCTATAAGATTACTTAACCTGAGATAGAATTTACTGACTTAAGACAATTGGCTTTTAAAAGTAAAATGTGCCTAGTATCACTGTATGAAAAAATATTGTAATGGCTACTTTAACTGATTAGTACATGAAAAGAAGACAGTATTAATGTTGAGATTTATCTTTTCATGAATGATAAAACTGATCTTACTTGGTCCCCTTATAACTTAATTGAGACCGAGTCTCCCTCTGTTGCCTAGAGTGCCATAGAGTCAGCCTACCTCACAGCAAGCTCAAACTCCTGGTTTCAAGTGATCCTCCTGCTTCAGCCTCCCTAGTAGCTGGGACTATAGGGGCCTCCACAACACCTGGCTAATTTTTTCTAGTTTTAGTAGATATTCTCAGGATGGTCTTGAACTCCTGAACTGAAGTGATCATTCCCACCTTGGTCTCCCAGAGTACTAAGATTATAGGTGCGAGCCACCTCACCCAGCCTTAATTCTTATATTCCAAGAAAATGTAGTTTTTATACAACCTATGGGAGTCTCTGTTAGACTCATTTGGGTGGACTATTTTGCTTCTTTGCAGTGGTTATAGAAAAGCTGCATAAGTGGGTAGGCTTAACCAATTTCTAAAATATTTTTCCACCTTAACTAGTAAATAGCAAAATCTTCAATGCTAGAGAAGTCATCATTCCACCCTGGGTTTCCAATTTCTTTATCTGACTTAATTGCTATGATACTTAAAATTGACAGGTGATAAGGCCTACTTCAGAGGGTTATTGTGACAATTTAATCCTACAATATACAAAAACACTTGGTAAGCTACAATAAGTACTAAGTATTAGTACTTTTTTTCTTAGTTTAAGAAAGCCAGTGACTGGCCAACATTTACCCTTTTTGAGGTTTATATAAGGCATGTTCCAGCCGATGAGTAGAGCAGCTTTCTGTTATTATACTTGGTGTTAATAGCAGAAAAACAAGATCTTGGCTTGAAAAGTGCTTCTGTAAGTTTTTGTGAAGGAGCCTCTCTCTAAATGTCACAATCTGATCTGAATGACGACGGAATTTGTACCAACCTACCACAGTCTGAAATACAGAAAAAAAATATGTATCTTAATAGTTACAATTATGTATATATTACAGTTAAGCAATAGAATTGACAACCTTAAAATTGGCTTTCTTAATATTTAGATATCTGGGTAGATAGTAAATAATGCATTTAGTCATACACTTTACTTTTCTAAAGTATGCAAATAGACTTATAGTTAAATTACTTTCCGTTCATTTAAATTTTGATCAATATGGCTGGGTGCCCATAGCTCAAGTGGTTAGGGCACCAGCCACATGCTCCAGGGCTAGTGGGTTCAAACCCAGCCCAGGCCTGCTAAACAACAATAACAACAAAATAGCTGGGTGTTGTGGCAGGCACCTGTAGTCTCAGGTACTTGGGAGGCTGAGGCTAGAGGATCACCAGAGCCCAAGAGTTTGAGGTTGTTATGAGCTATGATATCACAGCATTCTACTGAGGGTGACAAAGTGAGATTCTATCTTGATAAAAAATAAATAAATAAATTTTGATCAATACAGTTTAAGGAGAAAAAAATTCTTAACTTCCTCTAGTTTCTTTTATGGCATTTGCTATTTTGCAGTCTTAATCCTTAATCCCTTTGTTAAAATTGAAATTAAAAAAAAAAATTGATTAACTCACTAAGCAATCACTCCCTCAAAACAAGTTAAATTCCTATGGGGATATTTAGTTAAATAAGTGAACCCTATAGCTTTAACGTAAAATGGGAATGACATCACCTACCCCACAAAGCTGCTTTCAAGATTAAGTATGATCATGTATAAGGGTTTTGTAAACTGTAATATGCTCCACAAATGTCATGTTAGTATTACTAAACCTTTTTTTGAAACAGAAAAAATAAAACCTTTTTTGAAAACTCAGGAATTGAAATAGAGGGAAAAAAGCACTTTAAGATCTGTGAGGTTTAGCAAATCTTAAATGTTTAATTTATACATTTTAATTGAGGAAATTAAAATTATAACTATCTTTCTAAAAATAATTTTTTTTTTCTTTTTTTTGGAGACAGGGTTTTGTTCTGTCACTCAGGCTGGAGTGCAGTGGCATTATTATAGCTCATTGTAACCTCATATTCCTAGGCTCAAATGATCATCCTGCCTCAGTCTTCCTGAGTAGTTGGGAATACAGAGGCATGCCCCCAAGCCCAGCTAATTTTTCTGTGTTTTAAATAGAGATAGAGTCTCACTCTTACCCAGGATGGTTTTTAACTCTTGAACTTAAGCAATTCTCCTGCTTCAGCCTTCCAAAGTGCTAGGATTATAGGTGTGACACCCCCCCCCAAATAAACATATTTATAGGTACATTTTAAAATACCTAAATATAACTGGAGAAAATAAACCAAGCATTTTCAACTAAGAATGTTTTTTGAACAAATCTTTTTTACTGAATCTACTTTTATTCTCAAATCAGCAAAAAGCAAAAAAAAAGCAAAAAATTTTGTCTGGGAGAAAAACCAATTTTGATCATTAAGCAACTTTTAACTAAACACCAAGTATGGTATGGAGGATTCAAATTAACTGCTGTATAGAAAATCATCCCTACAGTATGAAAAATATTTTACTGCTGCTAAGTAAAATAATAATAATGGATTAAATCCTACAATAAATGGTATTGGGAAGTGGTGTGGTGGAAACACAGGAGAAAAAGAGATCAATGTTAATTATAGTCAAGGGAATGATGAGAATGCTCTTAGTTACTAGTTGTGTTTTCACAGCAACCCTTTTGAATTTCTGGGAAGAACAAGCCTTTTATACTTGTTTTATAGGATATCAGGTAGACAAACACTACTTAAAAATTCTCTCAAAGTTATACCTGTTTCTAGGAATTGAAAATAATGCATATTAAATACCAAAAAAAAAAAAAGTAAATCAGTACCTTTTTGACACTTGATAATATTTTCATTAGAGCTTCCTTATTTACGTCACCCGAAGAATTATAAAAGCTGTAAAAGTCAAAATTAAAGAAATTTCAATTAAGCTAAAAATATTAATTTTATTAGTATTTTTAACTTTAGTTACTTCTAACCCAAACTACTTAACCAAAATCCATATACCTACTGGCCTGTCATATGAAGCTCTAAAATGAGTGGTGCAGAAAAGTTCTCAAATTAACACTTAGAGTAGTAGAAACATAAGGTCCATAACCAATAGAAAGGAAAAGGATAGAAGCACCAAGAGGTAAACTTTTTTTTAACCAATACAATAAATTATCCATTAAATAGGTATTAGAAAGCAAATTCACAATTCAATTTACTTATTATCAATTTTTATAATATTGATGCATAATGTTTAACATGAGAAATGAAGCACAATAACAAAAGGACAATTCTCTGCTAATTCCAAAATCTATGCATTTTAGGAGGAGGTTGGGGTTTTGTTTGGGGGGGATGTTGGAACAGCTTTGGTTTAGTTTAGTTCTGCAATTGGAATGTCCAAGACAGAAAAAGAATCAGAAGATAATTCTAAAAGATTCTGAAGTGTTTACTTCTGGCTTTTTCTTCCAATAAGAGACTGCAAATAGGAGGTAAGTATGGTGGATCCCAACATTTTGGGAGGCTGAGGCGGGAGAATGATGAGGCCAGAAGTTCAAGACCAGTCTGGGCAACACAGCCAGACCCCCATTTCTATTAAAAAAAAAAAAAAAAAATTAGCTGGGCATGGTTGTGTATACCTATAGGCCTAGCTACTTGGAGTGCTGAGATGGGAAGATCCCGAGACCAGGAGTTCAAGGTTGCAGTGAATTATAATTGCACCACTGTACTCCAGCCCCAACAACACAGTAAGACCCTGTCTCAAAAAAAAAAAAAAAAAAAAATAAATAAATAATTACCAATATTTTCCTTTTAGCATTAATTAAGATGACAGTATTCTGTGATGGGGAAATATACAAAATCCTTTATAATTTTCACTGTCATAAGATTTTACTGGTAATTCTAAACTATACGTTGAAAAAATTTAGTCACACAAAACTAAAAAAATACAACCTAATAAGCAGATTTTTTTTTTCTTTGAGACAGAGTCTCACTTTGTCACCCTTGGTAGAGTGCCATGGTGTTGTAGTTCACAACCTCAGACTCTTGGGCTCAAGTGATTCTCTTGCCTCAGCCTCCTGAGTAGCTGGGACTACAGGCTCCGGCCACAATACCTGGCTATTAGAGACAGGGCCTAGCTCTTACTCAGGCTGGTCTCCAACCTGTCAGCTCAGGCCATCCACCTGCCTCGGCCTCCCAGAGCCTTGGCGCCCAGCCTAATAGGCAGATTTTAATGGAAAAACAAACAAAAGTGTTCCGTTGACCAAAGGAGGATGTTAAACTGATCAAACAGATAAAGCCATTTTCCTATTTATAACTCCAACATGAAAACTCTAAAAAGAATTTATTCCTGTATTTCTCCAGCACAGCCCATTTCTAAGCTTCTCAAACTAAGGCAAGAAAAAAGGTGTATAAACCACAGAACTGACAATTTAGGTTGGATGATTAAAAAAAATAAGAAAATTAGGTTGGATGATTAAAATAAATAAGAAAAAAAATAAGTAAATAAGTAAGAAGAAATCACCAGAGGGTAACAGTTACATCTTCTGTGAAAGCACTGATTTTATGTGAAGTTTCTGGAGGATGGGTGGTAGCAGTTTTTTTTTTTTGTTTTTTTTTTTGAATTGTTGGAGATTCATTGAGGGTACAGAGAACCAGGTTACACTGATTATACTTTACAGGTAAAGTCCCTCTTATAACTATGTCCCACCTCCAAGAGATGTGACACACACCATGACCCTCCATCCTCTCCCTCCTTCCTTCTCTCTGCCCACGCATCTCCCCTCCCCTCACTGCATACTAGGTCATCACTTGTCCTCATATCAGAATTGAGTACATGGGATTCTTGCGATGCTTTACTAAGAAGAATGTGTTTCAACTCAATCCAGGTTAATACAAAAGATGTAAAGTCTCCATCTTTTTTAGTGGCTGAATAGTATTACCTGGTATACATATATCACAGTTTGTTAAATCCATTTCTGGGTTGGGCATTCAAGCTGTTTCCACATTTTGGCGATTGTAAACTGAACTGCAATAAACAGTCTAGTGCAAATATCCTTCTGATAAAATAAATTTTTTTTTTTTTTCTGGGTAGATGCCCAGTAACGGGATTGCAGGATCAAATGGGATGTCTAGTTTGAGTTCTTTGAGGATTCTCCATACTTCCTTCCAAAAAGGTTGTATTAGTTTGTTGTATTACACTAGCATCTGCAGCTTTGAGATTTTGTGATGTGGGCCATTCTCACTGGGGTTAGGTGATACCATTAGGGTGGTTTTGATTTGCATTGCTCTCATAATTAGGGATGATGAGCATTTTTACCTATGTTAGTCATTCGTCTATCTTCTTTACAGAAGGACAGAAGGTTCTATTCATCTCTTTTGACATATCATTGATATAAGGGATTATTTATTGGCTTTTTTTGCATTAATTTCTCTGTAGATAGTAGTTATCAAGCTTTTGTCCAATTCATAGTATGCAAATATCTTTTCCCATTCTGATGGTTGTCTATTTGCTTTGGTTGTTGTCTCCTTAGCTGTACAGAAGCTATTCAATTTAATTAAGTCCCATTTGTTTATTTTTGTTGTTGTTGCAATTGCCAACTAAGTTTTCTTCATAAAGTCTTTCCCCAGTCTGGTAACTTCAAGTGTTTTCCCCACAGTTTCTTTGAGGATTTTTATTGTTTCATGCCTTAGAGTTAGATCTTTTATCCATCTTGGATCAATTTGAGTAGAGAAAGATGCATATCCAGTTTTAATCTTTTACATGTGGTATGCAGTTCTCCCAGGACCATTTATTGACTAGGGATTCTTTTCCCCAGTGTATGTTCTTGTTTGGTTTTATGAAAGATTTGGTGGCTGTACAACGTTCATTTCATTTCTTTTGTTTCGTTCATTTTATGAATGATTTTTTTGTTTTCAATTTCATTAATCTCTGTTTTAATTTTGGCTATTTCTCTGCTTCTGCTGGGTTTAGCGTTAGAATGTTTTTCTTTTTCCAATTCTATAAGATGATTTGTGTGTGTGCTGATGTGCTCACTTTCTGTTTTTTGAAGGCAGGCATCTAGCACAATAAATTTTCCTCTTAGGACTGCTTATGTTTGAGGATATTAACAAATTCCTCTTTTATCTCTTCCTGAACTCAACTATCATTCAGCATGAGGTTGTTTAAGTTTCTAAGACTTTGTGTGGGGATGAACTTGGTTGGAGTTGAGCTTCACCTTTATAGTCTTGTGATTTGAGAAGAGACATGGTGTAATCGCTATTCTTTTAATTTTGCTGAGGTTTGATTTGTATCCTAGGATGTGATCTATTTTGGAGTATGTGCCATGAGCTTATGAGAAAAAAGTATATTCTTTTGCTTTGGGATGTTGTGTTCTGTATGTCTATAAATCCCATTTGTTCTAGGGTCACATTAAAATCCTTTGTACCCTTGTTTAGTTTAGAGGATCTGTTCAGTTCTTGTCAGAGGGGTATTGAAGTCCTCAGTTATTAAGGTGTTACAGGATATCATATTGCTCAGACTCCTCAAGGTCTATTTCATAAATCTGGAAGCATTTAAGTTAGGTGCATAAATGTTTAAAATTGAGATGTCCTCTTGTTGTATTATTCCTTTGACCAGTATGAAGTGTGCATCTTTGTCTTTCCTAACTGAAGTTGCTTTGAATCCACCTGTATCTGAGAATAAGATAAAGTAAGCCCTCCTTTCTTCTGACTTCCATTTGCTTGAAACACTGTTTTCCATCGCTTGACCCTGAGTCTTGATTTGTCCTTCAGGGCTAGGTGTGTCTCCTGGAGACAGCATATGGATGGCTTATTTTTTTATCCAATCAGCCAGCCTGTGTGACTTCAGTGGGAAAGTCAACCCATTGACATTTATTTAGAGTATTGACAAGGGTGGTGGAATTCTAACATTATGAGATAGTTTATTGTGTAGTTTTATCCTTTGTGTCACTGTAGAAGCTAAGCTGTGGCCTTTGGCTTCTTGGTGTTTATTTTGGTGGTGGTCCTCTGTGGTGTTCAGTATTAACAGTAGGTCTAAGTATTTTCTGTAGAGTTGGTCTTGTGACAAATTTCCTTAGTGCTTGTACACCTGTAAAAGATCTGATTTTTCCATCAATTCTAAAGCTAAGTTTAGCAAGATACAGGATTCTGGGTTGAAAATTATTTTAAGAGTGTTGAAAGTGGATGACCATGCTCTTCTGGCTTGGAAGGTTTTAGTTGAAAAGTCTGCTGTCATCCTAATGGCTCTGCCTGTAGGTCAGTTGGTGCTTATCCTGGATGCTTGTTGAATTTTTTCTTTCATCTTGACTTTGGATAGGTTCGTTATGTGTCTTGGAGAGACTCTGTTTGAGTTGAGATGACCTGGGGTTCAATATCCATCTAAAAGGAGGGTGTTGGGGTCTTTAGTAAAACTTGTGAAGTTTTCATTTATGATGGTCTCCAGTAGGGCTTCCATTCCTCTGGGACAATCTTCTTCCCCTTCAAGAATCCCTATTATTCGTATATTTGAATGCTTCATGGAGTCTCATACTTCTCTAAGGGCATGTTCTGCTTTCTCTCTCTCCTTTTCTGCCTCTTTAACTACCTGGGTTAATGCAAAAACTTAATCCTCTAGCTCTGGCTCTTTCTTCTCCGTGGTCTAACCTATGGTTGATATTTTCTATTACATCTTTACATTCCCTGATTCTCTTCTTCATTTCCTTAAGCTCTTCCATATCCTTTCTACATTCTACATATCTCTTGTCTGACTTTTGGTTCTATCTTCCCATTTTCTCATCCATTCCTTTTATTGTCTTTATCATCCATATTTTAAATTCCCTGTCAAGTCCATTAATTTTTTTTTTTATTTTTAATTTCAGCTTGCTTGTTCATTTTTCATTTGAAGTACTTTTTTTTTTCTTCATTTTCTTTCTTCTTTTTTTTTAGATGTTCTTTCTCTAGCGATGCTCTGTCCTCTTGACTCCCCAGTAGGGGGGATTACAGACGCCCACCACAACGTCTGGCTAGTTTTGATGTTAGTAGAGACGGGGTCTTACTCTGGCTCACATGCTGTTACATAGAGGTCGCGAACCTCTGAGCTCAGGCAATCCACCCGCCTCGGCCTCCCACAGCGCTGGGACTACAGGCGTGAGCCACCACGCCCGGCCAAGTCCATTAATTCTTTATAGGTAAAGTCTTCCGCAGTATCTGCGTCATGGTCCCTTGGGGGAGTTCCTCTGTTCTTTCACTTTGCCTGAATTTTTCTGTTGGTTCCACTTCTTGTTCACCTCCTTTTCACTGCCTTCTTTGTTTTAAACAAAAGTCCTTGCTGTTTATGACATGTGTTGCCAGGTCACTAGGTGGCTCTGTGTTTTAGGAGACAGAGAGCATAGTCAGCAACCTTTGTGGTCCTACTTCCAAAATTAGTTGCCATTGTTGATCACCTCATTGTTTCCTCAGCATTCAGACCCTGCTGGGTTGGGATCTTAAAGATCAGAAGAATCCTTAAGGGGCAGGTTTCACAAGTGCCTCCTGACTCCAGTTACCGTGAGGTATAGGAGCACCTCGCCCTGTTTCAGAAGTGGAGTTCTGATGTCCTTTAGGAGCCTTCCCAAAATGGCACCCACCCCCACTACCCCCCAACCCCTGGCCACTGAGACCTCAGTATGGCTACTAGTCACCAAACCTATGGAAAGTCCACTCCAACCAGCATTCAAATCTGGTTGCTGTATACTGTTTGAGTCTGCCCACTCTTCCAAGCTTACCATTCAACACACAGCTTCCCCAACAACTGAACACTCCGGAAAAGCTTCCTCCCATCCAATGCCTCTGTGGGCAGCCAGCTGATCCCAGCCAGTTGCAATCACTTGCCTAATTCATCAGATTTCCACCCCTCTGGACCATATGCTGTGTTCAGTTCACCACCTCCTTGCTGTGCTCCCTCTCTGGGTAAGACCCCATGCCAGGTTTGGCTGGGTTCTCTATTTTTCCCCAGTCATTTAGGGGAGCTCAGCTGAACGATCCCTCTGATCTGATACCTTTCTCCTCCGTCTGGTGGTTAGCATTTTAATATAATAATAGATACACTTCATGTTAAATAGGGAAATTTTTTTTTTAAGTGACTTTTGAGTTTTAGGTTTCCTGGATGCTTCCCCTAGAATCCTGAGGTAAGCAAATCAGTGTTTTTCAGTAGAACAGTCTGAGAAGGAATATATTTAGTGCAGAATTGGCAAACTTTTTCTATCAAGAAACAGATAATAAATATTTTAAGCTTTGCCAGCCACATTCACCTTCTGTTGTATAGTGTTCTTCTTTTTTTTTTTAAACTACATTGGGTGGCGCCTGTGGCTCAAGGAGTAGGGCGCCGGTCCCATATGCTGGAGGTGGTGGGTTCAAATCTAGCCCTGGCCAAAAACCACAAAAAAAAAAAAAAAAAGTAAACATTCTTACTTAGGCCCACACATGGTTTTGCCATACCATTAACTAGTTCTGTGCCCTTGGTCAATCATGAACTTTTCAGGCCTATTTTGTTGTTAAATAAAAATAAAGTAACCTTTTCATTGAGAGGCATTTCATATGACTCTCCCCGATGGGTGTACAACGGGCCACAAGTGGGTTATGTAAGGACTTTTTTGCTTACCTATGATGGTGAATAGTCAGGAAAATTAAGCATTGGACTTTTTTTTCTTTGGCTCATTAGCTTTCATTAGTTTGTATATTTAATGTGTGGCCCAAGGGAACTCTTCTTATTCCAATGTGGTACAAAGAATCCAAAAGGTTGGAAAGTCCTATTATTTTCCACTCTCTCCTCTCTTACTCTAACAACTAAGATTCAAGCACAGGTTTCTCATCACTAGAGTAGATGGTTGCTTCAGCTCTATGCCGCTTCAGGCTCTGCCAGACCAGCTAATTTTTAAAATTTTTTATAGCGATGGGGTCTTGCCATGTTGCCCAAGCCAGTCTCGAACTTCTGACCTCCAATAATCCTTCCATTTTAGCTTTCCAAAGTGAAGAGTTTAGGAAGTTGAGTTTATAATATACAATGAAGTGACTGGATGTGAAAATGTAAAGTGATTCTCAAAGTAATCTGGTACCTGGCAGTGGCAGTGAAGACCAGCTAAAATAAGTAATATAGAGAAAGAATTATTAGGGCTGACAAAGCACACATGACTTTTCAGGTACTTAAAAAAAAATCTGTTCCATTTTCATTGGTACCACCATATGTAAGTGGTAACTAAGATACTTTTAGTATAACTTCAATCATTTCACTTGAAAAGAATAGTTTTCACAATGGATCATTTACTTACTAATGTTATTACTCACCTAAAAAGCCGATAGCATGGAATAGATTTCTGAATCTCTGTGAAAAAAAGGATTTTTATTACATTAATTAATAATAATTTGAATAATATATACTAAGCATTTACCTCATTCTAGGAAGTACTTTACTATTGACCATCTCATTTAATCCTTTAACTTTTATTATTGAATCCTTCAACAAACCTATGAAACAGATGCTATCATTCTTCCCTTTTCAAAGATGGTATTAATAGACAATGTAAGATTAAGTGGCTTGCCCAAGCCAATGGTATAGCTAAAATTCAAACATAGAGCCTCGCTTGGAGCTAAAATGCTACATTCTCTTTACAAATGGTTCAAATATAGGGCAGTGCCTGTGGCTCAGTGGGTAGGGCGCAGGCCCCATATACCAAGGGTGGCGGGTTTGAACCCAACCCCAGCCAAACTACAACAAAAAAAAATTGCCGGACATTGTGGCAGGTAGTCCCAGCTACTCAGGAGGCAGGTAGGCAAGAGGATAGCCTAAGCCCTAGAGTTGGAGGTTGCTGTGAGCTGTGACACCATGGCACTCTACAGAGGGCAACAAAGAGAGACTCTGTCTCAAAAAAAAAGAAGAAAGGTTCACATACTACAACAAAAAATAAATTCAAAGTTGCCATATTCTCACTGGCTTCTAAAAAGGTTACGCTCTATACATTTACTTAATTGATGAAAACAGCTGTTAAAGGGATTTTATTTTTCCAGTATAGTATAACCGTTTTTGGTCAATGACAGACCAAATATAAGACAGGGATTCCACAAGATTATGATGGAGCTGGCCAAATGTACCATTTTTTTGTCTTTTATGCCATTATTTCTACTGTACCTTTTCTATGTTTAGATATGTTTACATATACAGATACCATTGTGTTACAAATGGCTATAGTATTCAATTTAGTAATAACACTATATAGATTTGTAGCCTAGGAAAAAAAGCCTACCATATACCCTAGGTGTGCAACAGATAGCATCTAGATTGGTGTAAGTACACTGAGATGTTTGCACAAAGATAAAATTGCCTAACCTCATATTACAAATACCTGCTGTTTCATAAAGGTTTCAAAAATAGCTGTTTCATAAAGGTTTTGTTGGTGTTAACTATTTAAAAAAAATGCCAGCATCTTTAAAGAGGTGAATTTTATTCTTCTATGAATAGTAATATCCTAGTTAAACAGGAAAAGTGGTTATTCTCTTTAGATATTTTCTTTTCCTAGCAAATGTATTTTACCCTCTTTAGATTAATCCCAGTCTGAAACTAACACTAAACAGAAATTGTATACAACTAATAATCAGTAAAATGTACTCTGGTGTGCAGACAAGAGGAAGCCTTAAAATGATGAAAATCTCATTAACCAAAGTAATGTTTTTTGTCAGTCTTGGATCTTACCTGTTAATTACCTGTGTTAAAGTAAGGACACATTTTAAAATAATTTGGGCAAATATTTTAAGGCTTAGCACCTTGCCTAGCATAATGTAGTTGCTCAATAAACGTTTGCTTAATTAAATCAAACTTTCAAAATATTTTAGATGGGGGAGAGGGAAGGGATGGGTAAATTCATACCTATTGGTTACAATACACAATATCTGGGTGAAGGGCACACTTACATGTATAACTTTGACTTAATCTGTACAAAAATAAAATATGTAAACAAAACATGTGTACCTCCTAATATTCTGAAATTAAAAAAAAAAGTAGATGTTATGCATGACTTGCTGATTTTGATCAGGGAAAAAAATGCTCTAAAAGTTTGCTTTTAAAGCCCAAGTGTATGAACAGAAAAAAAATATTAAAAAGTAAAATTATAAGCTATATAAAAACACGTATGACATAGGACAAAATGCCAATTTCCTTATATTATTACAAATCAACAAAGGAAAAACAATTTAGTAAAAATTCAGTTAAAGAATGGAACAGTTCTATCCTTTTTCAAAGAAAGAAGCCAAGAAAAAAGTAAAAATCATGAAAAAATACTTAACCTCTTGTGTACATGAGCAATGCAAATGAGAATGCTATCTTCTGTCTTACCAAATTGGCAAAGATTAAAAGATTTGGTAATACATAGTGTTGGCAACATGTGGGGAATCAGGCACTTTTATATACTGTGGAACAGCATAAAATAGCATAACTTTTCCAAAAGGTGGTAGTCTACCTCTGGGATTTGACTTTCATATATATATACTCAGACAAAGGCACAAAGATATAGGTGTAATACCAAATAAGATGTTCACTGTAATACTGTTTATGCTAACAAACTGAAAGTCAATCTTAGCAAGTTAAGTATGGTACGTTCATACAATGGGCTACATATAGCCATTTGAAAAGAATGACCCAACAATACATGCTGATACTATTCCACACTACTGATAACTTGGGAAATAATTATGGATTAATAGTATGATCCCACTTGTTCATATTTTAAAAAAACTTATATTTGTATCTTATGAATACCGTAAATGAATTAAAAAAAAACCATGAAACTAAGAGTAGTTGCTACTGAGAAGACTAAGGAGAATTTAAGTTTTTATTTCTTACCTTAGATAATTCTATTTTTAACCTTTTAAAGTGGCAAACAAAAATGTCATACAATATGAGTATAAACTGATAAAATCTTTGTGGAAAGCAATTTGCTAATGCAGATCAAAAACTTAAAAATGTTCATACCCTGTGACATAACAATACCATGTCTAGGGCAGCACCTGTGGCTCAAGGAGTAGGGCTCTGGCCCCATATACCAGAGGTGGTGGGTTCAAACCTGGCCCCGGCCAAAAACTGCAAGAAAAAAAAACAAAAAACAATACCATGTCTAGTAATCTATAATAGATAAAGCTAAATACTAACATAGAAGAATGTTTACTGGAGTATAATTTATGATAATGAAAACTAGAACAGCTGATTATAATTTATTTAAAGGCCTGCTTAAAGCAGAGTAAGGCCATAAAGTAGAATACAATGCAATTATGAAAAAAGATATTATTACTTAAAATTGAAAAATCATCATGATACATCATGATGCTATACTTTTAATAAAGTATACCAACAATTTTGTTTAAAAAAATGCTTAGAAAAACTATCCATGTGTGTATAATTACAATCAGAAAACTCCCTATACATTTTAAAGCCCCGCCTCATGCCCTCCACCCCAACAAGACAGAACAGCTGCTATCAACTATAAATGCTTCTCCACTCCTCAAATCCTTTGCAGACTGTTCTCTTCCCTATTATACTACAGAAACCATGGAAGCTGTTCAGTACTCTAATTATCAAATTATTGAGTTTTGTCAATTCTCATCTTCCATCTATTCTGCAGCATGTAACATTTTATCTTTCCCTTTGTTCTCCTATTACTGGGCATCTTCCTGTCACCTAAATAGAAGATGTTTGTTGTTTCATCCTTGTCTCTCTGTAGTAATCTTCTCTGCTTCCCATGTCTTACACTGCTTATTTTAGACCAGTTGATGGCTGTAATTTTAATTAAGAAATGAGTGCAATATATTCTTTTAAATTCTGCTTTTAGAATCAGTATATACTTTTTTTTAACAATTTAAAACCAGTAATTTATGTTGATCTCTTTCAGCATAAACTATATATATAGGAGACATAGAAATAAGTGACTCACCAATTGTATAAACAACTTCAACGTCGTCCATTTGGGAATCTGTAATGCTATTCTTGGCTTCACCTTTCACTTCTCCAAGAAGAAAACCTTCCTATAAGGATAAAAATAAGAGGCACTATATGGAATACACTGTTAGAATTACTGTTCACTTAACTAACCAATATTTTCTGAGTATTTTACAATGTATGCAAATGTATGCTATCAATTGGGGGGCACTCAAAAGACCTGGGGTGCTTCCAGTTTACTTGGGAAACATGACAAAAATGAGAATAGAGGCTTGGCGCCCATAGCTCAGTGTTAGGGCACCAGCCACATGCACAGGGGCTGGTGGGTTTGAACCCAGCCAGGGCCTGCTAAACAATAATGATAACAACAACAACAACAACAATAACAAAAACAGCCGGGCATTGTGGAGTGCGCCTGTAGTCTCAGCTACTGGGAGGCTGAGGCAAGAGAATCACTTAAGCCCAAGAGTTTGAAGTTGCTGTGAGCTGTGATGCCATAGCAAGCCCAAGAGTTTGAAGTTGCTGTGAGCTGTGATGCCATAGCACTCTACCAAGGGTGACATAGTAAGACTCTGTCTCAAAAAAAAAAAAAAAGAAAAAATGAGAATAGAAAGTAAACTGTTATTTTAGGAAAGAGAAAGAAATTAACATGGCCTGAAGTAATTGTAGAAGGTAAGAATACAGTTGACTTTAAAAGGCTAGGCAGTGTTTGTGTAGGCAGAACGTTTAACACTTAGAGCAGTTGAGAGCATAAAAGGCTAAAAGCCAGAAATGACCATAGAATGTTTGAGGAACAGTAGAGCAGTTTGCCTTGAAGCAAACTTTTTGTAAGAAATCAAAGATCCTTGATGGGGCCAACAATGGAGCAGCATCCCAAAGACTAGCCAAGGAGTCTGTATATAACCCCACATGCTTCTGAGAATTAGTGGAGGCTTCCAAGTTGTGCATAACACAGTCACTGGTGTTTTCTGATTAAAACTTGTGCAAAATTTAAAAAAATCAAAGATTTGAAATTCAATTTCAGAGTGTGCTTTCTAAAAGGAATGCTGCAAGTCAGTTTCTTTTTCTGCCCAGGGGTGATTTCTTTGAATTTTGGAGAATTCAATTATATCTCTAGGCACATTTAAAGACCCAAGTGCTCAACAATTAAGATTTTATATATTTTTATAATTAATAATGCTTGTTTCTTTTTATTTCGTTAAAGGAAAAAGCACAAATGGAAAATGTTTCCACAAGATGAGTCTTTACTGGAATCAAAGGGAAAAAGAAATCCAGAACTGCACATTCTAGTGTTTGTGATTTTGATACTCCCAAGGACAAACCCAAGGAAAGAAAGCACGGGCAGTGCAATCACAACCACCCAGAAACTATCCTTTAAAGACTTTAAGAAAAGGATGTGACACTAACACAGGTCTAATAGACAATACTTGAGGCCAGTGTGGTGGTTCACACCTATAATCCTAGCACTCTGGGAGACCCTGGCTGGAGGACTGCTTGAGCCCAGGAGTTCAGGAGCTCAGGAGACCAGCCAGAGCAGGAGCAAGACCCCATCTATATTAGCAAGGAGTTGTGGGTGCCTGTAGTCCCGGCTACTCTGGAGGCCTAGGCAAGACTGCAGCAAGCTATGACACCATGAGACTGTCTCAAAAAAAAAAAAGATAATCCTTTGGACCACATACGATTTAAGGACCCACTCTGTTTATATCTGCAGTAAAGACATTCAAAAATAATTTCCACAGCCACACATTTTACACTGTCATATATCTATCTGCTCTTTTCCAGGTAAGGTTATTTTAAATATACATATACATATATATACACACACACACATAAAATATACTCTTCCCAACCTTTATTGTGCTTGTGCTAAAAGACAATTTTAAATGAGACTTTATATTTTAAAATGAAGAGCACACAATTCAGCAGAAGTTACCACAATGTTCAGCATGGCATCTCCCAACTGTAGTAGGGCAGCAGTAAGGTGTGTTTTAGACGATTTCTCTCAGCAAGTTACTGAGCCCAAGGACACTACTTCCAGACCTCAAGGTTTTACAGTACTTTTTTTTTTTTAATTTCATGAAAATACAACTTTTAGAAAATAGGCACTGTAGCTTAAAAAATTACTTCTTAGCTTCACCCAAAGGCTTTTTTTGTTTTTGGAGACAAAGTGAGACTTTGTCGCCCTGGGTACAGGGCCCTGGCCTCCTCCTAGCTCACAAGCTCAGCCTCTTGGGCTCCAGTGATCCTCTCGCCTCAGCCTCCGCAGTCACGGGGACTACAGGCGCCCGCTGCCGCGCCCGTTTGTTTTGGAGATGAGGTCTGGCTCTGGCTCAGAGCTGATCTTGACTTCGTGAGCTCAGGTGACGCACCTGCTCGGGCCGCCCAGAGCGCTGGGGCTACAGGCTCGAGCCACCGCGCCCGGCCCAGGCCCATCAGGTGAAAATATAGAATAAGCATGTTAATACCGAACGTTTGGGGGTAACTGTAATGTTTATAAATTATCACTTATCAGTAAAGTAACTAGCTGAAGCCTTACAACTTTAACCAATCTAACAGCAATGCCACCAAAAGTCAGATACTTGAAATACCAAATTAAGATTTGACAAAAAATACTCAGTGGGTGCGACATCCGTTCTCATTTCCTTACCATCCTACATTATGGCCCTCGGTAGAGTGCCTGGCGTCACACAGCTCACAGCAACCTCCAGCTCCTGGGCTTAAGCGATTCTCTTGCCTCAGCCTCCCGAGTAGCTGGGACTACAGGCGCCCGCCACAACGCCCGGCTATTTTTTGGCTGAAGTTTTGGCCGGGGCCGGGTTTGAACCCGCCACCCTCGGTATATGGGGCCGGCGTCTTACCGACTGAGCCACAGGCGCCGCCCACCATCCTACATTTCAACGAACACAGTTGTCTCTGCAAAAAACTGCCCAGACTGAGGAGAAACCGAAAGTTAACCGGGACCCGCGGCCGCAGCCAACTTTCCCTCACGCCCGAGTCTGACCAGAAACGGCCGCGCCGAGGAAAAGGACGGCGCGCGAGGGCCGGGGCGGGAAGCGGGCCGGGGAGAAGGGGGCTGGCTGAGAAGAGAAGGCAGAGCCGCGCCGGCGGGAGGTCGCGGACCGGGACTCACGGCCTGGGCCCAAGCCGGGCCCGCCCCTGGGCTCACCGTGTCCGAGTCCGTGTTGAGGTGCTGGAAGCTGAGCGCGCCAAGCACAAAGCCCGAAAGCACCGCCGACGTACTCTCGCCCTCCATGCCGCCAACCCAGCTGGGCGAAGGAGAGAATGGGGGCGGGACGCGTCGGGCCGGGCGCCTGACTACGAGGCTGAGAGGCGACGTCGAGCGAAGGAGCGGGGCTTGCGCAGGCGCACGGACGCCGCGGAGCCTCAGAGGGGCGCGGGGCGGGGCCGAACAAAGGTGGGGCGATTGAGGGGCGGGGCGAACGAAGGGCGGGGCCTGCAGAGAACCCGCCGGTGCGGAGGGAGCAGGACTCCGGGAAGTTTCCGTAAATCCGCTGTGGGGGAGCGTGGCGGCTCGCCTGTGTGTCCTCTGGGGCGCGCCCTGAGTCCGTCTCTGCTTTCTGCTGACCGTTCGGTGTAGGCCCCGCTGCAGAGGTCCTCGGACCCAGTTTTGGTGGTCTCTTGCTGCTGAGCGACCTGTGGCATTTATGCAAAATTATCAAAATAAACACTGTTGACCTGGTCTGTTTTTTTTCCGACAGAGTTCTGCTTGGTCACCCTTGGTAGAGTACCATGGCGTCATAGCTCACAGCAACCTCAAACTCCTGGGCTTAAACGATTCTATTGGCTCAGCCTCCCAAGTAGTTGGGACCACAGGCGCCCGCCAGGCCTGGCTATTTTAAGAGATGGGGTCTTGCTCTGGCTTGGGCTGGTCTGGAATCTGAGAGCTCAGGCGATCCACCCGCCTGGGCCTCCCAAGTGCTGGGATTTACAGGCGTGAGCCACGCTCCCAGCCTGACCTGATCCTTTTAAGGCAAGCAAATGGTTATCAGAATAGAATAATTGCTTAGCAACCCAATGCCACAATGGATATGCCACGTTTGTGGGTTTAAACTCCATTTTAGTGGCTGGGCACGATGGCTCACTCCTGTAATCCTAACACTCTGGGAGAGCCAGCGTGGCGGATGGCTTGAGCTCAGGAGTTGGACCCTAGCCTCAGCAAGAGACCCCCTCTCTACTAAAAATGAAAAACTTAAGCCCAAGAGTTTGAGGTTGCTGTGAGCTACGATGCCATAGCACTCTACTGAGAGCCAAAAAATGAGATTCTAACTAAAAAACAAAACAAAAATGTTAGTGCCCTTCACCCATAGGAACTTCTAGAATATTAATCATCACATCTAAGATTATTTCTTCTAGAACTCCGCAGCCATGTGTTGTGTTTGTGTTTGGTATGTTTCTTTTGTGGGTTTTTGCTTGTTTGCTGTTAGGGCACAAGGACTCAGTCTAAACAATACATAGATTTTTAACATTCTTACAGTTTAAGGATAGGCATAATCATACTGTGCTGTGTCATTTTGATACTGGAATTTTATCTTCAGTAGGTTCTTGGTCTCTGTGATTCAAAGAATGAATTCGGGGACCACAGATCAGTGATAAGGCAGGATTTATTTACAGAAAAGAATACAAAAACATCAAAGCTCCCAGCAGGGAGAGAAAGCTCCACTTGGGAGAGAAAAGCTCTCTCCCTCCATCTCTGTCTGTCTCCAGGCTCTTTGTTCAGAGGTATATATAGTCGCATGGGGCCCTCTGTCATTAAGTTTAGCGTTTCTGAGTTGCAAATAAATGGCTACAATCCCTTTCATTCCCAGGCCTAGGAAACTTAATGAAATTGAGCAGGCCTAGGAAATGGGGGTGGGGTGGGGGAGTCCCCTCTTAAGCAGCAAGTGCAAGGTAAGGGAAACCTAAGGTGCTAGTGTCTCCCCAGTTGTCTGGCCCCTCTGGTTATTGGAGCCTGGGGGTGGGGCGAGGGGCCTGCCTACCCTCCAGCCCGCTGGTTCCTCTGCTGCTGCTACCTCACCGACACCACCAAGGAGGAAGCAGATGGTCCCCCACCCCACCCCCAGCTCCCTCCACCCAGCTGTCTGGGAGGCCACTTGTCCTGTATCAATTTTTTTTTTTTTTACCAGTTGAACTTTTATTTCAAGTATTTTATTTTTTTGTTTCTGTAAATATTATTTGATTATTTTATGTATCTTCTATTTCTCTTAGCATTTCGTTCATATTTTGCTTTCTATCCTTGAGCACATTTGTAACGGGTGTTGATAGGTTCTGTGTCCTATTTCCATCATCTCTATCATTTTATCTTGTATCAATTTGATATTAATGGTAAGGTGGATAGACCAGGGGTTAACAAATATATTGTATACACACATGCAGGCACACATGTAAGGCTGTGGTTTTTAACTGACTGAAAACCAAATATCAAACTACTGAATAGAATTTGTGTTGTACATTTTGAAGTTTTGAGCAGCTGAATAATACATTGAAGACATTTAAATAATTAACAATTACATATTTTTTCCCTAAAATTAAGGTTTTTCCCTTCATTTTGTAGGGGTGACCCACCCTCTTGAATTTCACTCAAACTAGCAAAAGATGAACAGGAGAAAAAGGTATACAGATTAATTGACAGGCATGGGGGAAAATCACAGGCAGGTGATCATGCAGTAACCCAAGGAGGTTCAGATGCTTATACATACCTCTTCATAGGGATGTAAATGAAAATAAAAATCTCAGAACATGGCCCTTCACCGCCAACTCCTTATGCAAAAGGCAAGGCCAAGCCTGGAGGCTGAGTCATGCAACACCCTCTCCAAATGAATAGCTGTTACTAACATTATGCATTAGCCAGATCCCATTAATGCATAATATGAAGAAATAAAAGGCCTCAGGTATCTACATGGATGACCCCAACAAATTGTGCATAAGGAAATTCCTTGTGGGCCTCCTGTAAACAGGGACAGCAAATTGTAACTTTAGATCTGCAGGGTAAGTCTAGCTCCTAAAACTAAAGCATGTCTGATTCCACACCAGTAATGTTGGTTACAAGCTTATCTTCCCAGTTGCAAAACAGAGGACATTAATCATTCTACCTACCCAGGAACATTACATAACTGATGGCTTTCTTTACTTCTCTTTTCTTCATACATTCACCTTGTCTTATGTAAAATGTAGATTTCCTGGACATTACCTAAAGTCTCACAAGAATGCAAGCATTTGCCTCACTGCTCACCTTTCTCCTCCTCCCTCCTGGATGCTTTCTCTCCTTAAATACAAGTTTCCAAATCTCTCTTTGGAGAGCACAGGCCACATATATTTCTGTGGCTTATGCTTTTCTTGGGTGCATCCTCAAACTTTGGCTTAATAAACTTCCATTGATTGAGATCGTTGCTTCAGTCATGTATATTGAGTTTTGGGGAAAGACTCAAAGAGCAAGGAATGTAGGTAATCTAATTTTGAGGGGGTAACAAGTGGCTCTTTGGATGATCCTGAGAGATTTACAATGGCTTGTAAACAATTCTTTGGAAGCTGGAAGAGTCTGAGAAAGAAAACAGCTAGTGAATGATTCTCTTTGGAAGTTGGGTGAGCCCATGAGGAAGTCAACAGTGTGGGACAAAGTTCTTTTGGGATCTAGAGGTGATGTTTGACTTTCCTTATTCCTCCTGCAATAGATAATGAAATTTTAGGGAGAGAATGGAAGGCAATTATGCTCCCTTTGGCAGATTTGGTTTTAAGGCAGATAAGGGAATTTCAAAGAAAAATTTCACCCTGAATTAGATGGGCATGGTGGCACATGACTGTAGTCCCAGCTATTTAGGAGGTTAAAGCAGGAGGATTCCTTGAGCCTAGGAGTTTGAGGTTTCAGTGAGCTGTGGTTATGACATTGCATTCTAGCCTGGGCAACAGTGAGAGATCCTGTTTCAAAAGTACATTTTTAAAAATTCACCCTGCACTGGAAGTAGGGGTGTAGAGACAGGAGAGATCAGAAAGTCCTTGATTCTGAGGCAGCTTCTAAGGATTTCACGTTTTAATTCAAAAGTGCTCAGCATGCCAAGGTGCCATACTTTTGGGTTATTATTTTCTGAGTACCAGCAGTTTTAGCAAAATCAGCAAAGATATAAAAAAGCTTTATGTAATTTGCATTTTATGGGTACTAATGATCTAAAATATTAAGAAATAAAATGTAATTCTCATCCAATGGGATAAGATAAACCCTGGCATACATGGTCAAATAATTTCCAACAAGAGTACCAAGATCATTCAGTGGAGAAAGGATAATCTTTTCAACAAATGCAGAAGAATGCAGTTGGACCCTTACCTTATACGGTATACAATTAGCTCAAAATAGATCAAATACCTGAATGTAAGAGCTAAAACTATAAATCTCTTAAAAGAAAACATAGGGGAGAATTTTCAACTCATTGGATTTGCTGATGACTTCTTGGATATGATACCAAAGACACACACACACAAAAGAAAATATAGACAAATTGCACTTCACCAAAATTTAAAACATTTGTACATCAAAGTTAGTTGTTAAGAGAGCAAAAAAGCCCACAGAATGAGAGTAAATATTTGCAAGTCCTATATTTGATAAAGGATTAATATCTAGAATATACATACAGGGGGTTCTACAACTAAGCAACAAAATATAAACAACCCAATTAAAAAATGGACAAAGAGGGCCAGGTACAGTGGCTCATACCTGTAATCCTAGTGCTTTGGGAGGCAGATGCTGGTGGATTGCTTGAACTCAGGAGTCTGAGACCAGCCTGAGCAAGAGTGAAACCCCATCTCTTCTAAAAACAGAAAAACTACCTGGGCCCAGTGGTACATGCCTGCTACTCAGGAGGCTGAGGCAAGAGGATTGCTCATGCCCAAGAGTTTGAGGTTGCTGTGAGCTATGATGACACCAGGGCATTCTACCCAGGGCCACAGAGTAAGACTCTGTCTTTAAATAAATAAATAAACATACAAATAAATAAAAATTGGATAAGTACTAGAAAAGGCATTTCTCCAAAGAAGATACATGGATGGTCCTTAAACACATGAACACATCACTCATCATTAGGGAAATGTGAAGAAAAACCACAATGATACTACTTCATATGCTGTGGTATAATACAGAACCACAAACAAAAGCAACCACAACAAAAACAAAGAAGGAATTTGGTCCTTATCTCAGTTCATGGCATGGAGCTCCTAAAACCCTAGAAATACCCTAAGTCAGTGGTTCTCAACCTTCCTAATGCCGCGGCCCTTTAATACAATTCCTGTGGGTCGTGACCCACAGGTTGAGAACCACTGTCCTAAGTGAAGAAAGTATCTTTTGTATGCTAGTGGATGATTTTTGGAATGGAGTGAGGGGAATAGAAAGCCTTGGGATAGGGTCTAGCCTCTCAAAAGACCAGGCCTTGATTAGAGAATTAGAACTTTCACCCCCTATTCC
Organism: Nycticebus coucang; assembly: GCF_027406575.1. Classification (NCBI taxonomy): domain Eukaryota; kingdom Metazoa; phylum Chordata; class Mammalia; order Primates; family Lorisidae; genus Nycticebus; species Nycticebus coucang. The sequence continues at coordinate 13,161,465 of NC_069780.1, forward strand.
TTTCCCCTGGGGAGGAGGGAGAGGCTGAAGATTGAGTTCCATCACCAAATGGCCTATGATTTAACCATTCATGCCTATCTGATATAACATTAAAACTCCTAAGCAAAATCAACCAGTTAGCAAAATTGAAAAATAGTCTGAGACACCTTATCAAATTTCTGTCTCAGCTTCTCCTTGTATGTCTTATACAGGCTAGGAGAACATTTAACTAACAAGAGAATGGGAGGGAAAAAACCCAGATAATAGAGAAGGGCAGAGAGGAGAATCAAAAGGTTCATCCTAGCAGGATGGACATCTTTAGATGGTTATTATGAAATGCGGAATAGAAAACAGACATTGATGAGGTTGAAACAAAGGTCTTAATACAGCACTATCAAAACTTAGGTGGGCCAAAGAGGCCCTCTGTTGTTCCCCCAACACACAAGCAAATCTACTCTATTAATTGCAGTCTGGAGGAATTTAAAAGGCCAGAAGCCAAGATTACAGTGAGATACCTGACCTGGAATCACCTGGGGCAATACACAGATTAATCAAGAAAAAGACTGGCACAAGGGCCAGGGTGCTTGGCTCATTTTTCTTGCTGAAGACCCAAGGAATGGTCGAATGCAGAGGAGGCTAAAAGGATCAGGGGGTGAATTTGTTTCTGGGACTCTGAGACACAGAGCCTCATACACTGTAGTACCTAAATCCATTGGTGAAGCCCAAATGTGGGTTACAATTAAATTGAGAACATTGAAATGTAAGGACTGATAGAATAAACATTTGATAGGTAAAACTGATAGGTAAAATGTTTGATAAAAATTGTAATGTTTGCACAGACTTTTTGTGGAGAGATTATGTCTCCTTTACTTGAATGTTTTACAGAAGTGGATGTTATGTCTGCTTGGGTAACACTTAACCCTTCTGTTAAATAAAATTCATGGAGGCTATTGTTTTGGATTGAGTTCCTGGACTAGGCTCCAACAAACCAGACCAAATCAGAATGGAGTCATTCATGTGAGATGCCATGTCATCAAACTGAACTTAAAAACAGGACAGTTAAAAAAAAAAAAATCAGGAGATTCACAGCAAACAATCATAGGAGGCCCAAGCAACCCTAGGTGGCGTGACAAGGAAGTCCCTCTGCTTTAACCCTAAAAGCAAAGTAACTTTAAAATGATCAAATGACTTTGGGACCCTTGTTTCTACTTTCGCCTGCCTTTTCTGCCCATAAAACCTACCTCTGCTCAGCTCATGGGAGTGCCTTTCTACTTTGTAGTTGGGATGCTGCCTGATTCATGAATAACAATAAAAGCCAACTAAAAGTAAAATCCAAAGCACCTGCTCCCACCACTGAACAGACCCTGTCTCAGCCAAGGGGACTCCAGAAAAAACTTAAAACTGAGTTCCCACCAGCTATAACAGGATGGAAGGTAAAAAGCACAACTTCACATGCAAATGTTTTCATAAATATTCATGACTCCCTCTATAGCTGGTTAAATATATCTTGCCACCCACTCAGTATAAAATCCTATTTCTTTTATCATTCTCTTGAAATGTGTTTCTGGCCACAAGCAACATGCCTCCAGCCATGTTTTCCCAGCCTGTCAGAATGGCCACTGCAGGTTGAAAAGCCTTCATGAGAAATAAAGCTTTCCCTTTTCCAATGTATAACCTTGATTTTTTTGTTATGGTTGTTGTCATTTGTTAATAAATTCAATTTGTTGAAATCTTGTTCTTTGATATCTCATTAACCTGTCTTTTGTTACAGGGGTCCATCCTAACTGAGAACTTGTGAGGGCTGAGGGAAAATTATATTTCTTCCCCAACACTCTGTAGACTAGCCCTGTGTGGACCCTGGACCGAAGCTTGTGACAACAGCCTGTGAGTACCGGGCAGCAATGACTACTCGGATTTTGGACTAGACGGTTTCATTTGAAGACCAGTCAATTAGCTTGCTATTGGACATTCATTAAAATTACCCTATGACCGGGCGGCGCCTGTGGCTCAGTGAGTAGGGTGCCGGCCCCATATGCCGAGGGTGGCGGGTTCAAACCCAGCCCCGGCCAAACTGCAACAACCAAAAAAATAGCCGGGCATTGTGGCAGGCGCCTGTAGTGCCAGCTGCTCGGGAGGCTGAGGCAAGAGAATCGCGTAAGCCCAAGAGTTAGAGGTTGCTGTGAGCCGTGTGACGCCACGGCACTCTACCCGAGGACGGTACAGTGAGACTCTGTCTCTACAAAAAAAAAAAAAAAAATTACCCTATGACCAAAGGACACAAAATGATCCTGAGACCTGTGACACCCATGATATCTTGGGTGATGTAAGCGAACCGCTCTAATGAAGAGGGTGGTACCCCATAAGAGTTCCATAGCAAAATAGAAATGGCTTATTAGAATCATGCTGCTGGAGCAATGCTCGTGAACAGGGAGCCTCTTCCCTAAAGCTGACTCTGGGACTATGTGAGGAGCTGCGGAGTCTATAGTCATTTGGACAGAGCCCCACAAACAGCTCTTCATTTGCCAGCAAAGAGCTGCCTGGTTTATGGGTAGCAGCTCCAAGGTGAACAGATAACGTTCTGTTTGAAGGATCCCCACTTTGATGGAAAGAGATAAAAATAAAACAATTTGATGGGCTGAATTATATGCTGTTTTTTTTTCTGGAGGTACTGGAAAAACTGAACAGTAATGAAAGCCCCTATATTTGAGTTTTTACTGACTTGCAGCTGGTGGTCAATAGCCTGGCCAGATAGTCAGGGAGAAAGGACAATAGAGAACTGCCCGACATAATACCCGTGGGCAGATCACGATGGGAATTTGGGGGCACATTAAAGCAGGACATATGTGTGCCTGTCAGAAGAGCCCCCGGTCATCAGGGGTGATTGGAACGCACGAGTGACTCCCTAGTGTGCTTGCTGGAGGAGCCCATCTGGGTCCATGAAATGAGTGGCTGTGGGGCACTGCAGCAGTGCAGAAATGTGCAGAGTGCAGACATGTTTTCCTAGCATTTTGAAACACTGTGGGGAAGGACTCCTTGTGACCTTGATGAGAGTACAGCCATTTGGGGGACAGTTTGTGAGAGAAAGCAGGCCAGAAACCAAACGGCACCATCACAGCAAATCTCCTCCCCACATAGCTGGGATCTTCAAGACCAGTGTGTCTTGGAAACAGCAGAACAGACCATTTCCTACCCTCATCCTGGCTGACACTAGAGATAAAGCCCTGGTGAGAAGATTAACACTTCTGCAGAAGGGGTAAATTCTAAGATTGGTCCCTGACACAGCATCATTCACTCTGCAGAAAAAAGATGACTTCCCTCACCTCTCACAACCCCCTCCAGCATTTCAACTATGCTAATAAAAGCCTCTCAAAACTGTGAGAGTAGGCTGACTCCTGATCAGACTCCACTCTGCTCTTTTCTAATAAAGCCTTTCCCTAATTCTTATAAACCTCACCCTAAGTCTATCCCTAAACCTTTTAGGCATGAAATGCCAATAAGAACTGTTCTGTTTGCTGAAAAAAAAATAGAGACCACAGATGGCTATGAGGCAGATTCCTAGGTGAAAGGCCCTGAACGTAGCAGGCAAGTGAGATTGATGCTTCTGGCCTCAGTGTGCTACCAATAGGTCTGGGCAGGAATAGACACTGTATTTGGACTAGGCTTTGCTTACCCTGGAGTGGAGGCTCAGAGTGCTATTAAAAAAAATAAAGCAGGATAGAAGATATTGCACCAATATGGACTGTAGAGTCATATTTCTTCAAGCCAAAGAATACCCTCCAGAGCCATAATGTCCGACAATGGGCAAAGAGATATGTTCTCTTTGATAGATAGCATAATTCTTTGATAGAGAATTGGAATAGGCAATGAAAATATTGGAGATATGACTCTTCTATCAGTGAGGTTTTCAATGGCACAAGCTGCCAACAGAAACCTCTCCTAGGTGATCTTAAGATTTATGACATAGATGCTATCATGGTTCCATCTGGAAGTTAAGGTTGGTGCCACCTAAGTGGGGTCCTGCTGCAAGGAATTTGAGATGTCCTCTGTTTTCATTTGCAGAATGTCAAGGGACATAAGTTGCGATGGGAATCTAGAATAACACCACATGAACCCCTCTCTGGGTAGTGCAGAATCAGGTTTTTTTTTTTTAATTTTTTTATTAAACTGGTATAATGTGGTTTACTTTCCAACTTGGTTCTAGCAGACCCCTTATCTTAACAGAAGCATTTCTTTGTACTGACTCCAGGTCTTTAGACAAAGCTTCACTCTTTCAACCAATTGCCAACTGAACAATCCCTCCACCTATGACTTGTAAGTCCCCACTTTGATACGTCCCACCTTAATGTATGCTTTCCATGTATTGATTTATGACTTTATCTGTATTTCCTATGTCCATGAATGTACGAAGCCAAACTGTCACCTGGTAACCTCAGGTGCATTTTCTCAGAAGCTCCTAGGACTGTGTTCTCTAGGCCATGGTAGTACATACCTGGCTCATAACATTTTAAAATTATTTTACAGAGTTTTACTTTTTTCCATCAAAATATGAATGAGAGTGGACTCAAGGGGAAGTAGTTGCTAGAGTAGGAAAAAAATTTCTTTCCTTATGCATTGCTAGGTTCATGACTGAGGCACCATATTAAAAAACAGATTAACAAGATAAAAGCATATAAATTTATTTAATCTAAGTTTTACATGATGTTATCACTCAAGACGGTCGCTTGCCTGCTGCCCAGGAGGAGGCCTGAGACATCAGGCATCGCAGCAGAGAAGGGATTTAATACCACAAGGCAACGAGTGAGAGATGAGAGAAATTTCTCAAATCCATCTCTCTAAGAACTTTGGGGCTAAGGTTTTTCAAGGTAGTTTAGAAAGTAAATGAAGGTAATTGGATATGCTGATTGGCTGGGGATGAATTCTCAGAGTTGGGAAGTAGAAATTGTCTTCTTGGCTGAGACAGTTACTTGGTAGAAGGTCATAGGACCTGTTGGGTCACTTCCTATGCATGGCCACTGGTCCAGTTCATGTCAGTTGGTTCCCTCAAATGCAGAATCTGGAAGATGTCTCAAAGACTAGTCCTTGATTTTACAATAGCAATGTTACCTACAGAAGCCACTGGGGAAGTCGCAAATCTTGCACTTGTTGAGGGTACGTGACACTTAAGCAGTAAGACGTTACAGTTAATGGCTGGTTAGCTTTTAGTTATATCTATACTTCTGCAGAAGTCAGAATTTTTACCATAGTTCTTGTCTTATGGCCTTACATTATTTTAATATAGATGGTTTTAGTGATGTGGGAGCCTTCAGAAATGAACACCCAAAGAAACAGGGAAACCTGTGTGTTTTTATGGTTAGGGTTGATCAAGGGTAAGTTATCATGCAGAAGTATGATTGGACAATAGGAATATGATCTGATTAACATACTGGGGGAACTCAGCAAGGCCTATTTGTTTAGAATCTTCTTTGTGTTCCTGTATCTTTAGTGAGTGATAAGGATGTTCCTGGGTGCAGTGGCTCACGCCTATAATCCCAGCACTTGGGAGGCCGAGGTGTTGTGGTGGGTGCTTGTAGTCCCGGCTACTTGAGAGGCCGAGGCAAGAGGATCACTTGAACTGAACAGTTTGAGGTTGCTTAAAAAAAGAAAAAAGCCATGAAGACTATGTTAACCAGTTTGATGAAAATATTTCAAATTGTGTATAAAACCAGCACATTGTACCCCATGACTGCATAAATGTACACAGCTATGATTTAATAAAAAAAAAAAAGAAAAAAGTTCCTTCTAAATGTGAAATAAATGGAGAGAAGGAGAAAAAGTAGCTGAAAGTAATTGAATGAATAAATAGGTCATATAATTAGGGGAATCCAATATTGTATTAACACTTCCAAAAAACTCAGAGCAGGAGATGATATTATCTCTTAGCTCAGTTATACCAGATACCTGAAAGAGTGAAGCCATGTATTGCTAAGACCTCTTCTGCTTTTGGAGCCTGACAAGATCAAAAAGAATTGTAAGCGGTCAAATCTTGGGAGACATTTTCATATGATAGGATAATGGACTGGACTGATTATTAATGAGTAAGTGGGATTTTTAGTGCCACCATCCTTTTTTTGAGACAGAATCTCACTTTGTCATCCTTGGTAGAGTGCCACGGCTCACAGCAACCTCAAATTCCTGGGCTCAAGCCATCCTCTTGCCTCAGCCTCCCAAGTAGCTGGGACTATGGATGCCGGCCACAATACCTGACTATTTTTGGAGATGGGAGTCTCACTTTTGCTCAGGCTGGTCTTGAACTCCTGAGCTCAGGCAATCGACCCTCCTTGGCCTCCCAGAGTGCTATGATTACAGGCGTGAGCCACTACGCCAGCCTAGTGCCACCATCTTTTAACTTTCGTGATCTTTTTACTTTAGGGATCAGTAGTCAAAGATTGGGGCTTTGCCCGTGGTATAATAAAAAAAATAAATATTTTGACTTTGTCTTGAGTTTTTGGTACAGTGCTCCTAAAAGCCTGAGAATTTATTGGTCTTTGGGAGCTAAAGAATGACTTAGGGGAGGAGAAATGTCCCTAAATAGCTTTAGAGTTGAGGAACCCACTATGTGATTTGAGGGTTACAACTTTTACTCACTCTCTTACCCAACTATGGTGTGGGTAGAGGGGCTAGAGATTGTGTTCAATCACCATAAGAGCCAATGATTTAATTACTCTTGTCTATGTAAGGAAACAGACAGGTTTAGAAAAGCTCAGTTGGTTCCATGAAGGGCTGGATGAGAAAACAGTTTCTCTAGGCCAAGATTAGGATAGGAAGAAGTTTATCTGCTTTTTCTAGACTTAAAGGGCCAACACAACAGATGAAGGGAAGGGTGTGTTGGCCTAGAAGGCTAGTTATTCAGATTTTGTATTTGGTAAATGGAAAAAAGGGAATGAAAGATGATTGAAGGCCCATTATTATGAGATGGGATTCCTTTAATTGGGGACTTTGGTTCAAGGATCCCCACCAGCCTGGCTAAGCTGCTCTCAGCTTGCAGTGCGGTCTGAGACTCCATCTACTTAATTCTCCTCCTTTCCCCTTCTCTTTTCCAGCATGGCATCAAACCAATACCATCAAACCAATGGCTTTCTGAACCCTCTCTCTACTTAAATCCTGCTCTCTTCCCTTTATCCTTCACAGGCATTTCCCTAGTCGGCCTCTTGCACAGGGAGAGAAATGTGCTTTGGGTGTGCTTCTCAGGGGATCCAAACTGACACAGAGTGCTTGATTTTTCTATCACCTATGACAGACTTTCAGAGCTGTGAAGATTGCACTCTCAAATTTTAAAAAATCTCTAAAATACAAACCTATTCAATATACAATGTCATGAATTTTATCTTTTTTAATAGAAAGTATTTCTACTGGTGTACAATTATTTTTAAGGCCATGTTATCTGGGAAGTACTATTATCAGCAACTTAGTTTTCTTTGTTTTATTTTTCTATATTAAAAAAGAATAGTCATAAAGTTATAAAAATCTCTGACATAACTTGCTGTAGTTATTTCTAAGATTATAGACACAGAGACAAATTTATCTGGGAAATTTTAAAATGTTATCAATGTGATGACATTTCATTTTGCTATTATTTCATTCCATCTGTTAAACAGATATAAGGAAAATTACCCATTGCCCTATAAATAAGAGAGATCTGCTGAAGATGCACCTCTGTTTGGTGACCTGCAGAGGGCACTGTGATAGTAGCTGTGAAAGAAAAGGTCATGATGGAGACTGCCGTGAATATTTACATATAAAAAGTTAAGGCCTAATTTATTAAATGGATTAAAAATAGCCTGTTTTGAAAAATCCATTCTGATCGAATAGAAATGACTATAAATAATGCCATCTCGAATAGAAAGCCGGGAAATGAAACTAACATCTTACAGCCACCTAATCTTTGATGCTAATCTTTGATAAACCAAACAAGAACATACATAGGGGTAAAGAATCCCTATCCAATAAATGGTGCTGGAAGAACTGGATATCCACATGTAAAAGACCGAAACTAGACCCACACCTTTCTCCATTCACAAAAATTGATTCGAGATGGATAAAAACCCTAAATTTAAGGCACAAAATGATAGAAATCCTCAAAGAAAGCATAGAAAAAACACTGGAAGATATCAGTGTGGGGAAAGACTTCATGAAGAGGACTTCTGTGGCAATTGCAACAACAACAAAAATAAACAAATGGGACTTAATGAAACTGAAAAGCTTCTGTACAGCTAAGGAGACAATAACCAAAGCAAATAAATAAGACACACAATGGGAAAGGATATTTGCATATTTTCAATCAGACAAAAGCTTGATAACTAGGATCTATAGAGAACTCAAATTAATGCACATGAAAAAAGCCAACAATCCCATATATTAATGGGCAAGAGACATGAATAGAACCTTCTCTAAAGAAGACAGACAAATGGCTAGCAAACATGAAAAAAATGCTCATCGTCCCTAATTATGAGAGAAATGCAGATCAAAACCACCCTGAGATATCATCTAACCCCAGCGAGAATGGCCCACATCATAAAATCTCAAAACTGCAGATGCTGGCGTGGATGTGGAGAGAAGGGAACACTTTTACACTGCTGGTGGGACTGCAAACTAGTACAACCTTTCTGGAAGGAAGTATGGAGAAATCTCAAAGCACTCAAGCTAGACCTCCCATTTGATCCTGCAATCCCATTACTGGGCATCTACCCAGAAGGAAAAAATCCTTTTATCATAAGGGCACTTGCACTAGACTGTTTATTGCAGCTCAATTTACAATCGCCAAAATGTGGAAACAGCCTAAATGCCCACCAACCCAGGAATGGATTAACAAGCTGTGGTATATGTATACCAAGGAATACTATTCAGATATTAAAAAAATGGAGACTTTACATCCTTTGTATTAACCTGGATGGAAGTTAATATTATTTGAACTTTATTCTTAGTAAAGCATTACAAGAATGGAGAAGCATGAACCCTATGTACTCAATTCTCATATGAGGACAATTTATGACCTAGTACAAGGTGGGGAGTGGGGGAAGGGGAGAGCAGAGAGAGAGAGGGAAAGAGGGAGAGGGGTGGGGGTCTCAGTGTGTGACACACCTTTTGGGGGCAAGACACAATTATAAGAGGGACTTTACCTAACAAATGCAAATGCAATCAGTATAACCTGGTTTCCTGTACCCTCAATGAAGCCCCAACAACAACAACAAAAGAATCTTTGGTTTTTAAAAAATAGCACTGTACATCCACAAATTTAAAAAGATTTCTGGCAAAGGAGATTAAATAACTATAGAAACAGTGGTGCTCACTAGTGCTTTAAGAATCACTGAAAACCGGGTTAATAAAATAATTTGAATTCCAACAGAGTTCTCTAGAAAAAATTCCTAGAGAAAAGGAAGTTTCAGTGGTGTTAGTTCAGCTAACCCCAAGGAGGCATTCTAACTGAGAACTTCAAGAGGCATCAGTTTGATCTGAGCTTCTGTGAACAACTTTAAATGTAACATTTCTGGTAGAAAATTAATTTCTGTGGCTTCAGTAAATAAGATATGTTAAAAAGCGAAAAAGTACTTGGCCTAGGTTACACAAAAAAGCACCTAACTATTCCAATCTGATCTATTAAATAACATTGGACAATTCATTTATTCTCTTTTCGGGGCCATTAACCTGCAATTATATAATATCATGCACTCAGAAGGGCCCCAAGCTTTAATGCTCTGCTGTCATCATCTTGAAATTCTTAATCATTTCGAACAGGGGTTCTGTATTTTCAATTTGCCCCAGGGGCTGCAAGTTATATAGCTGGTACTACCTCTTCAAGTGTGTTTTCTTATCTGATACAAATTGACAAGATTAGGAAGTGCCAGAAAGATTTTGCTGCCACAACAATCTCAATCTTATTTAGAGCTGCCTGGTACACTGTTAGGAAAGATTCTGAGATGATGACTGGGGCTTATTGAGACGGCGTCTTAACTAATTAGCTTGTTAGCTGTGGAGTGGGAAGGGGATGCTGATAGGGCTTATGTGTCATCTCTGGACCACAGCATCTCTAAAGCCCTTTCTGGTCTGAAATTCCAAGTTGTTGGTTGTCAAAGAATATGAGAATTTTGAAAGCATGGGAATTTTTTATCCCAATTCCTTGAAGAAGTGATGTAGAGAATTTCTAACTGCATATTTGTGGTGGGTGTTATACAGGTTATAACAAAGTCGTTCTTTTTTTTTTTTTTCTTTTTGACAAAGGATCTCACTCTATTTCTTAGGCTGGAGTGCAGTGGCCCAGTCCCACCTCAGTGCAACCTTCCAACTCTCGGGCTTAAGCAATCCTCCTGGTTCAGCCTTCTAAGTAATTAAGACTACAGGCACAAGCCACCATGTCTGGCTAATTTTTTATTTTTATTTTTTTGGTAGAAATGGGGTCTTGCTATGTTGCCCAGCCTGTTCTCAAACTCCTAGGCTCACATGATCCTCCCACCTCAGGCTCCCACAGTGTTGGGGTTACATACACGAGCCTCCTGCACCTGGCCCAAAGTCATTCTTAAAACAATTACAAGGAATATAGAGATAGAATTATGACATATCTAAAAGATAACATCAAAAAAATTATTTCATTTATAACTATGTAGTGTTATTAGCTGTAATACATTTAGTTTTATTCATAGACTCAAAGAATTCTGCTATAATTTATGCTATTTTGTATGTTCATTGAATTTTCAAAATGGTCAGTGCTTACTAGGGCTACCATAACAAAGGATGGCAGAATAGGTGGCTTAAACAGCAGAAATTTAGTTTCTCACAATTCTGGACACTAGAAGTCCAAGACCAAGATGTTGGCACAGTTTTTTGTTTTTTTTTTGAGGCTTTGCTACTGGGCTTGTAGACAGACATCTTTTTCCTGTAACTTCACGTGGTCCTTCCTCTGTGTGTTATGTCCTAATTTTCTCTTCTTACAAAGCATGACAATAAATAATTCAAAATCTAAGCTATTGGAACTCTAAATTATTTTGAGCCTTAAAGGAATGTGATTATGGGGCCTGAATCATGTGACAGGCAACTGTAACAGTAACCTTTGTTTCTTGGATTATATAACGGCCTTCTTCCTTACCTGCATTGTTTTGGAAAATGTTGTAAATAACTGATGGATCTCAGAGAAGCCCTCTTCCCTCTTCACCGTTATATATATAAATGTATATATATTTTTTCTTTTCTTTTTTTTTTATTGTTGGGGATTCATTGAGGGTACAATAAGCCAGGTTACACTGATTGCATTTGTTAGGTAAAATCCATATATATATATATATTTTTTTTTTTTTTTTGACAGAGTCCAGCTAGAGTGCAGTGGTATCATAGCTCACCGCAACTTCAAACTCCAGGGCTCAAGGGATTCTCCTGCCTCAGCCTTCCAAGTGGCTGGAACTATAGGATCCCACCACCACATGTGACTAATTTTTCTATTTTGAGTAGAGATGGGGTCTCACTCGTGTTCAGGCTGGTCGCCAACTTCTGACCTTAGACAATCTGTCTGCCTTGTCCTCCTAGAGTGCTATGATTACAGGTGTGAGCCACCACACCCATCCATAGTTTGATTCTTAATTATTGATTGCTGGACATAGCTAGGTGTTTCCTGGAATTTTTTTTTCCTTTCCTTAGGAAAAGTACAAGTTCTTGAAGGATAAGAACCCCACTTTATATTTGCCTTGGGTTTATGAATTCACAGCTTTTGACTATCTGCTTTAAGTCAGGCACAGTGCTAACCTCTGGAGGATGACTGAATAAAAGATAGTGTCTGCCCTGATAGAATGTATAAGCTAGTAGGAGAAAGGAACATTAAAAGACATTATCTGTCACATGATGACATATCTACAAATTTAAGAAATACTTTATAGGAAAAACATAGAAAGCCAGGAACAAAGGTAATGAAGGACCTCCCCCCGCCCCCCCGCCATCCTTACCCCTGTGCTGGAACAGGGTATCTCTTCTGTAGGACCTGAATACTTGGGAAAAGGAAAAGAGGAAGGGAAACAGGAGAGTGTCCCTAGTTAAAGCAACACCACGTGTGAATGCCCTAAGGCCATTAGAAGGTCTGCAAAACTAGGGTGTGTGAGGGAATGAGGCTAGTTTTTTCCATTTTTATAGAGATGAGGGGGAGGGGGGTTCTTTCTCTTGTTTAGGTTGGTCTCTAACTTCTGAGCTTAAGCAGTTCTCCTGCCTCAGCCTCCCACAGTGCTGCGATTATGGGTGTGAGCCACTGCTCCTGGCTGTAAATGTATTTTTAAAAAAACCCTTTGGGGCTGGTGTGTTTGAACCTGGCCCAAGTCTGTTAAACAAACAAACAAACAAACAAAAATAGCCGGGCCTTATGGTTGGCGCCAGTAGTCCCAGCTACTAGGGAGGCTGAGACAAGAGAATCACTTGAGCCTAAGAGTTGGAGGTTGCTATGAGCTCTGACTCCACAGCACTCTACCAAGGGTGACAAAGTGAGACTCTGTCTCAATTAAAAAAAAAATAATAATAAATAAATAAAATAATAAATAAACAAAATAAATAAATAAATAAATAAAATAAGTACAAATAAATAAATAAATAAAAGAAATAAACAGCATGGTGGGTCACATCTATAATCCTTGCACTCTGGGAGGTGGAGGCAGGAAGATTGCTGGAGATCGGGAGTTCAAAGACAGTCTGAGCAAAGCATGACTCCCATCTCTACTAAAAATAGAAAAATTAGCTGGGCATGGTGATGGGCACTTATAGTCCCATCTACTCAAGAGGCTGAGGTAGGAGGATCACTTGAACCCAAGAGTTTGAGGTTGCTGTGAGCTAGGCTGACACCGCAGCATTCTACACTGGGCAATACAGTAAGACTTTGTCTCAAACAACAACAACAGCAAAAGAAACAAGCAAACAAAAAACTTCAAAAGCAAAAATCTTCGAACTATACCATGAAACTTAATTGTATCACAATATGTGGCTTTTGTTCTGCTACTATATAAAAGAAAAATGGACAAAAAATAGACTTTGTGATTTTTTTTAAAACCTGAACTTCATATTTTTATGAAGACTTTACACCTTTATGTAAATATGACAATGCTGAACTAAAATGATGGATTTTTCTTTAGATCTCAAAACTATTTATTTTTTGATTCTTTCCTTTTGTTTGGTAATTTTCCGAATTATGAATTGATACTCTACCAATCTTCATAGAGCTATTTAAACAGATAGGGAGGGCTCTAGAGAACATGAATGTTTACATGGCTAAAACTGGAGGACCCTAAGTTAAGTGACTTGCCCATTTAGTGGCAGTGACACAAGTAGCACACTGGTATCTTTATTCTCAATCCAAGTGCCCTTTCCGTAGTATTGCACCTTCTCCTACAACAGTAGAAAATGCAATTAAAGAATGGTTACTTATGTGTTTGAGCTTATTTATGCATAGTCATCCTAAGAAAGCTTTCAGAGGACAGGGATTTTTATATATCTCTAGACTCCTTGGTTACATATAGAACAAAGAAAGCAGACTTGAAGATGATTAATGATTACACAAATACCTTAAGACAGTAGTTAAAAAATATATCGTATGCCACACCTGTTCTTAGTCCCCGGGACTGTGTTGATATTTGGGGTCATACGGTCTCCAAAGGGAGAAAGAGACAGGGTGGAGAGTGGCTCGTGGCCTGACCACTGATACAGCTTTACTGAGGGTTTACAGATGTGGAAAGCAAAGAGTAATAGGAAATTGCAAGGGCCAGGCCCTTACCGGGGTCTCTGACTAGCCCCAAACCAATACAATTATAGCCCAAGTCCTAGCCCCACTACTACTCTGCCTACTTCAACATTCTCTACCTTCAGCATCTAAGCCTAATGGCTGAAGATAAGACAGAGGAAAGTTTTCCTTTTTTCTTCTAATGAAAAGCGCACTTACTTGCTTCTTGTCTTAGAACCCACCTCCTCTCTGCGTGATTGGCAGTGGGAATACACACACCTCTAAGGGGACGTCGGCACCGTCACCCAGCAGGGGTGGGTGGTCTTCCCCTCCACAGCTCCCTGAGATCAAACACATGAGAACTCACTGAACGCTTTTCTTCAATCTTTGACATCCTTGAACAAGGTAACGGCATTTAACATCATTTTAACTAAATGAATTATTAACACTTTTATACCTCAACTAAAAAATATGTACTAAGATGCATGAATGATTGTTTTGTACAAGAAGCTGAATAATGAAACTGGGAAGTAGTGTAAATAGCAGACACTGGAAAATTAGATTTTAGGGGACCAGTAATTCATCTGCCAATAGAACCATATTGTAAGACTTTGTTTAAGTCTTAGTCATTAGAGTCTGCCCTAGTGGGGACTGCACCTGTAGGGCAGACCTGAGACTACGATTTTAAACAAGATTTAATACAAAAGATAATTTGTCTTTTCTTATGAAGTATAAACTATGGTTCAAGTGGTTTGATTTCCAAAAGTCTGATCCTTTCCCCAAACTTAGCGATTGTCTTTATTCATGAGAGAACGAGATCAGTGACATACTTCTGGGCGTATTTGAGGACGGGACATATGATGTCACTCGGTTGGACTTTTTAGGTTCTTTTCTCAAGAAGGCACATTTTTTTCTCATCTCATATATTTATGTTCTTCCTATTTTCACATTATTTATTAATGCTTTAAATTAGTCTTTGTTCATTGTCTTTATTGTGAGTTACTCTTCAGAGAAATGTGTCAGGACACTGAAATTAAGTTTTTATAATGTCAAAGTTGTACTTGGGGACCAGCAAGTGGGGAAGTGCTGGGTGTCTGTTGTATTTGTACACTATTTCATTTCAAAACAAATGAAATATTCACTATTCTAGTTTATCGCAGTCATAGAGAAAAACATTGAGACGTATGGAAGTTAAGGAACTTGCCTTACTCTGGACCAGGTAGCGTTTGTTCACTGTATTACCCAATTTAATCTCACTAAAATCCTACAAGGCACTGTACTCACTCTACCTGGAAGGAAACTGAGGCTTAATGCTTTCTCGTAATTCAAGCTCACTGTTATCTGACTCCGAGTTCCATACCTTCACCTTAGCTCACAGCAAGTGAGCTTCTGGCCTTAGAACAAAGATTCTTAAACACATTCTCTGGTGGCAATTTAGGGCAGCTCTATTTGAAGCTCTCCACCTTATGATCTCTTACTGCAAATAAAATTTCTTTAGTGATGACCAAAACTTGAGGGAAGGGTTACCTAAGCTGAGTGAGAAAACTAAAATACATTTTGGAATCTCAATTTGAGTGAACTGCAAACTATTTCTTTGTCCTGGAAAACCTTAACTGCACAAATGTAAAGCAAGCAATTTCCCATTGTTTTTAGAAGAAAACTGAAAGAAAAAGAATGTAGATGCTTTAGACATGTGCCTTGATTGGTTCTATGTTTGCACTTTAAGTAGTTAGGTATAAACCATTACTATACACCAAGACTCATTTACTTCTGTGGTAAAAAATGTTCTTGATTTTATTTATACCCAGAGAGTGTGATACAGCAAAGGAGACTTAGTCTTGGAATGGTGGGTGTGGGTTTACTTGAGAATTGCTTTCCAGCAGATGAGAGGATTTTTTTCTAGAATCTTTACCCTGGACTAAGAGAGGAGTAAGGAGGAAGAGAACCGGGTTTGGCACAACCCAGCCTTTGCTGGACTGTTGATATCACACACATGACTCTGAGACTGAATAAGCCACAGTACATTGATATTTGCTCTTGCAATGACTGTTCTAATGGCAAAGTGGAAAATAGATTGGGAGGAGCAAAAGTGGATTCATTCTAGGTTACTCTGTATTTACCGGCCTAAGTAAATTTCTTCACCATGCACTGCACTACTTTATTCTTTCTTTTTTCTTTTTTTTTTTTGAGACAAAGTCTTACTTTGTTGCCTCAGTAGAGTGCTGTGGCATCATAGCTCACAGCAACCTCAAACTCTTGGGCTCAAGAGATCCTCCTGCCTCAGCCTCCCAATTAGCTGGAACTATAGGCACCTGCCACAATGCCTGGCTATTTTTTGAAATGGGATCTCATTCTTACTCAGGCTGGTCTAGAACTCCTGAACTCAAGGGTCTGCTCACCTCAGTCTCCCAGAGTGCTAGGATTACAGGTGTGAGGCACCACGTCTGGCCTAGGACTACTTTATTCCTGATTAACCCCCAAGATTTATCATAATATTTAGCATATACATAGTATGCCTTTCACGTTTGCTTATTGAATAAAGGGACTTTTTCACTAGGAGATTACTAGTAAAGTCATGATGTAGAGTACGAAGTAAAACATTCTCAGATCACCCAAGTTTAGAAACAAGAACATGCGTTGGGAATGAAAATAATGTATCTATTTATTTTCTTGCTCATCATTTTCTCCTCAATTACTTATTCTGATTTAAGGGGATAAATGGAACTATGCATAATGAGTTATTTATAATGATAAACTTCATCGGAAAAAAACTGGTAAATGTCCTGAATAGATGCCAGGAACACTGAATAAGGTGACTCGAGTAGATTTCTAAGAGGAATGACTCAAATATGACTAACACAAAAGGAATTTCTTTCTCACTGATTATCATAGGCTGTTTAAAGAAGAAAGGCAGAGAGTCCTTTTTCAGGAAAAAAGGGAGAAGTCAGAGAGGCCGACTTGGGTCTTATGCATGTGGCTTGGCCAGCAAAGGCACACGACAGTGGTCACTCACCACATGGCAGCAGTCCTCTTTCAGGATTTTCCTGGCCTGGACAAAAGAGCCCTTGACAGAACACAGCTGTCTGGCTGTCATTTCTTCTGATGGTGAGTTTGGCCTTCCATCCCTTTCACACAGTGAGAGACAAGGCATTGTATTTCAAAGATGTTCTAGTTACTAGGAAAAAAAAACACATACAGCACGGTACATTCTGTTTCACAACTCAGTCTTCTGTGAATTTGATTATTGTGAACTTGCCACAAGAGCTTGGCCAAATCATGTTTTGATCTTAAAACTAAGGGCCATTTCACTATCTCAAAGGGAATTTATCACACTAAAGTATTGTCAGACTTCTATTTTTGATAATTTGTTTCATCTTCTCCAATTGCATAGGAAGCAGGTTGCTCAGGGTAGGTCATTCCTAGATAGATTTTTTTTAAGACAGAGTTTCAAGCTGTCACCCTGGGTAGAGTGCCGGGGCATCATAACTCATAGCAACCTCCAATTCTTGGGCTCAAGCAATACTCTTGCCTCAGTTTTTCCATTTTTTAGTAGAGACGGCATCTCGATTTTGCTCAGGCTGGTCTCGAACTCAAGCAATCCACCTGCCGTGGCCTCCCAGAGTGCTAGGATTACAGGTATGAACCACCCTGCCTGGTCCCTAGGTAGTCTTGCAGTAGAAGATAGAAGAGAGGAGCTTTATGAGGGGAATGGCCCACAGGATTGTTATGGAGGCTCAGAATCAGGCTATCTGCAAGCTGGAGGCATTGGGTTACTGGTAACAAGGCTTAGTCCAATTCTCAGTCTCAGACCAAGGGAAGCTGATGCTGTAATTCTCAGTTTGAGGCCAAAGGCCTGAGCACCCTGGGGGCTGCCGGTATAAGTCTTATAGCTCCAGGGCCAGAAGGAGCTCTGATGTTGAAGGGCAGGAGGAGGAAAGTGCCCCGGCTCCAGGAGAGAGAGAGGAAATGCTTTTTCTCCCCCTTTTTGTTCTGTCCAGGCCTCCAGCCTAGTTGATGTGTGCCCATACTGAAGATGGATCTTCTCCACTCAGTCCATGAACTCACACGTCAGTCTCTTCTGGAAACAGCCTCCCAGAAACATCTAGAAGTAATGCTTTACCAGTTCTCGGGGTGTTCCTTAATTCAGCCAAGTTGACACCTAAAATTAACCATCACAATTTCACATTTGTCAATTTGGCACCTATATGAATCTCCTTAAACTATACTTAATCTGCCAGAAAAGGCAATAGAAAGGTAATAATTCCACCTAACATGAGACACTGATCCTACATACAACCGAATATGCACTGATCCCTTTCCCAGAAAAGAAAATAAAGACATTGGGTGATGTTTACTTTTTCCCTGACATTCATAACTTAAATGCTATGATGTAAAATTAAAAATACTTAATACTGATAAAAAGTCAATATATCTTACGTTATAAAGAAATAAGAAAAAAAAACAAAGTTGTTTTCTTAATACATGTAAATACATGCACAAATGTATTCTTCATAAAACAGGGAGGTAATAATACTCATGACAGTTGCAGTCCTCATTTCTCTAACTGTCCATGTGGTCATAACTGAAGTTTATAACCACTATTCTCATGGCCAGGCACTGTGGCTCATGCCTGTAATCCTAGCCCTCTGGGAGGCCAAGGTGGGTAGATTGACTGAGCTTAGGAGTTTGAGACCAGCCTGAGCAAGAGCAAGACACTGTCTCTACTAAAATTAGCTAACCAGGCATGGTGGCATGTGCCTGAAGTCCCAGCCAGCTACTTGGGAGGCTGAAGCAAGAGGATTGTATGAACCCAGGTGTTCGAGGCTGCTGTGAGCTACAATAACACCATAGCATGCTACCCATGGCTACAGAGTGAGACTGTCTCTATTCCCTTTGCCTTCAGCAAACACACTATCTAGTCAAGGCTGTTTGACTGGTGGTGTGACCAACACCTACATTCCTGAAGGTACTGGGTCATTCGTAGTCCTGCCTGGAATGGGTTGTTGTAATTTCCCATTGAGCTTAATCATGGGGCATGGTAGTACTAACAGATGCCTTGAGGGATCTCCTACATCCCTAACATACTTTCCCTCACCTCCATTGTGGATTACTAGTCCAAATTCCCCTCTAGATCAATCATCCCAGGCAACACTGTTGTAGCCACTTCAGGTTCCTTGTGCCTCTGGGGAGCATGAGGAGCCTGAAGTGGCCAGGAGGCTGTGTTAACCTCTGGTTAAATTGGATCATTGTTGTGTCTCCTGATAGCAACTTTCCTTTCTCTGGAGCTAAGACTTCTAGACCAGCAGATCATAAGTTGTGAAAATAGGAAACAAACATTTGCTAGTGAGTCCCTAGGGCTAATAATAAGTGGTACCACTCCCATTTCCACCTTTTGATCCCTGGATCCATGAATCTTGGATTTGGGAGAAATGCTACTGTATATTAAATTTTGATTTTGAGTACATTACAGTCTTCTGGAGAACCTTGGTTCAGACTTGCAAACTATTGTCACCTAGGGGGCGCTGTAACTGCAACATTAAAAGGCTGTTCCACCCTTCTATCAAGCCAGCTGCTTCATAGAGCATAGTAAGGTCATTGAATTCCATGAGCACAAGCTCTCTACTGCCCTTTTCTGTCTGTGAAGTGAGTTTCTTCGTTAGAAGCAATGCTGTATAGAACGTTACGGTTATGAATAAGGCATTGAGTTAGTGTGTGGAAGGCAATTTGGCAGAAACATTGTGTGCAAGAAAGGCAAATCCATATCCAAAGTAACTATCTATTCCAATAAGTGCAAAACATTGCCCCTTCCATGATGGATGTGGTCCATTGAGATCAACCTGTCAATAGGCAGCTGGTTGATCACCCTGGGGAATGAAGTCATATTGGGGGCTCAGCGTTGGTCCCTAACGATGGCAGGTTGAGAACTCAGCAGCGGCCATAACTAGGTCTACCTTGGTGAGTCCATGGCATTGAGCCCTTGCTTAACCTCCATCCCTACCATCATGGCCACTATGTAAATGAGCTCACTGAGTGATGAAAGTGGTGACTAGGCAAAGAGGTTCACTGGTGCAGAGAACATGTCATCCCATCCACTTTACTTTTAAGTCCTTCTCTGTGGAGGCTATCCTTTGGGGAACACTCATATAGGACACAACAAATAACTTCACATCTTTGCCCACGCAGAGAGTCTATTCAAAGGCCTAGTCCCCAAATTTCTTTGTCATGAGTTTTCCAACTATGTTCATTCCAAGTTCCATCCAGACAAATCATTTGCTATGGCCCATGAATCTGTATAACATCGCACATCTGAAAACACCTGCTCAGATACATCCAGAAGTCATGCTTTATCAGTTCTCTAGGTATTCCTCTTAGTCAAGTTCACATCTAAAATTAAATACCACATAAAGGCAGGTCAACAGGAGAATCGAAAAGGCCGAGCCTTCAGCCAGCAGTAAGCAAAACTATTGTTCTCTTTCGGTCATTTGACATAGATGTGTAAGTGAATCACTTGCTTTTTAAGGTCTTTTATGACAGTCACATAGGCTGGGCTTTTCCTGGTTTCAAATGACACTTCTATAGCTTCAGTTCATCAGATTCAGAACCGTATCCACCGTTCTCCTGGAATGCTCAAACCAGGGAACTCTCAGATTTCTGAGAAGAGGTTTATATACTCTAATTTAAGAAATACCAGATTTAAAGAGTGAGAGAACGCTGCTTTCTTTCAGCCAAATTTTAAGTGCAAATGTGGTAATACACAACTCTAAGTGATTATCGACAGGGCATGTACTAACTGTAGGTCACTTCTATTCATGAAAACCAAAACCACAATTTCCCTTAGGGGGATTATGGACTTTTGAGAGTATGTCTATATCTGCCATGGGTTCTAGGGATTTGACTTTGATAACCACTGGGGAGATGATTATTTTAAATGATTGTATACTCGTGGCCATACACCTGCCCAAAATATTAGTGTGAGAACAATGTCTGATGAATTTAAATGTAAGTAAAAACAAAAAACATTTTTGTTAAAATGACGAGAATAGTGGAATAAGTGAAGCCTAGGAATTGTGGTAGAGAATTAGAGTCCTCAACACTACTACCTGTTTACAAGCTTTGCCCAGCTAAACTCTGGTTCATTGAGGAGAGTGTTTTTGTTTCAGGACTCCAGGAGAAAGATATCAGGAGGGGACAATAAAGAGTAATGGTTGAAATATTATAAATAATAGGAATGTGTTACAAGTTGAAAATATTTTATTTTTAACAGAGGCCAGAGTACATTGAAGCTACTAATTAGTCAGCAAGTTGTTTTCTTTTTAATTATTGCTGTCAGCTACTTGCTCCCTGCTCAAAGTGCACCAATGAACTTTAGCACAATATATTACAAGGTGACAGCAATCCATTAATTAAAGATAACTCTCATGATTTTTTTTTCTTTTTTTTGAGACAGAGTCTTTCTCTGTCTCTCTGAGTACAGTGCCATGGTGTCATAGCTCATAGCAATCTCAAACTGTTGGGCTCAAGCCATCCTCTTGCTTCAGCCAAGTTGGCACCTCCCGAGTAGCTGGGACTACAGGCACCCATCAAGTGCCCATCTAGTTTTTCTATTTTTAGTAGAGATGGGGTCTTGCTGTTGCTCAGGCTGGTTCTCAACTCCTGCGCGCAAGTGATTCTCCCTTCTTGGCCTCCTAGTGTGCTAAGATTATAGGCTTGAGCCACCATGTCCTGCTATGATTTTTTTTTTCTTTTTGAGAAAGAGTCTCGCTTTGTCACTGAGGCTAGAGTGCAAAGCTCACGGCAGCCTCGAACTTGGGCTTAAGTGATCCTCCCGCCTCAGTCTTCCAAGTAGCTGGAACTACAGGCGTGCACTACTACACCTAGCTAATTTTTCTTACTTTTTGTAAAGATAGAGATTCATTATGTTGCCCGGGCTGGTCTTGAACTCCTGACCTCAAACAATCTTCCCACCTCAGCCTTCCAAAGTGCTGGGATTACAGCCACCACACTCAGCCAACTCTTGATTTGAACAGATTTTTAACTTATGAAATTGTAGAATAAAAGAGTTCAAGACTCATTCTGGAATAAATTTGACTGTTCTCTTTTACTATCAATGTACTTATTTTTATTCTGCTTTAGTGAAGGGAGGGTATTCTTCTAAATAACATTTAAGGTACCAATTTCCAGGTACTACTACCTATCTAAATATTTAACAGAGTTGTGTTTGGTGTTTTAAAAATTTTATTCAAAAGCTTTTACTTCCCCTGTTAATATTTTAAAAACAGAAGACAGAAAATCAATTTCTATGACAACTTTTCTAGTCATGAATGTATCTTAGTGTGTGATTATATCATTAGAGATTCATAAATCATGCCTGCGATCACCAAATCATCACGCGACATTATGTACGCATGTATGCACGTGTGTGTGTGTGTGTGTGTGTGTGTGTATGTGTGTAGATGTGATTATAACCTTGACTACAGAGGGGAGGGAGAACCTCACCCATTCAGGAGAGGTCAAAAAGTTAGATTATTTTACTAGTATCTAAAGGAAATGTTGCTATCATTCAAAAAATTCTAATATACAGTCAATGAAAAAATTGGTTAAAGGTTTTAATGGCTATTATAATAATGGAGAAATTGGAGAAATATTTCGGGAAGATGGGAAGGTTATCTAAGTGTGGGTATTGGTGGGGATAATGTAACTCAAACTTTCTGAGGAAGAAGATGCTCCCTGAAGAAGTTCCTCCACGGAAACCTTTACCAACGTTTATATCATCATTCTGTTTTACCCTCTTTTGTCCTGATGGCTTTTTTCTTCCCAGGGATGTCAAAATCTATGGTAGGTTTTTGGTTTTAGTATTGTCCTGGTGACTGACACAGGCTACTTGGCTATTAAATTCATTCTCTAATCTTTCCTTAAAAAAGGAAGAAGGAAAGAGAAAAAAAGGAGGAAATAAAGAAAAAAAGACAAAAACATAATTTTTCATGGGGTTCAGCTGTTGGGACTCAGAACATGATACCTCAAAGAACGGCTCTTTGGCAGGCTAAGCACTTGGGAGGAAAGGAGAAGGGAGGTCTCTCTGACCTTCTCCCAATCCGCTGTCATCTTCCTGCCTTCTTCCTCTGGAGCGGTTCATAGAAATCAGAATTCCTCTTTGCACAGGTGGATCGTAGAAATTAGATCCCCCAAACAAGCCATAAAACCTAGAAAAGTCGCGCGCTCTCTGCCTGGGTCCTGAGCACCCTCATTCCAGAGGGGTCTTGTTCCATACCCGGGAGGAAGGAACGCCGCATGGAGGCCAAGAATCTGCGCAGACAGGGCTTGCTGGCTTCCTCCTCACTCCGTTACCATCAGGTTAAGGTAGCACCCTTTTGTCCAGTCATATTTCTACATTCTTCGATGAACCCAAACATAAAAACACAACGTTTCAGCCAGACATGGTGGCGCATGCCTGTAATCCCAGCTACACAGGAGGCAGAGGCAGGAGGATTGCGTGAGCCCAGGAGTTTGAAAACAGCCTGCGCAAAATAGCAAGACTGGTTAAAAAAAAAGTCTAGTTAATGTGGAAACCCCGGACAGCCTGATTTTCTTATCTACTAGGGTTCTCAACAACCCCTCTCATGCTCATTGTCAAGAACAGTTCTAGGAAACAAGAACTGCAACCGAGTAAACACGAACAAAGATAGAGCGCGGGTTATACAGATAGAGCACCGGGCACACAGATAGAGCACCCGGCATACGGATAGAGCACCGGGCATACAGATAGAGCACCGGGCATACAGATAGAGCACCCGGCATACGGATAGAGCACCGGGCATACAGATAGAGCACCGGGCATACAGATAGAGCACCGGGCAAACAGAGCATCCGGCATACGGATAGAGCACCGGGCACACAGATAGAGCATCCGGCATACGGATAGAGCACCGGGCACACAGATAGAGCACCGGGCATACAGATAGAGCATCCGGCATACGGATAGAGCACCGGGCACACAGATAGAGCACCCGGCATACGGATAGAACACCGGGCATACAGATAGAGCACCGGGCACACGGTTACAGCACCGGGCAAACAGATAGAGCACCCGGCATACGGATAGAGCACCGGGCATACAGATAGAGCACCGGGCACACGGATAGAGCACCGGGCATACAGATACAGCACCGGGCACACGGATACAGCACCGGGCACACGGATACAGCACCGGGCAAACAGATAGAGCATCCGGCATACGGATAGAGCACCGGGCATACAGATAGAGCACTGGACACACGGATACAGCACCGGGCACACAGATAGAGCACCGGGCACACGGATAGAGCACCGGGCATACGGATAGAGCACCGGGCATACAGATAGAGCACAGGGCACACAGTTAGAGCACCGGGCACACAGACAGACAGAGCACCCGGCCCGGCAGCTGGGCGCAGGCCCGCTGGGCCGGGCGTTTCTGCGACGCCTCTGCGCGGAGTGTAGGAGGAACCGCAGGAGCAGCCGCGGTTGGAATTTTCCTCTGGAAAAGGAGTGACGGACACTCGGCCAAAGGATCGCTATTCCAGGGAGACGACAGTTGAGTGGATAAGGCGATTCCCAGAGAGCTTTCTACTCTCGGGGTCAGAAAGACCGAGGCCCGCACCTCCGCAGGGGAGGGGACGGCCGCTCTTCCCGAGAAGTCGTTTTACACTCGCAACAAACAAGACCTTCCCAAGGGCCCGGGATACGTCAGTCGTTCGTCTCGCTGGGGAAGCAAACACTGACATTTCGCAGATGAGAACTCTGTTGGGGAAAGGACCTCCGCGGAGCGCCGTGGGGGGCGGGGCACGGCGGCGGCCCGGGAGCTCCCGTTGGGCGGCAGCGGAGGTGGGGCGAGCGCCGCGCAGAAATAGCCCCAGCTCGCCGCGGCTCCACGCCAGTTCCGTCCGCGGCCGGAGAGCTGCAGCGCGGCGCTGCCTCCGGGATCCTCGCTCCGGGCGGGCCTCCGTGAGTCACCTGCGGGGCTGTCGCCATCGCCGCCGGAGGAAATCGCGCGCCGCTGCGGCGCGCTCGGCCGGCGCCCGGAGTCCCCTCGCTCACCCCAGCCGCGTCCAGCGCCCCGGGGTCCCATCGCACACCCCAGACCCTCCCGGCGCCCCGAGTCCCCTCGCGCACCCCAGCCCTGTCCGGCGCTCGTCAGGTCTGCGCACGCCGCTGGGGCCTCAGCCCCGCCTGCGCCGCGAGCGGGGGGAGAGTTCATAGGCCGGGGCGAGGAGGAGTCCCGGGAGGAAGGAAGGACATTGCCGCACTTCTGAAGTTTTTTCCTTCCTCTCTTCTTTCCCGGCAGAGGTGAGTGCCGGGAGGCGGCGGCGGCGCTGACTCCGCCGGGCCGGGCTCGGCGCTCTGCTCCGTGATCTCCGGCCGGACTGCCTGGGGACAGTGACGGCTGTCGCGCTCCGACCGCCAGTGCGGACCTCAAACCATGGAGGGCGCAGACCTGGCCGGGAAGATCCTTTCGACCTGGCTGACGCTGGTTCTCGGCCTCATCCTTCTGCCGTCGGCCTTCGGAGTGTCTCTGGGCATCTCGGAGATGTACATGAAGATCCTGGTGAAAACTTTGGAGGTGCGTGCCCGGGGGATGCCGCCGTCCCCATCTCTGCGCACCTCTGCGGGGCTTTGGGGAGAAATGGAAGGCGGTGGGCGCCTAGATCAGAGCAGTAAGAGTCTAGGTGATGCGAAGGGTCCAGCTCTCAAGGTCAGCGGTCGGGGGGCAGGTGTGTGTATATATATTTCGGGTTCTTGTCCGCAGCAACAAGGAAATAAGCTTGGCAGTTTCTCGCGCGGAGCTGGAGGCATCAGGGCCGAGACCCCTGGACCACCCTGTGGTTCCTCAGGCTGAAGGCGAAACCACTCCACCCCTGACTGTTATCATTATTATTTTACTGATTAGAATATCAATTCTATCGCCTTTGATATCAGCCAATTTGTTTATATCCATTTTGCAGTGCAGCTGGCACTTCACTCTCCTGAGTTTTTACAGCCCCAGGTGCCAGAGGTCCTTTCGTGCACCCAAAGGCATCATATTCTACTTTATGCCCAAGATAAGAGACCAATTGCTGGATGGCAGAAAGAAAATTGATTTTTAGTGGAGTCATGGAAATTTTATCTAACCGACAGACCTGGAAATGCCATTGAAAAGGCGAATTCTTTGACCTCATCTGCAAAGCAAAGTGTTAGATGGAGGTGGGCCTGGCAGGACAACTGCAGGGTTTTTTGGCAGGTGTCGAAAGGCCTTGTCAGGTAGGGAGGGCAGGTGCTATCCCTCTTTCACAGACCTGGAAACTGAAACTCAGAGAAGTTCTGTGGTTTGAACTGAGCCTTGGAAACAGGAGTCTGAACTGAGAAGGGGCTGGCGAGGAGTGCAGTGGTTAGGACTGCAGATGCAGGTTTGCTTAGATTTGGCATTAAAATCCCGGCTCTGTTCCTCTATACGTGACCTTACAGACGTCACCTAACTCTTGTGCCTCATTTTCCTCATCTGTGAAATAGAATAGATAACACTTCTTCCCTTAGGGTTCTTTAAATGAGTTAAATTGTATCAAGCACCTTAAGAAAGGTATCTGCACCTAGTTAGGTGCAATAAAACTGCTGCTATTAAAATAATAAAATGATTACTTAGTTGCCAGCATTCCACAGTGCCTTCTACTCCTGCTTCCTATTTTCTGTCTGCCCTTAGGACATGGCTTTATCTGCTCATCTTCCTGAGCTAATGGGATGGCTCCCAGGTATACTTGAGACACTGGCTTCCACCTATTAACCTTCTGTTTTACCCCAGGTCCTTGCTGAACTTTTCTTTCTATAGCTATGCCTCTGCCTTGTCTTTGAACTTAGGTTTGATTCTTCTCTCATGTTTCCAAGTTCTGTTGACAGCTATTTCTTTGGAACTTTTCTTATGGATAGTACATCTGAGCCTGGTCATACTCTGCTGTGAATTTCTTAGCTGCTTCCTAGTGTTAGATCTTCTTCAAATGTTCTCTCCCTGGAGATGATCATCTTCAGCTGGTGTTCCCTCTTTCTCAGAATTTGGAAATGATGGAACTGCTCTCCCTCTACAGCAATGTCTTCTGGAATGTGTGCCCCATGTGAGAATGGCCTGGAGGTGACACACATATTGCACGTGCTCACTCCTGCCTGCCTTGCCTCAGTGCTTCAAAGGACAGCTAAGGAGATGCCCAGGAGGGAAGCCAGGGGTTGCTGTCAGCCTGGCATGTTACTGTGCTTGATGGGATCATCTCCAGTCCAGGATCTGCCTTTCAGCTTGACAGGGCCCCAAGTTTTAGTTTTTGTCCATCTAGTGTTGAAAAGACTTTCAGGGATGAATTCCTTTTTAATTAAACTCTCAAGAATGTCAAGGAGGCGCAGTAAGGAGGTGACCTCCCTAAGGTCATATATGGTCAAATGGAGCTGGGATTTTGATACAAACTCTAAGCAAATTTAGTGGCAGATACACCACTTAGCTAGAAAACCAAGTAGGTGGCAGGGTAGGGAACCACCCTCTTTGCTAATACTAAGTTATTAGGTCAGAGAGACGCTTAGCATATGTGGATTTCAAACAAGGATTCATCCTATGAGCCATCTCTGATTTGTTGGCTGTGGCTGCCTGGAGTTCCTGCATTTGGGAGCAGTGAGGCTCATCAGGAAAGAGAGCTGTGATCTCACAGATTTTTCTGTTTTATGCACAGGAGAGGGAAATAGCAACCCAGGATTTTCCACCCTTCAACTACAACGATGTTTGATGTTTCAAAGACATTTCTATTAGGCTAGGGTTAATACAGTAGATTGCTTTTCCTAACTATAAGAATAACTCCCTTAAAAAATTGGGCCATTATTTAGTATTAAAACATCTTTAGTGCTGGACAAATGCCCCGCCTTTCTACAGATTCCATTTAAGGCCCAGCCCTTCTGTCACTCACTACTATTTAGCAAGTTCTGAACTGTTTGGGTTCTTTCTTCCTTTCTTTAGATTTAATTCCCCCAAATAGTCCTTGGGTTCTAATCAGAACTGGTTATTTATTAAATTTCTTTGGTTATAATTTACATAGATTTTAAAAGGTCATTTGGTTATGTGTGTTTTGAAAAACAGATGGCTTTTTCCAATTCTAGAAGTTGAAATGTGTGTAGTGGGTGCCTTCTAAATAGCTGACTGGTCAAATAACTCATTCAGTTATATGCTGCTCTCTGACCCCTTCTTAGTTCATCAGTTCAGGCAGTAATTGTTTATTGAGCACCTACTGCATGCCTTCTTCATCAAAGATCTGTGCACTTAAGTCCCTGATATGGCAAGCTGCTTGGGGATAAGGCTTGAGTACTTAGCTTAGATTCTCTGAACCAGTGATGTCAGTGGGTAAATGATAACTTGTTTAACTGTATTATAATTTTATAGGAGAGAAAATTGTTTTAGGAGTACAAACTATAAAAAGTACAACTTTTGGCAGAAGGGATGTGTAGAGGTAGTCCATCTGGATAGTATGGTGTATGGGTCAGAATCTCCGAGTAGGGATGTATGTGAACTGATGGAGAGAAAGAAAGTAAGGGAACATTAGGTGACATGCAAATATTGTAATCCAAACAGATAACATGGGCAATAGACTGACAGTAAGTGTTAATGAACTAATTTTCCCTCCATGTTTGAGGAATAAGATAGGAACATGAACAGAGAGACTCCTACTTTATGTCCCTCTGACTTTGGGCAGGTCACTTTCCATCTCAACCTTATGTCTTCATGTGTTTATAGGAATAGTCCTCATAGGATTAAGCACTTGGTGCATAGTAGGTGCTCAGATCTCAGTGGAGTATGAATTGGAACACTCTCTGCTACTGTTTTTTATTGTATGAGGCTAATATTTAAGCTATCTTCAGGTCTTTGATGAGTCAACACACATTCTCATAGCAGACTCTTCTTACCTTTTGTTTTATTCTTCCTTCCTTTTACTCTCTTCTTCATCCACCAATTAGTTTTCTATCTTTTTAAAAAGGCATGCCTATAATTGTCAGATGGTTATAACCCCTCTGTACAAGGGACATTATCTCTGATGTTAGAAACCTCACCTAAGAAAACTATTTTGCCTTGGAGGCCAGCACTTATTTGAATAAGCCATTTGAGTTTTATATAACTTTAAGGATTTTTCTTTCTTTTCTTCTGTCAATCCTTAAAAGTCTTTCTAATGTAAAAATTGGAAATTGTAATTGGCTAGGTTACAGTGTTATAATTTTGCAAGCTTTTGGCCTAAGCTTTAAAAATTAGACGTGAAACTGTTTCTTTTTTGTGAATTGATTTGGAAATTAAGTGGAGAGAGAACCTGATTGATAAATGTCTTTCCTTGAGGGCAGAGTGAGGTGGGGAGTATTAATTGGAGTTGTCAGAAGCCACTTTTGTACTTTAGAACTCTGTTGCTGACTGAGCAGCTTCTTGCTTGGGGCATTGGGCAGATGTGTTCTGGGATACCTCTGGAAGAGATTGGAATCTTGGAGAAGCTGATGTTCTGTGTTTGTATTTGGGCTTACCTGATGGGCTTGAGAAGCTGGCATGGTAAAAGAGAAATAGCTATTTCTGGGGAGCTGCACTGATGTTCTAGAAAAACGTGGGGACTAACAGTGGGCTGTGGGGAGGGAGGAGGAAGCTATCCTTTTTTAACTTTGTGGCCTTCTGGGTGGTAAGCCCCAGATAGCCTCTCTTTTAATTTTTACAGCCACCCTTGGTATTGTTCCTATTTTAAAGATGGATGATAAAATGGATGATCCAAAATGTTAAAGTCTCTTGTCTATGATGATCATAGACAGTAAGTGGCAGAACTGTAATTCAGGTGTGCATCTGTCTGGCTGCAAAGCACCATTTGTTTTCACTCTCACTGGAGAATAAACCTATAGAAGAAAATGGTTTTCTTGTGCAGATTCCCTTTGGCATTACATGGCTGCTTTTCCAGCCTTTGACTTTGCCTAGCTGTGTCTTGCTACCCTTTCAGGAGAGGTTATGCATTCTTAGACTTGTCTGGTGGCAGCACATGGAGTTCTTTGTAGCACATCACGCTATTCAGGGAAAGTCACTGTATTGGTTTGCTAGGGTTGCCATTAAAAAAGTACTGCAAACTGGGTGGCTAAACAGAAATTTTCTCACAGTTTTGGAGGCTAGAAGTTCAAGATCAAGGTGTCAGAAAGGCTGGTTTCTTCTGAAGTCTCTCTCCCACACTTGTAGGGGGCTGGGGCCCTCACATGGCCTTTTTTCTGGTGTGCTTGCATTCCTGGGATCTCTTTGGCATCCAAATTTTCTCTTCCAATAAGGACGCTAGTTAGATTGGTTTAAGGCCCACCCTAACAGCTCCATTTTAACTAAATCACATCTTTAAAGACCCTCTCTGCAAATATAGTCATATTGTAAGGTATTGGGAATTAGAGCTTGAACATATGAATTTTGGAGAGACATTTCAGCCTATGAAAACCATAAAATACTGTAAGCATGGAATAATTGTTCTAGTCTAAGGTCAACTACTACTTGTACACAATATAAAATCATATGCCCATAATATAAAAGGTGAACTCTGAGATGAACAATGATTGATTGTTTATAAGATTTTATTTTGATGATATGTTTGGTTTACTTACAAATAATAATAGGTACCAAAGCATTTTTTAATTTAATATTTTATTTGGTAAAGAAAAAATTTGCAATTTGGGGAATTTAGACTGAATGGTCTTTGGTATGTCTGAGGAACAAAGAGGAGGATGGAGGTTTTATAAAGGGAAAAATGTATTTCTTGTCATCCCCTTCATCATGGAAAAACTACAGGTAATGGAAAGGCCCATAATATCGCACAGTCATTGAAAATTACTTTTTAAAAAATTACAGAATATTAGGGGTACACACGCTTTGTTTACATGCTTTGTTTTGTGCAGATTGAGCCAGTGTATAAATGTGCCCTCTGCCCAGATAGTATGCACTGTGCCCCATAGGTGTGAATTTACCCATCCCTCCTCTTCCCTCTCCCCAGCTTGATTTTCATTGAGATTTACTTTCATATATGCACTTAAGTGTCAATCGATTAGTTCCAACTTGGTATTGAGTACATGTATTCATTTCTCCATGCTTGTAAAGTTTCACTTAGAAGAATGGTTTCTGCTCCATCCAGGTTGTCATAAAAGATAGTACCAAAGCTTTATGTGAAACACTATGGAAATAAACCTTTACCTCAAATGAGAAAATACGGCAGGTATGAGTCCAGAGTTCGTGAACTTCTGCACCCCATCCTAAGAAGATACTGTGTAACAGGATGCAATCAGAATAAAACCAAGTCCTATTGTCCTTAGTGACTTGTCACTAGAAACCCAGGAGATTAGGCCACTATTTATAGACTGTTCTCTAAGTGCCAATGGTGTGTTCCTACTGGGCTCTTTGAGTTGTTGTGCAGGGGCCCGATATTGTCAGATCAGGCCTTACTCCTTGACCTTCATATATCTGCTTTAGGTTATTTATCTTTATCAGTTATTTTCTTCTTTATTTGAAAGAAATTTTAACTTCTGGCTAACAAACCGTTCTGAGCCTAGCAATAACTGAGGTTTTTGCCTTGATATATTAATAAATCTGTCTTTTTGCCCCTTCAAGGGTGCGTATGACCAATTATAATTGTTATATTGCTTTTTATCATTTTGCTACTTCCCCCTTATCCTAAATTAATCAATTTAGGTATCCTTAGTTTCTGAAATTGTAATACTCTATGCAGCATTTTCATGGCTTATATTCTAACTAGAAAAAGAACCCTTGGGATTCTCTCTAGAGTGCTGAGTTGAAAAGATCACTTGCAGGTTTTGAACTATAATGTTAATGGTAAAGAATTTTGGAAATGCATAAAAGGGCATTAAAAAATGTTTAAATCACGTGTTGGGATTTTTTTTTTTTTTACATTCCTGTGTACATTTAAAGCAAATGAGAGTTGTTTCTCCAGTTCTTAAATTCTCTCAGATCCATAGATCTTCATAATCATAACACTTTCCCTATGCATCTTAATAGGTAAGTACCCAGGAGGGCAGATAATTTTCTTTAGCTATGATTTTACCAAGTTCTTTCCAGCTTGTCCTGTCTATTTCTGCAAGCTTATTTCTGGATGCATTTTTGAGCATATTTTACCCCTAATTAGTTAAGAAAATAATTGTTATACTTTATACTCTGTGTTTAGGTATTTACCTGTTACCTCATTTAATCTTGACAGCAGCCCTATGGGCTAGGAACTACTATCATTTTACAACCAGGGAGCTGAGGCCGGCAGGGATTAAGTAACCTTGACATTCTTGATGCTGTAGCCTGTACTCTTGCCCAGCTTGCTTCACAGCCTTTTCAAGGAGTAATTTTTTAGAACATGCAGCATGCGAGAAGGTTTAGAAAGGGTAAATATCGCTCTTCCCTTATTTTAGTAGGGGATTATCAGTAGCTAATATAAATGTATACCTGGTTCTTGGAATACTGCTACATCAGAGATTCGCTAGGCTATCTCTCTTTTTTAAAATTCCAGATTAATGAGGATACATACGATTAGGTTACCTTGTTTGCATTTGTAAAGTTAAAGTTCTAGTTGTAGTAGTGACCTTCACCCAGGAAGTGTGCCGAATACCCGGTGTACCTGTTGGGTGGGAACTTACCAAACTCCACCCCTGCTTCCTCTCATCTTGGATTTATTGAATTTTTCTCTCACGTGGGCCTGAGAGTAGTTATTAATCCACTAGTTTCAATTTAGTACTGAGTACATGTGATGCTTATTTTTTATTCTTTTATTTGTGATACTTTGCTTAGGAGAATGTTCTCCACATACAAAATCTCCATCTTTTCATGGATAAAGAGTCTTCCATGGCATACACATACCACAGTTTATTAATCTATTCATGAGTTGAAGGATATTTGGGTTGTTTCTGCATCTTTGTGACTGAATTGAGCTGCTATAAACATTTGAGTGCAAATGTCCCTATGGTAAAATGATTTTTTCCTTTGGGGTAGATACCTAATAATGGGATTGCATGATCAAATGGAAGGCCTATTTTAGTTCTATGAGGAGTCTTCATACTTCTTTCCATAGAGGCTTTGCTAGTTTGCAGTCCCGCTGACAGTGCATGAGTGCTCCCTTCTCTGCACATCGGCATCTGTTGCTTTGGGACCTTGTGATGTGGGCTGGATGATACTCAAAGCGGTTTTGATTTTCATTTCTCAGATAATCTCTGAGCAGTTTTTCATGTGTTTCTTGGCTATCTGTCTGTTGTTTTACCCTCGCCGCCAGGCATATATTTCAAAATCTAGAAGTCCCGTCTTCTGAAGCAATCAGGAGGCAATCACAAATGCATT
The DNA here is from genome assembly GCF_027406575.1 of Nycticebus coucang. NCBI lineage: Eukaryota > Metazoa > Chordata > Mammalia > Primates > Lorisidae > Nycticebus > Nycticebus coucang. The sequence goes on from NC_069780.1 coordinate 13,194,512, forward strand.
GGAGGCTGGTGACAGTGGAGCCAGTGGGAGAGCCCAAGGAGGGGCTTTTGTTCTCTTCTTGCTCCACAGCCATCCCAGATGAGCCCCCATAATTGTTATTCAAACTGCAAGCAGGTTTCGGACTAGGTTCATTTACAACTAGGTTCATTTACAATCCTGTTATTGAAACAACAAGGATTACTAAGGAAGAATGTGAAAGACATCTTGTCTGAGAATGAGAGAAGCTACCTCAAGTCTGTCTCTTCTGGGGTATCTCTTTAATTCACATACTTCCAGGGATTAATGTTTAAATTCACTTTCATATAATCATTTTAAGTATTCTACATGTATCTGAAGGATAGTTTAAATTGATATTTTTTGTTTTTGAACAGTGGGCCACTATACGAATTGAAAAAGGAGCGCCGAAGGAGTCAGTTCTTAAAAACTCAGCTTCTGTCGGTAAGTCTTCCTTTCCGTAATGGTTGTTAAACTACTTAGATTGAGCCTACCCAATTTGAACTTGAAATATGCGAGAGCAGTGTGTTCTAGAGGCCTTGGATCTCTCATAATTCTGTCCTTCATGCAAAATAGAAGCTGCCTGAGTTTTGATTGACTTTTTATTATACAGGTGTGATGTGTATTAGTTTCAGGCGTCCTCAAACTGTGGCCCCCGGCCCACATGAGGTGGTGTGATTGTATTTGTTCCCATTTTCTTTTTTTTTTACTTCAAGATAAGATATGTGCAGTGTGCATAGGAATTTGTTCATAGCTTTTTTTTTTTAAACTATAGTCTGTCCCTCCACCCATCTGCAGGACAGTGAACTGGCCCCCTGTTTAAAAAGTTTGAGGACCTCGGAATATGTTCTTGCAGGTATTACTTGCCTGTCTAAGGCCTGTTTTAAAGATGGCTGCCCACAGTTTTTAAAGATTAGTCAATGCAAAAACAAACAAACAAAAAAGTTAATTGGAGTACCTGGTAAGAAAGCTATTACTGAAATTTCATAACACCTCATTTTAACTTTTAATTTGTGGTTCTCAAAAAGTATGTTCCTCAAAGTGCTCTTTCTTGCTGGAGACCAGTTGCTAATACATGAAATAAAAATAATTTTTCAGTGAAATAAGCTTGGGAATCATCACATACTATATTTTCCTTTAGAGGAGAGCACTATGGCATAGTAATAAAGGTAAAAGAGTCCTACAGTAAAGAAACATTCTTAATTTTATTTAATTTCATGTTTCTTGAACTTGTTTGACCATGATAGCCTTTTTCCTTTATGACACCTGTTCCCTTCAGATAGAAGTGAGCTAACAAATGAATTAACCTAACCCATCCCTGCCTCAATTTCTGTGCTTTGCCTTTGTTTTAATAAAGCCTTTCACTTGGGGAAGAATTGTAAAACTTAAGTCACTGGGTTTATAAGAGGCTAGACTTCCACAGTAATGATGGCTATGCAGTAAGAACAAATAAATCCTTAAATTTAATTAAAAGGCTAAGCCTCTTTGTGTTTTTCAAAAACAGAAACAATTTTGTGCCCATCTGATTTAGAATTGAAAATGGTCAAGCTGTTAAATACTTCACTAGAAAGAATTTATGTTCTGGAGTCTTGTCTAAAAGGAATAATAGAAATTGTATGCTATAGTGAGTTTTGGAAGTAAGGTATTTGACTGAAAACACCTGAGAATTTCTGTATAATTGGTTATTATCCTCACATAATTGAAACAATTACTAGAACTTCATAGTATATATACTTAAACGCCAAAGTGCTCTTGCCAATAACATTGCCAAGGTTGGATATTTCAAGCTCTTCATTGCCAGAAGGTCTAGAAATCTAATTTTTTTATTTTTCTGAGTACTTTTTAAAATGTGTGTCATTATGATTTAAAGTGAGAACAAATGCTTTGCTGGTTTCTGTTGTGCTTGGTGAGATTTTGTGCTGTCATTCATTGATCTTGAGTGGAACTCTGTAGCCTTATGGATTAGAATGGTTGTGGTGCATGTCTTGGGCCATGAATTTATTTATTTATTTTTGAAACCAAGTCTCACTCTGTTGCCCTAGTCTAGAGTGCCATGGCATCATAGCTCATAGCAACCTCAACTCTTGGGCTCAAGCCATTCTCTTGCCTCAGCCTCCTGCGTGTCTGGGACTATTGGTGCCCTCCACAATGCCTGGCTAGTTTTTCTCTTTTTAGTAGAGACGGGGTCTTGCTCTTGTTCAGGCGTCTTGAACTCCTTAGCTCAAGAAATCCACATGACTTGCCTCGGTGCCCCAGAGTGCTAGGATTATAGGTGTGAGCTACTGCTCCTGGCCATGGGCCATGAATTTAAAAGGGCACAAGGTATTTCAATGTGATTTAAAGAAATTGGGTTTAGGTGGATTTTTTAAAACCTATGTGGAAGTGAGAACTTTATGAATATTTTCACCTGTGGCATTATTATCATTACTTGTCATACATTTGCCTTTTCTGTTTTTTATCTCTATCTTTTCCATGGTAAAGTGAGTAAACAGTGGAAGTGAACATGAGGGGAAAATATGAATCATGACGGTTTAGACTGGAGTATGGCCAGTGCTGCAAAAATTTGTCATATTTCATTCAGAGTGACTGCCCTTCCTTTTAGCATGTGTGAAACGAGGAATTGATTCTCACAGTTACTACACGTCTGTGACATGTAGGTTGAGAAAACCATGGTCCTTATGGGGAGACAGGCATCTGACAGGCCACTGTGATAAATGCTGAAACAGGTGCATAAACAAAGGGCAGTGTGAGGTCTAATTTAGGCTCTGACATGTGGCGCTTTCGTCTCTGTAGCCCCACAGCTGTACACAGTATGCACTCCGCTCCCATCCTGACTCTGTGCTCGAGTAGCCAGGACTTGCAGGGTGTGTGCCCTGTTGATGGATGCTGTGTTGGTGTTTGGAGTCATCTGAGAAATAGTGTCACAATCCTGACAGAGGGTGATGAAACACTGCCACTGGTGCTCGTGGCTGGTGCAATCTCCAGTCTTCTGAGCATCATGTCTGGGTACCACTGCCAGTGGCAACCCAAGTCAGTGTGCAGCCAGTCAGAGTGTACGTGGGGGTCGCAGCCAGGCTGAGGGCCCCAGGAGCATGGGCATGATTGTGAGTTATTTGTTTATTTATTTTTTATTTATTAAATCATAGCTGTGTACATTGATATGATCATGGGGCATCATTCACTAGCTTCACAGACCGTTTGACACACTGTGAGTTATTTCTGAATGACATAGTTCAGATAATAGATTTGGGGCTGCTGAGAGGGAGAGATGAGCTAAATAGAGAAAATAGTTATGTTTACTTTTTGCACCAAAAAACTTGCTTCTGCCAGTCTTTTACTCAGTGAAACACATTCTTTAAAATGCATTTCAGGTCTCCTTCCACAGTAAATCCCACTCACATTATACTACTAAGGTGCTTTTTTTTTTCTTTTTTAAAGACAGAGTCTCACTATGTTGCCCTTGCTAGAGTGCTGTGGCATCACAGCTGACAGCAACCTCAAACTCTTGGACTTAAGTGATTCTCTTGCCTCAGCCTCCTGAGTAGCTGGGGCTACAAGCACCCGCCACAACGCCTGGCTATTTTTTGGTTGCATTTGTCATTGTTGTTTAGCAAGGCCTGGGCTGGGTTTGAACCCTCCAGCCGTGGTGTATATGGCTGGCGCCCTACTCACTGAGCTACGGCCCCCATCTAATGTGCTTTTTTGGAATAAGCCGACTGAAAGCTGAGCCTAGGGGATTATTATCTCTATGGTTAAATGGTTCTCTACTGTCTTAAGCCATAGTCTATCATTCTACTGTGTTCTTTTATTTAAAAGCTGTTTAATTTACTGAGCTTCAGGTATGATTATGAGTAAGAACTTGTTAAGAAGTTCTAACGTTGTACCTTCCTCTTCCAGGCTTACGGGCTTTTCCTCATTGATAATACAAACATGAAGATAAACATTCTCTTCCCTGTCAAGTAATTCAGTGGAGAATATAGAGTTACCCTTCTATCCTAGTTTTGTTCCCCAAAAGGAGATGAGCCAGAGCTATGAGTAGAAGGCTAACAGGAAAAAGAAGGGCAGGGGCTCGGTCACTTCTTTCATGGCTGAGCTTTTACTGCCTCAGCCATAGGACAAATGCATCTCCTTGGACCTTGGTGTGACTTGAGATCTTAGCAACTTTTCTTTTAGTTTCTTATAAACGGTGCAAAGGACCATTTGACTTGGAAGAGCTGCCATCCTTATTCTTTAAGTACCTGGCTGATTTCCAGGATTTACTATGCTAGGTTCTTTTTTGGTCTGTTTGTTTTTTGTTTTTTGAAATAGAGCCTCACTCTGTCACCCTGGGTAGAGTGCCCTGGAGTCATAGCTCACAGTAATCTCAAACTCTTGGGCAAGTTCCTCTTACCTCAGCCTCCCAAGTAGCTGGGACTACAGGTGCCTGCCACAATGGCCTGGCCAATTTTTCTATTTTTAGCAGAGATAGGGTCTAACTCTTGCTTAGGCTAGTCTCGAACTCCTGAGGTCAAGCAATCCACCTGCCTCGGTCTTCCAGAGTGCTAGGATTATAGGCTTGAGCCACTGTGCCTGGCTTATGCTAGGTTTTTTTATGTTGGGTTCGCATCAGTTAATAGTTTTGATTGTAAATCATTATATGATCCTAGTGACTCAAGATGAATTCCACTCTAATTGTATTTTGATGTAGGACATTTGGAGTGATGACCAACCTGCATTTACCTGAGAGTGAGTCATACACATGGCAAACCCAGACAGGCTGTGGCTCATCTTTGGGGTGTTCCCTCAGAGTGTGTGGCTGGCCTGACTCAGCACCGTTGGCCACAGACTGTGCAGGATCCACGGCCCTCCACACTGCTCTGCTCCACAGGCACCCACACTCCAAGATTGTGGTCACACGGCCTGATGTGAATTTAGCCCCTTTGCTACATTTCTCTTCTACCATATATCTCATATCCCTCCAGCCACTGCCCCTTCATCCATCCAAACACTCAAAAAGGACAGAATGCTAAGGAGAAACTTCTGTGGGTGTACCTGTTCAGGGAGAATTCAGATTGCCTGATATTTTTCTTTTAATTTTACTCTTGAAATTTTTTGTCAAGGCATTCAACTAACCATATTGATATCCCATATACATTGGTTATATCAACATTAATAAAATCTTTTACATTCACAGAAAAGTGGGGGATTGTCTTTTGGGACAGAAATTTGGGGAGTATCACTTTTCTTTTCTTTTTTTTTTGCAGTTTTTGGCCAGGGCTGGGTTTGAACCCGCCACCTCTGGCATATGGGGCCAGCGCCCTACTCCTTTGAGCCACAGGCGCCGCCCAGGAGTATCACTTTTCGATATTTATTTTACCTTGAGCAGGCTGTTTTTGATTGTTTAAATCAGCTAAGTTGATTTAGTACTATTACTTTGATATAAACTCTGAATACAAACCAGTTCCTGCTGCCCTCAAAGATATGGAGTATACTGGGCTGGTGCACTGGCTCACGCTTGTAATCCTAGCACTTTGGGAGGCTGAGGCTGGTGTATTGCCTGAGCTCATGAGTTTGAGACAAGCCTCATCTCTAAAAAAATAGCCAGGTATTGTGGCAGGTGCTTGTAGTCCCAGCTACTTGGAAAGCGGAGGCAAAAGAATTGCTTAAGCCTAAGAGTTTGAGGTTGCCATGAGCTGTGATGCCATGGTACTCTACCATGGGCAACAAAGTAAGACTCCGTCTCAAAAAAAAAAAAAATACACTTAACGAGGTTATCTTATTGATAGAATGCAGGAATGTGTGTAGCTCCTTGTTGTAGAGAGCAAAATAGTCTAACTATGGGGGTTGGAAGGGTTACATGCTGAGATTTTCTTTATCGTGGCTGAAGGTCCCTATTGGAGAACATTATGCCTGATGATGATGATGATAATTTTCAAACATAAACAAAAATAGAGAAAAATAGTCTAATAGTCACGACCCACAGGAACCGTATTAAAGGGCCGCGGCATTAGGAAGGTTGAGAACCACTGATCTAATGAGACCTGTATAGCCAAGTTAAACCTTTGTTGAGTTTTGCCACACCTGATTTGTTTTTTGTTAAAGTTTTAAAATTAAAGTACAAAATTTTATGTCTTTTCAGGGTTTTTTTTAAGAAAGACTTTCAAATAATCATGATACTATTACTGTTTAAGAAACTTAACACTTTTATTCATTTTTTTCTATTTTTTTCTTTCTTTCTTTTTTCCCCCTCCCCTCCCCTCCTCTCCCCTCCCTTTCCCTTTTCTTCCCTTCCCTGTTGAAACAGGTCTCATTCTTTTACCCAGGCTGGAGTGCAGTGGCCTATTAACAGCTCACTGCAACCTCAACTCCTGGGCTCAAGTGATTCCCCTGCCTCAACCTCCCAAGTAGTCAGGACTTTGGGTGTGAGCCGCTGTGCCCCATTAATTTTTTCTGTGTTTTGTAGAGATGGGGTCTCTGTATGTAGCTTAGGCTGGTATTAAACTCCTGGCCTCAAGTGATCCTTCTGTCTAGGCCTCCCAAAGTACTAGGATTACAGGCATGAACTACCATGCCCAGCCCAAACTTAGTAATTTCTTCATATAATCTAATACATAGTCCACATTGAGATTTCCCTAATAGTTTTATAACTGATTTATTTGAACTGAGGTTCAGTCATAGTCCATGATAATGTTTATTTATTTTTCCATTGCTTTAATTGGAAATTTGGAGGTTATTGTGGGGGCAGATATACAACTTTTGTTAAGTAATTTACAAAAATTACTTAACAGCAAGTGATTCTGAGAAATGAATCTAGTAAGAATATTTATCATTATGATCAAAGATAACATACATAAATGCTGAACCATAAGGTTGACATTTTCATTGAATTGATGGCTCATTTAACAATAGGGTTTTATGAATGCTTCAGTGTTGTGGGAATTCTTGTTTAATGAAATTAGCTATGCTAAATCAACAGAGTGAATGTGCCTGTCAGCCAAAATATGGGTCAACAGTATGTTGAGTGGGTTGTTAAAGTGTTAATTGCTAAAATGGAATTCTGCCTGTTATTTTCAATGCCTCTGGTTTCTCTGTAGTATTAACTGACAACTGATAACAGTGTCCACAACTCCTCTATTTATGTTTTAAAACACGTAGGTAATTCCATGATTGGATTTATATTTGGGGTTAACATCTTCCCATTTTATAATCAGTATTAATTATTTTGTAAGTTTTTGAAGAATTATTGGAGTATACTATAATGATGAAAAAGGGAATAGATTTTCTCATTCACCTTTTTCAAGACAAAAAAGTAAATTTCTAGTGCTTCTAGTATAATGTTTGTGCTGCTGTAACAAAATACCATAGACTGGGTGGCTTATAAACAATGGAAATTTATTTTTCATGGTTCTAGAGGCTGAGAAGTCCAAGATCAAGGTACTATTTCCTGGGTATGTAGAGGGCTTCTGTGGTCCCCTCACATGTCAGGAGGGATGAAGGATCTCGCCAAGATTTCTCTGGGACCTCTCTTAAAAGGGCACTTATTCCACTCCTGATGGCTCCACCTTTATAACCTAATTACCTCCCAACAGCCCCATGATGAACTACCCTCACATTGGGGATTAGGTTATAAAATGTGACTTTTGGAGGAACACAAATGTTTAGTCTATAGTAATAATTTTAATCTCCATAACTGAGAGATACTTATAGAAAATTACTCAGAATAAAAGGGGATCAAATTATTCTATTACAGATATGCAAACTATGAGGGACCTTTATTTCATTAAAGCTGTTGATTCTCTTCTAATTCTATTCTGTTGCCACTTCCTCCGCCAAGACCCTGGCAAAAATCATGAGTTGACATCTTTGCCGCTGAACTGAGATGTGGCCTCAGAACTCCTCCTTCCCCCTGCCATCCAGCGTACAGCTTCTCATGACTCACTGTACCACCCTGATCTGGAGAATAGATAGGGACTGTTATGCTGGAGAGCAGAGGTCACTAAGTGAAAGGGGAGAAACTTGTTGAGTAATTGGGTTTGGCATGGATTTGGTTTTATTGGTTGAGGTTGTATTGATGACAGTTGCACATAATTGAAAGTGCAATAAAGTTGATCAAATGCTCTTAGAGTTTTAAGCAACATAGGCAACAGGATAGATTTTAAAGTAATCTTGCTAGTTTTGATGAATGAGCCATCAGAAAGCAACTTGGTTTAGGATTGTTTACTCAGAGATGATGCTCTAAAACGGGATAGAAAAACCATGCCTGGTTGCCTGAGAAAGCTTGCCACAGAATGACAGAGGCAGAGTTTTTGACAATCAGGGTGAGACCCAGAGCCTAAAAAGATGCTTCGGTGTGGTAGCCTCAGAGCAGTGTGATGGAAGCTCCGGTACGGACTTTTCTAGGCCGGATGCTGGTTTCCCTGCAGCTTGGGCTGGCTAGAGAAGAGCTTTGATCTCTTGCAGACTTTTTCAGTTTCTGTAAGATTCCTCAGGGAGCAGAACCAGTAGACCCTGACATCTCCTGTAATTTCTCGGGGACAGTTGGGAATGAGATCAAGAGTAAAGAGGGATGTGGCCTGCTTTTTGCCTCTGGAGCCAGGGTGCTTATCTCTGTGGCTGACTGGCCTGGCCTCCCCGCCCCTCTGGGATGGCTCTCTGGGCAGCCTGGCTCTGCTTCTTTCAGCTGGGAAGGTGGTAGGGGGACCCCAAAGTACCATGATGTGAGAGATGCTGAGGACAGATTTTTGTGGGTGGGATACTTTGGCTCTTTCGCCTTTAAGTATCTGGAAAAATGCACTGTCCTCAGAGGACAGCAACTTAGAGGAACGCTGGCCTCAGGCTCTTAGAAAAAGTTAAGGTATTTAAATGGGAGACAGTGAATCTAAATACCACAGCACCCTTGTTCATGTTATTAGAGAAAACAACATTCTGGTATCCCTTTGCAACCAATGGTATTCTCTTGATTTAGGTGGGGGAAAATTGATAATGAATTCTAGAAGTTATCCTTTAAGAGAACAAAAATAAACACAACCCCCCACAAAGGAAATTAAAATTGGACAGAGGGTACAGACTGTAGCTATATGCAATCAATAACATGTAAGAACTTTGTAGAAACATGTAAAGTCCTTAAAGTCTTTGCAAGTGTGTGTTGCTTTTTTCCACGCTTGGAAAGCTTTTTGTTTACTAGGCCTGTATCATATAGTACATGGAATTGGTGGTTCATGAGTTCAAGGAAAGTAAGAAAGAGAGAAATGGAGTTCTAAAAGACAGAGTGATTTCAGAGAAGGGCTCTGGGCGGAAGAAACTGTGAGCAAAGGGGAGAGGTTAGGAGAGCCGAGGTGGTATCAGGTGCCAAATAATGGATTTAGTTTGGCTGGAGTTGAGATTGGATATGCAGGTTTACATCAAATCCTGGAAGACTTTGAGTATATGTCAGGCTAACATATTAACTCCTTAGGGGAGAAGAGGTCAGAGTTTTGAGAAGATGAATCTGGCAGTTTGGTGGGAGTGGGATTAAGTAGGAAGAAGGTCGAGGAAGGGGAGAAAGCGGGCGGGATCCACCTCCATAGCTTCACCAGTGGGGAAGTGTATGTTTAACTTTTGGATTTACGCCAATCTGATAGGCAAGAAGGGGAAACTCAACTTAGTCTTCATTTCCATTTCTCTTATAAAGAATGTGAGTTTGTACATGTTTTCATGTCAAAGGGCCAATCCTGTTTCTTCTTCTGGGAACTGTATATTAATATCTTCTGACCATTATTCCACCAGGCTGTTCCGTTTCTTTGTTTTCTTAGGACCTTTTCATATATTAAGATGATTAGCTTTTGTCTGTGCTGAGATATTATAAATAGTTCTTTCATTTTGCAATTTTTATTTTTTTCCTTTGCCTATCTTTTTTTTTTTGGACAGTCTCAAACTGTCACCCTGGGTAGAGTGCCATAGTGTCATCAGAGCTCACAGCAACCTCAAATTCTAGGGCTCAAGCAATCCTCTTGCCTCAGTTTTTCTATTTTTAGTAGAGATGGGGTCTTGCTCTTCCTTAGGCTGGTCTTGAACTCCCGAGCTCAAGTAATCTACTCACCTCAGCCTCCCAGAGTGCTAGGATTTCAGGCATGAGCCACTGGGCCTGGTCAACCTATCATGTTTTTTACTGTGTGGATACTTTTCATTTACATATACCAATTTATCAATATTTTCTTTCTATAGCTTCTGAGTTTTGAGTTTTTTAGTAGAAGGATTTTTCCTCTGCCAAGTTTTAAGGGAATTCTCTAAGGTTTTCTTTGATTAATTCTATGGTTTTACTCTGTATATTTAAACCTTCGATTCATTTATTCTGGTGTGCTTCTCCAGATGGCTATCCAGTTGTCTCAACACTCTCTAGTATGGAGATGCATCCTTAACAGTTTTCTGAACTCTGTTCTATATTTGGATCTGTTTCTGGGAAGACACAGAAGGTGTTTTTTTTTTTTTTTTTTTTTTGCAGTTTTTGGACCGGGCTGGGTTTGAACCCGCCACCTCTGGCATGGGGCCAGCACCCTAATCCTTTGAGCCACAGGCGCCACCCAGTTTCTGCATTTTCTATTCTGTTCCATTCTGTCTACTTGTCTTTTTATGTACTGGTGTCATATTTTCTTAATTATCAATGTTTTAATAGGTTGTTCTAATAGCTGGAAGGAATAGTTTTTCTAATTGCTTTTCCTACTTACTCTTGTTTGCTTATTTTTCTTTATGATATTGAGATTCAGCTTTGTGTAGTCCAAGGAAATGCAGCTCTTTATGTTTATTGAAGTTGGATTAAATTTATTTAAATCTGGTGAGGAAGGCTTGTCATTATCTATATTGAATCTTACTCTCCAGGGACAGTGTATCTTTCCATTTGTTTAGATTTTGTATCCTCCAAAGATACTTAAAAATTCTCCTCAAATACATTTTGTACATTTTCTCTTATGTTTCGTTTGCTACCATAATTGGGGTGTGTTCTTCCATTATGTTTTCTAAGTGACTGTTGTTCATATATAGCGAAGATTTTTATTTTTATTTCAGATTAACATGGGAATACAAATCATTAGGTTACAATGTTTGCATTTATTAGGTGAGGCCCCTGCTGTAGGGTGTCCTGCACCCAGGAGGTCTGCCATATACCTTTACATTGTGCCCCTTAGGTGGGAGCACACCAGTCCCCCTTTTTCCTCCCGCATATGGGAGAGATTTTATTTTTAGTAAGGTACAAGGATATAAAATTATGAATTCTCATTCTATATGTGGTTTTTCAGGAGTTTACCCTCCACCCCCAGGTATACATTTTTTTAAAAAATCTTCAAATATTGATAGTTTTACAACTTCTTGTTCAGCTTTGGGTTGTATTTCATTTCTTCTCCGGTTTGGATTGCATGTCTCCCACTTGTCTGATTGTGTTGGCCGGTGCTCCAGCGCAGCGCTGAGGAGCACAGCTGGGGATTCTGCTGGGCACGGGCTTTCATCCCTTCCGTGTCTTCCCAGTAAGGATCGTGCTGGATTTGATCTATTTTTCCAACTTGTGTTAAGTACTTTTGTTGATTCTTGTTTTGTTATTTTAAATAAAAAAATCAGTGTTGAAATTTTCATGGTTTTTAGGCATATCTGGTGGTGAATACGTATTTTCCTCCCCTGAGACCTATTATGGTAAATTATATTAATAGCTTTTAAACTATGTGAATCATCTTTGCATTTATGGACTAAGCATTGCCTGGTCATAATATGATGCTGTAAATTGTCTGCCAAAATTGGAGTTAGGGTTTTTGTCGTTGATCCTCATACTTGCACTTAGTGTATTATCTACTTATCTTCTTTTCTTTCTCTCTTCCTTCTCAGTTTAAATGTTTGGTAGTATTTCCTGTAATAAATTTTGGTGCGGTGTTGGTTGGTTGGCTGGTTGGGTACGGGTATGGAAGGTTTTTTGCTCCCCACGTTATTGCATCTGTGCAAATGGCTCTCTTTAGAGTATTTTTTCTTGGTGTCATTAAAGTTTTGTTTTTAATGCAAAGTTAACTATTCACTTGGATTTTTATTAAACTTATTTGCATAGGATTTTGTGCAGAGTTTTCTTATGGTTTTTATCATTTTCTGTTCATATTTTTTCTTTGTAAATTTTAATGTGGTATTATGTATGGGCTTTTTTTCCCTGCTCCAATTTTATTTTTCTCAATTGGATTAAGTAGTGGGGTGTACAAGGGTTTAAAGTAAATTCTACCCGTTTTTGAATTAAAAAAAAAGTTGATTGTAACTCTTTAGTGTGCCAACCCAGCAACATTACTAGGGGGAGCTTGAATAGTTTCATAACCCTTATGCTTTCTTGAAAAAATAAGGAATCATGATTGAGTCATCATGATTAAGTAGCATTGAGGAAAACCAAGGGTGATGCATTTATGTTGAGCACGTTTCCTGCATATGAAAGGTCGTGACAGCTGTGCCAATTTTTCCGTGTTTTGTTTTCTGGACCTATTATATGGTATAACATACTCTGGTTCTTCTAAAGCAGTATCAGAAAAAATGTAAAAAAAATTTTTTTTTTTAAATAAAACAATTCCATAGCAGATGAACTGGTCAAAATTTTATGTAGTGAGTTTTTCCATTTTAGATTGGTATTCACATTTTCCTTTTTTCGTTCTCTCCAAGTCTCCCTCTTCCAAGAATTGAAAAATTTAAAACCTTAAAATAACAGCAAAACTAGCAAGCAGCAAATCCTCTTACTAACACGTTGCAAATGTGACCATCAAGAAAGATAAAATATTAATAATAAGTGAAATTAAGCAGAAAGGTATTAATGTGCGTCTGTGACCTCCCAATGTTCTAAGGGATTATTGGTAATAAGTTGGTTCTCTCATCTTAAATATTTCTCTAAATCATCTTAGTTTGTAAGGTGTATTGTTTCACATAAATATGTTGTTTGAATCAACAAAATGATAATGTGATGCAGAGGCGGGGGCAGATCCAGGTTTTGTGGAGGTTTGAAGTTCATACCATGGTTCATACCATGGAGGTTTGAGGTTCATACCTCTGTGATAAGGAATGCAAGGTGACCAACACAAATGCAGGTGCAGGCCCGTGAGCTGAAACCTAGATTCACAGCTGCAGAGAGAGTTGCTTGGCTGTTTGGACTGAAAGAGATAGAGGCTATTTCTACAAATCTTGCCTGGTGACAGTCCAGGTTAGTGAAGATCAAGGAGGTAGAAGGTTTGAGAGTATACCTAACACCACCACCAACAAAACCAAATCAAGGGTGATTATTCTTTCTAAACCTTGACTAATCAACAAGATGCATTGCTCAGCTCCTTCTACCTTGGAGGAGACTCAAAGAATAAGGATACTGGCAAGACATCTGTGTATTGATATTACTGAGTCATAAATTGGACAGACAGCCTCCTTGGACAACTGTCTGAAAAATGGAAATTGAAGGATGATAGGGTAGACCACTTCCCAGGGGCTTTTTCTTCTTCTTCTTTTTTTCTTTATCTTTGCTTTTTGTGGGAAGGCCCATAGACCTAACTGAAAGGAAATTAGTTGTGTTCCAAGACTCAGTAAAAAAACAAAGGGTGACTTGAGTTACAATTTTCTGAGAATGATGATCAAATCTAAATGAATTAGTGATAAGCGTATAGCTAGATTAATGTTAGATGAAGTTTAGGTTTTCCTCAATCAATTAAAGTTCCCTTTCTTCCCTTAAAGGTAGGAAAAATACTCAGAAGAACTGCTACTCAGGGCTTTCTCAGTAAGGAAGAACCGGGGGTGATGTGGAGCTGAAGGGAAAGATCTATGTAGTTGGGTTTCATCAACAGGAAAATGTTGCACACCGTGACATGGAACTTAAGGCTTTAAGAGATAAGGAAGCATTCAGTTTTGCGTCACAGGCTTGGTATCACATCCTTATTCTCGGTGACATAGCCTTGACCACATCACTCCATCCCTCTGAGCCTTAGTTTCCTCACGTATCAAATGGGGATAATGCATAACACCTCATAGGATTATGAGGACTACACAAGGGTTACGTGTCAAGGGCTTAGCATACAGCCTGGCGTCAGGAACTAGAGAACACTAGTTACCTTCTAGTATAGGAAGGAAGATTTAAAAATATACAGGGAAAGGATTGGTATGGTTGGCCAATCTCTAATTGAGATTGTAGCTAGAAATTTGGGAGACTCTTAAAAGGAATTTTTTTATGATTTTGAAAAATTAAGGTATAATTTACATAGATTAAAATGCACAATATTGAGTGTTCAGCTAGGTGAATTTTTACATCTTTGTAGATCCATGTCATTATTATACAGGTGAAGCTAAAGAACATATTCAAGATCTCAAAGCCTTTGAAGTTTTTCTTACTTTTGAAATTTATATGAATGGGCTCATATAATATGTATACTTCTTTGTGTCTGTTTTTTTCCACATAGTATAATATTTGTGAGATTTCTCCATGTTATGTGAATCAGTGAATTTTTTTTTCAAGGTTTTCTTTTTTTGTGTGTGTTTTTTGGCCAGGGCTGGGCTTGAACCCGCCACCTTCGGCATATGGGACCGGCGCCCTACCCCTTTGAGCCACAGGTGCCACCCAGAATCAGTGAAATTTTTTATAATTACTGTGGAATATTCCTTTGTACAAATACCAATAATTCGTTTATACATTATTATGTTGATGAACATTTGGGTTATTTCTGGGTTTTAGCCATTAGGAAGAAAACTTCTATAAACATTGTCATATGAATATGGTTGTGGGGTAAGCAGGTATATGTTTCACTCTATTATTATAGAAACTGCTGAAAGGTATTTCAAAATGTTTGTGCCCTCCCAGCGACGGTGTCTGAGAGTTCCAGCTGGTCCCAAGCCTCTCCAGCACTTTGGTATTTTTAGCTTTTAAATTTAAGCCATTCTTATGGGTGTGCAACAGTATCTCAATTATAGTTACAAAAATAGCATCTTATGTTTTTCCCAATATAAAATAATACATATACTTTTGACAAATTTGACATTGCAGAAGTATAAATAAGAAAAATAAAAATCAGCCATGTGAAATACTATTACCCATAAAAGTCCTAATATGTATATTTCTTTATAGTTTTTTCACCCATTTATATATATTTTTACAAAATGTAGTTGACATTTTAGCTTAGTAGATCTGGGGTTGGGCTCTGGCTTCTATTTTTTTTAAAGATTCCATAAGCCAGGTGTTGTGACGGGAGGCTGAGGCAAGAGAATCACTTGAGCTCAAGAGTTTGAGGTTGCTGTGAGTTATGATACCATGTTACTCTACCGAGGGTAACAAAGAGAGACTATGTTTCCAAAAATAAATAAGATTCGACAGATAGTTCTGGCATGTAGCCACACTGAGACCACAAAGTTAGTTCAACTCTTTTCCTTTCTTAGTGATTGGTCTGGTACCTGTCACACTCTCTGTATTGATTAACTGAATGAATGAATGAATGTTTTATTTAGATGAGGAAATTAATTCCCAGCTTAGTTGACTTTTCCAACAAATTTCTTAAGTGTATTTTTCTTTTTTCTGTTTGAGACAACATGGTGATAGGATCTTAAGTGTAATTTTCAGCATAGAATTCATTTTTAAAAGTCGAGAGAATAGTAAAATCAGTCCCTTTTTACCCATCACCCAAATTCAACAATTATCAAGAATTTGCTCCTTTTTTTCTTTTCTGAGACAGAGTCTCACTTTGTCACTCTGGGTAGAGTGCCATGCCATCATAGCTCAAGAGCAGCCTCAAACTCTTGGGCTCAAGCGATGCTCTTGTCTCAGCTTCCAGAGTAGAAAGGACTACAGGTGCCTGACAGAATGCCTGTTTATTTTTCTTTTAGAAACAGGGTCTCGCTCTTGCTCAGGCTGGTCTTGAACTCTTGAGCTTAAGCAATCCATCCACCTTGGCCTCCCAGAGTACTGCTACATTTTTTTATCCTTTTTTTTTTTTCTGGTTTTCCTTTGTGGAAGTATTTTTTCTTAATTAAAAAATTAATTACAGGGCGGTGCCTATGGCTCAAAGGAATAGGGCATCAGCCCCATATGCCGGAGGTGGTGGGTTCAAACCCAGCCCCTGCTAAAAACTGCAAACAAAACAAAACAAAAAAATTAATTACAGAGCCAATATATACACCATGTAGAAAGTTAGAGAACAATAATAAGCAATTAGAGACATAAGTCTCATCTTAATGTCCTTGCTTTTACATACATTATGTATATGTAAGTATTTTAAAGCTAACCCCAGATAGCATGTTTTTTTTTGAGACACAGTCTCACTTTGTCACCCTTGGTAGAGTGGATGGTGTCCTAGCTCACAGCAACTGCAAACTCTTGGGCTTAAGTGATTCTCTTGCTTCAGCCTCCTGAGTAGCTGGGACTACAGGCAACCACCACAATGCCCAGCTATGTTTAAAGACAAGGTCTCACTCTTGCTCAGGCTGGTCTCGAACCTGTGAGCCAGGCAATCTGCCTGCCTCAGCCTCCCAAGTGCTGGGATTACAGGCGTGAGCCACCATGCCTGGCCCAGATATCATGCCTTTTTATCTTTACATACTTTAGTATCCATCTCAAAAACTAGACTTTTTTTTCCATGAGACCCTAAAACCATTATTGTACTAACTAAATTAATAACAATAAAATTGATTTTTAAAAAGTACTTGGGAAGGAAAGCGGTGAAAAATCAGGAAAGCAAAAGGGTCACTATGAAATAAACATAGCCACATTGCCTAACTTATGTCCTGGAAATTGTAACTTGATTTATGACCCAAGCAACTACTTGGACATGGTATATCTGGAGCTTTGCCTTATGGTCTCATAGCTAAATTGTTGTGAGAAAAGTTGGCTAAAGTGGACTGGAAATCTGTGCCATTTTGCGATTATGTAGTTGATGCAATCATCGACATATTAGTACATGTAGTCATTAAGAAGAGTGAGATGGAGCTCGGTGGTGTGTGTCTGGGATCCCTTCCTGGTACTGGCTTGTTGGGATGTCGTAAAGATCTTTCCAGTCTTTAAGTGACTGCCTGAGCTTAGGCCATTGCCTCTGCCACGGTGTGAGTTGTTTCTGTTCTTTAATCACAGTAACAGTGGTCTGTCTTACTCCTCAGCTCACACATAGAGCTGCTTACTGTAACCTTACCTTGTTCTCTTAATCAGACTAGTCATGTTTTGGGGTCAGGAAGGAAGTTGGGGATGGTAGGCAAGGATCTAAGCCTGGCTTCCTAACCAAGGGCCTGAGCTGCTCAGAAGAGCTCCTCAAGCCAGGAAAGGACCCCACTACTGATAGTTGGTGCTGGGACAGGTAGACTCCTTCCTCCCTGCTCAATTTTTCAATAATTGGGTAGGGGGATAGAAGCATAAGATACATAGACAAGAGTGTACCTTTATAAATGTACAACTTCATGCATTTTTCAAAGTGAATTTACTCACATACGTCTCCTCTAGATCAAGAAATAGAACATATCAGCATTCCATCCAGAATGTTCCTGTAATGCCATGTCCCACAACTTTGGGAGAGGGGAGTGTATTTTTGTTAATACTCAACCAGATTTAATTGAAAATTTATAGTAATGGAGTTAGGAGACATTTCTATTGCATGCTATCACTGCTGTATGTTCACTCATTTTTGAGTTAATTAAGCTTATGATTAAGCAGTGTGCTTGCTCAGTTTAAATGAGGTTTCCTGAGAGGGTGTGTTTTGATCGCTGAGCTTCTGAGTTTGGGAACATATGTCATGGATAGATTAAGGGTTTCTGAGCTACTGTGTTCTCTTTTGGTCTGTAGGAGAGCTTAATTTTCTTAATTGTTTGCTTAGGAAGCTTGTTTTACAACTAGAGCCCCCCCCCCCCCAAACTAGTGCGATTTATTCTAAGAGTTCACTCAGCTAGTTTAGAGTTAATTGTATTTGAGATGGTTTTAACTTCCGCCTCCATTTCCACAGGCCTTTTATATCTGCTATTACTTATGTATGAGAGACTTGCTAAAGGCCCAGGGGCACAGGGCAGCTTGTGCAATTAATCTCTTACAGTAGATAGAGTTCTAATTTTATTTTCTGCCATGTATGGTCTATGTTGGTTTCGGCCAGAGTATTTGGTATATGGACAAAGTTCAAAGTGTTTATTGCTTTACTTTATTTATTTTTTTTGAGACAGAGTCTCAAGCTTTCCCCCTGGGTATAGTGCTGTGGTGTCATCATAGCTCACAGCAACCTCCAACTCTTGTGCTCAAGTGGTTCTCCTGCTTCAGTTTTTCTATTTTTAGTAGAGAAGGGGTCTCGCTTTTGCTCAGGCTGGTCCCTCAAACTCCTGAGTTCTAGCAATCCACCTGCCTTGACCTCCCAGTGTGCTACGATTACAGGCATGAGCCACCATGCCTGGCCTACAGGTTTACTTTAAAATTCTGACTTGAAATAAAAGGACAACATTTTTCCTAGATTCAGGCTTTTACCAATTTAAGAATTATGGATTGCTTTGAAGGATCATGACTGACTTATTACAAATAACTCATTTTAATGACAATAAAACTAATATAAGAATAGTATCTGTGCTAGTGAATGTGATGTGTGCTTATATTTTGAAGACTTTTGGTCTGCTCATGAATATTTCTTGATGCCAAGAGAAACATTCTCTCTCGTCCTTTCTAGCCTGTGACTTGAGGCCTGACGTGGAGTGAGTGTTTCCTATATGTTGCTTGATGGAATATTTTTTTCTGTCAGCAGCTTACATTTAGGTGAATTGGATCAGTAAATCTGACCTTCCATAGTCAATATGTATCAGAAAAAGTAACATTAAGTTTTTAATAGTGCTTCTTTGACAACTAATTTTATAATAGTTCCCATTTTTAGATATTGCGTTCTTAATATCAGGGAGATCTTGAGGCTGCTCTCTTACACCGCAGCTCTTCATCTTAGGAACAACTGTCAGTTCCATGTCACTTTTTATTTTTTAGTTATATGTGTATTTACCACCTGGTTTGAGAAATAAAACATTACAGAAACAATTGAATTTTCCTAGATATCTCTTCTGATCTCATAACTCTGCCACCCTTGGGACTACTATTCTGATTTTCATGCTTATCTTGCTGTGTATTTTCATACTTGTCTTACATGTTTAGATCTTTGATATGTAATATTTATTAGTTTACATTATTCAAATTGTACAGATGTCTTTCAGATATTTTGTATTCATTCAGATTTTTGCTCATTCTGATGTTTGAAGAATGTCTGTGTTGGTAAATGTTGTAGTAAGTTCTTTCAGCTTCTCTATAGTATGTGCTGCATATAGCCATCCGTTATCTCTCCTTAATGGACCTTAGATTGTTTCCACTATTTTTCTATAGTAAACGATATTGTAAAATGTTCTTGTATGTATTTTCTTGAGCACAATTTTATAGGAATCTTTCTAGAGAGTAAAGGAAAAGTCTTCTTTATGGTGGAATCCCAAATCATAAATGTGGAAGGATCAGAGAAAATGACATTTTAGCAGTTCATTCAGGCAAGAATTATCAATAGATGATGGTAATATCATGAGTGAAAGTTTGAATATCTAAAGTTTGATATCCTAAATATCTACTGAGAACAGAATATTTACATGGTCTCAAAGTATATTCCATTTGCAAATACTTACAGATCACAAGTACTTACTAATCATAGGAAAATACCAGCTTTACATGTAGAATCTTGGAAGCATCACCTTAAACTAAAAGATCAGATTTACACATCACCAGTCACGGGACCAGCAAAGATCATGTGGCTCCTGATGTGAGGTCCCGAGAGGGACACAATATCACTGACATGGTGTCACCACCCAAAGTGTACACCCTGCGTCCAGACATGAAGAAACATTAGATAAAGAGATATTCGGCAAAGTAAATGGTTTGCACTTAAAAAGTCAATATCTTGAAAGACAAAGGAAGGCTGAGGAACTTTTTCATGTTTGAGGAAACTGTAAACACTTGATATATAAATGTAAGGTATGATCCTGGGTTGAGCCCTGGGCCAGGAAAAAAATTGCTTTATATTATTGGGACATTTGTCAAAATTGGAATAAGGTCTGTAGATTAGACCACTAATGTATTGCATTAATGTCAGCCTTATTGATTTTGGTAATTGTATAGGGGTTAAATAAGTGAATGTTTGAAGGAAACATATGCTGAAATATTTTGGGGTAAAGGGCATGATGTCTATAATGTATTCCAAGTGGTTCAGAAAAAAAATATATTCTTATACACAGAGATAGAAGAACAAAATAAATGTAGCAGAATATTGGCAGTTAGTAAATAGGCACGAAGTGACCTATTGTTTCAACTTTTCTATATATATTGAAAATTATTAGAAAAACATCTTTCTGAATTATACCTGGGAATAGAATTGTTGGGTCACAATTGTTGGGTCACAGGTCACTGATGTCTTTGAATCACTGGACAGCACTGAATTGTTTTCCAGCATACTGGTGCTAATTACATTCCCATGTTCTTCACCAACACTTGATAGTTGACATTTCTATCAATCTTATGGATATGAAGTAGTATTTCATTGTGGTTTTAGTTTGCATTTCTCTGATTATGGTGAATGTGAACATCTTTTCAAATGTTTAGTCGTTAAGGCTACTCTTTTATGAATTACTTGCCATCTTCTTAGCCATTTTTTAATAGTATTCTTTGACATTTTCCTGTTTTTTGGTGTGTCTAAATATTCTGGAAATGAATTCTTTATTAACTCTGTACATTGCTTTTATCTATGTACTATTGAAACATGATTAACCAAAATAAAAAATTGAGTTATACTTGGAGTTATTCAGAATTCAGGAGGTAAGGGGGCAGAGAATATATTACACATCAAGTATGTAGGGGCTGAGGGCTGGCTTCTGTTCACAGATCTCTTTTTTCTCATCTCTATTTAATACAGGGCAACTTGAGCTTGCATTCTTATCTCTGGCTCTTCTAAAAAAGATTATTTTAAGAAAGGCTGTCTATTGTCCCTAGTGTATTTCCGTTAGAGATTTACTGAAGAACTTACTCTTCCCTCTTGCTCTAGACATAAAAAAAATCTGTGTATTGCTAAACAATGAAACTCTTGCACTGCTAACTATTGGCCAGTGCTTGGGTTGAGTAAGCTTCCTAGAGTGGTGTTGCAGGGCCTACAGAGATAATCCACAGGGACATTATCTTGGTTCATCTTCTAACACTAATTAAGCCTCTTATGGGAGATGGTGAAGAAAGATTAAACCTCATAGACTTGACTTCTGAAAAATATAACCTAATGATCATTTAAGAACTTATTTTAGGAGTGGCACCTGTAGCTCAGTGGGTAGGGCGCCGGCCACATATACCAAGGCTGGAGGGTTTGAACCCAGCCCGGGGCTAACTAAAACAATGACAATTGCAACAACAAAAACAACAACAACAACAAAATAGCCGGGCATTGTGGCAGGCGCCTGTAGTCCCAGCTACTCAGGAGGCTGAGGCAAGAGAATCAGTTAAGCCCAAGAGTTTGAGGTTGCTGTGAGCTGCAATGCCACGGCACTCTACCGAGGCTGACAGCTTGAGAGTCTGTCTCAAACAAAGAAGCAAACAAACAAACAACCAAACTTATTTTAGCACTCTAATTCTTATGATATTTAGATACTAGCTTTGGATGTGGGGCAAAAATAATCAATCTTCTCCCCACCAAACCCCCCAAACTTAAAATCATAAATTGTTAGCTTATTTATTTATTTATTTATTTAGAGAGAGGGTTTGGTGCTGTTGTTCAGACTGGAGTGTAGCCGTGCGATTATAGCTCACTGCTGCCTCGAATTCTTGGGTTCAGGAATCCTTCCAGGCATGCACCACCATGCCTGGCTAATTAAACAATTTTTTTGTATAGATGGGTGGAGATGGGGGAATGTCTCAGTATTGCCTAGGTTGGTCTTGAACTTCCGGCCTCAGGTGATCTTCCTTCCTCAGCCTCTCTAAGTGCTGGGGTTACAGACTGGAGCCACCATGCCCAGCCAGTCTCTCCGATTATAAAAGACACCAGTCATGGAGTTGGTGGTGGTTATCCTAAACAGAACTTGACTTTCCACTCCAGATTTTCTTTCCTTTCCCCTCCAGTATATTATTATTTCTTAAAAAAGCCAAAACCCTGAAATATTACAGCTCTTTCTATTGATGCACATAAAAGTTCTCCAGTGGACAGACGGCACGAGGGGCAGCGTAGCACTCTCCACTTTCTTCCCTGATTTCCTAGTAAGCTAAAAAGTGAGGAGATCAAGGGATCCTCTTTCAGGGAATTTAGTGTCTTCATCTCTACCCCAAAAGAAAAAGTGTTGTCATCTAACATTATTAGTAAATTCCTTTGTGACACACCCCAAAGGAACCGATGGATGGTCACATTCCTATGCATTTAGCTGCTCCTGATTCTTTGAAGATTTTCTCATTTATTATTCATATCTAAATGGCGAGAACTGGGTGGCAGTGGTCTTTTTTCTTTAAATAAAAGTATAAGTTTATTTTATAGTAGAGAGGGAAGAAGCGGGTGAAGAGATGAAAAGAGAGAGAGAGAGGGGAACAGAGAGCCAGGAGTGAGAGGGGAAGATCGTCATTTTTCAATTTATAAAAATTTATGCTGCTTTAAAATTCTTTGAATTATTTTCTTTATGGAAAATATAATAACAGTATAATGAGGGAAATATAATCCTATTACCCAGAGATAATTACTTGATATTTTCTTCTTGGTGTTTTTACTATATGGATGCACTGCATAAAGTTAAACTGTAGCTTTAGATTTTGTTTTTTCTTGCTTGACATTAGAGTATTTACAGTGGATGCATCAGAAATTATCATCCAGATCAATTATAATGCAGAATGCTGCAGTGGCCACCCTTGCATACATTTCTAATTATTTTTTTATGTCAGATTTCTAGAGTTAGAATTATTGATTATCAGCAAAACTATATTTGGTCTTTTCATGTTAAGCTGATTTTGACAGTTGCTTCTAGGTCCACTTGTACAGGTTGAATATGAGAGTACCTCTGTCATTTCAGTCATTAAATAAAAATATTGCCAATTTGTTAATGTAACTAGGCTAATCGTTGTTTAATTCATACTTATTACTAGTGAAAAAGTTTTAGCTTGTGTTACTTCTATGCACTTTGCTTACTTTTCTGAAGGAACCTGCATTTTTCTTATTTAATCATTTTTATATATTGAAAAATCAATTTATGCCATTTTGCTTGCTGTTGACTAATCTTTTTTAATCAGGGAGAACAGAGTCTATTTTTACACAGTGTATAAAAAAATTCCCTCTCTATACTTGGGAGGAGGTCGTTTCTGTGAGTTTTTTCCTAGTGGGATGTAGGGAGGAAATCCAAGCCAAAGAGTTATAAAGGACCCAAGTTCCTCGGTAGTGAGCTGGAATCTTTGGGTAGAGTTCCTTCTCTCTTCCCACCGCAGCTGTTTATCTGAAATCTGACTCGTGTTACCTGTTAAACTTACTCGCTTGTCTCATGTGTTCCGCACAGTTAAAGTTGCCCCTTTGGTCAATTGTCCCTCTGTCCTATATGGAATTTTCTCATGTCATGATGCTTTCTTTTAAGGTATTATCCAAAGAGATGAGTCACCCATGGAAAAAGGGCTCTCTGGTCTGCGAGGAAGGGACTTTGAGCTGTCTGACGTGTTTTATTTCTCCAAGAAGGGATTGGAAGCCATCGTAGAAGATGAAGTGACCCAGAGGTTTTCCTCAGAGGAGCTGGTGTCATGGAATCTCCTCACAAGAACCAATATAAATTTCCAGTACATCAGTCTAAGGCTCACTATGGTGTGGGTGCTGGGCGTCATAGTGCGCTACTGTGTCCTACTGCCTCTGCGGTAAGTCCCCTGCCCATAACTCGGCCATGTCATCGGCTCACCTTTTTTTTAAAATCATGTATGTAAGGGCCACCTAGGAGCACTGTGGTCCTAATTCCACCTTTTCCCACTTAGGGAACGCCACCAAACATGACCTCTGCAGGAATGTTTTAAGTATCTATTCTCCTTTCACATCTTTTCCTTAATAAAGATGGGTGTTCAGAATCCAAAGCATGACTTATAATCTGGATCCACTTTGCTACTGCAGTCATAGATAATTTGAGGATGGATAGACAGGGAAGTTAGAAAAAGGAGGAGGAGACATGATTAACAGTTTCGCATTCACCCAGTGTCAACCAGACTAGAGCAGCTGCCAGAACCCATTGGCCCTCTTTGCTGGTCTCTAACAATTCACAGCTGCATAGGAGGAGAAAATTCCTGAGAGTGATACCATGTGGAGAGAGCTATTCAGAAGTGCATTTGTTCCATCTAACTTCATTGTGATTGCCAGCGTCTCTTATTATAAGTTCCTCGCCTGTGTCTCCTTCCTGAGCTTGAGTGCTGCCTGATGAGGAAGCAGTTTGAAGCCCAGTTTAGTGGAAGCACCGTATGGACCATAAGTAGAAGACACTGGGCCGAGATCAGTCTAGCGTGGTGGAGGTGGTAGCAGCAGGCATGGGGACCAGCCACGACATCATTATTGATCGTCTCCCTGGATATGGCCTGTTGTCCTCTTCACAGAGCTCTCCAGGCACTTGCTACCAGACAAACGAAATTGGCACATGAGTTGAAAACTCTTAACTATCCCAAGGGTGTTCTCTCCTTTCCTTATCCAGATTTATTACAAGGGAAGGCATTGCTTAAGTATAGGCAAATGCAAATTTCCAAGAAATTCTTTTGGTTTTCTTTTGCTCATGTTCTCAGTCCAGAAGTTGGGGCATGGTATGTCTTTTGGGAATCATTTCATTTGTGATAACAAAGCAAAAGTCAAGGTTTCACATACACTTTTCCTTGGGCCTTAGCCACTGCTCCCAAAGTGGGGTTCATGCACTCTGGGAATGCACAAGGCTATTCACTGCTGTGCAGGAAGGAAATGTTAGAGCTTCTACGTGTTAAACACTTCTATTCTGTTCATAATTAGAACATCCATTTATTCTGTTTTTATTTATGTAAAGAAATGAAACTTTAGTAAATATGTGGATTAGTTCTTGCATCCTCACCTGGCCATGGATCAGACACTGTATCCAAGGTAACGTGAGGGGAGAGTGAGGATAACTCTGCGTGTAACACAGAGTACTTTTGATGCCCTCATTTGCTGTTGGTTAGCTTTCAGCATGTTGTCCAGAAAATACGTGTTTGATACCATTATCCAGTTTTAACTAAACTAATAATGCTCACATAATAGGCAAGTGGCATAAAAGATTTGTGAAACCACACATTGTGGATAATCCAGTAACATAATCATCCACTGCTTCTCAGCCTTTTGGCTAAGATCAAGTGTAGTAATGCATCTAAGAACAACAAGAAAATAATAAAGTAAGACTTGTATTCTTAGTACAGATTAAGGGTATGAAACAGGCTCGGCACATATAGCTCAGTGATTAGGGCGCTGGTCACATACACTATTGTTGGTGGGTTTGAACCTGGCCCAGGCCTGCTAAACAACAAGGGCAACTACAACAAAAAAATAGCTGGGCGTTGTGCTGGGCACCTATAGTCTCAGCTACTTAGGAGGCTGAGGCAAGAGAATTGCTTAAGCCCAAGAGTTTGAGGTTACTATGAGCTGTGATGCCACAGCACTCTACTGAGGGCAACATAGTGAGATTCTGTCTCAAAAAAACAAAACAAAACAAAAATTTAAAAAAAGAATATGAAACAATTTTCCGTCCAGTTAATGTAGTAAATAAAAAATTTTAATAGTTTTGAACGAAATCCTTAAACATGTTCAGATGCAACTCCCTCTGATTTAATATGTAGGAACAAGTGATTCTTATTAGGACAAGATGGAGAACTGTTCATTGACTCTCACTGGATAAAAGATTTAAATTTAAGACATGAAACAATAAAAATTTTAGAAGGGAGTGTGGGGAAAATACTTGTTAAAATTGGCCTGGGAAAAGATTTTATGGAGAAGACCCCCTTGGCCATTGCAGCAATCCCAGAAATAAGTAAATGGGACATGATCAAGCTAAAAAGCTTCTGCACAGCTAAGGGTACCACAACTAAAGCAAACAGATGGGATCCAGAATGGGGGAAGATAATTTGCATGCTATGAATCTGACAAAGGGCTGATATCTGGAATCTACAGAGAACTCAAATCAACAAGAAAAGAGCAAACAATCCCATTTATAAGTGGGCAAGACACTTGAACAGAAACTTCTCTGAAGATTGCCAACAAACGAAATGGCCAAGAAACACATGATACAAATGCTCATCATCCCTAATCATCACAGAAGTACAAATGAAAACCACCCTGAGCATGAATATTCTTGCTGTTCTGATTTTATAATAATCAGCACAGGCTAAACATTCACTATATAAAAACCATGCATGTGTCCCCAGACCTAGGTTTGGCTTTGTAAATGCTGGTGATAAACAAAAAACAAAAAACAAACAAACAAAGACCAACATGAGGAAGAGGAAGATCTTCTCTCTACTAAAAATAGAAAAATTAGACTGGTGGTGTGGTTGGCCCCAGAGTTCCCCGTTCGGGGGACTGATACAGAAGCTAAGCTGATGCCACAGCACTCTATCCTGGGCAGCGTGGAGGGAGATTCTGTCTCCAAAAAGAAGTGTGAAAAATGCCATCTAATTAAATTTCCTGAAATATTTTTAAGAATAGATTCTAGATTATTTTGTGAAAATGTTTATTATAAATATGGTAAAGGAATTTTACAAAATCAGGGAAATAATTTTCAGATTATAATATGAAGCAATACACCATGGTTTGTTTCCAAGTCTAATAATAAAATTATCAATAATATATTAAAAAAAAAAAAGAAAGAAAACCACCCTGAGATATCACCTAACTCCGGTGAGGTTAGCCCACGTCACAAACTCTTAAATCTGCAGATGCTGGCATGGATGTGGAGAGAAGGGAACATTTTTTACACTACTGCTGGGATTGCAAACTAATACAACCTCTATAGAAAGAAGTATGGAGAATTCTCAAAGACCTAAAAGTTTACCTTCCATTTGCTCCCGTAATCCCATTACTAGCTATCTACTCAGAAGAAAAAATTCATTTTACCATGGGGATGTTTGCACTAGAATGTTTATTTCAGCTCAATTCACAATTGCCAAGATGTAAAAGCAACTCAAGTGCCAATCAACCCATGAATATATCAACAAGCTGTGGTATATGTATACCATGGAATACTATTCAGTTATAAGAAAACATGGAGATCTTGCATCCTTTGTGTTTACCTGGACGGAGTTGAAACACATTCTTCTTAATAAAGTATCACAAGAATGGAAAAACAAGTTTACAATGTACTCAATACTAATATGAAACAACACACCCACACAGAAGAAAAAACACAAGTATAGTCTTGCAAGAGGGAGGGCAGAGGAGTGAGAGGGGAGCGGGGAGGAGGGAGGGTAATTGGCAAGTTCTCGTCTAATGTGCACAATGTGAGGGTATTCAACATGTCCCCTGGGTGAAGGGCTCAACTACAACTTGAACTTTACATTAGAATTGAAAACAATGTAACCTAAACATTTGTACTCTCATATTAATCTGAAATTTAAAAAAAGGAAAGAAGGAAAGTAAGGTAAAAATTTTGCATAATTGATGGATGAGATTAAAAAGTGATTTAGTTATTGCATCAGTGACTGACATGAACATATAGAGTCTAAAGAATCCGATATTCAAATTACTGTGTCAAAAGATGTTAAACGAAGAGTTTAACAAGATTTAACATCTTAATAAGATATTTATGGGGACATACATTCCAAAAGCTTTGTTCTCATTCAAAATACAATTAATAACATTAATTATATTAACATCTATTACTGTATCATATTACTTAAATTATAATGATATAATTAGTAATATGATTGTATTAATTATAGAATCATAAAATTATATTATTGGTATATAATAATATAGTATTGATTATATTTTGAATGAGGACAAAATATTTTGCAACATTAATGTATATACTTTTATTTATTTTTTTGAGATGGGGATCTCACTATGTTGCCCAGGCTGGACTTGAACTCCTGAACTTCAGAGATCCTCCCATCTCAGCCTCCCAAGTAGCTGGGATTATGGGGTGTGGCACTGTGCCCAGCTTAATGTACATAATTTTGAAATACTATACTTAAAAAAAATGTTTATAAATTAAAAAAAAATTTTTTTTTTTTTTTGAGACAGTCTCACTTTGTCACCCTCAATAGAGTGCAGTAGCATCACAGCTCACAGCAACCTCAAACTGTTGGGCTCAAGTGATTCTCTTGCCTCAGCTTCCCAAGTAGCTGGGACTACAGGCCCCCACCACAACACTCAGCAATTTTTTTAGAGATGGGGTCTCACACTTGCTCAGGCTGGTCTCAAACCTGTGAGCTCAGGCAATCTACCCACCTCGGTCTCCCAGAGTGCTAGGATTATAGGTGTGA
Organism: Nycticebus coucang; assembly: GCF_027406575.1. Classification (NCBI taxonomy): domain Eukaryota; kingdom Metazoa; phylum Chordata; class Mammalia; order Primates; family Lorisidae; genus Nycticebus; species Nycticebus coucang. The sequence continues at coordinate 13,222,923 of NC_069780.1, forward strand.
GCCAATGTGCCTGGCCTAAAAACTTTTTTACATTCTTCATGTTTACAATTTTTTTTCCATGTCAGTACAGCAGTGTATGTACATTATTCTAAACATATTGGGGGTACATTCTCAGATGTGTTATTAATAGGGTGTTTCTCCAACTGGGTTGAGAACTCTGTCTTATTTTTTTGCATTACAAAATACCAAACTTCTGTGTTAATCATGATCATCATCATCATTTAGAATAACAGCTTCAGAATAATATATGTAATATGATACCATTTTCAGAATAACAGTAAACACACATGTGTAAACAGTCTATCTATGCACAGAGAGGAATATATCAATGTTTCGGAGCCTGGACGCTGTAGCCAGACTGCCTGGGCTGCAATCCTGGCTCCACTGCTTCCTGACTGTGTAATCTTGGTGAAATTATTTAACCTTTTTATGCCTCAGTTTTTTCATCTGTAGAATAGGGATGATGATGATAATATTACTGTCTCATAGAGTTTTGGGGATGATTAAATGTTAAATATGAAAAGTACTTAGAATATTGCCTAATACATAGTGTTAGCTGTTGTTTTATCATCATCTAATGTAAACCCTGAGATTGGTTAAGATAAACTGGTTTGTGCTCCAAATGTCTGGTCAGGAGGTAAAGATTGATATATATCAGGAGTCAGCCAGCTTGACCCTGGAGAGTGTTGCTATTCCTGCCCATTGACCTCAGGCAGCCACTTGCAGCTTCCCCAAATCCACAGGGTCCTTTGATGCTGCACTGGGGCTTCTTTCAGTCGGCTACTGAATTAACACCCTCTGCCTCCAGCAAAATGGGGTAATGCTCTTCAGAGAACTAAAAGACACAGGTCTGGTTTGATCTGGGAGGGCTGTGAGATAACCCACAGTCTCTGCTTTTTCCATTTGACAAAGTAAAATGATTTCAAGAACCTTAGAAATAATTACACCACTGATTTTTTCCTCACTTTTAACTACATCCCACTTATTTTAAAGACTTAAATATTAATCCTTTTTTGAGTAGTTCTATTTGTATTTCTACAAGTTAGTATTTTCCTTTTGAGGAGATTGGAATATATATTAAAAACACTTCAAAAGAGAGAAAATGTTTATACAGAGATGAGAGGTATTGTCAGTTACCTTGTTGCTAGCTTCTAAATTATCTTGAACCCTGCAAAAAGACAACAGATTTGCATTAAAGGATTCCTGCCGGGTGATATATTTTGGTATATTTCCTTCACTAGCCCTCTAAACCCTTTGATGATTGAACTTGACAGTTTTATGAACACATTTCCAGGCCCTCTCTGTGCACGTGTAGACTAATTACACATACGTGCTTATTGTTACTGTGCAAATGCTATCATACTTCATATATTATTCTGAAACTACTTTTTTTCCTCCTCAAAATGTGTCAGGAACATTCTTCCATGTCAGAATCTATAGATTTACCAAATTCGTTTGATGGCTGCATTACCATTCCTTAATGTGGATACCCTACAACTTATTTACAACTTCATCATTTAGGAACTTCTAGGTTACTTTCCTACTATTGACAAACTTTTACCTTTTCTTTTTCTTTTTTATAGGGTTACTTTGGCTTTCATTGGAATCAGTTTGCTGGTTGTAGGAACCACTCTGGTTGGGCAGCTGCCGGACAGCAGGTGAAACGTTTTCTTCCCTCCAGCTGGTAATAAGTAGGACTGTCCTTTTTCTTAGCTGTGTCCACAAAGAGAATATTTGTTTGATTTTTATGTATCGTATTATATTTCTGGTCTCAGTTCCCTTATTAGCATTCTGCTCACTTTGTCTTCATAGTCTTTGATTTTCCATTGTACTGCCACATAAAATTGAAATAAGTTGTTTTTCCAAAGGAGAAATGAAAGGAAGAAAGAAAATGAACCGAGAAGCCCAAAGGAAAGAGTCTCACGTTTGGCAGATTCCTAAGACCAAGAGCAGAGAAGCTTCAGTTTCAGGACTTTATCATACTAGTGTAGTAGGGTAGGAGCTACTTTCCATTAGAGTTATGTCCCATTCTCCTGGTAAACTTTTGTCATCTAAAAATAAATGCTTCGATGAGACTGTAAGAATTGACCTGTGCTTCTTCCTTAGAGTAGAACACGTATGCTGATGTGAAAGAGCCCATTAAAGCTGGTATTGTGTTTCTTACAAGTGCTCAGAACCACACTAAAAAAAGTTGCTTTTTTTTTTCCTTCAGTTTCAAAAACCGGCTGAGTGAACTGGTCCATCTGACTTGCTGCCGAATCTGTGTGCGAGCCCTCTCTGGCACCATTCGTTATCATAACAAGTGAGTGTCTGCTGGCCCCTGGCCTGCCTTTCTCTTGGTAAATCCAGTTTGAGATTAGCAGGAGAGCTTGGGGAGTGAGTAGGAGGAAGTAGGTGGAGCCAGAGTATTTCCAGTGTTCATCCCTGCTTCTTAGGGTGTCAGGTAATGCACAAAAATACTTACTGGAAAGAGGTCTGTTTGCAAAAGGAATATAGTATTAAGCATGTGGTTGTGCTTAGTAATAGGGCATCTATGGGGTACAGGCCAGACCGTGTGCTTGTGATAGGTCACCCTTCTGTGAAAGACACTGTTATCCCATTTTATGGGAGGAAATGGAGCTCTGGGTTTAGTTGTTTAAGATTACTCTGTGAATACATAGCCCTGTTAGGTTTTGAGCTGGGTCTGTTTGATGTAAAAAAAAATAACGATGCTGATGGGCCCTGTAGGGGGTGAAAGGAAAACTGGACTTGGAGTCTGCAGCCTGGTTTCTGGTCTCAGTGCTGCCACTTCTAAAATCCACGTCTGAGCCTTCAAACAAAACTCTGCTCTTCTCATCCCCAGTCATGGAGGCGACTTACTATCGCTAGCCAAAGAAAGTTATTAGCTGCGTAAAAGTGATTTTGATTGCTTTTGAATGTCTTTTCTGTTACCTCAGTTTTATTTTCTTTACATTTAACATCATCATTTTAGAAGTTCAGGACAAGCCTCTCTTGTTTCATCTGACTGGATCTTTCTATCTCATATGTAGAGGGGAAACATTTTGTCATTTGGCTGACCATCTGTTACCAACTTAAGAGGCTCCTTTAAAAGTTTTAAATTCTATGATGCTGCAGTTGGACTATGAGTTTTGAAGTAAGGAGAAGAAGACATTGCTCTGGCAGGAGTGTGATCAGAAGAGACACTTTCTGTAGAAAGGGCACTCGAATTACATATGGAGGACTTAATAACAGAATGGCTTCTAATTTTAAGGAAAACATGCTAAAACAGCTACGTATTTGGTTCTCCTCTTTCTCTGTGTAGATAGGCTCAGACAAAACTACTTTGCTTGATTGGTGTCAAATACTGATTTAACTTCAGGACAGAGACCAACAAATTAAGCCACAAGTCTGAAGTCCAAATCTGATCTGCCATTGGTTTTTTTGTAAATAAAGTTTTATTGGAACATAGCCATGCTTGTTGATTTACACATTGTCTTTGTGTTGCAACAACAGCATCATGTAGTCATGACAGGGATTGTCTGGCCTGCAAAACCTAAAGTATTTACTGTCTGGCTTTGATAGGAAAAGGTTTACAGGCAGACCTCTGTTCTAGTTAGGAGGCTGAGAGGGAGGAAACTATGATAAATTTTCTTGTGGATCACCATGAAGCCACTGAAAGTGATATTTATGAAGATCAAAAAAATATGAAAATATTTAAAATTAAATAAGCAAAACTATGTATCATAAATGGAAAGTCATGGGCCCTTACACTACTCCCATTGTACCACCTAGAGGTGACCTTTTGAAGATGGGCCCATGTACTGCCCAACTTTATTTTTAAAAACACGCTTAAAAAAATAAGATGAGTTTCTCCATGCTGTCCTGCAACACAGTGGCTATTTTTCAAGAGTTAGTATTTACCATTGTTTGTAATTAATTGCAGGCAGTACAGGCCCCAGAAGGGAGGCATTTGTGTCGCCAACCACACCTCTCCAATAGATGTTTTAATCTTGACAACCGATGGATGCTATGCAATGGTAAGAGCAGCTTGTTGATACTGCAAGTAGTTGCATGTTTTATGGATGCCTCAAACTTTTAATTTTTTTGGCACAAATTGGAAAGTTAGTTTAATGGTAGAAATTTGACTGGGTTTACTGTAGCTATATATCTATATTGTACTGCACATATTATATGTATGTTCTACTTATATGTCATATATTTGCATGAGAAATATGTAGTATAAGAAAAGGTAATAGCCATTGTATTTATGTCAGTAAAAAAAACTAACGTGCTGAAATGTGGACATACTTGAGCTTGACAGGACTTTGTAAAGTTCCCTTTTTTTTTGTAAAATCCCTGCCGATGTTTAATAATGTTTTGTAAATGACATTCTTCCTCCGTAGAGTTGTACGAATCCCCTGGCCAGACAATTAGTTCTCTCTTCCTTCAGGGAGTTATATGCAATTAAAACAAATCTAGCTCTTTAATGAGGATCTAGCAAGAAAGGCAAATATTTACACGATGTCGTCTCCCTCAGTCCTTGCGCACAGCCTCAAAAGAAAAGAGAATCCAACAACAAAGTCCAAAGCCCAACAAGTCAATGCCTTTGAGTGGATGGACATTTTTTTTCTAGCATTTTGTTCAGATCTATGTTTTCTACTGCCCTATGCATTTGCCAAGATTTCCTGCATCTCCTGTATGTGTCAGGCAAATTCTGGAGGATAATCAAAGGGGCATGATGCTCTAAGTGAGGAATAGAATGCGGAATAGAATGACTGGGCAGGACCCCAGGGGATTTTGTTGTTCTACTCTCATGGTGGTGGGTTGGGCTTCAGGAAGAGCAGGTGGGTTTTATTTTACTTACCGTCGCCAGTCATTATAGTCATGGTCTGGTCGGCCTGTGAAGGCATTTGAAGGGAGCCTTTATTGATTGCTGCAGGTAGGAGGGTGGGGAGGGCTGGGACATGTGGAGGTATTTGACTGTCCATGGGTTACACAGTCATGGAGGGGTTTTTTCCTAAACATTTCTACTTATTGCCATATGTCTATCTAAAATACACGTGTTCAGATACATAACTCTTAGACAACTTCATTTTAATATGCTTTTAAATTTCTCTAAATAATAGAGTTCTTATGAATCTAAAGGAGCTTTAGCCACCTTTATAAAAAGACTTATGGTTATTGGTGGTTATTAATATTTTTAGGTTAGGAATAGTTGATAGTTATGTACTTTTTTTTTTTAAGATAAAATCATCATGGGCTGGGTGCAGTGCCTCACATCTGTAATCATAGCACTCTGGGAGGCCGAGGCAGGTGGATTGCTTGAGCTCAGGAGTTCAAGACCAGGCTGAACAAGAGTGAGATCCCATCTCTAAAAATAGCTGGTGATTGTGGTGGGTTCCTATAGTCCCAGCTATTTGGGAGGCTAAAGCAAGAGGATTGTTGAACCCAAGAGTTTGAAGTTGCTGTGAGCTATGATGCCATGACACTCTACTGAGGGTGACAAAGTGATACTCTGTCTCAAAAAAAAAAAGAAAAGAAAAAAGTCATCATATATGATAATCAGCCATACGTATGTGTATCAAACAAACACAGTGTTGTGTATAATTTCAAGGTATTGTGGACTCCTTCCCAAGGAGGACTCTCATATTAACAAGCCTCAAGAGATCCCCAGTATTTTTCTGGATATATAATAATCATTATATTTATGTAGACAAACACTTTCATCCATTATACTGTATTTTACTTTCCTGTAATCTAATGAGGTTAGGACGAAGGAAGCAGAGGTTCGGGCAACCAACCCTCCTGCTGCTATAACAGAAAACCACAGACTGGGTAATTTATTTATTTATTTTTTTGAGACAGAGTCTCAAGCTGTCGCCCTGGGTGGTGTCATAGTTCACAGCAACTTCTAATTCTTGGGCTCAAGAGATCCTCTTGCCTCAGTTTTTCTATTTTTGGTAGAGGTGGAGTCTCAATTTGCTTAGGATGGTCTCCAGTTTGTGAGCTCAAGCAATCCACCCACCTCGGCCTCCCAGAGTGTTAGGATTACAGGCATGAGCCACTGTACCCTGGCCAGCCTGGATAATTTATAATGAATAGAAATGTGTTGGCTCATAGCTTGGGAAGCAAGGAAGTTCAATATTAAGGTGCCAGCATCTTATAGTGCTATTAATTCAATCATAATCTAAACACTTTCCATGGTGACCCACCTATCATGAGTGGGAGCACCATGATATGAAGAATTAAGTTTCCAATCCATGAACCTTCCGGAATACATTTAAACTATGTCACTGCCTAATCATGATTTTGTGTTTCTGAGGTCATATTTCTTTTCTGTCTTGGTCAACTAAGGGTTGAGTAGAGCCTCTTATGACTGGGGATCTTAGAATTTTGTTGGTGTTTTCCCTGCATTTTGATTACATTATAACTGCAATTACATTATTAGCCAAGGTTTAGAAAAGCATGATAACTACGAAGTATCCAGTGGGTTGAATGGTAGAAAGCTAAATCCAATAGAATTTATTCTTTTTTCTTTTTTTTTTTAAAGCCCTAAATTGAAGACATTACCCAATTGAATTTAAATCCAAGATGGCACTGGGTAGAAGGGGAGGCGAGGCTGTACTGAAAGCCTCCAGAATTCATAAATGGCTTTTCTGGCTAAATATAAACTATGTATCTGAAAAACATTAATGATATCTTAACAATGAGTTTTCTTTTTAAAAAATTATTTTTTAATTGACAAATAAAAATAGCATAGGTTAGGTGTGGTGGCTCACTCCTAGTGTAATCCTAGCACTCTGGGAAGCCAAGGTGGGAGGATTGTTTAAGCTCAGGAGTTGGAGACCATCCTTAGTAAGAGCAAGACCCTGTCTCTATCAAAAAGTAGAAAAATTAGCTGGGAAGGGTGGCATGGGTCTATAGTCCCAGTTACTCAGGAGGCTGAGGCAGAAGGATCACTTGAGCCCAGGAGTTTGAGGCTGCAGTGAGCTGTGATAACCACCACTGCATTCTAGCCTGGGGGACGGAGTGAGGCTCCATCGCAAAAACAAAAACAAAAACATCCCCCAAACCCCTCCAAACAAACACGCACACACAAAAAAACCCCAAAACAAATGTATATATTTATGGTGTATAATGTCATGTTTTGATGGGTGTGCACATTCTGGAGTGACTAAGTCAAGCTAATTAATGCATCTGTTACTTAATGACTTCTCTAAAATCTTTTTGTTATTGAAAGTCTGAATGTACACCAATACTTTCAATTCAGAGTCAGGTTCTTTCTTGCCTTCCTCCAGTCCATATTTTCATCTCCCCTTTTTACTGTGAAAATCCTGTTTTCCAACAATATCAACATATGTACTCATTTCCTCAGTTCTATCATACATCTAAAATCCTTTTAGCATTGCTTCGCCTGTTTTGCTACAATAAAACACAGGTAGTAAAAGAGTTCAGGACATGTTGCAATTCCTACTTCCCCATCTAAGATGGACGGTAGGAGGTCAAATTCTGTATCGGTAAGCTTCTTGGGTGTTCTCTTCTTCCCCAGCCACTGTTCTTTTATTTACATGAAATACAGTTGGGCTCAATTGCTGTAGTTTGGATTCAGTTTCTTATTCTCACCCTTGTTGATTAAATTTTATTTTTTGAATATGTAGGACATCAACATACTTCTAAATGTCAATGATAATAAAAAGGAAGTGCCACTCCCTCCCATGTTCCTCCTATCTCTTTCCTTCTTTGGTTTGCATTATCTTTTCTATACATATCTCTTTTTGTAGACATGAAGAAATATATGCATAGCATTTCCTCTTCAGTCTTACACACAAGGCAGTATGCTGTAGTTGCTCTTTTGATTTTTTCACTTAATAATATCTTCTAGAAATCACTTGTTTTCTGTCATGGAGATCAACTCTGCTCTTTTCTCAGCCACGTAATATTCCATTCTATGTATGTGCCATTGTCTATTCATCTAATTCCCCATATTTGCACATTTAGGTAACTTCTAATATTTTGTAATAACAAGTAATACTGTAATTTTTAGCCTTGCATCTATGTCTTCTCATTTTGTCAGAGGTATATGTCTTCAGGGTAAGTTCCTAGAAGAAGAATTATGGAAATGAAGGACAAATATATATGTAATCTTTATTTTATTTTATTTTTTTGAGACAGAATCTCACTCTGTTGCTCTGGGCAGAGTGCTGTGGCATCATAGCTCAGATCAATCTCAGATTCTTGGGCTCAAGCAATTTTCTTGCCTCAGCCTCCCAAGTAGCTGGGACTACAGGTGCCGCCACCACACCCAGCTAGCTTTTCCATTTTTAGTAGAGACGGGGGCTTGCTCTTGTTCAGGTTGGTTTCAAACTCCTGAGCTCATCCACTGGCCTCTGCATCCCAGAATGCTAGGATTATAGGCATGAGCCACCTTGTCGGGCCTGTGCAGGTAATCTTGATAGATGTTGTCATATTTCCTTCTTTTGGTCATATAATCCTTTCTCCGTTCCCCCAGGCAATGTATAGAGTTAGCCATACCCCATAGCCGTCCATCAGAGTATATCATCAAGTTTTTAGGTCTTTGTCAGTTGGATGGATTTGAAACGGTATTAAAGTGTAGTTTTGATTTGTATTTTTCTAACCTTGACTAAGCTGAAGGGCCTTTACTTATTCAAGCTGGAGGATAGCTAGTTCAGCAATGTAACTTGAAATTGAAAGGTGCTACAAAGGAATTCTTTTTGCTTTCATTTGACTGTTCAAGTTCTTTCATGAGACTAAGAACGTCAGTGAGTAGAAGGCCAATCTTATTTTTGAGTGGGAAATAGGATTTTATTGGTACTTATAAAAAACCTTTCTTTGAGTAGCTGTGCCTTTACATTTTTCTCTTTTTGTCATGGTACTTCTAGGTTGGCCAGGTTCATGGTGGGTTGATGGGAATTATTCAGAGAGCCATGGTCAAGGCTTGTCCACATGTCTGGTTTGAACGCTCAGAAATGAAGGATCGACACCTGGTTACTAAGAGGTAAGTACTGGGGTAGCATAAAAGATGGTAAATCTTGACCTTTCTGCCAAGAGTGCCAAAGAAGCACTAAAGATAAAACTAAAACATACAGAGTTCTATTTATAGTTGGACTTTTTGGTTGAGTCATCTGTCTTAGCCAGATTTTTAAGAAATTTAATTCTGTCATCATAAATTGATGACAGGCTTAGAAGGCCCATACATCTATATTGCTGTGCCTTAGATATGGTATAGTCACTGAATTTTCAAAGTTAAAAATTACCACCATGAAAGTTAAAAAATTTGTAACTCTTTGCTAAATAAATAGACGGTTGATTTAGTGTTTGCTGAATGACCTTTGTCACTTAATGGTGGAGACAGCTGGAGACAGAAAAGTGAGAGAAGAAACCTCTGGGCTTTGAGGTAGAGATGAGCCACTGGAAACCTTTGCTGGAAAAAACGGAGAACCACTTTTTGCCTGAGGTCTGTAATTGAAGGCACTCCGGTGGTTACTTCCATATACATGAAGGTGGCCCTTGCTCTTAGGGTAAAATGAAGAGTACTTGCTGAAATCTTCTTCTGGTTAGAAACATTATTCCTTATGTTGGAATTGTTTAGCAATGAGAAGCTCTGGCAGCTACAGTATTTCAGCCTCAGCCTTCACCAGCTTCTGATGAGCAGAGTTGTGAATATAAGGTTGGCTGCAGGGAAGACAGGACTAAGCCTTCTCAGCTTCATGGCATGGATTTAATAGGAAAATTTGACCTGACTCACTTAAGGAATTATCTTGTACTTGATGGCTGTAAGGCAGATAGGTTCAACAATCAATATTCCCATTTTTCAGGTGAGGAAATATATGCACCTAAAGAAGGGTACAAAGCTCAAAATAAGGGGCCCCAGAACTCTCATCATATGACTGTCTAGTAATATTTTTAACGAGCAGGCAGAAGCCTCTCACACTGAAATTGAAATAGTGCAGATATTCTTGTACTTCTTTAGGAAAGGAACAACTTGAGTTTATTTCATTGACTTATATCTTACTTTCTTCTTATTGCTTTAAAATTTCATTTATGCTAGTAAATTATAAAGAATATTGAAAAGAACTTACACCTATCTCTTTTCAAAGGCAGAATTTTGATCCTTTATTTTTCTTGACAGACTAAAAGAACATATTGCTGATAAGAAAAAATTACCCATATTGATCTTCCCTGAAGGTAAGAATGGGGACTGCCTACCAAGCTTTCGTTGGTAATAACAGACCACCAAAAGTGTATGATGAATAAAATTGTTCTAGAATTGGCTTTATTAGCCCAAATCTCTGCTGTCCTATAGGAATGGAATATCTTCTCTGAAATATTAATTCCTGGGTTTCTTTGGAAATTTGATGGAAGTCATCCTATCTTTTTTATTTCAAATGTCATTTCTGGATAATGAACCCAGGAACATTATTTTCCATGACTTTATTTATTTTTTAGTCAGCATTCCACTCTGTTGCCCAGGCTAGAGTGCTGCAGTGTCATCCTAGTACACAGAAACCTCAAATTCCTGGGTTCAAGCTATCCTCCTGCCTCAGCCTTCCATGTAGCTGGGACTACAGGCACCTACTACCATGCCTGGCTAATTTTTCTGTTTTTAGTAGAGATGGGTTCTTACTCTTGCTCAAGCTGGTCTCCAACTCCTGAGCTCAAGAGATCGTCTCAGGCTGGGTCTGGTGGCTCATGCCTGTAATCCCAGCACTTTGGGAGGCCAAGGTGGGCAGATGGCCTGAGCTCAAGAGTTCAAGACCAGCCTAGCTAGAGTGAGACCCTGTCTCTAAAAAAATAGCCAGGTGTTGTGGTAAGCGCCTGTAGTCTTAGCTACTTGGGAGGCTGAGGGAAGAGAATTGCTTGAGCCCAAGAGTTTGAGGTTGCTGTGAACTAGGATGCCATAGCACTCTACAGAGAGTGACAAAGTAAGACTCTGTCTCAAAAAAAAAAAAAAAAAGAAAAGAAAAGAAAAGAAAATGTTTGTTATTAAGCTTGCTTAGAACTGTCAGATTACTACTTACTACTTAAGCAAGGGTTGATGTGTGAAATGGTAGTGTAATGTCTGTAATTTTCATATTTAAAGTTTTTTTATCAAAATAATTTCTCTAAAATTTATTTAAAAAATGATGGTCGGGGTGGTGCCTGTGGCTCAAAGGAGTAGGGCACTGGCCCCACATCCTAGAAGTGGTAGGGTCAGACCCAGCCCCGGCCAAAAACTGCAAAAAAAAAAAAAGTTAAAAAAAAAAAGATGGCCGGTGGCCCATGCATGTAATCCCCACATTCTGGGAGGCCAAGGCAGGTGGATTGCCTGAGCTCAGGAGTTCAAGACTAGCCTAAGCATGAGCAAGATCCCATCTCTAAAAATAGCTGGGAGTTGTGGCAGGCGCCTGTAGTCTCAGCTGTTTGGAAGGCTGAGGCAGAAGGATCTCTTGAGCCCCAAGAGTTTGAGGTTGCTGTGAGCTATGATGCCATGGCACTCTACCCCAAGGCGACTGAGTGAGACTCTGTCTTAAAGAAAAAGAAATTATTTAGAAAATGACTGCCTTTAAAAATATTCAATGCTCCCTCCCCCCACAGGAACCTGCATCAACAATACTTCAGTCATGATGTTTAAAAAGGGAAGCTTTGAAATTGGAGGAACCATACATCCAGTCGCCATTAAGGTAAAACAAATACCAAAAAAAAAAAAAAAAAAAATCTTTGGATTGGTAACTTTCTTTTGATATAATTTCAAACTTAAAATTTGCAGGAATGAGGAACACCTGTGTACTCTTTACTGAGATTCACCATTTCGATACGTTTTGTCCCATTTGCTTTCTCATTCTCTCTTACTGATCTGTAGCTAGCTATCTAGTGAGTGGGTGATCCTATGTCAGGCATTATGTTAAATACTGAGGATATGGTGATTCTGTAAAATGGATACCATGCCTGCGTTCATCGACCTTCCAGTTAGGTGTGGAGACAGGTATTCAACAGTCATGCGAAGAACTCTCTTGTTGCAGAGATCTGGGACTCTAGTTAGAAAAGCAGCTGGAATTAGCTGGTCCGGTTTACTTTTTTTTGATTAATTCTATCCAGCAAAGTGACTTCTCTTTTTCTTAGGATCTTAAAAACATTGACAGGGATGAAAAGCCAGCACTTGGGTCATAACTACAAAACTAAGATGTATTTTTCTTTTCTTTGTTTCCAGTATAACCCTCAGTTTGGTGATGCATTTTGGAACAGCAGTAAATACAACATGGTGAGCTACCTGCTTCGAATGATGACCAGCTGGGCCATCGTCTGTGATGTATGGTACATGCCCCCCATGACCAGAGAGGTATTACTGAAATAATAGCTGGCTTTGGTGCTTTATCTAATCAAATAAAGGCACAAAAACCTTTGCCTGAAAACCTGGGTGTCTCCCTTCTTCCTATCATGCCTTTCTGCTTTCTGAGCTGATGAATCATTTTTTAATAATGTAATTAGCTCTCTTCATATCAGGCCATTTTATATTCAAAGTCTCTTTCCCATAGAGTTTTACAATTGCTGTTGGTTCATTGCAACTGCAGATATTACAGAATGCTGTTTCTTGGGTGAGACTAATAAAAGAATCTGATCAATGTATGCACATGATAAAAAATTAAATAATATAGCACTGCATTTTCTTGATAGAACAAAGAAATAAAATTGATTGACTAACAGTATGAAGTACTTGAACTTAAAGGTGACTCTTATGTTTTAAGACAAATATAAATGATTATAAGACATTGTAAGGTATTAGGAACTCTACACTCAAGATGTATTAATACTTGTAATTTTTTTTTTCAACCAGGAAGGAGAAGATGCAGTCCAGTTTGCCAACAGAGTTAAGTCTGCTATTGCTATACAAGGAGGACTGACTGAACTTCCCTGGTAAGAAATTTTTCAGAAGTACCATTTATTTATTTATTAGGAAAAAAAATCACTGTCAACAATGCCACTTATTTTCCTAGTTGTCTCTAGGTTTAGCTGAAAGTGATAGTGATTTATACATTACATCAATGGCTTAAAGAGGATAAATGTTTCTCTCTCTCTCTTAAATATGAGCATTCAAAGCTGGTGTAGCAGCTCAGTCTGTACTGCTCTCTACCCTCAATTTTTGCTTCTACTTTATGGTCCAAGATGGCTGCTCCAACTCTACCCAGTGTATACAGGAAGTGGCGAAAAGGAAGGAATTAAAAAAAAAAGAAGGATACATTTATCTCTTTAAGAGCATGAGCTGGATGGAAGTTGGAAATGTCACTTATACTCACACCCATTGGCTAGCACTCAAGTCAGATGATAATGTCTAGCTGCAAAGGAAGCTGGGGAGTGTAATCTTCATTCTGGATGGCCATGTACCTACCTAAAAGTTAAGCTGTTTTACTGAAGAAGAGGGAATGGATTTGGGAATGGGTTGGGCATTGGGAGGCAACAGGCTACATACAGGCTCATTCATACTTAACTCAAGCTATAACTACATTTGAGAAAGCTTAGCAACTTGAAAGAAGATAAGTAAAATATTTTAGTTATGAATAACTACTAGCTTTAGTTTTTTGTTTGAAGAAGGTGGGATGTAGTGAGTGCTATTAGTCTTCTTTGGTTGCCAAAACAAAATACAGTAGCTCCCTTTTTTCTGTGGGGGATATGTTCCAAGAGTCCCAGTGGATGGTTGAAACCATGGATAGTACTAGATCCTATACTATGTTTTTTCCCATACATATGTACCTGTGATAAAGTTTACTTTATAAATTAGGCACAATAAGAGATTAATAACAACTAGTAATAGAAAAAAACAATTATAACAATATGCTGACTACAGTAAAATCTATGTGAATGTGGCCTGTCTCTCAAAATATCTTAATATTTTCAGACCACAATTGACTACAGGAAATTGAAACCATGAAAAGCAAAGTGATGGATAAGGGAAGGTGGGGGGATTACTGAACCATTGACTGTGTGGCTTAAGCAACAGACATTTATTTTCTCCCAGTTCTAAAGGTTAGAAATTTGAGATTAGGGTTCCAGCATGGTCAGTTTGGGGCAAGGTCATTCCCCTGTGTTGCACATATGCTGCCTTCCCTCATGTGCTCACATGACCTTTTCTTTGTGCAGGCACTGAGAGAGAGTACAAGCTCTTTGGTGCCTCTTCTTAGAAGGGCACTCATCTCATCAGGAGGGCCCCACCCACAGGCCTTCGTCTAACCCTGATTCCCTCTCAAAAACCATGACAGTGGGAGTTAGAGCTTTAACACATGAATTTTAGAGGTGACAAAAACATTCATTCTGTAACAGTGACCATTACCTATACCTGCATTATCTTAGATGATCAAATTCTTGCATCCGTATAGACATTATAATAGTAAGCTGTCACAAAGCAGTCTATACCTCAAGTCCAAAAAGTTCCACAAAGTCCCTGCTGTCTCTTTTGGTGTTTCAAAAATATTTTACATGAAAAACTCATTTGAGGCATTTGTAGCAGTGTTCTAGGAATAGGATTTGGCCAACTGAGTCAGGCTGTCAGCCAGATAACCAAGAACCTTCCAAACCAGCAAAAGGACCGAGGACTGTTCAGAGTGTATGCTGCTGAGATAAAGGGCTGTCTGGATCCTTACACAGCAAGCCCTCAGTTAGCATTGGTAATTGGTTCTGGAAAACACTTTAAGCAAAATGACTTACAGTAGTTCTTTGAGTAATATCATTTTGTTTAATGTTGCTTTGTTATAATGTTGAAGAGAAAAAAATTGTTCTGTTATATAATATGTAATTTTGCTTAAAAATCCAACCAATGACACTGAGTGAGGACTTACCTGTACTCCTTTATACAAGGGTGGGGAAGATCATGAAAAGGTTTTCTCTATTTTCATATTGTGACTAGAGCTAATTTTACCCAGGATGGGTTTCTGGCATCTATTACTCTAATTAACAAGCTACTAATTTCTACATGAGAACCTATTTCTAAAACATACTATGCTATTAACAAAGCTTTGGAAATTGACGAGTGATATAGATGAAGATAGCCAAAGCTATGTAAGCAGGCTTCAGGAAGGTGGCCTTCTGATTATATACTGGCTGACCGCCCCTGGAGTATGACTTCTTAACATAGGGCAGCTGACTAGCCCTAAGATACAGGCTGAGACTAATTTTTGTATTATATGATCTAAATTGGAATATGTTGAACTAAATGACAGATATAACAAAAATTACAGTTTCCCTTAGTTCACAAATGACTTAGTGATCCACATTCATATGTGTAGCTGGCTTCCTTTTCATTTTTTAAAAAACTAAAAAAACAAACAAACCTATTTTCTCATCCTTCTTCTTTCCTGACCTCCAGCCGTCTTGCTCCTACCCTGAAGCCTGGAGCTTTGGATCCGTCTGTAGCCTTGGACACATAGCTTCATTTGTCTTTCCATATATATTTGTCATCTAGATAGCTTTTCTCATAGTGCAGGTGAAAACGTAGTTGTATGATCTTAAACTGGTTCTCCTGTATGGTGCTGCTTTTCTTAAGAACTAAGATCTGTTGCCATTAGAAAGAGGAATTGGATAAAACTTTGAAGTCTCTAGAAGTGGCAAGCACAGTTGGGGTACTTACAGCAAGCAGCACAAAGTTTGCTGGGTATTTGGGAAGGAGAATTATACAAAAATAATGCCAGGTTGCTAACTTGATATTTTTGCCTGTTTTTGGCCTGGACCAAAGGAGAAAGGAGAAAGGCCGTTCCCTTTCTGTCCCTCTCTTAGTTCTTACCACTTAGAATTCAGGTAAATGTTGTGAATAGTTAGAGGCAGCTCGTTTGGATAAAAGAGGCTTATGTGGGCAATGCTGAGGTCCTAATCTCGTTTGATGAAAACTTCCCACAACTGACCCCCTGGATAATGTGTGGATCACAGTCTCTTTTTAAGTTGAGAACTTGCTGGTGAGCTGTGTCTTAGATTTGATGCTAGAAGCCAGAACCTCCCGGGGTGTCAGACAGGCGTCTGTACGGAGGTCAAGTTCTGTCCTCATGGCATTGAGTTCACTGGCTAACCTACAACCATCCATCATCATCAGAAGCACTTGCTAATCATTACTATTTAACTGGGTTAAAATTAAACAGTCACAGTATAAAGTAAGCAGTTTCTTAGTCCTCACTCTCCTGGGAGTTTAAACTCTAAAACATTAGATTGGGAGGGAGATAATGGCCCTGAAGTGCCAATCTCCTTCCAGCTCCTCCAGTTTGTAACTCCTCGGTGTAGTCCATAGAAGGAAAGGCGTGCAGAGCCCCAGCATCAGGCAGGTCTGTGTTTCCACCACCCTGGAGAGAGTTCAGACATTTACAGGCTCCAAATGAAGGAATGCTGCTTACACAGGCACTCACCTCTAGGTGAATGTAATGTGTGATTTTGTTGTTTGTTTGATTCTGAGTCAGTTTTGTTATATGGAAGATTATAAATACTGGAAATATAGTGCTTTGAATGAAAATGCAACTCCTTAAACATAGGATTTGAGTAATGCTTAACCCATTTGTCTTTAAGAAATTTACCACTTGGTAAATGGTCTGTGAAGCTAGAGAATGATGCCCCATGATCAAATCAATGTACACAGCTATGATTTAATAAAAAAATTAAAAAAAAAAAGAAATTTACCTATCCATATACAACACCCTTATCATTTCTTAAATGTATATTTAAAATTTTCCATATGGTTTTCTAGGAAGCCACAGGTAGATGAAAAACCAGTATTTTGTTTTCCTTGGGGAAAGATATAGAGAAATAATTTTAGTTTTAATAATCCTTGTTTTGATCCAAGTATTTTATATAGGTCCCTTCCGTTCTAATACGAAGTGGAGTGGAGCTATTGTTTCTTATTTTAACCAAACATCAGAAAGATGGTTCTTTCCCCCAAAGTAACATATATTTGGTAAGGGGTAGAGCAGAGACTGAAATCTGGTTCTTCCTGCTTCCAAATCCAGTGTTCTTGGCCCCATTGCTGACCAGCTGCCCCAGGGTTGTGACTTTATATGGCATGTCAAGACTCTGCATCGTTGCTGGGGAGTATCTTTTATATGTTTGTCTTTCCATTCCCAGGGATGGAGGGCTGAAGAGAGCAAAGGTGAAGGACACCTTTAAGGAAGAGCAGCAGAAGAACTACAGCAAGATGATTGTGGGCAACGGAGCTCTCAACTCTAAGTTGGACTGATGCCACCTGTAGATGAACTTGGCTTTCCAGAGCTAGCCCTTAGGAGTGGAATGATTTTTTTGGGGGGGAGAGGGCGTCGTTTTGTTTTATTGTTTTGGTTTTTTATTGTTAATCTTTTCTACAGAATGATCGTCTCTACCTCTTTATGCCAGAGGCAGAACCTACAGGTGCCCTTTTTGGCTTTGTGGTGGTGGTTGTGACATTAGCCCCATGAATGACAAGGTTGTTTGCTGAGGTAGAACAGATAACGGCCTTTTTTTATGTGTCATTATTGATCGAATGAAATGTTTGCACAAGAAAAATGCTTCTAAAATGTGTTTGGAACTTGTTGATATGGTCATTTTCAAAAAAATACCCTAAACTCTCTTGTCCTAATTAGCTTTGCCACTCCCTTCAGTTACTTACACGGTGGAATTACACATCTGTGTGAGGTGACCCTTGTATTTTTGTTCTACCACAAGATTGAAAAGAAAAAGGGAGGAATTGTATTCAGGAAAAAGGACAACTTTTGTGGCTACTTGATCTGAAAGTCTGAAGGAAATGTAAATAATTTTTTACTACTGCATTGAAAGATAAATACAATCTGGTAAGCTTCACCAAAGAAAAGTGAGTCACAGTTAATGTGTGCGTGCATTTCTATGTAGGCAACTCCAAAGCACATGTTAGCCAGCAACTGGTGACAAAGAGCTTTGTTGGTTTTCCTTGTTCCTTTAGTGAAGCCCTATACCTTGTTCCCCTCCCATCTACTGATTTTTTTTTGTTCTTGTAACTAAACACATTTTCAAATAGAAGGAGCCTTTAAAAAACAAATAATCACCTTGAGTAACTTCAGTTGAATGAGTGGAAGTGTGTGGAGCCACCCCTCCCCCTCCACCTCTTTGTGGTTTATTCCCAAACTTTCCCAGTCTCATAAACAGAAAATAACTGGTATAATTACCTTTTGGAAACTGAGCCTTACATTTTTTAAAGGGGGAAATGAGTCTTCCCCAACTCACACAGCATATGTACTGTTTGATAGCAATATAATGCTGTTGTAAACCCTTGAGAGTATTATATCTCTTCTGGCAACCGTGTACAGAATGTAAAACTGTCCTACCATGAATATAAATAAATTCTATATTTCTAAATGTGTGTTGCATTTTTTCTCTCCACCCTCTTTTAGTTTTGAGTAAGCTAAATTCTGTCTTATCACAAACAACGATTGTTTGGATTTTCATTTCAATGACATAGTTAGACTTTCTTGGACTGGAACAACTGGGAAACAAGAGCATGAACCTACTGGCCTATTTTTTTCGTTTTTTTTTTTTTAGCTTAGTTTTTTTGGACTGTGGCCCTGTAGACTTTGCTTTGAGTGAAGTCACAAACTTCTGTTATTTTGCAGATGAATTCAGGCAATCATATATAATTAGCGGTTAGGTAGGCCTGGCTCAGCACTATCTGGGTAGGTTCTTCTTACCTAGCTAGGTGGATTTCATTCCAAAAATTTGCCGGCTGGTGACCTTCATGGTCATCTAGCTGTCTATTCTCACACGCTGGCCCTTTCTCTTTGTTGTTGCTTTAAGTTTTGCCCTTACAGACACTGTTAGAGGTGATCTTGACAGAGAATCAGCAAATACAAATATGTATGTTGGAGTGATGGTCTTTTTTTTTCCAGAAAGAGGAATTCCTTTTTCTTTTTCTTTTTTTTTGGGGGGGGGGGTGTAGATTCATTAGGGCTTGAATTAATAAATTCATTTTATAAGCCCACTTCTCAGGAAAGTTGACAGATCAGCTAGTATCTGCTTTGTTTGAACACTAATAAAATGCGTTTTTCTAAGAGCATTGCAAAAACAATGATGCTATATTAATCAGAACTTTTGTCCTTTTTTTTTTTTTTTCTTTTTTTATGGTTTTTGGCCGGGGCTAGGTTTGAACCTGCCACCTCTGGTATATGGGACCGACGCCCTACTCCTTGAGCCACAGGAGCCACCCAGAACTTTTGTCTTATAAGTCTGATTTATGTAGCTCGTTTTCTGTTTTTAAAATTCATTTTATTTTATATTTTTTTAATTTCAGGTTAATGTGAAGGTACAAACAACTAGGTTACAATGTTTACATTTGTTAGGCAGAGACCTCTTGTACACAGTTAATTTTCAAGCTGCTTAAAGAATTGGCCATGTTACTGAAACCACCTTTTTGGAAAGCTCAGATTTAGCCTATGCTCCTTAGAACTCCTTTTCTGATTGCCTGCCCTAGCATTATTTATACCCACTTTAGAAATACTGTATCCAGAATTTAGGATTCTTGAGTCTTCTGTTAGTGTAATGAGATATCAAGGGTAGGCAGGATTTGGTAGAAAAATCATGTTTGATAAGTAAGACCTTTCATCTAACCCTGGCATAGATTCTTTAACTGACCCGCAAGGTTGCCCTATTTTTATTTCAGATTTGTCTGGTCTTGTTTACAGACAGCAGTGTCTAGGAATGCCTAAGGTTTCTAAAATATCCGGCCACAGCCTGGGATTGGATGAGCAGCCATGTGTGAAGCAGTAAATATCCCCAGAGCACAGAGTAAATAGTCCTGGAGGGCAGTTGGGTGCAAAGAACGGTTTCAGGGAAAATTTCCCTGTATCAACAGACTTTCTGAGACACAGTTTTGTATGGGTGATTTGCATGAGCTCCTCGGTATCTGCGCTGCATTTGGGCCACTGTGGTAATATCTTAGGGTACACCGTGAGGGTTGCCAGTTTCCTGCCATTACAGATAATACAGCGAGGCTGTGAAGACTGTCTCTTGGACAAAGCGGCTCTGTCTTTGATTCCCATCTAAATTACTTTCTGACAGGACAGAGTAGGTTGTGATGGGAAGTAGGGGCGGGGCTGGGATCTGGGATTGACACTGTAATACGGGGGCCCTAATAAAGACCTTCCCCAAAGCTGTGTGTGCTTGCATTCGTTTTTTAACTCTTGTTCCCAGTGGATTGACACTGGATTTTATTTTTATTCTTTTGAATAATGGTTAAGATAATGGGATAGAGAGTCATAAGATGTTTTCTCATTGTGACCTGAAGCATTCACTGGCTTTTCAGTCTTTGACACTTCTCAGATTCTCATTTATCTCATTTACTGTGTAATTACAGAAAACACAAAAATGTGTATGAAAATTTGCAGGTACACTGTCAGGGCAGTGATGAAAGCAAATACCTATATACTTACTGTCCAGGGCAACAAATACAGTGTGGCTACAGCAGTAGGAAAAAAATCACTTCTTACTCCATTTACTGCTGTTGGACAGCGGGGTTATTTCCGGCTGCGTTGTGAACATGTTTGTATACGCCTCTTGGTGTACACGCCCGAGAGTTCCTCTAGCTGATATGTTTAGTAGAAATTAGAATTGCTGCATGGCAGGGATCAGCATGTTCAGCTTCGGTGTGGAAACAGCCACACTGTTTTCAACAAGGCTATGCTCTTCTATACAAGCCATCAGCAGTGTATGGCAGCAACATTATGTCTGCTGCAGTAGCATGTGTGGATTTAATTGTATCTTATTTTGTGCTTTCTATGTCTTCTGCTTTTTCCCTCTCTTTGGCCTTTCTTGGATTTATTATGTTTTCCATTTTCTGCTTAAATTGGAGGTTAATGATCTTATTTCTATTTGTTCTGCGGTGACCTTACAAATTTTGACTTGCATACTGTTCAGTCTAAAGTTAATCACTACCTCTACTCTCTGAAAAATATCAGGACCCTAGAACTTGAATTCCAGTTATTCACCCCTAGTTTATATGATATTGTGCATTTTAATTACTTTTTAAATCCCGCAAGCCACCATTGTTGGCATCATTGTCATTTTCATCATCGTCATCTTACATGGTCAGTGGTTAGCCTCATTCTTTATCACTTTCTTTGTAATTCCTCCTCCTTTTATCTCATTTGGGATTGCTTTCCCTTAGGGAGAGTCCACCGATGGCCAATGCTCTACTTTTGTTTTTCTGAAAGTGTATTTACATTATACTCATTCTTGAAAGTTTTTACTCAATGTAGAAGTTTATGTTTAGCTTGATTGTTACTTTTCTGTAAGCACATTAAAGATCCTTCTATATTTGCTGTAGAGAAGTCAGCTGCAGCCCAATCATTATTTCTCTGAAGCTAAGATTTGAGTATATTTAAAGCCAGTTCTTTGCTGTTGTTATTTTGCCATTTCACTATGCATGTGGGTGTGTGTTTATTATTTATCTTGTTTGGGACTTGTTGGCTTCTCATCTATGGATTTTTCGTCAATTCTGGGAAATATCCCTTTGATAATGTCTTTACCTCATCTTCCCTCTCCTCTCTCTTTAGAAGTCTGATTAGATAAATGTTAGACTTTCTCACTGTATCCTTTATGTTTCTTAATCTCATTTTAATGTTTTTCATTTCTTGATCTAGACTTCTTTCTGGGAAATCTTTAGTTTTATCATTTCTTCAATTCTCTCTTCTATTCTGACTTCTCTACTCTTATATCCCTTTATTGAGTTTTTAAATTCAATTTTTAAATGTTCCTAAATATTTACTGATATTTATTATTATTATTTCTGCAAGCCAGCATTGATGATTAGATCATAATGTGTATTTGCCAGATGTTTTCAGTGGCACCGTTCATGTTCGCACCGATGTTTGTAGGTGACAGTAACTTTCTTATTCCTCTGTCTCCTTCAGCATCAGCTCTTGTTCCCCTAGTAAAATAACTCAGTCATCCAGGATGTCATATTTCAGGTCTGTTTCTCAAAATTGGGAAGTTGATGGAAAATTAAAAGCACTCTAATAAGGAAAAGCCTTTCCTTTGATTCTATTGCTTTCTTTCCTCTTGTAGCACTATCTGAATAGTGTTGCAATAAACACAGGAGTACAGATAGCTCTTTTCCATAATGATTTCCTTTCCTTGGGATATGCAACCTGTGTTAAAACTGCTGGATCAGATGGTAGTTCTAGTTTTAGTTTGTGGAGGACCCTCCATACCGTTTTCTATAATGGCTATACTCATTAACATTCCCACCAACAGGGCATAAGAGTTCCCTTTTTCTCACCATCTTCTCCAGCATTTGTTATTTTTTGTTTTTGATAATAGTCATTCTGATTGTGGTTTTGATTTGCATTTCTCTAATGATGAGTGATGGGGAACATTTTTTACACATACCTATTGGCCATTTGTATGTCTTTCTTCCAAACCAAGTCAAGATCATTTGCCCATTCTAAAGTCAGATTATGACTACTATTTTGTTGTTCAATTGTGTTGCCTGTATATTCTGAATATTAATCTCTTGTCAGATGAATAGTTTGCTAATATATTTTTCTAGTCTTTAGATTGTCTCTTTGCTCTGTTTATTATTTGCCATACTACAGAACCTTTTTAGATAGATATAATCCCATTTCTCTATTTTTCCTTTTGTTGCTTATGCTTTAGAGGTTTTATTCACAAAATCTTTGCCCAGACCAATGTCCTAAGGTGTTTTTCCTAGGTTTTCTTCTATTAGTTTTAAAGTCTCAGGTCTTAAGTCTTTAATCCACTTTGAGCTCATTTTTTCCTATGGTAAGATAAAAGGGTCCAGTTTCATTCTTTTGCGTTTGGATATCAAGTTTTCCCAGCACCATTTCTTGAAAAGGGTGTCCTTTATCCAGTGAATGTTTTTGGTGCCTAAGTTGAAAATCAGTTGGCTTTAAATACATGGATTTATGTCTGGCCTGTTTACTGTGTTCCACAGATTTATGGTCTGTTTTTATTTCAGTAACATGTTGTTTTGATTACCTTGGCTTTGTAAGATATTTAAAAGTCAGATATTGTGATGCCTACAGCTTTGTTCTTTTTCACTCAGGATTATTTTGGCTATTCAGGGTCTTTTGTGGTTCCATACAAATTTTAGGATTTTTTTTCTATTTCTGTGAAAATGTCATTGATATTTTGATAGGGGTTGCATTGACTCCATAGATGGCTTTTCATATGTTCATTTTCATGATATTAGTTCTTCCCATCCATAAGCATGAATGTCTTTCCCTTTTTCGGGATGCCCCTCAATTTTTTTCATCAAGCTGGGTGCAGTGGCTCATGTCTATATAATTTCAATGCTTTGGGAGGCCAAGAGGAGAGGATCATTTAAGCCTAGTAGTTCAAGGGGACAGTGAACTATGATGGTGTTGCCACTGCACTCTAGCCTGGGTAACACAGTGAGACCTGTCTCTAAGAAGAAAAAAGAAAAAAATTCTTTCATCAATATTTTATAGTGTTCTTTGTAAAGGTCTTTTACCTCTTTAATTAATTTATTCCTAGATACATTTTTTGGCTGTAGCTATTGTAAATAGGAGGGCTTTCTTGATTTCTTTTTCCTCTGGTTTGTTTTTGGGGTAGAAAACACTTCTGAGTTTTATATTTTGATTTTTGTATCATGTAAAACAATTTTAGTGAATTTTTAAATCAGTTATAAGGGTTTTTGTGGGAGTCTTTAAGTTTTTCTATATAGCATACCAAATCATATCGCTTAGAAACCAGGACAATTTGACTTCCTCCTTTCTAATGTGGATGCCTTTTATTTCTTTCCCTTGACTGATTGCTCTGGTTAGAACTTCGAGTACTGTTGAATACGAGTGATGAGAACAGGCATCCTTGTCATGTTCTAGTTCACAGAGGAAAAGGGTTTAGCTTGTCCCTGTTTAGTCTGAGGTCAGCTGTGTACTTGTCATATAGAGGTCACAATATGACCTTTACTGTGTTGAGGCACATTCCTTCTATACCTAATTTGTTGAGAGCTTTTATCATAAGGAGATGTTGAATTTTTTCAAATGATTATTTTCATCTATTGAGATGATCATTTGTTTTTTGTTCTTCATTCTGTTGATGTGATGTATCATGTTTATTGATTAGTGTATGTTGAACCATCATTGCATCCTTGGGATAAATCCAATCTGATGGTGGTATCTATTTTTGATGTGGTGTTGAATTTGGTTTGCTAGTATTTCATTGAGTATTTTTGCATCTATGTTCAATATATCCCTGTATTGGCTTGTAGTTTTCTTTTTTTTTTTTGGTTGTGTCCTTGTCCAGTTTTGTTATCAGGGTAATGCTTGCTTCATAGAATAGGCAAGAAGAAGAATTCCATCCCTTTATTTTGTTTAGAATATTTTCAGAAAAATTGGTATTCTTTTTAAACAGTTTGATGGAATTCAGCAGTGAAGTCATCTCGTTCCTGACTTTTCTTTGTTGGCATTTTTTCATTGACTCAGTCTCGTCACTCATAATTGGTCTGCTTGTGTTTTTCTATTTGTTCTTGGTTCAATCTCCGTTAGGTTGTTTCTGTCCAGGAATTTATCCATTTCTATTAGGTTTTCCAATTCTTTGGCATATGATGGCCTCTAATGATCCATTATATTTCTGTGGTATTAGTTGTAATGCTTTTTGTTTCCTATTTTATTTGGGTATTTTGTCTTTTTTCTTAGTGTAGCTAATGGTTTGTCAGTTTTGTTTATCTTTTTTAAAAAATCAACATTTCATTTTGTTGATATGCATAATTTTTTATTTTAATTTAATTTATTTATCATTATTATTATTTTTTAATTAAATGATTTTTTATTTTTATTTTATTTCATGTTAATGTGAGAGTACAGATGACCAAATTACAATATTTGAATTTGTTAGGTGGAGTCCCTCTTGTAACTGTGTCCTGAACCCAAAAGGTGTGCAATGCACTCCCATGTTGTGGCCATTCAGTGGGAGCACCCCCAAACCCCCCCATTATCTCTCTCCTCAGCTTGAATTAAAATGAATTTTTCTTTTATGTGGGCATGAATTAGATTGTTCACTGGCTTCATATTAGTATTGAGTACATTGAATATTTGCTTTTCCATTATTGTGATACTTTACTAGGAAGAATGTGTTTCAACTCCATCTAGGTCACTACATTATTTTTTAAAATCTCTATTTCATTTATCTTTCTTTTAATATTTATTATTTTTTCTCTTCTACTGACTTTGGTTTTTGTTCTGCTTTTCTAGTTATTTGGGTGCATGACTAGGTTGTTTATTTGAAATTGTTTTACTTACTTGATTTTGTTTGTTTGTTTTTTGAGACAAAGTCTCACTTTGTTGCCCTGGGTAGAGTGCCGTGGCATCATAGCCCATAGCAACTTCAAACTCTTGGGCTCAACAGATCCTCTTGTCTCAGCCTCCCAAGTAGCTGGGATTACAAGTGACCACCACAAAGTCTGGATAACTTTTAGAGATGGGGTCTTCCTCTTGCTCAGGCTGGTCTCAAACTCCTGAGCTCAAGCAATCCACCCACCCTGGCCTCCCAGAGTGTTGGGATTACGGGTATGAGACTGCGCCTGGCCTCTTTTTCCTTTTTAGTGCTATAAACATTTACTGCTATAAACTTCACTCTTAATACTGCTTATGGTATCCCATAGGTTTTGGTATGTTGTGTTTCTATAATATTTTCATTTGTTTGAAGAAACTTTTATATTTTCTTCTTAATTTCATCATTTGGTCATTCAGAAACATACTGTTTATATATATTGGTATAGTTTTCAAAATTCTTCTTAACATTTATTTCTGGTTTTATTCCATTGTAACAAGAAAAGATACTTCATATGATTTTGACTTAAGAATTTGTTGAGTTTTGTTTTGTGGCCTAACATATGGTCAATTCTGGACAGTGCTCCATGTGTTGATGAGAATAATGTATATTCTGTGACTATTGGGTGAAATAGTGTGTAAATATTTTTGGGTTCAATTAGCATAAAGTGTAGTTTAAATCTAATGTTTCTTTGTTAATTTTATTTAGATGATATGTCCAATGCTGAGAGTGAGTGTTGAAGTCCCAAATTATTATCATATTGAGTCTATCTCTCCTTTTAGATCTAAAAATATTGGTTTTGTGTATCTGAGTGCTCTGGTATTACATGTATGCATATTTACCTATGATTGCTATATCCTCTTGCTGAATTGATCCCTTTGTCACTAGATCATGGCCTTCTACCTTCTATCTGCTTTTGTAAATAAAATTTTACACCAAAACTGAGTAGTTACTACAGTGACCTAGATGGCTCACAAAGCCTAAAATATTTACTATCACGTTCTTCATTCTGAGATATAATTTGCTTATGCTAGTTCTAGGGCACTATAAATCTTGACTACTCTAAACTAAATGATTGGTTTAAGGTTTGCTGGGTTATGTAAATAAACATAATGATAATTTAGCCTGTAAACCCAAATGAGGGCCATTTTGTGGTTTTGAATGATTATCATTATGTTTTTAGATAAATCCATGTTGTGTTTATAAGTAGTTCATTCCTTTTTATTGCCAAGTAGTTTAATTTTTTCCCTTTCACTTAGCAGTAAGGTTACACAAGTAATTGTCACCTTGCTCACATTTGGGAATGGGGTGGGGGTAGATGACTTCCACTTTACTCTTATACAGAGTATGTAGCTCTTTGAGATCTTGTCAAGGGAGGGGTCTCTGGTTAGACTTCCCACCCTGGGCAGGCCTTCAATTTTGCTCTTTGTCTTTTAGGTCCTCGAAGCTCTAGAAACCAATGCTCAAGTGTGCCTGGTTCACCCAGTGCCTACAAAACAAAAGGCAACTTCTGGCTTCTCTGCTCTGCTTACCTCTCTGGAACCTATTTCCCCCTGGTCCTTGGCCTGAGTAGTCCTAATTTTCTTACTAGTTGTGGAAGCATCCAAACTAATTTTTTTTTTTTTTTATCATATAGGAAGAGGGTGAGCACTTGTTGCTATAAATAAAATTTTTAGGAAGAGAAAATGAATTTTTTTGCCTTGTCAGTGCTGTTTGTTGTCTGCCACCTGGAAGAAAGACTTGAACCCCACTTTAGGTACAAATCAGATAGTAATTTATTATACCTGCGCAGGGGGCTGTAATAGCAAACAGCCCTGAAATGAGGAGTAGGTTGATTTTTTTTTTTTTTTTTGCAGTTTTTGGCTGGAGCTGGGTTGGAACCTGCCACCTCCAGCATATGGGGCTGGTGCCCCACCCCTTTGAGCCACAGGCGCCTCCTGGAGTAGGTTGACTTTTATACCATTTTTGTGCTGTGTTGGCAGGCAAGCTGGCAAGCACAGAAGCAGAACGTGGCCAGTTAGTTAGCTCAGGGGGTGGCTCGGGGCAGGGTTACAGTCAGGGGGTCTGGTTGGCTTAGGGGGTTACATCGCGGCAGCTGGCATGGGGACAAACTAGGCTTGGGAAATTTTGCTTGAGTAAGCTTTCCACCATTGTTTAGCCATTGCTAGGGGTTTGGGGTAAGTTCTACCACTGTTTTACCTGTGGCTAGGAGTTTTTTGGGAACTCAGGGAACTTCCTTGTTCTGAAACCTGTTCTCAGAATTAACCCAAGGGGCGGGAGGATTGAGACATGTGGGGACTCAGGCTGAGACAGTCAGGGGCCTTTAGGGGTCCCTTTGCTGGGTACTACACTGTTTATTGAGTCTGTTGTTGGAGGCACAAAGGGGGTGAGGGTTGGAGTCCTTAGGGTCCTGCCTGAAGCCTGAGCAGCCCAGAACAGGCAGCCAGGATAGGCCTTCACCCCAGACATGCCCTATAAGTGCTGGGAGGCAGGCTGGGGGGTGTGGTGGGACTGAGAACAGCCTGACTCAGAATCTGCTCAGGCCCCCACCTGGCCACAGGTGGGCTACTGCCCCTCAGGACCCCTGACCTCCTCCACCTCTGCTCTTCCTTGGAGCCTCCAAACGAGGACCCAGAAAGTGAGACCCAGGATATAACTCTAAATAAAAATAAAAAAAGTTTCTCTGAGTGTCTTAATCTAGATGAAACCCATTATTTTAATATGAAGGGCAAAAAGTCTCCTTTATAATCATTACTGTTCATATGAAAATTAAAATTTTGGCTGAAGGTTTTTTGAAAGATGATGTGATTTATAGGAAAATATGGACTGACAGGGGAAAAGGTGTAAACTTTTTGTGTTGATAGAGAAAGAAAAAACCCAACAGCAGGAAGGCAGAAAGTCAGCTGGGGGAAGGAGAAGGGCAGTGGAATTCTCAGCATCATGGGTGGGTGGCAAGTTTCCGGGCTGCCCATGGGACAGCCTGGGCTGAGGGTCCCATCAAGGCCTTTGATGGTCTTCCCTGGGGGGTCATAAATTCCTGTTGTAGGTGCACCCTGCTGTTGTGAGAAGCATATAGTGATCTAGGGCACAGCTGGCCTCTTGGCTCCATGTTTGGCAAAGATGTCCAGGAGAACTTTGAGTAGAATATGTATATTCTATTTTGGTGACCTATTTAATAAAATATCTCAGAACCTTTTGAGTTCTAATCTATGATTAGGGAGTACCACGCCCAGCAGAGCAGGAGCAGTCAGTCTCTTCTCAAGGTGCAATGTGATATGTTTTTCTTATAAAAATAAAAGAATTTAAACATCTTTGAGAATCTTCAAAAAGTTGTGTTTCTTGTCTTAAGATATAGCCTTGCTGATTAAACAAATCAATTAAGAATCCCAGATTAGAGTTGGGTAAGTTCTCAAATCATAGTTTCTCCGGCATTACGAAGTAAAACACCTGTGTGTGTGTTTGCTGCCTGCTTTGCTTGTGCTGCTCTGGCTCAGTGGAGCGCAATGACTGAGAAACACAAAGCCCCTGGCATTATGCAAATTCAATCAAGCAGGTAAAACATTTTAAAAGGTCAAGAAACATGTTTGGACAAATCCATCATTGGGGATTTAGAGTGGCTTTGAGTTTTTTCACATAAGTTTAGGATGGTAAATGCCTAAGGATTCTTTTGAAAGTGTGCAGAAAAGCAAACTTGCCTTACCTCCAGTGTGAATGGAATCAAACTCTAACTAGGAGCAGGATGTGAACCTCATGTCTACGGAATGCATACCTGACAGTGCTCACGTGCTGAGTCACCTGTGGACTTGACCTTGGCTTAAAGCCTGTTTATTTTAGTAACCATCTTTTGATGCAGGCACACCTTGACATCTGATTGTTGCTAAATCACGCACAAGTGAACCTGCTAGACTTCCTAACTGGAAGGAATTTTCAGTGCTGGTAGTAAGGCCAGTTCTGAAATTGTTCCTGCAGAACTGGAATTTTGTTCAGGACCGGCAGAGAAATGACTTTGGAAATCCTGTTCTATCCGGTAGGTTCTGCAGAAATTTGGTTAACCAATGAGTGATCAATGATGCCATGGCATCACCCAGTAAATTTCCCGGTCTAATATCTCTCCTTGGAAAATACTCTAACAGTTATCATGTTTAAACATTTACATGTTCTTTATGAAATACATACTGTGATTGGGGCTGTTAGTCCTGAGACTCTTTGGTGCGTAAGACAGGAACATAGAATCCGGAAGTGGAGACAAACACCACTAACCGCATGAGGAAGTGGTGAGGCTTTTTCTCTTTTCCTGAGAAACAAAGTGCAATGGGAGTCTAAGAAATGATTCGTATAGGGTGGAAGGGTGTGTGCAAGGGAGGATGTGAGTGTGCCTCGGAGAATGAATAAGTGCTCTCTGATGAAGTTAGGAAAAGTGCAGGGGAGGGATGGATTCCTCGTTCCTTACATGTAATGTTCTGCTCCCCAACCCTGAGAGAAAAAACCCCAAATAGGAGAGGGTTGTTTATAATCAGAGACCTGGCTGCCTCTGATATATTCCCTGCTCTTACTTTTGGAGCCATTTACCACCTCTCCACTATTATTACCCCACCCCAAGCCATCACCACTTCGCACCTGGGATACAGTCAAACTCCTTAAACTCACCTCCCTGCTGCTTCTCTTGTTCCCCGAATCATCTATTTGGTAAACAGCAGTTAATATGGTAATTTTAAGTCATAAATTGAATCATGTCACTCCCACTTTGCAAACTCTCCAGTGGCTTCCCATGATGCTAAGGATAAAGATACAAATCCTCACCCTAATATTTGAAGGCCTAATGCATTCTGACCACTTGATGCATTCAGACCTCCAGCCTCATTTCTCCTGTGCTTTCCTAGAGCAGCACCCCCCGCACTCTGTCCTTATTTTCCTTTCTGAAGCCAATATGCATATTTCTGCCTCAGGGCCTTGGCACTTGCTGCCTCAGCTTGGAATGATCTTCTCCTAGATATTTGCAAAGCTCTCTTTCCTTTCTCTTTTTTTTTTTTATTGTTGGGGATTCATTGAGGGTACAATAAGCCAGTTACACTGATTACAATTGTTAGGTAAAGTCCCTCTTGCAATCATGTCTTGCCCCCATAAAGTGTGACACACACTAAGGCCCCACCCCCCTCCCTCCATCCCTCTTTCTGCTTCCCCCCCCATAACCTTAATTGTCATTAATTGTCCTCATATCAAAATTGAGTACATAGGATTCATGCCTCTCCATTCTTGTGATGCTTTACTAAGAATAATGTCTTCCACTTCCATCCAGGTTAATACGAAGGATGTAAAGTCTCCATTTTTTTTAATGGCTGAATAGTATTCCATGGTATACATATACCACAGCTTGTTAATCCATTCCTGGGTTGGTGGGCATTTAGGCTGTTTCCACATTTTGGCGATTGTAAATTGAGCTGCAATAAACAGTCTAGTACAAGTGTCCTTATGATAAAAGGATTTCTTTCCTTCTGGGTAGATGCCCAGTAATGGGATTGCAGGATCACATGGGAGGTCTAGGTTGAGTGCTTTGAGGTTTCTCCATACTTCCTTCCAGAAAGGTTGTACTAGTTTGCAGTCCCACCAGCAGTGTAAAAGTGTTTCCTTCTCTCCACATCCACGCCAGCATCTGCAGTTTTGAGATTTTGTGATGTGGGCCATTCTCACTGGGGTTAGATGATATCTCAGGGATGTTTTGATTTGCATTTCTCTAATATATAGAGATGATGAACATTTTTTCATGTGTTTGTTAGCCATTCGTCTGTCATCTTTAGAGAAAGTTCTATTCATGTCTCTTGCCCATTGATATAAGGGATTGTTGGCTTTTTTCATGTGGATTAATTTGAGTTCTCTATATATCCTGGTTATCAAGCTTTTGTCTGATTGAAAATATGCAAATATACTTTCCCATTGTGTGGGTTGTCTCTTTGCTATGGTTATTGTCTCCTTAGCTGTACAGAAGCTTTTCAGTTTAATGAGGTCCCATTTGTTTATTTTTGTTGTTGTTGCAATTGCCATGGCAGTCTTCTTCATGAAGTCTTCCCCCAGGCCAATATCTTCCAGTGTTTTTCCTATGCTTTCTTTGAGGATTTTTATTGTTTCATGCCTTAAATTTAAGTCCTTTATCCATCTTGAATCAATTTTTATGAGTGGGGAAAGGTGTGGGTCCAGTTTCAGTCTTTTACATGTAGACATCCAGTTCTCCCAACACCATTTATTGAATAGGGAGTCTTTCCCCCAAGGTAAGTTCTTGTTTGGTTTATCGAAGATTAGGTGGTTGTAAGATGTTAGTTTCATTTCTTGGTGTTCAATTCGATTCCAAGTGTCTATGTCTCTGTTTTTGTGCCAGTATACCATGCTGTCTTGACCACTATGGCTTTGTAGTACAGACTAAAATCTGGTATGCTGATGCCCCCAGTTTTATTTTTGTTACTAAGAACTGCCTTAGCTATACGGGTTTTTTTCCGGTTCCATACAAAACACAGAATCATTTTTTCCAAATCTTGAAAGTACGATATAGGTACTTTGATAGGAATGGCATTGAATAGGTAGATTGCTTTGGGAAGTATAGACATTTTAACAATGTTGATTCTTCCCGTCCATGAGCATGGTATGTTCTTCCATTTGTTAATATCCTCTGCTATTTCCTTTCTGAAGATTTCATAGTTTTCTTTATAGAGGTCCTTCACCTCCTTCATTAGGTATATTCCTAGGTATTTAATTTTCTTTGAAACTATGGTGAAGGGAGTTGTGTCCTTAATTAGCTTCTCATCTTGACTGTTATTTGTGTACACAAAGGCTACTGACTTGTGGACATTGATTTTGTATCCTGAAACATTACTGTATTTTTTGATGACTTCTAGGAGTCTTGTGGTTGAGTCTTTGGGGTTCTCTAAGTATAAGATCATGTCGTCAGCAAAGAGGGAGAGTTTGACCTCCTCTGCTCCCATTTGGATTCCCTTTATTTCCTTGTCTTGCCTAATTGTATTGGCTAGAACTTCCAGCACTATGTTGAATAGTAAAGGTGACAGAGGACAACCTTGTCTGGTTCCAGTTCTAAGAGGAAAAGCTTTCAGTTTTACTCCATTCAGTAAAATATTGGCTGTGGGTTTGTCATAGATAGCTTCAATCAGTTTTAGAAATGTGCCACCTATGCCTATACTCTTCAGTGTTCTAATTAGAAAAGGATGCTGGATTTTATCAAATGCTTTTTCTGCATCTATTGAGAGGATCATGTGATCTTGATTTTTGCCTCTGTTAATATGGTGGATAACGTTTATGGACTTGCGTATGTTAAACCAGCCTTGCATCCCTGGGATGAAGCCTACTTGATCATGATGAATGACTTTTTTGATGATAAGCTGTAATCTATTGGCTAGGATTTTGTTGAGAATTTTTCCATCTATATTCATGAGTGAGATTGGTCTGAAATTCTCCTTTTTGTTTGGGTCTTTTCCTGGTTTTGGTATCAGGGTGATGTTTGCTTCATAGAATGTGTTGGGGAAGATTCCTTCTTCCTCAGTTTTTTGGAATAATTTCTGCAGTACAGGAATAAGCTCTTCCTTGAAGGTTTGATGGAATTCTGGAGTGAAGCCATCTGGACCAGGGCATTTTTTAGTTGGAAGCTTTTTTATTGTTTCTTTGATCTCAGTGCTTGAAATTAGTCTGTTCAGGAGCTCTATTTCTTCCTGGCTAAGTCTAGGGAGAGGGTGTGATTCCAAATATTGATCCATTTCCTTCACATTGTCAAATTTCTGGGCATAGAGTTTCTGGTAGTATTCAGAGATGATCTCTTGTATCTCTGTGGGATCAGTTGTTATTTCCCCTTTATCGTTTCTGATTGAGGTTACTAGAGATTTTACTTTTCTATTTCTAGTTAGTCTGGCCAATGGTTTATCTATTTTATTTATTTTTTCAAAAAACCAACTCCATGTTTCATTAATTTTCTGAATGATTCTTTTGTTTTCAATTTCATTGATCTCTGATTTGATTTTGGATATTTCTTTTCTTCTACTGAGTTTAGGCTTAGATTGTTCTTCTTTTTCCAATTCCATAAGATCTCTTGTGAGATTGTTGATGTGCTCTGTTTCTGTTTTTCGAATGTAGGCATCTAAAGTGATGAATTGTCCTCTCAAAACTGCTTTTGCAGTATCCCACAGGTTTTGGTAGCTTGTGTCTTCATTGTTGTTATGCTCAAGGAAGTTAATGATTTCCTGTTTTATTTCTTCCTGCACCCATCTGTTATTCAACAGAAGATTGTTTAATTTCCATGCCTTTAGGTGGGGTCGAGCATTTTTGTTAGAGTTGAGTTCCACCTTTAGTGCCTTATGGTCTGAGAAGTTACAAGGTAAAATTTCAATTCTTTTGATTCTGTTGATATTTGTTTTGTGTCCCAGGATATGATCAATTTTGGAGAATGTTCCATGGGGTGATGAGAAGAATGTATATTCTTTATCTTTGGGGTGGAGTGTTCTATATGCGTCTGTCAAGAATAGTTGTTCTAGGGTCTCATTTAAATCTCTTATATCTTTGTTTAATTTCTGTTTAGAGGATCTGTCCAGCTCTGTAAGAGGTGTTTTAAAGTCCCCTGTTATGATGGTATTATCAGATATCATATTGCTCAGACTGAGTAAGGTCTGCTTCAAGAATCTGGGAGCATTTAAATTGGGTGCATAAATATTTAGAATTGAAATGTCTTCCTGTTGTATTTTTCCCTTGACCAATATAAAGTGACCATCGTTGTCTTTTTTGACTTTAGTTGCTTTAAATCCACATGTATCTGAAAATAAGATCGCAACTCCTCTTTTCTTCTGAATTCCATTTGCCTGAAAAATTGTCTTCCAACCCTTGACTCGTAGCTTTAATTTGTCTTTTGAAGCCAGGTGTGTTTCTTGCAGACAGCAAATGGATGGCTTGTGTTTTTTAATCCAGTCAGCCAATCTATGTCTCTTCAGTGGGGAATTCAAGCCATTAACATTTATGGAGATAATTGATAAGTGTGGTAGTATTCTATTCGTCTTATTTGGTGAGAGTCCATTGCTTAGTTTTATCTTTTGCATCAGTGTGGAGGTCAGGTTCTGTCCTTTGATTTCTGAGTTCTTACTTTGCTGCTGATCCATTGTGGTGGTCAGTGTGCAGAACAGGTTGAAGTATTTCCTGTAGAGCCGGTCTTGTTGTGGTGAATTTCCTCAATGTTTGTATATCCGTAAATGATTTGATTTCTCCGTCAATTTTGAAGCTTAGCTTAGCAGGGTACAGAATTCTGGGCTGGAAATTGTTCTGTTTAAGTAGATTAAAGGTAGATGACCATTGTCTTCTTGCTTGGAAAGTTTCATTGGAGAAGTCTGCGGTCACTCTGATGGATTTGCCCCTGTAGGTCAACTGGCGCTTACTCCTGGCAGCTTGCAGAATCTTTTCTTTTGTCTTGACTTTGGACAGGTTCATCACAATGTGTCTTGGAGAAGCTCGGTTAGAGTTGAGGCGACCTGGGGTCCGATATCCCTCTGAAAGCAGTGTGTCAGAATCTTTGGTGATGTTTGGGAAATTTTCTTTTATAATATTCTCTAGTATGGCTTCCATTCCTCTGGGGCATTCTTCTTCCCCTATTGGAATTCCTATAACTCGTATGTTGGAATGCTTCATAAAGTCCCATAATTCTGACAGTGAACGTTCTGCTTTCTCTCTCTTCTTTTCTGCCTCTTTTACTATCTGAGTTATCTCAAAAACTTTGTCTTCTACCTCTGAAATTCTTTCTTCTGCATGGTCTAACCTGTTGCTGATACTTTCTATTGCATCTTTAAGTTCCCTGATTGACTGTTTCATTTCCTTCAGCTCTGCTATATCCTTTTTATATTCTTCATATCGTTCATCTCTGATTTGATTCTGTTTTTGGATTTCCTTTTGGTTATTTTCCATTTTATTAGCAGTTTCCTTGATTGTTTCCATCATTTCTTTCATTGTTTTCAACATGTGTATTCTAAATTCCCTTTCTGTCATTCCTAACATTTCTGTATAGGTGGATTCCTCTGCAGTAGCTACCTCGTGGTCCCTTGGCGGGGTTGTTCTGGACTGGTTCTTCATGTTGCCTGGAGTTTTCTGCTGATTCTTCCTCATGAGTGATTTCTTTTATCTGTTTCCTTGCCCTAATTTTCCTTTCACTTCCTCTTGCTCTTTAAGTTCTTGTGCCTGTGGAAGTTGTGGGCGGGTTTAGACGGATTGAACACACGCGATCACTTGCCGGTTTTCCATTGTTTTAGTCCTCCTGTTGGGGTCCAGAAGTCTCTCGCTGACTCCCTGTATCCTCATAGGAGTGATGATAGGCAGATCCCACCAGCCAGAGATGCCTGGAGTCCTATCTCCCCAGTCTCACGGTGCCCAGATGCAAGGAAGCTGTTACTCGGCTGCCATCTTGCTCCGCCTCCTCTCTTTCCTTTCTCTTGTCTGCACAAATATCACTCCTCCCCCACCTCTCTTCCCCTTTTCTGGCCTTCCTAACTCATAGCAGCCCTGCCCACTCTCTACCCTTTTACCTCTTTTTTCCTACTAGTACTTATTTCTGAACATTATGTGTTTGGTTTGCACACCCCACTGCACTATATGCTTGACCAATATTTGCCAAAGAATGAGTGAATCAGTGATCATTTCTCAATCCTTCTTTGACTTTTGTGTGTCCTTGCCAATTTTGAGAATTACAGGTTGGATATTTACTGTACTGTTCTGAGTTAGTCCCGTTCATTTGGATTCTTCTGATGTTTCCCACAATGAGATCCAGGTAAAGCAGCGCTGGGCTATGCCCTTCTAATGGCACCTTGTTGGTGGCACAGGTTTTCATTTGCCCCATGACTGGGGATGTTCACTCTGGGTGCTTGATTAAGGTGGGTATTAGTTTCTAGGCCTGCTACAGAGAGGGTGGCTTCAGCAATGGAAGTTTATTTTCTTGCAGTTCTGGAGTCTGGATGTCTGAGATCAAGGGGTCGGTGGGTCTGGTGTCTTCTGCAACTTTCTCCTTGGGGTGCAGGTGGGTCTCACTAGGACCTCACATGGTTGTCCCCAGCTCTGTGTTTTCTGTGTCCTAAACTCCTTTTTCTTATGAGGACACCAGACATATTGGATCAGGGCCCATCCATATGACCCCATTTAATCTCCTCCTTAAAAGTCCCATCTTTAAATACAGTGACAGTGGCAGTCTAAGGTGGAGGGGTAGGACGTCAACATGTACATTTTGTGGGGCTTTTTCATGGTAAACTTACTCTTTTCTCCTTTGTTAGTAATAGGCCAACAGCCCCCCAAAAGACCCAAGTCTGTCTCAGCCTGTCTTGGCCTTGGTCCCCAGTGTGCCCCCCCCCACTTGTGTTAAATCCAGGAACAGTTTTCAGAATAGAATAAGGAAGTTCCCTGAGTTCTCAAAAACTCCTAGCCACAGGTAAAACAATGGTGAAAACTTACTCAAGCAGAATTTCCCAAGCTACTGAGTCTCCCAAGAGCTGTCCTAGTGCCAATTGCCACAATGTAACCCCCTGAGCCAACTCATTATAACTCCCGCCATGTTGTAGCCCACCTCCGACTGTAACCCCGCCCCTGAGCTAACAGGCCACATTCTTCTTCTGTGTTCACCAGCTTGCCTGCCAACACACAGCACAAAAATAGTATAAAAATCAGCCTGCTCCTCATTTCGGGGCCATTTGCCCTTTGGGTCAACAGCCCACCTGCGCAGGTGTAATAAATCACTATCTGATTTATACCTGAAGTGGGGTCCAAGTTTTTTTTCCGGGTGGCACATGAGTACAACATTAGTTAATGAGTCATTTGGAGGGAGATATTGTAAAAATACAGAAGTATCCCATTCTTCATTGACTTTCAATTTATTTATTTATTTGACAGAGTCTCACTCCGTCACCCTGGGTACACTGCCATGGCATCATAGCTCACAGAAACCTTGAACTCTTGGGTGCAAGCCATCCTTTTGCCTTCAATTTTCATTATTGGTAGAGACAGGGTCTCATTCTTGCTCAGGCTGCTCTCAACCCCATAAGCTTAGGCAATCCTCCCACCTCAGCCTCCCAGAATATGAGGATCATAGGCGTGAGGCACTGTGCCCAGTCTTATTCACTTATTTATTTATAATAGTATGGACTTTGGGTTTTCTATCTCTTTTAATGGATTAAAATCCATTATCATCTTGATTTATCTCGATGAGTTCATCCCAGATTTAGCCCAATGGAGCTCTCTACCAGCCAGCTTCTACGTCCTATTGACATAGCCCCATCATTTTTGGTCTTTCCTTTCAGGCATAAGGTATTCCAAACTCATGTTGGAATTTTCCCAGCTCCAGCCCTCAAATTGATAATTTCCTCAGGGAACCCTAGTTTCTTTCAGGGAAGAATAGTATTTAGAAGCCAAAAATTGGGAGCTAGGTGCACATATTGCTTTTGGGTATTGCTGCTACAAGCCCTGTTAGTTGATAGAGATAGGGAAGATGTATGTGTACACACACACACACACACACACACACACACACACACACTCTCACACACTCACACACACACACTGCCATATCTATCATCTCTATCTCTACTTATGATTTATCTATCATCTGTCTTAAAAATTCCTTTGTTGATCAAATTCCTTTGTTTCTCTCTAAAACTTCCATTTCCAAGCCAATGCTACAGGGTTCATTTTAGCTTTCTTACTCCCTATAGTTGTAAGTCCCCCCTCAGAGGGGGGGACTTGCTCCCTATCTTTGACATATTTTACTTGTTAACTAATCTCATTGCCTTTGCACCGTCCCTCACACAGATGACTTCCTTACCTTGCTCAGTTTCATCTGCTCCTGCTGGGCCACCCAGTTCCACAAAGGCCTTTCTTACCCTGCTCAGCAGGGACCCCTTCCTCATATGGATTTCCCCTTTTCACTGTCTAGGCTTGACTCCCCACACCAGGCTGTCCCCTCCCAGAGGGAAGGCCCATTACCCAGCGCAGGCTTGGTCACCTCCCAATGCCCTGCACTGGGTCTCCTTCCTCTGCGGATGTTTTCCTCTCTGTGCTGCCCTGACACCCTGCCCTGGGCCACCACAGCAGCCCTACCACCAGCCCGGAGGCCCACCTTGCTTTGCCCACCTCCAGCTTCAGGACAGAAGTATTCAAGGAAAGGGAAGAAGTAGGGGAGGGGGAAGTGGTTTCTGGATATTCCGGTTTTGTTTTTAGTTTCTGACTTGTGGCTGCAGGGTTTATCTTTTTTTTTCAACCTTTACCTTCAATTGTAGGTTCCTTAAATTACACATAGGTAAGTATACACATTTAAGACATAGTCTCTTTCATTTACCACTGTCCTGGAAATGAATTTTAATTTAGATTTGATCAACAAAGGCCTATGCTTTCAAATTTCATTTTGAAAAAATCTGACGTCTGATACTACTATGAGACAAAGTTGTCCTATCTTGTTTCGGTGATGCAGGTAAATGTAGTCTTTTCTCTTACACATGTTCTCTCCTTTTGTTGATTTTTTATACTACTGGGCAAGCATCTTCTTCCACAGAGGCTGGCTCATGCCCCTGGCGGTTAGAGGACTTCTTCTGGCCCTAGGGTAGATACACCACCTAAGCGCATCATGCAGAGTCCTTTTTGATTTTTTTTTTTTTTTTGAGACAGTGTCACTATGTTGTCCTCAGTAGAGTGCCGTGGCGTCACAGCTCACACGAACCTCAAACTCTTGGGCTTAAGCGATTCTTTTGCTCAGCCTCCCAAGTAGCTGGGACTACAAGCACCCACGATGTCCGGCTATATTTTTGTAGCAGTTGTCATTGTTTAGCTGGCCTGCACCAGGTTTGAACCCACCACCCTTGGTGCACAGGCGCAGAACCCAGAGTCCTTTCTGAAAAAGCAGTAGGGATGCAGGGAGATCGCTCATTTCTTTAGAGATTGCAAATGGTAAGAACCACGCAGACCCAGAGATACTGAGGGTCATCTTTGCTGCTACAAGGAAAGGTCCTTTTGGGAAGAAAATCATCATGGAGGGTAGCAGAGAGACAAAGATGCCCCTTTGATGACATAGTTCTATACCCTTAATTCACCAATGCCTAGAGCCAGAATATTCCTTGACTTCCAAATACAGTATTTGATAAAACCTTTTCCCCGTACCTTGGCTAGAATGAATCGGGTTTGAAGTTAAGAGTGAATTGAGTTTAAGCAATAGTCAGTTGCAAATGAAACAGTCCTAGAAAAGATGGCTTTATAAATATATATGTATAGTGTAGGTGTGTGTATCGTGCCCACACACACTTTTTTTTGGCCATAGGATGAAATCTTCCATAGAATCAAAAGCATAACACTTTGATGGAACCAGGGACAGGGCTCCCAAGGCCCTGATCACTTCGTCTTTTGCCTTCACTGATACTCTCTAGTGTACCCTATTAAGCCCTGAAGATTTGCAGGGCAAAAGTTAAAGTACAGGCTAGAGCAATAAATATATTACATTAAGGGATTTATCCCCTCCAGTATAGGACCCTATTTTAATGAATTAAATGTGAAATATTCACAAGACCCTACTGAGCACTTAAAGAATCTAAATGTCTCCTTCAGAGTGGTTTTTTGGAGGGTGTCAACTATTTTATTTTATTTGATTTTTTAATTGTTGGGGATTCATTGAGGGTACAATAAGCCAGGTTACACTGATTGCAATTGTTAGGTAAAGTCCCTCTTGCAATCATGTCTTGCCCCCATAAAGTGTGACACACACCAAGGCCCCACCCCCCTCCCTCCGTCCCTCTTTCTGCTTCCCCCCCATAACCTTAATTGTCATTAATTGTCCTCATATCAAAATTGAGTACATAGGATTCATGCCTCTCCATTCTTGTGATGCTTTACTAAGAATAATGTCTTCCATTTCCATCCAGGTTAATACGAAGGATGTAAAGTCTCCATTTTTTTTAATGGCTGAATAGTATTCCATGGTATACATATACCACAGCTTGTTAATCCATTCCTGGGTTGGTGGGCATTTAGGCTGTTTCCACATTTTGGCGATTGTAAATTGAGCTGCAATAAACAGTCTAGTACAAGGGTCCTTATGATAAAAGGATTTTTTTCCTTCTGGGTAGATGCCCAGTAATGGGATTGCAGGATCAAATGGGAAGTCTAGGTTGAGTGCTTTGAGGTTTCTCCATACTTCCTTCCAGAAAGGTTGTACTAGTTTGCAGACCCACCAGCAGTGTAAAAGTGTTCGCTTCTCTCCACATCCACGCCAGCATCTGCAGTTTTGAGATTTTGAGATGTGGGCCATTCTCACTGGGGTTAGATGATATCTCAGGGTTGTTTTGATTTGCATTTCTCTAATATATAGAGATGATGAACATTTTTTCATGTGTTTGTTAGTCATTCGTCTGTCATCTTTAGAGAAAGTTCTATTCATGTCTCTTGCCCATTGATATATGGGATTGTTGGCTTTTTTCATGTGGATTAATTTGAGTTCTCTATAGATTCTAGTTATCAAGCTTTTGTCTGATTGAAAATATGCAAATATCCTTTCCCATTGTGTAGGTTGTCTCTTTGCTTTGGTTATTCTCTCCTTAGCTGTACAGAAGCTTTTCAGTTTAATGAAGTCCCAATTGTTTATTCTTGTTGTTGTTGCAATTGCGATGGCAGTCTTCTTCATGAAGTCTTTCCCCAGGCCAATATCTTCCAGTGTTTTTCCTATGCTTTCTTGGAGGATTTTTATTGTTTCATGCCTTAAATTTAAGTCCTTTATCCATCTTGAATCAATTTTTATGAGTGGGGAAAGGTGTGAGTCCAGTTTCAGTCTTTTACATGTAGACATCCAGTTCTCCCAACACCATTTATTGAATAGGTTGTCTTTCCCCCAAGGTATGTTCTTGTTTGATTTATCGAAGATTAGGTGGTTATAAGATGTTAGTTTCATTTCTTGGTTTTCAATTTGATTCCAAGTGTCTATGTCTCTGTTTTTGTGCCAGTACCATGCTGTCTTGAGCACTATGGCTTTGTAGTACAGACTAAAATCTGGTAGGCTGATGCCCCCAGCTTTATTTTTATTACTAAGAACTGCCTGGTAATAAAACCCGTACTTAGCTATACGGTGTTTTTTACAGTTCCATACAAAACACAGAATCATTTTTTTCAAATCTTGAAAGTACAATGTTGGTATTTTGATAGGAATGGCATTGAATAGGTAGATTGCTTTGGGAAGTATAGACATTTTAACAATGTTGATTCTTCCCGTCCATGAGCATGGTATGTTCTTCCATTTGTTAATATCCTCTGCTATTTCCTTTCTGAAGATTTCATAGTTTTCTTTATAGAGGTCCTTCACCTCCTTCATTAGGTATATTCCTAGGTATTTAATTTTCTTTGAAACTATGGTGAAGGGAGTTGTGTCCTTAATTAGCTTCTCATCTTGACTGTTATTTGTGTATACAAAGGCTACTGACTTGTGGACATTGATTTTATATCCTGAAACATTACTGTATTTTTTGATGACTTCTAGGAGTCTTGTGGTTGAGTCTTTGGGGTTCTCTAAGTATAAGATCATGTCGTCAGCAAAGAGGGAGAGTTTGACCTCCTCTGCTCCCATTTGGATTCCCTTTATTTCCTTGTCTTGCCTAATTGTATTGGCTAGAACTTCCAGCACTATGTTGAATAGTAAAGGTGACAGAGGACAACCTTGTCTGGTTCCAGTTCTAAGAGGAAAAGCTTTCAGTTTTACTCCATTCAGTAAAATATTGGCTGTGGGTTTGTCATAGATAGCTTCAATCAGTTTTAGAAATGTGCCACCTATGCCTATACTCTTCAGTGTTCTAATTAGAAAAGGATGCTGGATTTTATCAAATGCTTTTTCTGCATCTATTGAGAGGATCATGTGATCTTGATTTTTGCCTCTGTTAATATGGTGGATAACGTTTATGGACTTGCGTATGTTAAACCAGCCTTGCATCCCTGGGATGAAGCCTACTTGATCATGATGAATGACTTTTTTGATGATAAGCTGTAATCTATTGGCTAGGATTTTGTTGAGGATTTTTGCATCTAAATTCATGAGTGAGATTGTTCTGAAATTCTCCTTTTTGGTTAGGTCTTTTCCTGGTTTTGGTATCAGGTTGATGTTTGCTTCATAGAATGTGTTGGGGAAGATTCCTTCTTCCTCAATTTTTTGGAATAATTTCTGCAGTACAGGAATAAGCTCTTCCTTGAAGGTTTGATAGAATTCTGGAGTGAAGCCATCTGGACCACGGCATTTTTTGGTTGGAAGATTTTTTTATTGTTTCTTTAATCTCAGTGCTTGAAATTGGTCTGTTCAGGAGCTCTATTTCTTCCTGGCTGAGTCTAGGGAGAGGGTGTGATCCCAAATATTTATCCATTTCCTTCACATTGTCAAATTTCTGGGCATAGAGTTTCTGGTAGTATTCAGAGATGATCTCTTGTATCTCTGTGGGATCAGTTGTTATTTCCCCTTTATCATTTCTGATTGAGGTTACTAGAGATTTTACTTTTCTGTTCCTCGTTAGTCTGGCCAATGGTTTATCTATTTTATTTATTTTTTCAAAAAACCAAATCCTTGTTTCATTAATTTTCTGAATGATTCTTTTGTTTTCAATTTCATTGATCTCTGATTTGATTTTGGATATTTCTTTTCTTCTACTGAGTTTAGGCTTAGAT
Organism: Nycticebus coucang; assembly: GCF_027406575.1. Taxonomy (NCBI): domain Eukaryota; kingdom Metazoa; phylum Chordata; class Mammalia; order Primates; family Lorisidae; genus Nycticebus; species Nycticebus coucang. The sequence continues at coordinate 13,265,862 of NC_069780.1, forward strand.
TGTTCTTCTTTTTCCAATTCCATAAGATCTCTTGTGAGATTGTTGATGCGCTCTCTTTCTGTTTTTTGAATGTAGGCATCTAAAGTGATGAATTTTCCTCTCAAAACTGCTTTTGCAGTATCCCACAGGTTTTGGTAGCTTGTGTCTTCATTGTTGTTATGTTCAAGGAAGTTAGTGATTTCCTGTTTTATTTCTTCCTGTACCCATCTGTTATTCAACAGAAGATTGTTTAATTTCCATGCCTTTGGTTGGGGTCGAGCATTTTAGTTAGAGTTGAGTCCCACCTTTAGTGCCTTATGGTCTGAGAAGATACAAGGTAAAATTTCAATTCTTTTGATTCTGTTGATATTTGTTTTGTGTCCCAGGATATGATCAATTTTGGAGAATGTTCCATGGGGTGATGAGAAGAATGTATATTCTTTATCTTTGGGGTGGAGTGTTCTATATGCATCTATGAAGCACAGTTGTTCTAGGGTCTCATTTAAATCTCTTATATCTTTGTTTAATTTCTGTTTAGACGATCTGTCCAGCTGTGTAAGAGGAGTGTTAAAGTCCCCTGTTATGATGGTATTATCAGATATCATATTGCTCAGACTGAGTAAGGTCTGCTTCAAGAATCTGGGAGCATTTAAATTGGGTGCATAGATATTTAGAATTGAAACGTCTTCTTGTTGTATTTTTCCCTTGACCAATATAAAGTGACCATCTTTGTCTTTTTTGACTTTAGTTGCTTTAAATCCACATGTATCTGAAAATAAGATTGCAACTCCTCTTTTCTTCTGAATTCCATTTGCCTGAAAAATTGTCTTCCAACCCTTGACTCGGAGCTTCAATTTGTCTTTTGAAGCCAGGTGTGTTTCTTGCAGACAGCAAATGGATGGCTTGTTTTTTTTTGTAGAGACAGAGTCTCACTCTATGGCCCTTGGTAGAATGCCGTGGCCTCACACAGCTCACAGCAACCTCCAACTCCTGGGCTTAAGCAATTCCATTGCCTCAGCCTCCCAAGTAGCTGGGACTACATGCGCCCACCACAACGCCCGGCTATTTTTCGGTTGCAGTTTGGTCAGGGCCGGGTTTGAACCCACCACCCTCAGTATATGGGGCCGGCGCCTTACCGACTCAGCCACAGGCACCAGCCGGCTTGTGTTTTTTAATCCAGTCAGCCAATCTATGTCTCTTCAGTGGGGAATTCAAGCCATTAACATTTATTGAGATAATTGATAAGTGTGGTAGTATTCTATTCGTCTTATTTGGTGAGAGTCCATTGCTTAGTTTTATCTTTTGCATCAGTGTGGAGGTTAGGTTCTGTCCTTTAATTTCTGAGTTCTTCCTTTGCTGCTGATCCATTGTGGTGGTCAGTGTGCAGAACAAGTTGAAGTATTTCCTGTAGAGCTGGTGTTGTTGTGGCGAATTTCCTCAATGTTTGTATATCCATAAGTGATTTGATTTCTCCATCAATTTTTAAGCTTAGCTTAGAAGGGTACAGAATTCTGGGCTGGAAATTGTTCCATTTAAGTAGATTAATGGTGGATGACCATTGTCTACTTGCTTGGAAAGTTTCATTAGAGAAGTCTGCGGTCACTCTGATGGATTTGCCCCTGTAGGTCAACTGGCGCTTACTCCTGGTAGCTTGCAGAATCTTTTCTTTTGTCTTGACTTTGGACAGGTTCATCATAATGTGTCTTGGAGAAGCTCGGTTAGAGTTGAGGCGACCTGGGGTCCGATATCCCTCTGAAAGCAGTGTGACAGAATCTTTGGTGATATTTGGGAAATTTTCTTTTATAATATTCTCTAGTATGGCTTCCATTCCTCTGGGGCATTCTTCTTCCCCTTCTGGGATTCCTATAACTCGTATGTTGGAACGCTTCATAAAGTCCCATAATTCTGACAGTGAACGTTCTGCTTTCTCTCTCTTCTTTTCTGCCTCTTTTACTATCTGAGTTATCTCAAGAACTTTGTCTTCTACCTCTGAAATTCTTTTTTCTGCATGGTCTAACCTGTTGCTGATACTTTCCATTGCATCTTTAAGTTCCCTAATTGACTATTTCAGTTCCTTCAGCTCTGCTATATCCTTTTTATATTCTTCATATCATTCATCTCTGATTTGATTCTGTTTTTGGATTTCCTTTTGGTTATTTTCCACTTTATTAGCAGTTTCCTTCATTGTTTCCATCATTTCCTTCATTGTTTTCAACATGTGTATTCTAAATTCCCTTTCTGTCATTCCTAACATTTCTTTATAGGTGGAATCCTCTGCAGTAGCTTCCCTTGGCGGGGTTGTTCTGGACTGGTTTTTCATGTTGCCTGGAGTTTTCTGCTGATTCTTCCTCATGAGTGATTTCTTTTATCTGTTTCCTTGCCCTAATTTTTCTTTCACTTCCTCTTGCTCTTTAAGTTCTTGTGCCTGTGGACTAAGGGTTACAGGACCAGAAGGGTGAGAAGGTTGAAGAGCAAAAAAGGGATGAAAGAAAGGAGGACCAAGTGATAAGAAAAAAAAAAAAAAAGAAATAGAGAAAGGAGAGGGGATGTGTAAAAGGAATATTGACAAAAAGAAGAGGGGCACAGAAAGAGGGACACAGAGCAATATAGGTGTACAGTAGGGTACTTTGACAGAACCTTAAAAAAACCCCACCTTCTGGGGGTGCCCAGTTGGGTGGTTCCCTTGAGGTCAGCTGCTCTTTGCTAACCTGATCAGACACAGTACCCCACCTCCACCAAGTAGAGAGGAAAGACAAAAATGCTACAAATCAAACCAAAACAAGCAAACAGAAAATTTTACAGGATAAAATTGGGTGAAAAACCAAAGAATAGCAGTAGAAACACTAGCAAAAATGAAGTTCTAGTTATTGAAAACGGCAGCAATGGGAAATTATAATTAAACTAGAAAAATTGAGAAAGAAAAAGGATCTATATGGAAAAGGTTGAAATTAAAAAACAAAACAACATCAACAACATCAAAATAAAGAAAAAAAAAACAACCAAACCAAAAAAAAAAAAAAAACACAACCAAAAACAAAGCAGTATGTATACGTTATTGAAGATTGTCTGGGCAACACGTGGTCTTGTGGGGTATGAGATGTTAATCACAGTTCTGATGCAACTGGAGGCTGCTGATTTCTCAAACCCCAGCAGGTAGACACCCTAAATCTCTCTCAGCCCACTTAAGAGGCAGTTTGAACTTGTAAACTTGCTGAGCAGAAGCTTTCCCAGGAAAGTGCTTGTCACTGGAATCACTGCTGAAGTGGCTATCCACTTACCCAGTGTGCCAAAACTGGTCTCACTCTGTCCCTGAAGGTTAGGGCTGCAGGGCGGCTCAGACCCCACCCTTAGGCTCCTCGGTCGCTGGGTTACCAGCTCCCGCCTGATTCTAGCTCTGCGACCCTGAGGGCGGAGCTTGCTGGGGCAGATCGCTCACAATGGCTGCCTGTGACCCACAGCCAAACACTAGTAGCTCTGTCTGGCTCAGCGGCTCAGACTGGGGCCCTAGACAATGGCCAAAGTTCTCCACACTCCCGCTCAGGCTCTCCCCAAGGCAGTTCAACTGAGTGCCAAGTCCAAAGACACCAAAACAGTTCACGGGTAAGGCCTTTCTGGTTTGCAGTCTCGCTGCTACTGAACTTACAGTTGCGGGCGGGTTTAGACAGATTGAACACACGCGACCACTTGCCGTTTTTCCACTGTTTTAGTCCTCCTCTTGGGGTCCAGAAGTCTCTCGCTGGCTCCCTGTATCCTCACAGGGGTGATGATAGGCAGATCCCACCAGCCAGAGATGCCTGGAGTCCTATCTCCCCAGGACTCACGGTGCCCAGATGTAAGGAAGCTGTTACTTGGCCGCCATCTTGCTCCGCCTCCTGGAGGGTGTCAACTATTAAGCTCAATTAAATATTATCTTAATTAAACTGGAGTATAGCTGAGATAGGCACTTGTCCCCAGAAGCTTGTGGAAGTTTCCTACCTGGTGCTGAACTCATGCCTGAAGCAAAAAAGTGTGTGAGGGGTGTTGTGCCAGACGTTAGAGGCCACAGAGGCACATGGATTCTTTAGCAATTGTACAGCACAAATTCTCTGGTCAATGCCAGGGACCACAGCCAGGAAGGGTTACTATAAACTCCTAGGAACAGAGGAAGACTTCCCAGAAATCTCCCTCTCCAATTTATGAATATCGCTCACTGTAACTTTACACCTGATTCTCCCCCAGTAGCCTGTGGGAAATCCCCATATTCAATAATAAACACGAATTTGTCAAATGCCAGAGTGGTTTGTCTTGGCATAGAACATATTGCTCTCACAGCTGAACATAAAAGGGATAACTAACTCTAACAGACCCTCAAAGGGATTTATTAACACTGGGACACAAGACAGAAGGAGCCTGGGCTCTTCAGTTGCCTCGGGGAGGAGAGCTACTCTGACCAGGAACACCCGCGTTATAATGTTACTGAGTGGGGAATAAACCTTCTTGTGTTAAGCAGCTGTTTTCTTGGGGGTTGTTTATTGTAGCAACTACTGGTTTCCTAATAGAATATCAATTTTATCTATAACATTGGGATAAAGTTGTTGTGAATGAATGAAACAATCTATTTGAAACATTTGCCAAGGTGCAAACTATTATCCTAATATGATGTATTGATAGTATCTTCACAAAAAACATGTGATAAGTAGAGAAGGAATTATTTCTTTATTTCACAGGTGATACAACTGAACAGAGTGGCTATGTGGCTTGTTTGAGGTTCCTTCATGACTTAGTGACAGGTACAGGGCTAGAACTCTTCATCTTCTGCCCAGTGCCGTTCCGTGACATCTTCCATGATATCGTGCAAGGATTCAGGGGAGTGGAAGGAAGCAAAGGCAGGGGAGTTGCTGGAAGACATGAACGCAGTGATTTCAAGGGTGTCCCTGTGGAGTTGAACCAAATACCACTTTCTGCAGAGGTCATATGTTTGGTTGTCAGTATGTGGACGAGAAACATAACTACACCTTACATATGTTTTAGTTAAATTAAAAGATTGATGTGTATTTTATTTTGAGGTGATTGTGGAAATACCTTTCTCATGTGTAATGGAATTTTCTCCTTTTAGCAATGCTGAAGGCAGTTCATTAAGCTACATATGTTGTCAGTGAAATTTCCCACATGCTTCCATGAAACATTTGTCTTCTCCAGATGGTGTGTCTAAAGCCCAGTTGTTCTTCCAAATAAATTTACGGTTATGACTAATGTACTATCTCTCTAGCCTAGGGGAGAGTTCTTTCCTGGAAAAAGAAATGGTCTCCTACTATCCAAAAGGGGATCAATTTTTCATTGGAAAGTAGGTACTAAACTCTGTTCTAAGACCAAAATTTGGTGGGATATCAGTTTACAGAAATTAATAGGTTGGACATGTTGCTTTTATCCCCCCTCTACCCATAAAATCTGTGTTTTTAAGTTCCCTCAATAAAAGAATCTCAATCACAAAAGTTCCACTGAAGACAGTCCACATATTTCTAACCTCTTGCTTTATAGCTTTGTTCCAAATAATATCTTACTTTTTAAATTAAAATTTCAAACATTTATTATTCAATATTTAATATATGATAAAGAATACTCACAACATATATGTAAGTTGAGAAGCCTGTTAATAAATTGAATGCCCAGGGAACCACCAGTCAACTCAAGAGCTCAGCAATACAAATGCTATTATATTAATCTGTGGTTCCTCATATTTTTACCATTCCCCTCTCCCAACAAGAGCCACTATTGTGCCTTATTTTCATGAACTGATCATAATGATTTATTTATTATTAATACATTATTTTTATTTATAAAATTTATTTATGCATTCTTTATTAAAACAATTATACTTATTATAGTGATAATTATTTATGAAAACCTTAATGGGAGATGATAGAACATGACTTCAGATTGATATTAAAAATAATCCTTAAGCTTCCATCGAGAAAGTTTATGATTTTCAAGTCTGTAAAACTCATGATAGCCCTCTGAGCTTACCAGCGCACATGTTTTATCCTTCTTCAGATAGGAAATGGAGGCCCACACTGGACCCATGTACTAAAAGGTTACAGAGTTGGGCCTAGAACCAGAGTCCTCAGAACCTAAGACCTACGGTCTAAATGACATGCTAAATGACACTGCCAGTGAATGAGTAGCTATCCAGTAGATTTCAAAGGATAAATCTGACACTGTGGGTGACAGCAACATGACTGGGCTTTGATGTGAGTATCTGAGAGGGACCCCTACACTGAGCCATGTGGGGAGGTGGTGGATGAGAAAAGAGAGGCCCTGGTGATAGGTTTTGGAGGCTGTCAGGCCAGAGGACCTGCCCCTTATTTCCTCGAGAAGCCTGGAGGCAGCTAGCCTTGACAAGAAGCCCTTCTAGCTAACCCAATAAGGGGCAGCTGAAGAACAGCAGGAGTAGTGGTGTGGCAGGTGCACAGAATGTCTTCCTGCACCTTAGCCCCTCACCCCAAAGCTGCACAGAGGAGTTCCCCACAGGGTCCTGGAAGTGACTGGGAGCTAACTAGAGAACTTGGAGGGACTTTGGAATGAAGATGAGGAGGACCCAGGCTGACTTACAGGGCATGATGACCAAAATGAATGAGGAGGGGGACAAGACACTTCTGCACGCAGTGGGGACTGAAGCTTGTCAAAGAAAGAATGGACAAATTGTTTCTGCAATACAGCCAGTGTGATAGAAGGTCAGGAAGGGCTGGCAGGCTGTTCCCACAGCACCAGGACAACAGAAGCTACAGCTTAGTTGGGGAGATAGATAACAAAAATCAGGGATGCTGAGCTGGGCGCGGTGGCTGACGCCTGTAATCCTTGCACTCTGGGAGGCCGAGGTGGGAGGACTGTCTGAATTCACAGGTTCAAGACCAGCCTAAGCCAGAGTGAGACCTGGTCTCTAAAAATCGCTGGGCATTATCTCGGGCACCTGTAGTTCCAGCTACGTGGGAGGCTGAGATAAGAGAATCATTTGAGGCCAAGAGTTTGAGGTTGCTATGAGCTGTGGTGCCACTGCACTCTACCAGGGCAACAAATTGAGACTCTGTCTCAAAACAAACAAATGAAAGCAAAACAAAAACAAACTGGGGATGCCATGGGCGATGTGTGGTCTTGACTATGTCCCTAGAGCTATGGCTATGGGAACGTGATGGGCAGTAACCAGGTCCAGACAGAGGCTAATAATGTGCACTGTGTTTTAAGGAGTGTGGGAGCTTATGAATTGGATGAGAGGAAGGCAATTCGGAGGAGAACAATCATGTTCTAAGTTCCAGAGAAGTCAAGCGCATAAAATGTATGGAAAATAGTGAGAAGCCCAGATGTCCAGAAGGTCAGAGACACGTAAGGCAGATCCAGGGCAAGAGTCAGGTCAAGGATGTGGAGGCCAGATTGTAAAGAATCTTGTATGACATATTAATTTCCCCCAACCCTAGATCTACCTATGGCTTTCAGAACTTTCTTTATAAAAGGCAGCTCTGATCATGTCATTTGGCTAAAACTCCCTTAGAACAGGAATCCTTAACTTTATTGTGCCACATAGACATATGCTAGCCTGGTAAAGCTCTGAAAAATATTTTTCATTAATAGATAAGATAACCAAGGAAACCACTTACATTGAAATATAGGTCTGTAGTATTAAAATACTCAGAAAACTTGTAACCCAGGCGCTTCTTTAGTAGTATGTTAACAACCTTTGTAAGTAGGTTTAATACTGTCATTTGAAAATAATCATGAGTACAAGTAATACTTCATGACATCTGTAGCAACTGTAAAGTATTGTGAAAATATCTGATATTGCTTGGTTAACTAAGTTACAGATACTGATAATACTATGTGGCTTATTGCCTGAATTCTTTATATTTTTATTTGTTTATTTTAATTTTGTTTCTCTCTCTCCCTACCCCCCCACTTTTTTTTTTGAGACAGAGTCTCCAACTGTTGCCCTGGGTAGAGTGCCATCACAGCAACCTCCAACTCTTGAGCTCAAGCAATCCTCTTGCCTCACTTTTTCTATTTTTTTTTTTGTAGAGACAGAGTCTCACTTTATGGCCCTCGGTAGAGTGCCGTGGCATCACACAGCTCACAGCAACCTCCAACTCCTGGGCTTAAGCGATTCTCTTGCCTCAGCCTCCCGAGTAGCTGGGACCACAGGCGCCCACCACAACGCCTGGCTAGTTTTTCTATTTTTAATAGAGACAAGGTCTTGCTTTTGCTCAGGCTTGTCTTGAACTCATGAGCTCAAGCAATCTACCTGCCTTGGCCTCCTAGAGTGCCAGGATTACAGGCATTAGCCACTGTGCCTTGCCTATTGCCTGAGTTCTTAATTGAAGGAAATATCACATTTCAGTTAGAGGTTGGTGAAAATAAAGATGTTATTTTTTCCTCCCACCTAAGTTCATGAACCCTTTGAATTCTATGGTCCTTAGGCCTTAGAGAATGATGTATTATTTAATACCTATGCTGTATGAAGCAGAAACTCTCCACTATTAGGGAAGAATGCCTCTTTCTCTCTCCTGGTTTCCATACTTACCCTCCCCCCCCCACCCCCAACAAAGCTGGCCTCTAGCCTTGCTTGTGTTCTTAACCATGGAGGTGGAGTAAGGTTGAGGTGAGTGTACCTTTTAGGATTAGTCTGCAAGGGACAGAGTCCCAAAATAATGGTGGTATTAAACAAGATAGAGTTTATGCCCCTCTCACCTAATGTGCAGGTGGATAATGATGGCAGCTCTGCTCCCTGGCATCCTTCTATCTGCACAGCACAACTCATCATCAGGATGGCCTCTCCAGCTCCAGCAATTTTGTCTATATTTCAGCCAGCTGATAAGAGGAAGGGGCAGAGGTGTATCACATTCTTTGAAAAATGGCTGCTGAAAATTATCACTCGACCATTTTGCTTCCATCTTATTGGCCAGCGCTTAGTTCATGGCCACACCCAATTGCAAGGGAACCTGGGAAATATAATTTTTATTTTATGGAGCCATGGACTTGACTAAAAATTCTATTATGGAAAAAATAGAGAGCAAATATATTGAAGGACAGCCAGCAGTTTCTGCCAAGTGTGCAACAGACACACATCTAGATTGTTAGCACCTAACCCACTGAAGGTCCTGAGTTGGGGGACTGGTCACTTTCGCCTTTCCTGCATAGGCAGTGATACTGTGAGTGAGCCAGCTCACAGACTCAACTTTTCCTCTGCTCAGGTGCTCTGAGATCTAGACTGGGGCCTTAGGGTGCCTGTTACCCTCTCACATAGGCCTTGTTCTCCCATCCTAGTCTTTATGAATAGAGTTGGTTCTCTGCTGACTCATTTATCTTATATCTCTCTTGGTTCAGAAGTCAAAGATGAGGGGTGTCATGCATTGGAGTCCCCTCAGAGATTCAACCGTAGCAAGGAGATGAGTTGGGAGGCTCCCAATACCTTGCAAAGGTTACCATTAATATTAAACTATTATCAGTCTGCAGCTTCCTCTCAGGAAGGTTATCAAGAGCTCTGTTCTATTATCAAAAAAAAGCAGGCTTCTTAGTCATCAGGCTAACAGACTGAGGGAGGTGGAATAGAGAGAGGGGAGAAAAAGCACCCAAAGGGAGAAAATGGGTTAAGAAGAATATTTTATTAGCAATGAAAATATCTTATTTTTGTATATACCTAACAACTTCCTAAGCACTTTTACGTATACTTTTTTTGGGGGGACAGTCTCTTTCTGTCACCCTGGGTGCAGTGCTGTGGCGTCACAGCTCACAGTATCATCTAACTCTGGGGCTTAAGCAATTCTTTTGCCTCAGCTTCCCAAGTAGCTGGGTCTACAGGTGCCTGCCACTACGCCCGGCTGTTTTTTTGTTGCAGTTATTGGTTGGCAGGCCAGTTCCAACCCACCAGCCAAGTGTACGTGGCTGGCGCCCTACTCACTGGGCTACGGGAGCCGAACCCGTATACCTTCTTGATCTGTATGAGTTGGGCTGTTACAGATGAAGAAGGCCAAGATTTCTAGGGTGAAGTTCTTTCCACAGTACTTGAAGCAGGAAAAGACAGTATCTGAAGAGGAGTATGTGTGTGTGTGTTTGTGTTGGGAGGGGAGCAAGGGAGAACTTTCTAGGGAAACAGCAATTAAATCAGCATTGTCTCTCACTAAAGACATGATCAATGAAGCAAAGGAGGGACTTGCTTCAGAGTTTGCCTGGATTTGGCTTTGACTTATATTATGGCCTTTTTAATTCCTGTTTTCTTTTTCTTTTCATTCTTTCTTTTTTTAGGCTAGTCAGGTGAAGCAGTGGGAGTGGAGACAAAGGAATCTGTAACTGGTTGTGCTTAATTAGTTGGAAACACCACTCCCCTCAACCTTTTACTTTCCTTCTGACTTTATCACCTGTTGTTGGTTAAAACGTCCTGGGAGGACAGGACAGAGGCAGAGCTCCAGCCCATCACTGTAGAGATTTCCTGGGACACTCTACAGAGTGCAGGCGGGGCTCAGCGGCCTGAGCATCATCTTCCTTTTTTTCCATGAATGGGCTGGGGGTGGAGGTGAGGGCGCTGGGGATCTAAGTGCCTCCCTTCCACTCAGGGGTGAGTCAAAGGGATTGGGCTATGGAATGAAGTATCTATAGGACTGAATGTCACCTGACCTGGTGCACTTGAGAATCTGCTCCTTATTTCCTGCTTCTGAGCCTGATTTTGTGCTGTTTCTTGATTCTGGAATTACCACATATCCTTCCAATCCTTGACTTTCTAGTTTAAGTCAGCCAGAGTTCATGTTTGCTCCCTAAAGTGACACAACTCTAGCAGGTCCACAGGCAACACAGTGTGTTCTTAGCCCCTAACCTTGGACAGCACCATAGTCTGTGCAGACGCGCTCCTGCATGGGTGCTAGCTAATTTGTGAAGAAAAAGGACTTTTTATTATTTTTTTTTTCTGTTAACAATTTTTTAAATTAAATCATAGCTGTGTATATTAATGCAGTCATGGGGTACAATGTGCTGGGTTTATATACAATTTGAAATATTTTCATCAAACTGGTTAACATAGCCTTCATGGCATTTTCTTAGTTATTGTGTTAAGACATTTATAGTCTACATTTACTAAGTTTCACATGTACCCTTGTAAGATGCACTGTGGGCGTGGTCCCACCAATTACTCTCCCTCCACCCATCCTCCCCCTCCCTTCCCCTCCCTTTCCTCATTCCCCATATTCTTGGGCTGTAATTGCGTTATAGCTTTCATATGAAAGCTATAAATTAGTTTCACAGTAGGGCTGAGTACATTGGATACTTTTTCTTCCATTCTTGAGATACTTTGCTAAGAAGAATATGTTTAGACAGAAGACAAGCTGGAGCCAAGCCGAACGTTCGATAAAAGTATGGAGAATGTAGGAGGAAGCTTTAGGGAGACAAGCTGTAGGTCAGCTGGAGACACATAAATCTGGTTGAGACAGGGACGCGAACTTACGGTCTTAAATTGTCAGCAGGGGAAAAAATAACAAAGTTTGTTTCTCCGCGAAGAAAGATGAGTTAATCAGGTTAATGTGATGGATGCATAATAGGAGTTTGGGTATTTCAGCTGTCATGGAGCATTTTGACTTGACTAGATTTCCGCAGAAATGACCAACCTCACCAAATTGAAAACTTTGTTCAAACTTGGTGATTTGGGCATTCACTGGAGACTGTTACATTTGATGTAACATGCTCCGTGAGGTACATGTTAACTGCCAGAGTGCATAGGAATCAGGCGGAATGGAAAGATTCTGCAATCTGGTAGAATCTATGTGAGCGCAAGCAGCACATTTGACAATCACGGAGCAGATGGTTGAGATGCCTTTGAAAGAATGCCTTGGGCGCCATCTCGTGGTCAATATCATGAATGCACTGACTCCAACTCAGTCTCAATTTGCCAGTGACTGTTTAAGCCTTAAAGAAAGATGGAGACTTTACATCTTTTGTATTTACCTGGAAGGATTTGGAGAACATCCTCCTAAGTAAAGTATAACAAGAATGGAAAAGCAAGTATCCAATGTACTCAGAACTAATATGAAACCAATAGATGAACAACTACATGCCCACACTAGAGAAAAGCACAATTAAATTCAAGGGGGGGGCGGGGGGAGGAGGCAGAGAAGGGAGGAGGGAGCTTGGTGTGCTCTCACCTAACAGGCACAATGTACGGGTATACGTCACACCTCCAGAGGGAAGGGCTCAACTACAACTTGGACTTTAACAAATTCAAACAATGCAACCAATCGTTTGTACCCTCATATTAATCTGAAAATTAAAAAAAAAGTTTACGAAGGCTTTTGGGATGTTGGGACTTGAAACTGTCTCCCCATAGAACCAATGTCCTAAAAGAAGTTACGTTATCCTACTATGGCAAAGACCTGGTGTATTAATCAGGTCTCTGTCAGCTTCAGGTGACAGAAAACTATTTTAGACTAGCTTTAGCAGGGACCAAGGCTAGACCGAAGGCTCAGTGTCACCAGGACCTGCCTCTTCTGTTTCACATGTCCGTGTGGTTTTATCCCCTCTTGCTTTAGGGAAGATTGTTGCCAGAAATCCAGATTTCTAATAATTTTCCATATTATTGTTCAACTACACATGGAAAAATCTCAAGGAAGGACGCTGGCCTGATTGGATCTCATGCCAAGCTTTGTACTAGTCACATGAGTAGGAAAATGGGGCACCATGCTCCCACAGGGGGAGGAGGGGGAGCATCTGTCATGGGGGTGGAGAAGGGATGGGATATGCTACCTTAGGGAGGGGCAGTGGGAAAACTTGCTGGGCAAATGAGCAAGCTAAAAATAGCAGTCCAAACCCGCTACCTTCTACTGCATGGACACTGGAACACATCCATACCCTTCTTCCCATGGTGTGTCATTCCAAGTGTGTCTAAATACTCTAACTTTCCTGAGGACAGACCTGTACAAATTCATCTTCTTCTAACAAGGAGTTAACTCAAAGATACATTGAGTTGATGCAGGCACATCGTCTGTCTGGGATTTCTGGATGATGTGTATTCCCCTTGGGTTCAGATATGGTGTGTGCTCTTGTCTAAGAATCTATTTTTATTAAGAAAAAACCTTGACCACAAAGTCAATTTGTTTGAATTCATCGACTTTCGATTCAAGGATTTGAAAATTTCTAAAAGAGGCAAATCCTGTTAAGTGTCTTGTTTTATGAGGTCAAACACTTCAAAGACATTCGCTCATTCAATTCATTGTTTTGAATAAATATTGACATGATACTTGTCAGGTGTCATTAGGTGCTAGGAGTTATGTCTCACTTCTCTGAACTTACAGAGATGAGCAAGGAAGTACAATGCTAACCAGTAAGGGGCTGTAGTTGTAGTATGAATTGTGTGTGTCCTATTTGTGCCATTTTTACAGAATTGTGTATCTTTCAAAAGTAATATTTACAAAAAACTGAAAATTAAGAGAATCAGAGAATTGATACACTGAATAGACATAAATAGAACTTCAAAGAGTTAGAAGCACTAATAGGATCAATTTAGATTGGAAGACATTTGATAATGGTTTATATGAAAAGGTAGAAACATTTGTCTTCCTCTTTCTAGTTTTTCTGAACTTTTTTTCTAAGCAGAATCAGAGTGTAGTTTGGACTTGAGGGAAAATGAATCATGAAGCAGAATATTTGGATCATTTTGCATTATTCTTTGATTAGTCTCAGAGCTCAGTGTCCTGTGGCATTTCTAATGTAAAGCAAATAGAATGACATCTGAAGATGTACATCTAGTGTTATAATAGAGGAGAAGGGTTAGGTACTGCTTAAGTGACGAGTTTTAGCATAAGATTGACCCTTCTTGGAGTCTTGGCTTCACTCTTATTAGCTGTATGACTTTCGGTAAATTTCTGAATCTTTTCTAATTCTCAATTTCCTCTTCTGTAGTGGAGATAATACTAATACTCACCTCAAAAGGTTATTGGGAGGGTTAAATAAACATATCACCGTATTAGCACATAGTAAGGATTTAATAAATATTAAAAGAAAAATCAGTAAAAAACAACGTCTTTATAAGTGTCTTTTTAAGGCAGGTACTATGTGGCTAAAATCCACGTATTAATGTCACAGAGACTATTGGTTTAATTTTAATGATCATTGTCTATTAATATAATGTGTTACTGTGGTCCTGAGGGAGGACCAAGGTCACTTGGAAAGTGTTGGGAGTGTGGAAATTAAAAGATGTTTTTATTTATTTTACTGAATGATGGTACAGGGGAGTCACTGGACTAGCAAAACTTCTTCCCGTTGTTAAGGTCTTATTCTGTGTGGAGGGAGCACCACCAGCCTAACACTTTGGCCTTTTTATGCCCCTTCTTGCTCCCTTCTGGAGGAGGGGGCACTTGCCTGACTGGAGCCTGAGGAAGGAGTGACTGCAAAGACACACATCAGCCTGGCATCTTCCCCTCTCAGGAGGGAACCTGCCTGCAGGAGGCTGGCATTCTACTCTGATCGTCCTTGCTGTCAATGCCTCAGACAGTCCCTGTTTTTTCAGAGGCTTGACTCAATCCAGTGGTACTTGTGACTCAAAAGACAAGCAGTTTCATTCTTTTTTTTTTTTTGTAGAGACAGAGTTTCACTTTATTGCCCTCGGTAGGGTGCCGAGGTGTCACACAGCTCACAGCAACCTCCAACTCCTGGGCTTAGGCGATTCTCCTGCCTCAGCCTCCCGAGTAGCTGGGACTACAGGCACCCGCCACAACGCCCGGCTATTTTTTTGTTGTTGCAGTTTGGCCAGGGCTGGGTTTGAACCCTCCACCCTCGGTATATGGGGCCAGCGCCCTGCTCACTGAGCCACAGGTGCCGCCCGATTCTTAATTAAGAATAATGCGATCCACTTGCCTAAAGACATAAGCTACGTTGTATTATCAACACGATGTCCCATCTCCTATCTGCCTTATTCTTGGATCTTATTTCTCACTTATTGCCTCACTACATTTGTGGGAAAGATGGATGTCATTTAGCAAGTTTGTTGAAATCCCAACAGTCCCAACTGTCAACATACTAACTGGGTACATTACACTGGGGACTTTCTAAGAGCCCTAGGAGAACGCACTTCAGAATTCTCTCCTGAAGGCGGAGAGAGCTGGGGTGTTTATGCACCCTCCCATTCCTCACTAATTGAGGGATGCTTAATTGAGGGGCACTTTTCGCTTGTCCGTTTTGTGACTAGAAGAAGCTCTCAGTTAGGGAAACGCAGATATTTGATGTTAGGAAACCATCCTTCTGACCAGAACAATCTGTTGAAACTATAAGTGACTTTCAGTGTGTTGAGGGGACATGGACGGGGTGCCAACAGTGCCTGCAATGAGATTGTCCTTGAATCTCCTGTAACTCTGTTGATTCCATAGCCACTGTTTCCTGCGCTATTAAACTTATGACATATGGGTTTATTTTTTTCCCTAGGCAACAAGCTGTGTGTGGGGAGAAACAGGGTCCATGTTGCTCACTTGTATTCCCAAGCCTAGGTGCTCAGTAAATATTTGTTGAATGAATGTTCTGATCAGGAATAAATAAATGATCACGAGTGGGAAAAAAATCAATATACAATTATTAAAAATTAAATTATTAAAAAATTAATATACAATTATTGGTATATTGTAAGGAAATACATTTGGTACGCATAGAATAGTAATGCTAAATTCATTTAACACAAAGACATGAAGTGCTTAGTTGGAACCCACCTGCTATTAGGCTTAAAGGAAACTCTTGCCCCTTATAACTTTAGAGTCCAAGAAGAAAGGTGGAGATAAGACATTTTTCTTTGTTATCACAAATTATGAACAAGGAATAGTTTCCAAGAAGGTAAAATAAAGTAAGAGATTCGTTATATCTAAAGTATTTCTAATCTGTCTTGACTGTGATACTACTTGTCAAAATTTCTCAGTAGAAGAAAATTCAGCAGACAAATTTTAAGGACAAGGATATGATAGTGTAATGTAACAATAGTGCCAGTAGGTGGTACTGTTTCACGTAGCATTAGAGGTTTCTGGGGTTTGGACTCTAAAAACAGAGTTCTCAACATTATTCTCAAAATGAATTAGATTAGTTTCCGAAGGATGGGTAGGGTTTTATAGCATCAGACAAACAATAAGAGAGAAAACACAAAAATCAGCCACTTCCTTCCATAAGCAAAAGATGATCTTTGCAATTTATACAACTACAGTCAATAGTACGGTGAAGAAAAAATATACAAAAAAGATGGCTAAGTTCAAGTTGATTAAAGGCCCTGGTGTGGCGTGGATGATTCTAGTTTTGAAAGACTATTCTGGATGGGCACCTATGCTGGGAAAAATTGGATATAGTGGCTAGTGGGTAGTTTGTGCTATAGAGTCAAGAGTTGCTTGAATATATAGCTTTAAAATGAACTGGGAAGTGCTGGGTTTAGCTTTGTGAATTACCACATATGAAATACAATTATGCTTGCAAACTACTATATTTAAAAACAGCTCACAAAGTAATTCTCAATACGCTGGTATTTATAACATGACAAACGGCTGAGCTGTCTTAATATTTCAATTGAATCTAATAAACACTTACTGGGGGGTCTACTATGTCCCAGGCAGTCTGCCAAGCCCCGGGAATCCACAAATTAGTAAGACAGAGCCCTTCCTTGTGCGTTAGCCTTTGGCACAGAGTTTTTAGGCCTTACGGAGGCCCCACTTTTTCAATATCACAGCTGAGGAACTTGGTTCAAGGGCTGTGGTGTGAGGAGAGGAGTTGATCTCGGAGACCACCCTAATCCCTGGTCTTCTCTGTAGCAAGGTCTCTGTTTCCTAAGACACTTGCTTCATCTGGGAGCAACTGAGGAGTAAGAATCGCCAACACTCTGCTCAGGCCCCTGGCACCACCCCCTTCAACACAGAGGGGAGCACTAGCTCATAAATGTTCATCAAAATATAGACATAGTTTTTTAAAAATACCATCTTTTATCACACCTGAATTTTATAATCATACCCTTTTCTAGGAAGCCTGCAGAAGGCACAGAAAAGTGGCCAGAATTGGCTCGGCGCCCGTACACCGGGACTGTCAGGTTCAAACGTGGTCCCGGTCTGCTAAAAATAACGACAACAAAACACCACCACCACCAACACGTAGCCAGGCATTGTGGCGGGTGCCTGTAGTCCCAGCTAATTACATATTCTCGGCTTCGGTGGGTGTGGCCGTGTCCTACCCATTGAGCCACGGGCGCCTCCATCGGGCCCAACATTTTGAAAGCGACATCAACATGTGACTTCACGACATGGGCAATGAAGAGCTGTGGTCAGGAGAGTTAATTCTGAGAGTATTCATGGGCAAATCCAGAGTCGGAAGAGGCTTTTTATATTTCTCCCATGTTTTCTTACATGTGGTGGCCCCCGGAAGCTGGTGTTCTAAAAGAAATTGATTCCAGGACACCTGGGGTTGTAGCGTCCCAGAGTCGCCCCTGTTTGCCGGGGACCCAGCCTGCTGGGTCACGTGGCCACCTCCGTGTTTGCAGGGAGACTCAGCCTGCCGGGTCTCGCGGCCGCCCCCTTGTGTGCCGGGGGACTCAGCCTGCGGGCCGTGTCACGTGGCCGCCCCCTTGTCTGCCCGGGACTCAGCCTGCTGCAGCTCACGTGAAGCGAGGACAAGTTTCTCTCCACCTGCCACGTGCGATATGGGAGCCCGGCTGCTTTTGTTGCTGATGAAAATATTATGGTCTCAGTTCTCTGTAATCAATTTACTGCTTTGTGGACCCAAAGTCCTCCAGAGAATTTAATAAATTCACATTATGTTTCTAAGTGCTGCATTGTGCATTTGGAGCACTGATTTAGCTGACAAATGTGAAAAATTCGTGTAGCGAGACAAGTCCTAGCGATTAGATACGTGTGGAAGCTACAGAGCGCGGGCTGCTCTGGAGAAGGCCGGAATTAATACTCAGCCCCGGCCTCTGCAGATGGCTGCAGGTGTCTCCACTCTGACAGATGACATCGCGGGACCAGACATTTGTGGGGCAGTTACCCATTTCCAGTGGGGTCACACTTATGGTTCTCTAACAACTTCCTTGGGACTGAGCAGAGCAAAGAACCACAGAGATAAAGGATGGTGGAAAGTATGACTAGGGTGGCACTCACAGACTGAAGAGAATAAAATAGCCACAGAATATGGACATTTGCCCTGAGGATGTCAGTAGGAACATTTTGTGGAATAGTATTACACAGTCACTTGTTTAAAACTGGTTCCACTTACACTTGATCTTAGCCAAAAGGCTGGGAAGTGATGAACAGCTGGTTCCGCTTACAGTTACATTGAGACTTTCTGCACATATCTCTCTCTCTCATTCTAATATGCTTCCAAATGGAAATAAATTTATTAAAAAAATAAATATTAAACCATTTTTATTCAAAATAGTCTGTTTTTTACTAACCTACACGTGTACACGTAAACATTCTGCATAGTTATAATCAATTGCTTTGTCTTAACGATACCATTTTTGTATTCCAGTTTTCCTCTTTAATGGTATTTCATACAAACAATAAAATGTTATTTTATATCCATCAAAATGAGCCATAGATCTGCTGTTATTTCAAGTAGATTTTTAGTCTTGCATTTATGACATTTATCTTTACATATGAGTGGACAGGTAGTGTATTGTTTCAGAGACCACCGTTGGTCAGAATTACTGCAAGTTTAGTGTTGAGTTCTGAGTTTCAGCTGACATGAAGATTTGGGATTTCGCTTGAGTTCTCAGATTAGGGGAAATCTGCAACAGGTATTCTGGGTCTGGAGATGTTGTAAGAGCTGATGTGCAAAATAAGCTACTGCCTGTCACAACCCTGACCCTGGGGACATCTGACCCTGCTGTACTTGTGCGCTGGCGGGCTCTGAGTGCCCTTCCATTGACCCTGGACACTCTTCTAATGGGCCAGGTTTGGAGCTGCCTCTGGCTCTGGATCAGGGTGGTGTAGACACCCAGATGCTTTATGGATGAGAAGGGAATATCGCTTCATGTATATGGATGCTGCAAACAATATTTGCCAGATAAGTTTCCTACCACTCACAAAGCAGCAAAAGAGTTAGGGAAACCAAACGTGTGTGTTCAAATATTGATGCTCTGAAATAGAATGGGAATGGATATTTTCAATCAGTGAGTCTGGGGCTGCGAATTATGATTTCAGGGGGTTTGGTACTTATTCAAGAAATGAAAGTACTGGGTGGAGCCTGTGGCTCAGTGAGTAGGGCGCCGGCCCCATATACTAAGGGTGGCGGGTTCGAACCTGGCCCTGGCCAAACTGCAACAAATAAAATAGCTGGGCGTTGTGAAGGGTGTCTGTAGTCCCAGATACTCAGGAGGCTGAGGCAAGAGATCGCCTAAGCCCAAGAGCTGAAAGGTTTCTGTGAGCTGTGACGCCACAGCACTCTACCGAGGGAAACAAAGTGAGACTCTGTCTCTAAAAAAAAAAAAAGAAAGAAATGAAAATACTAATTTGATAGTGGGGTCCTGGTTATTAGCAATGCGCTAAGTAAGTCATAACTATTTCCTTTGAAGGCCATTTGTAAATTTCTCACCGAGCTTCCCTCACCTCTCGTCCTTTACCTGATGTTGACACTGAGGCATAAAGAAGGCAAATGACTTAAAATCCAAAAGCCAGCCAGTGTCTGAGGAGAGATTAAAACCCATGTTCTATGTTTTCCACTCATTTTCCCCCTAGACTGATAGTCTGAGGTATGAGAGCTCTGTTTTTGTGTTAAAATGTTTAATAACCCTTATGTGATAGAAGCTGTATACTTAGTATCTATTGGTTGGGAAAATCCAAAAGAAAGTCACAGACCCTTTGCAGGGACCCTGTAACCCATTGGGTTGGACAATTATTTCACAAGATATTTTTATTTTTCAAGACTTTATAGTGAATTCTGATCTGGATAGTAGCACAATGCAGGGATATTATAAACTTACTTGTGAAGCTCCCTACTCCTCAGGAGTTAACAGCAGATGATGAGAAATGGAAAAGCTGGAGGTTTAGCAATGGCCCCCTTCAAGAGGAGGGGACTTGACCATGCATGTGCTTTCTAGAAGTTCAGCTTTCTGTATGGGGAATGGCACCAAGTGCCAGTTCTCACTGTATATAATATTCCCACCACCCATTCTGAGATGACAGATGTCAAATGCCTCGGCCAGGTAGGTAAGATTCTACATGATTACTCAGATGATAAACCAACGAGGTCAACTTGCTTGTGAGGTTGTGATTTTATTTTTGCCACTATTTTGTTGCTGTCATTCCAGATAAGTATGTCTCCACACCTGTCAGGTCAAATTTGCTGTCAATTGTAATACATAAAATGCATATCTCCCTATGTATACATTTTTTTCATTTTCTAAAATGAACATCATAAAAAAGACAGAAACGTGACCTCCAAAGGTTGGATACAGACTCCAAATATTGTACAGCAGCTTCATTTTTTATTAGATTTTCTGTATTTCCCTGCCCCCCAGTTGCTGGATAAAATCCATACAAATGAAATACTGGCTCACTCAGTAAATAATAATGAAAAGGTAAATTCATTTTACAGAGAAGCCAGTACATGTAAGACATCATCTTGAATGACTGTGATTTTCTTGAACCGATCACCAGGCTATTATAGTCTTTCAAAAATAATATCTGGCTTTTAGGCTCTCCAATTGTGCCTGCAACCTCTCTTTAACCCTTTGGCTCTTAAGAAAGATTGATTTTTTTAAAAACACGTGCAACAATATGCTGCTAAAATGATACAGGTGCAGTTTAGTCTCATTACTTTGGTGCTCTAAGAGATGACGCACCCACTCAGGACCTGGCTTCTGTCTGCTATGATGGGCACCTCCTTTTGTTCCTTTTGGTAATTGCTATGTAATGAGGAAGGTTTTTTTTTTTTTTTGGCCGGGGCTGGGTTTGAACCTGCCACCTCTGGCATATGGGACCAGAGCCCCTACTCCTTGAGCCACAGGCGCCGCCCATGAGGAAGGTTTTTAAAAGGAAACTGGCTGGGCATGGTGGTTCACGTCTGTCATCTTAGCTCTCTGGGAGGCTGAGGTGGGAGGATTGCTTGAACTCAGGCATTTGAAACCAGCATGAGAAAGAGCGAGACCCCATCTCTACTAAAAACAGAAAAATTAGCTGAGTGTGGTGGCAGGTACCTGTAGTCCCAGCTACTCGGGAGGCTGAGGCAGGAGGATTGTTTGAGCTCCGGAATTTGAGGTTGCTGTGAGATATGATGATGCCACTGTATTCTAGCCCAGGTAACAGTGAAATTCTTTCTCAAAAAAAAAAAAAAAAAAAAATTCCTAGGGCTAAAGTTTTTTTTTCCTGGATGGGAACTGACCTTCTAATTGGTGTACATATACCAGAGGGGACTGACCCCCTGGTTCATTCAAAACTGAGGGAGTTCCCTGGACATAAAACTTTGTCTCTGGCTTGGCACCCATAGCTCAATGGTTAGGGTGCCAGCCATGTACACTAAGGCAGGTGGGTTAAAACCCAGCCTGGGCCTGTTAAACAACAATGACAAATGCTACAAAAAAATAGCCTGGCATTGTGGTGGGCGCCTGTAGTCCCAGCTACTTGGGAAGTTGAGGCAAAAGAATCACTTGAGCCCAAGAGTTTGAGGTTGCTGTGAGCTGTGACGCCACAGCACTCTACTGAGGGAAATATAGTGAGCCTCTGTCTCAAAAATACCCCCAAAACTTTCTGTCCCAAAACAGGGGGGAAAAAGTCCCTGGCAAAGCAGGATGAGTTCATTACTGTAGAGCAGTGTTTTTCAACATTTTTTATCTCATGGCAAACTTGAACCTACAGTTTAACTTCTGCAGTATACTTAAATTATCTTGATAAAAAAAAAAAAGTAGAAAAAAAAGAATATACTTACTGTGCTTTGAACTTCTTTTGAAAATCATTTAATTAATGATCTTTAAAAATTTTCGTGGCACACCTAAGATCTTCTCCTGGCACACTGGTTGAAAATCACTGCTCTAGAGGATGGGTTTTATTTGAACTTTGTTTCTGTATGAGTTAAAGGTAAGATTCAGCCCAACAACTGTTTTTTGAGCAGTTAATTATGAGCAAAGGGCCTCCAAGGACAGAAGATCAGCCAAGCAAATCTCTTGGTCTCAGTGAGTGTTCTACCATGAACAGCTGGTGAATTGACGCCCAGACAGCTGCAGGTGCAGGCAGGATGGGCCAAGAGCTCTGGAGCATTTGCCCGGCCATGAGGACACCTGGAAGGAACCATCCCTCCACACGCAGGCATGCTGTGGGAGGACATTCTGTTTCTAATTAAAGGTAAAATACCCAACGTTCAGGAAGGCCATGCAAATAGCTGTATTTCTTGTGTATCTGAGAGACGAAAACATGTAAGTAAGCCCTGAGTCAAAAAGTTTGTCCATTGCATTCAAGATGAGTCTTCTTGGGGTTTATTGAAACTTTATTGTGCTTTGTTGAAAACTTTGAAGATGGAGATCACTTGGAACGTCTGACATTTTTGTCTTCAGTATCCAAAGGAAACCTGCCTATAACATGAGAACAGGTCCAGGTTCAGGTAGATTGGAACGTGAGGGAAGGAAGCTGTGAGCTTGGACAGTGGGACGTCCTATTTGCAGAAAAGCCAGGTGGAGTGAGGGTCTTAGACGGGAGGCCTTGGGAGCCAAACTGTGGAGTTCTGTGGTTTACTCTGGGACAGGGAGTCCCCAGTGCAGTTACATTTGTTAAGAGAAGGAGGAAGTATGGCCGAGAAGAGGACCTCTGTCTTGTTTTTTGTCCTAAATGTGTGAAAAGTGGCCAATGCCAAGGAGCAGAGGTCAAGGGCAGAGTCAGACAGTTCTAGGTGGGAATCCTTTCCCCACTGCTCTCTAGTGGTATACCCTGGGACCGCTTAATCCCTCGAAAACCTCATTTTCTTATTTGTTATCTAGGGCACAATTCCTTCACTATAATTTAGTCAACAGGATTAAATAAGGTAATGTAAGTAATTTAGTACAATATCTGGTACATAGTACCCAATAAATAGCAGCTAGCGTATTATCGTTATCAATGATAGAGTAACCCTTTCATTCAATCGCTATGATGGATTAACACATGTGAGTTCTTTCTCTCATTAGCGTGTGTGATCTCTTTTCCCCCTGAACTAAAATCATCTTTTTATTGATATGTACTGTAATTACAAGAACCATTTTCTAGCTGATGCACAAATTTAAAGCATAAAGTATCCATTTGATAAATCTCTTAGGATTAAAATTTGACCTGTGTTAAAAAAGGCTGATCCGGGATATCTTCAGGACCAGTGAGATTTCTCTCTGAGAGGGCCTGGGTTTTCTCTGGGACATAGTTTGTCCTTGCCTCGATGGCAGACAAGTACACTGTGCCATCTGCTCTCTAAAACCGAGAGCCAGGCTGGAAGGTAGGAGGTTGTTCCCTTCACTCGGGATAGCTGTCAGCACAGCAAGAAAGTGTGACTGACTGTGGGGACTGCTGAAACATAAAACCACCTCCGTCCACATAAACCTGTACCCCCAATTTGTTTTGCTCCCTCCTCTTCTGCAGTGGTTTCACTGACTTTCCTGAGCCAGGTAAAGTCATCCTCCTGTCGCAGATTAATCCTCCTCAAGTGCTCTGGTAGTGACGAGCATGAAGCAGACACAACTAAGGCTAAGGCACATTTAAAGGTTGCTCAAGGCACATTTAAAGGTTGCAAAGCAAATTTACCCCATGTTCTCTTTGTTAGGGAGCTGGACATCGTACACAAGCTAGATAGTCAATGTGCTAAATTCACTCTCCTGTGGCTGATCTCTGCTGCTAGGACAATTCTTTCAATTCCAAAGGGAACTAGCAATTGTTCAGTCATTTATTTGTTTTTTTTTGAGACAGGGTCTCACTCTGTCACCCTGGGTTGAGTGCTGTGGTATCGTAATTCACAGCACCCTCAAACTCCTGGGCTCAAGTGATCCTCTTGCCTCAGTCTCCTGAGTAACTGGGACTATAGGCACCCACTATACCACCCGGCTAGTTTTTCTATTTTTTAATCGAGACTGGGTTGAGACAGTGTCTTTCTCTTGCTCAAGTTGGTCTCAAACTTCTGGGCTCAAGCAATCCACCCACCTCGGCCTCCCAGAGTGCTAGGGTTACAGGCATGAGCCACCACTCCTGGCCTGTTCAGTCTTTTTAAAATTACAGCTTTGAACTGGGCTGAGCGTGACTGTTCTCTGCTTAGAAGGCAAACATTTATTTTCACCTCCTACCAGAAGATGATATTAAGCAGTATATCATGTGTACAGGGCACGCCATATGAACATGAGCTGGAGGTCTGTTTGTATAAGGTGCTGGGAGCCTCTGGGGACAGGACTGGTGTTAAGTACGTAGGGCCCAGGCTTCATGAGGCCAATCCCAAAGTGAGGCTCGAGGAAGTTGTTAGAGCAAGGATACTCGAACACGTTTTGCTTTAAACCCATGGATGGGAAAACAAAACAAAATGGTAGGAAGAAGCATCAGGTGGTCACTACACCAGCAGAGCTTGATACAGACCATTCTGCTGAACAGGACACACAGGAGCTGGTGAGCTGAGCTGTGCAGGGCAGCAGTTCTGACATCTGGTAACCTTACGAGTTTATATCCATAGATGCTGTGGTCTGGATTTGAGATTAGCATGCAAGGAATTTATTAGGGCCTGCTGTTGGGATTGCTACCTACCGGGCAGGGACAGAGCAGGAGAAGCCGGGCTGGGTGAGCTTGACCCCCAGGGGAGCTTTGTTCACTGTTGGGGTTTAGAGGCTGGAGTTTAGACTCCTGCACCAGTGAGAAATGAAGATTGACGCTGGGAAGCAGGGGAGACCTTGCTGAAGAGACTGTTTTTAGCCAGCTGAAGGCAGCTCCCAAAGGGCTGAGAGCTGAGGCTGTTCGGGGTGCCCAGCACTGTCTGTGACAATGGCTCTTAGTTTTTGAGGTAGAATGTACTGGTGCTGGGGTATTTCTGATTTGAGGAGACAGATCAGTGCGGAGTATCACAGCAAACTGTAGTAACCCATGCATTTGGGAATAAGGCATTGACTAAAATGAATCAGCCACCTTCTGTTTTAGTGGGCTTCCCGTCTGAGAAGAGCTCACCTTCAGAATTTTCATGTTCTAGTAAATGAGGGACACCCTGTGTACCGCTGCTGCTGCTGCACCGGGCTACATGCTGACAGCAGCAGCGACCCAGCAGCCGCAGCCGCGCTCCTGCAGTGGGCCCATGTGCCAGCACTCTTCTGAGTGCTCCCTTGCCATAACCCCTAGCAGGTAGGTTGTTTTCTTATGCTCACTTTAAAGATGTATGAGGAGTTACAAAAGCTTGTCATAGAGGGCGGCGCCTATGGCTCAAAGGGGTAGGGCACCAGCCCCATATACCAGAGGTGGTGGGTTCAAACCTAGCCCTGGCCAAAAAAACAAACCAACCAAAAAAAACAACAAACCCAAAAAACTGCAAAAATAATACAGTTTGTCACAGGTTACATTGCTCGTTAAGTAGCAGTGCTGTGTTGCAAACTCAGGCATGGGAAAGATTAGAACCAAAGCAAGGTGTTATTTACAAGAGGTGGTCCCTGCCGTCTTCAGAGCTGGTCAGATGAGGTTTTCTGAGCCATGGCAGTGGGCATGACTGTCCATCTCTTTCAACAAGTGAGTGTGCTATAGAGCCGTGTCTGATCTATTTGCGGCTACATCTCCTGTGCTTCCCCCCACCATAGAAGGTGTGGTCCCTGGGAGTCAGAGTCCCTTCCAGGTGTTCAAAAAAGATGCGTTCAGGCTGGGCACGGTGGCTCACACCTATAATCCTAGCACTCTGGGGGGCTGAAGCTGGTGGATTGCTTGAGCTTAGGAGGTCAGAGACCAGCCTGAGCAAAAACAAGTCCCTCATCTCTAAAAATAGCCGGATGTTGTGGTGGGCACCTGTAGTCCCTGCTACTCAGGAGGATTACTTGAGCCCAGGAGTTTGAGGTTGCTGTGAGCTATGATGATGCCACAGCACTCTACCCAGGGTGGCAGAGTGAGACTCTGTCTCAAAAAAATAAATAAATAAATAAAAAGGATGCATTCAATGAAAGATTAAATGAATGTGCTGTAAGGATTATGTTAAGAGTTAAACAGAGTTGAAGCCCTGGACAATTTGCTTATTCTCGCTTTCCTTCAGTTTTTCCATGTACAGAAGGAAGTGATGTCTCAGGGGTGATGTAAGTTTTGGAAATAATCACCCATCTCTCACATGGTTTTGATAGCATTGGCTCTCAACGAATAGGAGCTGTTAGTGTTGCTACGATTATGACAAGTTTTGGTTTACATGCTGCAGGGTAGTAGTTGGTTTAAAAATTGCAAAAACTACATAAATACCTCACTGCTTCAATCAACTTTGGAAGATTTGATGACTATATCTCTAATGTTCTGTCCTAAAAGTATGGAATCCTAGATTTTGACCTTTTTTTTTTCAGGAGAAGAGCTTTGTAACAAAACAATATGTACCAAAGTATAAAATAGAATTTGTAGCTTCCATCCTGCCCCACCTTGTCCCCTTCCAATATTTTCAAGGCACGTCTTGTTTTTATTACCCTTGCATTAACAGATCTACTTCAAGGAGCTTACCATGACCCAGGAAATGGAAGCTGACTAAAGACAGAGGAGGAGAGGGGACAAGCAGACATAAAAGGAATTTTATGTTCTCTTAAGGGAGTCATTAAAGTAGCATAAAATAAAAACCCTAAGGTCTTGTTTAGATAAGACTCAGGGAAGGCTCCCCACAGACAGATGGAAAAAGCGGAGGCTACCTGGTTTGACAATGAATTCCCGAGCAGAGTTATGGTCACGAGGCCTATCTGAGAGTTCAGTTGCATGTGAGGAGAAACCACCTCTGCTATTTTATGCTGAAGGAGGTTTAACACAGGGAATGCATGCAGAAGGACTGGAGGAGCAGGCCCAGGCTGGATATCCAGCAGCTGCCCCTGCAGGACAACCTGAACAGGCCTGGCAAAAGAACTTGGACTGGGTGCAGACAGGAGGTTGGAGAATCAGGAGCTTCCAGGGCCCCCCTGTTGGTTACAGAGTGGTGTTACTTCAGCTGGGAGTCTGGAATCAGGAAATCGCTGCCTTCACTGCTGGCTCGGAAACACAGCACCAAGGCCAAAACCCAGGATTCAGGAGTCAACATTGTTGACTCTGGAGCCATAATCCGCCTTCTAAATCTGTCCCTGCAAAATGAGCGTCTTCCTTCCCATTTAACATAGGCTTGAATTCGAGTCTTGCACAAATGCATCCTCAGATGGGTTAGGGAAACGTGGTTCGTGTCTTTCCAGCTTTTGCTGCTGCAGAAGTCATCCGTGATTTCTACATGATGGGGAATTGGGAGATTGAGCTATTGGGAAGGCCTCAGTTCTTTCTTTTTGTTTCAACTTCTTTGTGTATACATGTGGAGAGAACAGAAGAAGGTCAGTGTTTGTAAGCATAAACCACACAATATTCACTCTGTCTTGATCCTCTGATTAATTTCAGTTACCCATAAGACAGAACCCAAATTATTTGGACTTTAGGAAAGCCCAGCACTTTGGTAATAGAATGTACCCTTAGGGAGAAAAGACAATTTAACTCAAATGTTGAAATATCATTGGAAAATGCAGTCTCTGTCTTTTAAAACTATTTACAAAACCCATACCCATTAAAACCTCATTAAGAAATAAATAACTCACATTATCATGCACAGACAAGCATATTTAATAATGATGAATTTAATGGGGCTGTTTATTTTGTAATACAGTTGGAAAACCATTACTTTTCCTGTGGCCATGGTCAAGTAAGTGCCCAAATTGTTTCTGTTTAGACTCTTTGGTAGCTGGTGAATGCTTGAATCATAAGAAGAGCACTAGAGAGTGGGCCTTTTTGAAGTCTAATTGACTAACACTGGTTGCATTGGCCTGCAACCTCTGTGAGGTCAGAGACCACATCTTTCAGCCACCCCCACCCCTCCCATTCACCACCATGGATGCTGTTTCTCCAGTGCCAGACACAGTGAACTTGCAACAAGTATTTGTTGGCTGTTTTTTTTTTTTTTTTTTGTAGAGATAGAGTCTCACTTTATGGCCCTCTGTAGAGTGCTGTGGCCTCACACAGCTCACAGCAACCTCCAACTCCTGGGCTTAGGGAATTCTCTTGCCTCAGCCTCCCGAGTAGCTGGGACTACAGGCGCCCGCCACAACGCCCGGCTATTTTTTGGTTGCAGTTTGGCCGGGGTCGGGTTTGAACCCGCCACCCTCGGTATATGGGGCCGGTGCCTTACCGACTGAGGCACAGGCGCTGCCCTGTTGGCTGTTTTTAAATAAATGATGGAATGCATGAATGAATCATTGCCAAATTAATCACATCTTTATTTTTAATGGTGGCAAAACCATGGAAAATATAATAGGGTTTTTCTTGTTTGTAGAAAAGCATTTTAGAATTTTTAATAAAGGAATATCTATGAAAACAGTTTCTAGATATCACGGGCAATTATTTTCCCCCTCAGGGTTTCATCCCAGACCGGATTCTGATCTTAAGTGAGATTTGCATTGTGATTTTTCTTTTTCTTTTGAGACAGTTTCACTCTGTCACCCTGGATTGAGTGCTGTGGTGTCATAGCTCACAGTAACTGCAAACTCTTGGGCTCCAGTGATCCTCCTGCCTCAGCTTCCCGAGTAGCCTGAACTACAGGCACCTGCCCTAGTGCCTGGCTAGTTTTTTTATTAGTAGTAGAAACAGGATCTTGTTCTTGCTCAGGCTGGTTTCGAACTCCTGAGCTCAAGTGATCTACCTGTGTCAGCTTCCCAGCGTGCTAGGATTACAGGCGCCATCACATTGGGATTATAACTTGTGCTTCTCATTCTCTGGAAGAGGTTGCTGTGGCTAGAGCAGGAGGGCACATTCTTCCAGTAGTGTCCTTATCTGAGGCTTCTCTTGAAGTGCTCAGCACATTTCTCCTGCTTTCCCAGAGTTGCTCATTCAGCCCAGAATGGCTATTTCCTCAGCATTTCTCACCCCTCCTGAACCCTGATCAATGCTGTCCTTTTTGACCTTTGCAAAGAGCAGTGGGCAAAGCAAAATTTTCCTCTGCAAGTTATAAACTGCAAATTATTTTTCCCAGTGAGCTTGCAATGAATGACCCAGAACACTATTTCATGATAGGAATTTCCAGACAGCATTATAATTATAAAGTCAAATATTTTTCCTTTGTATGAGACTTCTGAGGAGCAAAGATATGAGTTCCAAGCAATCCTCTCTCATCATGATGGATAAGGAACGTGGTAACCTACTAGGTAAAAGGATCAGGGCTTATTTTATCACTTACACATTCCGAAATTATTTTTGAGCACTTGCTGTATCCCAAGAGCTGTTTCAGTTGCCAGAAGTACAGCAGAGAATGAAAAAGATAAAATTTCTGCCCTCACAGGACTGGCCCTCTGGTAGGAAGAGGTATGAAACAATACATCCGTGCCTAATAATTATGATGTCAGGTTTTAGTCACTGGAATGAAGAAAATAAAACAAGATAAGGATGACAGTAAGCAGAAAATGATGTGAAGGGGAGAGCATTACAGGCGGGAGGAGTGACTGGAAGGCCGTGGTACCCACACGAGCCTCTTAAAACCAGAGCATGTGGTTGGGGGTCGGGCTGTGAAAGGCCTTGTTAGGCTATGAGAAAGAGTTTGGATTTTGGGAGGTGTTATGGGAAGCCAATAGAGCACTAAATGCAAAGGATCAACAGGGTCAATTTATATTTTGAAAGGATTTCTCTGCTGAAAAATAGAATCAGGTGGGGTAAGGTAGAAGCGAGTCACATCTGGGCCCGGGGCAGTTGTGTGGGTGGCCTGGAAGAGAACCTGAGGGTGTCAAGAAGTGGTCACAGAACTGCACTAAATACAATTTGGGTTTATATTAAGAACAGTGACAATCTGATTTTTATTCCTGCTGGGCTGTGGAAAAGGGCTCAGGTGGCAAGTAGAGCAATTCCGTTTACTAGTAGAAAGAAGGGGGTAGTAAGAATGGAATCTGGATTGGGTAGACAAAGTAAAATATCTCTGAGGTATTTTAGGAAGAAAGGAAGAATTGAGGGGTGTCCAACCTGTGGTCTGTGGGCCACATGCTGATTTTGTGAGGACTTACTTTATTTGGTTATCTGTGTTGTCGGATATCATCAAAAGTATGCACAGACCTTTGTTCCTTTTCTTTTCTTTTGCTAATCACCTTTCATTAGTGTCCGTATACTTATTGCCGCTCAAGACAACTCTTCTTCTTCCCATGTGTAGCAGAGGAAAGAAAAAAAGGTTAAACACTCGTGAAGGAAGAAAAATGTTCTAAATAAAAGTAATCTTATATTCTTTAGTGTTGAAAAAAATAGTAGCAATCACATGACATGTTTCTTTTTGTAACAGACTATTTTTTAGAGCAGTTTTAGGTTCACAGTAAAATGGAGAGGAAGGTACAGATAGTTCCCGTAGACCCTCCTGCACACACACAGCCCCCCGTTATCCACGTCTCCAACCAGTGGCACATTTGTTGTGGCTGATGGACCTACACTGACACATCATTATTATCCAAAGTCCAGAGTTTACAACTTGGCGTTGAGATCCTATGTCATGAAATTTTCTGCTCACCTGGGCTCCTTCCTTTAGCATCCTTTTCAGTTAAGGCCTTAAACATGAGATTAGGTTTCTTAACGTACATTATCAGAACTTTGTGAAGGACGAAAGTGAAGAACGGGTTCACACATGCATCTAGGAAAGTCAGAAAGATAGAAAACATCCAAATAATTTATCGAAGAACTACCTAGCTTCAAAAATAGAAAAAATTCTAGAGAAAGTGGAGGTTTCAAGGACAAATACCTATGGAAAGGTTCACAGAAATAAGGTCAGAATTACTAAAGCAGGAAATGAGATGCAACTTCCAAAGGCAAAATAGAACGTT
Organism: Nycticebus coucang; assembly: GCF_027406575.1. Classification (NCBI taxonomy): domain Eukaryota; kingdom Metazoa; phylum Chordata; class Mammalia; order Primates; family Lorisidae; genus Nycticebus; species Nycticebus coucang. The sequence continues at coordinate 13,296,793 of NC_069780.1, forward strand.
CTTTTTTTTTTTACTCTATTAGGAGCAAGAAAAGACCAGAGCAGAGTGTTGTCCTTTAATTAGATAGGAAAGAAAGAGAGTTTCTGATGACATCAAAAGGCCATAGGGCATTCAATGTCTTTTTATAAAACCTTTCTGCATGACAAGTGAATGGGAATCTGGAAATAGGCAATGCATGCTTTAGGAGAAGGAAAAGAGAAAAAGACTCAGAGGGAGATAATTCAAATAAGTCAGCTTGGTATCTAAATGTGCAGGCCCTGAAGATTTGCATTCAAGGGTACTAAAAGAATTGGCTAGAGTATTGTGGACCATAAATTGAATATGAGTCAGCAGTTTGTAATGCTATTATTTAAAAAAGGAAACATGATTGAGAGATGTATTAAATAATGGTTTGAATGCAAATCTTCAGGTTGGCATTGATCAACCAATGCCTAGAATATAATTACCAATTCTGGTCACTGTGTACTAAAAGAGGTGAGTAGGTTCAAGGGAAGAACCACAAAATGATGAATGGAACAAAAAATAAGGGAGGAAGTTCAGTGGCTGAGATGAAAAGTTAAATTGTCCATTTCTACACCGTCTTGGGTAAGAATGCCAACTTCCAGATCGCACTGACTCAAAACACCCAGGCTTTGCATGTTGAATGATGTCTGTCTATACCTTCAGGTTGATGAAGTGGGCCTGTGCACTTTAGAGAAGAGACGGCCAAGGTGTTAGGATTCTTGTGAAATCCATGCTGGTTAATTGTTCTTTGTATTTTCCAGAGAGGAGCAGGAGGGAATTGATATTATTGGTATTAAGAAAGACCAAAAAAGAACTAAACTAATAGTAATTAACAAGAGCCGAGGGCTGACTTTCTCGTAAATCCTTAGCACAGTCATCCAGGCCCCTCGTGTACACAGTTTTCCTGTGTTGTTGTAGACCCCTCTTATCTTGACTTGTTGAAAAAGCAATGTGCTCACAAGAGTCAGTGATGAACAGGTGCCCATTTCAGTGACAATTCTGGTATGATGCCAAAATTGCTAAATCGGCAAGCTTTGTTCCCTTTGCTTCCCAATTACCCATTGTCTCCTTTTTTCATGGGCACACTGCAGAACACCTCTTTCTCATCTCATCTCTGCCTCTTGCTGGAGGTTTGGGTCCTTTCTCCCAGTTCACTTTATCTCTCCCTGAGCTGCTTTCTCTGTGACAGCCTTAGGCCGCGGGCTTCTCCTTCCTCACGTACCTGTCAAAACTTGCCCCTCCTGTCCCATTACCTAGATGGGGTCTCACTCTGGCTCAAGCTGGTCTCAAACTCCTGGCCTCAAGCAGTCCTTCTGTCCTGGCCTCCCAGAGTGCTAGGATTATAGGCATGAGCCACTGTGCCTGCCAACTAGTGTATTTTTAATCTCCTAAAAGTGCTAATCTCCATTTTTAATAAAGTGAGTGTAGGCTTCAGGCTCAAACCTTGGGGGCTAGAATTATTTCTTAAACTTCTTGTTTTTTTTTTTTTTTTTTTTTTGCATTGAAGTATAATATATACACTAGAAGGAGGTTTAAATTTAGAACATCCATTTTGATTAATTATATTGCCTAGAATTTACATTTATTTCTTTATTCTCATTGCTCTTATTTACATAGGTCCCTTTATTTATGCCAGTGATACTGGTTTCTAGGGCAATGTTAAAAAAAGTTTTCTTTTAAAACGAAATTTATTAAGTAAAAAAATAAGTGACTTAAAGAGAAAAAGAGAAAACTTCATTTCACAGATTCTACAGATCACATCCCCCCCATATTTAAACCTCTCTGGAATTTTGATATATCCCACAACTGATGTCATCTCAAGATGCCCATAAACTAGGTCATGCAGTGTGCTTAGATTGGCGTGAAATTTTCAGCTGATGCTTGTGGTTAAATCAAGAAAGGTGAACATCTGAGTATTTTAGTTTCAATAAAATATGATAAGTAAATACTACTACAGGTTATACTCTTACACGGGAAAAAAATGAGGGTGGGATGTGCAAATACCTGAAGTTTGAGAAACAGTAGCTTAGTGACCTACTCTTTCCCTCTGATGCCTTTGGATTCTAATAGGGGCTCTTAGAGCTGCAATGTTATGATGCCAAAGAGTGGTGGGTGGTAGGAGTTTCAGTCCTGTGGCCAGGTTGTGGGGGTGTTGCGATATCCTGGGGGCAAGTGAAATTTATTTTGCATCCCCTCAGTGTTCCTTGCTTATCAACCTTATGTCTGTCCCTGAGGCTTGCCTGGCCCTTTGTGACATAAGTGTTATCCTCACTCAGAAATTTTCAAGCATCATGTATCAGGCTGCACGAAGGTTTATGAACTGCAAGGAAACCAGCTTTCAGCTGCAGGTCACTGTTACAGTAGGTTATAGACCAATACCCCTGAATATCAGATATTTTTTCTTAGACTTGCCCTAGACCTTGAAGACCCAACAGGATGCCTTTTGCCAAGAAGCCTCCAGAGACATATTTTTTAATTCGAAGGCTCCAGTGTGGCTGTGCTGTGTGGCCTGAGCAGCTAGGGGCCAGCAGCAGCCCGCTCTGCTGCCCCATCTTCTCTGCGGCTCTGGGGCCAATTGCTTGCATTTGTATGGCACACTATTTGCATAGTCTAACAAGATGGGCTATAATTGGCCTTCATTGATTTTGTTTTCATTGAGCTAAAATAGAGTCAGAGCTTCTTAGGCTTGAAGAACTGATTGATTTGTGGTAGAATTCAGGACTATTCACTTGAAGAAATAATTAATTATGTTCTTATTTAGTAATCATCAGGGTTCAGCCTGTTTCTTAGCAGAAGAGTGTGCTCAGCAGAATTGGACCTCGCCAAGGCAGGGATGCTTAAAATAGGTACTTTAGCCAGGCAAATGAATACTACATGTAATACTTATTTTTTCAAAGAAATCTTTATGTAGATTGAAGACAACCAATTTTTATGTGTATAGAGAGAACAAGAGACAGGCACTATAGATCTCTTTTTCTTCATCTTCCTCCTCACATAAACGTATTGTCCACCTATTTCTCTCTCTCTCCATGCATTCATCCATCCTTTACTCTCTCCTGCATCCTTGAATCCATCCATCCATCTTCTAATATTTTCTCAGTTAGTGTTCCCTTCTCTCCACAATCACAACAGCATCTGCAACTTTGAGGCTTTGGGTTTTAACAAATAAACACATGAATAAGTTTCACATCTCATGTGTTAATTGTCCCAGTGAATGATAACTTCCACCTTTGTCTTCCACTTCTCAGATATGGGAGTTGGTCCAGATTGGTCCCAGTACTAGAGGAATAAACAAGGGAATTTCAGCCTGGCCTGATTACTTTGAAAGTTGATGTGAAGGGAGAAATGTACCTTGATATATCACCTAACCTCAATAGCCAACATCACAAGCCCCAAAGTTGCAAATGCTGGTGTGATTGTGGAGAAAAGGGAACACTTTTGTACTGCTAGTGGGACTGCAAAGTAATACAGCTTCTTTTGAAAGAAGTATAGAGAATCCTTAAAAAGCTAAAAGTAGACCTTCCATTTGATCCCATGATCCCATTACTAGATATTTACCCAGAAGAAAAAAAAATCATTTTACCATAAGGACATTTGCCTTAGAATGTTTATCACAGCTCAATTCAAAATTGCCAAGATGTGGAATCAACCCAAGTGCCCATTAACTCATGAAGGGATTAATAAGCTTGGTATAAGTACTATCCAGCCTTTAAAAGATGGAGACTTTATACTTTTGTATTAACCTGAATGGAGTTGAAGAACATTCTCTTTAGTAAAGTATCACTAGAATGGAAAAACAAGTATCCAATGTATTCAATACTAATATGAAACCAGTAGATGAACAACTACATGCCCATGTAAGAGAAAAACACAATTAAATTCAAGTGGGAGGAAAGGAGGAGAGAGTGGAAGAGGGGAGGAGAGAGGGGAATTGGTATGCTTTCACTTAATAGGCATAATGTAAGGGTATGTGACATACTTCCTGGGTGAAGGGCACTTGGACTTTACCTAAAAAATGCAAACAATGTAACCTAATCATTTGTATCCTAATATTAATCTGAAGTAAAAATAAAAAAGAAAGTAGAGGTGTTCCAAGGCCATCCTGCATAGATAGAATAGCTTAGAATTTTGAACTATGATTCAGATCATTCTAAATGGTTTAGTACCATGTAAAGATCTCTCCCTTTACAATTTTTTTCAAATTATTGTGTACAATTTTTGGATATTCATTTCCTATTAGAATGAATTCTATCTAAATTGAAGCTTTATATCTTCTGTTTTTCTATGCCCAAAATATCTTTTATTCTGCATTATACAAAATCGAAACTCCAAAGAAGTTAACTGTTTACAAGATCTACTGTTATGGTTTTAAATGATATAATTACATAATAGCTTTCTTTAAATCTGAGTTCACTCTTATTTGTCAGTATAATATCATTTGCTTTAACTTTACTGACTGTAATCATCAGGTTATAAGAACAAACAATTACAACAACCACAGAATTTGGATGTCTGATAATACCTAGATGCTGGGCAGCATCCAATTAAAATGAGTATGGTGCCCTGTATAGCCAAGGCAATTATTGGTAATAAAAACAAAGCCAGGGAGCATCACCCTATCAGACTTTAGGCTGTATTACAGGGGTATAGTGATCAAAACAGCATGGTATTGGCACAAAAATAGAGACATAGACATTTGAAACTGAATAGAAAACCATGTGATGAAACTGACATCTTATAGCCACCTGATCTTTGATAAAACAAACAAGAACATACACTGGGGAAAAGAATCCCCATTCAGTAAATGGTGCTGGGAGAACTGGATAACCATATGTAAAAGACTGAAACTGGACGAGCACCTTTCGCCACATAACAAAAATTGATTCAAGATGGATAGAAGATTTAAATCTAAGGCATGAAAAAATAAAAATCCTTGAAGCAAGTGTGGGAAAAATACTTGAAGATATTGGCCTGAGGAAAGATTTTATGGAGATTTCTGTGGCAATTGCAACAGCAACAAAAATAAACAAATGGGACTTGATTAAACTGAAAAGCTTCTCTATAGCTAAGGAGAAAACAACCAAATCAAATAGACAACCTTTAGAATGGGAGAAGATACTTGCATATTATGAATTGGACAAAAGCTTGATAACTAGGATCTATAGTGAACTCAAATTAATCAACAAAAAAAGACCCAACAATCCCAAATATCACTGGGCAAGAGACATGAATAGAACTTTCTCTAAAGAAGACAGATGAATGGCTAACAAACATGAAAAAATGCTCATTGTCCCTAATCATCAGAGAATTGCAAATCAAAACCACCCTGAGATATCACCCAACTCCAGTGAGAATGGCAAAGTCTCAAAACTGCAGATGCTGGCATAGATGTGGAGACAAGGAAACTTTTACACTGCTGGTGGGACAGCAAACTAATACAATATTTTTGGAAGGAAATATGGCAGATCCTCAAAGAACTCAAATTAGACCTCCATTTGATCCTGCAATCCCATTACTAGGCATCTGCCCAGAAGAAAGCAAATAACTTTATCATAAGGATATTTGCACTACATTGTTTATTGCAGCTCAATTTATAATCACCAACATGTGGAAACAGCTCACCAACCCAGAAATGGATTAACAAGCTGTGATATATGTATACCATGGAATACTATTCAGCCATTAAAAAGATAGTGACTTTACATCTTTTGTATTAGCCTGGATGGAGGTGGAACACTTTCTTCTTAGTAAAGCATCATAAGAATGGAGAAGAAAGAATTCAATGTACTCAATTCTAATATGAAGGCAGTAAAATGATCTAATGAAAGGTGGGGGGTAGGGGAATGAGGGAGTGGGGAGAGTGGAAAAGAAAGGGCATGGGGGGGCATGGTGTATGTCACACCTTCTTAGGGGCTAGACACAATTGTAAGAGGGACTTTACCTAACAAAAAAATAAAATGAGTATAGCTTTCACCCATTAAAGAAAATACTTTGTTCAAAGCTCTAAAAACAAACTTGAAGAGATATGTTGGGTATGAACTGCAGCAAACAGTCTGGGTTATTCTTGCTGGAAGCTGAAGTCAAAGTATACCATCCATCAAACATCCATCCTGGGTGGCACTTCCAAAGTTGTTCAGAGTCTACCAGACCAAACCTTTGTTGCCTTCTCTTTGCTTTTCTCCTTTCTTTCCTCTCTTTTTGACTTAACCCTTTTTCTTTGCCTCTGGTTCATCTATACTGGGTACTGTCCATGCTGGTCAGGAATACTCTTCTTGTTTCTTTTAATGTCAGTCTCCATTTTCATGTCATCTTTTTCATCTTTTACCCACACTGCATTTTCTCTTGGTCATGTTTGGGGACTACCACAGTTGCTACTTCTTGAACGTCTTTCATTAGAACATCACCATCTACTCTGAGAATACTTTAAAGTCTGCTGACTCTTTTGGGTCATTCTTTTTTCCCTGTTCAGCACACATCTTCCTTTTCCATTTACTCTGTAAGTTTTTAGTGATGTTTTACCTGAGGAACTCACAAACGCGCTCGCTGTGGGATCATGCCAACTGGAAGTCCCACAATTTCACCTTCTGGGCAGGGCCGAAACTTTGAAGAACCTTCATCTGAAGAACAAGGTATAGATATAAGTAAATAACCACACTCTCTTTTCATTCAATAGACATTTACTAAGTAGATCACTGTGTAAGGTATTACGGTAAGTATTGTAAGGGATACAAAGATGAATAAAAGACCATCGCTGCTCTGAAGAATCTTACAAGTTAGTAGGAAATAATTGTCACAAATCCACTTGTAAATCAGCTATATTTGGAACTGCATAGACAATATTATATATAGTCCATAGCCTACCTCACAAGAATTTATTGAAGTATTAGATTGAACCATGTAAAATTGCCAATGTTTCACCATTTCTGCCCTATAGAAATGGCAGTTCATATGTTTCAATCTAATTTATGTAAAGAAATGTACCTTACTAGAGTTAAAACCAAGAGTAACTGGTGATCATAAGTTGTAATACTATTGTGTGGAGAAATGTGTCTATAAACCTGTCTTTTTCCTATTGGAGTCCTAGAAATAGAACAAGAGAATCCTTCTTGAATGTTCCCATTTTAGGGGGTAGTTGAAATAGGGGTTTGCCTTGTTGCTGGCCTAGGGCAAGAATCCTCATAAGGCAGATGAAATAGTGGGGGATACAGGGGAAGACAGGAAAGAGGTAAGGAAAGTGGTTCAGTGAGGGAGGCAGGGATCCTGGGAAGGTGTAACTGGTGATGAAGCCCCCTGATTCACTTGTTGTCACCACAACCTCTGATACCTGAACTGCGTTGTGCCTGCTATGATTCGTTTTTTTAAATTATTAAATCATAGCTGTGTACATTAATGCGATCATGGGGCACCATACACTGGTTTTATAGACCATTTGACATATTTTCATCACACTGGTTAACATAGCCTTCCTGGCATTTTCTTAGTTATTGTGTTAAGACATTTACATTCTACATTTACTAAGTTTCACATGTACCCTTGTAAGATGCACTGTAGGTGTAATCCCACCAATGCCTGCTATGATTCATACCAGCAAAATGAATGCCCATGCCCTGCCTCTTAAGTTCCACAAAGGTAGTAACAGAGCCTCTGCTAATGCAGCCAAGGAAAAATCAAATCCAAGAGAACTATGATGATACAGTTCACAGGAAGGGGGCTGCATCCTGATTAGGATATAACGTGATTGGCTGTCATCTTCCACTTAGCCCTGCTGAGAATGGGAGTGGGCTAAAGTTCTCATTTTCTCTTGGGGCAGGTGGGAGTTGAGGGGAGGGGCAAAGCCAGTCGGGGAAGCCAGGTCAACCCATCTGAGAAGCCAGGAGGCACAAGGGAGGTTTCCTGAATACTCAGTATTCTCTCCAACCCAATCTCTCTGGAAAGGGCTGACAAAGATGGATACCAATAACTTGGGAAATTCGTGCAATTATTAACACTGTCTGGGAAGTATCTTTGAGGCTAAATCCGGAATAATAATTGCCACTGTGGACTCTAACCTGAGTTTGGACAGAATAAATTTTAGTTGTGCAGCTGGGAGCTCAGAACTTCTGGCCGGCTAGCTGTGTGGTCTTGCTCTAACTGCTGCGGTGATCTCATGATGACATCAGCCTCCGTTTTTTGGTGATAGAAAATCTTGGACTAATTTAGCACTTGGTGGGGCATTTTGCTGAATCTCCCTGATGGGTTTTTCTGCAGAAAGAGTGGAGATGGCACAGAAGGCAGGAGCACAGCCCTCACCTCAGCCTCTCTTTCGGATATTGCACAAGTTCATTGGATGGTTCAAAGCTAGATCACATCTAAAACTCCATTTCTTTGTCAAAACTGTGCTTTTTTTTAGCTTTTCAGGCTGGAATGAATGTTGCCTCTCCATTGTACCTACCACAGAGTGATTTCAATTGATAAGGATTATTAATCCTAACAACCTCTTACCTAGGACTGTGACCCTTGTCAGTCCTTTCACTTCTCATTTCCAATAAAAAAAGGCAGGAAGGATGGCAGCTGCCCGTGGGTTCAGATACATGCCCAAATCCTGACGATTCATTTGTACCTCAGAGGAAAACCTAGACTCAGTGAATCTTCTAAACATTTTCCCTTCCAGGCAACATAAGATGGTGATTCTGGGGAGTGGTGTGGGAAGGGAACAGGGCTGGGCGTGCAGCCTGGGGCTCCAGTGCAGGGCAGAGGAAGTGGGGAGAGGCCTGTGGAGTTAGATCTCCCTTTTCTCTCTCCTCCTTGACACATCGGTCTTTAATTGGTCCTGAGCTGATTATGTGAAGAGAAGGATTCAGGCTGGGGATGGGGCTGGGCCTGAATTTGTTTCCTATTTATTACGCAGCATTGAAAAAATTTGAAAATTTTTCACTAGGATAAAAATTCTAAGTAGAATAAGGGTAACCAGTGAGGATGACACCTCAGCCATGCTGTCTCAGCTGGAGGGCCTCTCTTTGCCTTTCCACAGCGCTTATCTGTTTCTGTTTATCCCTTAGTTCTGTATCACCTGGAGACAAATCTTTTTGCCTTCTTTACTTTTTGACCATGGCTTCTTTTTTGGTAACTGATTATTTTACAAGAATGAAAAATAAAAGTTTTCTTTATTTTCCCCTAGCGATTCTTGGTCACTGCGCCTCATCACATCTACTTCCCACTAGATTCTTTGGGTTATGTTGAAGAACCCAGGGCATAATTAATATAAGCCAAATGGTGCTTCCTGAGTCCTTTCTTCAATTTAGAATCATGGGAATCTGGAATGTTAACTGATCCTTAGGACAAATTTATTCTATAAGTCCTTCAGATGAAGTATGGTCTCTTCAAGGTATGGGTAAATTTATAAAAATTGGGGGCATGCCAAGGACACACAGATGTAGCTTGCAGAGTCTCATCTTGCAGGAAGCTTTCCCCATCCTCCTCTCTCAGGTAGAGGGATGCTCTGTAATCTGCTCCCTGCTCCCCACTGAGCCCTGTACATTTTTCTTTTGGGTATTTGTCACATGTTGCTGGTCTTACTGTCTTATTGTTCTGTCTCCCCTCCACTGTCCTGAAAGCTCCTTAAGAACAAGGGTCTTGTTGATGTTTGTTAGATATAGAATGTCTAACAAAATTCTTGCACATAGTAGGTGCTTACAAAATGATTTTTGAATGATTGAATAAAAGGTAGCCCTGTTAGGGAGATATTACAAAGAATGTAGTTGTTGTTTTAAACGCAAATTATGCATGCTCATCATAAAATTCTAGCAAAACAAAAAAAGGCAAAATAAAAGCAGTAGACAGTCACAAATTCCATCATCCAGAAATAACCAAGGGTAAAGCTGGTTATGTCCACATTCTGGATTTCAGAAAACAAGTGATACTGACTGACTTGGTAACAATGTCTAGATTAAGTGGAAGAAAAATTGTAGACATTTCCGACTCAAGGATACTTTAGATATTTAGGCAAAATATTATATAAAACTCTCGGATTTTTTATAATAGAAACTCCTGCTGAGAAAAATCAGTGCATGGTCCAAAAATAAAGATAACATATTGTTCTTAGATATTGAAATTTCTCATATCGTAGCTTGTATTGGTCATCAGGTGTTTGAGTCATTTCTTAATATTGAAGAAGTAAGAAGTTAAAAAAATTGATTTACTCTTAAAAAAATGCTAAGCATCTTTCGTGTAAGGAGGAATATCAGCAGAGAGCTATAAAGGATGACAATTTTGTCTTTATCTTCATTTGGTCATTTATTCAACTCAACTTATACTGAATATCTTCTACATTCCAGAAATTGTTGTAAGTGATATATTTGCAAATAAATTTGCACTCTTTAAAATATTTTTTTTCTTGGCTGGGCACCCATAGCACAGTGGTTATGGTGCCAGCCACATACACCAAGGGCGGCGGGTTTGAACCCGGCCCAGGCCAGCTAAACAACTGCAACAAAAAAATAGCTGGGCGTTGTGGTGGGCGCCTGTGGTCCCAGCTACCTGGGAGGCTGAAGCAAGAGAATTGCTTAAGCCCAAGAGTTTGAGGTTGCTGTGAGCTGTGACAGCATGGCATTCTACTGAGGGTGACATAGCGAGACTCTGTCTCAAAAAAAAAAATATGTATATATATGTATACAGATACATATATAAATAAATCATATATATGTATATTTTTCTCTCATTCTAAAACCCATAGGAAGTCTACATTATTTTGCTTTGGAGTATTTTATTGAGAAGAGATATTATAAATGAGATGACCAGATAGCCCATACTGATAGGAACGAGGACCAGGTAACAGCAGATTCAACCAGTTTCTTAGTATTTGTCACATGCCCAACATGGAATTCGACACTTTGCATATACCACCTCTAAAAATTTTGCAGAACATCCCTGCAAGGTAGGTATGATTATTTTACCCAATTTACCATTAAAGCTAGTGGTAAATAAATAGCATGCACCTCTGGGATTGAATCCTAGTTCTATCATTTATTGCTTGACTGAGTTACTGCAAAGAGGTTTCCAACTTCTCTCTTTCTCGGGCTCCTTCATTAGGCTATAGTATTGCCTTATAGAATTAGGGGTAAGATTAGATGAACCAAGCGTGTGAAATACGCAGAGTAGCATCGGACCCATAGTGAGCACTAAGCAAATATGAGCTATTTTTTATCCACGATTAAGCTATTTTCAGGCAGTACTTGCTATCTCTGTGACCTTGTGCAAATTATTAGCATGTCTGGATATATAGCATCATATTTACAAAATATTATAGGCTAAAAAGAGCATAGCCAGTCTGAAATTAGACAGTAATGTAAGTACAGAGGATTAGGACTAAGATATTATTATGTAGTATATATTCACAGTTAATTCCATTTCCAATTTTTTTTGAAAATTCTATCAAAATATTTTAGCAAAGGAGACAAATGCTAAAAGACTCACTCAGTTGTTTTTATCATCTTAAGTCATCCAAGCTTCTTTTTGCTGAAGTCTAAAGAAATGGAATTCTAGGCTTGGCACCCATAGTTCACTGGTTAGGGTGCTGGCCACCTACACCAGGGCTGGTGGGTTCAAACCCAGCCCAGGCATGCTAAACAACAATGAAAACTGCAACAAAAAAATAACTGGGCATTGTGGCAGGCACCTGTAGTTCCAGCTAATTGGGAGGTTGAGGCAAGAGAATCGCTTAAGCCCAAGAGTTTGAGGTTGCTGTGAGCTATGACACCATGGCACTCTACTGAGGGTGACATAGTGAGACTCTGTCTCAAAAAAAAAAAAAAAAAGAAATGGAATTGTAGTCTTATCTGTTAATGTCTAATACATGTTCTAAATTTTGATCAAGAAGTAAGAAAGGCTTTATGAGTTGATAAGATATGCAATAACTGTTCTTTATAAGAGACTTAAGTTGACAGTTCCTTGTGTTGATACATACTGGGGATGCACTATAACAACAACCTGTGTCTGACAGTGAGCCCACTTTTCAAATAGCTTCCATTCCTTTACAACAATCTATTAAAGCACGTAGGGCATGGATCCCCACTTTACAGGTAAGAAAACTGGGTCTCCTCAAGTGTGAGCACCTATCTAAAGTTATTTAAGAAATTGATGTTAGAATTCTTTACCTAGCTCATAATCCATAACATCATATATATCATTGTTTAGGACAAGAGTGACAATTTTGGGGCTTTGTTTTAATTGTACAAAATTAGTATATAATTTAACTTACTTCTCCCTATAATCTTATATGGTAGATTATGCCTCCATTTTACAGATGAGAAACTGAGCCCCAAATTTGCAACACTGCAGGGCAGTTAGTACAGATTCCATAGGTTAAGGGTGTGGTACCTAACAAAGCTGCCCTCACTTCAGATGACAGCTGCAAGTTGGGGGTTCTCCAGGTCAACCGTACTTCTGATCAACTAGCTACAAATCTGGGAATTTCTATGACCCTTTTAGGATTGATAATTCACAAGAACAACTCACAGAACTCAGGGCAGCCCTGTGCTTATGACTATAGTTTGATTGTAAAGGATAGACATAGGCATCCTGAACACAGAGTTCCATGTCCTTCACATGTGGAATTATCACTCTCCTAGCACAGTGATGTGTTCACCAACCAGAAAGCTCAAACAGGCTTCAGTGTCCAGAGTTTTTATTTGATTTCATTGATTCAACTACATAGTTGAACTCAATGTCTTCTCTTCCTTTCTCTTCCCAGAGAGTGGGCTGATGTCACCTGAATCAAAGCCCCAACCCTCTAGACACATGGTTGGTGTTTCTGGCATGATCAGCCCCCACCCTGAGTCCATTTATCCATTTATCCTTTCTTTAGCATAAACTCAGTGTAGTACAAAGACCCACCGGCAGTAACAAAGCTACTCCTATCACTTGGGACAATTCCAAGTTTAAGAGCTCTATCCTAGGAACCTAGAACAAAGACAAATTCTTTATAACATATAAATACATTAAGTAGGACAAGAACCAGTAAATGTTTGTTAAATGAATGCATGGAGGGACAAATGAAAAATGACATTAATTTCATAGATATTCAGAGGGATTTGAGCCAGGTCATCTAAGATCTTTCTAGGGTAAGATCTCTGAAGCCTCTGCAGGTTTTATCCTATGAAGGGTCCTGAATCTTCCAGTCCACATTCACATGCTTACAGGTGTCATATATCTTGGAGTCAGGGTCTTAGTAGGCCTTTAAGCTGGGTGTGGTAGGGAGGGTGATGGTGCTGTTTCTCCAGAACGCCTTATACCTTGCATGTGCCAATGCCACACCACAAGATATTCATTTAACAAATATTTAATGAACACCCACCATTCCTAGGCACTGTTCTAGGTGCTGGGGATACAGTGGTGAACATGGTAGACAAAAATCCTCACCTTTTTGGAGCTTTCATTCTAGTAGGGAGAAACACACAATAAACAAACACACAATGATATGCTACTCGGGTGGTGATAAATGCTTTGTAGAAAAATAAATTGAATGTACAGAACCTGTCACCGCTCCTCTTCAGGCTGGGCAGGTGAGGCCGGGACAATCATCCAGCTCTGGGGCAAAGTCTGTAGTTTGTTGTTACTGCCAGATGCCCTTTGGGTTAGAAAAAAATCTGTCCCTGAATGTTTAGTGAGTCTGCTTGGCCTTTTGATTCTGCAGTGATTAAATGCCAGGCTATTGGGAATTAGTTTTATTCTAATTCAAGGTTAAATGTAGAAAAGACCTTCCTCTTCTCCATCTATCAAAATTCAAATATGGATCTTTTAAAGGTGTCAGCCCCTCTGTGAAGTCTTGACCTCCCCCCAACCCCATTGCATTTAATCCCCCCTTTCTCTGCTTTTATAGCATTTAACTTACAGCTCTGTTGTATTGTGTTTCATTCCATTTTATATGGAATTATCAGCTTGTGGGCTCTGTTTTCCAATAAAATTTGTAGTTTTCTTGGAGGTGGAGAGGCTCTTTTTTCACTCTCTTCCCACTTGTATTGATCTCCTCCCCCCATCCCAAGGAACTTTAGAATGCTTGGTACATAGTAGTTGTTCAATTAATTATTGATTAAAAGAAAGACACCTTGAAACAGGCTTGTCAGGGTTGAAATCTGATTTAAGTATATAAGTTCCTTTTCTGCTTTCTGCTGACTTCCCAGATGAATAGAATTTTCACTAGTTTCCTTAGAACATTAGTTGTGACTATTTCTTAGGAAAAGCATTTGAAAGTTACGACTTTTGAATGAAATAACAACAGACACTGGGAACAATGATATCAATAAAGATATACTTATTTTTTCTTTTCTCTTTTTTTTCTTATTTTTTCGAGATAGAGTCTGACCTTGTCACCTTGGTAGAGTGCTGTGGCATCTTAGCTCACAGCAACCTCAAACTCTTGGGCTCAAGCAATTCTCTTGTCTCAGCCTCCCAAGTAGCTGGGACTACCGGTGCCCGCCACAATGCCCAGTTATTTTTAGAGACAGGGTCTTGCTCTTGCTCAAGCTGGTCTCGAACTCCTGAGCTCAGGCAATTCACCCTCCTCGGCCTCCCAGAGTGCTAGGATTATAAGCATGAGTCACCGTGCCTGGCCTATTTTTTCTTTTCTCATTGCAAGGAATATATATTGTAGAATGCTGAGAAAATATAAATCACACAAAGAAAATATTATATTATTCATTCAAAAGCTATCTGTTGAGTTGTTACTGTTCTCTAGGAACATGTGAATCATTGGAAATACCCCAGTAAATAAGATAGGTCCAGCTCTGTTTTCTCAAAAGACAGAAATTAAACAGATAATTGCAATCTACACAGTTAATGGACTACAATTTCCATAATTTATGAAGATAGTTAATGCTAACCTTTTATTATATATTTATCCCATCTATTCATCAAAGCAATACATTCATAACATTTAAAAAGAGATAATACTGCAATACTGTTTTCTAACCTGCCCTTGTCAACTAAATGTATGGTGAATATGTCCTATCTTTTAACATTATTCTGCAATATCATTTTAGCTAGCCAATAATATTTTGTTTTAATGATGTTCCAGACTTAAAAATTTTTATATATTGATTACTTATTTAGAAAAATGACCTGCAATTGTAATTTTTCTATCAAAGGGCTTACAAAATGTAAAGCTTTTGATAGGTATGGCTAAGTTACCTCCCCACTCTGCCTAAAGACCCCCAGCTCACCTTTCTACCAGAAGTGTATAAGAGGACTGGTATCAACAATTTTTTTTTTTATTATTTACAAAGGAATTAACCTAGTCTGTGTGTTTTCGTTTGTAAATGTGCAATCATTTCTTATGCATTGATCTCTAATGAGATCCTTTCCAAAGTACATAATGAATGAAGTTCTTAATTGGTATTAGGTCAGAGAAGCATTTTGCCAAAGTGGATGTCGGGATTATTGTATGGTTTCAGCCCTTAGACCACCAAGGGAGGGAATGACTAGTAGGCTCTATTTTTTATATTTAAGTAAATTAATTCTTCAGTTTAGCTATCACCTTGCAATCACATGGAGAAAGGGCATTAAAAGAAATCCTGGGCTAAGAATGTCAGGAACACAAAGAGAGCTAGGGCAAATGGTACCAATGTCACTAATGAGACTGCAAAAGAGGAGTGGACCAGGGACCCACGAGAGGGACTGCAAAGAGAGGCCACTCAGTCAAGGGATGCTTTTTGACAGGAAGGAAATCCAAGTGCTGGGACTGGAGACAGGACTCACACATGAAACACAGTCTCTGTCTTCTGCAAGAGGAAAATGAGAGGTGTCCTGGAAGAGTTTGTTCCCTCTCTGATAGTATCAGTGGGATGCTCAAAGTACTACAAGCTTGCTACTTTATGTTACTATTATGGTCCAGGCACTAAAGAAATTCTGTTTTTATTCTAAAATATGCCATTTTTAAATATAAAATGAAAAATAACTGGTATCGAACAGGGAACAGGCTTGTGAGTTTTCTGTGATGAGGGAGGGAATGTGAGAACAGTTGGCAAACAGTGGTAGAATGCCAGTAGCCTTGTGACTCATCTTGATTCTACTTCACAGAGGTCGCCTGTGACGTTGGCAAGTCTCTTAGCTTCTTGGAGCTTCATTCTCCTCATTGTTAAATTGAGGGATCTTAACGTCATGGCTGTCATTTTTTTTTGACTTTAAGTGTTCCCTCATACTCTGTCCCCTAAAGAGTAGGGGTTCAGACTGAAGCTCATCTTATTCCTTCTGCTCACATATGGAGAATAACATGCGTTCATCTCGCCTATGAACTTCTTTGAGTCTTACTAGAAGGAGAGGATTTGGGGATTTGTAGTATAATTACTATCCACAAACAACAATTTTCTTCTTCATATTTCTATCTTGATCTTTGTAGTCACTAGATCTGACTTCATATTCATAATGATCATGAAAGAGGAATCCTTTCCATTCCTCGTTACTGTTTTTCTCCATTCTTCAATTAATTTTCTTCACTTCCTATCTTACCTCATAAAATGATGAACACTTTGCAATTTACTGAAACATTTTTTCTCTAGAAGACCAACGTGCTCCAATGACTCTCGGTATTGTTACATCTTCATCAGTCTTAGAAAGGAGAGCATGCTTATGTGGTGTGCGTGTGTGCGCACGCGTGCCTACGCGCAGCCACCCAGAGTGGAGAAACGTGCATTAGGAAGAGAAATGATTAGGTGGTTGGGCTTCAAAGAGAACATTTGTAGATTCTATCTGGAACACATTTTATTAAAATTGCAACAAACGTTATAAAATCACATGTATGGTTCATTAAGGGAACATTACCTTACAATTATGATTAATTAGATTAAACTTATGAAAGTGTGTTATTTGTTCAAATCAAAAGGGTGGGGGAAGATGATGGATGATGAAAGAGTGTGATAAATGAACAAAGCAGCTGAACTAAATTGAATGTGTATTCATCCGTTTTCACTTCAGAACTAATGATAAATTGAGCATGTCACATTTAACAATACATATCTGGGCTTAAGCACACATGCTCAGCTCCTGCTCACTAACGCCTTGTGATAGGTAGTTGAGACTGAAGAATGGAAATTTTAGTAGTTGGACTTCTGTCTGTCTACTCTTCCCTCAGAAAACACAGTGGATATTGCTAATGGAATTAAGAGAGGTTATGGAATTATTAACACATAATAAAAAATTATACTTTCTCAGGTTATGCTTATGGTATCAAAAAGTAAAGGACCTACGTTACTTGCCCCAGAATGCATGCTTTTCCCTATTTGTGAGACCAGTCAGGTGGCAGAGGTGGAAAGCTCCCAGACCTCCAGCAATATCTTTCCCTTCTTTCCCTCTCTCAAATACAGCCATGTTTACTTTGACAATCTCCTGGAAGAAACACCTCAAAAGGCTCATTAGAGAGTCTGGGAAATCTGAAAGTGAGGGGTGAACATCAAACAGTTTACATCAGTTTCCTGAAATCTCAAGTTTTCCAATATTTTAAATCACATTGTAGTCTCTTAAGGACCATCTGAGATTTACAAAGCTGGTGTTGGGGTTGGGGACAAAGTACATAGAAAATCTTTCCAGTCAGACCAACATAGACATATTGGCCACACAGTCAGGAATGGTTTATGAAAAGGATCTGTTTCTGCTAAAAAAGTTCAAGAGGGTCATGATATAGGATCTGACACGCCAACAACGTTTCTCTGCTCTTTAGTTCTCACTACATTTGAAATGAGACAATGTGAGCGAGTGATGGTTTCTAAAAAGATCACACAACTTTTTTCTTTCCTGTTTTTGAGTTTTCTAAAAGAGTTTTGGTAAGATTCATTTTGAGTTGTGGTGAAGGTTTCCAGTCAGTTTTGATTTTGTCGAAATTTGCATCTATAAGCCCTGTCTCAAAATCTTTTAAGCACTTCTAGCTTGATATTTTCAGTAACAATAAAGCTTTCAAAGGACTGAGGCTCTTTCAGATACTTTTAGACTTTCGTGCTTGAGCTATACAGTAGAAGAGACTTTAGCTTCCTCCTCGGAGTACAGGAGGGATTCTATAAGACAGAGGTGAGACAAACTGTGGTCATTTAGGAGTTAGGAAGGGAATAAATCACAGTATTAACAGAAGCAGTTATTCAAATTGCATGGCTAGGAGTGAGGGCTAGGGTGGTGTTTCTCAACTGTTGGGATAGAGAGTGATGGGCAATTTGCTTCTCTAGGGACATTTGGCAATGTCTGGAGATATTTTTGATTGTCACACTTTTGGGGAGGGATGCGTTTAATGGGTAGAGGTGAGGGATGCTGCTAAAAATCCTACAAGGCATAGGAAGCCCCACAATAAAGAATTATCTGTCTTATCCAGTTCAAAATGTCACTAGAGAGGAGGTTGAAAAACCTAGTTTAGGGTGAGGCACAAATTTAAAGAATGGCAAACTAGTGAACTTTTCGAGCAAGTGAAGAAGAAATTTAAAGGGAGTTAGAAGGCTGACATATATGTGTATAAAAAAGTCTAAATTATGTTCTTAAATCAACCCAGCAAACGCATCAGCCAACACTATGCCAAAAGAACCCTAAATTCAACAGCTTGACCATAGTACTAGTAACTTTGAGTAGAACACAGCTTAAATTGGGATGGTCTTGGATCCCAAAATGTTTCATTCCTGAAGTACCAAAATAATTTTGTTCTGTTCGAATATTCTTTATAATGTATTCTCTTAGGAGTTGATTTTTTAAATTATAGTGAGTGTTTTCAGGGGATGTGACTATCTTTCATTTTTACATAGAGAAGAATTGGAAAGGTAGGCTTTGATCTTTGATCTTATGGTGAAATTAGGAATCAGAATTCAGGGCATTGCTTGATCCTTCAGATTAAACGGCCTCTCCTTTCCAGGCCAAGCCATGGATGGCTCCCTCTCCTGGGTGAAGATGGTCTCTATTCGTGGTAAATCATGTTTGGAAAATAACATCTTAAAGGTGAGAGAAGGTGGTAAAGCTGTGAGCTATGCTAAACTATTCAAAAGAGAAGCTTAGAGAAAGAAATTGTCACACTTGTCTGAGTTCTGACGGGAAAATACATTTCAGAGGCAAGACAATTCATCTGTCAGGCTTCCTGTTGGAAGAATATTTACTCAGCTGTGGGAAGAGAGTTTCAGTGAACATCCGAGATAATGAAAGTTTGATAATACTCAATATTGTGGAAATAACCCTGAATAGAGTAGGTTCTTAGTGTCAGAATGCAAGATGATAAAGAATCTTGAACAAACTTCCCAGGGAGCAGAAAACAACAGGATCCATCTCTGCAGAGTTTCCTTACTAGAAGGGAGGGCCCTGTTTTGAGTAGGAGGAAGACAAAATATGTCAATTTCTTTCTTTTCTTTCTTCTTTTTATTTTTTTTTTGTTGGTTTCAACTCATTTCTTTTTTTATCATGGTAAAATATATATAACTTCATTACCTATTTCCAAAATTTCTCATACCTGAAACAAAAACTCTGTAACTGTTAAGCAACAACTTCCTATCCCCCCTCCCCGCAGCCCCTGGAATCATCTATTCAACGCTGTCTCTATGAATTTGCCAATTCTAGATACCTACTATAAATGGAATCATATACTATTTGTATTTTGTGTCTGGCTAGAGTTCACTTTTGCATTCTGAGTGCCCAGTTAATGCCAGGAACAAGAAAGGTACTTGATAAATAAATGTGGAATTAACTAGAGTCATAGTTGGAACATAGAAACAGCACCCACCTTTGGAATTTAACATGTTAAACATTTTTAAAAACTTGTTTTTAATGATGAAGAAGCCTTGCATTTGAACAGTACTTAATATTTTTTTGCAAAGAGCCTTGAAAATTCATCTCACTTGATGTTTTATTATTGTTTTGGAAGAAAAAAGTGCCACTATTTCAAGGTTAGTCTTTTTTTTGTTGTTTTTGAAACAGAGTCTCACTGTCACCCTGAGTAGAGTGCTGTGGCATCATAGCTCACATCAACCTCAAACTCTTGGGCTCAAGTGATCCACCAGCCTCAGAGTGCTGGGATTATGGGTGTGAGCCACTATGCCCTGCCTAAGGTTAGGCTTCAGTAAACCACCCAGCTGGTTTTTCTAGTTTTAGTAGAGATGGAGTCTTGCTCTTGTGCAGGCTGGTCTTGAACTACTGAGCTCAAGCAATCCACCGGCCAGAGAGTGCTGGGATTATGAATGTGAGCCACCATGCCCAGCCTAAGGTTAGGCTTCAGTAAGACATGCATCTGCCCTCAGGTCAATATTTTAGTTTTTCTAGTTTAATTGTACTTAGAAACATTTTAATTTACTACTTTTGGGAATGAGCCTGGGTGATAGGCTGTTCTGGGGGAGTGAATGAATTCTACGCTTCATAACCATTTATTGATAAGAGTAAGTCACCTCTCTCAAGAAGGAAATTGAAGCTCTAAGATATTATGTGTATTCTTATGGTCCCCCAAGAAATTAGCAGCAGAGCTGGAATTAGAATTCACAGCCTCCAGGTTCCCCAGCTCCACTTTGCTGAGCTGTCCTCCAAAATGACCTTCCTTTCCCAGAGGTCCATTCCCAGTGACCTCAACTGGTGCCTACAAAGCATGAAGAAAAGATAACCATTAGCCCATGAATTCTCCCACCAGCACAAACAGTGCAAATTGTTTTGTTTTGGGGTCAAAGCTTTGCCACCTGCCATTTTGGACTTGGCAGAAGGCTGAAATACATCATTTGAGGGGTTATACACTTGATGTCACCCGTCACTGACTAGTCCTGACTTCTCCCTTGGAGCATGCTTCTCCCTCCTCCCTGATGCTGTCTCTAGAATCCTTGTTCTGTTGAGCTCCAGGTGCCTTGAGGAGAACGGAGAGGCATTTTGCTCCAATTACATTTGCAGTAGAAGGGAGAGGTTAAGCAATTAAACTAATGCCCTCTTCTTTGCCAACTTTATTTGTCCCTGTTTCTATGATCCCATCTTTTTTTTCTTTTTGTGCAGTCTGTGGTTTGACACTCATTGTACTTCCCCTCTGATATTGTCTCGTAAAATTCTCTGTCAGTAATATAATTGTCTGGCCAGCTTTTCAGGTTATGTGTTTTCTCCCCTAAAGCACACCGGTAGAGAAGGCATTTAAACTTGACACTGTGACTTTCCTGGGCTAAGTTCCGTCCTTTTATCGTTGAAAGGCTTTCAAGTATGCACTACAGGGCACTTACTTTTTCTTAATATAACTTCCATCCCACCTTCCTTGTCTGCTTGCCAAAGGAGGAAAATAGCCTTGTCTGCTTGGAATAATCGAATGATACCGTGATAGGAAAAACAAGTTAGAGAATAATAAGTAGCTAGTTTACTGGCGGCAATACATTTATTCTAATCTGAAGTTTTTAATCAAGAGGCATGAAGAAAAAGTTTTAACGGCTATGGGGATATTTTAATGACAAGATTCGGGCTTTATTAAGGGCATTGATTTGGAATTACAGTGGCAAAGGGGGAGAAGGGACAGAAAGAAAAGTGGAGAAAGTCGTGTCAGCTAGGGTAGAGTAATATTTTTTGTAATATATAAATGTAAATCTTCAGTATATGCTGCTAGAGTTTAGTATATACCATTCGAATTTAGGGATGGAGATGCTGATTCTGTGGCCCTTCTTGTCTTTTTCTGGGTACCAGAGGGAAATCCCCTACATCTCTTGGGACCCTCACAAAAGGAAACTGCATCAACTGTATTCTGCAAAATCCTGATGGCTCTAAGGCAGGCTTGTGTCTTTTCTAGCCTCCCTTAATCCTCCCTGCTACTATTAAATATTTTGATTCTGACATCCATTGGTTCTTTCAAGATCAGTGGTTCTAAAACCAGGCTCATCTTCTCAGTTAGCTGGAGAGAAACACACACACACATGTGCTCTGAGCGTATTATATACAAACACACAAACACATGCACAGATTTGTTGATTGTGTTCATGTTGTCTTAGGTGGGGCTGAAGAAAATACATTTTTAAAACACCTTTCTTGGTTATTCTAATGATTAAGGAATGTTTTTCTTATAATCGTTTGTTAATTGTATTTTCTGAAAGCAGTATGTCTCTGTACTAGTGTATTGTCTTTCTAAGTTATTGCCCTAAAAATGATCAAGTCGCAGTACTTAGACTGGGTGGAAGGCCAAAACAGACTTTAAAGTCTGTCTATTCTGTCTCCCACCTCCAGGATAAAATTCAGACCTGAGTTTAACATGTAAGGTCCTCTCCAGTGTAATTTCTCCAATTGTAATTTCATCTGCCCGCTTTCTCCTATTGCTCCTTTACGTACCCTATAATCTGTCCACACTGAATGTCTCTCGCTGGCCCCAATACATCCGTGCACGTTTGAGTTCTAAGCCTTTACATATGGTGTTCCCTTAGCCAAAAATGCCCCTCTCCTTTCTTCTTGACCTTGAGATAAGGCTTCCCTGGAGGACGTCTCCTACACAGAGCCTTCTTTGATTGGGCCAAACACTGTTAGTTGCTCTGTAGTACTGAGGCTTCTTCTCAATGCCTAAAATATTCACCAGATTGTAGAGTGACTTGTCTTTACCAGATTGCGGACTACTGGGTCTTAAGGACTATTTTTTATATTCTATTGTTTCCAAACTTAGTGCAGTGTCTGGAAAAGGATACAATTGTTGTCTGAGAATTGTGTTTAGAACAAATAGATGAAATAATATCTCTTTTACAGAGTGATAATTCAGAGGCTAGCCTCTGGTCTCAGATTAATGAGGTTTGGTTTTGATTTTGGGTGACTTTGGCCAGATCACTTACCTCTCGGAGCTTGAATTTCCTCGGACAGCATACTCTTAGTTATTGTTATTACTATCATTGTTATTAGCTTTAAAAGCTGGAGGAGGATTAAAGGGCTATCAACAGAGGGTTTAGATGGAGATAATAAACTACCAGGTCTCCTCTGGGATTTAAAACTTCATCTGCATCACAGGTATGTAGTAAAAATCAGAAATAATACTAGTTATGATTTATTGAGTACTTGTCATGTGCTCAATAAAGAAATGTAAGTATTTATACATATTACCTCATTTAATTCTCCTAACACCTGTATAAGGTGGATACCCTTATTTCTCTCTTTTACCAATGAGGAGATTGAGTCCATGGTCACAAAGCTAGCAAGTACAGGGTATGGACTTGGCCCCAGACCTGTCTAGCTCCAAAATTGTACATGCAACCAACATGTAAAATAGCACCCCAAATAAGTTAACAATGCATGTGAAGAGCTTGGATCACACTGCTTTTGCTTAATGCTTGGGTTGGACTAATATGTAGAAAGAGGGAGAACTTTGATTTGGATGTTGTCTGAATCAGTTTAGCCTGCTATACCAGAACACCATGGACTGAGTGGCTTAAATAAACATTTATTTCTCACTGATCTGGAGGCTGAGAGGCTCAAGATCAAGGTGCCAGCAGATCCAGTGTCTGGTGAGGGCACCCTTCCTGCTGTGCAGGTAGGTGTCATCTTATATCCTCACATGGTGGAGAACAGAGGCTATTATTATAGGGTACTAATCCCATTCAAGAGGGCTCTACCCTCATGACCTGATCACCTCCTAAAGGCTCCACCTCCTTATACCATCAACTTGGAAGTTAGGATTTTACTATGAATTTGGGGGGATAGATATGAAGAACAGAGAGGAAAAAGAAGATGAGAGTATTATTGGGAAGTACTTGGAGGATATCCAAAGTAAGGTAGCTGACATAGCAGGGAACTGGAAATGTATGTGAAGGGCCAGAGCAAAATCTTGTTCTATATATGTATTTGCTTCCTCCCCCACATCTCAGTAGAACCTCCATAGTTGACCACCTTCCTACAGTGACCACCTCCTTATGTTGACCAATCTGTACATGGTTATTGCTATCCCTGTCCTATTCTGTCTGCCTAGAAACTACTTGGAAATAGAAGCTTTTATTCACGGTGCCTTATCTTCAGGGCATACAATGGGGAGCACCTCTTAGTTCTGTTCCCCTATTGTTCTGCCTTGAAAAGTCCAAAAGACAAGAGGAAGAGGAAGAGGAATGAGCTGGACTTAGAACACGGGCATCTTGACAATGAGGTGTTTCCTTTCCAGGTTTGGACATGGCAGTGATCTGTTTTTTCACTTTAGACTTCTTTTTTTGATCTTACTTGAGAACTTCTCCCTTCTCCCTCCTTCTCATTCATTCTTTATCCAGTGATACTGACAGCCAGGAGTTTAAGGAGACAAATGGCATCTGTGCTTTAATTTCTAGGGACTATGCCTGAACTACTGATGGCCAGCACTTAAGCTGGGATCTGCATGACACCAAAACAGGTCAGCACTTTGCTTGGGCTAGGCAAGGCAACCAGTTAACTGACATGATTTGAACCTCTTATAATGTTGCTTTGGCATTGTGTAGCAGAACAATGATTCAACTTTGAGAAAAATGGGAGTGAGATGATCTCTTGATGTATCTAATGGACAAAGATAAAAAGTATAGTATAATGGAGAGCCTCCCAGACTGGGAGTTAGGAGACAGGGTTTGGATTGAGGCTCTGCCCCTGATGAGTTGTGTGGCCCAGGGCAAGGGGAGCCTGTCTCTGGAGCGCAACCAGGAAATGAGATGTCTTGTAGTCATCACATTTTATAGTTCGTTTTTATAATATTTAGGTCAGATGATTTATTAGTGGTTTCTTTCTTTAAAAGAAAATTTCTCGTGTCAGGATTATATTTAGGTGTTTTTTTTTTTCTTCTGAATTCTTTATTTATGCATTGGTGAAGTTCCAAAAAGTGTTTTTGAAGAATTCCTTATTATAGATACAAACAGTAGCCATCTCCCCTTGTTTTTCAGGGGGCCCCCAGAAGGAGAGGCCTGTTCTTTTCAGTTCTTCATGGGCTCCAAGCCCCACTGTGTCCTGGTGCTGCCTAGAAATCCTTTTATGTTCCTCCAGGCTGCTCTTTCTCCCACCCTCACCCAGGTTTTTGAAAAACCTCCTTCCCTTCTCTTTTGAGGCTAATCTCTACCTGTTCTCTGTATCTCGTCCTTGTCTCCGCTTTGGGAAACTTAGTCTGTTGGTTTTCCCTTTTCTCTTCTGAATTTTTAACCTGTCTCTCTCCACTGGCTCCTTCCTATGACTGTTTCAGCATGTTCTTATTTTTAAATAGTAACAGCCTCTCTAATTACAAGACACTTCTCCTTGTGGCAAACACCCTAACTTCTACCCTTGGTTGGGTTTCGGCGTAGGCCTCAGTGCTTTCTGGAAGGAACGTGCTCCTGTGGGTTTCTTTTTCGTCTTGTATTTTCCCTCTGTGGAAGGCATCACGTGGCAGTGTGATTCTGTGCTGTCTGCTTCCTCACTAGGCTGTGAGCTCCAGGAGCATACGGCTCTTTTCTTATTATTCATTCTTTGGTACATTCCCAGCACCCAGCTGAGTGCCTGGCATAGAGAGGAACTTTTCGAAGATTGATGAAGGAATTACTACATGAATTTAGGAGAGAAGAGAGATGCACAGATTTCTTCTAATAATGCTCAAGTGTCTTACCCCGTGGTACTCTCATCTACCTCTCTTCCACAAGGAATTATATTTGCTATGTTCACCTGATTACTTTGGGAAAATAAGTGGTGACTACTTGAATCAAGTGACATCAGGTGGGAGAGAAAGGTACTGCTAATTTTTTTCTCAAAAGGGAGATATCCATTCTAGGTTGCAATCATCCTTTTATAAAAATCAGTCATGGCAAACATCCAGAGATCAAGA